>NC_087512.1:77168717-78368717 GCF_036417665.1 Passer domesticus | reverse complement strand
GCATGACCCAAACATACTTATTAAATTGTCCTGCTTAGAAAAATTATTTTTTTAATTTTTTTTCTTTTTTTATTTTTTTTTTCTTTTTTTTCCCTTTTTTTTCCTTTTTTTTTTCCCCCATTCAAATGCCTGCTTGAAGAAGCATGTGGTTACGAGCAGGTCACTGTCCCTGGCTTGCTGGTGACCCTAGAAAAGCTCCATGCAGGCAGTGGTCCACACAGGGGAAGCCCATTGTCAATTTCACAGACAGAAATGTCCTTTTCTAGAAGTGGGTCCTACCCATTCTCTAGTTTCCACCATCCCCACGAGATGAGTTTGGACCACAAATTTGGCTTGACTCCCTGCAGGTGTACCTGTCCATGCCCTCACACGTTGCCATGTCCCAGCAGCTGTTCTAAAAAGTCCCATTTCCAAATGCCATTCTGGAAATTCAAGAGAGACAGAAAAGGCAACACCGTGTTTGTGCTACTGTCCCAGGCACAGAGAGCCCTGCTAGTGCTGGATATATTTATAAAGCCAGTGGTTGCCAAAATCTGAGGATACAAGTGGAAATGAGCAGGTCTGCTCTCCAGCCTTGAGGACAATTGGCACCATTTAATCACATACACATTACTGGCTCCTTTCAGATCCAAGCTGCCTGACAACTGAGTTCTGTGGCCTGCACCAAGCCCAGAAATGGTTCAGAGCTCATCAGCTCGGGGCAGGAACAGCCACAGCAGCTTCACAGCATGAGAAACAGAGCTCTTGTGTGAGGCCTGCCATTCTTCCCTTTGCTTCCATAGAAGTAGCCTGGAAAATCACCACACTGCCATGACCAGGGTGGGCTGGTCCCTGCAGCCACAGGCACCTCAGGGCACTTTGTCTTCAGCTGGTTTTCATGGGGCAGGTACACTTTTAGTTCTGGTCCACTTGGGTAATCATGAATCCATTGGGAAGCTCTCCTTCCACATCTCTTCCTCAGGTTTCTTTCAAGAGAAACCCAGGACAAAACCACGGTGCCTTTCAGGGGACACAAGGGACACTCCTGCAGTGTGGGCAGGGTACCCACTCCAGAGAGGGCAAGCATTCCTGAAGAAATTAAGAGAGTTAGTAATCTGTTCTCCATGTCTGTGGCAGGCTGTCTAAGAACCCATGGTTTAAATTTTAAATTTATGGGTTGCACTGGATGACCTCAGAGATCTTTCTCAACCTGGTTAACTCTGTGATTCTGTGATTTTAGTGAGGCAGAGGCCCTAAAGGATGTTTCAGTGGTGAGTGCAGAAGATGATCAGGAATATCCACCTATGGCAGGTGTCAAGAGCAGGTCGGACAAACACCTTTGCAGGAATGGCACAGAGACCTAATCCTGCCAAAACAACACTTAGAAAATGGGGTTACAGCACCCAGCTGTCGTGATCCACATCCAGCTGCTCCACGAGTCCTGCTGCAGCCAGGAATCTCCTCCTAGGAATCCACATCCCACAGAGCATCAGCCAGAATGCCCTGCTGCCTTTGAAAGATCCAGATCTTCTGTGGGCACGAGGAGACAGCTTGGAAGGAAACAAAACCCATGGAAACAAAATTCTGCCTCTCCAGAGCCAAACCAGGGCTTTGCCATGCCACGTCACACAAGTATTCAACAATCAATTTTGTTTCTAAAGCTCTTGATCTTGCATGTCCCTAATGAGTTGCAGTCTAGGTGGGAGGTCTGAGAACCACAGTCTATTCAAAAGAGCAGAGAAAGCACATTAATGACCATGTTCCAGCACTGGTTTTAATAAAGCATCAGGTATACTGGAAAGAACTTCTCCAGTCTTACCTGCCAAAAACATGTAGCAATTGCAAAATATTAAAATACCTTTTATATATTAAAAAAAAACCAGCCTCTCCAACTATAATCCATTAAGAGAAACAAGAATCTGAGCTGTTAAATAAGAAAGGGGAGGTTTGGACAAAAATAAACAATGACTGGCATTTGGGGAACTTAAACTGCATCAGGAAAAAAAAAAAAAGAAAACCTCCTCATTTGCTCTGGCTTCTAATTTTTTCCATATTTTTGTCATTAGCCCTTATTAAAGTACTACTGTTCCAGGGCTGGGTGATGAAAGGCTGAGATATGATTCAGCCCCCTACATTACATAAACAAACCCAGGTCGTTATGACATCCACTGAGATTTTATTTCTCTTTTCCCCCTTCATTCTTTCAAGCCCTTCATGGCACCACACTGCTGGCCACGCTGTGGAAGTTCCTCCAGGTGCTCAGATGCAATTCCAGGCTGGATTTTGGGTGGATAAGGTGACACCACAGCAGCCAGCTGTCCCCTTCCAGGGCAGCCCCTGGTTCAGCCTTCCCCGAGTGGGCCAGGGTGAAAATGCAATTTAGGAACCATTTAGAACAGGGTTTGAGCAGCAGCAGACCAGGAAGTGCCAGTTTAAAGTTAGCCCTGGCCCATTAATCAGCACTGGAGACAATGACGCCGGTGCGACCGGATGGGCTGACTTATGATTAGTTCAGATTCATCTGAGATATAACAAAAGGGTGTTCTGCTGGTTTAAAGAGTCTCTTTCCCTTTTCCTCTGGCGAAATCAAGACATTGTTCAGAAAGCCAGGGAGAACGCCGTTCAAAAAAATTCTGAGGTCACTTCCAGAGATAAATTTAGTAGGGGGTATGACAAAATGAGGACCAAAAATTTGGCCTCTTCCATCATGGAAAAGTCTGGTATTTAGACACAAACCCAAGCCAGCTGAAATCAATAGGAGGGCAACCACTGAACTGAGTGAGGCTTGTTTGGGACATCCTGGTGGCACTGGTGCTGGTTTTTAGGGCAGAAAATTCCCCTAGACCTTCCAAACATGGACATTTGAGCATTAACTCACAGGTCTGGTACTACATAAAGCAGTCCTCACCCAATGAGAAATATGAAAAGTGATAAATCCATATAAAATATGCCTCTGAAGCCAACAGGATATTTCATGTGACTGTGAGAGTGACATTTCCACCCTGATGGCTTCCCAGAGGAAGCAAACCACAGGAGCCTGGCATGAGGAGCCACGCAGGGAAGGATGAAGGCAGCATTCCTGCTAGTGGGACATGCAGTCAGTCCATTCCTGACGTCCCTGAGCACAAAATCAAACCAGCACTACTTCCTCTGAAAAGCAGAGGTCACCATGGAAGTGGCACCATGTCACAAAGGGCCTCCTCTGTGGGGTGATAATTGTGGTGCAATAAATTATCTGCCCCTCTGAGTTTAATTATTATATTTACCGGGATAATAACAAAAGAGGGGTAACACAGATAAAAATAAAAAAACCCCTCAGCTAATGCAACAACAGCATAAAAATGGTCATTTGGCTGTTTGAAGCTTATATATATATATATGTGTGTGTGTGTGTGTGTGTGTGTGTGTGTGTGTGTGTGTATGTAACCACATGAAGAGATTCACTTTTCATTTTAATTGGGTGGCCTGCTCATGGTAGGAATGGTTGTTGGCAGTCTATAAGATAGCATCAAAAGATGTTTAATTTCATGCCACTCTCAGTTTGTAGAAACAATCTTCTGCAGCCTTTCGGCAGTTATTACTTCCAGGCCCTTGAAATGTTCTCAGAGCAGCAACAACGACAAAAAAAAAAGCCTAAAAGCTCTTGCTGACTGCAAAATGTTGGTCTGCTAAACCTTTGGTAGATCTTTTGGAGGCACTGAGTGTCAGCAGAGCAGCAGAATGCAGACATGTCCCACCGAACCCAGGCTCTCCAGCCTGCAGAAAGGGATGTGGCTCTCAGACTGCCTTGGACTGTGGGTGGGCCACGCTGCCCTCTGGAAGTGTCAAAATCTCTCCCTGGATGACAAATGGAGCAGAGCCCAGCACTGAGCTGTTCTTTGAAATATCTGACTTTTGAGTTAGCTGAACTTGGAACAGCCCTTGCACGATTCCTTTTCCAGCGTCTGCTCACAGCCTGTATTGACTTTCAGGCAGCAGACTCCTGACTTCTAAACAACATTTCACTCTTCCTCCTGAGGGCTCAATTCATCTCTTGTTGGCAGCAGAGATCCTCTTTGACTCTCTGGCAGCTCCCCCAGTCACTGAGGGAACTGCAGAGGTTGCAGCAGGACCTAAGCAGTGACAGCTTCCTGTGACCATCCTGTGGTACTGCCTTTTCACTAAGCATTAAGCCAATTCTAGATGGAAATACACTTCTCAGCCTTCATCCTTGCCCTTTCAGCATCAACATCAGCCTCTGCAAGACACGCAGTTTGACCCATGCTGGTTTTGTTACCTTCTCACAACAGCGTTTGGAATTCTCTCAGTTTTAGGCAGATGGAAGAACAGATGAGATGCGGGGTTGTTTGAAGCATGTTGAGGGTTTGCCTGCTGACACAGCACAGCTGGATGCAGAAAAGTGATCAGAAGATGCAGGAAACAGCAAAAATTCAGTTTTCCAGCAAACAGACCTACGCACGCAACAGCCAGGTAAAAAGCAGCTTGTTCTGGGTTTTGTTTGGAACCATCTTTTCTGCCACAGTGATGCAGAACACCAGGCTAAGCAGGACCCAAAGGGCAACTCCCTCTCTGGAAAACACTGAGGAAAGAACAGGCAGGGTCACCCAGGGCAGGGAATCCCAGTTTGCAGCTGGAAGACCTGCACAAATCCCTGAGGCTCCAGCTCTGCCCATGCAGTGTCGGCTCTTCCATCTTGGTTCCAGCTCAATTTCTGCTGGTCCAGTCCTGACCTGACCTTTGTTTCTCACACTTCCAGCAAGGCAGAGGTTTCACAGACCTGCACCTCAGGAGGAGAACTCCAGTGCTCAGCAGCTCCTGGGAGATGGGACACCCAGGTGGGATCAGGAGGAAGATCTCCCCACATCACCCCATGCTGGGGATGCCGTGACCATGCCACAACCTCTGTGTCTGGGGCTGCCCGGGCTCTGTCTGACCAGGGTTTTCTCCCTCCCTCCCTCCTTCTGTCCACCTGCACAGACACAGGGCCTTGTCCTGGGCAGAACCTGGAGCTGCTCCCGGCGGCAGAGCCGCGGCACATCTGTTCTGCTTTTGCAAGCAGCCTGAAAACATCTGCAGCGCCCCAGCCGAAGCAGAGGAGACACAACCCCGAGGACAAGGCTGGCTTGGTGGCAGCAGCTCTGTCTGGAGCGCTGGGGACACCCACATCCCAAACATCCCTGCCCCGACGACACCCGCTTCCAGGCAAATTCACCGAGCTGGGTCTGCACCTTTGTTATTCCAGTTGAGATAATAATAATATTCACCTGGCAGGAGGGGTTTGGATGGGGCAATTAATGCCTGAGGAGTGCTCCGGTGTCTCCAGGGGATGCAGAGATGCTGCCCTGCCCTCCACCCCTCCAGCAGCCCCCTCCCCACCCTGCATCCCAAACTTCCTCTCCTTGGGAAGGGCTCTCCTAGCACCGTTTGTTTTTTAAGGGAGTTGCTAGAAAACTCTCCTGCTATTTTCTTTCTTTTTTTTTTCCTTAATAACTATATCATGTCTGGTATTGTATTTCTGTTTTCCCCTGAGGAAAGAAGCCAAAAGAAGTAGGAAAAACAAATAATGTGTGGGAGAGTGTTTTTCTTTTCTTCTCCTTTTTTTTTTTTTTTTACCTCTGTTCAAAGTCTCTTTCTGTTTGGCTTTAGCAGTTTTGTGACTACAATTCCCTTCTTTCCAATCCTTTATTTTCTATTAGAATTCTATTGACTTGTAATGAGCTTGCTAAATCCCTCAATATTTTCATATTGAGGGATTCATGTATCCTAAAAGCTCTGCTTTTCTTCTATGATGCTTACTTTTTTCACTTTTTTTTTCCCCATTTTCCTCTTACTTTCCATCTTTCTTCTTTTTCTATTTATATCTTTTTTTTCTCTCTCTTTTCCCCCTATCTATTTTTTACCTTTTTTCTCTTTTATTTCTTTATTCTTGTTTCCTTCCTTTTTTATGTCTCACTTGCCTTGCCTTCCTTTCCTTTGTTTTTATCTTCCTCTCTTTCACTCCCCCCTTGAATTCTTCTGAAAATAAAACTACCACAGAATTAAGCAAATCATCTGTGGCAATTAAGGAGACATCTCTGGGAAAACACTCACTGTGGAACATGTTTGGTTCATTAAGCATTCTCATCAGGCACCGTGGCACAGAGCCACATATTTATTTGGGAGAGGGGCAAAAAAAAAAAATGCAGTGGGGAGACTTTTTGATTGTTGCTGTCATTAGTGGTGAATTCATCCTTCTTGTCCCAGGTCCCCACATGTTTTTAAACCATTATGGCATGTGGTTTCCAACCACGGACTTGAGAGACTGCTGAGGAAAAATACCCTGGGTCTGCTCAAAAATTAAAAATGAAGTGTTATCTTTTCCTCCTTTCCCTCTTGGGTGATTGTGGTGGAGGCCAGTTCGTGCCCAGAAGCTCTGCCAGGGGTAATTTCCAGGTCTTTGTCTTTCAGTGTCCCTCCTGCAAACACACAAAACCCCTGTGCTCATCCCCAGCCTACCTGCCAGAGGTGCTGCCCAGGGGAGCCGAGGGGATGAGAGGATTCTGTGGGTGCTGCAGCCCCCCCTGGCAGAGCCACAAGCCCCCAGGATGAGGCTGCTCCGTGGAAACTCACTGCCCAAGGGATGTGGGGCAAGGAAGGCAGCTTCGGCCTGACCCCTGGCAGGGTGTGCTGGGGCAGGAGCAGCTCACAGGTGGGAGCAGAGCTCTCTGCCGAGGCTTGCTGGCAGGGAAAGCTTGATTTGGGGCTGGAAAATTGGTCACAAGTTTCAATCTCTGAAGGGACAACCTTGCGTGCTTGCTGTCTTCCAAACTCAGGGCTTCTCTGGCTGGAAAAGTGATATTTTTTTCCCCCCTCCAAATGGTGCTGAAGTGATATGCATCCCAGCGTCTTCATATAGTGCTGGTAGGTGTAAACCAGGGAGAACTTGGGAATCATTTCCCTAATCAAGAAGCATCTGGTATTTAGGTCCCCTTTCTCTGAAATCAGTTTATCTCAAGGCAGCACACGGCGTTGTTTTAATCACTTATTGATCCTGCAAAATAAAACTTCATCTTGAAGTCCTCTCTCTTAATTTCTCCAGAAAGCTGGTGTGGGGGAAAGGAGGGAAAATAAAACCTGCCTGGCACCCTACCAACCTACACCCCACAGACAGAGAGAATACAGGGTACTAAATTCAAGGGTCTTTCACTTTGAAGAGTGGCCATGGCTTTCTCAGTCCTTATACTTAATAAAGAGCAAGGCTTTTACATGCTCTGCCTCTCTGTAAGCACTTCAAACCCATGTGCAGAACTTTTAGGGGGCACAGAAAACTGGCTCGGGAGCTGTCAGAAGCCTCTCAAGCTGGAGGAGCAGTGTGAGCACACCACAGCCAAAAAAATCTGCCGCCCTAAGCCTGTGCAGGCTGTGTGTGTGCTTTCACTTTTTCGGGGTGTTTAAAAGATTGCTAGAGGAAAAGAATCAATTATCCCAGCACATAATTAGAGGACAGGTTTTGCATTTTCCCACCCTGCTTGCTTTGTCTCTCCCACCAGCGGATTTGGAGCTGTTAAGTCACTTTTTTTTGACAAAACTCATCCTCCTCAGCTCCTTCCACGCCGAGGAGCTGCCGTGTTTTTCACAGGCAGCTCCGCACTCGGGAGCTTTTAAAGGGCTTCTAATCCTGGAAGGCCATCTGACATCACCCCGCTTCTTGTCTGCTGATGTTTCATACGAGCCTCACATTTCCTTAATGTTTTTCAGAGCCACCAATTACTACAGCAATCTTGTGTTTATGTTCTGGTTTTGTGCTCTCCTTTTTTTTTTTTTTTTTCCCTTTCCCCTGATGCTTTCCTGGCTTGTGTCCCAACAGGCTGCTCTCTCTTAGGCGTGTTTTGTGCCAAGGGTTAAGCTGGACCAGCTTGTTACAAAAGAAAGGGAAAAAAAAAAAATAAAAACAACCCAAAGAAGTGGGAGGGAGGAGGTTGGATGGTTTTTTGGGTGTTTTTTTTCTTTTTTTTTTTTTTTTTTCACTAATTTTCTTCATTGACTTCAGGCACCATGTGATCAGGAAGCCTGGAACTCTTTCCATTTCCCTTCCCGACTGAAGGGAAACATTGTGTAGCTGCTGCCCTGCCACCAGTGGGACGGGCTCTGGCGGTGCTACGTAGGAGGATAAAAATAACCGGGATATTTAAGGCTGCACAGGAATCCCAGTGCAGGCAGAGCGAGCTTGGTCAGCAGCCGAGCTCCACCGGCCCCGTAATCTGCTGCATATGATGCAACTGCAAATATATGCCTGGCAGGGCTGGGGAAAGAGTTAGACCTCAGGGAGGCCCAGAAGAGAAAAGAATAAAAAATTAAAATAAAATATAAAATATAATATATAATATATAAAATATAAAATATAACATATAAAATATAACATATAAAATATAATATATAAAATATAATACATAAAATATATAAAACATAAAATGAAGGAAAAGAGGGCTGGAGAGAGCTTTTCATCCTCTTTTAACACATTGTTTCTAGCACAGCTTTTGAAAAGTGACTTTTACCTGAGTTTCATGTGCTTGGTGGAGGAAAGGGTGCAGGGGCTTGCTTGGTTTCAGGCATAAGGCAGCATAACAGGGCTTTGCCCTGGGACTTTCTAGGGGATAACATCACTTGCCTGTTGAGAAGTAAAAGCTGAAACAGCACTGTGTTCCCTCTTCAGGCTCCTCTCTCCAAATCTCAAGTGTGGCTGCGTGTGACCTTGTCTGTTGATTAAAAGTAATTAGTTTAAAAGAGCAGCCAGCCCACGAGGCTCACACAGAAATAAGCAGAAATTTGGTTTTGGTTCTTTCACAAGTCACAGCTTGTGAAAGAATCAAAATCAGAAAGAACCAGAAACCTTAAAAGGTGTCTGTTTTTTTTCCCTGTTTCTTAGGCTTGTTTTCACACTGGACGCAAGCTGTAAACTTCCCAAAGTGTGACACTGGACAGCATCTGCCACAACTGCAGCACTGAGAAGTGTGTGGCATTGCCAGGGCAGCAGCCTTTCCTTTAAAACTGTTCTGACCAGCAAAGCAGTCAGAACTTCAGCAGCAGCACTCCAGCTTTCCTTTTTCCATCTGTGCCAAGGGCACTGCAGGTGAGAAGCAGAAAATGCCATGGTTTGGTCACTCCTGCAGCGTGGAGGAGAAGCTCCTCACCTGCATCAGCACAGCCAGGGCTGTCAAGAGACACAAAGGGACCAAGGGGACACTTCACCCTTAGTGCCACCCTCCCTGGGGCTAAACAGGACAGTGTCAGTGATCCCAGCAACACATCTTTGCCCTGAGGGGGCTGAAGTCTTTGGGAAGCCTTGGAATTTCCATGAGGTGGCTTCTTCTGCTGAAAAAACAGGAGCTCGCAGCTCCTTGCTGGACTGCTGAGTGGCCTCCTGTCCTGTGGAGGGAAATCAGCTGTGAACCTTGATGAGGGGCAGAGATTGATCCTGAGGTTGTTTCTGCTGCAAAGCTCTGTTAAATGTTAGCCAGAGTATTTAAAAAAAAAATCGCTGTATTTGGTTTACTCTGCAATTTCCCATTCCACAATCTGTAGGACACAATGTAATAAGGATGCATTTTAGGGAAGTTGTGACAATTGTTGGGCACAAACTTAAGCATTGTTTACCCCTTACGCAATCCTGTGGGTTTATTTCAAGGAATTAAGAGTGAGGAGGGGAATGGAGTTTAAGGGCATTTGTGAGGGATTTTACCTGCCTGGACTTTCTGTTTGTTTTTCCAAGTGCTTATGGTTTTATTGTGTCATGTTCTAGGTTCATTCTTTCAAGCTGAGTGAAACTCTGGAACTAGACAGGAAATCAGACTAATAAGAGGAATGGGCAGAGCCTCTGATTTCAGCCTCACCAGTAGCCTTCCACGTAGATACTCTTATAATCACTCACATTCAACTAAACAGTATTCAAAAACCACTGAGACCAAATGGACTTTGATCTAATAAATTCTTTATTACAGTGGGAAATATTATCCTCACTTCATATAAACATGGAGCTGCACAGGATGAAGAGCAAAGGCACAATGCCCAATTATCCACATTAAGCCCCTCCAGTTTCATTGGGAAAATAATTTTACACATCAGGGTGTAAGTAGCAGAGCTGGGCTGTCACCCTGCCTTGATGTTTGGCACTTTGCTCCCCAGCACTGGAGGAGAATCTGCAAAGTCTCTTTCACACATCTAAGTACAAATCTGCTGGATGGAATGTGATCCCTTCCTTGTTGGTTTGCCTGGAGAGAAGAAGCAACTGCAACACCAGCTCTTCCTGCATGAAGGAGAGGAGGAGGAGGAGGCTGAAATATTCCTCAGCTGGGAGGAGCCATGGGAGGCAGCTTGGTAATTCAACCTGCTGAGTGCAGCCACCTGGATTTTTAGATGTCTGGCACCCACATCCTGAAGCAATTCCAAACTCTTCTGGAAGCTGGCTAAGCCTCTGGGTCTGCCCAGCCACATGGTGCACCACCTAGGCATGCAGAGCTGCCTAGGGGCTTTTAGTGAGGACCACAGCCTTGTTTGGTGGGCTGGCTGCTCCCTGACTTTCCAGGTACTGCTGTCAGGGGAGCAGGACGTGTGGCCGGGCAAATCCACATCTCCTTGATTCCTCCAGCAGGAGCAGCAAGTTTGGCCATGTAAAACCAACTCCACCAGGACCACTGTCATCCTCCTCTGGTGCAGGCAGGCATTCCCTGGTGAATTTTACTTCTGTCAGTTCAGGTGTCATCAGCCTCAGGCTCCCTCCCTTTTTGCTGCTAAGTGGGTGACAGGAGCAGCACAACGTGTGGCACACTCAAATTGTGGCACACAAGCCCACAACTCCCAGTTTTCCCTTCCTGGGGATGAAGAACTGCATAAATTGCCCTGGCAGATTTAGCAGATGGCATCTACATGCACCAAGGTCCTCCCAGCTGACCTGCACAGGGAGATTGGGGTTTGGAGGCTCCCAGCTCTTGCACCACTGGCACATTTCCATCCCTCAGGGTTTGCATGACCCACCTGCCATGCTAGCAGCCCATGGAGACACTTGCCATTTAAAAACTTCACCCTGGGCTGCCACAGCCCTCCAAAAGAGGATGGCAGACAGGGATCTGTGTGTTTGGGTGCTGTCATGCAGCCAAACCTTCCCCGCAGCAAATACAACCCGGCAAGTTCCACATGCTTTGGAGTTTTAAAACAAAAGTTTAATAGAAACTTAATTAGCCCCAGATTTTTAACAGTAGTAAGAAGTTATAAAGTGTCTCAAAAAGAGCTAATTCTCATTGACTGTTTCCCACTGATATATTTTCCAGTTGGCACACCCATCACACCTTTACTAAATGGATAAGAACTCAAAGCCCTCAACACCTAAATCCATTCCCCTTTTCTTTTCTTTCATATGTAGTTTGCCATGCTGTAATAATTAAATATTTCAAAGCTCAAGTCTCTGCACTTGTTTTCTTTTTTTGGCATTGTTTTCCACCCAGTAGCCAGCACAGCTTAGCACAAACCAAAGTCACCCACCTGGAGGTTAACAGGCCTCTCTCCTTGCCATCAGGTGTCCTGCTCTGCTGCTGAATGATAAAACTCAGTGTTGTGTCACGTGAAGTTGGCTAACAAGGAATTTATTTTTACCCTGGAGCTCTATTTACCCATATTTGGTAAATATCAGGATACCTGACTTCTCTGCATCTCACCAACTACATGGCCCTGGTTGTAACGCTCAGCTTCTGTGATTTGTCTTTGGCCATGCTTGTGGTCATCTCTGGCTGCAGACTCTGTGGAAAGGGTTTCTCCTGTGGTCTCTCTCCCTCTGGGTGTGCACACCAGCACAAGAGAGCCAAGAGAGCCAAATCCCATGGAAAATCTCCTGTTGCCATGGCCAGTCGCAATGGTTTGGAGACAAGGTCAGCCACCCAGCAGGAAGCACCCCTTTCTAGAGAGTGAAGAAACCTCAGCTTCCCCTCAGCCTCTTTTAAGGAAGCTGCATCTTGGAGAAGCCAGGTTTGCTTTTTTTTTTTTAATTGACACCACTGTGATTTCTTCCCTTGTCCTTTGAGGCAGAGCCCAGCCTCCTCAGCACCTCACCTTTGGAGAAATATATGTTCTTTGGCATGAAAGGGACTCGCTGTGCTAAGTCTTCCATAAAACTTTCCAGCTGAAAGCAGGCTGGAACACATCTAGACATTTCAGTGTTTCCCCCCAGAGGTGCCAATCAAGCAGAGAAAACTCCCAGTCCTTGCACATCCATGTCCTGTAAGGAGCTGCCTTCAAACCACTGTAAATAAAACAAAGGTACGATCTTCAGCTGATCTCAGTTATGGAGCTCCATTGAATTGAGCAGCTCTAGGATAATTCACACCAGATGAGCATCTGCCCTCAACATATGTTACATTATGGTCCAACAGGATGGTCTGAGTTTACCTTGGGGGAGGAGCTGCTGGAGTGGGGAGTTGGGTTTGCTCATGTCTAGGAACGATGGGCTGCAAAATCCCCGAGAGTGAGGAGATAAATAGGGAAAAGAAGGCATTTGGTTATTAGGCGTTCTTATTTCCAGTGATTAGGGTGGGAAAGAGCAGACTGTGTGGGAAACAGGCGTCCCTACACCCATTTTTGGCAGTTTTTGATTGGCCCCTGACCAGACATTTATTAAAACAGCCTCATAAGTTGCGGTCTCACTAAAGAACAATACAAAACCAACCAAATGTTAATGTATTCAATCTGTTCCTGCTGAGATTTCTGCCTCCCCGCCTCCCTGATTACTAGAGAAGGGGAGGTGGGGGGAAGGCGTGGAGAAAGAAAGAGGAGGGGGGAGAAAAAAGAAAAAGAAACGTTTGTATTCCCAGCCTCAGCTGACAGATCTGCCGTAGCCTCCTGGAGTTTTTGCAATTAGAACAAAGGGTCCTCGGTACAGGAACTGTAATTGGTTTTGAGTGTTCATACATTTTAACTCAGCCCAGGTTAGGCATCCAAGCAAACTCAAAGCACTGACACAGCTGGAACCCTAGGAGGAGAACTCCAAGGGAGGATAAAGGGCCTTCAAAAGAGGGCAGTGGATCGCATCTGACACCAGAAACCAAAACCTACTCCAGATTGTTTTCCTCAGGAATCTAGAAGAACTATGCTGCAAACACTTGTCCGTCAGAGGTCTAGGATAATCTGAAGTTCAGGGACAGGAGTGCAGAACAGGGAGGGAACAAATATTTCAGCAAACAAAAACGCCACGGCAGGATATGTGACAGGAACTTCTGAATGCTGAAGGGGAGATGGGAGGGATTTAAAACCTCCCCTCTTGCTGAAATTTATGAGAGCAAGGCAACCCAAGCCTGCTGCCAGAACAGGTTTTGAGATTCAGCTTCTCCAAGAGCCTGAACCTGCTCCGGGCAGGTGGTACCTCAGAGGATCCAGGAACCTTCCCTCCACGTCCACACACCCAGACATGTCACTGTCCTCATCCTTGTCCCTCAGAGACCCCCTCCAGACAAAACTGTGCCCAGGCATTGTCTGGAGAGGGCTGGCTGGCAGCGAGCCCGCGCCGTGCCAGGGCATGTGCTGGCAATTAGAGAGCAAAGATGATCATGACAAGTGCTCGGGCCCATGCTGGGGCTCTGCTGGGTTTACCAGCACCAGCTGCAAGGCAGCAATTCCATGGGAAAAGGATGAGGCCGGGAACACACAGGGAGAGGAATGCATTTGCTGCCAGTGTCTCTGGTAACAGTCTGGGGCTCTTTTCTCTAAGGTTAACATTCGCTTGCTCGAGAAAAACAATGCTGCTGGGGCTCTGCAGGCGAGATGTGGTTGTGGTGGGTCAGCCGGATCCACAAACAACAGTCCCTTTTTGGGTGGGATTTTCACATCTGCTCTTCCCTGCCCTGAAACCGATTTCACTGGGACAAAGCTCAGACAACACTGTGTGCTTTCAGAAAAAAGTCTTCCAGCACTTCCCAGCTCCAGTGGCAGCAATGAGGTTCTTTGCATGGAGAGCACACAAGTGATGAAGAGTGTGCAGGACTGGGGCCTACTTCTATTTTATCAATAACTACTCTTTTTTGGGTTGTGGAGGGTTTTTAATTTATTTTTTTTTTCAAATGTAGATATTACTGAAAAGTTTCTGAAAACAAATCCACATGGTAGAGTTGGAAGCTGGGCTGAAGGCAGGAGTGGTGTCTGTGATGAAAATTGTGCAGCTCTGGAAGAGGGTGCTGAGTGCTCCTCTACCTTTCAGTTTGGAAAAATTTCCCCATTCAATCATCCACACTCTTTTTTTATGCCACATCTCAGTGGGTGATACCAACTCCCAAGTTCATAGTGGCTTATTTATTAAGAGGGTCTAATCTTGAAAAATTGAACACATCAACAATTTCACCCCTGCCTGTAATCCCTTGGTGTGACGTGAAAGTGGACAAGAGGAATTGTATTGGAGCAAACTCCTTGGTGGTTCATTCACTTTATCCTTTAATCCCTTGTGTACCCGATTCAAGGACTTTTTCAGCCTGAAGAAATTGTAGGGCTTTTTGGTCACTGGGGAGCCAGCACCTAGAAATAAATGCCAGACTCTTACCACTGCAGTTGGCCTTTTCTCAGCAGATCCCACAGCCCAGCCTCCCAAGAGAGCACTTCATGTCAGGCATGCAGAAACAGCTATGATTACCCATCAGAGTGCCCCATCCCACCTCTTCAGTTGAAGCCATGGGCTGGAAGCATCTTGTTATCTTGCATGATCAGGTGCAAACTGGCAGGGAACACACTGATCTGCCTAAGGTGGCCTGGAATGCTGTAGGAAGGCAGAGCAAGAGGGAGCCACAGACCTCCCTGAATTCCCAGAAACAGCTCTGCACTGGCTAGGACTGCTCGTGGAGGCTGAAGGAGAGCACTGGGAAGCAGCTTTTCCATTGAGGAGGCTTCTCTTGCCACAGGCTGGTGGCCACACTGTCCACGTCACTTCACGCTCTTCTGCGTGCAGCCCAATCCAGCTTGAAATTCCTACCTGCATCCAGGTGGGCAGTGGCAGGCAGCCTCTTAGATAAAAGGCAAGCTTTAGGAGGGCCAGGCAAGCTGTCAGCTGGTCACCACACCTGAGGCATTTTACAGAAGGCCCCATCACTGGGGGAGTTTTAGAACTTTGGACAGTTTTTCACTGCTACAGCTCTAGAAGGTGGTGGGGCGGGTGATGTGAATCCAATAGTCTGGGGGCTTCTTCTTAGGAAAGCACCAGTTTGGGCTGTGGTTGAGAATGTAAAACAAGGCAGGAAGAGCTTTGGGTTTTCCCCAGTCTTATATTTCCATTTCCCATCTGTTTTGCTCTCTCCCTGCTTAGAAAAGGGCATTTCAGGCTTTTTCCAGCACCCTGAAGGTTTTGCTCGGCAGCAGAAGCAGAAAAGAGTTCTCACTGCTTGCATTCCAGGGTGTCCCAAACTGGGAAGCTGGAACAGGCTACACCAGCACCTCCAGCCATGGAGGTCTTCTCGTGTGACCTGTGGAAGCATCTGACTGCAAACCCTGGCTTCTGAATTTTGGGACCACGTTTGCTGAACCATTTCAGCTAGTGTTTATACCTCAGATGAATTTCTGAGTTATCAAGAACCAGAAGATTGTTTCTCAGAAGATTGTTTTCTTCAGACTCCTCTATTTGTTTGCCCAAGGGTATTGGCCCCTCTTGAAGAACCGGACATATAATTAGAAATTAATGTCTATTCGCTTTGATGGATTTTGCCTCTTTTCTGAATCCTGAATTATCCACAAAGCTGTTACAAACAGAATAGAATGTATTTGCTCATCAAAAAAAAAAAAAAAAAAAAAAGATTCACCCGTTTCTTCAGGGATTAATTCTCAGTTTTTTTCGTGAGTGGCTTGTTGCAAATAGTCATAAATTCTACCATGTTGGGTTCCAACCCTGGAGTGATCTTTGTCTGGACTTCAATGGGGCTTTGCATGGGGGGGGCCTGGCCACACAGATCTCATAGCAGGATTGGGCAATGGTTAGTTACATAAGTCATATGATGTTGTTTCTGTCCTCTGACTGGCTGGCTTATGTAACTACAGAACAATAGCATGTATTTGAATATAAAGGCAAAAATCGTGCCTCGTTATTTGTTCTTCGTGAGAGCCTGCGCAAGGGCTGGATTCTGCTGTCTGTGCAAGCTGTAAAGATATTTTCTTTGACAGTCTATTGGTTTGGGGAGGACATCTGGACTAGGTGGCATTAAGAGAGCTACTGAGATGCTCTCTGTGGGTTCATCTGAGGACTATTTGCAAACACTGGGCTCACATATTATCCCCAGTAGCAGCTGGAAAAGAGCAAAACCTGAGGAGAACAGCTCATGAGCCAGGCCATGCAGTGACCTGAGCCCCTGACTGCAATGCAACTGCACTGGTTCACAACTTATAAATGTCTGGCCATGGAGTTTAATGTTTCACTTATTCCATTTTAGGGGAATAAAAAGTCTTAAAAGCATGTCCAGGGATAAAGGTGTACAGCAAAGGGCAAAACATTAACTTAATGTCTGTGTGTTTATTCTTAAACATATTTTCCCCACTTTTCCTATTTGCTAAAATCTCAGTGTGATTTCTATTCAGAGAGGGAAAATAGGCATTCACAACTTTTGTTTTCACTTGATGTCTTATTTTTGTTCATCTGGACAACTCATCTCCAGAAGATTTTATCACAGTCTCCTGGAGATTATATCATGAGTTTTCAGTTCTGGTCTTGTTTTGGTTTTTTGTTTTTTGGTTTTTTTCTCCTAAGGTCCTACTTCTTCGAGTCATATGATTACACAAACATTCCCTATTTCCAGTGTTTTAGAAGTAAGTTTCTAGTCGGCATTGTTGCAGAGAAAAGACTGAAAACATAAACCCTCAAGGCTGAGAAAAAGAACACACAATTTACCATTTTTTTTAAACCTCATGATTTCTCAATCTTATGTTTTTTGAGGATAGTCTGAGTAATAAGCTTTAAAAGCCAAGGGCTGACAATATTAAAGGAGAATCAGGATGAGACCACTGCTCAAGTTCATACAGCATGATCTGAAAGTCCTCCAGACTCTTGGGAGATGTCCCCATGCAGCAGACAGGTACTTTTCCTAAGTCTTTTGTGACATTATAAAATAATTACAACCTATTCAAAGTGATTTTGCTCCTTAAACCTGTCAAATTTTAGTAAGCGTACACAAGCTTCAACAGCTCAGAAAGCATTGCTGCAATCCACAGAGTAAATACCTGGTTTTGTCCCTTGTAGTCTCCCACACAAATATGGTTTTGGAGGGGACATTGAACACATCTACCCAAAATTCAGTAACACACAGATGATGCTCTCATGCCATCCTCAAGCCCCTTTAGATCTGCTTTACAAATAATCCCCATCCCAGTGAGTTCCTAAGTTTTTGGTTTCTAACCTGAACTCACAAAGGCATTTGTGGCAGGTTACACCTTGCAATGTGCAGCACAAATATGGGAGTGTGGTACTTTATCTCCTTAAATTTTAGCACTCTCATGTTCTAGACCTTGGAATTGCCAAGAACTTGCTTTTTATCTTATTTTATGTGGATGCCATAACAGAGATCTAGCAGCAGAAATGGAAGTTCTTGTAGAAGCTGTGCATCTTCCTCATGGCTTGGAAGGAAGCTGGCACCAGCCAGCGTCAGAGTGAACTGTGTGCATTGTGGTGGCAGGATTTCCAGGGATAAATATAAATAGAACCATTCCTGGAAACTCCAAAAGCTGCTGGAAGCCAGGAGAGAGAGCAAGCAAGGACATCTCAGGCATGACACGCCTGTTCCTTTGAGGATTTCTCTTGTGTGGTCCCTCCCAAAAACAGCACCTCTCACCCTGGCAGGAGAGAGGAAAATCTTTCCAGGGTGCCACACAACATCCATGGCCACCAGCAGGTGGGCTGTAAGTTTTAAGACAACATGGCCATGTAAATAGGTGAAGAATCAGCAAACAGCATTTCTTCACTGCTCAGACATTCAATCAAGCCTTTGCATCCCTACCAGCTGCCCTGTCCCAGCTGGCACACATATTGCCCCAAGCAAATGAGAGGCAAAGCATGTTACCTGAAACCTTTCCTTACCACCAAGTCGTTTTGTGGGGATCTCTGTTGACACACTGAACTCCACGAAGCCACAGTAAGTTACAAAGGGACAGTGCAAGAGATGCACAGGCAGCACTGTTTAAAGGACAATATTGTGTGTTTATGGGACTGGGGGGAGTGTTGGTGGCAGGGGAGTTGGTTACTGCATCATTCCTGGACACTTCTGAGATGCTCTGCAGAACAAGGAGTGACTTTTCCCACCTGAATGCTATTTTAATAACTTTGAAATGTCTTCCTTAGAAGTCTCATCATTATTCCCATAGTTAGAAGCTGATTAATGGCACGCCCCTCAAACACATATCTGGGCACATGTACAAAGACTTTTTAGTACTCCTTAACAATGGCCAACAGCTGGCCACAAAACCAGATGATCCTCCACCCTTGTAAACTCATGCTCGCCAACAATAAAAAACCCTTCTGGCTACTAAAAAGCCTGGTGGAACAGATGAATCTTGTTATGGACTGGATTTTATAAATAAAAATTAAAAAGAGGCAAATATTTTAGCATGTGCCCTCATGGGCTGAAAACAGACATAGGTTTTATATTCCGGGAGGATCAGCTGCAGAAGTCTGATTTTTGGAACTAAATTTCATCTTCTAAAGACTCCTTTAAATACATTGCTGGGTTGGGTTGTTGAGGGGGGGATGGTTTGGATTTTTTATTTTTCTGGTTGGGGTTTTTTTTTAGTTTGGTTGGGGGGGGTTGTGTTTTGTTTTTTGGTTTTGGGGGTGTTTTTTGTTTGTTGTTTGTTTGTTTGTTTGTTTAAATTTTGCTGCAGACACAGTACAGCACTTCCTGTCTCCTTCGGGGCAGGAGTTTTGTGTTGGTGGCACTTGCAGGCAGAAATCTTGGGAATGGCCTGAAAGGCTCTGCTCTCCATGTCCTGTCCCAGCATCACAGGCAGTCCAAGCACATCAGCCCAGTCCTACATAATGCCCACGCCCTACAAAAACTATATTCTTGCTGCACCTTGGAAGCCAAGCAGAGGAGCAGCAACCAAGCCATTTGAAGATGAACAAAATCACCAAAAAAATTACATGAAGGAGGAAAAAAAAAAGGAAAAAAAAAACCAACTGAAACCTCTAAAGAATGTCTTTTTGTTTGTTGTTAACAACTATTTAATGTCAGGGCTAATTCACAAGTTTAATAAAATCAGGCTTTGTTGAAGATTCAACACCTTCAATTATGGCATTAAGAAGTCACAGTAATTGCTCCTCAGACCTTCCAAAAATCCTTCAACAAAGTGTGTTTGTGTGAGGAGGGGGAGGACAGCCTTCAGTCTAAATTTAATGTCCTAAAGATTATTTATTCTTTTTTATAAACAAAGAAAGGAGAAAAGCCTTACTTCTAATAATGATGACTACTATGGTGTCAGGCCCTCATTATACCACAAGGAGAAACAAATGAAAGAGACCAGCAAAATTCTCAGTTCATCACCTTAAATATGAGTCCTTTGTTAGTGGATTTCTGCAGGGATAAACAAGGAATTTTCACAGCCTAGGTATGCCCAAAACAAGATTTCTAGGAGTAAGGAAGCAAGGAAATTGACTGAAATCTTAGAACAAGCTTTATTTTTACTGCCCTGGGCAGGATTTAGGGAAACATCAGCCTCCGCTTCATCAAGTCCTGACATAGCTGAGCCCAGCACCTCATTACATTGAAAAGGATCTTTATTGATACAGAAAATGGCTGATTATTTACATTCCTGATGACCAAGCAGGAAGCTGATATGGTGAGGAGTGAAGATTGAGGAAAGAGACTTTGTTCCCGTGGAGAAGGCTTCCTCCTCCTCCAGGGACCAGTCAAGTTTTTCTTTAAAGCAATAAAAAATGGACAGGAAACACTTCAGCAGCATTAAGGCACGGGGTAATATCAAGCAGAGCCTGCTCCCTGTCAAAACAAGGGGAATCTTGTCCTTTGTAAGTGGAGAGACCAGGTTTGGATTCCTTTTCCCCTCCCAGTGCTCAATCCAGCCCTTGTAGTTCCTTGGAAGACACATCCAAGGCTCATTTACCTTCCACTCAGCCAGGTAAGAGATTTCCCCAGTGCAGGAAGGGGATTCTTCCCCTGTGTTTAGGGTGAGACAGGCAATGCCATGGCCTGTCTGAGCTTTTGAGTAAAGCCTGGCACAC
This sequence comes from Passer domesticus, assembly GCF_036417665.1. Lineage (NCBI taxonomy): Eukaryota > Metazoa > Chordata > Aves > Passeriformes > Passeridae > Passer > Passer domesticus. The sequence continues at coordinate 78,348,526 of NC_087512.1, read as the reverse complement.
ATCTCAGCCCTGGGATCACTCTAAGCTACAGCAGGGACATTGCCAACTCTGCCAAAGCCCACGGTCTCAGCAGCTCCAGTTCTTGTGTCACAACACTTTTGCTTCCTCCTGCAATATACTGCCATTCCCAAAGTTTAATTTAGTGCGGTGAAAGGTGCCTAAGAACAAATTTTATATCATGTGGTACATTCCAGAGATGAAAACACTGCAGAGGTGGATAACCCAGGGTGCTTACAAGACCTCATGAATACTTAAAGCTGCCCACAAAGAGTTTTCAGTCAAACACTTTGGATTTTTTTGTTTTTGTTTGTTTGTTTGTTTTCTCTTTCAGCAAGCAACGCTCTGTAACTGCACTGGTGAAATTTTGTCCAGTGCAATCCCAGATACAATCACTGACAAGACACCTGTGCTGTGCTGAAGGAAGAAGTTGTTAATGGTTCCATCCACAACTTTTTGTTTGGCCCAGACCACACTGAGAGAGAAGCTTGCAAGAAAAAGCCAACCTGCCACAGGCCCTCCAGAGAGCTTCTTTTCTGCCTGAGGGAGCCTCCACAAGCCCTGGAAGAAAGGGGCAGGTTTTGGGGCCAGGTGTGAGGGTGGGCTTTTGAAAGACCTCATAGAAAGTATGAGTTCCTCAATGAGGATTTGAATAGATCTAGTGAGATTTTTTTAAGTCAAGCACAGAATGACACCTCCAGGGATTTGGTTTCTTCCTCCAGCTCTGGTGATGGCTCCACAGTGGCATTTGAAGTGCCTCCTCAGGGCAGCATCCTCTGGAGTGCCTTCCCTGTCTCCTGTGGAAATTTCTGGGAATTAGGCACCTTCATGATATTCAGATTATTACCCTTGCAGGTGTGATTCTCATGTAGTTTCAAACCTGCAAAATGGGGGTGGTGGTGCATTGTTTGGCACTCTCATTATCCTCTTCACCCTTCAGTCAGATTTACCCCTCTTAGGGACTGGTTCCACTCCTGGCCTCTGGTTTCCCAAAGAGAGAAGGAGGAGGAGGAGGAGGAAGCCAGGGTAAAGCTTCTGTGATGTGACCTCACGTGGGCAAGTTTCCAGCCAAGTCATGGACACCAAAATAAAGAGTTAGCTGCACCTGCAAGTACCTTTCAAGTTCAGCACATGCTTGTTGGATCTTTTCATCATTTTAAATTAGCTGCTGATGCATTTTATTTACACTGAATTTAACTTAATGTGCTTGCTTGCTAACTTCCTGCTTATCTGGATACCACATAAGCATATGCCCAATCCAATTACAAAAATAATGAGAAATACAGTGAATGCTACACATTTTAAGCAAGCATAATAAATTACCAGCGCTGTGGCACATACCCATGCATGTGAGGGAGAGAAAGAACAAACAAACCAAAAAGAAAAAAAAAAAAAGAAACCCCAAAAACAGGTCCCAGCCTAGCCAACCAAAAAATACAGCTGAATTCCCCTAGCCATTTAATTAGAAGTAACATCTACTTTGCAAGGCTCACACAGGCCTTCCAAGGTGAAACTCATTCCTTTAACAGCAGCTGGAACCTCTTGCCACACTGGAAAAAGAAGAGCTCTGGTACAGAGGAGTGAGAAGAAATGAGGAAATTTGTTCCTGTGGAGTGTGCTGGGTAACGAACAGCTAGCTGAAAGGCAGTGCAAACTATAATAAGGAGCTGCAGCTCCTTGGTCTCCTGAAAGAAGGAAAGAAAAAATTCACAAAATTCACAAGTGTCACAATTTTCCACCACGTGAGTAAACTGTTTTGGATGGCAGTGAGGCAATTCTACTTGTATGAGGTTGGGAGTGGTGGCTGTACGTGTCTCCAGTGAAAGGAAGAGGGTGAACTCAGAGGCCTGAGTGATTCCACTGCTAAATGAATCAGAACCTGAGGGAAGAGAAAAGGTATGTGGGAAAAAAAAAAAACCCACTGAAGCAGAGTCAGGGAAGATCAAGTGGGAGTATGAATAAAAAGAAGAGGGGAAGGTATGATTCAGCCTATTACTTATTGCTCCTTTTAGCTGCCAGAAACAATCAGAAAGATGCGTGTTTCTCATATGTATGCATGTATAAATGTAAATATAATGTATATATTTCTGAAAAATAGACAGATGATAGAGAGATAGAGATAGAGATAGATAGATAGATAGATAGATAGATGATAGATAGATAGATAGATAGATAGATAGATAGATAGATAGATAAATGTGGGCATAAGAGAAACCTCCTCCCTGTGTGTCCCTGTCTGCAGGGAGGGGCAGAGCAGGGCCCAGGACCTGCTCTGTAGGGACAGTGGGACAAGAGGAATGGGCAGGGACTGATCCCAGGAAGTTCCACCTGGACACGAGGCAGAACTCCTTCCCTGTGCAGTGACCCAGCCCTGAACAGACTGCAGGAGAGGCTGTGGAGTTTCTCTCACTGGAGATATTCCAGATCCTGGACACAACCCTGAGCCACGTGCTCTGGGATCACCCTGCTGGAGCACGGACATTAGGACAGATGGCCCACTGTGGGCCCTTCCAACCTGACCCTCCCTGGGATTCTGTGGCGAGCAGAATCTCTTATTCATGAGGGATTTACCATCTATAAACCAAATAAATTCCATGGAGGCACTGCCTTGAGGATGAAGTTTCTCATCCTCAAGAGATGGGCTTTGCCCACTGCGCCCGTGAGGCCGAATTCCCCATCTTGTCCAGGAGAGGCTGGGCCCTGGCTCGTTGTGCTTTTCAGCCAGAGAAGGGATTTCCTGCAGGGAATTCCTGGGGAAGGAGGAAGGAGTTGGGAGGGCAGATCAGCCTTGTTGTGACAGCCAGGGCCCTTGCAGAGATCTGCTTTCAGAGAGGGTAATAAAGCGCTCGCAGGAGCGAGACACCCACTGCTCACAGCGATTTCACCTCCTCCTCCCCTCACGCCTCAAGATCAACACCAGCACTGCTGCCAAGCCTCTAATTACGCCTTTAAAATCCTGTCAGGTCGCGGGGATGTGACGAGCTCTAATTGTGGAAGAGCGTTTAGGGAGACTCGTAATTACACAGTCATTAAGCCGGTTAAACACACCACGGTCCCTTTTGTGAGGCGGCGCTGGGCCTGGCTCCCTCCCAGCGGCGACACAAACACGGGATTAAGCTGGCAATTAGTCATCAGCAGGTAAAAAACAATAACTCCCCCCTCCACTCCTGGGCCAGGGCTGGCTGTTGTGGCTTTCCCAGTTGAGAAAATCCAGGACAAAAGAGGGACGTGCAGGGAGTTCTCACCCTGTGTGCCCATGTGGCCCTCTGCCTCAATCCTCACCCAACAAAACCCTGCTGCCGGAAAATTTGCTGAAAAAATTGCTGAAACTCGTTTTTTAGCCTTAAAAGTACTTTCAGCTGACAAAAAATGGCTTTTAAAAATTCTTTTCGTTCTACCAGGATATATTCCCCCAGCCTTTCTTTTTTTTAATCACCTTGTTTGCTAAATGAAAGTACTCCGGAGAAAAGCAAACAAAGCAGAACTTCTCTTGCCTGTGTGGGAGGAAAGGGGAGTAGAGGTCATTAAACCAAACTCTCCCCTGCCTACATCTCAAGCCTTGTGACATGTCAAACCACAGCCCCTGGGTTTTTATTCAGCTTTCTCCGTTTCTCTGATGTTTTATAACTGCTGGCCTTATAAAGGTCAGTTATGTATATATCGGAGACATTTTCCACATTCAAACTGGGATGAATCTGGACAATTCAGGGTGACCTGAAATTCTAAAAAACTAGGAGGGTGACGTATCAGGATGCAAATCTCAAGTATAGTAAAATCTGCATAGGGAGAAGTGCCAGCAAGGACCAGCTGAGGAGGATTTTTCCAAGATAGACCTGATCGCAAGACCAGATAATTTAATGCTATCCAATAAGAAAAATAGTGATTCTTACATAAAGGGAGAAAAAAAAGTGGAATAAGATGAGCTTAAAAACCTGAATTAGCCCCAAAGATTTGTACTCAAGGCATTCCAAGCAAATTGTTGGCTTCCAGCTCCACATCCTAGAGGAAGGGAATGCCTTGGCCGCTCCAGCATCCCGAGCTCTCAGCCTAGGAAGCGAATTTAACCCTGAGGAGTCTGCCTTTCTGTCTCCTCTCAAAATTACAGGGCGAAGCTACTGCAGCACCGTGGGCTTAGCAGGTAAAGGGGGATGTCCCCATGTACCCTGACATCCCCAGCCACCTCTGTGAAGACAGACAGCCATGTGCTGTCCTCTCTGCACCTCTGTGCCTGTGCTTAGGGGCCAGGGGACATGCCCTGGGAGGGGGATGGATCTTGGGGGTCTGGGCCAGCTGCTGCTGCTCTCTGCAGCCGAGGCACTCAAGCCCACAGCCCTCCCTGCCTTTCCCAGGGAATGAGAGCCACGGGGCACCTGCATGGAACTGCTGCTGGCAGAATAAATAGCAGTGCCCTGCCAGAAAGGCAACGTGTCTTATGCATCGTGCAAAACTCCATCTGGCCAGTGAGCCCTCAGGTTGAGTGAAATTATCCTTTATTTTCACTGTGGAGCTCTGTGTAGGACTCCGGGAGTCCTGTGACACAGGAAAAGTGTAGTGTAATTTCATTTGTTTACTCTGTTATCACCAGAGCTGCCTCACTGAGCCCTAGCCTCCTCATTCCCAGGAGAGCCCTCTTTTGATGCAAACCTGTTATGAGTGAGAGTAGGAAGCTTCTAAAAATAAAATTAAAAAAAATACTTGGTCCCAATCCAAACTCACGTGACAGAAAGGGAAAAAATAAAACACCCAAAGAAAAGGAGACACACATTATTCCCATGTGTGTAAGAGGGTGTTAAATTGAGTAGTGACAAACTTTAACCAGAACCACAGCATTACTCAGAGCAGCTTGTCCAAGCCTGCAGAAATCATGGTCAGAGAGTCTCCCAGCTGGCAGAGGTGGACAGCGGGTGCCAAGAAAGACAAGTCCTCGCTGGTACTGCTTTGTGTGGAGGATCCTCTCATGAACGGTTTTAATAAAGACTTAATTGATTGTTCTGGAGTCCGTCGGGCTAATAAAACATTTATGGCCCTGAGTCAGTCATCTAGAACACATTCCACAAGGCAGTTGGAGGCTGCTGCACAGGGCAGCCAGACGCACGTCTGTCATGTGCCGGTGACGTCCATTCATCATGCACTAGTCATGCAGCAAGCCAAACCTCTGGAGAAAGTGGAATCTCTGCCTCCTTTTCGCCAGCCAGGAGGTGGAATAATCACTTTGTCCTCCCGGCTGGCGTTTGGGAGATGCCTGTTCTACGGAACCCTGGTTCTGCAGCAGGTTTCCACGTGTGCCCTGGGGTAAATCACTTGGGGAGGTCAGCACAGCACTGATCAGACATTTCAGCTCTCCCGAGTTCTGGGTACAGACAGAAGCAGAGGCAAATACAAGGAAGACGTGGCCATAAAAATACAAATTAAGATAAAGCTAGATTCTCCTGCTGCTTAATCATGTAAATGTACAAATAGAGCCTGATGACAGTGACTCAAGGGAAACAATGACCTTATCAGCAGCCTTAGATAGGCCTGAGCCATAAATGAAAATAAATGATCTACTGACATGCCTTATCATCTCCCTAGCGTCTACTGGAGAACTCAATTCACCTCTGCATATCTATATCCTCCAGCACACTCAGCACCAGGAGGGTCTGCTGTCCCTCCACAGTCTCCCTTTGTTGCACCAGCAGACTCTCCAGCCATTGCAGTGACCTTGCACTGGCTTTCAGGTGGCAGCTCCAGCTCTGCAGCACCTATCAGTGTGTGGTCAGCGTGGAAAACCACCTCCCTCCTTTTTTTTTGCCTCCTGAGTTTACAGCCTGACCTCATTTTCCAGTCACTCTGCCCTCCATTTGCATCCCCAAGGGGTCCCATGGGGTTTCAGTCAGCCAGGTCCCCGCAAGCATCTGGGTAGATCTCTTTGCACTCAGGGCTTGAGAGCACAGAGGAGGCACCCAAAATCTCTTTACACACTCACGTTGGCTCTGACTCTGCTGATCCCAGCACCAGCATCTGCAGGTGGTCAGGGAACGCTGGAGCAGTGGGGAAATCCACTGTGGAAGGAAAACTGCAGGCACAGGAGAGGCTTTAGACCTTCAGCTGATGCGTTTTTGAAGCTAAGACAGAGGGCTTAAGGAGCTGCTTTTCCTATCAAGATTGATTATTTCACATTTGCAGGCAGGTAGTTGTTGAAATCAATTCTTTGTGGGGAAAGAAGAGCAACACTTGTAATTGCTTGGCAACTTGTGCTACTCTAGTTCATTGGAAGTTCAAGAATTTGGTATCTGCCTTCAGTTTCATTTGGAAGTGAGGCAAACATTTTAGTTCCCTGAGAAAGGCTAATCCTAAAAACTACTATCAAGAATTAGAAATTTTTTTTTTTTAAAAAAAAAGGGTACCTCGGGAAGTTTTCCAGAATGAAAATTTCCTTTTTTCTTCCTCTTTCCAAGGAATAAGTCATTTAGAATCAAGACATTTAATTTTTTTTTTTTTTTTTTTTTTTTTTTTTTTTTTTTTTTTTTTTTTTACTTCAAGAGAAACAGAAATTGACCCACCATGTCCTGCTAGCCTTATTAATATTTGTAAACATGAGACCATGAAAACCTGCAGGGGAATTTTTAAAAAGAAGTATCAGGAAAAGAGTTGCTTGCTTTCTAACTAAAGAAGGCAAGCAGGGGGGAAAAGAGTTCTGTACCATTCTTAGAAGAAAAAAAATTAATAAAAATGAGAAAATGAATTATTTGAAACAAAATATTAATAAAAACTCTGCAGGACATGTCAGACTTTGTTGGTCTCAACACACCTGAGCTGGTGAGGCTGTCAGGGCTTTGACCCTCATCTTTCTGGAATGGGATGCAGCTGGATGGAGCAGGCACCTTCTCCCCAGTGCCCTGGTCTGAGCAGGGACAGGGTGTCCCTGGAGTGTTGTGTCTCCCACGAGCAGAGAGAGGGTTGGACTGCACCTCCAGCAGGCACAGGATGACTTTGCTGACCTTTGTAGCACTTTAGCAACGCTCAAGTCATGGCAGACAAAACAGCATTGGGTTTGCTTGTCAAAAAGCAAAACCATGGCCATCATCTGTACCCACAGCGCTGCTGGTACCCTGGGGCACCAGCTTTATCTTGCTGGCACAGCTGTGCATGATGCACCTTTCACCCAGTTTGGGCATTACACAGCACTCTGGCAGGGCTGTTTTAACTTCTGTTGAGATGCCCACAAGAATCAGACATTCTAAGAACAGGGGTTTTTGTGTCTGGTGTCGCCACAGGTTGCAGGGTCACTGGCAGAGGGCTCTAAGCCCTTCTCCCCTGCTCGTGTCAAAGCACACTGCACCCCAAGGGCCCCAAAGATTTCAGTGGGGCTCTTCCCAAATTCACACACTGAGTGCAAATCTGTCCCTCACTCTTCACTGCTTCTGTGGTCTCCTCCTGGCTCTGCCCTTATGAGTAAAATCCCTACCACCAGCCAAGAAGACAACCCAAGGCACATGGAGCTCAGAGACTGTGGGGCTAAACTTCCAGGCAGTAGATTCCAAGAGCAGAAAAAAGGGCTGTATTCTCTGGGTCTGGCTCCTGGTGAGACATCCACAGCATATTTCAACCAACAAACCCTACACCAAGCACAGGGTGGCCAGAGGGGTGACCCTCCATCCTTCCAAAACTCCTGTGCTCTCCCCTCCCTCCCTGTCCTCTGCCTGGGAACAAAATGCACTTAACTGTGTTTTCCCCTCAGATTCCTAATGTGACAAACAATACCTGTGCTTTGCAGAGAGCAGAGGCAATGACAAGCTGTGGAGCACACAAGGGTTTTCCCAAGCATTTTACCTCTCTGTAATACCTGAATTAGGCATTTATTCCTCTTCAGATGTACATGCCCCAGCTCCTCCCCATCAGCAGCACAGAAAACTGCTGTTTGGAGAGGCAGACAGGCAGCAGCACTCCTGAAAGTTTGTGTTGAAAGGAAAAGCTTTTTCCCAAATAGGATATTGTATGTAATGTGTGTCTGCCATCACTTTATCTGTGTCCTGGTGGTACCTGCAGGATTTGTTCCAGCTGCATTTGGGCACCATGAGAAGCAGACAAGGATAGGAAATGGTTGGAGGGCAGGCTGAAAGGGAATTTGCTCTCTTCTTCCAGTGACTCCTTCCCCTCCCACCTCATTTCTTGCACATTTCCACAAAGAAAGAGGTGATGACAGAAAATAAGTTTGATCCAGGAGAGGGACAGAAATTTTATTTTTGTTTAAAAAAGAGGAAATATTCCAAAAGAAATACTAAGTAAAGAAAGGGGGAAAGTCACTTTCTGTTGAAAAAGTGTTAGGCCAATACAGTTTTCAGCAGCTGTGACCCGTGATTACCCCAGTATCTCCTTCCCCATCACATGGTATTTTTAGCCTTATTCGCCAGAGACGTGCCTCAGTAGCAGCATGGCCAGCTCCAGGATCAGCTGCCTGCAGACTGCCCTCCTGCACGCTCATGTATTTGGTTTCATTGATGCTAATTTGATCGGGGACAGCTGTTTGTGAGGAGAGACCCCAGGGAGAACCACTGATGCCTGATCTCAGGGGGAGGCGAGCCCGAGCTGAGCCCTCGCAGCCGGGGAAAGGCAGCAGCTGCCCCTTGGTGCAGAGGCAACCATGGGATCTGCACAGGATCCAGCTGAACCTGGAGCTGTCAGCCCAGCCGTGGGCAGCACCTGGCGCTGGGGACTGTCCTGGTGGCAAGGCAGGGCAGAGAGGGCACGGGAAGGGAAAGGATCCATCCCCCTGCAGACACGGGGGCTGGCTGGGGTGCTCCTGCTGCTGCCTCACACACCTGTGAGGCACCAGACACCACAGAGCTGTCCCTGCCTACCTGTCCGGCATCCCCCTGGCCCAAATTCTAACACAGAAGCTGTTATTGGATGGCTGTTGTTGAAAACCTGCAATTGAGTGTTTCTGGCTTTTGTTCAATTGCGTCTTTTGCAATGTTTAGAGCGCAGATGGAGATTCAGGTGCTGCTTCCACCCACTGCGTGTGCTCCTTCTCCCTCAGTCCTGCCCTGTCCCTCCACTCGCTCATGCCTGGTTGTAGCTGTCATGGAGAAAATAAGGTGAGTGGATGCAGGCAAATAGAGAGACAGAAGGTAAAGAGAGGAAAGGTAACACCCTGAAGACAGAAGTCTGTGCGCCTGTTGCCAATCACAATAACAATAATGGCCCTCAAACACAGACACGTATTACTCTGCTGTCTCCTGCCTGGCTGCCCAGGAGTCAGGACTTTAGTCCAGCACATCAGTTAGAGAGTCAAAGACATTGAACTTGGGACCTGTTTCTCCGATAAGGAGAAAGTGAGACAGCCTGACCAAGAGCTGGGAGCCTGATAACTTTTACACACTTCAAGTAAGCTCAGCTTCGTGCTGATATTTTAAAGATCTTTGCCCTTTAGCTTGAACAGGAAATCTTAAAATGGAAAATATGCAGCTTAAAGGAAGGGGTGAGGTTCACTTGAAACAGAAGAATGTACATAAGTATAGGAAATAACAGGTTGTTAAGAAACTATCGTTCAGTTGTTAAAAAAAAAATAAGCCAAATATAGATTATATTTCCCCTCGTTAACGATCAGCAATTTTTTTTTTTTAAGATTTTGCCATGATCAGAGGGAATTCTTTTTCTCTCCTGAAGCATTACCTAATTTTGTTCACCACCACAAGCAGAATGGATGAAGAGCCCCGTCCCCAAGAAGGAATTTTTACTGCATGCATTGCTCTGAGATTTGGTGCCCTGATGATTTGGTAGCAGCAGAGCAAGCTGGTCCTTCATCAGCAAGTGCTGGATCAGGGCACCACTTTTCCTTCCAAGTCCTGCCTGGCATCCTAAGTCTGTTTTATACAGTCAGAGCTGCTTATGTAAATCAGTGACCACTCTCACTCACACAGATTTCCTCTGACCATCAGTGGGGTGGGATTCCAGTCCAAATGCCAGCCTAAAACATAAGCAGAGATCAGTCTACAATTGTCTGTCATGCAGTCACTCAGCACCTTTAATGCCACCGACCCACACGTGTCCCAGAGAGCATCGCTGATGTAAACTCACCTGCCCCACTTCCTTGCTCAGCAAACATTTACTTTCTTTATTATATGCCCAGTGCCAGATAGCAGGAGACGGAGAAATTAAGTCAGTATTATTAACAGACTGCAGCCTTAAGTCTAATTGGAGGGAGTATACAGTGTATACAGTGCCCAGGAGCCAGCTGGGCTCACCCCAAACACACTGGCAGGCCAGGACCATGGGTGCAGTGGGGAGCTTCCTTCTCTAGTCCCCAGTGACAACACCGGACCTGCAGATGACTTTTCTGAGCTACTCAGCCTCTCTGAAATACCCCTGATGAATCAGCAGGGCTCAGGTGCTGCTGCACAAACCCTTCTTTCCCTTACCCAGCAGCAATCAGCTTCATGCTGGCAGGATGAGTATCTGCCTGGCAGTGCAAGAGGTTTCTCAGGTGCATGATGCCTCGTTTCCCAGGTGTGCTGGGCCTCTCAGGAATGTCACTGTCTTCTCAGAAAAGGTGTGGTTTCCCTGCTTCCCCCCACCCCTGCCCCAGATGAGATTCCCCCAGGGAGCAAAGGTGGAGGTGCTCCCTGGAGGCACAGAGGAGTTAGGCTGACGTGTGTCAGTGTGGGGATGTGGTATCTTGCTCCATTCCCTCCAACCCACCACCCTGGGGGTAGAAAGAGCTTTGTGGACTCCAGGCACTGTCCCAGGCTCTTTCCAGGACACTGAAATTTCACAGCTTTATCAGTTCCCAGGAAAAGCTCTGGAATTTGCACTACACAAGGGCAGGGAGTTCTGACCATTGAACAGGGCATGGAAACTGAAACAGGGACATGACTTTCACTGCATTTCCTGCAGCTTGTGATGTGATCTGACACTATTTCTAAGTACCTAGTCCTAACATAAGATCAGTTTTTCTCCTGGTCCATGATGGGCACCAGTGTAACTCAACGCTGTCCAGGAAATTACTTTCATGGCCACAATTAAGGCCAAGAAAACCCCCAGAACTGAAGTGAGAGTGTTATGGGAACCATCTAAGCAGAGCCAACTGTAGTGCCAAGGAGACATGGGAAGATGCCTCCACTAAGGGCAGTCAGAGGAAAATCCTGGACCTGGTTTAAAATTCTCGCCCTCTTTTACCAGGGAACAAAAATGGATGAAAATTCTGCAGGTTCATTTGTCTTCCATAAGTTTTTGCCAGGCTTTGGTTATTCCTCCACTTGTTCAAAACATTTGCAGTGTAAAAGGGCTGAGGCACCCATCAGACACCCTGAGCAGCATCCCCAGGCTGGAGAAGAATGTCCTGAGTGGGAGCATTTCGTCCTGGCTGCAGCCCTGGGGTTGATTCTCATCAGTCACCAAGTCCAAGGCTGCAGAGCATGGTTTGTGGTAACAGCTGTTTATGGTCGAGCCTCTCCAATACCTGCAAAGCTGAGATGTGTCAGCAGTGTTATTCCTTTCCCTGCCTAATCCCAGATGGGATCTACACAGGGACATAAAATAAACAACAGCAGGAAGGTGGATGAGGTTTCTATTGCTGTGAGCCTCCCTCCCTCAGACTGGCACCAGAGCTCTGAGGAGCAGCAATCACAGAGCAGAGGTTGTACGTAATTCACAAGGTGAAGGTGTTTTTTTGGCTGCAGGCAGGGATGGCTGAAAACCTTCCAGTTGCCTTGCAGTAATGTATGCTCTGCTAGCTTGCACCCAAGCTAAACTCTCAGATTTTTGCCTGAAGCCAAATACTGCTCGGCCCTATCAGGAGAAGCAACACATCTCACAGCATCAGTTCCTTAACAGTCCCCAGTGTCCTGTTTCATTTCACAGGCTGGGCAAGACAGGAGCAGAGTGAAACCCAGAGTAACAGGGCACTTAGAGACGTTTGCTCAATGGCAGAAGATATTCCAAATTTCCAACTACAAACACAGACTGCCTTGAGCAAAGCTTCTGCTACACCACACACCTTGGGTGAAGATTGGAACCTTTCTTCTGCCTGCACAATGGATTATTTTCCCTCATGTTTCTTAACTTAGTTACAAAACTCATCACTTCGCAAAAAGTCTCCTTTTACTTGGATATTACTTTAAAGTGTTTTCATAAAAGGAGTTTCACAACAAAGTTGATTCACATGTGTGCATCTTCTAACAAGCTGAAGACAAAGAGTTTGGTGAACATGCAGCAAAGGCATGAAACAGGTGAGTTTTGTCAGCTTTCAGGGGGAAAAAAGAAAAAAAAAATAATTCTGGTAGCAATTTCCCCAAAGTAAATCTTTATTTTAAATTTAACTCCCTGGTGGCAGGTTGTATCTGTAAGTGGGCCAGAAGGCCAGTCCATGATTCCACAGCCATCAGAACCAGGTAACCACTACCACAAAGTCAGCCTGGATCAGCCTTGACTGTGCCCAATCACACCTCTATTTATGGGGCTAACGCACCCAGAAAACAGAAAATACAACCCCAGCTTGGATGTTTGTGACACCAGGTGCCTTAAAGCTTTGCCTACAACTTCGACTCCCTGGCCTTTCCTGAGAGATCTGAGCAGAAGGAAGGTTTGTGCTGGATCAACACGTTGTGTTGTGCTGCCTCAGCACCTTTGAACTGATACTGGGAAGCCAAAAGAGCTGAATTTGCTGCATCAAAATGCTGCCTTGGAGCTGATCTTATTAATTTGGCAGCGAGTGGATTTTCCATAATTACGTTTCGTTGTCTTGGAGGAATCACAGAATCACACAGTGGGTAAGGCTGGAAGGGACCACAAGAGATAAATATCTTGTTATTTCTCCCCTTGCAGATACTCTGTGTCACAGGCAATAGCTGACTCCTCCTTCTGCTTATGTAAATCATTTTTCAGCTGATTTAGTCCAATAGAATGGATTATCTCTCACCAATCTTACCTCATTTACATCTTAGGCCTGCACAGCTATAACCCAACAGTTACTTCTTTTGAAAGAGCAACACAACCAGACCTGTGCTTTTCCTGTAAAGTATCTTAATATAAAAGCAGCCCAGTGTATTTGAGTGTTGCCTGTCCTTGCACTGAGACCTTTCTGGTTAGAGGTCATGCCTGGGAGTGACCAAATTCATCTCACTCCTGAGCAGTTGTGTGCTTATTGTAATAATATTACTTACAAGAAGGAGTCTGCCTACATTTTGAGTTGCTTTGTGATCTACACCAGAACAGAACAGGAGAGAACAGTTTTCCTTCCACCCCTTCCAATTTGCACCAGTTTGTCCTAGCTGAGAGGTGGGGCAGAGCTGAATTTGCTTTCTGTAACTTCTAGCTTCTTGTTAGAGTTTTATTGCAATTCCAACTGACTAATTTTAACAGTGTCTTTTGAACTACATCACTGAATGTTTCTGTGTACTGTAACGAGCCCTTCCATCTCTGGCAGGTGACTAATGTTACCAAAGGCCAGTGTCATATCTTGCTTTTCAGACTGACTCATTTTTATTTTTTTCCCTCTGGAAATTAAAAGGGAGCTTCCACTTGTCACGGGCAGAGACAGCACAGCCCAGGAGCAGCCAGCAGCAGACCATGCCAGTGCCCTGACGTGCAGAAACACCAGGGAAAATTGCAGCAAGGCACCCACACTTCCACCTGTGGCAATGAGACTTTTTTGGATGAGGAAAGACGAGCTCTGCTTGAGCTGGAGGAGGGTGGGTTGGGTCACCCACATCTGTGCTGTGCTCCGAGCCATGCCTGGGCTCCCATCTCCACTGTGTCCAGGGAATAATTATATTTATCTAGCTCTTGTCCCATCACCCTGACCACCACCAGTGTTCTGAGGCCAGTCTGTGAGCACTGCACTGTGGACAGTGAGAGAAGCCATAACAAAAGGAATTTGTGGGGGGACTGCACTACACCCAGCTGCTCCCACATCCCAGCCAGGACTGGAAGTGTTTGGAGCAGCCCCATCCTCCTGCAAAGTCACTGCTTCTACACACAAGAGTTTTCAGCAACCTCTCCATCTGCCTGCTTTTCTGGAAGAGCCTGGGAAGTCTTTCCCTTCAGATGGAGGAGTAGGACTCCACGAACAGTAGCGTTCCCAGACAGCTGCAGCCCGACCTTCATTTCTCAGGGGACAGAACTGCCTGTTATTTATTCAGACATTTTGTTCCCAGCTTTTATTGCTCTGTTTTATATGGTAGGCGAGGTCAGAGCCTTTGTAATATAGGAACAGCATCGCCAAGATTTCTCTCCAAAGGACAAGAAATATAAAATATGTTATGGCATAAAGAAAAGAATGCTGTGTTTTTCACCTGGACACCTATTTCAGCCATGGGGAGATGAATAAAACTGGGAGTGGATGGGGAAAAAAGGTTTTCAATCTTTTTCAATATTTTCCTCTATTTTTTACAACATAAAAAGCAATATTGTTCTGGGGGTAAATCACTGGTCTCTAGGTTGTGTGTGGACTAGTATTAATCTGTAATTTCTCACAGATTAAAAGCACATAGAACAAGCTGAACAAAAAGCCATCAATTCTGTTTACATAAGAAGTTAGGCTCTACAAGAGCTGCTCAATTTTAAGTCACTTAACTTGCTGCAACTCACACAATTCCCCCTCTGGTAAGCAAATTTAGATCTCTTTTATCTTCTTTTATCTAACTGGTTTGGCCCAAAGAAGCAAATATATAGACTGGAGACAAAGAAGAAGAATAGAAAAAGAAAAAAAGAAAAAGAAAAAGAAAAAGAAAAAGAAAAAGAAAAAGAAAAAGAAAAAGAAAAAGAAAAAGAAAAAGAAAAAGAAAAAGAAAAAGAAAAAGAAAAAGAAAAAGAAAAAAGGAAAAAGAAAAAATAAAAAGAAAAAAGACCCTCCCTCATTAACTCCATGAAGTTATCTTTCCTCACAGCCTTTAGCATGTTTGCAGCTGGAATCTGACCTAGAAAGGCACAGTCATCACATTTTGAACCATCCTGAGGTGACACACGTGACACCTCCAATCTCTTAACATTTCTGTTTCCTTGTTTTCCTCTAGTACCAAGATAAAGTGGCACCAAACTCTGTCGTGTTCTTGTTTTATGGTGAGACAATAAATCGCTAATGAGTCTTTATTACAAGATTAATCAATCACTTGCATTCTTGCAGAACTCCAGAAATTAATGTATTATTGATTACGACGTTTTAAAACCACTTACACTTCCTTCTCCTGATAATATAACCTTAGTATACAGAGTAACCTACATTCCATTTATGGTACGAGCTGCTCTGCAAATTTACAAACTACCTAAAGTTTTGGAAATGCAAAAGGTGATTCATAAATTAAGATCACAGGGACAAGAGTTGAAATACAGCAATAAGATGTCAAAACATTCTAGCTAATGAAATTTCTTTTGTTTCTGAGGGGAGGGAAGTTTCAGAAACAATGGTCCTTTTTGCCTCAAAGAGAGGCCATTCTTTATGAAACACTATAGCTGTGCCATACTCAAGAACAGCCCTGCAGTAGCAAATTATTTTATTCACAACAGAAGAAGAAAACAAGTTTTACAAAGCATTTCGCATTGGAAGCCTCTGGTTTAACTCATCTTCAAAGAAAATTGACAGCATTTCTGGTCTTTCATACTGACTCAGCAGGCTGTGAATGCTACCCACCAAGCTCAGAGGTACAGGTTTTCACTGCTGTGAGACTTCCCATGTTTTGTGTAAGGAAAAGCTGCAGGAACAGGCTTGCAGTGCAGTTCTTCCCTAATTTCATATATTCAAAATGACGCGCTGTCCTTGGCAGCCATTCAGCATTTGACTTCAGCTGTGAGCCTTCAGCAATAAACCAGCAGCACTGAGGTGACTTGAGGACACATCAGCTGCTTTTACTTTGACTCCCAGGTATGACCCAAAGCTCGACTGCCCTCATCCTATTCACTGGGTTGAATTTCACACCTCTGTGCCCCGGGCACAGGTGGAAAAAGAGCTTTTACCACAACCCCAGAGGCCACACAAGCCTGAATTAATCAGCCAGGATAACATTTGTTCAGGGATTGCCCTGGCCCATGCACAGGGCCTTGCACTTGACCTTGCTGAGCTTTTATAAGGGTGCCACTTGTCCAGCCTGTCAAGGATCCCTTCCCTGCAGTGCTGACCACACCACACAGCTCAGTGCCAGCACCAGCCTTGATCCCATTTTGCAGCACCAATCCCAAAACCAATCCCTAAGAAACCACTTGCCACCATAATGCAGTGTCAGGACAAGAAGAAACTCGTGGGGAATTTCAGTGTGTGTTCTCCTCTGCTCCATGTAAGAAATAATTATGTTTCTAAAAAAGTTGCTAGTGGCACTCTCTGTGTTAAAAGTGTCAAACAATGTGGAATTTCCCACAAACATGTTGCTCTAAGAAAGCTCAAACACTACAGTTTGGGACAGAGGATGAAGTTTTGCACAAGAATAGGTGAACAAGGCTTTTTGGTTGTTTTTTTTTTTCAACATTTAGCAGGAGAGAACTACAGTCCAGCAGTATCCTTTCCTTTCCAGCCACTTGAAAGGAAAAGTCATTTCACACAATGTGGATATTAGAAAGCCTTTTAGCTACAGCAGTCCAAGCCATGAGTACAAAGGGCAAATAATGTTCAGCCCTGTTTCTGTTTGAGCCTTGTGTTGCAGACATGGAACTGTGCAGCTCAGTTAATGGGATTTTGCCTCCTCATGAACCATGTCATTGTGTAGGATGAGGAGTCTGTGGGCCAGCTTTTGCATTTTGGCATTAATTTTTGGCACTTAATAGTCCTAATGGTTTCCCCTGGCAAATACTCAGCCGACCTAATGAGTATTCTTCAGCAAGGACAAGGAATTATTCCTTATTCAAAGTCACTTTGGCAAGTACCTGTTCATCTGCAACAAAGGAAACAAGAAGTGGGTCAGACCCAGGATCCACCTAGACCCGTATGTCCTTTCTGAGACACCTGGAGAGAGAGAAAACAGCAAGCAGACCCTTTAAATACCCTTCCTAAGAGCTTGGCAAAGATGTACTTTCAAAACTTACCTTCAAGGCTGCTGCTTGGTGGGTGCAAAAATCACTAGGGAAAAAAAAATTAAAAATAAAAAAAAGAAGTTTTTAATTTCTGTAAGAGTTGCATGTAGACCAGGCTCAGCATATAGAGGCTTTATAGGACAAACTGTGTGTGCAGAAAATGCCAGGAGACAAACCAGCAGCCAGCCAGGAGTTTAGCAGTGACTTTGGGGTGTTAACCAACTTGTTCACGTGCAGGCAGTGCCTGTCACGGAGGCACCTCTGCGTGTGTGAGAGGGCTCTGTGTGTGGTAGGTAATGAGCTGGTGCTGCTTTCTGTGCAGCAGCGAGTTTACCTCCAGGCCATTGGTGAGCTAATGAAGGAGTTCCCTTGCTGTCCAGCTGCCAAAAAGAAAGGAGGGAGTGGGAAGGCAAGGACAAGGCAGGCAACAAGAGGCCCAGCCCCCTTGGGAGGTCTGCGAGGGGAGCACGTTTGGCACAATCAGAGAAAAAAAAAGCTGCTTTTCCACAGCTGGGAAGCCCAGGGCCACCTTGTTTGGGGAACATCCCTCAGTCCAGGCCAGCCTCTCCACAAAAGGTCACCCACACAGGCACCTGGGAGCATCCACTGGTCCTGCAATTATTTTCTCATGATCTTTTACCCACAAGGGAAAAGCAACTTTGAGCTCTTCCTTGCTGCCAGGACCTGCACCATCAGCTTACTTCCCTGAAATCCCTCCTATTGTCTGAAAGAGCAGATTTGGCTTGGCTGCTCAAGGAAAAGTTCTCCATCTTATCTAAACAATGCATTAAAATCCTCCTGGCAATTGCCAGGCATGCACCAAAGCAAGAGGAAACAAATCCTTGTTTGTTCTTCCCATGGGGGCTGGATGGATTTTTTATCATGGCTGGCAGGATGGGGACATCACCATGCTCAGGGCACATGCACAGTGCATGGTGACACTTCAGGAGCAGCAAAACCTGTCCCTGACACCAAGGAATGTGCACTTCCTAACATCCATCCCCCTGGCATCCTCCCACAGGGAAGTGGGGCTCTGTTTCTCGGGAAGGTGGGAAACCAACCTTCCTGAGGTTTCTCCTTTTCCAGCTGGACTCTGAAAGCCAGCCTGTGTGCAGCTGTGGTGGATCAGTTTGTCCAAAGAGAAGTTCCCAGGAAATGCCCTCAAGGAAGTCCTTGTGTAGATGGACTGGGCTGTGTGACACAGGAGATCCTGCCAGGGCTTTGCTCAGAGATCTGAAAGAAAACCTCAGGTTTCTCTGACTGATTCCACATGCATACAATAAATGTGTATATAACCATCCTTGCTGCTAAACAGTGTCACTGCTACTGCATCTCTGACCCAAGCAGACACAGTGGATGAACAAAATAAAAGATGCTACATCTTGACGAAATTAACTTCATTAATTTCCTGCATCAAAACCCAATGCCTGTGGAAAGAAGTTCAGCCCTGTTACCATGTTCAGCAGCAGCAACAAGCTTGTGGCAGTTCGTGTCCTGTTCTTGTCTGGCTGCTTCTCATTAAGCAAATCCAGAAATCCAGGTCCTCATCAGGCACTGCCATAACTCCATGGGACTCAGAGACCTCCAGAAAACATCCTAAAAAATAGAGTTCTAAAGTGGTTTCCTCCTGAGGCATCTTCAGAAACTAATGCCAGAAAGCTCCCCAGCTTTATTTGTGTTTTTTTTTCCAGAGCTATCTGAAGGGGTTTTTTGGATGAATTGGAATACTGTGAGGATTTCTGCATGGAGTTAGAGCTTCCAGAGTGATATACAGCGCAAAGATCATGACTCATAAGGTAAATCCACAGCAATGTCCATCCCCAGCAACTCCAGAATGACAGCAGAGAGAAAATATCTTAGCAAGGACTACACAGATGTGCATGAGAAGGGGACCACTGTCTCAAACACAAATCCCACTCCTAAATAAAATGGGTAAGGACACAACACCATCATTTTCCTAAACAGGAAAAGCGGTGGATACTGGGGTTAAAGCAGCAAGCTGAGCCCGCAGCTCTCTCTTGCAGCAAGTTATCCCAAGCAAGAGGGACATGTCACTGCTGGGGACAGGGTGAAGGGAGAGGGAAAAGCTGTTGGAGACCATGGGAGGCTCTGTGACATCTCCTCTGCTTCTCTCACATACTCCTTGGGGGCTTTAACAGGAGCCATGTTCCATGCCACACATAAAAATGTACAAAGAGAACATTTTTGGCTTTGAGCGGCTTGAAGATGAGCTGGGTGGGGATAGAGACATGTGGGGAAGCCAAGTGTGGTGCCACATGGCCAGTGGCAGGACAAGAACCTTCCCAGGGCTGGCCGGTGAGGAGTGTAGAACAGACTTGTGTTCTTGCCCTTTCGACCAAACTGAGTGAAAAAAAAACTCACATTCCCAGCCAGGAAAATGCCATTTCTGTTCTGCAACTGAAATGTTTTGGGGCTGTCAGCTTAGTTTCACTGCCTAGTCCCACCTCAGGCCCCTCCAGCAGTCTCTTCAGCTAGAGCACCCCATCAATCCCCAGCCAAATGTACCCTGGCATCCCAGCTTTCCCACAGCAGAGGATCCCTTGGAAAACAACCAAGCCACCTGAAAATCCACTTTTACACAGCAGCTACTGCTAGGCTCGACTGCAATCTGGGGCTTGGAAAACACGGCTTTACTTGTTTTAATTAAAACCAAGTCCCTCCACCCAGACTTGCCTCTCTGTCACTCTCGCTTTCTCTCCCCAGCCCTCTGACGCATTTCAGCAGACATGTCATCAGACTCTGGTTCAAGGGAGGGGAGCAGCCATCTAATGCAGCCTCTTGCATCAGTATCCCACCCTTCTCTGGGGAGCTGAGACCATGGGCTTGGCAAGCAGGAGGGAGGCTGCCGTGTGAGAGGACGAACATGCGTTTGTGCTTCGGTGGGAAAGCAGAGGGTGCATAAATGCAAAGCCCCATCTCCATCTCCTGCTCCTGGACAGGCACCACTGGGCACTGCTCTGGAGGCTGGGGCAGGGGTGAGACAGCGTCCTCCTTCCTGATAACATCACCAGCCACAGCCAGCTCTCCGTGTGAAGACTTAAACGGGAATCTCTAAGGGTGCCATAAACCGCGCCGCTCGTACAACAAATCTGAATGCGTGAGGGTTTTAAAATTGGAAGCAGAAACATATGTTTCCCCATCCTAAATGCATTCAGCTTCCAGTCTGCTTGAGGCCCTGTGCTGCCTCTGCTCATCACACTGGCTCCACACTTCCAGGAGAGGCTTGTCAATGCTCAAAAACCCAAAATACCTGGCTCTGTGAACGTGGATGTTCAGGCCTAGACCCTTGCTGGAAAATCAAGGGAGCTTGGTACTGTATTTCAATGATGATCCAAGCATTTAAATCTGTATTTGGTGCTCCTGACAGGCAGCTCATAGGTGCTCAGCCTTAGAAAAACCTTGTTGTTTATTTAGCTTTCTAACTGCGTCTTTAAGACCTAATTTTAGATTCCTACTTCTGCAAATGTATCTTGCCAACCTCACCACATGTAACTAAACATGTATTTTGACATCCACCTCCTACTCAAGAATTTAATTTCAAAACATCGCTGTTTTATTTTAAGACGTGGGGAAATAACAATTTTTAGGCTACCCATTAATTATCAGAGTCATTAGTAAGGATTTAATCATTACAACAAATAATCCGAAGGTGTATATGTCTAATTAAGTGTATGTGCCTACCAATTTCCAGGGAATGATACATGCGTGTGCCTTGCAAGTTAAGTATATCTGTACATCTCACTGAAGCATAACCTGAGAGTTTAACTGGGGCCAGACTCGTTGCAGGGCCAAACTGGCCCAGGACCAGAGACTTCAGTGTAATAAATGAATGGACCTCGCCCAGGTTTCTTCCTCAAAAGCGTTCTGGGTTTCCATTTTTACCTTAACATGGCATGCAGATATTTGCTGTTGGTCAGGGCTAATTCTATCCTGGTACAAAATACTTGGCTGTAATTAGTGCACGGTGCCATCTTCTCCACTAAGTTCATTTTAAGCTGCTGCTACATCCCCACAAGTTAAACAAGATATGGGTTGGACTGGGGTGATCTTCCAGCCCGAGTAAGGCTCAGACTCAGTGCACCACAAGCATCCTTAGAATCCCTTGCCTGTTTTGCCCAGCTGGCATGTATTTTGAGGCAGGAAGGATACATTTCTGGATGTTTGACTACCACACAGCATTGCAGGAGCCTGCCTTCAGCAGAAAGTTTTGAATGGCACCGCTGCACTCATGGCATACTTCACATTTTGCCTCTTTTTCTCTCACTCCAGCCTTTTGTGAGGGCTCAAAAAACTGCTCCTAGTGCAGGAATCATTTTGCCCCAAAAGGCTTCAAGTGATTCACTGAACTCCCAAGCCTTTTGAAGCTTACTCACCACTAGACATAATAAACCATCACAACTTAACTCATGCAGAGAAGACTGTGTGTCACTGCTCCATGGCAGGAGCACACGCAGGCTTTTGCCAAGCATGCAATGGTATCTGTGAAAGCCAAGAGCAAGCAGACCAGCCAAACCTCTTCACTGGCACGAGGAGGGCAAGTTCACACATCAGCAAGCTTGTGCTGCCTGTTAAATACCCCAGACAAGGGACATTTGGTGTTTGGGCACACCAAAACACCAGGTATTATCATCCTTTCAGGGGAAGAGTGTGCGTGCCACGTCTCTGCTGACAGAGCTTCCACAGAGACACTCCCTTCTGCAAGCCAGGCCATCTCTCTGCTGTGCTGCTGGCTATTTGGGCATAGATGTACACCCTGAATCTGCTGTGTTTCTGCCTGGATTTCAGGCTCCCTGTCACCACTTCACTATCTGTCATGCACACAGTGCTGACTGGCCCAGGTACAGATGCTGTACAGAGGGTTTTTTCCTCACCACAGCACAGAAATGAAAATATCTATGACAAAGAGCAATTTTGATGCTGCCCCTGGAAAGTTTGTGAACAGAAGTGGAGATGCTGCCCCCATAAACGGGGGAATAAAGCAGACTCAGCTCCAGCAGCTCAGGATCAGGTGCCCCAGGGCAGCACCATGCACAAGGCTGGAAATTCTTCTTGAGATCTTCCCATTGCAGAGGCACACAACCCACCACACAAACAAGGGGAAAGTCCTCTGGCTTCCTTTCAGGTGATCTTGCACTATCAGCCCTGCTACAGAAGTGGAAAAAAGGGAAATCACCCCTCCTGAATTTTGGCAGGATGAAAACTTGTTCCTCCACTTTGGAGGATGTGTGTGATTAAGAACATGGCACAAAGCTACTTTGCTCTTTCCCCCTCTGCCTCCAGGACCCAGGATTTCCTCTCCTGCGTGTCTGGGGTCCTCAGCTGTGCTTGGAGAGCAGCAGGAAAGAGATGCTGCAGTGGGGGTGAGGGTGGTGTTTGCAATGTGACTGTCCCTCTGGCTTCATGCAAAGCTCACCAAAGGACATTCCATGGAGGCTGCATGTGATTTTTTTTTAATTTGCTTTAGTGGGAAAATTAGGAAGCAGCCCAAGTGGATGAGTTCTTGTAGCACAGAAGCTTGATTATCTGCTTGACTGGTCAAAACTGATGCACAGCAAGCAAGACTTCCAATCTGAAATCTCAGTTTGTGGCAAACAAAGAGTGTAAGGAATGAAGGAAATTTAGAAAAGGAAGAGTCAAAAGAAACAGGACACCTGGAAACAGGATCTGGTACTTTGCAGAGTCATTCAAACCCCAGCTTTTATTCAGGATCAGGAAGGCAGGCTTCAACAACCTATTGCTGAAACTCAGGCCATGTCCTTGACCAGCTTTAGCAGCAGCTCTGGAATTCTACCTCTAAGTAGTGTAGGAAATACTAGATAGAGCAGAGCAACACAAAACCTAAGGCTACGTAATCCATGGCAAAAGACACTTTTTTTTTCTTTTTTTTTATTGAACCCCTTCAAGGGTTCAGTCAAACCAAGGCAAGCTGCCTCTGATGTCACAGCACTGGTCCAGCTGGGAGTGCAGAGCCTCTCCCATTCCTTGATCATTCCACTGCCCTGTACCTCTGTTTCTCTTCTTTTAACAGCAAGATCATTGTCTAGAGCAGGAGACTTGGTCATCTGCAGTCCTCTCACCCCAGCAGATGCTGCAGTAAACACGACAGCACAATTAATAACCGAAATTAAGTCTGGAAATGAACGCCATGACGACAATAAGCATGACATTGCAGAAATATTATTCGTGTGCCGGGCAGATAATTGCAGACGTGCACCAGTCTGGGAGCATTTTATTTGGTGGTGATAAGATAGCAGCCACAATAAAGTTAACTGTGTCTCCACTGGCTGTTTAAAGGAGAAGCGGGGTTCTTTGACCTCTGCCATTCCAGACATCTCTCAAGATTATCACAGCAGTTTTTTCCAGCCTTTAAACCTTTACCTGGTTCTACAAATCTGCCACACAAGGTGCAAGTGTAAAGCTTAAGGATCCTGTCCAACGTGAGGAAAGCAGCCTTCCCCAAAAAAATGTATTTAGGAACATGGCTTAAACACATACCTGACAGTGAGAATGTCCTTAAGGATCTTCCTAAGAGAGTCCTCATGAGTGACCTGTGGTTTGCCAACATATTACCCAAGGCACTGAAAACCAGGTTTGAAAAAGGTTACAGCTAGATTTGAACATCTTGTCCATAAAAAACAGAGGCCCAGCACAGATCTGTCCATGTAACAACACTGCCTATTTTATTTCATGGCTTTCCCTGTGGAGATCAGGTGGGCTGGACCAATAAAAAGATGGAGGGGGGAAAAAAATAAGTAAAAGCAGAAAATGGAAAAAATAGGACAAGAAAGTGAAAAAAAATTTAATAATACTAATAATAATAATAATCAAAGGTGAGATTGAAAGAAATAGGAAATGATCAGGCACAGCCAAGGAAGGTTGTTGGCTCAGGAAAAAAAAACAGCTGAGGAAAGTGTATGTGATGCTGTGTCAGGAGGGGGGAAAAAAGGCAGATAGGCTGGTCCCTGTTTCAGGAAATGAGAGAAAGATTGGGGAGATTTGTTTCTGCTTCTTCCAGAAGCTGGACGAATTTATTTGCTATGGTTAATGAGCGTCTCAGATGCCTCATTAGCCCTAAAGCAATTAATGCCTAAGCATCCGTTAAGGATTTGTTGCCTCTGTCCCAAAGGATTCAGTACAAAGTGGTTTTTTTCATCCTACAGGGATTTCAGGAAGGTAAATGCCTACCTGAATAATGCACACGTGGCTTGTACAGGTACTGAGTGACAGAGGGGACACATTACAAGGGGAAACTGCCACTGTAGGGGCAGGATTGAAAGGTAGTGACAGGAAAAGGAGTAATGGATACAAATTGAAAGAATGCAAATCTACATCAGATATTAGGAAGAAATTTTTTACTCTGAGGGTGAGATACTGGCACGAGTTGCAGAGGTATTTTATGTTTGATAAAGGACTCCTGTTCTCTTGGAGACTATTTTCTTTTACAGGCAATATCCAGCTAGAGACTTTAGTTCTGATAAAAATCAAAACAGACACAAAGTTTATCAAATAGCAGCTTCAGCCTCTATCCAAGGCATTCTCATAAATAAGCAAAAATTTGAAAAGAGATTGCAGGGGAAAAAGTAAGTCTCCAACAGAACGTATTTCTTATTCTTCTTTTGCAATAATCCTGGCAGGTTCTTCATTCAGAGCTGGTTTCTCACAATTTCTGGGCTGCCCTGTGAACAAGGCGAGGACAGAGGACAGAGGATGGGCACAGAAATAGGAAGGCCATACTTTTCTTTGAATCCCAAGTGCTGCTCCAGTCAAAACTGGTTGATTTTTGCATGGGAAACTTTCCTCAAGGAGATGCTGCTTTAAGTTATTTCCTTTATTGAGCTTATCTGCTCAGGGACATATTCCCTCCTTCCTAGCACAGGCTTCAGCTCTCAGTCTGTGGCCATTCCAGACTCAAGAGCCTTCTGTTTCAAGTTCAGTGAAATGCCTCTGGACAAATCATATTTTCTCTAATTTTTCCCTTCAATTCTTTATCTATCTCTCTTTTGAGCTTCCAGCTTCATGTGGCATATGACTGAATGCAAGGAGAGTGTCCCTGGGCTGCAGACAGAACATCACTCATGCCAATAAGGTAAAACTTGTTCCCAGAAAGAGGTGATTCTGTCATAATCAGGCTTCACAGCAGATGTGCCATCCTAGTATCACCCCTCATGGGATTCACTGCCCCTGTCTTTGAAGCACCTCTTTAAAGCTGGGTGCTGAGAATGAGTGATTTTGGCTACTTTTCTTTGCTGCACCTAAATTCTTTGATACTGAAGTGCCTTTACTCCCCCTGTGGCTCCTCCTCTTTTGCAAAGATCCCATCATCTCCACCTTAATTTTTCATCTACCTGACCTTAGATGAGGACCCTTGCAGCCTGGGTTCCTCCTGAGGAGTCAGTGCAAAGGATTAAGTATTTTCTGTACAGCACTGTCTGGAATTAACTGTCTCCCCTGCTGACAATGAGCCCACCCAAAAATCTGCCTCACCCAGAGCAAGAAGGTGCAAATCCCTGCCCTGCAGGTGGAGACTTCATTTTGTAATGTAGCTTTGGCTTTTCCCCTCAACCAGACAAGGTTCCACAGCTACAGGAACCACTGCTTGCACTGCAGCTTGAGAAGCAGGCTCAGAGTCTTCTAGGTAAAGAGAGAGAAGCTTCTGAGCCCTATGTCAGTTTTACACAAAAGGCATTCTCAAAGTAACCGTGCAGGAGCACTTAGTGACATCAGTCATCTTAGCATCAAGTTTCTTGTGCCCATTGCTGTTGGAGGTAGATTTGCCATCCTTATTCCTTACTGTAAACAAGAATTTTTGTCCTAAAAGTTCCCATCCTTACTCTGTGGTTATGTTTGAAGACATTTCTTCCCTAAGTGTGTGCATGTTGATGCTGAATCAAACAGCACAGAAATGCTCCCTTCACCATGTTGTGGTCATGTATCACTGATCTAATTGTTCACAAACCTTGATACACCTGACAACCTCACGCTTAGGTTTTCTTGGAGAAGAAATTACTCTCAAACAGGCTTTAATAACTCACTCCTTGGGCTTAGTGTTGAGGGTCAGATTGAATTTAGAAACATGTGACTATCAGCAGAGAGGAAGAGAGCTTTTTCTGCTGTGATCTGCAATAATGAGCACAAAAACCTTCAAAGGGCTTGGTCTGCATTTCAAACTTTTTGCTTATTGCAAGAAGCACATTAATTTCTCTGCTGCAAAGCTAGCTCCAAGCCTGCAATAAAGAGAGAGAAACATGAACTACACAAAGCTTCTGTGGAGAGTCCAGAGCAAAGCTGCCTAAAAATCTGGAGTTGCTCAAAGCAAGTGCCTGAAACGAATTGTAAAAAATCAAAGCTCCAATGGGAAGGTTGGATCCAAGTCCAAACACCCCTGAAGTTCTGCAGCTCCTCAGCCCATGACGTGTTTGGGAGGGGATCATCTCTCGCAGGCTGTCAGCTATTGAAAACAGGACCTGAGCGTTTGTGCAGCTTCAGATTCAGACTGGCCATCATCCATCAGCTGCACTCAGGCATGCTCACACCCTCTGTGTCCTGCAGGGCTTTCCTGAATCAGTACCAAGAAGCAATTTAGACCTCAATAAGACGGAGACATCAAATCTCTCTTGCAGATGATTTTTTTTTTTCACCCCCCTTGTCATCCCATGCCTTCCTAAAGCTAACAGAAAAACACTTTTGTGCATATAAGCAGCCTGGACTCAGTGCTCTTCTGCTGGGTTCTTATGTTACATTCTTTTGTGCTACATACAATTTCCACTAGGACATTTTGTCCCCCAGGCTTCATCAGCCAGTCTATTACATCCAACCCCCCCCTGCACCCCCGCCTCCCTCTTGTTGCATAACTTTAGCCAGGATGTTAAATTAACTCTCTTCCAGATGAGTTTGACATAATCTTATTTACTTTCATAGAGCATATGCCAGTATGCAAATACATTACTCAGCACTATCGACTCTGCACTTTCACCAAACTATTACTCTTTGTTTTTTTAACTATGGTTCACTAGATACCAGACAGGAACATCGCTGTGCCAAACAGCAGGACACTCATGTCTAGCAGGACAAATCCAGTAACACTAAAAACTGTCTGGCTGGCATTTGTGAAGGTTTATGGCTAAGGGAGGAAAACAACCCATTTCCCACCTCAGCACTGCGCTCCTGCTCCTTTAGGTCGTGCTTTTGCCTTCTGAAGGAAGTCTCAACCAGCTCCTCCAGATCTCCAGGACGTGGGCAGCCACAAAGGCGAAGCCACCCGGAGTGACATCTCATTTAGCAGTGGCACGGTGTCCTGAGCAGCTCCCTGGCTCACAGGCACAGCCCCAGCTGCCTCCTGGCTGCGTGGCAGGGCAAGAACAGCCTCACAACCCACCCCTTCTGCCTGTGCAGGAGAAGGAAAGCCAGGCGCAGAAGCCACAATAACAACTGCCTAACCAGGAGTCCCATATCCACATCCTGGGACACGTGGTGGTGAGCTCAGTCCCCCACAGCTCTGCTGCCCACACACAGGCGGCCACACCAAGGGCAGGTGTCCACAAGGAGGCAGGAACAGCCCCAGGCATTTGTCTTTTGGCAGGTGAAACCTCTGGGAGAAGCCTGCGTGAGCTGCACTGTCAAAACCGTGGGCTCACGACTGATTTGTGTGTCTGCCTGAGACAAACACCCAGCCACCACCAAGGTGGACAAGAAAAGTCAGAAAATCCCCCCCTCTCCTACCCACAGCCCTGTGCAGCAATCCCATGTCATGGGAGGTAAAGAAATCGCAAAAAAATGGTGGAGAAATTGGATCAGAGTCTTCCTGCAGTCTTGCTTGGTAGCTACTGTGACCTACCAAGGGCTTCCAAGACACAAAACTAAATATTGCACATGATCAGAACACAGCTAAATGCACAAACGGGCACAAAGGGGCTTGAAAACAGTATTTCCAGACTGGAAAACAAAGGCACAGCAAGTAAACACGGGGAAGTGAGAAGTTCAGCTGAAATGCCAAAGCAGCAAATTGTTTGAGTTGCCTTTCCTACTGCTGTGGTGGGTCTGGGGATGGTCCTGCTGGGCTGCCTGTCCTCTTGCTGATGGAGCTGAACTGCACTCATGGGTGGCTCTCAAAGTTTTGGGGAAAAAACAGAGACATGAAGCAGAGGGCAGGTGACCAGAGGCTGCCTTCAAGGCTCCCCAGGCTGAGGCAGCTCTCTGGCTATTCCAGGGGGAAAAAAGCCTCGTGCTGTCCTTGTTTCTTGTGCTAGCACCTCAAGGTGGAACCACCAATGTGTGCCCAGAAAAGAGGCTCTTTGATTCAGTAAGGAACACCACTCCAGCTGCCCAGTAAGTACCCTCATTTTAACAGGGCTCTGGCCCTGCTAACCACATCCTACACCAATCTATTTGTGGCACAGTTAAAAATAGCACAGACCTATGTCACACGGAATTAGCATTTCTACTGGTTTTAATTGTTAACCAACTTGGAACTACTTTTTGAATCATTGCTGGTTTTTTTCTTCAAGTGAGGGAAGTATTTTTTTTTCCTGCAGGCTCATTTCTCTCCCTCTGTTTCATGTCTGATTACATTTAGCATGGATGTTTCTGATATACTCACACGCCAAGAAAAAGTATTACTTTCTTTCATCCTTGAACAATCCAAACTCACATTTAATAACTGAAACTTGGCATGCTGATCAGTTCTCAATAAAGGCTACACATGCTTTGCCAGAGAAGTATATTTAAGTAGGGCTGAACTATCTGTTCCTGGAATATTATCAGAATTGTATGGTGTATCCTCTCCATCAAGTAAAGGGCCTTGATCCTGCTAACAGCTTTTTTTATGAATGACTTGAGAAGGTAAATTTAGTCAAACAAGCAAAAAATATGGTCTTGTGCTGTGCCAGTTATCTCAAATTGTTAGCCTTGGTTAAAATAATATCTCAGGGACAACTACTTCAGATGTAATGGCAGGACACTCAGAGATTGGGAATGGAGGGGAATCACATTCTCAGAGGCACCACATATCCAGAACAAAGCTTTTGGGTTCATTGCTTTAAGAGAACAAGGAGGGGGGAAAATGATATAGCAAAAAGCTTGGGGAAGAAAAAGAGACCATCTCTTTGGCCAACTGCATTGCAATGGGCTGGAAATTCCACCCCAGCCATTTCCAGGTGACCCAGGGCACAGCTTTGGATGCTGCTGAGCAAGACTTGCAGCCCCAGCCTGTGTCCAACACTGAGCCATCAGAAAAAGCTGGGCTGCATCCTTCTGGGGGTACACAGATGGCACCCACAGAGAGCCCCTGGCAGGGCTGGGAGGTACCTCAGCTCCCAAGAGCTCCTTGTCACAGGGAGGAATTGACAGGCACACACACTTTGCAAAAAGCCACCCTGTGAAACAAACACAGAGCCCAGCTCAGCCCTCTCTTCCTCCAACCCCATGACCATTCACCTTCAACTCTACAGTTTTTTGCTTTTTATCAAGTTCACACACATAAACCAAGCTCTGGCACCATCTGCTAATCAAGATCTAGAAATTGTACAGCCCACTCAGGTTTCCTTGAAACTTAACACCTCTAATGTTATTTATTGTACATGCACTATGAGTCTCCAATAAACATTAAGAAATTATGTAGGAAACCCTCACTGGAGTAATGTTTTTCTCCCAGGTGTGTTATCAACTCAAAGTCACTCTATCAGGTGTGATTGTAGGAAAGGTGTGGAAGGAAAGCACCACGAGCCTCGCTCTTTTTGAAGAGAATCTGTGAAACCAATCTCTGAAATGAAGGAGGGAGAGCTGTCAAAGAACAGGGGAAAGGTTTCCACAGGATTCCTGCAGGATGCAGGAATGGAAGAGCAAATGCTAGTCTCCAGTTTTGCACTGGCCTTTTCTCAGAAAAAAAAAAAAAAAGAAGAAAATAGCACCACCACTGAAAATAGCAGGCCTCACCACCTCTTACTAATCAGTTCTGCTTCACTGAATTCAAACTATCTCGGCCAAAAATCCACCAGGCAAAGCAACATCACATTACTATCCCATGTCTTTTGCTCAGTTAACTTCCTGTGGCTTCCCTAAAAAAAAAAAAAAGTAAGGCTGTGAGATAGGCTATTGATGAGCCTGCACAAGAAAAAATAAGCAGGACCTTCTTTTTAGCCTCTTTTTTTTAGCTTTTCCCTGCCTCTGCTGGAATTTGACCACTACCTGAGTATTTGCTGCCCTCCACAAGTGGCTCATTCCTGGAGTGAAGTCATAGGTCTGTGCTTACTCCATTGAGCATTAACTTGGATATGACTCTGACTCACAGATTCAACACTGTGACTTGACTGCTGCGTGACAGGCTGCTAATTTTCCTTTTCTCCAGAATTTCAGGGGGAAAAAAAATGCTTATTCACGTCACAGCTAATATGTTCATCATTCTGTGTTTTACTCTACGCATAAATTGCTCTAGGCAATGCCATTCAATCACTTTCTCACAACAATAAGAGATTGATTCTTTTCCTCACAATACCACACCTAGCACAACATAATTCTGTGGCTAAAAATCTCCCTCCATTCCCAAACAACATTATTAACTGAACCCTTAACTTAAATTAAATATAAATATTTCAATATTTCATTCACAGTATTTAAATTTTCAACGTGATTCTTTGAACTACTGTGGTCTTGACCACTGTTAAACATCTGGCCGTGGAATTAAATGTTTGTCCTTCAGGGTCATGCTTTCAGTGTGCCTGCATAACACTGTGGGACACAAAAGCTAGGTAGGTGTCTTCCACACCTGCATGAACTGTGCAGAAGGGAGACACAGATGGCTGAGAAAGGCTCCTGTGGAATATCAGTGCTCAGGAGAGAAGTGAGCAGTCGGTGGTGATGAGCACACAGAGAGCAGCAGGAGGAGGATAGGCAGGAAAAACTGTTGTGATAAAAACCCACAGCAGCCAGGGGCTGTCAATTCCAGCACCCAGGAGTGGGGTGGGATGATGAAAAGGATATAAGACAGCAGCAGAAGGAAACTGAGTCAGGAAAAGTTCAAATCCTGTCTGGAGACATCTCTTTGTCATGTCCTCTCTTACACTACTGGACTATGAATTCAAGCAACCCACAGCGTTTGAGTCACTGTAAAGCAGACCCTAGAACTGGGATGGGGAGGGAGCTATTGTACCCTGATGCAAATTCTTTATTCTGCAGTCTTATTGGATGTTTTTCCACCATAACCAAGAAGACAGCTGACCATGTACCCAGCACTCCAGGCTGCTCTTGAGAAATATCTTGTGCAGCCTTCTGGACACCTGAAACACACGGGGTTTGTCCTCACAGTCATCCTGTAAAACTTCCCCTGGCTTCCAAAAACTTGGGCACAGGTGGAGATGTCACCAATCTTTTCCTAATTTCTGATGGCTGAAAGTCAGGCCAGTGTTCTCGCAAAAGGAAATGTGAGTGAATTCAGTTTTCATTACTTGGCAGGCTACTTGTTGGGGATGTGGGGCTCTGCCTGTCCCAAGGCTTCACCAGGCAGTTGAGGAGGCTCCTTTCACCCAAATTATGACTGAGATATAGGAGGGGAAAAACTTTTTTAAAACAGAAATGGTGATTTTTTTCAGACAAGATAAGGCCAGTCAGGATGGAACTCTGAGCAATCAGGTCAAGTGGAAGGTGTCCCTGTCCATGGCAGGGTGGCTGGGACAAGATTTTTAAGGTCCTGTCCAACCAAAACCATTCCATGATTCTGTCATTCTGCACTTAGCTACCCAAAGAAGAGAAAATTAAAGAAAATAGGGGGGAAATTGGTGGAGGGGAGTGTGGGGAATGATACTAAAGAAAAATATAGACCAGGGACAGCCTGGGAGAGTCAAAACAGCAAAACAACCTCAGAAATATCTGCAAAGGAGAGGCAATGCATAGGAGGCTCAGAGACACAAGCAGCCTGGAGAAAAAGAGCTCACAGAGAAGCTGCAGATATTGCAAGGAACAGGTGTGAAGTGATGAGGTTTCTACAACTGGGGTCTTGGATTAAAGGAATCTCTTCTGTCTGTAATATCAAATAAACCACATGCAGTAACTTCCAAGAGATCTCTACCTATCAGCCCATTTAAAAAGGTGGCAGCCACCTGATTGTCCACCTTACAAGAAAGAAATATAATTTGAATTTCTGTAGCCCTCACATCCAGATGATGAGGCTTGCTAGTACCTCACTGAGTGTATTAAACCCCATAAAATTAAAGAGGTATCTTCCTTTCCTTTACAGTCCAATCATCTGATAATATTTCACAATCATCTGATAGTATTTCAGCAGAGTGGGAGATTTAGGGTCTCATTATACTTCTGTGACAAAAATGTGAGTATTCAAAGGAGCCACAGAATTTACATACCCTTTTTGGTCACCAAAGTTAGAATATAATGCAGAGCAGGACCATTTCACATGATGAAACGTGCAGCCACAGCTACACACACATGGATTTGGGTGTAAAGAAGGTGTCACTTGTCTGGCTGAGAAGCTTTCAGTCACGGCAAAATTTAGTTTAACTTTAAAAAAACCACAATTTGCACTGAAGGCCAGAGCTGCCAGTGTTGTGGTAAGTCCCGGAGCACTGGCCAGATCCCTTTTGGGCAACATCTAAACAAACTCTTCTTCCCCAGCCTCAGCCCAGCAAAAGCTCATCCTCAGAGAGGTCATTTAGTGCTTCAAATAGATTTCTAGGCTCACTCTTCCTCTCTGCCTCTCCGTCTGGAGGCAGAGCTAGACTCCTAATTCAGTGGGTAAGCTAGGTGTCCACTGAGTCACTGCTGCCTATTGTGTAAGACAATGGATTCGTAAAGCAAAGTAGATTTTATTGATAGAAACACGCCTTGGCAATCAGTCTTCTGAGGACAAAAATCATGGATTCATCTCACAATGAGTATGTCTTCACTCATGAAATGCCAGCATCCAAAATTATTAACTGGTGTAAATATTCTATCTTAATTACTTGCACATTTTATTCATAGCCTTGGCTGCATTGGTTCTCTTAAGTCCCAAAGTCTATGCTACAAAGAGCCCAGCTAATTCACTCGAGGAGACTTTAAAGGAGCTCAGAAGCAAACACTTCTTTTTTAAAGTTCAGCTGTGTAATTCCTCCACAAGTGGATGGTATTCCGCCTACCATTAGGGAAAAAAAAAAAAAAATTAATGTTGCAAAACCAGGCACACAACATTTGTGTGCTAACAAGCTGGATGTGCCAGAAGCACAGCTGCCCATGCCGCCGTCTCTTGGCCCCTCTCTCTCACTGCAGGACCACAAGCTACTCCACGGAGCAGCCCTGCATCACCAACAGATTGCTCAAGGTGGGTGTTGCTCGGCGTCAGACAGATTTATCCCTGCACTAAATTCCACCTAGGGCTTCCCATTGACTCGGCATCCCCGAAGGCCCAGCGCCCGCCAGTAGGAAGCACTTGGCACAAAGAGTTAGGTGGAATTTAGACTGGCTGAATCTGGAGCCTAACGAGCAGCTATTCCTTATTTTGTTTCTTCCTCATTGTGCAGAGCGTGGCCCCGGGCCTCAATTACTGCGTGCTATTCAAACCCTGCTCAGAATGCACCATTATTAATTCCCCCATGTTTTCTCATTACTGATTTCCTATGGCACTTCTTGTCCCCTTCTCAGGGCCCTGCGAGCACGATCTGCCTGGTGGCAGGAGTGAAGTGAGCAGTGAATCTCACCCTCAGCAAGGACGGGCAGCTTAAACTCTTCTGCTGGTGCAGGGCACCTGTGGTGAGGTGTTCCCCCAGGGCAGGGACTGTTTTGTGCCACCAGCTGCCCGTGGCAAAGCTTCTGTGGAAGAAATGGAGCCACCAAAGCTGTTCTTCAGCAATGCCATCATTGTGCAGTGCCTATGTCAAGAATCAGAGAGCAGTTGGCATATTGGTCTCATTAAGGGAGCAAAGGACTGTTATCATAGAGTAATAGGCTCCTGCTGGTCCATTAACATTGGAGCAAAGCTGAAGGAATTTATGGAAACAATGTGGAAAGCCTGGTATTTATTCTCAGAGCAAGGCAGCGCTGGTGCTTTCTCCCAGTGTTCTCCTATAAGGTCTTCATTCCTGTTCAAATGAGGGGAATATTTATCTAATCGTTTCCTCTGCTGGATGCAGGTGCAGGGAAACAACAGATGTTCTTGAATTCAGCATAGCAAATAGTTTAGAAAGACATCTTGGGTGAATCAGCTGTCCAGGTCAATTTATCCACAATGCTGAGTGGGAGGAACCAGTGAAAGATGGCAGAGGTGTTGTTTACTGTCCTATGATTACCTAGCTCATTAGCACAAATCTAATTGCAAATACTCCTGGTTAAACTCAGGAGTACTTTGCTGCTAAGTTCTTTTATGCAAATTCAAATTTATTACACATAAGAAGCAGCTCTCCTGTATTTTCTATTTTTCTCCTATCTGGCACCTTGATTCTTTGTTAGGAAGCATGTTATCAATTCAGATTACATTCCTTAGAAGCACCACTTTTACTCAAACAAACAAAAAAAAAACCCTCAGAGCTTAATCAGGGAGAAAGGTTTGAAAAATCCTCAAGGAGTGACAGCTACCTTTTCCTTGGTGGGTATTGAAACCTGAATCTCTGCAGTATCAGAATTTCCCATTCCAGTTTTTCTACATGGAAAAGAAACACTGAACATCAGAGTAGGTGTGCCAACCCGCTTCAGCAACCACAAGAAAAATTAAATTAGTGAAGACATTGCTCCACTAATGCCATCGCTCCATTACAAGAATTACAAGAGAGGGTGAACTTCTTTTCCCTGCCACTGCTTGGGAATGTTCTGGGAAACCAAATCTCTTGTAAGGTCCTTCATTTTTATTAACAGAGATAGATAAGTAGTTAAAGATTACTATTTAAAAGCTGACGAATACTGAGAAAGAAGGGCCTGGGACAGGGAGGATGGGGAAGATCTCTTCTGCATAGTTTTTCCACAGGTATTGAGAGGACTGGGAGATCATCAAAGGGTAAATCCCCTTCTTGTAGCCAAATGGGTGATTCTTCCAGACACACAGATAAATTACAAGTTCCAGAGACAGCAATGCCTTAAATATGCCACACAGATAATAATGAGAGGATCTGGTCCTGAAGAAGGATGCAGAAAGGTGAATTAATAGGAATACAAGTTATTAGCCTCTTCAGAGACAGCTCCAGAAAGCAACTTGGTTTTCTCACAGACATGTTTCCCTGCATCTTCCAGCATATACCAAACCTGTCACCCATCAGTGGGGACCATCTGGTTAGCCAGCAGCTGGTAATTTCTCAAATCTTCTTTATTTTTCTGTGACTCCTCCATTGGGTCTGTAAAAATACAATGCCATCCGACTCATGCATGCAAAAAAAAAAAAAAAAAAAAAAAGAGAATCACAAACAAATAAATAAACAGGAATTCATCCTCTTCGCTGTGTGTGAGTGTCCCCACATTACATGCAGGACTGTGAAAAGGATGCTCATTGTGGAGTTTTTGTCTGCACCAGTCCCACTGTGGGAGACACTCATTTAAGTCATTGTTAGAGTTTGGGGAACATCTACATTCAAAGATGGGGCAAACCCATTAAAAACAATGACAGATGGGGCTAACATCAAAGCAAGGATGCTTATGCTCAAAAAAATATTTAAAAAAAAAAAGTGGTCCTTGGTGGTGCTAAATTATCACCCTGGGGGAAACTCAGTGGGAATCACAAGCTGACCTCTCAGCTCGTCACTGCCAAGCCCACCACTAAACCACATCCCACATCCACGTGTCTTTTAAACACCTCCTAGAAAAGTAACAGGACTATCAACAAGATGTGGCCAGGCTTTCAAAGGGCAGCTGAGAACAAGTCTGACATTCTCAGCATGAACATTTATGACCCCAAGGGTGCATGTGCCATCTGTGTATGTACGCACTTGCTACTGCTTGAAACCTGCCTGGAACTGCTCACAGTCTTCAGAGGCGTGCCCTTTGCACTGCACTAATAATCTACAAGTATAGCTGCCAGCTGAGCAGGGGTTTATTTCTGTTTAACAAAAGCAAAGTAACCTGCAGGAGTGGATAAATAAGGCTTGAGCTCGGTTGCGCTTGGTGAGGAATATAAAATACATGGCAATAAAACAGATCCCCAAGGACAGGTGTTCCTGAGGGAGAAGCCAGGAGGGAAGTTTGGTGGCCATGGCTCTGGGCTGTCTCATCTTCCTTGGTGAGCAGAGATCCTGTGGGAGGAGGGTGAATCCTCAGCACTGCACTCCCCCTCTCCAGAGCGCGCCTTGCACAGCAGGTGTTTGTGTGAGCTGTCACACCTTCCCTCTCTCTTGGCTGCAGTGCAGCTGATTTGGGTGGCACGGGACACAAGAAACCCTCCAGATGCTGCATCTCCTCGGATTTCACCTGATCTCCAGAAGGCTTGTCAGGGTAAAACACTGCACAGCACCAAGGATTATGGAATCGCTGCTTTTGATGAATCAGCAACAGGGATTTTATTGGATGTAACCCAGCATCGGGGGTTTGTTCCCAATTCTCCTTTTATTATGTTGTACCAGGACTGGAGCAGGGGCCCTGGTAGCTCCTGGCCCTGTAGCTGCAGGGACAACACACTGCAATCCCAAAAATATCAGGAAAACCATCTTCTTGTCTGACCCCAGCAACACTGTGACACAATCGTACCCAAAGTCTGCAGTCCCTGATGCCACCAGCCACAGACAACCAAATCAAAGGGGGTAGGCTGCACACCGAGGCTCCTGAGAGGCAGCTTGTTGAAAATCGAGTTCCAAACTTAAGCTTTAAAATAAACACATCAAGATAAACAGATTGGTCTTTGTTTCAGGCACAATCGGCTTGACTGTTTTTTCTCCTTGTTGATGTTCTTAATGTTTTTCAATGTGTGATGCCATTTCCTGAGGACTGTCTCTGCTCCAGAAACCTGTGTTCTTCCTTGGCTTCTGTCTCTGCCTTTTGTGGTTTATACACACAGGTGACCAGTTTAGCACTGACTCAGGCTGGACACTAAGGCTTTTTACTTGGTCATTTTTACTCTTGCTCTACACTTGGGCCACCAGAACGAGTTGTTTGCACCAGGCAATAATTCTTCTGCCAAAATGGGTGAGCAGCACCAGCGGCAAGTCTAGGGCAACCCCCACTCCCACTGTGAGATGTGGTGAATGTGGAAGAAACCTCCTCCTTCCACCTAGGGAGGGAGAGGAACACACAGAGGCCACAGCAGCCTGGCACAGTGAGGGCTGCAGCAGACTCCTTTCTGTCCCAGCACAGCATCGTCTGGAAAAATGTCATTGCACATCCCAAGGCAAGAGGGGACGCAGATTCTGTGCAATTCTCTATCTGAGTTAGGCAATCCCCAAAGCCGGCTTTGAACAGCACAGAAACATGCTGTGCTCTGAGTTAGTGGAAGGAAAGTTTTAGAGAAAATTGGGAAATTTGGAGCAAACTGAGACTGGGGAGAAATGGTCAGCTGGCGACAGAAGGCATGTTAAAATAAATCTGTCCTAAGAAAACAGTGTTTAGGTTGCTGTGTAGGCTGGGAAAGCATTAGCTGTGAGCAGTTGCAAACTTCATGCATTTAATTTCCACTCCTGGGACCATTAAATGTCAGTCCTTATCATTTAAGGGAGGAAATCACTATTGTGCTTCATTAGTGAAAAAAAAGAATGTGTTGATCTGTATGTGGGATGTTCAAGTGCAGGTGTCATTTGACTTACCAATTCCTGCAAACATCCACTTTTTTTAGCACCCTGACAACATTTACACAATTAAAAATCAGATGAAAGTGGGCCACATCTTTTTAACATGAAATTTACACATACCTCACACGTGTCTGCCTGAATTATCCAGAAACATGGCA
The DNA here is from genome assembly GCF_036417665.1 of Passer domesticus. Taxonomy (NCBI): domain Eukaryota; kingdom Metazoa; phylum Chordata; class Aves; order Passeriformes; family Passeridae; genus Passer; species Passer domesticus. The sequence goes on along the minus strand of NC_087512.1, from coordinate 78,310,695 downwards.
ATCAAATCTATTTTAATGAAAGATTGTGAAAGCAAACCTGTTTTATTTCAGTCTGCAATATTCAAAACTTCTCTTCCTGGAACCCATGAACTTCTGGCATTTATTTCAAAGATATCAGATCACTTATCTGCTTCTGAAGCATTCTTGTTCTCCTATTTCTAATAAGGGATGTGATTTTAATTTTGATCTTGGCCTCAAGTGATCCCAAGTTAGAAATCTGGACCAGGAAAATGCTGCATTGCTTCTGAGATCTGTAAATTAACAAACTTACAGTGAGAGGAAACAAATGAAAAACAACTGATGGGGAAGGAATGTTCAGAGAGCTGCAAACCTCCACATCAGGGGCTTTCTCCTGGGACTAAGCTAGAAGGGAGGTTTGGATCTAAAAGTGTTTGCATTCAGTTTGGATACTCAGAGTGGTTAAGGTAACTCTGATACTTTGATAACTCGGATACTCTGAGTTAAGACTCAGAGAGTCTTGAAAGCACAAGCCCTGCCTGGGAGTCACAGCTGGGACCTGCTCCGAGGGGCTGAGCACCTCTGAAGGGGGAAGGTGCCTCCCTCCCCTCCTGGGCATCGTCCTGTATTTCACCAGCCTTCCTCTCCCCACACTAATCCTCTTTGCACCTGTGGTTCCTGGCACATCCTCTGCCAAGATACGGACTTTGAGCAGAAAAAAAAAAAAAAAAAGAAAAAGAAAAAAAACCGCCAAAAAAACCCCCACAAACAAAAAAAAAAAAAAAAAAACCCACAAAACAAAAAAACAACACCCTGCTTTTTAGTGCCAAAGTTATTAATAATTAACATTCATAACACAAAACCGGTAAAACCGGTTCGGCAAAATAAAGCCCGGCGTTTTATTATTATTTTAGGGTTTAATTTAGTCATCCCAAGTTACTCGGGCTCAGGTTTGCAAATCACGCAGAGCTGGGACTTCACCCCTCCGGCCCGACCGGGTCTGGAGGGGGCACCGCCCGCAGACCCCGCCGCTCGGATCGGGACCGGGGGAGCCGGGACACGGCCCACCGGGGCTCCCCGCCTCACGGGGAGCACCGGGAGCCCGTCGGGAGCACCGGGAGCCCGTCGGGAGCACCGGGAGCCCGTCGGGGCTGCGCGGCGCCGGGGCGCGGCGCCGGCTCGCCATTGCCCTCTGGAGGAGCCCGGGCCGTTCTCTGCGGTTCCCCGCGGGGCTGCGCTAAATTTGGGGGTTGTTTTGTAGTTTTCTTTAATTTCTATGCCTCTTTTTTTTTTTATTTTATTTTTTTAAATTTTGGTTTACGGACTATTCCCAGCTTCGCGCCCAACGCGCCTTCGGCACCGCCGGGGGGTGGGAGTTCCACGGACCGCCGGGTGCCGGTGATGGAGGAGCCGAGAATAGCCCAGGGCTGGCATGGGCCGTGTGAGGGACCGCGCCGTCGGGGAAATGAACAAAAAATGGAGAAAGAAAAAAAGACTAAAACAAACAAACAAAAAAAAAAAAAATTAAAAAAATCAAAAAATAAAATTAAAAAAGGAGGAAAAAGGGGAAAACAAAAAAATGGGGGGAAAATAAAGGGACAAAAAAGAAAAAAAATTAAAAACTAAAAACGAAAGAAAACCAAAAATAGTAAGAAGACGCAGCGGAAGGCGGACAGGCAGAGCGCCCCGGCGGCCGCTCGGGATGCTCCCTTCCGCCTCCTTCCCTTCCATTCCCGGCGGGAGTTCCCATCCCATCCCGCCGCCGGTGCGGGAGCCCCCGCGGCGCGCGGGCATCCCCGGCGCGTGTGTCCCCGCGTCCCGCCCCGCGCCCGCGTCACGGGGCGCTCGGGGCGGAGCCCCCGCTCTTCCCCGGCGCTCCCGGGAGCCGTCCCGCCCCGTCCCCCCCTTCTCCCCACATGTCCGTTTGTTGTCGCCGTCGCCATGGCGGCGGGGGCGGCGCGCCCGCGAAGTGAGGTGATAAGAGGGAGCGGCGGCGACAGGAGCGCGCAGTGCCGAGCGGGGCGCGGCGGCGGCGGCGGCGGAGCGCGCCCGGCGCATCGCTCCTTCCATCCACACCCTCCTTTCCTCACCGGCACCACCGCGCCCCGTCCGTCCTGCCCGGCTCCCCACATGGCCGCGGCTCCTCGGGAAGCGCCTCGCGCCGCCGCCCTGCCGGTGCCGGAGCCGCGTTGCCGGGCGGCGGCCGCCGCCTCCTCCTCCTCCTCATCTTCCTCGTCCCCGCGGCGCCGCTAGCGCCCCGCGCCACGCTCCGCGCAGCGCCGAGCTAGAAGAAGAAGAAGCCGCAGCGGCAGCAGCGGCAGCAGCAGGGCGCTCCCGCGGCACCGCCCCGGCGGCGGCGCTGCGCCGGCTCCGCGCGGCTGGACGGCGCGTCCGTGCCGCCTCCCCTCGCTGCGCTCCGCGCCGGCGCTCGGGACCACGGCGGCGGCGGCGGCTCGGCGGGACGCCCCGGCACGGATGCGGTGGGTGCCGGGCGCGGCCGCCGCCCTCCCTCCCTCCCTCCCTCCGTCCGTCCCCTCCCTGCCCGGCCGCCGGCTGACTCCGCTGTGTCTCCCCCACCGCAGGCAGCCCCCCGGCGAGTGCGAGATGGCGCTCAGCGGCACGCTCCTTCCCTCCATCGCCACCTTCGCGGCGGGCGCCGCGGGCCGCGAGAAGGCGGCGCGGCCCGCGGGCCCCGGCAACGTGAGTATCGGCGCCGCGGCACGGACGGGGCCGGGCGGGACGGGACGGGACGGGGCCGGGCGGGGCGGGGGCCGTCGGGGCGGGCGCGGTGCCGTGCGGCCGGGGCTGAGCCGTGCGAATGTCCCCGCAGCGCTGGCGGGAGGAGCTGTCGCAGCTGAAGCGGCCGCCGCCGGCGCTGTCGGCGCGGCCGGTGGAGACGCCGCCGTCGGAGCTGGAAGGCGCCGCCGCTCTCGGGCCCCGCCGCGACGCCGAGGAGTTCAATGAGCTGCTGGACTTCGACTTCATCCTCTCCAACTCGCTCATGCACCAGGAGCCCGCCGCCGCCGCCATAGTGGTGGCCCCCGCCGCCACCCCGGCCCCCACCGCCAGCCCCTGCCCCGCCGGGCCCTTCGCCTACCCGCTGCCCCGGCCCGAGCCCGCCGGTCTCCTCTACGGCGGCGGCGGCGGCTGCGACGGGGCGCCCGCCGCCGGGTCCGCCGCGCCCTTCAACCTGGCCGACATCACCGACGTGTCCCCCTCGGGAGGCTTCGTGGCCGAGCTGATGCGGCCGGACCTGGACGCGGTGTACCTGCCAGCGCCGGCCGCGCTGCCGCCCCTGGGCAGCCTGCAGGGCAAGTTCGTGGTGAAGGCGGTGGGCGACTACAGCCACCCGGGGCTCAGCCCCAAGAGCGGTCCGGCCGCCCCTCCGCCCGGCGCCGACGGCCCCGGCGCGCCCTACGCCTCCCTGCCGCGGATGTGCCCCAAAATCAAGCAGGAGGCCGCGCCGCCGTGCACCCTGGCCCCGCCGCCGCCGCACGGGAGCAGCCCCCGAGGAGCCCCCCAGCACGAGTTCGCCCTGGGCAGCCGCCCGCTGCCCGCCCGGAGTACGCCGTCGCTGGGGCCCGAGGAGATGCTGAGCGGCAGAGACTGTCTCCCCGCCACGCCGGGGCTGGGCCACCCGCCGCTGCCCCCGGGCTACCCCCCGGCTCCTGGCTACCCCACCTTCCTGCCCGAGCAGCTCTCTCCCGGCGCGCTGCAGTACCAAGGTGAGTCCCCGCCGTGCTGGGAGAGCGGATGTCCCGGCTTGGCGCTGGCCGTGCTCACTGCTCCCTGTCCGCCTCTAGAGCTGATGCCGCCGGGGAGCTGCCTTCCTGAGGAGACCAAGCCCAAGAGGGGACGACGGTCCTGGCCCAGGAAAAGGACGGCCACACACACCTGTGACTATGCGGGCTGCGGCAAAACCTACACCAAGAGCTCTCATCTCAAGGCGCATCTGAGAACCCACACAGGTTAGTGCCAGCGCCGGGGTCAGGGGGATGTCCTGGCCCGGTGTGACCCCCTCGGACAGTGGAAGGGTGTGAGCACAGGAGCAGGGTTAAAAGCAACAAGGCTTTTCCTTGCTGGGTTTCCGGGCTTTTTTTTTCCTCCCCCCTTGGCTACGTGAAGTCCTGAGCAGTCTTCACTTACTGGCTTGACATTTTGCTTAATGGTTCGGAGTGACTCAGATGTGGGAGCGGGTGGGTTTCTTGCCAAGTCAGAGTTCGTTACTTCTCTCTTGCTATGTGGCTAGCTAATTAGCAGGTAGCTGGAAGCCGGCTGGGATTTGTTGCTCGGGATTGTGTTGCCCCACTTCTGAGAAGGCAGCAGCCCTCTCTCGAAGATAACTACTTTCCTTGCTGGTGGTTAAATGCTTCGCACACGCACTCCTCTCCTGGCTGGCTGTAGGGCAAGAGGTTGTGCACTTCTGCAAGCTGTTGTTCCCTTCTTGGGAAAACCGACTTAGATTCCCTGAAGAGCAGGGGCTTTCAGCTTTGCTGGCAGTGCCGATGGGGTGCTTCAACCACCTGTAGGACATCTCCCTCTGCACCAGCAGAGTTTAACTGTCGATTGTCCACTGCTAGAATTGAGATAAAATCTGCCCAAAGTCTGTGTCTGAGCCCAGTCTCTAACTTTGCAGCTAAGTGCAGAGTTGCAATAACTCAGCTTGTGAAAGCAGGTACAGCACACGGGTTTCGCCAGCGTGGGCATTCCGTAACAGTGACTAAATAACCTGGGAATTTGCATAATTTGAATCCCTGGGTTGTGAACCTGATTCAGAACTTTCTCCTGAAGGGGAGATGGGAAAGGGAAAATACACTGGCTCTACAGTAATTAGGCTATGTCTCCAGGTAATGGCAGAAAGGGGAAGAAAAATTGGGCAAGTGATCAGTGAACATCTGCCCCAAGCCAGTCAGCACCATGCTCAGGATGTGTAGGACAGGGAGTTTGTAATTGTTGGGGAAGCTCATCTTGCCATCAACAGTAGTTTTTGTATAATGAAGACACTAGCAAGACTGAGTCCTTAATCAGGCTGAGCTAATGAAAACAGTTTCCGGCTGTTTTTTCATTCTTGAGACCTACAATTATCTAAATACGTTGTCTGCTGAGCTATTTCTGGTTGGTATTTGATTGTGTAACACCGCCAGCAAAAATACACACTCAGGTGCTCTGAAGTCTCGTGTGCAAGGCAGTGAAAACAAGCGTTTTAGTGAAGATTTAAGTGACACTAGCATTTCATAGCATCTGTACATCTTGAAAAGACAGCTTTGCTCTTTTAGTCTTTGTAGTTTGTTTGCAACTGCTTCAAGTTCATTGCATTTTCCCACTCTTTGTTTTATCTAGGACAGCTGCCTGAAAGTAGGTGCTACAAGTGGTAGCCGCAAAAAAAAAAAACGAAAACCCTAACTCATGTGTTTCACTTCTTCTTTTTTTGGTTTTTTTTTTTTTTACAGGTGAGAAACCTTATCACTGTGACTGGGAAGGCTGCGGGTGGAAGTTTGCCCGATCCGATGAACTCACTCGTCACTACAGAAAACACACGGGCCACCGCCCTTTCCAGTGCCAGCGCTGTGACAGAGCCTTCTCCAGGTCGGACCACCTCGCCTTACACATGAAGAGGCACTTCTGATTTGGGAAAGCAGTGGATCTTTCCCCCGACTGCCGCAGAGATTCAGTATTTACAGCACAAGGACTGTCTTCCACAAGACGGGGAGAACTCATTTTAAGCACTACAGATAATCGAGGTGAAGTCTTCCAAAGAGTGGAAAAGAGGGATAAATGCATACGGACATTGCAACTTTCTTTTTTTTTTATAGTTATACACTTAAGAGAACCAAAGACGTTGGGGTCAATGACTGGATCTTCTATCATTCCATTTGTAAATCCAACTTGAATTATTTCTGGACTACAGAATGCCAAGGAGTGACTGGAAGTCACGGATATCAGGGTTAAACAGACTGCATGTAGTTCGGAGGGTGGGGATATTACACAGGGAAATTACATTCCCTTAATTTCCTTTCAATGCAATATTAGATGTACGTGTCATCTTGTACTTTCTTTTTTTTTTTTTCCTTCTAAAAGCCATTACAATGTTAAAAGAGGAGGAAAAATTCAGGTACAGAATTATATTTTAAAAGCCTATTTCATGGTGCTTAGTGACTGTTGGTTCTAGAGGTACCAAAAACAGGAAGCCAAAGTTCTCAAACTGCTGCATATCTGACAAGGAACTATTTTTTATCTTCCGATTGCCAATTATGACCTAAATCAGGTGAATAACCCTGGTTTATCTTTTTTGTTAAGAAAATAACTTTATGCAGACAGTCTGTAATGCACTGTGGTTTCGATGTGCAATAGTTTGTACAATGGTTTATTCCCAAATATGCCTTAAGCAGAACAAATGTTTTCTATATAGTTCTTTACATAATAAATATGTAATATAAATTTAAGCAAACTTCTATTTTGTATATTTGTAAACTACGAAGTAATAATGAACGTTTTGTTGGAATTTGTATTTTGCATATTCAAGGTGAAAATAAGTTTTAAATAAACCTATAATATTTTATCTGAATGCTTGCTCTAGTTTTTTTATGTGTATGGACATGGCCAAAGAAAGTTTGTTAGGTATCTGTTGGTGGTTGAGTTTACCAAGGCAAGGAGGAGGTGGTGGCAAATGCTTGTAGTTTCAAGACTGAAAGACAGGATTGTGTAAGCACAGTGCTGATGTAACATCTCTTTTTAGGGAAAAAGGTGTATGGAAAGTTTTTGCTCTGGATCTCGAGTTGCTGCTTATCTCACCTGCATGGGTAAAACTGTAATTCACCATTTTTAAAGTAACTCAGTTTAAATGATTTTTTTAGAGGACATAGTTCTGTTGAGGACATAAGACCTTGTGCATCTGATGATAACAAATCCTAGAATTAATTTTTTTTTAACAGTCTTCTCAGCAATGAAGGATTCTCATCTTCATTGCCTTGGATTTCTTAGGCAAGCCAGTGTAACCACCTCAGGTGTGAGCAAAGGAAAACTCCGTAATGTCGAGCAAAGAATGAAACCTGTCTCGGAGAATAAAGGCCGCGTGCACAAAACGCCGCTAAACCATCACCCGCATGGAGTTTTCTTCTGAAACCTGCTCTGTCCTGGGAACCCAGTCACTCAACGAAGAGCCAGGATTCCTGCAGGAATGCGCACGTAGCCGGGGAAGGCTGACCATGCAGGGAATGAGGACGTGTTGCTGCGAGGTCCCCGGCGTCCCTCCATTGGCGCGTGCCGCGCCGCAGCTCCGGGGGCGGTGAGCCCGCCCCGGGTCATTGCCAGCCCCCGTGGTGCTTCTCCTTCGGGACCTCATTGTTCCAGCTGCCTTACAGAACGTGTAGCAAACAGATGATTTCCACATTAATGCCGGGTGAATGGGATCTGGTTTTCTCACTATTCGATAAAAGGGAAGAAGCGATTCCTCTTCAGCTGATCTGTAATGTCTGTCAGCCAGGAGTTTGGGTGTATGTGGTGCCCAGTAAAGCTGAGAAAAAAAAAAAAAAAAAAAAGAGCAGGCAAGAGGCTTTTGTGTCTTTGTAGTAGTTAAACAAAAGTGGCAATATCAATTTTTTGTGTCTGAATGTGCCTTTGGAATGCTACTAAAGTTCACATTTCAATGTGGTGTTTGAGTGGGGACCCTTGCCATTTCTCCCTCGGTTTGTGTAAGTAATATAATGATGCAGAAAATGTTTCTCACCCCTTATCGCCTAGGCATGCTTTGTTCAACTGAAAGCTATCTTTGTTGATTTGGTTTATAGGTAACACAGGGAGTAGGGAATGTCTTGTTTGGTTTGCAAATAGCAAACATTTAAAGCTAAATTAAAGTTATGACTCATCCTTTATCTGAAGTTTTTTCCATGTGAAAACTTTTTTACAATTAAACCAGGCATTTTTTTACCTCCTCTGCTTCTCTGTCTGCGAATTCTGGATGAGGGATCCAAGGTCAGCATTGAAGCTGGCGTGTGCTGAGGGCCTAAAATGTCATTGTCCTATCCGATAATGCCAGGGCATGCTTGGTAGGTGTAGGATCTCCTCTGTATGGCTGCCATTCAAAACCTCTTACGTATGTCTAAGATCTATGTTCTTAGCACATCTGTAAGTACTGAAATCTGAATATTTCATCTGGAAAACGGGTTTATTTTGCTTTTCAAGCATTCTGTCATTATGCACCCTTAAGAATTTTGTAAGGCACTGTAGCACTTAGCAAGGCATTATCTGCTTCAGCCAGCTTCAGTTTTCGCTTGATGTTTTTTTGGACCCTAGGTTTCTAATTGCATGAACAATGGCATTGTTGAAACAGGGCATTGTTCCCTATTCCACTTGATTTATTTTTTTTTTAATTCCCTTTTTTTCCCCAATCCTAACCAAACTTTCGTCATGTATGAATTTCCAGACTGAAAGAGACAGGACTGTGACTTTGTATTTAAAAGGAAATGCTGCTGTGTCTTTAACCATTTCCAAGTTGCTACTCCTGTACTTTTTTGGGAGGACAGGAGCCAACAGCTCACTTTTTGCCATACAGCACTCAACACATGGGGGGCAGTCCTTACTCTTAAGGAGGTCTCTGGGGGAAATACTGAAATGAGCAGTGCTCTGGTAAGTAGAGCTGGAAACAGCACGTTGTGTTTGCCACCTGTTTCGTCGTGTCTGCGATCCTGGAGTTGCACTTAGGTGCAGGATTGCACATGGATGCAGTGAAACAACACATGTATCAAAAAGCGTATCTCATAAAAACATATGTAAAACACCGAGAAGTCTTGTAAGCATGTCTTGAAAAACAAGATTTGTTTAGCGTTGCTAAAGCTGTACATGTGCCACTTTGCTGGGGCATCTAAAAGTCAGGGTTTGAGGTTATTAGGGGTGGCCTCTGTGACATGGGGTGAGCACCTCCAGAGCTGCCCCAGAGCACTATTTCAGCTACTGAAGGCAAAATCTCTCGTGGCAGGGAGTTATCTCTGCAGTCAAACTACAGCCGTCCTTAATCCTGCTCACCCCTAGCCCAAATCTCTCTGGAGCACGCTTAGCATGTAGAGATGGAGCTGCTTAAAACAAGATGGCACATGCCTGCCTGCCGAGTGCCAAGTATTCAAAAGTGGCACCAGAGTAAAAAAACCTTCTCGGAGCCGCAGCTGCCATGCACTTGTCTGCTGCACACCATGGCCTGGGAGACTGGGTTTGTCTGTGACCCAGCACAAGTGGCTTCAGCCACCCCCTGTCACATGGAGGGCTACTTGCAAGAGAGTTTTCTTATCCCTCGTGGTGGCTACCAGATCCTGCCACAGCTGAACTCAACGGCGAATCTCACAAGGATTTATATTAAGCTGATATGAATCAGTGAATTTCATTCTCCTTCTCTTTAATAAGGGAAGATCAGAGACTGCTGCGGTTAATCACCCCGAGTGCTAACGGTTCGACAGAATTAGTTTACACAGGTTTCCTATGGGAGTGTGCTGGATCTTGGAGCTAGCCTGCTTTCACTGGAGTCCCTGGCAGGCACTTTTAACAGCATTTGAGTACAAGAATTTCCAAATTAATCTGTGTCTGTCCCTGGGCTTTCCTCCCCTCAGTGCAATTGGGTCGCGTGCTCAAAGACAGCAGGAGAATAGGAATAGTTTGCAAGCTGGGGACAGACAGAGTGGTTACACCTCTTGAGTAGGGCTTGGGAAGGGATCTGGCTGTTGTAGAAGAGCTGGTAGGAGGAAGTAAACTCAAGGTTTGGTGAGCAAAACTGATGTGGAGAGGAAGAGGAACACCACCACCACCACCACCAGCACCGCCACGTGTGGGCTTGCCAGGAGAGCACCCCAGATTAAACAGCTGTATTTTTTATCTCTGGACACCAAGAGAGATGAGTGTGTACTTAAAAGAGGGGAAGGCCCATCATTCACCGAAATTTAATTGAGGTCACATTGGCTTGGAGCCACAGGGGAACACACCCACATTCCCCTGTCTGCCATGCACCTGGATGACTCACGTTTCGTCTGCCCTTCGCTCTTGCCGTGACTTTACCAGGGGAACATTTTCATTACTGCTGAAGGCATTGCCACTGAGCGCAGAAATTGTCTCTGCGGCGTGGAAGTGGGCGGTGGTGGTGTATCTGCAGCCTTGTTCTCCACCCTGGATGCATATAGGTATCTGTTAGTCTCTTTTTCACCTTTGGATGCATTACCTGTGAGCCCTCAAGGCTTGAACCTTAATGGTGTGAAAGACAGGAGGCGAAAAAGTGGCTTGTGCTTTATTAATGTTTATTCTATATTTAGAGCATGCATTCCCAGAGATTTACAGGAGACAGACGGCCCTAATAACTGCTCACAAGAGGCATTACACAGCTGCACCTTTTCCCCTCAGTAATGTTTTCCGTCCTCTTGGAGCTGTGACTTCTTTTGTAACCAAGACGGTGATTTTCACACAGACCTGGCTAGCTTGGGGTCAACCTCATGACTTGCTAATTAAGAAGAAGAAGTTTTAGGGAACACGGAACACGCCAAGCTGCTTTCACTGTGAAACCTGGGTGAGCAGAAGGGTAATCATGTGCTGCTATCACCGCAGCCATCTTGCTGCAACCCTGAAAAGTTTTGCATGGTTTTGCTTTGGGTACAGCGTGCTTGTTTATCAAGCACAAGCTAAGGCTTGCTTAAATCTTGCCATTCAAGTTCTCCACTGTTAAACTTTCAGGCTTTATTCAACAAAATAATCCAGCTTCCCTGTGTTATTTGGTTTAAGGCCTTTAATTTTAAGAACAGATATCCCGCAGTTATCCAGAATTATTTACCCTACTACTGCCACAGCAGTTAGGAAAGATCTGACAGGAAATGTCCCGCCACCAGCACAAAGGGGTTCCTTTACTGGGAGCCTCCTCGATGGTGCTCAGAGTCTGTTTGTGCATGTCCAGAATGACAGTATAAGCTGAGTTGAAAGAGACCCTCAAGGATCATCAAGTCCAACTCCTGGCTCTTCACAGAACGATCCCTGAGTCCCACCATGTGCCCAAAAGTTTCCATTGTCCAAATTCTTCTTGAACTCTGTCCGGCTTGGGGCCATGTCCGTTCCCTGGGGAGCCTGTTCCAGTGGCCAAATACCCCCTGAAGGAAGAATCTCCTAATATCCAACCTAAACCTCTCAGACACAACTTCAGGCCATTCCCTGGTCAGCACAGAGCAGAGATCGGTGCCTGCCCCTCCTCTTCCCCTCATGGGGCAGCTGCAGAGCTGCAGTGAGGCCTCCCCTCACTCTCCTCCATCTCAATAAACCAAGTGCCCTCAGCTGCTCCTCACGCGGCTTCCCCTCACAGCCCTGCACCATCCCCATGGCCTCCTCTGCTCACTCTCTGACACTTCAATGCCTTCATTAAGTTGAGATGCCAGAACTGCACCCAATATTGCAGGTGAGGCCGCCCCGGCCCAGAGCAGAGCAGGGCAATCCCTCCCTGGCCCGGCCGGCCATGCCGGGCCTGTGCCCCCAGGACAGGGATGTGCTCCAGGACAGGGATGTCCCTCCTGGCTGCAGGACACTGCTGGCTTGTGTCCAGCTGGCCACTGACCAGGAGCCCCAGGACCATCCCAGCTGCAGAATCTGTCACTTTCACCCATTAAATCCCATATAAATGTTAATTGCCCAGGCCTCTCATTTGTCGAGGTCTCTATGCAGGGCCTCTCTACCCCCAAAGGACTCAGCTGCTCCTCTCAGTTTTGTATCGTCTGTGAACTTGCTCAGTGTTCCTTCCAGTCCTGTGCCCAGGTCATTTACGAAGATATTAAACAGCACAGGGCCAAGGATGGAGCCCTGTGTAACCCTGGCAGGAGCAGAATCTTTGGTGTGCTTTGCCCTTCCAGCCCTGGAAAGGCATGGGAAGGCTCCATGATTTGGCTGGCCTGAGGACCCAGACCTGCATTTTCCACATGGGAAAACCTGACTCCATGTGCTTTTGCCACTGAGTCCACCCTGCACTTCCTGCCATGTAGTAATTCTGCAGAGAGGGCTTTTCTCACGTGAGAAAAACTGCTTCTTGAGGTTCCTGCATGAGTTTGGTTTCACACACCACGCCTCTGGGAGGGTGACATGGTGTCAGCACTGTTCAGTGTCCAAATCTCATCTAGGGTCTTCCTCCTTGGGGGATCTCCGGGGGGCTTAGCACCTGTTGTTTTACGCTCTTCTTTTCCGATAAAATTATTATTGTGAATTAGAATGTTGACAAAGTACTAGGGGCAACATTGATGGCAATTACTGAACCATGTTGGAATTTACTTTCCAAGCTCTGAAGGAGGTTTTATCCTGTGTTTAGACTCGAAGCATACTGATTCAATAATGCTGTTGGCAATGTAAGGGGGCTGCCCAAAGGGATGCATTTGTCTTTGCACTGGGATGTGCAAGGTTTGGCTGTCCATTCTCAGTTCCCACATCACACTGTTTCAGCAACAGACTCCCCTGGCTGGCAAGGGATGGCTGAATTTGTTGGCTGTGCAGCAGGTTATTATTCCATGTTTCAAAATATCAAAATGCTTTCCAGTGGAAAGCAAAACAACTTTGCCACTTTCAGCCTTCCTGCCTCCCCAGTAACTGTTCATGCTCTCTGCAGCTTTAGAGGATATTACAATGCTGCTGTCACCTGTACAAGATATTTGACTACCTTCCTTCTGCAAACACCTTCTAACCAGCATTTGCTTGAAAAGGCTCCCGTGTTCACAGTGTAAAACTCACTGCCAAGGTTTCCTGTGCAAAGAGACCCACTTGTAACTGTGGTGCAGAGGAGGAGCAGAGCAGGGCAGTGGCCACTTCTGTCTGGCCATGGGTGTTCTGTCCCAGCCACTGGCCAGAAATGGGGATGAAAGGCACAAGTGGCCCTGTGATGGGCATTTCTAAGGTGATCCCACTTTGCTGTCCCTGGAAAACTCCCATCAGGGAGCCCTGATGATTACAGGTTTGCTCAAGCTCAGGAGCCTCAGAAACATAGATGCCTTTTCCAACCTGTGTTTATTTTATGCTGTAGCTCTGCAGATTCCACTTACTTAATAAATATTTGATCCCCTTTGGTGCCTTCCTGAGATACTGGCTTCTGAGGGACCTCGTGGCAAGGAATTCCGTGATTAATTATGAACTAGCCTAAAAATATAGGTGGTAAGGGGGAGAAGAAAAAAGGTATTTATTTTCTGTAGTCTCTGAGGCTGCTGCCTTTTGGACTCCTACTCTTTCCCCTTTCCTACATACTGCAGAGAAGGAAAGGACCTAACCCCTAGCTCTAACTCAGCCTTGAATTTGTTGTGTACTACCAAAGACTGATTTGACTTTGGTTCTGTTTTTTAATGAATTTGTGAAGAGAAAGTAAATATGAGATTTTTACATATGGATGAGTTAATCAAGTCTACTGTAGACTGGAAGAACGCCAGAATATTTAGCATAATATGATATTTTGGTCAATATTTACATTATGGTTTGGTTTACTTGTTTGGTTTTTTTTATTTCCAGGACATCTGACAAGCCCCTACCCATCAATCTCCCCCTTTTTTTTTTCCTTTTTTTTTAAGGGAAGATGTTTCTTCAAATTTTATTCAAAATAGAAAAAAAATACTTTTCAGGATTTTCTTTGTTACCCCTTGCAAAGTTTGGTGAGTACACTGTTTGTCAAAGTGTTTTCCAGCTCATGTACCTAAACATCCACACAGGTTGGAATAACTCATCATTTATTTGTACAGCTTTATTACTGAGGCATTATTAATAATTGTGGGGTTTGTGTATTTGCTACTGTTATGTTTACTGTTACATGGAGAGGGAAACTGACCACAGCAATGTTTATTGGCTCAAATCTCACTCCAGTTTTTTTCTCTTTCATTACACTTTCAAAACCCTGCTTCTGCGTGTCTTTCCATGTTGTTGTGCCCTAGGTCTTGAGCAGCAAGTGTCAAAAATGCAGTGTCCCTTTGTACTGGGTACTGAAATTCATTCCAGGTGAGAGTAATCTCTTTCTAAGAAGTGATCAAGGTGTATCAGGGCTGTCTGGGAATCTGACTACTTCATTAACAAACCAAATTCGTTTGGTTGCAGGTAAATCCCCTTGGTGAGATGAGGTTAGGGTTTATGCTGATTTGGGGCTATGCAAATGAACTGCATAAGCAAATCCAAAGCATTATATATAAATAGGTAGCACTTTGAAAAAATTTAAGATCCGAATCTGCAGGGTCCAGCACTGGAAGCTGTGTGTGAACAAGGCAAAGGAGGGGGGGAAGGGAGGCAGGGGGAAGGGAAGTATGGGAGAATACAGAGCAAAGGAATTATTTAAACATTGGCCAAACCACTGTGTTAAGTCAGAGGTTTTCTCTGACTGGCTTCTCCCAGCATTTTGTTTTGTGCTAAACATAAGGTGCCACAGTTTACATTTAATAACTCTGTCCAAGTTAGTAATTGACATAAATACTGACTGTCCGTGAACAACATCCCACTAGGCAGCACAGAAGCACAAGAGAGAAATCTCTTCCTCTGCAGATGTATATCATACATAAAAATTGATGCATGAATTTCCTCAGGGAAGGAAGCACAGGGAAGTCACTCAGCAGATTTTTTCAGTCTTTCCTTGCCTGTAGCTTTGCACTGCCTGGCTACTGGGAGCAAGGTGACAGCAGACAGACAAACTCCCAGGACAAATGCTGTGATTCTCTTTTCTCAGCAGGACTAACAGCCAGCCCTTGGAGGCACACAGGGTCCACTCTGCCACTGCCTGCATGGCTCCTGAGACAGGGATGGGAAAAGAGGAGAGAGGTTGGTAGGAAGAAAATTTACAGGCAGCCAAAATGGCTCATCAGGGCCCGATGGAGTAACAGCTGCCCTGATTTCCTCCCCTTTCATATACAAATTTCTCAAACACGGAGCTGTTTTGGGCAACAGCAGGTTATTCTTCATTGAAGTATGGTCTGCTCTTCCTTCCTTCCTTCCTTCCTTCCTTCCTTCCTTCCTTCCTTCCTTCCTTCCTTCCTTCCTTCCTTCCTTCCTTCCTTCCTTCCTTCCTTCCTTCCTTCCTTCCTTCCTTCCTTCCTTCCTTCCTTCCTTCCTTCCTTCCTTCCTTCCTTCCTTCCTTCCTTCCTTCCTTCCTTCCTTCCTTCCTTCCTTCCTTCCTTCCTTCCTTCCTTCCTTCCTTCCTTCCTTCCTTCCTTCCTTCCTTCCTTCCTTCCTTCCTTCCTTCCTTCCTTCCTTCCTTCCTTCCTTCCTTCCTTCCTTCCTTCCTTCCTTCCTTCCTTCCTCTTTTTCTTTCTTTTTCATTCCTTCTTTCACAGAATCACAGACTCATTATTGTAGAAGACAAGACCCCTGAGATCCCTGAGTCCAACCCTGCTCTCCCTTCTTCTCTTCCTCCCTCTGTCCCCCACACTGTGATTGCAGTGACACCATTTAAGACTGCCAGTTTATTGCAAGGGAATTTGCAATTTTGCGGTGGAGCCAGGGTGATAATTTTGTTTGGGAGATGGGGCTCTCACTTTACATCTGGGTGCTGTTCATAAAGATCCAGTCCTTGGAGCCCTGTGGTGGGAACAAAATGACAGAACACTTTGTGAATGAACAGAGAAATTGAGATGAAAGACTGAAAAGCAGAAAAGGAATCAGAAACCAAGAGACAAGGGGGCCTCGATCAGCAGCTTGGCAAGCGCTTTTCATGTCTGTGGGGTGCAATGAAAAAGCAAGCCACACATCACCATTCAGGCCCCCGTAGGGCCTCATCTTGTTTCCTTTATTACAATGAAGAAAATGTATAACGTGGTCAGGGTTTTCAACCTGGGAGGTGTGTGAAAGCTCGATTTTTAAATTATTTTTTTTTCTCTGAATTCAAATGACATAGAAGTTCACGAGGTTCCCAGCAATGCTCATTATTTAGTATGCACAAATATGTTCTCAGGTGATGAGCAGGTGATGAGAAGCAGCAGGAAGGAGACACTGGGAATGCAAATAAAGATGTGCCCACCTTGTGACTTTTGACTTGAATGAGCCCAAATGAGCACTGGGTCCTGTGTCAAAAAGAGGTGGTGGTGATCTCTTCTTTATTTAAAATAAGGGAGTGAGTAGAGAATGCCCGGCAGAGCTTTTTTTATTCTTTGGATTTGTTTGGGTTTTTTTAGTGGGGAGGGTTCCCCCTCAAACTGTGTTGAAGATGTCTGTGTTTGCTCTGTGTTTTTATTTACTTATAGGCATTTCTATGGTGCTCATCACCACAATATCTGGGCAAATCTTTCTTTTCCTGTATCATGTAATTAAATCTATACAAAATACATGTGTTCTTGGCGGGGAGGTTAAACTCTGCTTTTGGAAGGGATTTGTGCCTTGCAATTAAACACTGCTTTTGCAATGCTGTTACATTTTCATGTACGTGTGAGTGAGAAAACAGTGTCCTGTTAAGGCTGTACCCTCACACACCTGCTGCCCTGGGGTGTGGGGTCATTGCAGTCCAGTGCCTCTTTTGGGATCTTTGGATTTGCCACATTTCTGGGGTGCCCATGGCATTCCTCACTATTCTGGACTGAAAGGGCACTAACTCACACACAACTGACCCTAAATGGGGAAATACAACGTCGTCTTACAACTCTTTTTTGCTATTTGTATTACATCTCTGTGGAAGGGGCTCCTGGGAAGGTCTTTTAAAAACACAAACAGGTCTGAGCTCAGGTGGGTGGTGCCTGGCGTGGCAGTACTTGGTGGGCCATATTCACACTCAGATGAACAGGGGATAACGCTTGAAAATAAGAGTTGACTCTCAAAGACTGCCTGCCTCCAGCAGAGGGGTCAGCTGCCCACCCAGGACTGACTGACTGCCACTGATTCACCTCTGAGGCAGGAATTTGTAAGGTGCCTGGTGGTCTGGGCCCCATGGCGGTGACAACATGAACACCTTAGAGGAAATTCATCTGTCCCTTCCCCTCTTTAACAGTAGTGCATTTTGCCCATTTCAGGAGAAACAGAAAAAAAGAAAAAGAAAAAAAAAAGTGATAGCTGCACTGATGTATTGCTTGAGGATTATCTTGTAGGTAGACTTGGTTCTCAGAAGCAAGAGTAACTATCTGTCCTCATACCTGCACAAACCCTGTTGCATCCTCAGTCACTTGTGAAAGCCTCTGGCTCTCATTCTGGTCTTGGCAGGCACACACCTAACAGAGGTTTGCTCATCCCCTCTCAGGCACTACTCATGTGTTTTATGGCCTGGCTGAATCAGACCTTACAGTTGTCCCTGGTTTATCCAAGGCCTCTTGATCAGAATTTGCCCCATCTGAGTCTCCAGCAAAATAAGGAAGGGTCATTGCCTTTTTTCTAGGTGGGAAAACCCATATGCTGATTTTCAGGAACGAAGAACCCCAATACTAATTGAATGCAGAGAATAATCCTGCTTCCGGGTGTTTTGAGTCGTTAGGCTGCACCTTTTTGGTTTTTTTTTTTTTCCTCCTTACCTTTTATTTCTAGCCTTTCATAGAAGGCAAACAAGGCGAGGTATTGCTGCTGGAACGTGAAAGGAGGCGTCAACACGAGGTACCTGCTGCTGGTGCTTGGAGGCTGGATGGAAAGTTTTGCCAAGCATGAACAGATCAGGCAACACTCACATCTGTCCAGATGACAAATGCTGAGGGTATTCCAGAAGCGTGGAGTGGGCTTTGGAGCAGGTGCAAAGCCCACCCTTAGAGTCTCCTGCCGCGGACCAAGGCAGGCGGCGCGACACACGGGGAGCTGTCTGGGCTGCCCCAGCGGCGGCAGATGGTCCTGTGGAGCCGCGATTAATTGTTTTCTAGTGCCACCGTGAGGACTGCCGGTCCCGGGCTTTCCCGGTGAGACGGGAGATCCCGTCCAGCCCCAGCGGCAGCCGAGCGCTGCCCGTGCCAAAAATGTTCAGCGAGTACCCGCGGCTTTGCCAGGGCAGCCCTGCTGAGCACCGCCTGTTTGTGCAGGGACAGATTTGCCGGCAGTTTAGGCTGGCAGCATCGAGTTAAGTCAGGATCAAGCCAGAGTAAATTAATCGATGCACGGAGCTGGCTGCATGGAGCCGCTGGCGCTGCAGGAAATTTCTGAGCCATCCCGCGCCTCGCAGCTTTGGAAACTTAGGAAAGAGGCTCGGTACATCGTCAGAGTGCCTAAATAAACAAGGATAATGTCTTTTAGCTGCGTGGCTTACTGATACAGCAGCACAGTGGTGTACATCACACTGCAGTCCTCCATGAGCGTGCACCCAGCTCGGTTTGTTTGTTTGTTTGTGTCATATTCAAACATCGCTCAGAAGATGAAATGAAAGCTGAATATTTCATCTCACACTCCAAAACTGGCCAAAACAAGTGTCAGGCTTACAGTCGTGCCAGGATATCTGGTGTATCTAAGAATGCCCAATGATGTTTTGGGAGGAAGCATGCAGTAAGTTAAAAACAGGTTAAGGCACTAGTTTGGGACTCCAGAGAGCTGGCGTCAGTTCCCAGCTCTGCCACAGACTCCCGGTGTGACCTGAGGCAAGCTATTTCCCTCCTGAAACACTTTCATAGTCAGAGAACTCAAAATCCCACTTCATGTGAGTTTTGCCTTTGACTTGGTGGAGCCAGCTCCCACCCACGCATTTCAGAGCCTTAAAAACTAAATGCAGGCTTAAGCACCTTGCTGAAATAGTGCCAGAACTTACCTGCATTTCAGCTTCCTACACCTAGAAGAGGAACAAAGATCACTTCCCTATTCCCACTCACTTTGCATGCCATGGCTGAAGTCTGTTTGTCGTAGGGCTGAGTGTAATTACGGGGCCATGCTGACCTGTTCCCCTGATAAAAAGCAGCTCAAGCAAGAACCAGACTTGTTGGAGGCCTTTGTGTTTATTGCACTCCAATATTTTTGTACCTTACCTGCCTCTCTGCACTGAGTGGGGCTTCAACTGGGAATAAACCATTCACAGCCCCTGCTGTTGGAGAAAAATCAGTGTTTCTGCTAGGCTAGTGGTGAGATTCCCTGTGAGGGTCTCCTGCCTCTCCGTTTTTTTCAGGGAATGGCCTGCTGTGGCAGCACACAGCTAAGTTTATATAACTGGCTCCTGGGAGCGCTGCCCTGAACAGGATATTCCTGTTGGCTGTGCATTTGCTTAAACCAACAGTTGTAGGTCCCAGCAGCCCTTGACAGGTACAAACAAGGAACCGCAGCGAGGGCTGAGGACAGGAGGGATTACAGTGCTTAGCAAGAAATAGGCTCTGGCATTTACATACATATCACGGATGCACTCTACAAGGTAAACAAATATGGCATAAAAGCATATTTGGCTATTCAAATGGCCCCGATTGTTCCTATTATGATGATGTCTCCCAGCATGTATTTAGTAACCCGCTAATTGACTTTGCATGCATCAGGAAGAAAACTTTTCACTATCTGTTTCAGGATGGTTTCTGATGACATTTCCTTTTCAAGTTTTATTTATTTATTTCCTGGGACTGTTTGAAATGAAAATAGATCCTGGCTCCTGCTGACATGCCAGGCTGCCTGTGCCAGGGCTGGTGCTGGCAGGGCAGAGCCCACTGTGAGCAGGGATGGATGGAAAGGTGTCTGCAGGTCCCTCCTCCAGCTCCAGGTTCTCCTCTTGCCCGCACAGTGGATGTGCCAGTGGTGGTTTGGCTCGACCAGGCACGCACCAGTGACTCCTGAGCTGCCTTCACTTACAGCCTGAATATGCAAAGCAGTAACCAAAGACAGCCTCGGTGAGATCTGGGTTATTTAAACCTCAGGAACATTTGCACGGCTCCAGCCTGACGGTCACAGACTGCGAGCACAACCAGGGCCCTCCAGGACATTTATCAAACTGCTCACCCTCCACACTGAGATTTAGATTTCAGCCTTAAATGCATCAAGTAGTTTGTTTAGCTCTTCTGGAAGGGAAGCTGAAAAGCCCGTGGGGGAAGCAGAAAGCTAACAGGCCAATCAGTTCAGCAGCCCTCCATACTGGAGATGTGCATTAGAACAGCAAACATGATTCTTGGACATCTGAGTGATAACATGGTGCTTAATGCTTCTCTAGTTGTGAGGGTAAATTTGTTCTGGTCATACAGCAACAGTTGGCAAGCTGAATCATAACCAGAAAGATAAACACTGGTGGAAGAGTAACCTTTGCCCCCAGATTCGAGTGGATAAAGAGAATATAACCAGTCATTTTATTTTAGCCTTGTTTCATCTACAAAACTTTTGGGATCTGGCACAAAATTTCCCTGCTTTAGTTGTTTAATGTGGTTTGAGGGTTAACTTCATGGGGTGTCAGACAGGTGGGTGGTGTGTGAGGGCTCAGAAAACTCTGAGGTTTTTGGCTGTGGGGTGACAGAGATGCCAGGGCCAGGCTCCTGCTCCTGCAGCTGCCTTACCCTGCCAGCTGTGACAGGGGAGGGGAAACAGCAAACAACCTTCCCTGCTCCACAGATCACCACTGAGCTGCCTCTCAGAGGGGCACAGCCTGGAATGCCATCAGCTGCTGCTCCTTCCCCCACAGACAGCAGCATTTTGTAAGTGATCATGCCAGCAAAGCCTGGCAGTTCACTGGCACCCCACAACATGCAGAGCCACATTAACATTGGTGACAAACTCACGTTTCAGCCCCAGTGTACTCTGAGAAGCACAGAAACAATTCAGGCCTGGTTTTCAGGAGCTGGGGATATGTTGATATCCTTTTGTGAACAGATCAGAGGTCTTGCAGCTTCTGGAGGAATTACCCATCTTTATCCATGACCAGGGGTGCTCCTGAGAACACAGGCTGTCCATTTGGTTAAAGCAGTGCCACAACTACAGCAGAACAAAAATTTTGGACCCGACACTGCTCCCCTCCTGTTGCTCCACCACAAGTCTGTAACTGTGTTCATGGAAAATGCATTTAAAAATAAATTGTTGGGAGTGTAGGAAAAGGAAAAAAGGGATGGGAGAAGGAGTCTGTCAGTGTCCCAGAAGCCCTGTCCTGTCACTGCAGCCCAGCACCAAGCTGGCATTTTTGGAAGCACAGCCCTGACTGTTTTGGTGGCAAGAGCTGGGCATGGTCAGTGGGACCTCGATTTTTGTCTAGGCTTGAAGGCATGGCCATCATATAAATAACCACCAAACATTTCAAAGCCTTTGAAAACATTTCGTTTAATTTAACATTTTAATGCTAGGAATGGGCCAGGGTTTAGGTGTGGTGGTTTCACATATTTTTGGAACCTGTTTATCCGTCTTTTATTAAGACTTTAAGAAGGCAGCTCAAAATACCTCAGTGACTCCAGTGATGCTGTAATTTCTGCTTCTTTGTTTTCTGCATGTGATTAAGGTAAATTTGTGTCTCCATCTCAAGCTGCTTCCTGGAGAGACACTCAGAGGCCAGCATCACAAGGTTTTGTTTGGTTTCGACTGCTTTCAGATCAATGGCTGAGCTGGTGAGCAAAGACATGAAAACTTGTTTTGTACCTGGCATTGTCTTAAACTTACCCTAACAAACTACTTCCAGCTAAATTTCTTGTTCTGTCTTCTTTTAATAAAGACAACAAGTGAGTAATTGCTAGTAAAGTGTATCCTGTCCTTGCAATGTTTGCTGTCCTTTCACAGACTGACATCCTTCAGCAGGGGAAAATTAGGAGTGGAAGCATCACCCCAGCCAGAAAACTCTCAGCTCACATCTCCTTGCAAGGACAGGGCTTTCCCAAGTGTCTCTGGCCACTTTTGCCCTGTCTGCAGCAGCCTGAAGCACTTCAGCACTTGGGGTTCTTACCCTGCCCTGCTTCTTCTTCCAAAACAACAGGTAAAGCGACCTCAACCCAGCTGTATTTGCCATCTCAGCATCCACAGAATTGTGTGATTGAAGGGATGGTGCTGTCACACCACATCTCTGACCAGCTGCTGGTAATATGGACCAGTGTGTTCAGGCTTGCTCCTGAAGCATCAGGGGTGACTTCATGTGCTGCACAACACAGGGAAAAGTTTAAAAAAATTCTGCACATGTGAAAAATTTTGGTCTGGAGAAGTCTCCCCCTACTAAGCAAGTTTTTTTCTGCAAATATTAGCATAAAACACGAGTATCCAGACATTCTCCAACCACAGAGTCTCCTGCCCACATCAGAGGTCTGCTCCTGTTTGTCCTGGTCCCAGACACAAACTAGCACACAGGAATTTGAGAGTTTCAGCTGTGTGCCTCACTGTTTTACAGGAAGTTATCCCAGATCTTGGATGTGTTCCTTCCTGCCATGCACACCACAGACTGGTTTCCATAACTGGTTTCCATGGCCTTCATAGATGTTTTTCAACAAAATGCTGAACACGGGCTGTCACAAAATCACAGAAACTTTCCCTACTGTCTGAGGATGGATATGCACAAAACTGAGATGCTCAGAAGCAAAGTTTATGTACTGCCCTGCTGTGCCATGAATTTGGACCTTTGATTCCCTAATTCCTTTGATTCCCCTCCCTACCTAAAGGTTTGCCAGTAGAGTCTTCTTCTTTTGTTTTTGGTTGGGTTTTTTTCCCCCCCACTTTTTAAGCAATTTACATCCATTATGCTAAATGGAGAAGGCAGCTTGCAGAGCCCCTATCTGCAGGTTTGTGCCTCTGAGCAGGTAGGATACTGCAGGATCCAGCAGAGATTATTCTGAAAAAAACTGTCATTTACAACTGCTGAATGAAACAGAATGCATTTCCAATCCCCTCCACAAAACACAGTGTTTTGCTCCCTACATGCATCACCATAATGAGAATTAGTGCAGATGGTCTAAACAGGTTTGCACTGCATCTTTATTTTTTAGTTTCTCCTCCGTGGGACGTGTGCAGGCCCAACCAGAAGGATCTTCTCTTCTGCACCACTCCTTGGACCCACACCAAATGTTCTGTGTATCTTTGTGTCTCTCCCTCACTTTGCTCCAAAAAGTGACAATTGAGTGCATATCCTGGGAGAAGGAGCCCTCAGCAATGCGCAGGGGAGATCCTCCTCCACTGGCACGAACAGGGCATTTTTCAGCTCACCAGCACAGCACAGACTGGCTTCTGCAAGGGCTGTGGATTTTCTGTTGGTTATTTCCTGCCCTCTGTTGGTTTTCTTTCCTCCCACCTGCTCGTCTCTTCCTGGTCCCTGCAGCAAAAAGGATTTAAACTTTCTCATGTGGAGCTGCAAGCTTGAAGAAGGGAACACTACCACCTTCAGAGGGCTGGTGGAAGAGCAGCTGGAAGTGCACATGGGCTGTCTCCAAGCTTGGCTGCAAGAGCTGTGATTGAAACATTTACATTTGCTGCTCATTCTTCTGCTCCTGGGGGACTTTATCTGCTCCCCACACCAGCTGCACCACATCTCTCCTGATTGCTGTGTTCAAGTGCGCTACCAGGTACAATTTAGGGATTTTTAAAAATGTCCTGTTGGCTTGTTGTTTTTGATTTTGTTTTTGTTTGTTTGTTTGTTTGTTTTAAATTTTCTGACCTGCAAATGCACAAATTCAGTTTGAGGAGCCTGGGCTTTCTACAGAATATTAGAACCAGCCATGGAAAAAAATGTAAGATAAAGTAGTGCTGCAGCAGACTTATGAAAATCAGATTCCTCTTTGCAGAACTCGATTGTCAAGGTGAAATTTCACATTCAGCCCAGCCACTTGTTTGCTCCTGCCTGCACAGCAGTGTCTTTGCACCAGGAGGTGCTGGTCCATCACATTTCCTCTGAGGAAGGCACTGACTTGGTCGAGTGCTGTTTTACATGGTTTTTGCTAGAGCTAAAGCTGTAGAGAGAGAGGACTGCAGACCACATAACATCTCTTAAGATGCTGACAGCCCTGGCTTGTGCAGCACCCGTGACCCAGCCCCTGTCCATGTGGGATTATCCCACTTTGGCTCACAAAACTTCCCACAGGCTATCAACCCCTCCCATCACTCCCACTGCCAAACAAAGATGATGTTCTGAGACCTTCTTGTAGCACTTTTAGCCAAAGGCAAGGCCATGGGGGTTGTGGTTCTGGCACAGAATGGGAATTCCTCGCACAGGGAGCTGCCCCACAGCTCAGGGATGCCTGCACAGCCTGATGGAGAGGTACCACCAAAATCCTCTCCTGCACTGAGGTTTCTGAGAAGCCTTAGCCTCAGCCACTGCCTGTCACAATGACACAGGAGGATTAATGACAAGAAAGCATCCAAATTTGGTTTTCTCTTGCTGGCTCAGCTAAAACACAGACTCAGGGCTGCTAAGTCTGCTCTGGAGACAACTAGGGTCATGGGTGGGTCACCTCATCCCCTGGTTGGGGAACCCCTCCCTGGCTTGGTGGCAAAACCACCAGAGTGTGATAACCTGTGGAGGAAGTTCCAACAGCTGTAAAAAGAAAAGGATGGCGTGGTCAACCCACAGCTGGCCTCAGAGCACAACCCAGCTGGAAATGTGGCTCTTCCAGGGCACCCCGTGCTATTTCAAGAACACAGACCTGCCAGCCAAGAAAATATGAGGTTTCTAATGCAGACACTGTCCAGAGATCCAATAGCACCTCTGGAAAGAGCTGCTAGGCTGATGCACAGTATGCCCCAGAGCCAGCTGCTCACTTCTGCTGCAGCAGGGATTTCTGCAGGAAAACCACAGGAGGTCTGTAAATCAAGGGAAAATCAGCGCCAGCCTGGCTGCACTGGCACAGCCCCAGTGTGATGTCAGTGCCCCAGAGCCCCATTCCAGGAGGGGTGGCCTGTTTTGGATGCTGCTCTGTGTGATTTGGATGCGCCTGATCTGGCATGCCAAAACTACGGTGAGATCTGCAAATGCATTTGGCAGAAAGTGTGCCAGGAGGAGCTGCTGAGCCTAAACACCCTGGAAGTTTCACCTCTCCTTGGAAATCCTTCTCTGGAGTGTGAAGCAGCCTCCTGAGTCAGAGGGCAGTGGGTGGCAAAGGTCAGCAAACCTCACATTTGCTTCTGGAAGATCAAGCAAACAAAATCCCTGAATCCAATGCCATTTTGAATCAACAGCTTTTATGTGTCAGTGCAAGGAGTAAGTCACCACCAACCTAGAGGAAATTTAGGTTCAGAAAAATGCCTTCAGCTCCTCACCTCCTGGACAAGAAAGCCTGATATTTCTAATTACAGTCGTGACTAACTGATGGCCATCCATCCAGGAGAGAGACATCTAAGAGTGTATTGCCTCCCAGCTTCTGACCCCTGCTGTTCTCAGAAAGGCAAAAAACAGCTGTGCAGCAGTGACTCAGCCTCGTCATTTCTCCCTTAAGGGTCAGCTGGTTGTTGTTATCACTTTGCTTCAAACGCTGAGGAGGTTTGCACTTTCTAAGAATGAAGAATGTCAGAATGTTTTCCTGTTGCCAACAGGAGTCTCTGCTTTTGTACAATTCTCTTTGTTGATACCAGCCAGGCAGACCCCAAGCACAAATCTGCCCCCTCTTATTTAAACAACCAAAATGCTTTATAGCATTTCCTCCCTTGGAAACGTGCAAGCCACCCCAGAGGTGAAAAAGAAACTCTTCTCTCCAGACCACAGCCAAATCAAACCCAAAAATTGTCAGTGTGGAAGCCCTGCTTACAGTACTTGCATTTGAATGTTCACATTTGCCAGGAGGCTTTGTCTCACTTTCTGTAGGTTTTTTAAGTGAGCTGTAAACCTTTTGGTTCTAGATTTCACCCTTAAGATTCTGCATCCTGGAATTTGATTCAACCAAGGTCCACCTTCAGCTGTGAAAGAGAATATCTCCTTTTTACTTGTGTTTGAGCATGCTTCAGCATGTTTAGCACACAGGGTAGGCACAAAAAAAACCAAAACAGACTCACTGTTTCATCAGAGGCATCAGAAATCTGTATCCAGAATCTATAAACAAAAAAAAACCTGAGTGTTTCACAGCAAAATATGGCAGCTTGGGCTGCTGGTGCTGCCCTCATGGAAGGGCTGGCAGGTGGGTGTTAGACCAGCAGAGCTGATGCGCTCTGAGGCTCAGCAATGTGCAGTGTGTGACTACGGATAAAAACACAAATAAAAATCTAGCAGTGAGCAAAGAACCCAGCTGGCCTGCTGCTCTTTGTCACTGTCCTGTTGTTGTTCATCTGCTGAATTTGTGAATTTGTTACATTATGAAATGCATCAAAATGATGTTCACTGCTTTTAGTCTTCATAGTAGTGGCATGCCACGCTTTGCTTCTGATCTGTCTTCTAAAATGAGTGTGGAAGGGGAGAAGGACTTGTTTCTTCTTGGTTTTTTTAAATAACCATTTATATTTATTTAGGATCCATACTTTCGTTTCCAAGGTTTGGACCACCCACCCCTCCAGCCTGTGGGCTGTAATGGGAGCTCAGATCAAGCTCTGCACCAGGATCATCCCCTCCATCCTCCTGGATGTCAGGACCAGCCCTGAGGAAGGATGCTCCGACATCAGGGCTGATTAATTTCCTACTCGTTTCCTGGCCCAGCAGAAATTCAGCACAGGGCCTGTAGCTTGTTTTTCCTCAAATTCACCTCTCCCAGGGCTTTTGGAGAGCAGCTGTGGCCTAAAGCAGAGCAGCTTTAAAGAAATCACCCCTTGCCATGGCCATAATTAACACAGAGGTGTGCCTAAATCTCCTCTGGGGTGAGGATGTGTTCATGACACCCCACTGCAGCAGAAAAAAATGGTCCAGGCTGGTTTTCCCAAGCCTCAGCCCACTGGGAGATGTCTGAGGGGCTGTTTGTGTGCAGACCACTGGAAGACACAAATTCACACAGGAGCTCCCTACAGAAATTGGACCCATCCAATGACTGGAAAGGATGGAAAGTCTTCAAGAGGAAAGTACTCAGCAGGGATGAGGAAAACCACCAGAAAAAAACCCCAGGAAACCACAGAGAGACAGCAGGTCATGGGCCAACACAAATGTGACAACCAGACAAGCCTCAGCTTTCTTAGGAGAAGTCCAGGCTGGGTTTTTTGCAGTGCAGGACACAGTGCAGGAGAGACACTGTCATGGACAGCACTTTCCTAGAAGGCCAGACAGAAACCAGGCACATTCTCCAAGTGTCCAACACAAGCTCCATGGTGCTGATGGAGCCACAGCAGCTCAGGACTCCACATGATGTGGCAGGCAGGGCCACAGAAATCTGAGGAAAGCCAAGGCAGGTGTTCCACGCTGCACAAATGGCCATTTCAAGGGCAGGCAGCAAAGCCCCTCAGGGTTCTCGCTGCTGGTATGGCAATCCACAGCATTTTATGTTACATTTTTGGGAATATGGAGAAAAAGGGATGAAGGGTGTCACTTAAGGGTGGCATCCTCACTCGACACTCAAGGATGTCACTGAAAAGTCCCAGCGTTCCTGTGTTTTAAGACAAAACCACTGAGTCCAGTCCTACAACCAGGATGCCAAGACAGAGAAAAATACTAATTAATTGCTTAGTAAGGCAGTGATTGGGAAAAAACCAACCCAGCACACAAGAATAAATCAGCCCAAAAGCGCGTGTCATTCCCCATGTGCTTTCTTCCTCTGTGACCAACACCATCTGCTTCAAAACAAACAGGCATATGCTGCTATATTGAGACTTCTCTGAAACCCAGATTTGCTCATTTAGAGTCTTTGGGTATCTGCACTGGAGCACAATGCAGAAAGAATCCATTTTAAAGGCAAGGACGTGCTGCAGTGTCTAACACCCAGCAGAGCAGGGCTTAGGAGGAGCTGGCAGGAGCTGAAAGCTGGAAGTGGACACTCAAACTGGGACTGAGCGCTGCCTTTTAAAGGGATGGGCAGTGACCCTGTCACCAACAGCAGAGGGAAGCACAGAGCCACCGTTCCCGGGAAGAACGGGAGCGCATTTTAAAGCTGGTTATTGATCCCAGCACAGCAGAAGAAGCAAAGTAGCTGGTTGTGAAGATCAGAGCCAGAAGAACTGCTGGTCCTCATCACTGGCCGGGGTCTGTGTACAAATCATGAACTGGATGGGACTGCTGAGGAACTCAGCTTGAGCTGTTTTATTTCCCAGCGTCACTCTCATTACATGTTTATGATAATGGGAAGATGCCATCAGCTCACATCCCAAGCAGCAGACCAAGAACTTAATGTTACAACTTACTGCATAAGTTTTTTGACCAATCACACAAAGCGAAAGCATATTGACTGTACTTCCATCCAGTAGTACAATCCAATCACTATAAGCACAGGTACCTTTGGTTGAAACAATGCTTGCTTATTTCAAATACAATACCTGTTTGTAAACCTTAAAACACAATGCACAGAGCTCCATTATTAAGCTTAGAACTTCCTAATATCTCACTAGATATACTTTTCTGCAGCTTAGGGAGTTATTCTAGCCAAGTGTTAATACACAGTCCATTATCCTATTTGTCCTTACTTTTGTACTCCTTACATAATTTTTCTTCTGACTTATTTTATGGCCACTGCTTAGCTCTAATCACAATTCTCTGTCTCTGAGGCCTGCCTTTTGCAGCTTGCCCAAAACACTCTGATTTTATGGATTCCCACAGTCCTCAGCTCCAAATTTGTTGGAAGAGTAATCTGTGTTCAAAGCACATCCTCTCTCTTGCTTTGTTTTTTTTAAGTTTACCTTCCAGCTGGACCTCCACGCTGTGTAATGTGTTTTTTGTGGCAGCTGCACTCCAGGAGAGGGAGGCTGGCTCGCCTTTGGAGCATCACACGGCCCTGGAGGGCTCAGGAGGAGCTCTGCCCTCAGGATTGCTGCCTTCCCTTCCCACCAGGATCCTCATCACAGACTTTTTGAGTCTCATTTCCCTTTTGTGCCACGAGTGAAGGGTGCTGAAAGGTACAGGGAGGCTCCACGGGAGCCCAGGCTGGTTCCCATGGCTGCCCCAGAGCTCCAGAGCTACACATGGCAGCTCAGACTGGCACACAGGGGGAAGCTGGAAGCTCCCAGCATGCTGATGGTGCTGTCACCTCACTTGTGAAGCAGCCAGCGAGAATTGTTCTCTAGTTTGGTGCCTCATCTCTGCCTTTGATGGCACAGCTGAGCAGTCACGCAGAGAGGGAAAGGCCTCCGAGATCATCGGGCCCACAGCCTGTGACTGCCACCACCTTGTCCCCAGAGCACTGAGTGCCACGTCCAGGCAGCCCCTGGACGCTTCCAGGGGTGGGGCAGCCCCTTCCAAGGTTTAACAGCGCTTTCCATGGGGAAATTCCTGCTGCTGTCCCCGCTGAGCCTGCCCTGGCCCAGCCTGAGGCCGTTCCCTCTGCTCCTGTCCCTGTTCCTGGGAGCACAGCCCGACCCCCCGGCTGTCCCCTCCTGGCAGGAGCTGTGCAGAGCCACAAGGGCCCCCTGAGCCTCCTTTGCTCCAGATTCTCCACATGCCCACACCCTTTACAACCCCCTGATGTCCCCCTGTATCGGGGTTCGCTGTTTTGTCTCTGCCCCGATATGCGTAGGGTGGTTCTGGGCAGGCCGCGCTTCAAAGGACAAATCTGGACTCTCAAGTTTTCTGTCTTGCATTTTGTTTATTATTTCTTAACTACAAAGTTTTCTGTCTGCCCAGCCGAGATCTGGTCAGCAAGGCAGCTCAATGCACTCTCTGACCACCCACGGGGCGGCTGCGTCTTTTATAATAAAAACTACATTTAACGTATTTACCTTTTATTCCCAATACCTTTCATCCTTATTAACAAGTGCACCTTCATCATGAACCAATCCACAGGTGCCAGCATCACCACAGAAAATGGATGACAAGAAGAAGAAAGAAGAACCTGGGAACACACCCTGATTCCTCCATCTTGTCTCCATAACCCCCCTGTACCAAAACTCTAAAATCTGTGTTTCACCCTGTAAATATATATTTTCTGCACCATTCAAACCCAAAGGTTTTCTCATTTCCCCATACACAGGTGGCACATCCCTAGAAGGGTCAAAGTCAAGCCACCAGACACTTTTGGCAGCATTCCAAGACTTCTGAGCCCCATAAGGGTTCTCTTGGTAACTCTGGACATCCAGAGAGATGTGCTGAGTTCCCACACCCCTGAGCACTCTGAACTGGGGCATGCATTCTTCAGATGATCCAAGAGCATGAAGCTGATCTGAGGTAGAATTTTTTTTTTTTTTTTGTGGCATTGTAAAAAACCAGAATGATTTCACCATTCCTTCCCTGGGAGGACTTTTTTCCTGTCACACGTGCAGGAAGGACAGGGATTCAGGTCCCTCAGAACCCAGCTGCCACCAGCACCAAGCTCCTGGGCTGTGCTCCAGCTACTACACATTTCATTGTCATTTATTCATGTCTCACAAAGGTTAGCAGTCCTTTGGATGAGGAGACCTCTTGCAATGTTTGGGATTTTGCCAAGGACATGGAGAAAGACAACCTTACCATTCTGTTGCCATTTATCACACATTTCAGGGAAAACATCAGCTGCAGGGTTCTCGAGCTGGGTGTGGAGGGACAGGATTTGTGAGAGCAGGTAGAAATGTAAGGCTGAGAAATGCTCTTTTTATGGCAAAATATGTAGAACAATTCTGTTTTTACTGCATTTATTACAGCAAGACTTTCCGTGGGGGTTACCACACACTTCACCAGCAAACACATCAAAACTACATGAGTACCAGAACACAGCTCTCTTCTTCAGGTTCATGTTTTGGATATTCCAAAAAAAAAATTAATTTTTTTTTAAAAAATTGGCCAAATTCTTACTTTCTGTAACAAAGACATGGGATCACGTGCATTCAGCTTAAAAGATATCCTCTAACCACACGTGCTCAGTGAAACTTGAGAACAGGAATTCACTGAAGGGAGCAGGACCTGGGAGAAGTTTGACCCCTGCCATGCAGTCCCTCGTGCTCCTCCCAGTTCAGATAATGCTCCAGTCACAGCACGAGTGTCCACATATAAAATAAAAACAAAAAATAAAATAAAATAAAATAAAATAAAATAAAATAAAATAAAATAAAATAAAATAAAATAAAATAAAATAAAATAAAATAAAATAAAATAAAATCTGATTTTGACAACAGATTTTTAGAAGGGGACACTGATGTACAAGCAAAACCTAAACTCACATAAAACACAAATACTCCTCTATGAGTCCCTCAGTGGCCCCTCAAAAAAACAAAAAAACCCACCAAAAAAATCTTCATCTACAAAACACCTACGACAAACACAGAAATTAATCAAAAAACAATTAAGTCTAAATAACCATAATTTCTTCTCCTAATCCATAAAACACCCTAGTACTTATGATTAAAAAAAAACCACCCTAACAAATAAAAACTTTTTAAAAATCTAAAAACTATACAATAACTACCTCAGTGAATGCACAATAACAAAAAATTCCTAATCCAACAATGATCCCTAAAAATTGAAAATTGTTATTTATTAACTTAAAAGATTGGGTTTTTACAATTACATTACACCCTGATTACACACCTCATTTTTCTTTTCTGTGAGTGTCTACATCTGATTTTGTAGGAGATGTGAAGGTCTCACACACATCCCTTTATCTTTTTGGGCTGCTGTTTCATTTAGAATGAGGTGTCAAAGCCCCCACCAGCCTTGGACCACAGATCAGACCAGGGGTATGGGCTCAGCTGCTCTGAAAAATTCCTTCCCTGCCTCCTGCTCCCTTTGGCTGTGATGGTGCCTTAGGGTTTTAGCTTTTGTATTTTTCACATATTTGTAATCCTGCAATTCTTTAGTGTATAACTCTAAGTTCCATGTAGAGTGTTGGATACTGCTTTCCCATTTTGGGCAGACACAACAATTCCTCTCCAGGCCTGGGAATTAAGGACACCTCATGCCTCAGGCCCTGAGAGATGAAAAAAAAGTGCTTTATCTGGTGGGAGGAGCGGGACACAAAATTGGGGTAAATTACTACATTACCTTAATGCCTTGTGAAGGCTGATCTAGAACAGAGGCTGGATGGAGTTAAAGAATAAAGCAGGGATTTATTAAAAAGATCTCCTCCATGGATCCACCTTGGGCAGCACAAGAGCCCAACAAGGGCTGCACCCAGGATGAACCAAAATGGTCCCAAAATGGACAACTGATCATGAGGTCTTTACTATTATAAGTTCTGCTCCATTTGCATATTGGAGTTAATTGTCCAATTACAGCTTTAGGTTATTAAGTCCCATCTTTCTTGTTTTTCTCTCTCCAGCCCACGTTGTTTGTGCTCTTGGGCCTGAGATTTGGATCATTTGTTCCCCAGCTGGAGAAGGAATTGTTTTGTCTCCCTGCTCTGTGCAGAGAGCTCACCATCCATCCCCTCATGTAAAGCCCAGACCCACACACTACAGCAGCACAGAATCTGAAAAATAGAAAAGTAGAAAAAAAGGCATTGACCTGAAGCTGTAATTGGAAGATTAACCCCCAATATGCAAATGGACCAAACTTACAGAAGTATAAAACTTGTGACCCCTTGTCCATTTTGGGTGCAGCCCCTGGGGGGGCTTTGTCTGCCCAAAACGTACCTGAAGGCCCTTTAATTAATATAACCCCTTTTTATTCTCTTAACTTTGTCTGGCCTCTGTTTTTAGGCAGCACAAAAAGGCATCAGTGACACTTCTTCACACTCCCTCTCCCCTGGGGTTGAGCAAACAGAAGCTGAGTCACACCAGGAGTGTTGATTCCCTCCCCAGTGGTTCAGGGAGTGTTTCAGCAGCCCTTCCACCTCGCTGTGTGAAAAGCCAGTTACCCTGCAGAGTTCACACTCTGCTGGGCTCTCTGCTGCTGGGTCACCTGTGGGCACC
Organism: Passer domesticus; assembly: GCF_036417665.1. Classification (NCBI taxonomy): domain Eukaryota; kingdom Metazoa; phylum Chordata; class Aves; order Passeriformes; family Passeridae; genus Passer; species Passer domesticus. The sequence continues at coordinate 78,278,100 of NC_087512.1, read as the reverse complement.
AAATGCATTCAGGAGTTATCCAGGGCTGAGCCCTCAAGGACAGAGACAGTCAGAGAGGTCCCTGATTTCCTTTGGAAACCAGTTTCAGAGCAACTTCACACCTAAATCAGTGGTTTGGTTTTCCAAAGAGCTGAGGTCCTGGGAGAACCTGGCCCCAGGTGCTGCCAGATGCTGATCACAAAGATACTGGAAGGCACCACATACCTTTGGCCTTAATTATGTGGTTTACATCACCTGCTCCTTGATGCAGGGTCATTATGAGTTAAGGCAAGTCTGCAAAAAAAGTGCTCATTTACGTTATGCAGACTTCTTTCTCTGCAGTTTGGCTAATTGATGTGTGTCGTAGATGGACTGCAAAAGAGGTTCTCTAAGCTTTAGCTATGAATCACATTTCAGCTTTTTTTTTTTTTTTTTAATCCCCTACAGTGGAGCTGGAAAGAGGGAATTACACTTGGAGGAAGCTGGAAAACAAAGCAGCACAAAAAAAGAAGCACAAGGCCGTGGAGCTGGGTGAATTTCAGATGTGGCAGCACTGATGGAATTAAGCAGGGTTTAGCACCTCCTGTGACCCTGCAGACACATACAGAGGCAGACACAGCCAACTCCTGCAGACAGACACTCTGGGGAACACCTTCAAGAGCCTGTCCCTGGCAATCCTACACATTCCACAGGCGGAGTTTGGGACTGGCAAAGCCCTTTTCACACAGGGACAGACACATGAGTGACTGCCAGCCTAGGAGGGTGGATGGACACTGGGATATCCTCCCCCAGTCATCTCTAGCTGATCCAGGGGCGTTTGCAGCAGAAGGGAAGAGCCTGGTGTAGGGATATTTGTGCTTGAAAGGAGTTACAAACGTGGTCTAAATCTGTGGGAATCTGCAGAACTCCTTCCTGGAACGCTTCAGAGTGGTGCCTCCTTCAGGGAGCAGAGCAACAGTGGTGTGTGTGCTTAAACTGATAAAATTAAAACTAGTCAGCACGCCTTATGAAACAAACATTTTACTTCAATAAGGACTGCAGCTCTGCCTCGATGCATTCAGATTTTCCAAGGTGTTTTCACCCCACAGCCTGTTGTAAGACCTCACATGACGTAATTTTCAGAGGGGGAAGACTCCGATGTGAACAAACACTCACCCCTGGAGGTGGCAGGTCTTCCAGGTTCTGCAGCTGCTGATGAGATCATGAGAAACGTGTGGGTCTGCTGCACCAACGCCCCCAGACGCCGTCCTTGCTGCAATGCTGATTTATTCGACCGCCCGCTACCCAGACAAGGACACCAGGGCTCCACAGGCAAACTCAGTGACTCACAGGCTGTGAGGGCAGGGAAACCTCAGCAGGATGGGGTCATCTTTAGGGGATGGGCTGAAGAAACCAGTCACGAGGTTGTGAAATGCAAAGCTGTGTTTTGTGTCAGGTACATGCAGGCAACGTGTGTATCTGTGATTGTGATATGTGTGGAAATTGACCATGGCACAGTTATAAAGACAATTCTAATAAATAACTGAGGGAGTAAAGCATGGAAGAAGGCCTTTGAACCTATCCTTTGTTAGCAATTAACCTTTATAAGTCTTAAGTTGATTTAGGAGCATTGGAATTAAAGCTTTAAGGATGTTGCTATTTGACAGGAACTTTCTGCTTGTAGCTAAAAAGAGTTTTGCAATAATAACTTTTTGAAGTACAATTGTAGAATATTGCTTGTAGTAAGGATCTTTGGAACTATAGCTTTAGAATACATGAAAAGGAAACATGCTTATCTCGATGCCTTAACAAAACAGTGAAAAGCAGCTTGAGAAAGGAAGATGAACATCAACTCCAGGATTGATAGTTTCGACCAAGGGAAGCTGGACATCACTGGTATGAGATTTATTGTCCTTCAATTAAAAGGTGGACCCACATCTGGAATCTGGATCTCACCAGCTGGGAGATTTCTGTCTTCTTTTGAAAGCTGGACCCCCCCATCTGGGGATACTTCTTTCTGGGATACATCCTGAGAAAAACTAAATCACAATAGTGTATAGAATTGGGATGTAAAAACTGGGAATAGAAACTGCTGAGAAAGCTTATGAGTACCCCTATAAATATCTGTAAGCCTCAACTATCTGTGTGCAGTTGGAGGGAAAACTTTCCCCACTGTACCCAGCGCTGTATTGCTCATACTTTACCACATTAATTAATAAATTAATTGTTGCTTGAATATTGATCTAGTCAATATTTCTCATTTATAACAAGGTGACAAAAATGTGTCCTTGTAGAGCTGGAAAATGGGTACAATCCCTGGGCAGAGCGTGAGATGCTGCCTGTTGCCTCCTCACAGCTAACCCACGCTCCAAGGAGCTCAAGAGACAAACTGAGATGAGCAAAGAGGGCTTGGGAGTTACAGGAAAGCTGTGGGAAAAGGGGGAAGAGGGAGAACAGGAGTCAGTGTGGCTGAGACACAGCTCAGGACAGAGACTGGCACGTGAAAGAGAATCAGGTGCCATGAAACATCTTGTGCCTGCAGGGACAGCTGCTAGCAAAGCAAAACTGGGAAACTGGTATGATTTGTGTGTTGTCATCTAAAGACAGTGCTCTATTTCACCCCAGAATTCTGAATAAACAACACAATTTTCTTTTTTTTTTCCCATTTATTCCTTCCAGTTCTTTAATAAGCATTAAGTGCTTGAGTTCAGATACACACAGGTGAAATTAGCACCAGCCAGGACTTGGTGCTGAGAAGAAATATGCTGTCATTGTACTTTGAAAAGTCAAAAAACTCCACAGACTACTCATATGAAGAGGAAGAAATTACCTCCCTACAGCAGGTCAGGTTGGCATGGACACAGTAAATGGGATGTTTTGACTCCTGCAATAAATTACATGGACTGCCTGTGAGGATCCAATCTCTAAATCTCAGAAATCAAGTACCTGGGTCTTCATATGTGGTATGTGCCATAAGTTATCCTCTTGAGAAGGGTGATACATTACTAAAATTCTTGGCAGGAGAGCAGAAAAACTGTTGTTGCAATGCTGATGAGTTTCTCTGATTTCCAGTTCTGTGTGTTGCAGGACAGCTCTGTGGGCCTGGGGATTCTGAACAGCCCAGAAGCCCTAATCCTACATTTTCAAAAGTGATACATGACTTTCAGGAAGCTACATACCTGTGGCTTAGGATTTTTCCAGAAGTATGTGTCTGGTACCTCCTGGTAAAGTCCGTCCAAACTATTTATTAAATTTCTGCTCCATAGTGAAAATACTAAATTTCTAATTTTAATGGATTTAAATTCTTACTTACAGACTTCATCCTGTCATGCAAAATGCTGTCTGCTTTCCCTTCATGTGTTCTAAACTGTAACCCCAACTACAAACTGCAAATTAATGCCCTTAGGATGTCTCTTTTCTAGGGGAAAAAAAAAAAAAAGCTTTCAGACTTTCATAGCAAGCTCAATTTTCCCCAAAGCTTCTCTCCAGCAAACAGGTCACAGAAATTTGGGTGTCTGTGGTCAGAGAAATTTCATGGTGCCATAAAGTCCAACCCCCTGTGCTGCACGGGGAATGCATAGGAAAAAAAAAATCTAATGTTTCACTGGCTCAACTCTGAAAACACCTCACAGATTTCATTTTTTATTCAGCACCACCTGGCTTTGTAATTAATTGTAGACCTTAATGGCCATTGGGCAGTAAGCACAGGACTGTTCATTCTTCTGAGGATTATATCTCACCCACACAACAAAATTAAAACAGCACAGCTTTCCACTTAAAAGGATTTCACCCCAGGCTCAGAAACACAACAACATCAGCCCTTGTTCTGGAAAGGCAAAAATCTTACCCCAAAATACACAGGAAACGAGTGGTGAAGTTAAGCACTGATATCAACTTTTGTGCCTGAAGCATGAGTGACTCATGAAATGGTTTGGGTTGGAAGAGACCTTGAAGATGATCCCATCCCACCCCCTGCCATGTCATGGACACCTTCCCCTGTCCCAGGCTGCTCCAAGCCCCATCCAACCTGTCCTTGGGCACTGCCAGGGATCCAGGGGCAGCCCCAGCTGCTCTGGGCACCCTGTGCCAGCCCTGCCCACCCTGCCAGGGAGGATTATCTGCTAATATCTGATCTAACCCTGCCCTCTCTCTCAGTTTAAACCCATTCCTCCCTTGTCCTGTCCCTCCAGGCCCCTGTAAAAAAATTCCTCTCCTGCTCTCCGGAGCCTGTTTAAGCACTGGAAGGAGCTCTGAGGTCCCCCTGGTGCCCTCTTTTCTCCAGATGAAGAGCCCCACCTCTCTCACTGCCCATAGCAGAGCTGCTCCAGCCTGGAGCATCTGTGTGTTGCTGCTCACAGGAGAGAGCAGCCAAGACCATGCTCATGTGCATGCTTTGTCCCCTCTGCTCCTGAGTTCTCACAGGGGAAAAGTCAAAAAAAAAACTTTCTGGATCAAAACCCCTTTCTGCTCCTGACTTTTGTCCTGAAAAGAGTGGATTATGTAGCACTAAGACCCCGCTCCCCCGTCCCTCAGAGTCAACAAACAAGGAGCACATGGAAAGGAGATCACACCACAGCTGCTTGCCACAGGTCATTAACCATCACTTTGGTCCCAGCTCTGTCCAACAGCCTCATTGTCCCCATCTTGGAGGGCTGCTAAAGCAGGACATTTGCCAGCTAGCAGGACTTGTGGGTGTCTGACTGGTAGCTTCCAAGCATTTCTTTTGGGAAGACTCAAAACTTCACTTTTCACTTTTCATCAGTATCATTTGACAAATGGCATAAAACCTTCTGCTGATGGCTTTGTTAAGGCTCAGCAATAATTAATTGTCTACTGTCAGCTGGAGATCTTCAGGATGGCAGCGTTCCTATTTAGGCTGTGTTTGTTCCAAATGTCCTTTGCTTTATGAGCCACAAACTCTTTTTGAAAAATGGCAGTTCCTGGGTTGTTTTTTTTTTTGAATTTCAGCCTCTTCCCTAATACAGCAGTCTGTGGAGCCAAGCCTGATCATTGCCATACTGCAGAGATTATTTTAATGATCCCTTCCTACCTGTCAGCCAAGGTGGCAAGGATATAATTTCGTGAGCCTTTCAAGCAATCATTCAGCAGCAATTTAATACAAAGGGTATCATTAAGTGACCAGTCACATGCCCAGCCCAGGGAACACCAGTCCTGCTCTGTAATCTGAGTGACTCAGTCACTCTACCAAGTGCCATGAATGTGCACCAGAGCAACTGGGGGGAAAAAACCCAAAATCAGTGAAAGGGACGCAATTTCTATTAAAATAATGATGTTTATTACAAAGATGTGCAGTCAGAATCTTCAAACTTTTGTCCTGCTGCTTCTTGCAGCCTCACCAACATGCTTCAGTCTGCCCTTCATGTGGTTGTGACATCCTAGGGAAGCATTTATGTGTTTACACGTTATTACTCTCACACTTTCAACATTCAAAGACTTCAAAGATTCCAGGTGAACTGCTGGCTTCTGACATCTCGGGCCAGGTCTTAATGAAGGACTCCATTTTTTTTGAGGCACAAATAACTGCTGGCACAGGTAATTGCTGTAGTGTGCATATCTGAGCACCCCAGAGCAGCCAGAAAAGCAGAAAATTTTCTGGGTTGAAATGGAGCTGTGTTGTGTCAACAAGGCAGTAGTTTGCAGATGTGTTGTGGTTTGGTTTGTTCTGGGTTGTTTGCCTCTGTCACATCCCTGTATCAAAGGAACAAGTCCCTGAGTTGCTCTTTGCCTCTGAAACCTTAAGGCAGAGTCACACAGTGGCCACGCTGTAATGTTCTGGGCCTTGCAAATATTTCTCTGTCTAGATCTGCTCAGCTCATGGACCCTTAAAGCATGAAAAAATGGTAACTAAGGAAAGGCAGGGAAGCCTTTGAGGCTGAAATCAGCCCACTCCCACTGTCAGGTGCTTCAGGAGAGAGGCTTTTCCAGGTGGGATCCTTCTCTGGTGGCATTCTGCCTGTGGACCACTGGTGAAGCCCAAGGCTGGTTTTAGAAGTCCAGGTTTTAGAAGAGGGAACATTCAGAGGCAGATTTGGAGCTGATGCTTCTCCAGCCCCGTCTGCAACAGATCTTCCCCATGACCTCTTCCAAACTATTTAATGCTGGGTCTCCTCAGGACAGTTATGGGGTTTAAAGGAGCAGGAACAAAGTGGTGGTTTCTGAACTTCTAAATATCTTTGAACAACCACAGCAGACTCTTATCCACATCTTGAAAACCTGTCCTTTCATCTTTGCCACTTAGCCTCAGTTAAAGATAGGGACATGCAGAACACTCTTATTCCCAAAAAGAGAGTAAGAGTACCAGAACAAGACAGAGCAATCCACTGTTGACTGAAGTCAGAGACGATGGGGACAGAGGCCAGCACAAGGAGAACAAAAAGGGACCTCGACCAACCAGTTCCTGAGAAGGAAAGATGAAAGACTTGCTCCAGCTGCCATTGAAGTGAGAGGGAAGATTCTCATTAACCTAAATGGGAGTCAGATTAAGGGCCTGTTTGCTTGTACCTCTGTGAAGCAGGAGGCACGGATGCAAAACCTGCAGGGAGGCCTGGGAAGTGTCGGAACCAGACAGAAAGAGCGGCCCACAGCAGATGGAAGGGGCAAGAACGGGATTTCTGATCTGGTTTGGAAAGCAAAACGCTGCTCCCCCCCAGCACAGCACACAAAGGCACACACAAATCTTCAGTGGGAAGCAGTGGAAGCAACTCCCCTTCGCTGGAATCTGGTGCTTTTGACACTCAGGGCTAATTGGGCTGGATCAGGCTGTAATATGCCTTGGCTGGGTCACAGGAGCCGACCCTCAGAGCAGTGCTGGTCCTTCAGAATACAAAACACAGCAGTGGCTAAAGCTGTGCAAACAGCCCAGGCTGGACAGGCTTGGCCAGCTGCCAGCCCAGGGCACAATTCCAGGGACCTCTCCTCCCTCCTGTCCCCCTGCCCAGCCCCACAGAGCTGGGCTGGAGCATCAGGAGAGGAAAGCAGCAGAGAGAGGGGGAGCTCCCTGTCCAGCCCAGCTGCCCTGATGCCTCAGGTTTTGGCTTTTCTATTTTTCAGATTCTGTGCTGCTGTAGGGTGTGGGTCTGGGCTTTACATGAGGGGATGGATGGTGAGCTCTCTGCACAGAGCAGGGAGACAAAACAATTCCTTCTCCAGCTGGGGAACAAATGATCCAAATCTCAGGCCCAAGAGCACAAACAACGTGGGCTGGAGAGAGAAAAACAAGAAGGATGGGACTTAATAACCTAAAGCTGTAATTGGACAGTTAACTCCAATATGCAAATGGAGCAGAACTTATAATAGTAAAGACCTCATGATCAGTTGTACATTTTGGGACCGTTTTGGTTCATCCTGGGTGCAGCCCTTGTTGGGCTCTTGTGCTGCCCAAGGTGGATCCATGGAGGAGATCTTTTTAATAAATCCCTGCTTTATTCTTTAACTCCATCCAGCCTCTGTTCTAGATCAGCCTTCACAAGGCATCAGCCCCTTTCAGCCTTTGATGTTTCCTTCCCAGCACCAGGAACGTCCCCTGCACCTGTTTGGGAATGACATTGCTTCCCTAATTAATTTTTTTTTCATTAACATTTTAAATTAATTGTTGCACTTAATCATAAGCAGTGTATTTTATCCACAAGCAGTTAAGAAGTGCAATTTTCCACTTCAGGCACAACATAGCTTTTTTCACAGATTGTTATTTTTAGAGGGGGTTCATGAGATCACCAAAAGTCTTTAAGTTTTGTTAAACCCTGATAAGCTTCAGTGAAGATAGCCTGGGGGAGCTAAACCCTGGACACCTGGAATCCAGAATTTATAGCCCTCCAAGGCGATGGTGGAGTGATCAGAAGATAAAGAAAAGACTATCAAAGGCAATTCAACATATGCTGGAAACTCCCTGCCTGTGAAAGAAAGATAATGAAAAGACACAAGAAAAATGTGGATAAGTTAGCATGGGAAAAGAGAAAACAACGACCAGGAGAAGAGAGAACACTAATTAACAGTGTTCTATTGTTATATATTATAATATGTGCTATTACATATTGTTATGTGTAATTCATATTTAATATGTTTATTTAATATTTAATATGTTGATATGTTAATATTAATATGTAAAAAAAAACATATTTAATAATACAAAAAGCTAATATGTAATGCAGAGCCAATGAATGGCGATTTGTTTGCCTGAAGTGAATTTAAAAAGTGGGAAGTTTTGAAAGTGGTGTGCACCTAGGTGGAGCTATTCTCTCGTACTCCCCAGCCTGGGGAAAAGGAATGCCAGCTCCCAAAAAAACAGCGTTAGGGAGTTTCACTTCCCCCCCACGTTTTGGGTGACACACCCACGGGAAGATGAGCAACACGCCCGGCACCTCTGTGACCTGGTGCCCGACCAGGCTGCTTGTTAATTTCAGCCTTTCACAAACACTCAGGGGGAAAAGGAAAAAAAATTAAATTAAAAGAAAACCAAAACAAAAACAACAACAAAAAAAAAAAAAACCCAAAAACAAACAAAAAACCAAAAAAACCAAAGAACCCCATGAAACCCAAAAAAAAAAACCACCAAAAAACCCCCAAACAAATAAACAAAAGCCCCTAACAAAATACCACCAAAAACAAAAAAAACCCAAACAAAAAAATAAAACAATCACCAAAAAACCCCCCAAAACAACGACAAAACACACACACACAAAAATACCGAAAACAAAAAAAACCCAAACAAACAAAAAACTCTAACAAAGAAACACAAAAAACAAACAAAAAACCTACAAACAAACAAAAATAAGCAAAAAAACCCCAAAACAACAACAAAAAACACACACACAAAAAATTACTAAAACCAAAAAAAAAAACACCAAAAAATCTACTTTGTGGAGAGAAGATAACGGGAAGGGAATGGGAAGGTGGGGGAGAAAAGGGAAAAAGGGGGAAAAAAGAAAAAAAAAAGCTGTTTATTAGCAGGTAATTAGATTACCCTAGGAATTTCCAGATGTCCTTGGTCTGGTTTTCAAAGCGAAGCACCCCAAGTTGCACCAGGAGAAAACAACTGAGGAAAACAGAGAATTAAAACCCATAAATTCTGCATTTCACATTGCTCATGTAAGGACCTTAGAGCCCTTTGAACTCCAGGGTGCTGCTTATAACAACACTTGAGCATTTGCAGGAGCAAGGCACCAGTTCATGCTATTTTTAACTTTATTTCATCTGTAAAGCCAGTAATTACAAACAAAAACCCTCAGATTTAAAAAGGCCACCTGACCATAAAATCACACTACTAGAAACCCATTTCCAATCCAGCAACAAAGTAAAAGCTTCTTCTAATTTTTTTTTTTTTTTTTTTTTTAATGCAGGCCTTTAATGCCCCACATATCGACCTAAGCATATTGCTCTTTTAATGTTGCTTTTTCATCTGCCTCCATGTTGATGGTGCAAATCATTAAACCATCTCCCAGGGACACATTCCCAGCTGGGTTAATGGGATATGAACCCCATGACCAGTGAAACTCTGGTAATTTACATCTGCAGATGCTCTGGCCCTCGCAATGCTCTTTGTTTTTCTGCTGCAGAAGGAAAATTAGTGGCTCCTTTTGTCAGCCCTCAGCACTCTGAACAGTGATTGAATCTTATTTACTCTCAGCCTTCCTTACAGGGCTCTGGCTTTGGAAAGAGGCGTCCAAGAGAAGTGGAATTTCCAAGGCTCACTGGCTGTTTCAGTGCCTCCTGAACCTGCCCTCCTTCTCCTTAAAGCCATTCCTCCTTCTCCTCTCCCTCCATGCCTTTGAGGAAAGTTCCTTCCCAGCCCTTCCTTTAAGGGAAAACTAAATTTTTATTATTTTTTTTAATTACAAATCTTAAAAATTTGAAATGTAATTATTCAGTGCAAATTATCCCCTGCTTTGGCGTGAAGGTCACAGTGTCTTTAAAACTTAAATAATGAAACTTAAATAAATAAATAAATTAATTAATTAATAAATCGTAATGTATTTATGTATTTCAATGTATAATATAAATAATCATAAATAATAAAAATAATAAAAATAATAATGATTATAAATAATGATAAATAAAGGCCTCTTAGGAAAGGCCTACATGGAAAGGCACTTGGGAAAACTTCAGCAGCTGAGATGTCCATCAGAAAATAAAAGAACAGTTCAGTAATGGCTATTAATCTAAATGTTGGATGAGCTCAGGCCCATCAGTGTGGAGGAAGGTGTCTAAAGTAACACAGAGGGAACAGATCCCACTGAGGATTTGGAGCTTAGTGCCCAGGGTTTGAGGTTTTCCATCAGGATTTTGAGGAGAACCTCGTTTCCTAAGGGGTTGTACCAATGGCATTGATAAATTGGGGTATGTTGGGGTCCCTTCAGCCTCCTGCACTCCCTCCCCAAACCTGTTCAAAAGATTTAACTGGGACAGAGGTTCAGCACCCTTGGGAGGTTAAGCAGCCTAAGGCAGGTTGGTCAAGCTGAGGAGAAGCAAACTGTCCTGCAAGCTCCTCCACATGCAGTTGGAAATCAAAAAAAAAAAAATTCACATGATGGGGGAAAAAATGTTTTATAAGCATCTCAACATAGGGAAAAGTTCTGTGGGGGCTCAATGAGAGCCACAAACCCACATGTAAACCAAGCTTTTATTATTTCTGTCACTCAAGGGATTTCCTGGCAGGTATTGTCAGATAAAACTCCCATAAAGCCAATTCCTACTTACATTTTTCTTCTCCATTTTGTTTTGCCATAAGTGACTAAAGCCACCAGTGCTGAGTCAGTGACAAGTGACCCAGCTGCCAAAAATTCAGTTTGAGCATCCCATTATCACAGAAAGCTTTCCAGAGGACTGAAAACTTTCAGAAGAAGCCAAACCCTCACCAAGCTCCCCATGAGGACTCTGCAGTGGCTTGGGCACGGAAAGCCCTCCAGCTCTGTGTGAAACACCATGCTCAAACCCACATTTAGGTCTCACAAAAAGCCCCACTTTGGCCGGGGTCACAGAGGTGATGGTTCCTCTTTCAGGTGGGAGAACAGATTGTTCCTCATGTGAGCCAGATTTGCATTATGATCACAGGAGACTTGTCAGAACCCAGGACATCCCTCTGGATACCCTGGATGGCTCAAAGCCCTGGCAGGGGCTCAGAGACCCTGGCAGGAAGCCAAAGACACCTGGGAATTGGATCTGAATTCATGGAGCAAATTACCAACCTTGTATGAAGAACTACAGGTCACAAAAGTTTAAGTAGAGTAGTAGTAGCAGTCACAGGGTGAAGGGAAAAAATGTTGGAGCACTGTACAGGGGGGTTTTGAACCTTGTACAGGGGGGTTTGGAATTCTGTACATGGGGGTCAGGGGTTCCAAGATGGAGGGATTTGGGCGTGCCCTGTCCTTCTTCTTTCTTCTCCCTGGCATCCATGTTCAGGATGATGTTGGCATTCACAGATTGGTTTAGAGTAGAAAGTCACTGTCTAACATAGGTGATAGGTATTGGAAAATAACTGTAAACATCGTATGGGTAGTTTTTAGTATAAAAGACAGCACCAGCCCAAGAGGTGGAGAGTGTGCCTCAGACTGACCTGCAGAACAGACCTTGGCAGGCCAGACAGAAAATGTTTGAGAAAAAGAAATAATAATCAACCTTGAGAACGTGAACCGAAGGCTTCTCGTCTCCTTCTTCGGCTGCTGGGTTGGGGAAAAGAGACTTTTAACAGAGACACACCTCGGGATCTTCCCAACCAGACCAGACCAGAGGAGATCCCGAGAGACTTGCAGGGATGAGAGGAGGCCTAAGGTAACAATGTCCTTTAGCTGCCTTGGGCCAGCTGATGTGAATCATACCCCCATTTTTTACTTTCTTTTTCCACCAGGCTAGACCACAGTGAAACAGAGACATGATCTGGGAGGCACCTGGGTTATTTTGAGCAAGGAGTTTGAGAAAAACATCCTTCTTGCCTCATTACATCACTTACACCTGCAAGTCACCATGGAGACTCCATTTGTTATCAGGGTGACTCTGCTTCAAAGGTGATCTTCAGCACTGGCTCCAGGATGGAAGAGAAGAAAGCAGATCCAAGGTCTTTAATTTGCTAATACAAATCAGAGAGCCGTGCAGAAAACAGGCACCATGGAAACAAGCCACTGCATTATGGTGCACGAAAAGTCTAAAAAGCAGGCACGTTAATTTTCAGCCTCTCAGGTTATTTTCAGGCATCAAAAGGATTGTTTTCAGTCTGCTCAGGCTCAGATTTGGACAGAGGGTGGGCAAGCAGGCACTCGAAATGCAGGCCTCCATTCAGGAGCACAGCAAAGTGCCCTCTTGGCCAGAATATTTCCCTCCACATCCACTGCAGTAAGACCTGCTCAGTTTGGGTTTGCCAGGACCCTTTTAGCACGCTGAAATGAGCTCAGGGCTGTGCAGCCTTGAGGCAGCCCATTCTGTGCCGTTAGAAGGGTTGGGAAGCTCCTTTCTCCCCCTCAGTTTCCTCTCAGATGAAAAGGTGCATCCAGGGCTGATGGTGAGGGGGCCCTCTGAAGTGAAACAGAGCTTTGGGTACCTCACTTGGTGCTGTGGCCTGGCCTGTCCCATTCCAGAATGGGAATTCCTCCTCCCACCCCCAACCTGCTCTAAATTGTCCAGACATTACAAGGTGACAAATCCTCAGAGAAGCTTCCACGTGGATGCTTATTTCAAATGCAATACTTGTTTATGAACCTTAAAACACAATGCACAAAGCTTTATTATTAAGCTTAGAACTTCTTAATATCTCGCTAGATATATTTTTTTTGCAGCTTAGAGAGTTATTTTAGACAAGTGTTAATAATGCACAGACCATTGTTCTATTTGTCCTTACTTTTCTGCTTTTTACACAGTTTTTCTGCGGACTTATTTTATGGCTACTGCCTAGCTCTAATCACAGTTCTGCTGCCTCTGAGGCCTGCCTCTTGCAGAGTTCCCAAAACCCTCTGACTTTACAGATTCCCACAGTGGATGTTCCTTTCCACATTGTCATTTATCAGTGAAAAAAGTGCTTTAGTGGCACGGAGACCAAAGGAGCTCTGCCTTGAAGGATCAGGGGGATATTTTAGCAAGCACGTCCCAAGAAGCTAAATGCATTATTTTCATGGATGAAAGTCAGCTTTGACCTTCTGGCTCCTAAAAGTCTTGATGAACACGACTGCTTTACACCTTGTGGTGTGACAGACTGGTTCAGGGTAACAAGAGCCTCATTTTCATTTCCAGAACAGCTGGAATAAGCAAGTTATAAATCATAAAATCCCAAGAAGATGCAACAGAAAGAGTCACTGCTCATTTGTTAGTGGTGAAATACTAATTTCGTGGCAAAATTTTCAGTACCAGCTGTTAAAAGGAGAGGGAGAGATTTCCACTTCTTGCTAACTTCCAGCCAAAGATAAAACTTCATAACAAAACAAATTAGTTTAGAAATGTTTAGGAATGCCAGGATGCTACTTCCCCCTGACTCACCAGTGTTAACAGCTAAACTTAGGTACCCAAAAAAAGTAAATTAAGCCATACTACAGATCCATCACAGCTGTCCCAGAGTGAAAGGAAAGAGAAGGTAGCAAGAAACCAACCCCAAGCAGAAGGCAGGAGGAGAAAGCACAGGCTTGTGCCTCTGCTTTGTTCCACTCCCACCAAAATGGCTGGAAAACCCAACAGACCCTGAAAAAAGAGATTTCCCTGCTTCTCCCAGCAGGATGATTTCAGCACACAGATTTTTCAGGTGCTCCCTGTCACAGCCTGCAGGGAGTTCACTGTGAAATTTCTCCAGCAACTCGCCCAAGGGACTGAGCTGGTTTTCTCTTCAAGGCAAGCCTGGGAGCCCGGTAACTGAAATCTGTTTGGTATTTGTGATTTATTCTACTCACTTCTTCCCAGCCCTGGAAGGCTGAGCAGGAACCCTGAGCTGTATGGAAAAAATAAGGGCTTTCCAGTCACATTTTGTATTCAGTCCTCACTTTAATAAACTGGGCAATGTTTAAAACAAAAATGCCATGCTATTACAGGTTTTTTGTGGAGGACTTTTGCCTCTTGAAAAATTGTCACAAGCACTGATAGATGCTCTTAGCTGGAGGGGGTGAGGTGGGGAAGTAATCCCACTGTGGGAGCAATGTTTTTGAAATAAACAAATGGGCAGCTGCTTCCACAACAATAAAGGACGTCAGAAAATTTCACAGTAAATAATCCAGGACACCTATTTATATGCCAGCTCAGAAAATCCTTCCCTCCAATTCATCACTGGATAAGTCACCTAACTCTTTCTGATCCTGCAAATTCTTTTCTTTTCCTATGAGAAACTAGGAAAGAAATAAATTTAGGCCTAATTTAATTTTTCATGACAACACTGATGGATTTTTAAAGAAGTAACAATGTCAGACAAGCTTGCTTTGTTAATTTCTATAGGCCTGCTAAAAAAATGAAGAGGTGTCAGAATTCAGTATTCAAATGGTGTTTAGGCAGCTTCCACACTTCAAAAAAAGAAATAAGAAAAAAAGAAAAAAAAAAAAAAAAAGAAAAAAAAAAAGAAAAAAAAAAAAAGAAAGGGCAGGATATGGAAATTGAGGCTAAGCTTTCACAGAAGATAAATCCCCGCTGGAATGGTAAGGCTGCATGACAAAAATAATTAATTTTGAGGACCTGGAACTGGAATTTTGAGGATCTCCTGGATCTGGAGATCTTCAGTCATCCTGGGTGAGCCACAGGATTATATCAGAGCACTCAGAGCTCCAACCAGGCTGGACCTGGAAACCTCCAAAGGTGGAGACAGCACAACCTGCTCCAATGTATGATTCAAATCTTATTTCATTCTATTAATAACAAAGTCCTCCAATGCTCAGAAAAGCTTAGACACCACTGAAACCTGGAAAACATTCTGTGTGAACAGTGCATCCCCCTGCCAAGCTGACCATGAAGTCAAGGCTGCCCAGATGAAAAACCCAATCAGATTCCAGCCCTTTGTGGTTCACTGATGATGGCAAAGCCACACAGCCTTTCCACTCCAGCTAAAGCAGCAGATAATAACTCTGGCAGGACATTGTCCTTCAAGCAGAGCACAGAGAAGATGACACAAACTCTGCTGGGAGCCTGCACAGGCACTTGCTGTCAGCAGAGGACACGATGCTCCAGATTCTGAGGGTTTGCTTGCAGAGTTCAATGTGCCACAGCTTGGTGATTCACAGCCTGTGGTCTGCACAGGCAGGACCACGAGATGGGACAAACAGAATTAGGGCACCTCAAAAGAAAAAAAATTTAAAAAATGAAACAGCATCAGCAAGAAGTGAGGAAAAAAAATTAAATTATTAACAATGGCACCGACAGAGAGCTCAAGTTTTACAAACTTGTAAATGGAAATTATTGAAGGAGCACAACAGAGTTTCAGCTGCCTTTGGGCTGACTCCAAGTGCCTCAAAAACTGCCTTTTTAACCAAAGTCTGATGCAATCTGCTCTCTTCCTTTCCAGTGGTCCAACCTCCAAGCCTACAGATTCCACATGCTCTAAGCTGTCACAGGAGTCAAGAACCAACAGCTTTTCATGCCTGCAATAAACAGGTGTCCTGTGCATGAACAGCAACACCAGGATATCCAGAACAGGGCAGATAAATGTTTATGCACAGGACCAGAAACATTAAATTGCAACATGGAAGTTTTCAGATTTATTGGCATGGGCACAAGGGATAAAGCCAAGACTTTCAGACTTTCAGCATCACAGAAACTCTGCCTGGGCACTTAGCACTGGCAACCAAAGAGAAAAAAAATATCAATCCTCATAATTTTTCATCTTCCTGGCCCCATGCACAAACGTGGGGGAAAATAGAATTGGGGGAAAGGAGAATACATTAATTTTTCAAATTTCAATTTTCTTTCACTGAGCAGAGGCACTAGGTATCTAGATGTTATTGAATGTGATTTCTATTTTCCAAAAGAGTAAAATTGGTTATTATCTGAAACATCAAAAACAAAGAATAAACAACCCCCCTGAAAAAAAACAACAAAAACCCTCACAACAGAAAAAAAAAAAAAACCCAAGCAAAAAACAAAAATCCCAAAAAAATCCCCAAATTCCCCCAAACCAAAACAAAATCACAGGCAGACACCAGGCATGGGAAGTTTCCTTCCAGTTCATTTAAAGCTGCAAACTTAGAACAGATCAGAAAACCTTAGAATAGAGGATGTAAATAAGGTTATGTTTAGTTCAGCAAAATACCAGAATGGGAAATCTTTCCAAAAACCTTCATCCTACCACCTTCACAATCATGACTTTTTCCAAGTGAAGTTTCTAGTCCTTAGCACTGTTTAAACTGTTCACATCTGATGAGCAGAGCAGTGATCCAGCACAGGACCAAAGTCACAGGACTGCCTTTCCCACCCCTGCACATCTCTCTCAGGTGTTTCTTGCCCTCAGATTCACATATTCAGATTTGGGATAGCAGCCTCCATCGAGATTCTGGCACACTCAAAGTCTGTCTGACAGAAGTGACACAGCTTTGAGTTGAAATTACTGAAGCCCAACCCTAATATTGCCAGCTACACATATTTTTGTGTATCTCTAAACCCCTCAGGGTTTCTTCAGGCATCTCCCTTCTCCAGACATCTCACTGGTGTGTTGCTAGGACTCTCAAATTTGTGATTTCAGCACTACATCCCCCACAAAACTCCCCAGATTTGCAAGCATTTTTCCTTCTCTTTCCCCAAATGCAGAATGAATCACTTCTCCCCCTTTTTCCCGTCCTTTTTTCCCAGTTACCTTGCCAGCCCTGGTCAGCTCTGTGTGACCTCTGCCTACGCTTCTCTAAATCCTAATTTAGTTTGACAACTGAGCTGCTCATTCTCCATCTCCCCAGTGTGGCTCAATTCCTGACCACAAAATCTGAGTGTTAAGCAGGAGGACAACCAACACTGTGGCTGGGGTCAGAGGTGGAGGGAGAGCAGGGTTAAAAATAAGCAACCTGTATTTCCACCTGAGCAAGGCCAGTGTAAAATGATGACCCTGCTTCTGTTCCCAGCAAAGAAAAAAAAAAAAAAAAATTCAGAGCATAGGGGTGTCCACAAACACACAGAGCTGGATATTAGCAGCATCCAGGAAAAGGTGAGTATACAGAAAACTTAAATTTGCCTCAGTGTTCTGATTGTCTTGTCTTCTCCTCACCTCCAGAGTTCAACTCCACTCAGCAACTTGTCCCCACACAGCCACTGAGCAGGGGAACAAGGGACAGAATCAGAAGGGTAAAAAGCTGCAAAATTCATGGCTTGGGATAAAGACGGCCTCGTAGGGACAGCAAAATCCATGCACACAAACAAAGCAAATCAAGGAATTCTTTCACCACCTCCCATGGGCAGGCATCCCCAGGAAAGCTGGACTCCATCCCTTGGGAAGACAAAACCCCTGAACGTGTGTGTCCCTTGCCCTTCCTTTGTGTCCTCACCACTCCCTAAGCTGGCCATGATACCACACAGTCTGGAATGCCCCTTGGGTCACTTGGGATCATCTGTCCTGGCTTCATCCCCTGCCAAATCCTTGAGCTCTCCCAGCCCCTCACTGCCAGGGTGGTGAGAGGAGCAGAGAAAAGCCTTGCTTGTGCAAACACTGCTCAGCAGTAAATAAAACATCCCTGTGTTATCAACACTGTTTGCAGCACAAATCCAAACTACATCCTCCTACAGCCATCTCTGTCCCAGGCAAAACCAGCACACTCACCATAAAGCAGAACAGAGAGAGGAAAAGGGATAAAATTCCAGTCCCCTGCAAAATAACACTAATTGTTCCATGCAGGCTATGATGATGGTGATGTGACAGCCACACACAGCGAGTTTATTTCAGCTGGAGCAAGTAATTTGATGACAGGCTGGCAGCTTCTCCACCTACAAACCACAATCATGCAAATAACATCTTACCACTGAGACACCTATTTATGTAAGCACAGGCCTAATCACTCACATCCAAGGCATTCAGAAGGTGTTATTAGGGCATGATAAGGCTTATTAGGGAATAACACAGCGCTCTAAAGACACCACAACCTTCAGCTGTGCAGCGAGGAAACAAAACTGCAGCATCAGTGGCTTCACTTGCAGAATCCAAAATAAATATGGCAGAACTCTGCACTAGAAGCAGCCCCATTAGGCAAACCTATTTTTCTTGCCACCCTACCTTGCAACAGGGTGTTTTTATCCTCTAAAAACACCAGTTTGTATCTGCCACCTGACAGCATGAACACCATGTGAATCAAATCCATGGCTTCAACTCTCAGCCTCATTTTGCACCAGAATGGTTAAATAACAGGTGTGTTAAATTCATTATCCAACACTCCATGTTCTATCTGGTGTTGGGTGAATTTTGTGATAAGGGTGCTTAGATAAACTGCAGTCCAATATTTAAACATTTGCAAATAAGATTAATAGATTAGCAACCAGTTTTAACGAGTTTTTTTGGCATGGAAAGATTATCAACCCTACTTTTTCTTTATCCTCTGGAATTTTATAATATCAGTGTTGTTAGTAAAGACACTTTACATATTCCTGTCCTCTTGGGAGGAAAGATAAATGCTTAGAAGGAACGTGATATGTAGTCTGTGAATTTTTGGTTTATGTGGACACCATTTTTAGTTCCACTTCTTGGATGGAAATAAATGTCTTAACCACAAACTTCTTTCTTTTTTTTTTTTTTTTTTCTTTTTTTTTAAATGCACCAAGTGCAATGTGACTGCTGATATAATAAAGACATTTGGTAAATATCTAAATCATGCCAGAGGTTTAGAAAATACTTGGCCTCTTGATTCTTCCTTGAGAAAAGGAAAAATCAAGACACAATGATGTCCCAAGAGTGACTGCCAGAACTCATTTTTAGTTTTTGTGACTCTTCCCAAGAACTGTCTTACCCCTTTCATCAGGGATCCTCCCTGTTCTCCCCACCTCCACTCTTAGCTCCCAGCTACCTTCCTCTTTAAACAGGGCAGGACTCATGAGTGACAAAGGGCCACACTTGGATAAATCTGGAAAGCAACAGGTCATCTCCAAACAGCCCTGGAGCAAAGGGAATTCTGAACTGGGATCACAAGGCTGCCGCTTGCAAAGAGCAGTGGATGAATTTGCAAGCCTCTCCCACAGCAAAGAGTTAATTTCAGCTCTCCATCCTGCTGCACCTGCCTGGGAGCAAAATCACCCTTGTTCATGGCAAACTGAGTGCTTCAGGAATGACCATTTGCCACGGCTTTTGAGGCAACATAGGCACCCTTAAACTAGATTTAGAAAATGGCTTTTTGTGTATTCTGCCTCCTTTGTTTGTGTACCAGAGAACCACTTGCTGCAAATTCTGTGAAATGTGAAAAATACAGCTATGTACACATTTAGCAACAATTTCTTACTGCAGCTGAAAAAAAAAATTACAGCTTTCTTGACTTAAAGTCATATTTAATATATTCCTGTAGCTTCTCATCTTAACCCTGCTGCTCTTCCAAGATTGAATGTTACCAGTTGTTTTTTTCAGCTTTCCACAGGTCACAGCTCAGATTTTAGGACTCTCATGGATCACAAATTACGTTCATGCTCAAAAAGCACAATCCCATCAGGAACAGTTGTCCAAATGGACTCTGCAGCACTGCTCCAACAGTGTCCTGCACTATCCTGCCATTTGCCAAAGGGAAATTTGATATTTTAACATGGAGACAGGGGAGGCAAGCAGTATGTTTGTTAATACGAAATGCAGGCTCCTAGGCAGACAATTTCTCTCATTTCAAGCAACACAGAGATTCATAGAAATAAAAATCAAATTATTTTCCTCTCCACCTTTAAGCAGGAGGACCTTAGTGCAGTCAGACTACCCAAGAGTACTGTATCATGTCTGTGAGGTAAATGCCATGGTACAAACTGTTTTTTTTTTTACTGCCCTTGTTGTTTTGTAACCTCTTCATCATCTCCCTCAGAAGTGATTTTAGAACAAAAGAGCTACACTAAAAGCTACTGGATAAGCTAAAAGAAACAAGTAATTTCTTTGCCTTTAAAGTGTCCTTATAGATAAACATTGATTTTGTTCCCAAATGCTCCATCCATCTCTTATTTACACATCCAGAGACCCACCAAAGGTTTGCTCACTCTGACTCTCCATTTGGCCCTGTCACACCACTCCATTCTTTTATCACACTTGTAACTCTCCCAGGCATTTCCTTTCACACACACTGCCAATTCCAGGTCCAGAGTCCTCACCTCACCCTCCCTATGGAGATCTTTATCCCAGATGTTCAGCACTTTTATTGTCCTGTTTCATATCCCACTCTGAAGACTATTTCCTGCCCCTTTTCCTATCCCCAAATCCTGTTCTTCCATCCTCCAACAGAAACTGGTAGTGCTGCCTTTTCAGGAGGCATGCTTTCTTCAATAATGAAAAGAAATGGGAAAAAAAAAAGGAGATTTAAAGACAAGGTAGTTGGGGTGGGAAGAAACAAGCTTAATTCAAAGATATAATTAAAAATATATGTCTGACTTTGAACAATTCTACAGATACAGGCACACAGACATGTGGGAGACATTGCCCTTTTTTTTTTATCTTTGGCTGCTGCACATTTAAAGTCAAATGCTTCACATTACAAGGACAGCAACCAACCCTTCCCCTGGGATGGCAAACAGCTGCCTGCTGGTGTATCTGGTTACTCCTTGTCTATCACATCTAAAATCTCTTATCTCAGGCAACAAGAATTTCAAGGATGTTGCTCCTTGCCCTCAGCACCACAGAGTACTCTCATTTATGTGTGGAGCCATATAAAAATAGAGAGACACCTATTTTAAAAGACACTTTGCACCCCGGGTCCCTGAGGCATAACTGCATGGAGCACACACAACACAAAACCTTAAGGACTGTTTTTGGTGCCAGACCTTCAGCACGTGGAGGCACACAGCAGATAATGCTTTATATCAGCTCACCAAGGAAAATGCCAAAGCAAAGGGATGACGTGGAGGGAAGACCTTAAGACTCTAGCACTATTAGTTATTTCAGACTACTATCATTACTGAAGGGTCTTTTATTAGTTTCACTGCAATTTGGACAGGAAATGCCAGAGATGCTGCTGTCTTCATGAAAATGTGCTTTGATTGGAACTCGAGTTAAATTGTGTGTGTTTAACATTTATTTCTCTTGCACAGAAGGAAGAAGTTGAGCCCTGACAAAACCCAAGAAGTTTCACAACCCTTGTTTTTTCTCCCCCTCACAGGTCCTATATTCTTTGAAGAAATACATCAATACAGAACTGGCACTTGACAATCAGAAGTCAGCAACATCAGTTGCAGTCTGCAGATACATGCATCAGCAGCAGTCATATATTCAGTGGTAACTGAGTACTTAAATTTTTCCCATACATCACTTAATCACAGGTGGAATAAGCCTGCTTTTCTGGATGGTGTAATGAAGACACTACATTTTGTAAATTGTTGCTTCATAACCACATAGTGGTGGTTGTAGCTGTGTCAAAATAATGTTTTCAAAGGATGGTGTGTTGAACACTGTTGGCATCCCAAAGCAGGCAGGGATGAAGAAATAAAAAGGTTACTGACAAAGCTGTTCTCCCCACTCCCACCTTATTCTTTCCATTAAACTAGAGAGTATTCTCAAGCGCAGAAATTCTAGGTTAGTTTTGTGCACAGAACTGGATTTAAGAGAAATTGGAAAAAAAAAAAAAGATGGATGTGGCTGCCTCCAGAACTCTACAAAACCAAATGAAATATCCAATGAAACCACGGGTCACATATCTGCATGCATTATTTGAGGACTTGGCTTTGTGTCTCTGATTTATTCATGCATGTTCTTGAACTGAAGCTCAACCCAGCACTCCAAAATCTGGCTTCAGGAGTGATTATCTCACATTCCTAAAAAGTTCTGTCAGTGTGGGGCAAGAACAGGGCATTTAATCAGTAAAATGGCTTGGCTTTTAGCTGGATTCATCAGGCAGCTCTGGACGAGGTAAATG
This sequence comes from Passer domesticus, assembly GCF_036417665.1. Lineage (NCBI taxonomy): Eukaryota > Metazoa > Chordata > Aves > Passeriformes > Passeridae > Passer > Passer domesticus. The sequence goes on along the minus strand of NC_087512.1, from coordinate 78,256,180 downwards.
AACCACAGCATCAAAATGCAGCTGTAGAGAGGACTTAAGAACAGACAACTACAGAATTAATATGACTTCAGAGTAACTTTTTAATCCCAATTAAAAGTGCATCATAAATAGCTTTTGTCTAAGCAGATATTCAGAAGTTTTACAACAAAGGTAAGGACTACAGTACCAAAACTTAGGAAGAAATACTTTATTTTCTCAGCTACTGTTCAGAAAGCCCTGAGGAAACTGATCCCCAAATCCCTAAGAGATCTGCAGCAGAGAAGCTGAGAAGCACTCTGTGCAGACAACTCCTGGTAGTACTTGGTAGAAAACGAGGCACAACATACCTAGGCAGCTTGCTCAGGTCACACCTCCTCAACACCACATGAATTCCATGTATTCTTCCCTTTTGGCAGCTACTACAAAGAGAGACATGATTCTCCCTGGCAAGTATCCCGCTATTGGACAGGTAACAGTTTTTGCTAGCATGTAAGGTCAGACACCTGTTGTTCATCAGAAGTCACAAAAACACTGTTTCACTGCTGGAAAAAACGGGAACAGCATGACTAGTAAGGCTTCAAACACAGCAGCCATATATCCCTCAGTCACTCAGCATACAAAGTTACAAATGAACAAAGCTACTAGCTTCTTTTTTTTCCTCTTTTTTTTTTTTTTTTACAAAGAACAAGCTCAACAGACTTTAATTCAAATACATTTATAATAAGTAAACATTTCAAAATCAAAATTGGAGGGAGTGGACTGAAACACCCAGACATTCTTGCTTTACTCTCCACCCTCCTAGAGAAGGAATGGTTATTTCTCATAGCAGTTTGATCAGTACAGAAGACTCCCACAAACTAAAAGCTTTTGTCTCAGTTAGGTATCAGCTATGTAGTAAAAGTACATTCAAGAAGTCCTTGTATCAATTTGGTGTTTTTCAAGTACCTGACAGCTGGTCCTTTTACAGATAACAAACAGCCCCTTTTGGCGTGCAGTGTTACACCAAAATTCATCTCTCCCAGTTCACAGACAAACTGAGAATCCTGTTTAGATGAAGTTCACTAGCTGACTCAGGTATTAATGTTAACTTCTCTACAATGAAAACATTATGAAATACTTATTTCCTATTTAGCAGTATCACATCTCCTATTGATAGATTTGGGTTGTGCTACTGATCACTTAGACGACATTCACCTAAGAAATTTTAAAAGAATAAAATCTGAATAATTAAAATACACACTATCTGGAAAAATATCACAGATGTAATAGAAAAAAAAAAGTAAAAGGCTTTAATACATTTCATTGTTTTGTGCAGATATTTTTACAGACTATGGCCAATCAATGAAGAAATGAAATACAAATGTTTCAGTCTTTTTAGCTCGTTTTTCAAGACACTTGACATGTACTTTGAGCTTAAGTAATAGCTAAGTAGTTAATCCACTGATAAACACAATCAGCAGAAAATAATTTTTTAGTTTACTTGTACCACTAAATCATTAAAATCATTAATATCATTAGTAGTACAGGAATTCAGTGCTGTACCACTAATAATATTTTTTCCTGGTTACTGTAGAGGTAAAATTGTAATCCAGGTAATTGGACTACAACAGTAGAAAATTCAAACTATCCCCATGTTGTGTTCAGGTAACGTTGCACAGAACAGCTTTAGATTAAATTTACATTTGTTTTTATTCATAGTATTGCAATGATGGGCAAAATTACCTCTAAAAGTAAACATGTATAAAAAAAAAGAGATTGTTAACATTTTATGATGACTAAACAAAATAAATGGTAAGTAGGTATAAAGAAATAAGATTCTGTAAAACTCTGTAACCAGAGTTTATTTTCAATAGAAAGTTTCGAGTGTCAATTTTTTTTACATTGGAATAAATTCATAGTTTGCTTGATATCTCAAGTTTTCAACTTCTCATCCTTATAAAGTGAATAAATCCCCAAAAGTCCTTACTTAACAGAAATAGCTTGAACACTACAATCTACTCAAGAGCAACAGAACACTTACAGCTGTACTATAAAAGCTGGTTCAACAAAGTTGGGAAAGTGAAATTTGATTTGATAAAGTCTCATTGCAGCAGACAAAAATGAAGCTTGCATTTTGTTTGCTGGCAGAAAAAGAATATTCAACTCACTAGAGTGCATATAACAAAACCAAACATGCAATCTATTGCTTTTAAAACTTTTACTGCAAGATAACATTAAAAGAACAGTAATTAGGTATCTATAATTTTTTTTTCCCAAAGAGAAAATATGTAAACAGGATAATAATTTTTTTCTGTATGTATATAGTTTCTCAGATCATTTCAGGGGGACAAAGGAGGGGGTGGTGTTTCTCAATAATCAGGACACTTTTAACTGTAATGGGTTTTCATTGGAAAAAAAAGAAAAAAGCCAACACTGTTCTAATTCAGCATTAGACAAAAATACTGTGTTTCTTGCACTACTTTAACACAGCTGAAAAAAAAAAAACCCGAATACCCCCATTCTGGCATTCAGGATTACATTTGCTCAGATCTTTTAGATTTCACAAAGCTGCTATCCAGTGTTGCCATGAAATACAGACTGTAAAATCTACGTAGCACAGGCTACTTCCAATGTCAATACTAAGTGGAAAGGAACATGAAGCAGTGCATTACACTACATTTCTGGAACTAGTACAGTAAGAGTGAAAACCTAGAAAAAGTTAACCTACAGTTTACAGAAGGAACTAATTATCTGCAGAAGCTGATTTTTTGGTTGTATATATATATTTTTTTTTACACTGTGCGAATTTCTGCATCTGCTAATTTAAAACAGACATTTAAAACTTGTTGCTTTCTTTGCTTTGTTTCCTATGTTCTCCCTTACACCCACCCCCTATATTCCATACACCAAGCATTATGAATATAAGCCCAAATATCCTAGACAATCCAGTGAACAGAGTTAGTGTAATGCACTGGTGTGAGGTGTGAAATAGAAAAAAAATCCTCTCAGTCTTCGTCGAAGTTCTGCTGTAGAAGAAAGTTGGCAGCCAGGTTTTCATTCTTCTCGCAAGCGAAATATGCCTGTATGACAAGTCCTTCAGGAAATCCTAATGCCTTTAACTGAAGAAAAGAAACATATTTAGGAGGTGCATTTTGCATGTTAGGCTTCTTTGTATGTCTAGTGTTTTGAGACGTCACTTAAGCAATTACTGCCTTCTTGAAAATAACACTGATGCCTAGCTCAGTGCAGATTTTAGCAAGTAAAAAATAAGGTGCTGCCTCTGCCTTTAGTAAAGAGGCACTTGAAAAAGTGATTGGATCAAGTCTAATGAACCACCATAAAAACTTGTCACTTCTTTAGTGACACAGTAAGTCTAAAACAGACCTGGGTCACGGTATTGTCATGAAGTAATGGCACATTGCACTGCTGCAGGAAAAAAACCCAACTTCAAACAATGCTCATTTTAAACAATTATACAAAGCTCCAAAGCACTTTTAACAAAAAATTGCCTGGAACAAAAGCTCCCAGCCTGTGATCTTTAGTAAGCTGTCCAGCACATCACATTAAGCCATGTTTTCAATTGTTTATCTTAAAAAATTAACTACACACTGCAGCCAAGACAAGTAAGCTGAGAGCAATCTGGTTTTCAGAAGTCAAGGAATTAATTAATGTCTGGAACACAGTGACAACAGGGCATGAGAACATCAGAGAAGAACTTATTACTGTGCCAAGGGTTTAGCCAGCACTTAGGGGCACTCAGCAAATGAATTCTTGTTTTAGCCAAAGGCAAGTACACTCCACTATTTGGAGATTTTCTTAAAATCCTCACAGCACCTGCAAGGCATTTCATGTATGGGGCAGATCAAATAACTATGAGAAAAACTGTGTCCTATTATCCCACACCAGACATTCTTAGATTTTATTTCTAGCCCACAGACAGCATGAAGGCATCAGCTGCAATACTAAGACATTTAAATTTCAAGATTTGTCTTTAATGGAAAGAGAAAGAAATGTATGGATCTCTGCTGGGTTTCAGAACAGGCTGTAGAGGTAATAGAGCTCTACTGCATAAAATGGCTTTAAAAGGAAATGCAGCAGACTAGAGAAGATGAGAACCTGTGAAGAAGTACATGCACAAATAATTTTATTAGACTAATTTTATTAATTGCCTATTTCCTCAAGATGTAGAGGACTGACACCCATATTCCAATACGTATCTTCTAATAAGCCTTACTTAAATTTTGTTTTACCAGATGAAAAAACATTGTCTTTGCAGTACCAAACCACTATCACAGTATGACAAAAGTCTTGCAATTTGTGCTGAGAAAAATCTCAAAGGCATTGCCATCTATGCAAAACCATTTTTAGTCAGTTACACAGTATTTATGTATGCAATATACCATCTCAGAGTGTATTTTCATGCTTACCAGTACTTTTAGAAAACTGTAATTAACTAATTGTCATGGACAGACAAATAACTGGGTAAAGTCTTGATTGCAACTAATCTACTTAAGTGTTCTTACTTTCCAAGTACTTTGCAAACAGTGTTCAAGCAGCCAGGTCTTTGTACCTGTCATGGCATGATCTAGAACAGTACTGGCTGAGGCTTCTGCAAGAGGAATTACTTCCTGAATAATTCCTGAGGGAAACCCATTCCATCATCAATTGTCACAGGATGGTCTCTGATCACTCAAAATGCTCTGCCTCTTCTCAGTAAGGCAGATTTAAGATATTTTAGACTCAACTGCTATAAAGCAAGAAGAGATATGACTTGAAACAAGGTTACAACAAGCTGTGAAATGCCAAGCATGAAAATACCAAATATGATGCAAGAACTACTGAGCTAAACAAAGTTTAAGTTAGGTAAGTCTTAAGCATGCACTGGAGTCAACACCCAACAGCAACAAGAATTTAAAAGAAGAAAGGCTCACCCTTTCTATAGCTTCTTTTTCCTGAGGTGTTACTTGAATGTAGTTCATATGAGCATTCCCAGCATCTCCTATTCCTCCAGTGCTGGCACCATCATCACTGCCACTTAAACCTTGGCGAGACTCTAGAACTGGCTCATTCAACATATGAATAAAATGTTCCTGGTGCTGGCTTATTTGCTGTGATGCACAGAAAAGTAGAAGAAACACATGTATTTAAGTAACTGAAGTTTAAGCATGCCAAGAGGCAAGTAAAAATATTTATTTTTAGAGAATTAAGAAGTTAAAGGGAAGTGCAAAAAGTACACAGAAAAAAAAAAGTTATATCTAATTATAACAAATGCCATTTTTATGTTTCAGTTGAACTGCAGTGATCCTTCCCACTTCCTCACCCCCTCCTGCACCTCTTATAAAGTCCCAAATTTGTATCCAATGTCATAGAAAACACATTCTGTACAGCAACAACAGCTGGAAAGTCAGCAATAGAATGTTGTAACTGCTAGTAACATATTATCCCAGACAACATCAACATATGACTCTCTTGCAAAAGCTGAATCAGAATTAGTAAACATTATTTTCTGGTTTTAAGATCCACCTGCAGTAGTTGGGGGTTTTCCCGTCCAATCTGCTGTAGCAATGCTGGCAACAGGGAAGGATTTTGCTGGATAATTTGTCTCATCTGCTGGAACTGAGGCTGATTTCGTAAAAACTCAAGTGGATGTCCTGAAAAAAAGATCAGTGAAATAACATGTCTTTTAAAAAGTTATTGAGAATTTTAATAAAATGCATACCTACACTGCAATTGTAGATAGCAACAGGTGGATAATACACCACTCAATGAAGAATAAAAGAATTTGATTTCTCACTCTAGCTTTAAGCAAAACTTCTTTATTCTAAGATTAAACAATGCATTTCCTCCTCACCTAGTCTTCTATTAAGATCCAACAGCCTTGTCCTTATCTCCAACACTTTCCTCTGGACGGCTCATCTCTGGTTAATCTCAATCAGACACATCTACCCAGTCTCTCCTCTCTTGTATCTTGAGCACCATTTCTAGACAGACCTTTCCTACCCCTTCATTAGGCTCCTTTCATGTATTTTATCTATCTCCTTTCAAGGGGGAGATAAATACATGATAAATACTCTTATTTACAGCAGGCACCAACCACTGTCAAAGTGCTGCACTGCTGAGTGAGGAGTCATTTATAGGGCATTTATGGGTCCCTCCAGTGCTGTACTTCATGGCTTAATTTCAGGTTTCTCCCTTGATATCCCAGCTTCTGTGTGGGAAATACATTAATATAGTCATAGTGGACAGTCCCCAGTTAATCACAGAGAAGAAAATCAGAGTTTAAGTGAGAGAAAACACATGCTCCCACTCCCCCCATCCATAGTCTTGCACTTCAGAATCCAGAATACTGAATTAAACAAATTGTGCAAGTTCACTGCATTTTTTGAGAACTTTGCACATGACATACAACAAGCCACTTGTCCCAAGAAAGTACCACACCTGGAATAATTCCCATGTTAACAGCTCTTACCCAATTCCCTCTGAGCAGCTCACAAGCACCTGGAACTTAAAACTGACTGAAAAATAGATGGATTAAGTGCACATTATTTATCACATCTCCTCCAATGCAGCCTTTCTTACCTCCTAGTGAACTAGTAGTCGTGGGTATAGTTGCTACTGCTGCTGCCACTGCTGAAGACTGAGATGCACCAGTGCTTGGTGGTTGAGGGGGGTCAGCCACAGCCTGATTATCTCCAGGTATACCCTAAAGCCACAGTTCACATCATTACCCACAGATTGCTGACAGACACGTTTCAACTGCATGCAGTATTTGGGTTTCAGAATGGAGGGGGAAAATAAAAAACTTAAATGCTTCCACTGCAAATACAAGGCAAGATCCTGTGAGTTATGCATTTGTAACTGACAGAACAGCGTGAAAAGATTAATTTTATTTTTTGGCAGGAAAAATGTGTGGTTTGTATAAAAAGTCAGTAAAGCGTGCTCTGCATCACTTTAGAACACGCTTGCTTTGAATCCTGTTTAAAGACATTTGATATGAGTGAAAAAGTTAAACTAAATATACTGTTACCCTATGTTATACTGTTGTGCAAAAGTGACATTACAGCAACAAACTGCAGTACAAAATGCTAACTAAGATTAACTTCCATACAACTGGCAAGGAACTGAGAAGAGACATGAGAACACAGCTCTTGGGACCTCTTTCCTCAATGAAAAGCTGTCACTATATCTTAAAGGTGAAAAGGTCACCCAGCTTTAGCAAGTTTGGAAAAGTAAGTTAACTTGCCTTTTATTTTTTATGTGAAAGCAACTTTATATAGGAACTGACTGCTCAGAGGGCTGAAATGGACAAAGATAAAACACAGTATTATAATAAACTAGAATGCTGGTTATACAACAGTGATACCTCACTCTACTACTTTTCTCCTGCATGGAAATCCTTCAAGCTTCCTACCCTAAACCTGCTTTCCTCACTGTCACTGAACTCCTGCACCAAGTCTGTCCTTTTAATCTACCTTTCTGAAGCCTGAAAACTTACTCATGGGAGAGACACAAAGAATATTACAACAAACCCTGTTGGAACAGCCCAGAAAAGTTACCCAAATGAGGGTCACCCTTTTGCTGGGGAACCACAAAACGTAAGGAACTGGGTGGGTGAAAATATTACAGAACTACAGGGTAACCAGACAATGAAGAGGTTTGTCAAGCCTACCATAAAAATCACTGGTAGGTAATGTAGATTAAAAGTCCTGCTGTAACATGATCTTCACATGGTATGCTCATCATTACACCTGAACAAAAAGGACAAATATACAGCTAATATAGAGGGCACATCTAGGAAGGGAGAATTGGACAGTGCTCCAAGCAATGCTCTTTGCCTTACCTGTTAATTAAGAAGCACATCAAGGTATAAATCACCTGATCATCAAGTGCACATTTAAGCCACTCAGAGGAATAAATGCAAGATTTCCCTGTCACACACTTCATTACCTTCACATGGCTCAGTAAGCTCAGTACACATCCCTCCTTCTGCTGAGGGGGAGGAGGATTCCATTCATGGTATAATTCTGATGTAACTCTCCCTTATCAGTGGCTTACAGAGCACTGATTAAATACCTTTTCCATCAAATCAGTCATTTCTGGCAATCCAAGTATAATGTAACAATTTGGGGTAATCCTATGAAATTACTAGTTGATTTCACCTATTCACAGGCATACGTCATCACTGCAATCTGTGTCCAGATCAAACAACATGTGCTTGTTTAAACTTCTAAGTTTGCTCTTGAATGGAAGGACTGTGTAAACTAGTTCAAACAAATTTACTTAGAAATTTATTTGTCATCTTGAACATCATCTTAACTCTTGAACACAAGCTTGAAGCACCACTCTCCAAATAACAGGGACTGTGTACAGCTGTAATCAGACAATGCCAGTGAGGCGTATGGACCTTGCTCACACAGCCACACAACAGAATAAAGCATGGTATTAAACCACACACAAGCCACTCTCAATGCAAACACTGCTTGGACAGCAAAAAAAGGCCACTGTTGCCTTATGGTGGATGAAACAATTGTTTACTGTTTAACGGAGCAGTACAGCGGTTTTCAGCTGACATTGCTCTCTGTAGGGTAATAATCACATCAGGTCCAGCTTCTGCACAGATTAGAGAACAAAATAGTTCCAGCTGGGAGGTACTTACTGTGATCATCTAGTCCCACTGACTGACCAATTCATGGCTGACCAAAAGTTAAAGCCTCTAAAGGTCATTGTCCAAATGCCTCTGAAACACCAACAGGCACAGGACATTGACCACCTCTCCAGGAGTTATGTTCAGTATTTTATTTTACTCACACTAAAGAAATGCTCCCTAAAAATATCCCAAAGAGGCTGGTTACTGAAGAGATGACAAAACTCATTCTTAACTAGAGGGTCGGAAATCCTTGGCTGAGAGAGAGATCTGGATGTAAATGCCTCCAAAGATGAGTGAGGGGCATAGAAAAATAAAGATCATCTTTTGCAACTCCTTCCACAACCACAGGATTACATCTATAATTCTCAATGATTCATGAAAACTGAAGAACTTGCCATTTGAACCATGGACAACAAGTAGACTCTTCAGGGTTCGTCTGAGGAACTGCTGTGCTTTAATTACAGTTTAAGTCCTTCCCAACACCTTACCCTTCCTGTACCCAGGTTTTTGAACCTGGATAGTGTTGTTACACTTACAGATCTCAATGTCTTAATCCTAATCTGCAGATTATATAAAAGATAGCGCTGATGATAGTTTGGATGCAAGTAATGTAGAGAGGGTCAAAGAACAGTGTCCTCAAATGATCAGATCAATAATAACTAAAAAGACCCTTTTTGTGATGCAGCAGGAGAGTAAGGAGGAGATCCAGAACAGTTATTAAGATCATTTAAAGCAAAAGGATTCTTCTAGAAGGACAACAAAATGTCTGTCATCTAATATGGTCTCCAAGAGCAAGACCATTCCTCCCTACTCTTCTTCCCAGCAGGAGGAAGAGGAAGAAAAAAGAAAAGGTATTTTCCAGGGAAGGATAACACGGCACATAAAGGGACATCTTAAAACACTTTATACACAAGACCTACTGAAGGACTTAGAAATGAACTGCTCATAGCAGTCAATGCATTTGGCAGATGTGCCATGTAGCTCCATCATGGGGACACTCTATTCTGGAGCTCCTGAACAGAAATAAGCTACAGGAAGGGAATCCCAGAAACTGAGTGTACAAGAATTGCACACTGTGTAGGACTGCCACACACACAGCAGGCCAAACGCTTAGGGGAGGCACTGAATTCATGGTGTATTTACAGACTAGATGAACACTAAACCCAACATTTTTACAACATGAAAGACAAATGTTTGAACTTGAGTACTTATGACAGAGAGTTGGGAGCTATTGCATTCACCCTTGCTTGGCCTAATGCTAGTTGGGAATGAAACTTTTCATATTCTTGTACTCAAAAACATTTGTTGTCAACTTAGAATCTGAGGATTACAGTCTTGGGAACATTAATGTAAGTAATGTAAGTAGGAAGCATGCCAGGGAATTGAAGTTTTAACTACTGAAGGAAAATTTCATTAACAAAATTGAAGTTTTATAACTGGAGGGTAAAGATGCCAGATTTCTTATCAATCAATCAGAAATTCAATCCTCATGTATTTTGCAAGGATTAGGTCAAGATATCTGGTTGCCAGATTTTAATAAAGTTCAGATCTTCTAAAAGGAAAAACCTCATCAAGGGAAAAATGGTGTGCCAGAGAAAAAATTAAATGTACTGAAAATACTGATTAAGCAACAAAATCAGACAGATTCTATGTGGTTACAATTCACCTGTCAGATTAAGGTACACAATAAGAAAAAATCCAAAAAGCCCAGGGTTTTCACTGAAGTGAAACAACACTTCTATTTCCTCTCATGGCAATGAAGTTTGTTTAACCCTTCAAGCTTTATTTATTAAATGAAAACTGATTCTTTTCTAAAACACTGCTGAAATGAAAACATCAGTTAAATTAGGTACAGTTCAAAAAAATTCTCTCTCAAACCTTTTTGTTTGTGAAGTATATTAAGAGCATGGTATTATTAGCGAAAACAGTAAACTGGAACCTAAGGAATGGTGACGATATAGATACAAAAGTACAACTAATCAACTAATGCTGTCACTAAAAAGTGACATTGGCAGTAAAGCTATGACTGTAACTGGACATAGTTTACAGATACATCCACATCAATCAACAAAAAATGAAAGCAAAGAAGTGGCAGAGGTGGTTAGGGATTACTTCAGTGTTTTCTATAACACACCATGTCTGATCAAAATTTTGATCTCATCTTCCCAGATGGCAAATGTCCCTCTCAGAGACTGAGTAATGTTCAAAACAACACCAAAATCAAAGTGAAAGGTATTAAGTGGAAAACAAAGGTGCAGGTAAGGGTAAGTGCTCACCATCAGAAGGTATTCCACTGCTCTGTCAGGATTGTTGAAGCTGGCCCTCAGTGCTGCAATCACCTGCTCCCGCTCGTAGCCCATGGACATGATCTCAGTCACCATGTTCTCATAGGACTGACCGGTCACTAGGAGTCACAGGACCACCATTTTAAGGGAATAAGATAAAAATAATCACACACACACACAAAGAAGTTTCAATGGGTAAGTGTAATTTCCACCTGAATTGCAGTTGTTCATTGAAAAGCGTACTTCATATTAAACATGCCGTGGTTCTGTGGCTTTAATTCCAAATATATTCAGTAGTTTCATTATGAATTTGATTGGAAGTAGTGAAGGGTAATGAAGAAAATGTAAACTTCTACTGACAAAAGCAGTACTTGTGATAGTTCTGTACTTGTAATTGAAATAATGTTCTCTCTTCAAGTTTTCATTTAAGGTCAAGGGCATCCTCACAGCTAATATTCAATTCCTGATGTAATCAAGAGAAGTCTCCTGCAGCTTACATTTGGAAATGTATTAATTTGAAATCTGCCTGTCAAATTATTAGCCACTGAGGATTTTCCAAATGAAGACTTTCTGCTATGCTGTTGTTAGATAGATGACAATTAGTGATTAGATATTGCTATATATTGCTACATGCTGGTGATGATGATCAAAGTAATTTGATCAAATTAATATGGACCAACTCAAATCATGCACAAGACTTAGAAGCTGTATCTAGAAAAGTCACTCAAGACTTCAGTGGCAGTTCAGGAAACCAAGTTATCTCATTTAATTTTTAATCTTTATCTCACTCAATGTAACATTTGACTAGACATCCATCACATCAAATCTGCCACCTCTTACAGCAAAAATAGATGAAAACTGTCCCAAACCTGCAACAATCAAGACAAAAGGTACACACACTATATATGGAACTATTTAAGGGCAACTGTTCACTAATGTCACTGTAAGGACAATTATCTCTCTTCATAATCCATTTAATTTTCCTGCCTCAAATGCAGACAGTAAGTATTACAATTACAAAAAAAAAAAAAAGTAACTAGTCTATTATACACTGTAATTGGGCAAGTCTTCAAGGCTATCTTCCTTGAGGGGGAAAAAGCTACAAACAAACCCAGGCATTAAAATACCATCTCCTTCCTTGGATAAAGGCATTCCTCATCTCAGTGAAATCCTACTACTGACTGACTCTGCAACTAGCAAGTTAGCAACAGGAAAGTTAAACAATTAACAGTCATCATAAAAAACAACTAATTAATGATAACATTAAAAAAAACCCAGAGGAAACAAATACAAGAGCTACTCTGTTAACCAGGTAAGTTGTAATTAAAAGAACCAAGGAAAACATGATGTTTTATTCCCTTAGGGAGAAGGTGTTTAAGTCAAGCCAACATTAAAACAGACCCACTGCCTGTTTCTTAAGATCTGCTTCTAAACAATCAGTGGGTGTATGACTTCAGGCAGTATGCTCAAGAACAAACAACAAAACAGCCCTAGCCCAAGGGTACTTGTGCATTATCCATAAATAAAGAATTTAAAAGCCTTGACTAATTTGAGTATTTTTTATTTCGGCTTCAAAGTAATAATGCCAACCTGAGTTTAAGGAATGGTAAGTTCTCCATGTCTTCATTCAGAACTACAAGATCACTCATTTCACATCTACCTGCATTTTTTCAAATACTAAATAAAAAGACATCACCTAAACTTTGCTCTAAGGATACATACTTCTATACATATCTTCAGGGAAGCAAAAAAGCCAAGCCAAAAGTCATCCCAACACAATGATTTTGCTACTTCTGTTCACATTCTTCCTTACACAGCACTAGTTTACCCTTACCTAAGAATCTGATAAAGCAGACAAACACCTGTTGATGTCATTAGTTACTACTTGAACATTTCTGTATTGCTTTTCCAATATAAGAAAGGTAGAGACTAGAAGATTTGATACAAGAAAAAGAAGCAAAAAGGCTGGCAAGCTCCACACAGGCTGCTACATAAGGCATAATTAAAAGCCAAAGGAGGAAAACAGAATTGCTGAAAATGTAGATGCATGTACTCCATACAGTCTACTTCCTAAAATGTGCAAAAGAGAGATCAAGAATAATAATTCAGAAGCTGCACATCAGCAGTGTCATGATACAGAGTCAGGCCTATCTGTCCCTAATGCAAGTAGAAATGTTTGAGGTCAATGCTGAATTGATTCTGCTCTTGGCTTTTATCTTTCAAGCAACATTTTAAAGTGGATTAACTCTCAAATCCAGTTCATCACACTCCCCACAATAATTCTCGTCCTATGCCCTAAAGAAATCTTAGGCTGCTCCTGTGAAAGATGTGGTTGCACAAGGATTGCAAGACGTGCAGATCTTCACGTAGCACACAAACCCACATCACTTCTCAGCATTTAACTGAAAACAACAGCAAATCATAGAAAACAATCCCTGTTTTTAAATTGAAGTCAATTAATTTCAGAAAATGCAATTGAGAAGCCACAGTAAGAATACATGTTGGATCCAGCTTAGGAAGTGAAAACATACTCCATGGATTTGTGCAAGCAAATTCCCTTCAGGGCAACTTTTAAAGAAAAAGAACCACAGAGTTCATGCCTATTGCCCTTGAAAATTTATTGGCTGACAACACTTACAGTATGCTTACCCAGCAAATCACACTCAATATCTCTTATTTCCAAACATGTTAGGGACACATGGGTTTACTCCATCAGACACCAACCAAAGAACTCCCATACAAAATGAATTGTGAGGTGATGCTCTTGAAATATTTTGGGGTTTTTTCCCCAGTTTTGAGGAGATTTGAACCAAGACCACCAGCTTCATTTAACTTGCTGATCAACACTGCTAACACAAGTGTTGGTGATGACATCATCTTGGCCACTAAGATATAATGAATGGTTAAGGAAGCACCTTTGGAAACAACAATCACTTCAGCCAGTTTAGTTTCAGTGTTACATTTCAGTCTCCTGCTATCAGTCTCTATCAACTCTTTTGGATCATACAATTCAAAACAGTATGTCTCACCTAAGATCTAAACTGCAGCTGGACAGACTAAACCTAGCAGCTACCACTAAGTCTTGTAAAATATCACTGCTGCTTCTAAATCACCCTGAGCTGCTTAATTACAGCACCTGCCTCCAATATATCCACATGAAAACATAAGTGAAACTCTTTACATGGTTTCACTCTTTGTGCCAAATTGCAGCTTCATATTTAAAGTCAAAAGAGAGAATAAAACCCCCACCTCCTCCGTATTTCTGTACTGGAATTTGTTACATTCCAAAACAACCCAAAAATTTCAGTAGGAGTAAGGAGTTGTGGGTTTGCCTAATAATTTCCTAGCTACCCAAATCAGCATAAATGATGGGCAGAGCTTCCTGTTGTCTTTATTCTGTCTATTCCACTGAGAAACAAAGATTATTTAAACTGTCAAAATGAGAGTAAGTTGACTGTAAGTACATGGAGGCATTCATTTCTCAGCCCAGACAGCAGCAGATCTGGTGAATTTATCTCATCTCAATGTGTCAAAAAACAAAGCACTTTCAAAGCTGGAACAAGTGAATAATAAAGGCAGCCATTTTACCAGCCCTGCACTCTAGTGTGCAAAAGTGAAAAGCACACACATATCTACATCTAGTATTCTATTCAAGCTACTTCAAAGTGAACAGTTAGAAGAGAAATTAAAGCAAATGGGGAAAAAAAAGCAGGAGTGCAAGGATCTTCCTCTTACACGATAAAAATATCTAAAGGGAAGTATTCTTCAGTAAAGTAGTTCTTGAAGCTGGTTTCAAGATATTAACTTCAGGTCTTAGAGAAGAGCACTTTGATTATAACTTTAACAATGACAGATACAGAAGAAAATGCCAACATCTGCTAATCCGTCATGTTTCTGCTGCACCAAAATAATGTCTACATGAAAAAAACTCTCCACTTACCAAGTGCACTTATAGCATCCTCAAAAAGATTTGATCGAGATGTATCACCTGTTGTACTGTAAGATGAAGACAAGTGCAATGGTAATTATAAAACTTTGGAAAACTTCCTGTTTTTCAAAAAAAAAAAAAAAAAAAAAAAAAAAAAGAAAAAAAAGCAGCAGCAGCTGTAACTTTAATAGCCCCTCTTGTTTCTAAAAAACCAACAAAGCTTTCCAAAGAGCTCTCTTTTGGTCCTATAGTGAGAATAGATTTTAGAAACTTACAATGCTAGCATTTTTAAACAAGGCCAACCTTCCCCCGCTGCCCCCCAGAAGTTTGGCTCCTGCCCATCTGCTCAGGGATTAGCCATCTGCTTGCTTGAATGCTTTAAAGGGTGGGAGAACAAGGTGGATTTTCAAAAGCACACAGCAGTCTCACTAACTGCTTCCCCACAGTCACCAGTTTGACCTCAATGAGGACCCAAGGAGGTCGGTGGCAAGCACTTATTAAAATTTCAGTATACTACTTTCCCAGGAATATAAACTGCTAACATTTGCAATTACTCCATCTCAAGTTATCAAAGTTGTTAAATTACAGGATTAAAGGCTCACCTCCATGAACAGCAAGGAACACAGAGGCACAACACTAGGCAGAAGAATACCAGTTTCAATCAGCCACAGCCAAGGGTGCCCAGCTCCCAGGGCTGCAAAATTAAAGCATCAGCCCCCTGGTCTCAGGGTGACACCCAGGGTGGGTCAGCAGGACTCCTTCAAGGGCATTACAGCCTACAGGGTGGTGACAGAGTGGGGTGCCAGGAAAAAGTGTTGGGGGGAAATCTAGAGGAAGAACCAAAGGCAGGGAAAGAACCATGCAGAAGAAAAGCACGGGTCAAGAGAGCAAAAAGGGGAGGAAAAAGGGCCAGTCACATGAAAGAAACACTTGCCTGGCTGTGCTCTGCTCCTCACCACCCATCTACCCTGTCTTTTTATTAAATTCTACTTAAAAAAAAAATTTGTAGTGCAGTGTGTGTGTCTCTGTTCTACATGCAAGTGTGTATGTGGAATTCCAAGTGTTCACAGGGACAGGGAATTGTGAGATGGAGGGGATCCAGACACCTGTGGATCCAGCAACTTCTGAGACCAGAAACTGTGGAAGTCTGAAGGCCAAGGACTACAGCCAGCTCCTGGGTGAATCCTCTGTGTGTATGTGTGCACGTGCAATGGGAATCTGAGCATCAGGGCCTGGAGCAGGATGGCAGGGCTCAGGCAGTCCCCATGCCCTGGTACCAAAAACTTGGTGAACTCTAAGGGGCCAGCTATCAAAACAGAAATTCGTATTTTTCATTTGTGTTTTGTACATATTCATTTTGCAGTAGTGGGCTTTGCCCTAAATAGTCAGAGGGGAAGGGGATGTGGCTGATGTACCTTGCATAAGTGCTGGGATTTTCCCTGCCTGAGCTGACCTAAGCAGCCAGACATGTATTTATAGGCATATCCAAATTGTGTGTATATTTTGGGAATACACAGTCCTGATAACATGATAGACTTGAGGACATGGAGCTGCAGAAGCCTCACACTTCTCAGGCTACCAGAGTTAGCAACTCCTACCAGCAAGTGAAAGATCATCAGACTGATCTGAATGTTTTCAGAAGATGCCACCAAAAATCCAACAAGGCACTTACAGAGATCTCTGTAAGATCTGTGCAAGAAATAATTTGTTCCAACAAGAATGCTTCACTAGAATCTGTCAGTAGTTAAGATTTACAATCAAAAAAAGATCAAAGACAAAGCAGGACGCCAGCTGGCCTGGCCTTGGGTCAATAAATCTTGCCTTAGTAATTTGGCTTCTAAAGCAAATCAGAAGCAAACAGTATTCACTGAAATCAAGGCAGGTGATAACTTTGATGCATATGTTAAATTATTTTGCTCCTCCCTGTCAAGTGTGTACAATGAGGGTCCCTTACTGCAGTTTTACAAAACTGCAATCTGTACATGAAAAATACTATTTCAGTATGACAGATTGATCTTTGAACCCACTGGACAAACTCAGCAGGGGAAAAAAAAAAAGAAAATAACCCCAGTCATTAGTAATTTTTAACAACTAATTTAATTTGACTGATAAATGAAACTTTATTTGCATTCCATTTCTAAGAGATACTCATTTCTCAGAACTACAAAATTAAATCATCAATTTGCGCATTTAGTGCAAGAAATTTGTGATGAGTTTTTCAAGACATTAGGCAATTTCAAGTTTTGCTTTGTTATCATCAAATCAGTATTCGATGGTGTTTAAATACAATCACTTAAAAAATAGTCTTGTGCACCAGTATTCCCAGAAATAACACACAAATAATTAAAACCCAGAGCATGAAAAATAAAGATTTGATGCTATGCAGCACTTCAGGGGACATTAAATTCCAGTTAACAACATTTTAATCCCATGCAGTACTTCAGCAACTTAAGCAAAAAAAAAGGCAACAGCATACAACAGGGATGAAACCTCTAACTTCCACTTGATTTTCTCAGTTGTAGAAAATTGAGGTGAAAAGTTTTCCCAGGTCCCACAATTAATTACCTGCAGATGGACCAAGGAACATTCATGGGGGGGAAAAAAAAAAAAAACAACCAAAAAACCCCCCAGCCTTGTAGCTTTAAGGCATTATGTGACTAAGAACAATAGCACATCCTACATTTTGGAAGAAGAAGCTCTTTCCAGAAAAAGAGACTCATACAGCAATAAGGAATTTATGGTCCAACATTATCAAAAGCACAATCAGAGGGTTATGAGCAGGACAGGACACATTCCTCTTCAGACTTCAAGAGCTTTGTGAACAGTAGATCCCCACTGCAGGTGAATATTCTCAGTCTGAAAAGAAACTGGCAGGACAGCAACTCTGAAATGCCTAACAGGAGCTCAAGTCTCGTGTCGTTTAACTTTCCCCTCCACAGTTTGCTCCCAAGACCACACTTCCCACAGGAGAAGGCATAAGCAAGGAGAGGTGCTTCCCACAATCAGTAATATCATACTTGAGTCAGATACTGAAATTACAGTTAAGAAAGAAGAAAAATTATATAGAATGGAGAGAGTGATTTTAACTAACACTGTAATAAAAACTTAAAAACAAAACTAGAAGCACCAGAAACGGGAACCCGTTTTTGGAGGCTTATTCATACCTGTCAATTGATGATGGGCTGACAGCAGCTGGTGCCTCAGGTGGTTTTTCTTCTGGCTTCTCCTCTTTCGGAGCACTCACAGGTGCAGGTTCACAAGCCACTGCATCTGGTGCTGGTGGTGGAGGGACAGGAGCTGGCACAGGGGCAGGAACGGGGATTGGTGCAGCAACTGCTGTGGGAGCTGCAGTTGTTGAGCCAACAGTGGAAGTGGCATTTGACGGCTGAGTCGCTCCAGCTGCTGCTTTGGGCTGCAGGAGGACAAAAGAGTTCAGGCACAGAAGAAAGATCATAAATCCACGGCTCTCCAAGTTCTCTTATGATCATTTGTGTTTGCTACCGCTGCCTCAACATCAAGCACAACATTAAAATGTTGCAAGACATTAACTCTCTAACGCCCTTCACTGTGTTTAAACAAGCAACTGAGGGTGTCACTGAAGTACTCACACACCTGAGAGCTCACACTCTGAGGACAAAGTGAAATGCAAAGATCTAAATATTTACAGACCACAATACTCTAAGTATGAAAACAATCCTGTGTTTTACAAAAGCATATTTTCAGGAAGAAACCAAGAGAGTTGCCAGAAAACATCTGCAGAACAAGCATAAGCTTTTCTTACCACTCAGATTTTCTTACCACTCAGAAATCACATTTCATTATAAATGCTGTTTGCTGGAACACCACAAGATGCAAAAAAAACCTTCACCTGCAACATGTTTCAGTTATGCAATCTTTGCATTCAGAGCACAATAAAATCTCAAATACTTCAGGTCTGAAGTAAGCACCAAGGATACAGCAGAATGAAGGACTACTAAATTTACAGCAGAATATTTAGAGTGAATAATACTTGTATGCAATTGTGAAATAATCTTCACTTCTCTAACGGAAACCTGAATTTTTCTTGGATGTATTATTAATCCCATTACATAGCAATAGCCCCAAGGGCTGACAAAGCTGACCCCAATCTTTGCCTTTCCAAGCAAAATAGCTGAACTTTAACAAAACTACTTATTCAAGGTGCACCACTTTCAGACATTGACTGCTTGAAGAAGAAAACACTTACTTCCTCCTTTGTCTGCAAGGAGAAGTAATGCTTAAAAATGAATAGCTTCCAACATGATGGGCACAGCAAATAACATTTTAATAAGCACTCAAAGAAAAACACTGACACAGTCGGAATGCAAGGAGGGTTATTTTCTGCTGGATTCCTAAACCCTTAATGCAACAACGTCTGAGGATCAAAGTTAGCAGTCTGTGCCTACATGACTGGGCATGTCTTACCCACAATAGAATCAGGAAAGGGCAATTGAGCTCCAAGACTAGCAAAAAGACTGTAAGACTCAAGATATGCCCAATGTATGGGTCCTTTATTATCAGAATATACTGAATTTAGCAGTTCTTCATGGAGATCTGCCTTTAGAATCATAAAATTGTTGAGGAGACCTCTAAAATGATTGAATCTAACCCAGCACTGCCACACACACACCACTAAACAGTGTCTCTAAGTGCCACAGCCACATATTTCTTGAACACTTCCAGGAGTGGCAATTGCACAACTTCTCTGGAGTCTTCTTCTAGCAACAAAATGAAACACTGGACTATGACATCTCATCTGCACCTGTTTTCTTGTACTGATAAATGCCCCTGTGGCAAACCACAGATTAGGAAGCTGTTCATTCAGGAAGACAGCAACAACATTTATCTTTAACAAGCCCACATGTTTAATTATGTTTACTATTACCAGATAGAAATAAAGGGTATATCTGGGAGTAATGGGAATATATGTTTTCTTTGTCAGGAGGAGGAACTCTAGCTTCAAAATTAATTTCATATTCCAAAACACAGATGAAGCCAGTTGTATTCAGATTGCAGTGGTCTGGAATGCCTGGAAAATCAGTGGCTTGATTCCTGGAAGCAGAGTGACAAGTGGTTCAGAGAAGAAATACTTCAAACACGTGTCACAGTCATTCCCTATAAATTGCACTTGCAGTCTTTCAAAACCCACAGGTTTGTTTACTGCCAGATGTATCCTGTCTCTGCTGGTTTATACTGTTGAGTTTGAAAGAAGAAAAAGCCATGAACTATGAAAAGCAACATGGCAAGGCTGGAAGAGTTCCACAGAGAGGATTTATCAGCAAACTACCTAGGCTGCCTTCTTCGTTTTAACAATAAAAAGGAAAAAAATAACAGATACAAGAAAGAATAAACAGTAAAATCAGCCATTAGCAATTTTTTTCTTTGATACAAACATTCAGCACAGAGCAACAGCCAAAATCAGCTTAGGCAGACCAAGACTGTGAAGCAATATTTTTTATCTATTCACACAAGCTTTTTACTGTTGACCTGAACTTGCATATGATGAAATTCCACTGGTTTTAAGGATGGGCATATACAACCATTCATCACAAGAAAAAACAGAATTAAATTAATGAAGCTTCCTACTCAAAAGAAATGATTACTCACTTTTGTCACCATGACCACCACAAAGTTCTTCTCATCTATCTTGTATTCTTTAAGAGCAGTTTCATCATTAAGGATTTTACCTGGGAAATTAAACACGCATAAATTAAGAAACTGTTTAACAAATCAACAAATGATCTTGGGATTTCTTCACAAAAACACGTTGTATGCAGATTTATAAATAAATGTTAAACAGCCCAACAAAAAGCAGTTTGGCCATTAAGCTTTGGCAGCAGAGCTACAATTTTCCTCATATGATGTACAGAGTAGTGGATAGCTTCAGGGCTGCTGCCTGAAGTGCTGAAGATGCTTCAAAACCATTTAAAATAAAAGCATGAAATCTAGAAAGATTCACTGGAACCTGGAAAGATCCTTAAGAAAGATACATGTAAAACAGAGGAAAGGCATTAACACACAAAAAGCTTAACCAAGTAACTTATGTCTGCTTACACAGTAAGGGAAATTCCTTTCTACTTACGTTCCATTTGTTCTTCACATAAGAGCATTACTTGCAATAACAAGTGTTTGACCTTGCAACTTCAACAATTTGCAAGGCTAAAACATTAGAAAAAGCTAGAACTATTCCATAACTTGTCACCTTGACAGAAGGATGAAAAAGCTATCAGACAAACCTAGAAACATCTGTTGTACTACAGCTTTTGATGTTTCATAAGCAGAGGTGGTACTGTGACAAAATAGATTTGCATCACTTCTACAAGAACTTAAGAACACAGTAAACCACATACTTTTTGCCTTTTCTTAGAATAAGCTGACTTAGAAGCAGGACCACAATTCAGAAAACAAGTCTGTGCTTCAGTGAGTTTTATAGCACTGATTTCTACTACAGAATTTTCAGGGAATACTTTATGATATAAATTGATTAATTTCCTGAAGATGTGCCACAGACTACTTCCATTTCACCACCTCTCTAGTGGACTGCAACAAGGACACATCCTTATCCTGATAATTGCAAGGAAATCAACCAACACATACATTTTAGGGCATTCAGAAGGCAAGAGACTGGTTCCACCAGTCTTGCAGGTCAAACATTCAAGGAAGTATTGCATGTAGTGCAGTAACAGCAATACCTGTAGCATCTGACTCAGAACCTACAAGGGTTTACTCACAATTTTTATAGGCACTTCGGGGAAGGCTTTAATGAGTGTGTATGCAGTATAATATATATACTTTATGAAAGTATATATACAGACATCCTGTCTTCTCAGAACACACCACTCGGGGTTTTAGAGCTCACCCTAATTCAGATGTCAACTCAATGGAACTGCCTCTCTAATCAAAGTCAGCTGGGGGTATCGCTTTGCTTTACCAAACTATGAAAATCTACAGCTCATTTTAGTAAAAGTAAAAATGTCACCAATATACCCTCATACGTCTTGTCCAAGAAAAGAGACAAAAAGAGACCCCATCTTTAGATAATATTATATTCTCAATCTTCTTTCCTACATTTCCTACTGCTTGTGAAGATTATTCAATATTGCAGATACATTCTGACTTCACAAAACACTCAAGTCATGCCACAGAATCTTATGCAATCTTTGATTTTTGCAATCACAGTAACACAATATTAAGAGTGCCATGCAGTTACACATATTGTACAAAGCCTTCTGCCTGGCTCATATTTCTTGGTTGTGCATGAGTCTTCCACCTTTATGTTCTTGACAGGCACTCCCCCCACTGAAGTACCAGGGACATAAAACTTGCTATGAGATGTATTCCAGAGGAGCTGTACAAACACAGAGACTCACAACTTCTCTCCCATTAGCCTGTCTCCACTGTTAACAGGGGCTTTGGTTTATCACAAGTGAAAGAGACAATACTTGTTACAAAGCAGTACATAAAAAAAGTGAAAAGTCCACCAAAGTTTCTTTCAAACTCAGTTTTAGAGGAAAAACAAAACACTAGAGGGAGTACTGGAATAGCACCAAAGTTCTGACATGAAGTGAGAACAAAAAAAAGGATTTCTGTATTAACTCCAGAATGAACAAGGCAAGTAAAATGAAGCTCAAATGAAGTTAATTTCATGTTTTTAACTGACATTAGCCTGCTTTTTGCTAGTACATAATGCACGTTTCTAGTGACAGAGCTTAAAAGTATTGAAAGTACTTTCGTAAGGATTTGGTGGTGGTTTTCTTTTGTCAATCCCAAAGAAATAATCTGGTTTTTAATTCTCTGTGGTATATACAGCAATGATTCAGCTATATACAGCATAAATTAAGTAAGAAAAGAATTAAGCCAGAGCAGCAGCTTTGACCTGCTGAAATCCTGAATTCATGTAAAAAAGAGCTATTTCTTCTTCACCCAGCATATCCCTAAGACATCATGGTACAAGAGAAAAAGATGACAGACACACATGCATTAAAACCTAAAAAATTCTAATTCAAAATTAAGTGTTCCCTTTGACACTAAGTTAATTTTTGTGTTTGTGGGGGGTTTTTATCCTGTCGGTACTTCAGTTCTTAGAATTCTTAGAAGACTTAACATTCACATCCAAGTCAAACAACAACATAAAATAAGGCAGGTTCAGATAAGTTATCTTCAGAATATCCATTACCTGCATAAATTAGTTTTTGGCCAGCTACTGGAAAGGCATCTTTCCCCCTTTCTGATTCAATCTTCTCTTTCAGTGCCTTCACCTAAAGCACAAAAACAGTCTTAATGAAAACAAAGTTCAGAGTAGAAACCTAATTAAGTATACTTTAAGTTTTAAATACTGAAGAGTAGTTTCAATCATGCCTTGATTATGTCAAGTTTATCAGTCTTCTGAACATGTCACTGTAACCACTTTGCAGAGGAACATGCCCTTTCCCAAACAGTCTCCTGTGCTGAATCAAATCAGGTAATTAATTCTTCCATGAGAAGTTATTAGTATGAGTGTAGAACACAGTGAAAAAGTAAATTAAGAAATGAGGGGAGCAAAATTGTTTCCATCTCTTGACCCATTTGCCCTGTTCTTTCCCTGAATGAAGAGGGTACACCTGCTATAAACAGAGCAGAAGGTTTTCATCATCATAACCACTTTTCAGGGAATGCCTGGGTTTTTTTTTTTTGGTAAGATCACCATGACATCCAACCTTGAAGTTCCCATACGCAAAGACTTGTGCAAAATGTTCAGATTAATATCTTATATAAAATTGCCTTCAAGTCCTCCCTCTCCACCACAATTTCTGGAGCTTCACATACATTTACTTGCTTGCACTGATGCATCACCCCCACCTTCACAGCACCAATAGCTCAAGTGGCACTGCTAGCTGCTGCCATGTGTAAGAATGCTCCCAGTTCTCCAGGAGGACTCTGTAATGCTACCCTGAGGAGGTAAAGCAAGCTCCTGTAAAAGCATTCCTGCACCGACACATCTGCAGTCACGTTTTAAGACAAACTGCCTGCACACACAGTCAATTCTTGCTTTTCTGCAGACACTCCCAGTATTCAGAAAACAAAGACAACCAATCTGCTATGAGCTTATTACTACAAGCTAACACCATCTTCTAAAGGTTGGGGTTTTTTTTCCCTGAATATTGAAAAAATCTATTTCATAAAACTCTGCAAGGATACAGAACGCAACATATTGCTTCCCTCTATGGAACTAAACAAAAATAGGGAGCCAGCTCTTTTTCCCCAGCAGATGAAGAAAGGATGCTTTTGGTATTTTGTACCATAGATGCCATCCCAGCACCTGCCAAGTGCTTTGGAATTAGTCTCCAACCAGGCAGTTGCTTTCCCACAGCAAAGCTAGGAGCAGCTCACTGCCACCCCTAAGTCCTGAGGATAGTCAAATTTGACAGTAGTTTGCTGAAAGCATCATCATTCTCACACACTTACTTTACAACAATCTGTCCTATCGTTGGATTTACATTTATTTTTAAAGCATATTTTCTAGAAAATTAAAAATATGAACTTGTTAATTCCTCCCCAGTTTTAAGGATGGAAGTGACTCACATTGCTACTGAACAATCTCCTTCACCACAGAGAAGCCATCAAGGATTTTTTTTCCTAAACTTTAATAATAATACTGTCTAATACTTCACACAACTTCTGTTAAAGTCCTTGCACTAGGGCAAATCCCTTGAATCATGTAAAAAGCCTGTTATGTTTGCAAATGTCTAATTTTTACCACTCTCCTTAGGTATTTTTATGCACTTGTACCAATCACTCAAAGATAATGACTCCAGACTACTTTTATACCCAGGTACCATGTTTGTCACAGATTTGTAAGAAATATTGCAATGTGACTAACGTGCATAATCTATTTCCAGGGAGAAAATTAAAGTTTGTTTCATGTCCACTGCATCAATCAAGGTACTGGCTTCAAATGTCTACTTAGTCTCCTTTATTTTCTATTGTTTTATTCCAGACAACAGTCTTTTTCCCACAAGGAACAAAACCAAGATGTGTTCTTTCAAACGCAAATGTTTGAACAGCTAAAAATCCAGGTCAGGACACACTGAACACACATGTTGATTTACTACACAATAACTGGATCCATGAAAAGGAGTTAAGGTATTTACTGCAGGAGGATCCAACAATTCATTTGCCTTTGCTGACCACCTGTGTGTAGCATTTCCCCTTGTTATTACTGGGCTTTGATTGATGTACTGCAAGCGACCTGAGGCACTCCAGTGTTCCAAAACCTCCCAAAATGTTCCCCCTTGCACAAGTCTGCAACAAACAGGATTGTGCTTTCATCCCTTTGGCAGGTGGCATTCATCTCCAGATGTAGGCAAACTTCCATTTACAATATGGAGCCAAGAGAAATGAGAAAAAAAAAATCTGGGAATCTGTTAGAGAGTTTCACCATCCTCACTGCACAAAATCCCTTCCTTACATCTGCTCTTAGCAGGCCTGCTAAGAAGTCTGTCCCCATCTTTCCTATAAAGAACCTTCTGTTTGGCACTGGAAGGTTCTCCAAGATCTCCCCAGAGCCTTCTCTTCTCCAGCCTGAACCACCCCAGCTCTCTCAGCCTGTCTCCACAGGAGAGGTGTTCCACCCTCTGAACACCTTCATGGCCTCCTCTGGATCAGCTCCAAAAGGTCCACATCCTTCACGTGCTTCATGCAGCCCCATGTTCCACAGGATTACACCTAGGAAAACTAACTCAGCAGCCACAGGCAGTTTCAGCCTTGCTGGACATTCAGGTGGCTGTGCTTCAGCTGTGCAGGCCCCTTCCACAACTCAAAAACCCTCTCTGCATACTAGTACTGACATAATTTTTATTATTGTGGTGGTCTAGGTCAGGACAGACTAAAGACATATGCTAATTACTATGCAGTAACTGGATCCACGTGCAGCAGTTTGATATTTATTGCCTCAGTGAAATAACAATGCAAATAACACCACGAGGTGACAGAACCATGGTGGTTCTGAACATAAAAACAAACTACAGGTTTTCTCCTAGAGAACAGAGACAATCTTTGGCTAAAGCTTGCCAATACAGGGGCCACCATTAACTTCTTAATTCTTGAAAAGACTGGAAATCCTGAGGAGAAAAGGCAGTTACAGTTTTCAGTGCTGGTCTTTATTCTCTGCCTGTATTCTTGCCACATACATCAATCAGTTTAAGAAGAGATTACATCCTAAATTGGAACACAAATTACTTCTGCTCTCCAGCTGACAGCTTACAAAAATCTAAAAGAAATTTAAGCTTAACATAACTGAGCCAATTTACAGTTTTTTGCTATCTTTGCCCAGGGACGCTGCCATTTGCAAAGGGGAAGATCATTTACATAGGTCTCTCATTTGAATGGACGGTTCACTCTACTGTGAACTCTTGCCATCCAAAGATATTTTATGGTGACTAACAGTAATCCACCATGAGCTCCCTAAGTACAAATTTAAAATTCTGTAATGTCATTCAAGTTGCCCCTTTAAAACAGAAAAATACACCAAATAGTTGAGTAATTTCAAGATTACATTCAAAAACATTTCAGAGCATTGCTTAACTGCTTTATAAAGAATAGTGATTTAGATAAGGGAGTCTGCCCTATCTCAAATGAATACAATGAACTGATTGGATCACACCTATTCAAAGGAACAAACAAAAGGACTTAAACCAACTCTTAACTACTAGAGCTTGAACCTGCAAGAAATGCTCAGGCTAAAATAAAAAGAGCTTGCCTATTCTGGCTTTCATCACTGCCCAGCCTAGGAGGCCAGAAACACATCATTTGCAGAGGATACAATACTAATTCTCAGAATAAAAAAACTAATATATAAGGTCAGATACATCAATTTTAGCAGTAACATTCCAGTGGCAAAGAATTTCCTCCTGTAGTTCTAACTGGAGTGACTGAAGGCATAGTGAGAAATAACTGTGCCATTATTTCTGCTAAGAGAGGAAAATGTATAATAGTGCAACAACCTGTATGTCAGGTGCAATCCACTTTCATTTAGATTTAAACCATAGATATTCAATTTTCAAGGAAGAATTAAAAAAACAAGGAGAGAAAGAGAGAGAGAGAGATTGAGAAGTCCTTTCAATGCTTTTCAGAAAAGACAACTGCATCTTCCAGCTGCTGGTGCAGTGAAAGGCTGAGAAAAGCAACATCCTAAACTTTGCCTCCAGCAAATTAGGTTGCTGAGAACCTAACTTCAGCACTGCCATTGGTTATTAAGTGAAAATTAATTTTGGGGAAGCACACCAAGCACATTGATCCATCAAACTAAGAAACCATTCATAGATTATGATTTATTTTACTCATAAATACAGATCCATAAACCAAACCTTCAGGCTTCCTAGCTTTATTCAACCTGATTAGGGTTCAAAATGTATTTCAGACCTCACCAAATCCCATTTTTCCTCTACCCTTATAAAATTTCACAGCACAATAAACAGAGCCTGTAGTTCATGGCAATAACTTTAAGAATGAGCATCAATTCATCTACAAACACTTTACCCTGAAGATTCAGAAGCAGCACACTTACAGGCCAAGATTACTTTCTTCTGTCCCCTATGAATTCAGACACAAAACTCTCCCTACTACTCAGAAACTGAATGCAATGTCCTCGAGAATATATTATGCCATGCAATCTGTTTAAGGAAGAGCTAGAGATGACTGACTCCTAACTGAAAAACCGAGGTCTTCCAAAGAAATACCAGTCATCAACTGCAACCCAGACAGGCGTCTAAAAACGGGCTTCACGAAATCACCAGTGCTGAGTTTCCCAGTCACTTTTTGCCAGCTAAGCAAGCAGGGTATGCTGGGTTCCATCCAGGCAAGCAGTTCCCATTGATCACACATCGTCCCCCTACCCTCTCACACACCAGTTTTCATCTCTCCTACCTCATATGAATGCTAACATAGAAAAGGCAAGACTCATTAGTTCATTCAGAGACTCATTTCATAAATCCCAATGAAAAGGTGAACAGTGTACTTTCATCGGTTTAATGTATAATTACATAGGCAAGACAAATTGCTGAATTTCTTGAGATGTTGGGCGAAACTGAATACAAAGCTGGAAAGGATCTCTTCTGACACCAAGCCACAAACCCATCTTCCACACCACAGCCTTCATCAGGAATCCGATGCACCCACAGACAAGGTTGTTTGCTACCTTTACCATGAGGCTGCTAAAAAGTTTGCTCTGATATTGGATGTTTTTTCCTAGATTCCACCCCAAGTTATTTCATAGACAATTAATACTGATTTGTTCTTATGCTGATGTTATCATTCAAGCATGAGGAGCCTTCCCACATCCACTGGTGCTTGCTAGTGTAAAACATTTACATGATTTCACCAAGACTTGCGAGCTAAGCCAAGCAGGTCTCTTTAGTTTAATTTCCTTTAGTCTCTTTAGTTTCCCACAGGCTCCAGGCACCTCTTTCCAAAGGTAGAAAGTAATTTCCCTTGGGAACAGGTGGCCAGCACACTTGAAGCAGAATAGCATCACTACTCTCCCTGGACATTTCAGGATTTATGATCTTCAGGACTTCACCTTTTAATGAACCTGATTCCAATTAATCCATGCTGCTCACTTGAGAGCTGTTTACCAAAGTCTGACCCTCAACTAGGCAGACAGGTACTAATGCTAAACCTTGTGTTTTTCAATGTTATCATGCATTTGTACTCAAATTCTTATAAAAGCAATTAAAGGACTGTGAAGAGATGGATCCCAAGATCAACTCTGAAAGACCCTCTCTACCAGCCCAGCTCTGCTGAACTGCTTGTCTTGGAGAATAAAAAAAAAAACCCTCTGTGCAGCATTTATTCTACATTATAATTCTGTACCACTCTTCATCTTTTTCTGTAGTAAGCTAATATGTTTCTCCCAGACTTTGGGAAAAATCATAGTTAGACAAGGACAAAAGCTTTTACTTCAAAGGGCTTTGCTCTTTTCCTCCTCCCTGAGGGAGGGCATCATAGTCCAAAAACTTGTTTAGAATTTATGTTAAATGTTCCTGAGTTTTCTCCTCCCACTGCCCTTGCAAAAATATTTACCACATGTTACACTGCTACATAGATACTGTTCAAAGTCAGGCGAGGACAATGCGGCTGCATCAGACAATAAACCTGCTAATGAAGCAACAAAATGACCAGTGCAACAGGTTTCACTACCCCTTAATCAAATTCCATGATCAGCAACTGATTAATGACAAATATTGTGCCTACTACTGAAAACACGCAGAGGATAAGAAATTACCAAGCTCCCAAGTCAATGCTTTACAGTACTTTTACTGGTAAGAATCTATCTGGTTCCTGCTACTTCTTTCTACAAATAATAAAAGCAGGCTTTTCTGGCACAAAACTCCATTTACAGTGTTCTCTTATACTGCCTTTCTAAACAGGACAGTCATATTTAGTCAGAAGGCAACAATAATGGTGGTTACATGAACAGATCACTGCCCTACTTCAGGCCTCAAAGGCATAACAGATACAGTAATTGGGAAGAACCACAGGAGAGGAAGAGCCTTGTGAATCCAGTCAGGCTTAGTAAGCTTAGTAAGTGCCTGGAAAAAAAAAAAAAAAAAAACAAAAAAACAACAGTTGTACTCAAATAAACAAGGCATCTAGAATTACTCCAGCATTTAAAAACAGACAGGATAGAGCATTCATAAGTTCCTTTATTTACTTGCTGTGTTTACTGCTGATGAAGTTTGAAGACAAAGAAAGAAGCAGTATTCTCTGAAGAAAAATAATCTGCAATTGTCAAGGTAAAAATCCAAATTTAACCCTGACATTTACTTTCTCTGCAATTACCTCTACCTTTCACATTTCCTCTACAAAATTGAGCTCATCTACAGGCAAGTGAAATTTATAAGTCTAGTAATTGTTATGCACTGACCAGAGATCAAGAGAAATAATTTCTGATCTCAAAGCTGGCCTCCAGGCCTCCACACACTTCTGCCCTGCATTTCAAAATTGACATAAGCCCTACTGAAAGAGGAGACACCGGGGCCAGTTTTCTGATGCAAAAAGGTGACTAAAAGCAGCTTTGCACTAACACAGCAACACAAATGTCAACCTAAAGCGGAGCTTTCAGCTATCTGCAGCTTGAAGAAAAGCAGCAAGATGGACAGTCCTGCTTCTGAAGCCACAAAGGCTTGTTTTAGGAAGAAAGGTTACATTCTGAGTGGTGACTCTTGCATGGTCTTGTTGATCAGCAAAAAAAATCCTCCTGTAGCTTTGGGCAGATGATTTTTACAGTAGGCATATTCCCCACAAACTAGTTTACAAGTATAAAAGTGATACAGTTGTTTGAGTATGAACAAAACTGGCAGGCCATTTCAATCAATGATAAAAAGACAATTAAAAAACCCTTTTTCCAACAGTGCATGTTGACCAGCCATTTGGAGGGGTGCCTCTGACACAAAAACACAGGGAAAGACAAGGAGAGGGAGAACCAGAGTCAGTGTGTAGACAACACTCTGTATGCTCACAGCCATGGCAAGCCCTTCCCTCTCCTTTTCCCGTTCCTTTGGTGCTCCCTGCAGGGCAGCATGCAGAGAACAGCCACCCTTACAGGCTCTAGGTGAGACATGCTGCACATCAACATGTCCTGTGAAATAAAGAGAGATTTGTTTCACTGAGTCCACTCCACCCACAGGCACCTTGACCAAAGACACCAACCTTGGTGAGAGAAGACATTGCCAGCTGTACCCTTCAGTGCTGTAAGTTTACACCCCCCTGCCTCACACCTACAGATAACCTTTGCTGTGTTTTGGGAATTCAAATAAAATGTTTGAAAAGGTTTGTCAGTAAACACAGCCATTTACACACAAGGGCAGCAATAGGACTCCAGACAGCATCAGAATCATCTGCTCATATTAATTCTCTTTAATTAAAATGCACTCTCCTTTTTCACCAACTTCCAAAGGGAACACATTCCAGCCTGTTGTTATCCATATCAAGGACAGATGCCCTCGCTTTCTAGTCATATCTGCAAAATAGACTTTATGTATATGTACAGAACCATCTTTAAGTGTGTACAATCTCTATATTTAATACAGTCTCTATATTTAACTTCCCAGTGTACTGGCCACCTGGGGAAGTTTAGATTTTGAGAAGTACAGCACATAATACTGCCAAATTACTAAAAGTACAAAGCTACCTTTTCTTTGCTGACAGCTAAACTGGCTAAGAACATTCTCAACAAAGTAGTTGAAAAATTATGGGCAGAGCCACATCATTTGAAAAATGGGCAACATGTAAAAACATATTCCAATACAAATAAAATAACTGCAGTTGTATCAAGTAATTCACGCTATCTTATCCTTTCCTTTATTAATTTTTTTAACAATGCGTCATCCTGCCCAAAATTCTTTGGAAATTATATTTAAAACACTGACTAGAATTTCAGGAAAATACTCCTGAACTTGTGAAAGCCTAGCCTTCTTCAGCCAAGAATCAGAACAACCTCCTTACTTGAAAATCCTGACTCTTACCAGGAAAAAGAAAAGGACTATCCACCAAAGAAAGCAGTAGCAAAAAGCCCCTGGAGAGTTAATTAACCAAGTATAAATTGTAACAGACCAAAATTCCAAAATGCTGCAGTCTGTGAAGAAAATATGACAACAATGGGAAAAAAAAATGGAGCTACTCTTATTCTACTGATCTCTGAAGTTACAATTTTGCAGAGTCATGTATCAAACCACAAGCAGCAAGTACAAGCCCTTCAAATTCACACCTCCTCTGTCTTTGCAAGCACACACAAACGAATAATACAATCCTAAAGAGAGGCAAGAACAACAAAACAGATGAGGAGAAAGATACCTGCAGTACAACGCAAAGAGCCAATTAAAAAAGAATACCAAGACCTGAAAAACATCTTTATCCTAGAAGGGTACTTCTGGATTTTGAACTGAGCACTTTAAGCATAAAATTATAAACCCCCAGGGAAATACAAAAACAACCCTCTTGGTCACAACTGCTGTAGGATTAACCTGCACCGAAACACATGTAGGAAGGAGGTTTTTAAGGGTATGGTCACACTCATTCACAAGCTCCAAGCCCAGGACTCATCTTTCACCATGTCACTCAGCAGCAGTCTCCGATTCTTCCGGAACTGTTACAAAGTTAATTCTTCTGACACAGTAGCGTTAGCATCCAGAAATGTCCACGTGAAGCAAACACATGCTAAGGACACACCAGAAGGCAGCAGAAGCTCCAACTTCCACAACGGAGTGTTCTGCTGACACGGTGTTAAACAAGCTGGCTTTCCCTGGGTGTTCAAGTGCTGTGGTGCAACAGCGAAATGTGAAAGCCCATATTATGTGACACAGAGACTGCAGCCAAAAAGACTGCTGACATCCTGAACATTCCTTGCACTTCTCTGCGTTTTGACAATCAGGTTTTTAGGTTAACAGCGCAGGGGGGAAGCTGAAAACGAAGCAGGACAGACTTAACTTTTGCCTGGTGTTTCACTTTCAAAGTTAAGAATGTTGAAGATTTTTAAAACCCTGCTTTGTGTCTACATGGCTACAACAGAAGTGCCATTTTAGAAGCCTACAGGGTCACCTCAGACAAGTGATGTGGCTACACAGGTCTGCACCAGTGTCAGACAGCGCTTCTTATTTGCTCCTAACACAATGTTTAACAGATTTACTTTCTCACAGAGAGCCAACAAAAAGAAGCAGCAGCTTGTGCAGATGGATACATGCTTTCATTTACCCTGGTTAAATCTAAATGCTCAAGCCCTGAGTGGCCCCACTCGGAACACCAGAACGGCCAAAATGGGTAAAATCCCCCCCCCCGACGTGTGGAGCTTGATGGGTGCATCACAGAACTTAAGGAGAAACAGCCAGGTTTGCAAAATTTAAATTTGATAACAGGCCTTCCCCAATAATAGGGCCTGAGGCTAAATATTTTCATCTTCTTTAGTCAGTCATGGTACCATAGAGTCTTCACCCAGTGCTTTGGCAAGCAAGGTAATAGCTTCAAGTAGAGTTTTCACTCACTCAAAATACTCAGTTGGCCAATGTTTTAAAACACAACCAAACCAAAACTAGTCACACTTTTGAAGGCAAGCTTAAAATTCAACTGTGTGATTTAATAGGGGGAAAAAAAGGCCAGTTGCTTGTGCAAAAAACTAATCAGCAAGGGTAATTAGTTATTGCAAAGTATGCTGCTTCAAATTATTACTGGAGGTTGGTTTAAATATTCCTATCAACAGCTCTCAGGGACAATCATTAAATCTTGCTACCTTGCACAGTAGCATCAAGTCTCTCCAGATTAACTGGGTACTCAGAGTAAGGGGAGAAATTGCTGGGAACTAACACAAAAGCAATTTTACAGAACCAGAACCCAACTTTAGAGCAACAAGTTTCCTGTGCCTATCGCAACTAACCTGATTTTTGGCCTTGTCACAGCACAGGGCAGAAATCCAAGTAAACAAGCCTACCTCTGAGAAACACACACATGGTCCAAAGACTAAAAGTAATGTTTCCCAAACTCCATGAAACACATTGCAAGGTCTCAGGAAAGTAATCTAAGAAACCAGCACACTTCTGGCTAAAATTCGCGTATTCCAAAAAATCTGACTGAGAACTTCAAAGCACACTCTTGTGAGGCACTTCCTCAGCATAGCACATTTCAAAGTGTTTTCTGATTTTAAGACTCAGTTTGTAACTGAAGGCTCAAAGCTGAGCTTCTCTTTACTAAGTTCTATGATTTTTAGTATTTCCAACAGTAATTTCTTAGTTATTTTCTAAAAAGTGTGCCACAGAAATTAAAACACATTTTTCACCCCTACAGCTAATCATAAGATCAAGTCTTTATCCTGCCATTTTTAAAACACAGTTCCCCTCAAATTCTACCAGATTTCCTCTGCCTTACCACCCATTCCTGGCCAAAACCTGAATTTATGCTCATGAGGAGCATTTTTATTTTGAGCCACTGTAGCAGCTACATTTATAAACAGAGGGTGCAGTCTCATTTTCCCACAATCCAGCTTGTAGTCATTGCATTCTGCTGTCTCATAAACTGGTGAGGGCTTTGACTGGCAACATTCCTTCAGTCCTCTCCTTGAATTTACTTCCCAGGACCTTAGTGAATGCAGAGAGCAAGAGAAAAAAAAAATAGGAAAAAAAGAGTTTTTTCAGCAACAGCAAAGACTTATGTTTCAAATATTTGAAGGTTTCTGACCCCTGCTTCTCCTAGGCATTTGCCATGTCCCCCAGTCACAATGGTAACCCAAATGAGCTCTTAGTCCAACTTTCAACTGCCCTCCTTTATTTTTCTTGAGATGGAAGAGGGTAAACCAACAGACTTTATAAAAGGAGATACAATGCTCTATAGCTTCTAGAGCTTTGCTGCCCACCCAGATCTTTCAAACCAGGGCCACAAGTGTGTCTTGGCTATCAAAACAACCATCTCTGCTCAGGCCAAGTGACAAGGCAACTTCCAACCCTGCCAACTCACTTAGGGCCCTTCCTCTCATCCCAGAATACCGCATCTCCCCGAGGGTTTTCCAGCAGGCTCCCGCGAGCCAGAAGAAGCTTCACCTGGAAGCAAAACACGTCTCCTCCTCGCTCACAGCACGCCCAAAGGGAGGGAGGCTGCTGTGAACCCCAGCACCGAGGTCAGCAGAGCCTCTCCCGCACTCTCCTGCTAAGTGCAGGCTGATTAATCACTGCAGCTCGCCCCGCGAGGCCAAACAACAAAGCCTCCCGCACTCCGCCACCTCCACAGCGATGCACCCCGCAGCAAACACCAGCCCCTCTCCAGGCAAGCCCCACAGCTCTCCCAGCCTTCGCCTCCTGGGAATCCGTGGAGGGATGGGAAGGAACACCAGGTTTTCCTTCTGCTGGACCCCCCCAGCCCCACCCGTCTCCCCGCAATATCCGAGATATCCCAGCCCTCCCACCACAAACCCCACCGACCGCCAACCCCGCTTCCGAAAGGGAAAACTTTCGCTTCCTGCAGCGCTCCTCTCCTCCCCAGGACTACGTGAGGTGTTGATTCCCCCTCCCACCTCCCGGGCTGTTTCCCCTTTCCACCTCAGAGCTATTCCCCTTTCCACCTCCCGGCCTATTCCCCTCTCCACCTCAGAGCCATTCCCCCCTTCCCATCCCCCGAGCTATTCTCCCTCCCACCTCCGGGGCGTCCTCCTCAAAAACATGGGGGGGAAAAGTCCTTCCGCCGGAGGCTCGGCCACGGCAGCCCCTTTCCTTCGGCGACGGCAAGTCCCTCTCGCCCACCGGCACCCCGAGGAAAAGGGCTCCCCTCATCGCCGCCGCCTGACCTCACCCCCTCCCCGCGGCCCCGAATCCCCCAAAATCATCATCCCGCACCACCCCCGCGGCCCCAACCCCTCAGTGGATCTCCAGCCACTCCTCCGGAGGTCTCCGTCCCTCCTTCCCCCGGGGGTGAGGGCACAGATCCCCGCATCCCTCTCCGCGGCCGCGTCCCGGCGATGTGGGGGCGGCGGGCCGGGGGGGGGGGGGGGGGGGGTGGTGCGGGCGGGGGAAGGAGCCCGGGAATGGCCGCACCGTCTCCTCGGGGTCGATGTCGATGCGGAAGGTTTGCTGCTGCAGCGTCTTCAGCGTGATCTGCATGGCGGCGGGTAGGTGCCGCGCTCCGGCCGCCCTCGTCCCTTCCCCGGGAAGAGGTGGCGGGGAAGAGGCCGGGAAAGGGAGGAGGAGGAGGGAGGCGGCGCCGGGCTCGGCGGGAGGGGGGGACGCGCATGCGCCGCCTGAGGCGCCCCGCACGGCGCAGGCGCGGGCGCGCCTGAGGGCGGGGAGAGCGGGAGGAGGGGCGCGGGCCGAGACGCAGAAATACAAAAATATATATTTTTATATATCTGTACAGAGAGAGAAGGAAGGGCGCGAATGTGGGGGAGAACGTCTGCGAGTCCGGCCTGTGAGCGGACAGCACGGTGTCAGCACGCCGTGGCACTGAGTGACGCGTCCAGTCGTGGCTGGAGCGCCTCCGGGGCAGTGACTCTGCAGTCTGCCCAGTCACGCTTTCTTTGGAGAAATTTTTTCCTAATATCCGGCTAAACCTCCCCTGGCCCAGCCTGAGGCCGTTCCCTCTGCTCCTGTCCCTGTTCCTGGGAGCACAGCCTGACGCCCCCGCTGTCCCCTCCTGGCAGGAGCTGTGCAGAGCCACAAGGGCCCCCCTGAGCCTCCTTTGCTCCAGGCTCAGCCCCTTCCCAGCTCCCTCAGCCTCTCCCGGGGCTCCATTCCCTTCCCAGCTCCCTCAGCCTCTCCTGGGGCTCCATTCCCTTCCCAGCTCCCTCAGCCTCTCCTGGGGCTCCAGCCCCTTCCCAGCTCCCTCAGCCTCTCCCGGGGCTCCATTCCCTTCCCAGCTCCCTCAGCCTCTCCTGGGGCTCCAGCCCCTTCCCAGCTCCCTCAGCCTCTCCTGGGGCTTCATTCCCTTCCCAGCTCCCTCAGCCTCTCCTGGGGCTCCAGCCCCTTCCCAGCTCCCTCAGCCTCTCCTGGGGCTCCATTCCCTTCCCAGCTCCCTCAGCCTCTCCTGGGGCTCCGTTCCCTTCCCAGCTCCCTCAGCCTCTCCTGGGGCTCCATTCCCTTCCCAGCTCCCTCAGCCTCTCCTGGGAGCTGCAGCCCCTTCCCAGCTCCGTTCCCTTCCCTGGCCACGCTCCAGCCCCTCAATGTCCTCCTTGGAATGAGTGGCGCAGGATACAACACTTGTAAGTTGTTAGACGAGTTTATTAATACACGCTTGCGGGTTCATAGCACCTCAGTTCCGCCAGTGCTGGTTTTGTAGGATATAAAAACCATCTAGTCCCAATCCCTCTGCCGTGGACAGGGACACTCCCACTAAACGAGGTTGCTCAAGGTTGCTTTATCCAGCCTGTCCTTGGACACCACCAGGGGTTGGGGCATCCACAAGCTCCCCAGGCAACCTGTTCCAGTGTCTCACTGTCTGTAAAGAATTTCTTCCCTATGTCCAACCTAAATCGGGGATAAAGAGGGGAGATTCCCCTAAAAAGGGGAGATTCTCTAAATCTCCCCCCTTTCTGTTTGTACCTATCCCTCCTTGTTCCATCACTACAGTTCCCAACAAAATGTCCCTCTCTGGCTTCCCTCTAGGCTCCTTCAGATGCTGGAATCTTCTCCAGGGGTTGAACAGCCCCAACTTTCTCCACCTGACTTCGCAGGGAAGGTGCTCCTGATGAACTTGGCCTCATCTGGACTTGCTCCAGCAGTTCCATGTCCTGCTGGCATTGAGGACCCCAGAGCTGGGTGCAGCACTGCAGGTGAGGGTCTCACGGGAGGAGAAGAGAGGCAGAATTGCCTCCTTTGACCTGCTGCCCACGCTGCTTTGGATGCAGCCCAGGATTCATTTGGCTTTCTGGGCTGTGAGTGCACGCTGCTGGCTCATGGTGAGTTTAGTGGTTTTGTAGTGCAGTGTTTGAGTAGCTGATGCGTGCCTTTGATGGGTTATTAACCTGTGTTTGCCCTGGTGCTCCTTAGGTAATATAGGAGGAGAGCTGCTACGAATAAACTTTAAAGTTGAGCCGGCTGTGTTGGTAAAAGAGACCCTTTCCCCTGCACCTTGTCACCTCTCCCACCTGCAGGTGTGGGGATCTCCGGGGGCATTTTCCTTGTATAAAGGCTGTCTTTCTGCAGAAGGGGATACTTATGTCAGGCTGACTTAATTGCAGCTAAACTCCAAATTTCCTAGTATTGTGTAATGGCCGGAGAATTTCTAGCCTGCCACATTGTCAGCTTAGTGTTTGTAATAAGAACCATCTTCTAGCTCCTTTTTTACAGTAGTCTTGGCTTCCTCACCACTTCCTCCCAGCAGCACGGCCAGCAGACGGCATTGCCGGGCAGAGGGAAGGAGGGAGACCCCTTTCCCTGCAGGAGGGAGGGGATGGGGACGTGCTACACGTACACACAGGGCTGGAGGTGCTGCTCATGCTCTGACACACGGCTGCCAGACAGCCAGAGCTGCCTCCTGCAGCTTTCGCAACTGAAAAGAAACCGCTGACTGTTGCTAGTAGGAATCCAGCATTTTTGACAGCACAGAATGACTTGCTTGCTCTGCCTGGAGAGCCATTAAAAAAAAAAAAAGGATAAAAAAAGAGAGAGAGAAAAAATATCACTTGCTATTTTTTGCTTGGGTGGTTACAACTTAAAATATGCTGCTTGTTCACTTTCACTCTTGCCTGATACCTAAGTCTATACTTTGAAGATAAAAGGGATTTTTTTTTAACTTTTCATTCAGCAGTCCAGATATGTAAGTGCTGAGCTTCATGTGCAAACTAAAGTACCTCATGCTGAGGGGTTGTGTCAGTTTCACTACTCTTTTCTTCTCAGATTTTGTTAAACTACTCATTCTGACTTCTGTGTTTGCTGGTTAGTGTGTGAAGCAGTTCTGCCCAGGGCTAAGGGTTCATTTGCACAGTGGCTGTTTAGCTGTTCTTGTAAAAGCCACAGAAAAACTGGGAATTCCCAGAATTCCAGAGGCTGTGAACAGCTAAGGATGAAGTGGTTTTTTTTCTGGCCATTTATTTGAATTTTGAAATAGAATGAGGGGAAAAAAAGAAGCCGTGATTTTTTTGGTTTTTTTTTTCCTTCTGAGTGGTTCAAGAACTTATGACAATTCACTATATGGGGAATATAATAAATAAACAGATTCCTGGTATTTCCTCTAGCTCAGTCCATTCAGCTCCATAAAATCTGGCAGGGCTTGGCTCTCCAGTTCTTTCTTGCAGCTGCAGAATAGAGGGCTGGAATTTCTTACCCAGAGCACTCTCATAATTTAGTTTTGCAGTGCTTCTCCTTGACAGCCAGTGCTTGGTGTGTTTTTGTTTTTTCATTCTGTGTCTGAAGTATTTTGGGTAATCGCCCTGTGTACTGACTGAAGCATCACAGTTAGCTAACTTCATTTACAACAGTTTATATGCTGACTCAGTCAGCATACAAACCTCTCCTATGCAAAGAGAAAAAAACTTGGATTGATTTGAGAGAGATGTGAAATGAAGCCAAAGACTTAGAAAGATGTTTTGGTGGCAAATGCGTACGATGATTACTTTTGGATTCTTGCTTCCAAGTAACTTGATTTCCCTGGTGTGCTTATTCCAGCTTTGTGCTGCTGTGGCTTTGCCCCTCTCAGCTCTTTTTGGGTTGTCCGTGATTTCCCAGGAACTGCTCTCTGCCCATACCTGTTCACTCTCCTGGGTTCAAGGACCCTGATTGTTACAGAACCTGTTGTAACTGTATCAATGTGTCACCTCAGGTTATGTGCGTGTCACCTCTCCAGCCACAAAAAAAGTCTCCCTTGCATGATACTCAGGTTTGCCTGCTTATCTTGGGAAGAGTTTCTGTGGTTTTCATGGCAAATACAGAGGCAAAGACTGGAGTCAGTGTTCTTGGTAAGTCAATTCAACCTCTGCAGTAACATGCAGTAAGTACACACACCTTCCTTGTTACCTGGGCCGTCCCACTGTCTTAGATGTCTGTGTGCAATTCAGGCTGCCTTATCACTGCCATAATTTTTACAAGTCCTGCCCAGACCCTGGGACTGATGGCAGATAAAGGATGTGAGGGTGGATCTCACACCAAAGAACTGTTTGGGGAAGCAAGGGGTGAAATGGTGCTTGCAAGAAAGCAGCACATTGTGTTTCAGACCTTTTGAGGTGGGGGAAGGCTTTTCAAAAACAAGAGAGTGCTGACAAAAATGGCCTGAACAAGGCCCTGAAGGTGTAAAAAGCAACTTTTTTTTGTCTGTGTTGAGCAGGGAGGAGGCATGCAGAGGGCAGTCCTCCAGGCAGATGCCTGTCAGTCTGGAAAACAGAAGTGATGGAAGGCAGAGGAAAGCTTTAGAGCTGCTGGTGGTGGTTAGGAAGAGTTGTTACACAGGTAGCAGAGCTCCAGAAGGGCAGCACAGCCTGGAAGGGCTTGGGATCAAATGGAGCACATGCTGGTAATGGAGAGGTGAGGGAAGTTAGCACCATTATTGACAGGCAGAGACATGACCTTACCCTTAAAGAAAGGCAGCATTTCACACTTATTTCACAATAAGTGAGCTATCCCTGAAAAATGCTTCAAAAGCAGTCTTTTCCCACTGGATGTGGACGTGAAATAGAAATGAATTAATGTGAGTTGTAGTGTTTATTTGGCATTAGGGTGAGGTTTTCCATTGAGTTGACTGGTGTCTGCTGTTCCGCACTTCTCCATGCAGATCTCCCACTGGCTTTCCCTGTATCACAAATTTGTTGGGAACACTAGTGGACCTTTTGTGAAGGCTGAACCAGCTGCAGGCCCATCTCTAGAGCAGGTGAACCTCTACTTAGATTCCATTTTGCAGTAACTCAGTAATTCACCCTCAATCTTATTCCACAGGCACTTTGTAGCTCTATCTGCCTCCTGTTGGCAGCATTGTTTCTTTTGGTACAGAAATCATTTGGGGTTTTACTTGTGCTGTGAAACTGCTACCGCCCTTCCTCAATCATCCTTACTTATTGTGCAGGACTAACACCAAAGCAGGTTCACACTGTTTGTCACTGCAGTAAAGAGCAGCTGTGCAGGTTAATCAAATTATTAGACAGTGACCATGGAGGCAGTGGTTACATGCAGCAAGGTGGTTGTAACCACTTCAGCCACTACCAGCTGCAGGAAGAAGAGGATCTGGAACTTGCTTTTCTTTGGATTTATTTGTAATCTCTCATGTCTGCATGCCTGAAAAAATAAAAAAGGTCAACAAAAAGGGCTAGATCCTTCAGGCTTGGAGACATCTCTCTTTGAAACAGTGGTGCTGCTTGGATGAGGGAAATCATTGGGTGCATTTTCAGCAGCACTCAGAAGCATGGAAATTTGCATTACAGTTCCTATCAGGCCTTGGACACCATGGATGTTAGCACTGGAGTCTGCAGAGAAGAACCTACAGTTCAGTTTTATTGCACACACTGATGGAAAGTTATTCTGAGATCAAAATGAAGCCCAGTGGTTACTGATAAAAGGGACTACAATTTCTTTTATGCAGGGTTCACAATTGAGAGCAATTTCTATTTTTTATTTTGAGAGCAATTGCTTTTCTGTTGTTAGTATTTTAGCCTGACTGACACTCAAACAGCTGCCAAGAATACTTGGAATTCACTATAAGAAAACAGCGTGGCAAGTGCATTAGACTATCAGCTTGACAGGCTTATGTATTTATTATGATAATTATGTGGGTGTAGTAATTGTATTAGGAATATCTAGATATTTTCTATCAGTAAAATCAGTACCAAGTGTGGGGAAACCCACAAAAGATTTCTCAGCCGACTCTAATCTGCAAATTTTCCTTAAACGTATAATAAAAGTTCTCATTCAGCTGCAAAACTTTTTACTTTAATTTATTTCCTCTATACAGGGATTTGGGAGCAGTAGCTATAGTAGGTGTATGAACTTCTTAATTTGAAATCACTATTAATTTATTTATGCCATTTATTAAGGAAGTAAGGGACAAGGGGAGATGGGGCATCTCAGTCCAGGGTGTGTCTGCAAGGCATGCTGCCTTCAGGAGATATTCCTATGGCATAGTCCATAGCACTGGGCTTGCAGTTGGAATCTAACCCCTTTATGTATCAGTTTGTTTGTTTGTTTGTATGCTCCCTTGCTGTCAGGTCAGTGTCATTTTGCAACTGCAGGAAATTAAGTTTTCCAAGAAAGGCCAAATAGGACTTGAAGTTGAGTACCAGGCTGCATAGTGCTTCTTGCTGCAAGCATTTCAGAGAAGAGGTCATCTTCCAGGCTTGTAACAGCCGTGGCTACTGACTCTGGAGCTTATCCCAGCAGTGTCAGTGCCCTGAGCATGCTATTGACTGGCATTGCAATCAAACTTTAAATCTCTGTGTGCAGAAACGACCTAGGAGAGGGAGGTATTGAATTCTTGCATCAAGAGAGTTTATCTGGGAATGAAAAAATATTTTTACCCATGTAAAGTTTCCTTATTTAATCACTGGTTTCTTTGGAGTGCCAGACAGCTAAAAGGGAAGGGAG
Source organism: Passer domesticus (assembly GCF_036417665.1). Lineage (NCBI taxonomy): Eukaryota > Metazoa > Chordata > Aves > Passeriformes > Passeridae > Passer > Passer domesticus. Next base: position 78,214,336 of record NC_087512.1, on the reverse strand, counting down.
TAAAAATGATTGGGATTTGACAAATGCCTCTGAAGAGAGTTATCTGATGTCTGTGTCTGTTAGCAGGAGGGGCTGCTGTGCCTCTAGGGGGGTTTACAGTGTTTCAGAGAGCAGACTCTTTGCCAACTATTCTAATATTTAGGATTTGTTTGAGCTTCTGTCCTGTCTGTGTCCCTGCCTGTCCTGTAATAACAAGGACAAGCGGGAGCCGGAAGCTGTACATTGTCCTCCTGCAGAGCTGCTGTGGAAAGCCCAGACATCTGAATATTCCAAAGCAAGGCCAGTAATTGCATGAGCCATTAGAATGGCAAATACTGCAGCCAGCCAGGGCAGGCCATTTCTATTGACAGTTATCACAGGGTGAGTCTTCCCAGCTTCAGGACAGGACTGAGCATTTCCAGAGTGGATTGCTGAGTGCTCTGTAAAAAGCTTCTAGGAAAATGATGTCAGGAATCATCAGAAATTAATGTGGAACATCAATTCCAAGAATAATATTTATCTGAAAAATAGTGAATCAAATCCTACAGGTCTAACTGTGCCCACTATGAGTAAATTAGATCTGTTTATTTTTGTATGAGTCATTAATCATATTGCAGTCATCACTGTGGTTATCTGAAAGTATTTTAATTTAATCAAAATGCAGTTAAAACTCATATAAACAAATTTGGCCTAAGCTGAACAGCCACACACACAGACCAGTCCTTTCCAGTGTGGTGTGAGGAACTAAACACCAAAACAGATCTTCCTACAGAGACCTGACTATGGATTTTTACATTATTTGATTTTGATCATGCACTTTCCAACACGTTGCTTTCTGTACTGACTGCCAGATAAAAGAGAACAATACACTGTGCTCTGAAGCTTTTGTCACAGTGTTTGTAGCTTGTACAGGCCATCTGCTGTGGAGTAATGTTGCTGCTACACTACATTGCTTTTCTAGCATATGTGTAACCTGACAGCTGGGGAGTGTGAGCCCTCTGGATTCAACTTGGAATTCACTTGGATGTGTAGTTATTCTGTCTACATAAAGCCTTGGGTAAAGCAATACCAACTCCTACGTCACAGACCACAAAATCATAGTCGTTGGCACAGATATGGATATCTTCTACCCCAAACTTTTACTTGGAGGAGAAGAATGGATTCCAGAATGAATTCAGACCCTGGTGCTCAAAGCTTTGTCCAGCCAGACTTTGAAAACCTCCAAAAATCCCACAGCCTCCTCTGGCTCCTGCTATAGTGCATAATTATTCTCATTTTTTCCCCTTCTAACCATATGCTGAACTTCTCTAGGTTCTTCTGGTGTCACTGTCCTTTCCCCTCCTGCCAGGGAGTGTTCTTCATTGGGAAGACCCTGGCCCCATCCACTTGATCTCATCCCCACAGGCACAAGGGTGTGCTGTGGAACTGCCCCAAACCATTCTCTGTTCCATGTTGAACCAGCCCCAGCCCCTCAGAACCTCCTCTCAGGGTGATTATTTCAGTCCCACAGCTCCAGTGGCCTGCCCTGAGCCCTTCTGGTTTGTCAGTTCTGCCTGGGACCCCAAACAGGACACAGAGCCCCAGTGAAGCCTGGTGGGTGCTGAGCAGAGGGGATCACCCTGGCCCACCTCCCTGCACCCTGGATAGGAGAGAAAATACATGCAAGTCTGTGGGGCCCAATGAAATAGATCCCAGAGTCCTGAGGGAATTGGCTGATGTTGCCAAGCTACTCTCCATCATAGCTGAAAAGTCATGGCAGTCAAGAGAATTCCCTAGTGCCTGGAAAAAAGGAAACATCACTCCTGTTTTTAAAACTGGGAGAAAGGAAGACCAGAGCTACAAACCAGTGAGCTTCACCTCTGTACCTGGGAAAATCATGGACCAGATCCTTTTGAAGCAATGTTAGGGCACATGGAAGACAAGGAGGTGTTCTAAGATATCCAGCATGGCTTCACTAAGGGAAAACTGTCCCTGCCCATCTGGTGGCTCTCTGTGATGGAGTGACTGAATGGTCAGCAAGGGAAGACTGACCAATGTCATCCACCTGGATTTCTGTGGGGCTTTTGGAGTGAACTGGGTTTGAAGGGTGTAGGATTGAGTGGAGGGGGAGTTGGCTGGATGGACACAGCCAGTGGTCAGTGGTCAATGGTTCCATGTCCAGCTGGAGGCTGGTGATGAGTGGTCTCCCTCAGGGCTTTGTTCTGGGATTGGGGATCTTCAATACCTTCCTAAGTGACCCAGACAGGGAGAGCAGCTCCTTAACAGGCTTGCAGCTGACACCAAGCTGCAGGTACAGTGACACACCCCGAGGATGGGGCCATCCAGGGGCACCTGGACAAGCTCAAGAATGGGGCCCAAAAAACCCAATTAGGTTCAGCAAGTCCAAGTGCCAGGTGCTGCACCTGGGGCAATCCCAAACATGAGCACAGACTGGCAGAAGGATTCACTGGGAGAAGGACTTTGGAGTTCTGGTGGAATATAAAGGTGGACATGAGCCAGTGGTGTGGGCTGGCTGCCTAGAAAGCTGCACCAAAAGCAATGGGGGCAACATGTCAAGGGAAGTGATTTTTCCCCTCTACCCTGCCCTTATGAGACTCCACCTGGAGAGCTGCATCCAGCCCTGGATATCCCAGCACAAGAAAGATGTGGACCTCTTAGAGCTGGCCCAGAGGAGGCCACGAAGATGCTCAGAAGGCTGGAGCACCTGTGCTAAGGAGAGACAGGCTGAGAGAGTTGAGGTTGTTCAGCCTGGAGAAGTGAAGGGAAACCTTAGAGCACTTTCCAGTACTAAAGGGGCTACAAGAGACCTGGAGAGAGATATTTTTTTTACAGCAGCATGTAGTGATAAAACAAGGGGGAATAGCTTTTAGCTGAAAGAGGGCAGATATTTGGAGGAAAATCTTAATTCAGGTGGTAGTGAGGCCCTGACACAGAGAAGCTGTGAGTGCTCTGTATGGAAGTGTTCAAGGCCAGGCTGCATGGGGCCCAGAGCTACCTGATCCCTGCTCTTGGGGATGGAGGGGAGGGATGGAACTAGATTATCCAACCCAAACCTTTCCAAGATTCCATGAAAATCGCCTTGTGGGAGGAATGAGGGGAGCCCAGAGGTCTGGCCAGAAGTGCTGAGATGTGGGAAAAGCCTGTGGAACTTTGCACTGCAACCTCCCAGGGAGACACAAGGTACTACCTAATGAACCTTCTTCCCTCACGTGCCTGGAGTTCACTGCCTCAGACAGAGTGACCTGATGGAGCCCTGGGAATCATAGGATCATTAGGTGCCTTCTAGGTGCACATAGAATCATCAGGGACCTCGCACAGGCTCAAAAATGGCCTGAGAGTGGCCTCACATTGTCATCAGCCACCTCACATCATCATCAGCCACCTCACTCAACCCCCTCTGGACAAATCCCAACCAGGTCAATGGAATTGTATAAGACAAGATTTTCTAGGAGACCCCTGAGCTGAATGTCCTCTACTCCTGGAATTCCTCTGCCTCTTCATCCCTGCCTTTGGGCCAAAACACCTGGGAACAGTGTCAGTGGAAACTGAGAGGAAGAAGGCACCAAGTACCTCATTTTTGCCTGCATTTGCTGCCAGTGTACCGCTCAACCCATTTGTCATAATTTCTTTACCTGAGTTACTTCTTACCTAGAAGCAGAAGCACTTCTTGAACCCTGGCTTAGCTTTAGTTCTTCTGATCACACTTCTGCACACCCCAGCAGAAATAATAATATAATCTCTGTCATAACCTCTCCTAATTCCTGCTGTGCTTATAATATTTTTTTTTCTTTTTTTGCATTGCTCTGTCATGAATTCTCTTTTTAGGCAAGCCAGCCTCCTAAAATATCTGTTGTGTTTTATCCTTGAGCATCAGCAAGGACTTTTTTTTTTTTGAGTTCCTTTGCCCTTCAAACCCCACAAGAGCTGGCTCCCATAAGAGCTGCCTCACACCTACCCCTTCCTGAGTAATCCACAGCTTTCTGTAGTGAAGTTCAGGGCTACTGGCCTTCCTTCTCCCCACCCTGGCTCAGGATCTTGAACTCCCCTGGGTCTGGATCATTACAGTTATGCCCTGACCAGTTCTTCCTTATTTTTAAGTAACACATCCAGACCAGCTTAATCCCAGTTGGTGCAGCTAACATCTGTGTTATCCCTGACATCCTCTAGAAATCTCCCTAATGGCCTTTCCCTTGCTGCGGGTTCCAGGGATAATGAATCTCTCCAGGAGAACCAATTCTAGGGACAAGAAACTCAACCATGGCAGGAGCACTGTGGTTCTGTCTCCCACACTGTGCTCTATCTCAAATGTAGAATGCAGGAATATGAGACAGGGCCAGCATATCAAATATGAGTCCCTGTTTCCTAGAAATATCTTAAAGCATAATTAAATCAGGGATTTTGTTGTAGGTTTTGTGTTGTTGTTTTGTTCAGGGTATTTTACTGCATATGATCTCTCCTAATTAATTATGATGAGTCAGAACTGCTTCTCCTGTAACTGAATGTTTTCCTATCTCCTGTATAATGTGTTTGTGATCAGTTTAAACCTCTTTAGTCTTGGGCCAGCACGACCACTTAGGTTTTCAGCATTCATTTGTATTCAGGTACAGTAATTGCACTACTCTCTGCATTTTGTGAGACTAAATATGACAAACTTCTATAGTTGTGCCTTCTTTCTCATGAATATTTTAGTTGTCATTCTCTGCAATTGTTCTGAATTGATTCAGTCTTTCTTGAACTTGAGCTGGAGCCTATGCAGCATCTCACTGATGTGGTTTGTGCTTCTGGATCTTGCTTTGCACCTGCCCTGTGGAACTGCTTGAGTTTCTCACAGCTCTGTCTTCTTGGTGACATGTTGATACATTTAAGACACAGTTACACATACATTTCTGTCTCTTTCACCAGTTTTCAACCACTGATCTCACGGAAATTCTTACTATTGTTGCCAAACAAGGGTCTGGAGTCTATGCTGCTTACATTTATACACTTTCTTCCAGTTTTCAGACGCACATCTTTTTCCACATGGACAGTGTCTGTAAACTTTGAGCCAATACACCTAAGTTTCTGCAAGGTATTTCCACATTTTGCAACACTGTCATTAAAGGAAACTACGGTGAGTCAGTCCCCAGAGAATTTCTCAAAGATCTTACTCCTGAAATAAGGTCCTCTCTGTGCACCTGCTGTTCCTACTCTTCCTGGAGTCAGCTCCTTACCTGCTGTACCTTGATGGCACTGATCACCATTCATGCCAGTAATGCTAATTATTTCTCAGACGACCTTGAGTTATGTGGATAATGTTTTGTCTGTGCAAAGGGCATCAGCAGAATGCCCAGTATTTTTTGATGGCTCTTGGTACTGAAGACTATTTTTATGTTTTACATTGCTTCAGATGACGTGGGCTGAATGATGCTGTTGTGCCTAGACACTCCTAACACCCAAGTGGATACACACACACACATATCCCTGTTCTTTACTTCCCTTTTATGTTGTCAGTGTCATTTTTTAGGAAGGCATCCACAGATATTTGCACACAACTGCCACAGCAAGTGCTTGAATGCTAATGGGGCAGCAGGCTCACAGGGAAGCACTGCCTTGCTTCATTAGGTGGCTGAGAAGCGTGCTGGGTGCTATCTTTAAGAGAGATCTGCACAGATTCTTAGTTGGCTGCAGTACACATTCCAGTTGAGCACTACTTACCAGCCAAATTTCAAGGTTCAGCAAACAATTGAGCTAGGGCAGACGGAATAATTACAGAGTTGTGAAAGGCTGAAATGTAAAACAGATGAACAGATTGTTCCGTCTACCTGTCAACCTTGGCGGGGGAAAAAAGTTCAGCTTCTAGGTAGCAGCAGTCTCTTAGCTCAGAGGGGCCTTCCCTCTCTGCCAAAGCCCAGAATCATGCTTTAGGCTGCATTGCACACAGCACTGTCACATCTTTAGTTAGTTTATTTTGTGTTCTGACACCCAGCTTATCACCAGCACTCATGTGCCCAGGCTGCACACACCAGGTCACTGCAAAATACCAGTCCAAGGGTGCTGTTCCCGAGCAGAGTCTCTCAAGACTTCCTGGACATTTCATATTTAGTATTGGATCTCTACTGAACCTCTCAAGTAAACTCTTTTCTAGTGTTAACTGAGCCACCTTTAACTGATATGCCCTTCTCCATTGCAGCTCCTCTGTCTCTGCACTGTAGTGAGGGATTGCAGTACACGAGAGGGTACCAGGTTTGGCTCCAGTTTCCCATGGTTACCAGTGAAATCAAATATGAATAAAACAGAGGGCTGATTTCCTTGGGATGTAGTAGCATTTTTTTTCCTTTTTACTCCCAACATGCTAAAATCTTTTCTTCTTTTCTTTTTCTGCAGTTTCCAACTGCAAGTTTAAGAAGTGGTTCAGAGGAGTGGGTAGGGTGCCTGACTGGGAGTAAAGAGCCCTGCCTGCTAATCCTGCCCGAAGTAAATGATCAGCTAATGGTTTTGATTTTAGCTGTATGTGGCTCAATCCTCTCTCATCAGGCAGAGTCTGCAAAGTGCAATGACTTGAAAATTAGTTTCACAATATTTTTTTTTTAAATTAAAATGAAAGAGGAAATTAAATTACTGCCAGTGAGAACGAGAAGTAACAGTCATTCACTAATTGTGTGTCAGAAAACAGGTTCAGTGAAGGGGAAAATCAAACTTGATCGGTATTGCTGGGTTTGTCTTCATACTTTCTTGGCTAAATGGTGTTTTCTGAGATCAAGGAGAGAACCAAACAACAGCAATTCTGTTTCAGGATTTATGCAAAGTTCGCTTGCATGTCAGGTTACAAATATTCGTAGTTACGGTGGCACTTAATTTCTGCTGCAATTGTCACATACAAATAAGATTATTGGAAGTGCAAGAGGCCTGAAAGGGATAATTTGCTTGAGGTAAGAACTTTAAAAGAACTAAGCATAAAGTCATTCAAGTTGGGTATAAAGGGCAAACTTCAGATCAGGCAAAGCAGGCAGACTTTAACCAAGCTGCAGTGAGACCCAGTGGAGAGGTCATGTTGTCCAAGTTAACTGGCACTGAGGAGAGAAATTAAACTTAGAGTTATTAGGATTATAAATTTATCTGTTATAATTCTTTCTCCTGAGCATTGCTGTTGCATGGCTGCTGTAAGAAAAAAGACTGAAAGGACCCTGCCTCCATAGAAGTGCACACTTTAAAAAGGAGCAGAAGAGAAGTAATGGGGAAAACAGAAAGAACCTGGCAGTGGAGCAACAATAGTATATATTCAATAGCACTTCACATTGAGGGGCAAAAGACCCAAATAACCACAACCCTGAGCAGTGTGCTGCTTCTTATAAGGGATGGGGTTTTCATGTTTCCAGCTGAAGCACAAGAGACAGGCAGCTCATGTGAATTACATGCTTATCCATGTACAAATGCCACCCAGCGCACTCAGGGTGGATTAAACCTCTTCTACCTGCTGAGAACAGGACAGAGGACCTGGCAACCCAAGTGATATTAGCCCCAGCTATTCAGCACAGCAGCCATGCATGATTGCTGCAGCTGGTTGCCATGGTTCAGGCTGTTCTGGGATCTCATCAGAGACTTCCAGCTTTGCAGAAGACACTCACAGTGTCTTGCTGGAGAAAAAAAGACAGGGTAAAGGACCCTCCAAAAGAGCAGAAAGCTCCACAGCCAAGACTGCAGTGGAGATTGTTTGGCTTAGCATGAAGATTCAAGGAATACAATTGTAAAAGCTCACCCCTATAGTAAAAATTTAATTGTAATATGATAAGTGCTGTTTTTTTCCAATATGCACACATTGACTGTATTAGGTTGGGAAAAATAGTTAGCTCATGCCTCAACATGCACTTCTCAAGTGTCTGATTGCTGCTTCAGGTAGGAGGTTCCCAAATCTTACTGCTCACTTGCTGCACTGCCTCATTTTTCTCTGCCAAGTGGCGTTGCCATTTGCTCTCTGAAGTGGGAGTGTCACAGAAACCTTACTGCTTGGTGAATGTCACAGAATTTGTCAGTGTAGCAGTCCAAACTTGCACAGCTGAAATCTGGAGTCGTGTAAAATAGACTAGAAATCTCACTTTTGTGGGCCTTCAAAGGAGATAAAGTCCTTTGGAATCTTTTATCCCTGGAGTTTTATTTGTCAGTCTCCTGCCATTTACAACCAAGATGTAAATCTTAGACCATCTGTACTTGCAGTTTTGTTGTAGCTTCTTCTCATGTCTCTTATCTTTGAAGTGTAGGTCTTGTTTACAGATAAGACTCCTGTCCTAACTTTAGGACCCAAGCAGACAGGTTACTGTCTTGAAAGGAATCTTGCTGGAGAAACTTTTTGAAAATATGTGAAGTTGGTGCCCACTTCCCTCTTTCTTGAAATAGTTATTCCCTCTTTGCATGGAATTGAGGTGTCAGTTTACTGTTTTATATCTTTCTTTTATCCCTCCTTTTTTTAATTTTTTTTTCATTCCCTGGAGAGCTGCTCAGTCCCAAGAACCTTTTGGTTTTGTTGTTTTTTTTTTTTTTCCACAATTCTGCCGTCATTTTGTTAGGAATAGGCAGTTGTGAGGCCAGCCCGTGGTCAGTTTTCCTTGTGGGAATGGAAAAGTGCTGTGTGGATGTCGGGATCACTGCACTCTTTTTACCCGGACAGCAGATGGCATCGAAGCTCCAGAAACGTCACCACTCTCTCGGACCCTGACCAGGTTCTTCTTGGCTTGGACATCTTGGTGCAAACATTATTATTTTAATAGGCTTCCATTTTGCTGCTGTTAACTTAAAAGAACCTTTTGATAGTAATGTGTGTACCCGTTTTTAAAATTTGGTGATCTTTCTCCTGAAGCTTAATTTACCTTTCTCTTTCAGGGTACTTGGAGGAAATTTAAGAATTTCTCTTATAATGCTTTTAAGTGAGGATTCATTTTATATCTCATTTTAACTCTGATGTCTCAGGTTAATTTTTTAGAATAGTATTTGTTCTCCAGAAGTTTGGTTACTATGAATGCTGACTTGGGTAAAAGAACAGATGTTAATCAAATGTGTTAAAGTAATATTATTTCTAAATTGTATTGCTTCCTGATGTTAAACTTCACAGTTTATATATAGCATTCAATAACTTATGAATACTCAGTGCAAAATGGCTGCTTACATGTCTTAAAAAAACAATACAAAAAGCCCATTGTGAATATATAAGATCTAATGAATTCAGTTGCAAAGTTGACTCTGATTTCTATACTTTGTTACAAGAAAAGAATTTGTAATTATCTCTTCAGTTCTTATGAAAAGTAAAGTATAACCCATTTGCTCTTTCATTTCCAGGATGGCAAAAGACAGCTGACTATCTGTGTCTGATCCCACACTAGTCTTCATGGAAAGTGCCTTGTGCCAGTTTCTTTCTGAGGAAACACTTTTTTTAGGTGCAAACAGAACAAGAAAAAATATTCAATTTTTTTGTAGGGTTTTTTCCTGTTCTTCTTTTTTAACAAACCACTTTAACACTGCAAACAACAGGAATATTAAATTACACATGATGGGGGAGTCCAAATAATTATCTTAGTTCAACAGAACTTATGTATGGTAGAAATCCAGAAAAGAGCCCTTTTGGGGTGGTGGGGGGGGAAAGGTGTTGATCCATTTGTCTGACTAAAGTATTTATAGATTAAATAACTGTAGCTCATCCCTCATAATTTGTGGTACTCAAATATCTTTCTGTGTCCCCCTGATATGAACAATAACATAGATAAGAAAAGTTTAAAAAGTGAAGTCCATTTGGCCTTAAGTAAGACAGGAAGCTAACCTTTTCTGACAATAGGATTTTTTCTGACTTACAGAACCACGGATTGTTCAAGATGTATGGAGACATTGGACAAGTAATTTTTGCCTGTTCCCAGTTTATCCATTGTAAATTCAGTTACTGGTGTTGGGAAAACAGCAACATCTGGATCAACAACTTTTTATGTCCCTCAGTGGTATGGATTTTGTGATGAAGGTATTTGTTAAGGATTTCTTGAAGTGTTACTTAGGTTTTGGGTAGTAGATTTTTTAGATTATGCAGGACATTCAAGTGTCGTATGGATTATTTTCCATATAATTAAAAATTACAGGTCATATTAATTCTAATTCTACTATTATTGACTCTACTCTTAAAAACTATGCTAATTCTCTATCCCTAATTCTGTTTCACTGAGGTTATCCATGCTAGTTAATGATAGTTTTTTTCAGATGTGTAATATGACATAATTTATCACATTCTTAGTAAATAAATAATATGTTGGTTGTTAATAAGATTAATTTAATGCATATCTGCATGGTTGCATACTTGCATAACATTCCCAAGAAGACAAATAATACTCCTTCTTGAATGATGCTTCAAAATATTTAATTTTATTTATTTAATCACTTAACAGACATAATAATTTAATTGCGACTACACCATTGCAGTAAACAAAAGTAACAACTGTAGAAAACATAATGTGAAATGAAGCTTCTTAAATATTGAATAAGTATTGAGGACTGCCAGGTTAAGTGATCATGTGGCTGACTCAGTATTCTGCTTCCAGAAGCCAAAGTTTGTTCTCAGAACAAAATGCAGGTGTGAAAAAGAAGGAATGGCAGGTGGGGGGAATCTGTCTGTGCCAGTTTTTGATTCAGGCTGCTGGGCAAAGTCTCACTGCTTGGATTCACTGCCAGTGGCCAGTGATCCGTGTGAGACTTGGGGCTCCAAGTGCTGTGTGACCCTGGCTGGGCAGCTCCCGAGCTCACCATTCACTGCTTTTCCAGGACACAGGTTCCACCAGCTGACAATGGCCAGACAGCTCCATCCTGTTGGAACCCGGGGCATAGGGAATGTTTCTCTGCCTGTCCTGAGAAGTCCTGATCCCCAGGAGAACACTGCTCTTAACCTTTGTCCATGGAGAAAGCTTCCAAGACTTTGGGATGAATCAGGATATACGAGTGTGTGAAATAGACAGTAGTGTAGTTCATCACAGGGTGAAAAACTTAGAGTTTTGGGGGTTTAGTATGGAGGTAGATAGAACACAAGATGGAGGATTTTGGGTGTTGTCTGATCGCCTTCTTGTTCTTCATCTACTCCATTTTCTGCAGTGTTAGTAGCACAGAGTGATTGGTTAGAAAGAGCCGCAATGCAAATGTTGCATGAACAGACAAATAATCAGCTGTTAGTAGAAAAGTAGAAATAAAATTCCTTCTCTATACCCGAAATTCCAACACCATCTGAACCCCCAGTGCTGCTGCAGTACAACTGACAAAGAGTTGTCTATTGTTCCAGCAGAATTCCTGCTCAGATGAACCTCCACAGAAGTTGGATTTTTTAGGAAATTGAGGGTGGCAATACCCAGATTGCCAGTTCTGCCGGCAGGGGAAAAAAATGGGTTTGTGAGCACATTTTGTCTGCAGGCTCTTTCTCTGCCATCATCAAAGTCAGTGGAACAGTAGGGAGGGTCAAACAGAGGTGAGGATCACTTGAACTGGTGTCCTCAGCTTCTTTCTTTGTCGTGGAGGCAGTGAGCAGGACTGTAACTGTGCTTAGGAGGCAAGGTTCAGTCAGCTGTCATTGTCTCTATGCCCACTGCAGACAGTAAATGGCAATTAAAATGCCTTCTCTGTTCCTTCAGCAGGTAGCTCAGGTTCTGTTAATTCTATCAGGTTCTAATAATTCTATTCCTCCCTGATTACCTGTGAAAAGGGTCTTTTTCTTCTGCATGCTTTGAAGCCTCAGGTGCTCACCCGCAGCCATAAATTTGCCTTATGCCTGTCTTACCTATAATCAGCTCTCAGAAGCTCCTCTCTGATTCTTTGTTTCTCAGTCTCAACTTATTAGAGAAATCACGTACAGACTCACAGCAAATCCTGCATGGGTAGGACAGGCTCTCTTCTCATGCCTTTGTGCAAGAAAACCACCCCTTTGTCAAAAGCAGCTTCCTTTGATTATCAGCAGCTCATTCAAATGGCACATGCAAGCTGCTGTCCATCCTCCAGGTAACTCAGTATTTGCTGGGAAAACAGCACAGTGCTGCACCAGCCACCCACCTTTCTGTGCCCCTTGGAGGGCAAAGGAGCTCAGGAGTACTGGAATATTTTCAGTTTCAAGGCATAAAATTGGCTTACACTCTTCATCAGAAAAAGTAACAGTCACAATAAGAAAACATCCTGTAAACAGTGAGTTACTGAAGGAGCTCCAATGCAAAAGAGAGATACAAGAGAGATGGAAAAGGTGAGAATAGCACAAAGAAATATAGAAATAGTGCTCCTGCATGCAGTGATGTAGTTAGCAAAGGGAAAATTCAGCCAGAGCTCAAATTGGCAGATGATGTCAAACACAGCAAATAAAAGGCTGTTATTGCTCTATTACAGAGTGGAAGCACGACGAAGCTGCAGGTGTGCTGCTGAATGGGGATGGAAAGTTAATTAAAAATGCCCACAGAAAGGATAGAAGTACTCAGTGCCTTCTTCACTTCCGTCATCATGGGTGAGATCAGCCCCCAGGTCTCCATGCTAGAAGCAATGACAAAAATTGTATCAGAGAGTTCATTTAAGGACCATCTCCACAAACTGGACATCTACAGATACCTTCCCCAGTTTCGGGGGGAAAAAAATCACCATGAGAGTAATTAGCCATGGGAGCCAGGAAAGTGGTGGACTTTTCTTGATGAAAGTATTCAAGAAACAGCTTGACAGAGAATGGAGAACGTCATCTGAGGCATTTCTTTCCATGTAAATTTGAAGTCCTGTTGAAATCTGGACCTTTATGTTGTTTTTATGATCACCTCTGGTTTCTGCAGAAGAATTACAATGAATGAAAGAAATAAGTTGTCTGATTACAAACCCCTTGTACATTTCTAGTGGTGACTTTAACAAACATTTGTACACAGCTCATCCCTTAAACTTTATTTCTCTTTTTCTTGCATGTCTGACAGTCCTGTCCCCCTGCACTAAAGATCACAGAAGCAGCTGCAGAGAGAGAGGTTTCATTCCCCAAAACACTGAATTTTTTATTCTGAATTATTTGCTCATAATGTTTGAGCTTTGGCTTCTGTCATTAGCTCTTAACTTCTGTTTAAGGGTCAGTGGAAAAGCACTTTTCCTTAATTACAAAATTTTGTTGTAATTTCTGGTATTTGCGGCTACTCACCAGGTTATGCCTTACAGAGCAAGATGTGATAACTTTTCACAGCTCCCACTAGAATAATTTCCACTTTGTTGCTCTGTTGCTTTGGTGCACCCTGCTCTGCTTTTTGGAAAGCTTTTGTGCTACCACACAGAAAGAAGGAGGCACAATTTTGTGCCTCCATTCCAGGAAAATTCTGTTCTCAAAACTATCCCTGAAAGATTTTGGCAGATCTGATTTGTGAGGTCTTAGTGAGGAACATCTGAATTTCCACCCTGCACCAGAACAATATCCAGCTGACTACTATGTTTTTCCAGGAGTGAATAATGTGTACTCCCCTAAGGTGTCCTGGAGCCTTTTAGGGCCTCACCAGTCAGCAGTGGTGTGATTACCTCCCGAAGAGGAAGAGGCTGTGCTGTCACAAACCTGCAAATACTCACCAAATATTGCCTTTTGAGTTCCAACGGAGTGAGTCAACATTGCTGCGACTTCAGGCTCTGTCTCTTGGACACTCCACAGCCTTGGTATTTGGGATTTCACAGGCCAGCCTCCCAGCCCTGCTGCTGGCATCCAGAGTGCTCTGGCTAATTCCTTCCCCAAGCTGCAAGTCCAAGAGCTCTCTGAGCTTGCCACATGGTTTTCCCAGGACACGTATGATTGCCAGCAAGCCTAATTACTTTTTGGCTGATGCAAGACATTCAGAGGGGAGAAAAATATCATCAAAAACCAAAAAAGAAAGGGCACACTGTAGTCATTAGCCTGCCTCTGTGCCCCTGCAGCCATGCAACCTTAAGGTTTGGATTAGATGCTTTTAAAGAGCCCACTCTTCTTTGTCTCCCTTTTTCCTCCTGAAAGTGGTCTTTTCCTCTCCTTCCAGCAGATGTTTTTCTGCTCTCAGTCTTTCCTCATTTTTTGGCATGACTGAAGAGAGAACACTTCCTGGGTTGTCATTAGTCTCCTTGTCAAGAGCCTCACAGATCAGGCCTGTCAGATGTGCAAAATCTATCACCACCTCATCCACAGTTTACTTGTTACCCTGCCGAGTTTCAGATTGGAATAATTAGTTTGCCTTGAGCCATTGCCAATTATTTTGCTGCCGTATGATTAAATGGACTGTAACTGAATAGCTGGTGACCAAGATTTAATGACTCTCCACTGTTATATCTAGCCAAGTTAAAGGTTTTGTTTTTTTTTTCCTTTCTGTCACCTCCCAGAGGACTTCAGCTGAATCTGAAGGCAAAAGGTCACAGGCATGCACAACAATGAGAACAGAATTTGCAATGTAGAATAGAATAACATAGAGGGTCCCTAGTATCAGAGTTTATAAGCAGGGTGGTTAACAGGTTGTTTTGCATACACACAGAGACAGACACAAATAAGAAAAGTGCAAAATGGACTTAATTATAAGAGCTATATATTTTTCCTGATTAAGAAAACTCTATTCTTTAGTATGCAACCCAGCTGGATCAAAGCATACTTTTAAATAGAAAGTTATATGCTCAAGAAAATGGATTCTTCATCTATGACTAAGATTCTTGCAATAAATTAGTGTTTGTTTCCTCAAATTGATTTCCTGGAACTTAGACATTTGTTCTCTAGTTGTAAATTGCCACCTCACTAGAAAAAAAAAAGCATGGTCTGTTTTTAATGTGTCTATGCCAAGTTTTGATTACTATTATGTAACTCAGCTGTTGAAACTGTACATGTATTAAAATGAAAGAATTTTGTTTGAGTCTTGGACTGAAACATTGTGGGCAATTAATCTACAGTCTGGACCAGCACATTTGAGCACATCAGCAAAAAGATGTTGATAGTTCTGTGTCTTGCTCAGAAAAGAAATCACAATGTCCCTGTAGTACAATCTGTTAAGCAAAGCTTTCAGCAAATGTGGGTTTGTGGGTGATCAGCAAAAGCACTGATGTGATTTTTGTAGTTGGATATAGATGTGTAGATCTGATCTATTAATTCGATCACGTACATGCAAAGCAGTGCCTCCTACATCCCTTGGTATTGCAAACAGCCAAGCAATGATTCATCAGACCAAGGTCCTCTTGATGAGAAAACTGAGTCATTGAAACCCTTCTGTGTTCAGATCAATGAAGAAAAAGATACTGCCATTCATACACATTCTTCTGCAACTGCAATATGCAGGTAGTGCCCCAAACACAACAGGCTTTTCCTTGTCCTGGAATGTTCCTGCTGCTCAGCACCACCACCACAGACAGGGAGCTGGCAGCTGTGCATCCACAGGAGACCTTTGGCTGCCTTTCACCCTGAACCCCTCTTCTTCAGCTCCTCTTTCCCAGCCAGGACAAAATGCTGAGTGCCTCTGTGCCCTGGACAAGGCCAGCTGGCACAGTCTGGTGGCACACATTGGTTCAGTGAGGGAAGAGGCCACTTCTTGCTGCCTAGCCAGCCATGGTGCCAGCCGTGGGGGAGAAGCTGACACTTCTGCCAGGAGCATCTGTCTGGGCTGCACCACATCTCTGTTCTTATCATCACAGGGAAATAAATAGTCCCTGTGCAGAAGGAGCAATGGGAGAGCCTTTGGGTGCAAGGCAGGGGCTGGCAGTGGGGTGCAATGCCTGGCCAGCAGCAGGCAGGCATCCTTAGGGACTGGGGGGTTTAGCCACAGAAATGTTGTGAATTTGATTTCAAACCATTTTCTGGCTGTCTGGAGGCTTGGGACAGGTTGAAAGAAGAGGCAGGGACAAGCAGGATATGCAGGAGTGGCCTGTCCCAACAACCTTCTGAGCTGGCTGTGACAAAATCTGGGGCTGGAGCAAAACCCAGGAACCCAACAGGGACAGATTTTTCAGATAATTATATTGTGAAAGTCCTGGACCAGTGAGGTAAACTCAAGACATGCATTTTCAGATTAATGCTGATTTTTGTTGGTTCATAAGTAACTTTGACAGGATTGTTCCTGGACTTCAGACTTTAATCAAAGCTTCAGGATAAGACACTAAGAAGAAAAAGAGCATCTATCAAAAATAACTCCTCACAGTCAAAGCATATATAATAAAAAATCCTCAAATCTGGTTTAACCACTGTTCTATCCTACTGCTGTTAAAGAGAAGAAGTGCATGTAAGGGAATGTTAAAATAAGATACAATAAGTGCATTTACAAACAATAAGACAAAAGAAACCCCAATTCTAGTGTGTTTGTCTGCATGGAACCTTCAATATCCAGTGGAATAAGGTTGTGCAGTTGCATAGATACCATTACTGTTTCTGTCTTCACTATCAATCCACAGATTTTCACAGATTTTCACAGTTCTTACGGGGAAACTAATTGCCAAGTCTGGATGAAATTTGCAAGCCATTTTGGAGGTCATACAAACTGTTTTCACAGAAGCTAAATGTCAACTAGGTCTTAACTAACCTCAAGCAAGTCCACTACACCTGCAGGTACTGCTGTGTATGAGCACTAATTAATTTTTGCTAATTAAAATTATTCTGAGGCAGGTACAGCTATCTCTGGCTTTAATGTAATCACTAGGTAAGCCTGGGTGGAAATCAGAAACCCTTGTTTTGCATCTTCAGAAGTTGATTGTGGGCACATCCATCTGTGCAAAAGAAATATGATTCTCTCCTGCAGACAGCAGATAAATATCATGTCAGTTCTCCTCCGCTGCTGAATCCCTGGATGATCCTGTTATCTTTCTTTCATTGTTATTCTCCCCGGCAGCAGGAGCCCTTCAGCAGTCCTTACTCTGTGCCCGGAGTGGGAGGTGGGGTGTGAGGCACTCGGCCACCCCCGGGCATATCCTCATCTCCGTTTCACCAGGGACCAGCACTGGGAACCTGAGCACAACACTTCATTTGTGGTCTGCTGGCTTCTTCTCCACATTTTTTGTTTCTCTTGTCTATTCAGCCTGTAATCTTTTCAAAGGCTGGGACTGTCTCTGACTGTCTAGACACACAGGACCTATTACAATGGGACATTGATTTCTGATGGGGTCTCCATCTGCTTACTGTATTGCAAATGATTACTGCTAACTTTAAAAGAGCTACATTTCAGCATCAGGGTTCAGCAGTAATAAGGACATTTGGACTTTATTGCAAAGGTAAATAATGCCTCTACTAATGTACTAATGAACAGAGAAATAATCTATTTCAAAATCACAGGAGTTTGTAGGTTAAAGGTGGATTTTGTGGTTTTCATGCTTGGCCAATGATGTATGCTCTTGCTTTCTTTCTCTGCTATCTGCTGAAGCCAACTGAAATGTCTGACAAGTGGCTTAGTTTTTCTGTGCAGTGTCTATAATATATACTGCTATTTTTTAGCACTTTTTGTTGTTGTTCTTATCACTACAGCCTCTGAACGTCTCAAAACAGCTCAAGATTTTATTTGTAATACATAAATGTTATTGTACCCATTTTACAGAGTGAAATATAAGGGCATGAAGTGATACATAGACATGTAAAAATTATCTTCCAAGGAAGAAAAATCCAGATGCCTTGTCTAATGCTTTAATCATGGGTCTAGCTTTTCTACAATACAGTATTTTATTGGAAAGCCTCAAGGAAATCTCTCCTTGACACATGAAAAATAATAAGTGTGATTCCTGCCAAGGCTTTTTTTTTTTTGAGTCGACAAAACCGTTGCCATGTCAAAACAGTTCTCAGAATTGCATCTTTTGTCTGATTTTCACATCCTTTTCCTCTGCTTATGTAGGCGAGCAAGAAGATTCTGGGAAGCTTCAGCTTCCTTTGGAAATATTCCTTTCTTCCCCAAAGATGTGACCACCTAAGGGAGCAGAGGGGAGGCGCAGGACAGGGAGGATGTTTGGCACGGGGTGGATGAGCAGCAAGAGACATCCCTCTGTCCCTTTTAGGATAACAGCTGCAACACTGCCACAGGCCCAGAGGAGACAGAAATAATGTGTTTGTGGCCAATTGTTCAGCCTTGGCAAGTGACCCTGGAGAGTCAGTGTTAGCAGCTATTGATACCAAGAGCAACGGTCTCTTCCTGCTTTTGTGAGAGCACACTTTGGATTACCCAGGGTGCTCTGCAATCCTGCTTTTGAAACATGCCCAGCTCACCAGGCATCCCAACCTAATGGGGAAAAAAAAATAATAATTAAAAAAAAAAAATAGGCTGCTATGCAGAGCAGCATTTGAATAGACAGCAGCCAATTTGCCAGTACAACAATTCTGCTTTGAGCTGATTCCTAGATATGAATATCCCTTTCAGGGAGAGCTTCCCAAATGAGGGAAATCCAGAAGCTGGCTTTTGAGAGTGAAATTCCCTGGGAATTCAGCATACAGCTTTGCCTGGCAGTGTTCCCACCAAAGAACCAACAAAAAGCAACTGGCTCTAATCCTTCTCCTTATGTATTTTGGCAGCTTTCTTCCATTTAAAAGGAAAATAAAAATAAAAGTCCATCTTGCTCCCACACTGGAAGAAGTCCAAGATACACACATTGGGAGTACAGGAACTGGCATTTAAGGTCCTCCTGACACTTTTTATGCTGGGTCTTTGATCACACAGAAAAAGGCAGTTTATTTTTGCCTTTTATGGTCTGAAAACAAAAAGTTGCTCTTGGAAGCTGTCTGCAATACAATTTGCTGTTCAGCCTTCTTGATAAAACTGTTCCAAATAGTGCCATAAAACAACAAACACCCCAATAATCCTCGTTAGGCCTCCCGTGTATCTCTTCTGAACCATGAATTTTGTGAAGATTAAAATAAATGTGAGACCAAAACTGCACCTTTGTTTTGTTTTGTCATTTGTATGACCATTTTGTTTTTAAAAGCAGCAAGTGTTTGGGAGCCCAGGACTGCACTAAGACACAAACACACAGCTTTTAGTGTCACAAGCCTTCATGCTTTTTAGATAAGATGAGGTCTGAGATAAAGTTGTGGGGAAGATACAGTGTGAGATGATGGCAAAAAGCCATTTGTGTCACTTCTGCTGCCCTTCAGGCATGCTGTCCTCAGACAGGCATATCAGCAAGTCTGATCCAGGATTTTTATAAACTCTGCTGCTCTGTCCAGGTCTGCTCCAAGTGATGTGTTTTCTCTGTCAAGCATTTAGTCATGCAGAGTATTAGCTCCTAGTATTTGTAGAGAACTTCTGTTCACCATGACACTTTGACCTTTATATGGGAACAAAAACAAGACATTGCAGTTGTCCAAGTGATTTATAATAAAGATGTTATGAATTGGCATTTAAAATAGGTATTGTTCTCAGGTAGCGAGCATGAGGCCTTGTATTTCATCAGATAACACATCTTAATTTGGCTGTTAGGGAAAAGTCATACCTTACCCACGTGAAATACTCTTGTTTATCCCAGGAGTAGTTTCAGAAACAGTTTGGAGAGGGCAGAATTCCCAAACTGGAAATAAAAAACTATCTGCTTTTATTCAGACAGACCTAGAAGGGCAAATATGGTCAGCTTAAAATGTCAGATCCTCAGATGTTGTGATGTCCTAGAATCAGTGGAAAATCTGATTTACACCTACAGAGTGCCTAGCAAGTGTCTAAATTGAATACTCTGGAATTTAACAAATTCTAACTAAAAACTCTGAAGAGAAAGGTGTGCACTGCTACGTATACTAGGCAAGAATCAGCAGAATGAAATTCAGTGTTCCTTTTAAAGGGAAACTGATAGCATATGAGGCATGAGATCTTCTCTAGCAGATTTTAATACTCAGACAGGAAAGGCTAAACTGGATAGATAAAGCATGGCTGTTTCTAGCAACACCTCTGACTGAGTGGTGATGGTTTTCCATGCTGGTGCATCCTCACCAATGGAGATGGAGGTCATCAAGAGGTTCAAAAGACAGAAGAGGCCTCCATTTTGACATTATGTTGTTTTTTGGGACATAACTTTTGTTCAGATGAAGGACATTTGAGCAGATAAAAAAATAAAGCTGTAACTGGCAGAGGTTACTGGTGTGAATGACAACAAAGGCTGTCTGTAGGGTACAGCAGAGGCCTCAGCTCATGCCTCCACATACCTTGGCTGACAGCAGCATTTCAAACCTGTTGTGGAGATCTCACCAGGGCATAATTCTGCTATTTCATTTTCCTGATCATAGAAGCAAATATGTGTGTGCTGAGAGCTGCAAGCAGTGGGGACTGCTCCGGGGGATGCCTGCATGGCAGAGTGCAGTGCGAAGATGAGTCTGATCTCAGCAGCATCCCACTCTGATTGAACAGAGAAGGACAAGCAAAGCCTGCAGGCTGCACAAAGGTGAGGAGTAGCATGGGACACACAACAGCCTTGCAGGTAAACTCTGGATGACTCTGGATAAATGGGGTGAACCATTGAGGGGACACTGCTTTCAGAGAGCACTGCACTATCAGTACAGTGAAGAACAGCCGAGAAAGGATTGCCCCGGAATTTCCACCTGGAATTCCTGACAGTGTCCTCTGTATGCGCAGGTTTCCTTTGTGGTTTCCTCTTCCCCAGCACAGGAAGGACACCAACCTGTTGGAGCCAGTCCAGTGGAGACCACCAGGATGAGCAGAGGGATGGAGCAGCTCCACTGTGAGGAAAGACTGAGAGAATTGTTCTTGTTCAGCCTTGGGAAGAGGAGGCTTCAGGGTGACCTAATTGTCCCTTCCAGTGCCTGAAGGAGCCAACAAGAAAGATGGAGAAATTATTTACTGGTCTGGGAATGACAGGACAAAGGGGAATGGCTTCAAACTGAAAGAGACTAGGTTGTTTTGATGGCAATTCTAACCCCAAACTTGCCAGCTTCTCTGACTGCTATGTAGTTTTTCTCTACAATAAAATATTTTTGATAAAACAGCACAAGGGAAAAGGTGTGTTCTGATATCTGATCCCATCCTGCCCCATTTTGATGGTGCTGGCTCTCATACTCTGCAGCAGCTGGAAATGCAGTGAAATTTGGTGTTCACCATACAGCAAGTGCAGGTCTAGCTGCACAGCACAGCTATTTCAGTGACTGACTGACCAAACTCTGGTTTCACTTCTGCAGCTGCAGATCTGGCAGTTGCATCTGCCTGACAAATTGTGGCTGCAGATTTAGCTGGATAGGTTGTGGGGTATTTCTTTCTAACCACACGTCAGTGGTAATGAAATCATGTTTCACAATACTTGTCAAAGAAACACATTCAGCAGAACTTTTCACAGGCATCAGAAACTGTCTGTTTAGAGCAAAAGGGTTCTTGAGCAGTAGACAGTGGTGAAGATTAGCTGTTTTTTTACAAGTACAAGTACAAAACAACTGTAAGGGAAGTCAGCTGGGTCTCCAGGGCATCAGTACACTGCTTAACTGGCAGTATCCAGGCAATCCAACCATTTCTTCTCTGGTTCTCTGCACTTTTATTGCCTGACACTTCTCTCTTATTCAGAATCTGTTTGTCTGGATCTGACTGGCTCCCCCCTTCATCCTTTCTGGGCAGGTGCTGTGGTGCTGCTCACTTTCCTTCTCCTGCTACCAAAGGTTTTCTTCTTCTGTGGAAAGGGGCAGCAGGAAGGGGCATGAGCTTTTGTCTCAGCCAGCACAGTTCACTGCCCAGCAGCTTTGCTGACAGAGAAAAATAAAACCCTGAGCAAGTAGAGAGCAGCAGAGGTGCAGAGACATGGTCTGATCTCCTCCTCCCATAGTGTGGGTGGTAGCCTCCTGCACAGGAATCAGATTTGGCCCATCCAGTCATGAAGAAATTCTCAGAGACACAAAAGGCCTAAAAAAGTTAATCAACACAACAATGCCTGCTCCATCTACCAGAACTCCCAAGATAGGGAATCAAGATAAATTTCCATTTACTTCCATGGTGTAGTAGCCTAAAGCTACCACTTCCCAAAGGGTCACAAGTTGTCATGATCTGTGTTGATGGCCTGTTTGGATTCTTTTACCTGGAGTAAATGCAAGGTAGGACAAAGTACCCTATGCCAGAAAAAAAAAAAAAAAAAAGTGAGAAATTTCACTTACTACAGAATGCCATGGAAAGAGCACATTTAAGGACAGCTGGAGCAGAGTACACCTGTGATATCCAGTGTATGGCAATCACTTTGTGCTGCTTTTGGCTGGAACACAGCTAATTTCCTTCACACAGGAGTGTGGCCGTGCTCTGGATCCGTGCTGGAAGCAGTGCTGATATCACAGGGATGTGTTGGGAGCTCAGAGTTTGCCCATCCAGGCCTCGCTGCTCCTCACAAGGAGCTGGGAGGGGACAGAGCCAGGACAGCTGAACCCCAGGGATGCTCCAGACCTGTGGGATTGGGCTCAGCACACAGAGCTGGGGCAGGAGGAGGATCCCTGGATCCTGGATCCTCTCTGGAGTGGTGGCCTTTGCCTTCCCAAGCCACGTATGGTGGAGCCTGGCTTTCCTGGGCATGGCTGAGCACTGCCTGCCCATGGGGAGCAGGGAATGAGTTCCTTGTCCTGCTTTGCTTCTGTGCCCAGCTTTTGATTTTCCTGTTGAACTGTCTTTGTCCCGGCCCAGGAGTTTTTTTTTAATTTTTCCTCTTCCACTTTTGCCCCCAATGCACTGTTGGGGGAGTGAGCAAGGGATTTGTGGTAATTACTCACTGTCAGTCCTTTTTGGTACCCAAAATGGGGCTTGAGATAATGACAGATTTGGCTGGAATGTGGCTTTTAGAACTGCCACTGGCTTTGTTTTGGTATGCAGTACAGTTGGCTCACCATAAAGAGAGATGTGTCCTGTTTTAGACAGCTACAGTTGAAGGTCTGGAAAAAGATGGAATTACAGAGAATTGCTCATTATCCAGGTTGGCCTCATGTTATCACGTGTGTGATTCCTGCATGCTTTCCTTCCTGGAAGACAAGCAGAAATCTGGCATGGTCTTTCTCTAGAAAGAGGATGATAAGGAATGAAAAAAAAAATTCTGCCACACACAATCCTCTTTCTCTGCTTTAGTAAGAGCTCCACTCTTTCCCCACCTCACACATGAGAATTACCTGTGCTTCACACCCTGGTAATTGTGATGTCTTGAATTCAGAACTGAAGCCTCCAGGCCTCAGATTTCTGGAGTCTTGACCCCTTAGTCATGAAAGTATGGGTGTTCATGAATCAGCTTGGGATCACTTAACTGTCCCCCTTACTAGTCCCACTTGTTTTCTTTTTCCACAAAATGCTATTCAGTTCTTAAGCTGAAGTAAGAATTGATTGTCTTCTGTGTCTGATAGAGTCACACTCAGTGTGGAAATGCCTGGATGTGTCCTACTCAACTGCTGTTGATTTTGTGGGAGTTTTATTCTCAGCTAACTCTGCTGCAGAGGAGGAGCAGAGCACTGGGCACTGCTGCTTGATGGGAGGTGGCAGCTTCCAGCTGAGGAGTGATACCTTCCATCTGTTCTTGCAGCCATTGCAGCTTGGCTGCTCAAAGCCTTCTGATGAAATCCACACCCTGGAAAGCACGTTAGAAAAAATACACTACATTTGTTTTGTCCCACCTCCCACTGAAATCAGGCTTCCATTTGCCTTTGCTGCTAACAATTGGTTGGACTTTCCCACTGGAGAGGTGAAGCAGAGGCCCACTCTAAGCCATTTGCATCTTTGTAGGCACTGGTGGCTGGAAAAAATGTCCTGGGATACATTTACACCCCTATGTCCAAGATGTACTGGGCGCATTTTTGGTAGGAGACTCATTCATAAGATGTCCTGGGCTCCAAGAGAATTAATTCTCACCCCTCACCCTGAACCTCCTCGTGAGGTCTAGCTGTTCTCTTGTGACTGTAAAAAGGAAAGAGCTAGGAGCAATTTTGGGCAAAGGACCCTTTGTGGAGGGTTTCCATGAAACTTTTTAAAGTGAGGCGATCGTGATGATGTCTTCACTGCCTCAGTGATAACTTCAGCTTTGTGTGCTTGTAGATCTGCTTTTTTTGGGGATTGCAGCCTGGGTGGATGGCAGTGAACTCCTCGATAATTCTCCTTGCAGTTCAGCTGGGGCGTTTAGAATTCCAAGGATTCTTTCCTTCCCAAGAACCCAACGTGACTAACTGGGAAGGAGCCTTTCTGTATGTGTCAGAGTGGCCACAGTGGCCACACCAGTATTGGCTAAGAGACATCTCTGGCACACAGACCTTTACAAGAAAAGCAGTTTGCCCAAAGCCATACAGATAAGGCCACCTCAGCCCTGCAGGCCATGCTGGCACTGTCAGGACACCTCCCTGAATTCCAGATGTGAATCCTCCAAACTATCCCCTCTTGTCATTTTTGCTGCAGAGCAGCTCCAGAGCCTGGCCCCCTGTCTGGAGGAAATTCCTGAAAGTCTTCTGAGAGGTTAGCAAAATGTTGTCTTGCAGAACTGCCAGCATACCAGGTAGGGAAAAATCTTGGGAGCTCAAGCAGCCTTCCTGCTGGCAGCTGCTTCTGAGAGCAGCCTGCAGAACCCAGTGCTGGTGACTCTGAACACGGCCCCTGGTCTTGCCTTGGTCTCAGTCCCATGCCAGAATCACCACCTGCTCCAACTAAAACCCAGAATGAGTTGTGCAGAGCACCCCTCACATCTTCAGGGTGCTAAACAGGCTGCACAGAAATTGTCAGCATTTTAGAAGGACACCTTCCCCTGCTTCTCCTTCCCCCTTGAAATTAGATTAGTAATTCCCCTCAGGATTTCAGAATGCGGAGACTTGGATCAGTTGTAACACTCACACATCATAATATATTTTATGCCCTTATTTAGGGCCAAGCACTGATCTGTGTGCTCAGTTTTCAGACATTCTGCCTGTTCCTTGGCACAGCCTCTCTGTTTCACAAGTGCTCAGGCAGAGCAGCCTGTCAGCCAGAGCCTGGCACTCCTGTAGGCAACAGGATGAAGAGGGGACACAAATGTGCTTTTGGGATCACCAGTTGCTCAGCAGAGCCAGCTTGCAGGGGAAGGAGCAAATGAGCAAGAGCCAGAATAGGGGCAAGAGCTGCTCAATTTTTATTTTTTTTTTTTAATCCTGGGGTGAAGGTGGGGAAAAGCAAAGTCACAACTCGAACAATCTGCTCTAGGCAGGGTAATTCACAGTTGCTTCCCACTACGGGCCATTATCAAAACCTTCCTACACATGCACATAATTAACACTGGTTGGTCCTGAAGAATCATTAATTTTGGTGTCCTCCTGTCCCATCCACAAGCAAGCCAAATCCTTACTTTTGGCAGAAACTGAGTTCCTCTTGACCCTCCCACTTGATCACTGGAATTGCTGATACAGATAAGGAAAAGTGGTTCTCATACCAGTTCTCCCACTGGGACATCCACTGAAAAGCTTCCCTCCACATTTGAGGCTGTTCCCATAACAGATTCCCTTTGCTGTATTTAGGCACTTCCACATTTTGGTTCTATTCCTGCGGTGTCGGGGAGACCATAATCACATTTTTAATATAAAAGGGAAGCTTTCAAGTGATGCTGTGCCCTCGTTAGTACAGCATCACTGGTTTCCAGGTTTTCTCTTTGCCTGTGAATCTTGCAGCCCTCAAAGAGTCATCCTGGCCTCCTGAGCAGCCAGTCTGATGCCTGGAGATGCAGCAGAGGAACGAGTCCTCTCTGCTGCTTTTTCCCTGCTGCTAAAGGGCACTCTCTGCTGCTGGCCTTCAGCACGAGGAAATCTTATTTCCTCCAGCCTGATGAGCAAATAGAAGAGCCAGAGCACTGGCCTCTTCCTCTCTGCTTCCTACAACAACATTGCCTTCCTTCTGAGGCCCACAGGTCCACCCTTGCTCCTGAGAATGAGCCTTTGTCACATCTTAAACCCTGCAAATGTCATTGTTCAAATGATGTCTCCGTGTCCCTCTGCCCTGCTTCCACCCACATTTTTGCCTCTGTCCTCCCCCACAGTTGCCTCATTTCCTTTTCCTCTTCCTGCACCAGGCACCTGTTAAACTGGAGCAGAAAAGGAAAATAAGTGTTGTGTAAAATAGGCAGGGAGGTGGGTCGTAACAATTGAAAAAGCAGTTAAGTAGCACAGCAGCACTCTTATGGGGCTTTTCTCTTCCAAGCACTGTGATTTTTCAGCTGGAGTGCAGTCAGCTTATAAATTTGCTATTTAATCTGCCGTGTTCGTGGCAGTGCAAGCAATCAACAAATTAGCACCATTTAATTTCTTTTCACTGTGTCTGTTGGGCACCATCCCATTCTCAGAAGAGAGAGCTGCTTTTCCCCTTTTTTCTTCCCCTTATTTTCTTTTTTTTTTTCCTTTTAATAACCTTGAACTGCTCTAAGGACTACATCAGTGCTGCATCTGGCAGTGTGTCACACAGACCACACAGAGAGAAGGGGTCAGCCTGGGGCAAGCACCAAAATTCTTGCACAGCATCAGCTGAGGCTGCTGGGGAAATGCAGTGGCAGAGCTCAATCCCCCCCTGTCTCACTCTGAGCCTCCGGCTCCTGTGCCTGTGGAGCTCAGGTGACTCTCCCCAGCCCCTCTGGCCAGGAAAGAGCTCCTTGCCCTGGCAAGCAGGGATGGCTAGGATGGGTGTCCCTCCTTGAGCCATCAGCTGGAAGCAGCTGTGGGGGTCTGAGCCAGCAGATTGCCTCTTGCATGGGCAGATGTGGCAGCTCAAAAGTTCATGGGGGGCCTGTCCAGCACCTCCAGAGAGGGGGACATCAGTCAGCAAGCCCCATGCAGCAAAATGATGAGCACCAGCTGCTGCAGTGTTGGAACCCAGGACATCCCTCTGGATGCCCTGGATGGCTCAAAACCCTGGCAGGGGCTCAGAGACCCTGGCAGGAAGCCAAAGACACCTGGGAATTTGATCTCAACTCATGGAGCAAATTACCAACCTTATAGGAAGAATTACAAGTCACAAAAGTTTAAGTAGCATAGTAGCAATCACAGGGTGAAGGGAAAAATTTTGGAGCATGGTACAGGTGGGGTTCGGAACTCTGTGCATGGGGGTCAGGGGTTCCAAGATGGAGGGATTTGGGCGTGCCCTGTCCTTCTTCTTTCTTCCCCCTGGCACCCATGTTCAGGATGATGTTGGCATTCACAGACTGGTTTAGAGTAGAAAGTCACTGTCTAACATAGGTGATAGGCATTGGAAAATAACTGTAAACACAGTATAGGTAGTTTTTAGTATAAAAGACAGCACCAGCCCAAGAGGTGGAGAGTGTGCCTCAGACTGACCTGCAGAACAGACAGAAAATGTTTGAGATAAAGAAATAATAAACAACCTTGAGAACGTGAACCGAAGACTTCTCGTCTCCTTCTTCGGCTGCTGGGTTGGGGAAAAGAGACTTTTAACAGAGACACACCTCGGGATCTTCCCAACCAGACCAGACCAGAGGAGATCCCGAGACTGCAGGAGGTGCCCCAGTGGGTCCTGACTAGAATTATGCCAGCCAACCCTTTGGTCCTCTGTCTTTGGTGCTTCACCGAGGAAATGGTCTGAATTTTATCAGTTTCCCTGTTATAGTGGATCAAAGTAATTTCTTTCTGTTTGCACCAGAATAATTCTCATCTTCAAGTCTATATCAAAGTTCCTCCAAGGGTTTTGGCTTATCTTCTACAGATGTTGGACATTTTGTTTATTTTAGGCATGCCCAAGGGTTCCTTCTTCAGTTGCTGATTGACTCTGGCCAAACCAAGACAAAACCCACAGGCTTTATCTTTGAACTGTACAGTGGAGTGATCAGGAGTGTGGCAAAAATTTACTCCACTGTAAAGTGAAGTAAATTTTTTTATTTGTAATTAAGATCATCTTTCCCTGGTGGGTGACATTTGGCAAATCACTTCACCTGCCTTGTCTCCTCTTAGACTGTATTAACTCATACTCTCTCTTTTTTTTTTGCTCTAAGGTCAGCAAAACAGATGATGTGCTTTGGTTGCCCAAACCTGATCTCTACCTTGCCTTCAAATAGTAAGAATATAGAAATGAAAATATTCAGGCAGGACCAGGACATTTCTACAAAGTAGAAATCTGTTACTTTGTCTGTGTAGTTTGTATTTCCACCATCCTGCTCTGTCCAGCAGATCTCCCAGGGACTTTCTTACTAAACAATAAGTGAAGTAGGTACTTTCTTGGGTCTAATGTTGAAGCATTTAGAAATAAATTATTAAAGGTGCAGCACTCCAGAGAAAGAGTCTGATTGCGTTGTTTACAGTGGGTTGTATTCTTGGCTTACTGCAAAGAGCAGTAGAAAATTATTTGTTTTGGGATCCTGGCGTAGATATTTTCCAGAGGGACTCAGCTGCCATAGCAATCCTACAACGTGCACCCAGGAGCAAAGGGCTCTGGTGTCAGGGTGACCTGGTGGGTACATGGCACACTGCAGGGAGCAAAGGGGTTCAGCTAACCAAACAGCTAAACTTTCATGAGGCAGAAGTTGTGAGATAAGTCATTCTGCTGTGGAGGGGGAAAAAAAATAATCTTCTTGAAAGCACAGCTGAAAGTATACAGCATCATTAAAATGTGTCCCATTTAATTGCTGTGTGGGTGGGATGGTCTACCAACAATCTGCTGGAACGACATCTTGCACTTATCTGAAGCTGATAAGCTCTTGCCTCTGCCTTTTTTATTTTTATTTTTTTTTCAGTGTAAAACAAGGCGAGTTACTCAGCTAGAGAGTCTTTTAATTACTCAGTGCTGGGGCTTGAGCAGTGTGCTGCTGTCTGACAACCTTTCTTTTGACTCTAAAAACCAGGGACTTTTATTTCACTTTTCACCTCACAAGTGCAGAGCCTTGAGCCGACTTGTGGTTTCAGGTGTGACTGTTACAGAAGTCCTGTCTCTGGGATTTGTTTGTTTTTATCTCTGTGCTGCAATCTTCTGGCCCAGCACAGGCAGGGGACACTTGCATCCTGTCCCCTTGCACCAGGGTAATTCAGCTGTATGAGGGAAAGGTGGGTCACTTCAGCACAAGTTGTCAAAGTGGGAGCTTTGTCAAAGTGGGTTTGAGTGAGGAGTCTCAGCCCAGCATGAAACAGGGCAGCAAGAGCTTAAAGGGTAATTTTTTTTTTTTTTTTTTTTGAAAGACTAAAATATTGGGTTTATGCTGTCTTTTTTTTTCCCCCACTGGCAGAAGGTCTTTGCTGCAAGCTATCACATTTTCCGTGGTGCCTGACTTCATGGGATAGGAACATACCTTTCCCTCCACTTTTTTTTCAAAAAAAAAAAAAGGCTGGCAAACTACAAGTGCAACAAAAACACAGGAGCAATTGTATGTAGATGAAGAAAACACTACACTGCAGTAAGCTGCAGAATCAAAATAGCCTCTTTTGTACCCCAGAAAGAGTAAAGAATCAGACTTCTTCTCCTCTCTCTCTTCTGTGCTGTTTTCTTTGTGATGCATATTCTTATGCCTGTGGTTAAGAAAAACCCAACAAAACCAAGTCACTGGACAGGCATGCACCAGCAACCCTCATTTCTGAATCTCACATTCTCTCTTTAGCAGCTGTTTCTGCCGCAGATATTAAAGTTCTGCTGAGTGAACCATGAAGGGGAAGCACTCTCTCTCATGGGCACTGTGTGTTTTGCAAGTTGGTGAGGAGCTTTCTGAGGCTCTTCTTCTCCTCATAATGTGAATTTCTGGTGGTGTGGTAGGAATGCTAAAGGCTTGTCCAGGCTGAGAAACAAGGTGTTTAATGTTAGAGCAGTGAAACACATATCTTCCAAATTGCATCTTTCAGTGCACATGACAGCTGGGAGAAATTCCTGTCTTGCTATCTTCTTTATATTTAATTGCAGTTCCTGGGGTATCAAGGACTCAGTGACTCACTAGGTTCAGGAGTTATGTGAGTTCATGAGTTCAGGGGAATCATAGAATCACGTGTGTTGGGAAAGGCCTTTCAGATCAGCGAGTCCAACCATTAACCCAGCACTGCCAAGCCCAGCGCTAAACCACATCCCCAGGAGCCACATCTACACATCTTTTAAATCCCTCCAAGGATGGTGACTCCTCCACCTCCCTGGACACCCTGTTCCAATGCTTAATAGCCCTTTCTGGGAAGAAATTTTTCCTTACATCCAATTTAAATCTCCCCTGGTGCAATTTGAGGCTGTTTGCTGTCACCCTGTCCCTGTTCCCGGGAGCACAGCCCGACCCCCCGGCTGTGCCCTCCTGGCAGGAGCTGTGCAGAGCCACAAGGGCCCCCTGAGCCTCCTTTGCTCCAGGCTCAGCCCCTTCCCAGCTCCCTCAGCCTCTCCTAGTGCAGTATTGCATTTTATTTAAATGGTGTGCTCTGCCTCATCCCTCCAAAATGTATGGTATATCCCAAGCCTGTAATCCATTGGCCCGAGTCTGATTCCGCGCCCATTTTCATTCTCCCTTTTAAACCGTGCGAGCGAGACCAGAGTCTTTCTTACCCTTTTTTCCTCTCTTACCCTTTCTCCTCTCTTGGCCTTTCCCTCCCCTAGGCCCTTTCCCTCTCCCCCTCCCTCCCCTTTCCCCTTTTCCCTCACTAACCATGCTGTTCCCGGGGATGGGACCCCAAACAAACCCTCATCTAATCAGCACCCTCAGAAGCTGAGGGTGTGGAGTCTCCTTGCCTGCCTGCTGCCGCCAGCCAACTCACAGCCTAGGGGACCCTCCGGGGACACCCCCCTCATCCTGGGGCTCCATTCCCTTCCCAGCTCCCTCAGCCTCTCCCGGGGCTCCATTCCCTTCCCAGCTCCCTCAGCCTCTCCCGGGGCTCCATTCCCTTCCCAGCTCCCTCAGCCTCTCCTGGGGCTCCATTCCCTTCCCAGCTCCCTCAGCCTCTCCTGGGGCTCCAGCCCCTTCCCAGCTCCCTCAGCCTCTCCTGGGGCTCCATTCCCTTCCCAGCTCCGTTCCCTTCCCTGGCCCCGCTCCAGCCCCTCCATTCCCCGTGTGAGGGCCCAGAGGTGACCCAGCACTGGAGCTGTGGCCTCAGCAGGGCCAGCACAGGGCCGGGCACTGCCCCGCTCCCGCTGCCACCCACGGCTGGCACAGCCCAGGGGCCATCGGCTCTTGGCCGCCTGGGCACCCCTGGGCTCTGTCCGGCCCCTCTTGGCAAACCACCCCTCAGGAAGCCCTGCAAAGAAGCCAAAATGGAGACAGAAAAGATTCAGGCACGCCAGGGTAATTTTATTTTCCTCTGAGCTCCTTGGAGACCCTGAGCTGCTCTCTGGTGACAGCTGCTGGATAAGTTGGTGTTGTTAGTGCTGAGTGGAAGTCACACTGGAGATCAAGAAGCTCCCACCACGCCAGCTCTGTTTGCCACTGATGGCAGGCCTGAACACAAGCTGGCTCCCAGTGTCCTCACTGGCTAGGCTGAGAAGAATTCCCTTTTAAACCTGGTTTTAAAAGTGAAATAAAAGAGTTTCAGACCTTTGCCTTCTTGGCATGACATGCTGAAGCAGAGATGGAGCTGCTCATTTGGTGGAGCTGTATTTAGCCCACCACCAGGCAGAGCAACCAGCTAGAACTCAGCCCTGCCCTGCAGCACTTCACAGCCTTCAGCTCCCTCAAGAGTGCTGAAACTCAGGCAGACCTGGTGGAAACTGTGGAGATGGCTTTCCACCACCCGAAAGGCCCAGGAAACAGGGAGCCACAGCTGATCAGGGTCCAGCAGAGCCGGCGGGGAGGTGGCAGTGGTTTGCTGCTGTGGGAAAAGCAAGGAAAAACAAGGTTGTCAGGTGTGCAAACAGGGTTTTTATGTACAACGCACCCAGAGCAATTCCCTTCTCTGCATGGCAGCTGTGTCCCAATTTGGAAATCATTTCCAGTCTGTGGTGGGAATGGTGAGAAATCGGGAAAGTGCTGGATTTGGAGAAAGATTGTGAAGTGATTCAAGAAGACCATGAGAGAGATTTTCAAATACTTAAGAAGGAGAGGTAGAAAAATAATGGAAATCTCCACAGCTGGAGGGGTGATGAGCTCAAGCTGTGGTGTAGAAGCTTGGGAAATCCTGCAGCAATGAGACACTGGGAGAGAAGGTGGATACATCCTTATTCTTATAACCTGCTCTTAAATACATCCCCTCTGTCAGGGGATGTATTTAGGAGCAGGTTATGAGAAAACATTCACTGGGAATAACCTAGACACAGCTTGGACACAGAAAATGGACTTGATGGTCTCCTGAGGTCTGTTCTGGTAGATTTGCCTGATTTTAGTAATGGTGATGGCAGGAAGTGTGAAAATTGGGATAGGACCAGTTGCTAGGCTGAGTTTGGAGGTCAGTGTCAAATATGCCCTTCCCACACCTGCCCCTTGTGTTGGAAAGCCAGCACACTGCTGGTTTTGCACTCACAGGGCCTGCTTTCTTCTGTTTCCAGGAGATGGATGCTCATCCCTGGATTAATCCATGAATTCACAGTTCACACCACCACAGCTTTGGGCTCTGCCAGAGGGGCCAAGGATGTGCCCACCCTCCTGCTCTGAGTGCATGACAAAATCAGAGTAGGACTTAAATGCATGGAGGTCTCCTTGACCTAGATAAACCCATTTTTTTTTTACACAAACATAGTGAATTTGCCCTTTCTTCTAAGTGCAGGTTAGCACTGGGCACGGAGAGCTAAAAAACCATTTTGTGCTCACACAGTCTGGGGTGCAGTGGCCTTTATGCCCTTGAGTGATCAGCTCTCATAAAATGTCCAGAGCACTGGAAGGACTCAGCAATCTGGACATGCTGGAGCTTCTCACCAGTGTGACATTCCAGTGGCATTCACCAGTGACTCACCAGCAGCATGACAGTGGTGGCAGCTGCACTAATGCCTGTGGCTTCCCTCACACTGCAGCACAAACATTTTTGCAGTTATTATCTTGAAAATAATGTTTGAAGAGCATGAGCTCTCTGTGGAGAAGCTGCTGCCTTGTTGCAGCAAAAAGCACATTGCTGCAATATCTGCTGCAAAAAAGCACACTGAGCTTGCCTCCTCTGATGCACAGTGCCCTGTCAGATGGGGATAAATACTGGTGACTTCCACAATAACTTCCTAATGCCTGAGAAGCCTCTTCAAGGTTCATTTCCACAAGCTCTGCAAGGCAGCAGAGAGGATAATCTAGGGGTAAAATGGAAAGGCAGACCTGACAGAAGAGCAGGGGTAACACTTCAGTGCCAAAAGTGCAGAAAGTCCTCGATGCTGCTGTTCTGCTTTCTGTCTCACAGCCCTGGCTCATTCCAGCTACCACACCTCATCTAGCCACTCTTGGAGCATGCAGACTTGTGTCTCTCTGCTTTTTTCCCTGAAAAGCCGTTTCAGAACTCTGGGCCTGTGAGCCAAAGCTTAGGATTAAACACAGGATTGGATCTGAGACCTTGGAAAAGGCTTCCAAACTTAGGTGCTAGCAGTGAGAATGTGGATTTATAGCCTAAGGCAGAGACAGATTAAATTAAGTGGAAGAAAGTTTAGAGTTTTACAGTTTAAGATATAAAAATTAAAGTAATTACAGAGGTAAAGAAGGAGTTTAGAATGCACCACTGTAGGTTTGTGTGTTGTAACATGATTGGCTAAGAAAGCTTACACTGTAACATGGGTCCATAAGATGAAATATTTCAGTATTGGGTCAAAACCAAAAATATCCTCATTGGCAGTGTTTTATTGGTCAGTAACTCCTTAAAAGGTCTTGTAACTCAGGGTCTTGTGACCTTCTGAACTATGGGGTAAAGATGTGAGCTGAACTCACCCTTCCTGTCTACGTAGAAGAAAGATAAGAACAATAAACCACATCATTAAAAACAACTGAGGTCCCATCTCTAACTCATTCAAAAGCCCTTCAAAAATACCCATACCTGGGTGCTTTGCTGTTATTAATTCATTGTAGATCACAATCCCACCAAAAAATAGCACTAATCTTCTTTAACTCTGCCAGTGAAGAACCTTTATGGAGAGAGAAACAAATACAGGTAAAAAGTTGGAAGGTTGGTCTATTTCTTTGTTGTTTGTTTTCTGGAAAACAACCTAGGCAGAAGAGCATCACTTAAAAAAAATACCCAGTCTTGCTGGCTCAAATCTGATTTTGATTCTCAACATGTCAATTTTCAAAGTAAAACATCTTATTTTCTGCGTGAAGTCACAGAGTGTGCTGCTCTCATTCATACCACTGCAAAGTGTGGAGGGCTTATTTTTTGTTTCCTTTGACTATTGCAAAGTAAATCTAAGTTTTCTTCAACTCTTCAAGGAGAATAAAAAAAAAATAAACCTGCTTCCATAACATCTATCCAGGCCTGCTAGAATTACAATATCAACTGGCTCTTTTAACTTTTGTGTTTACTGCATTAACATAATGAATTGCAGTCTGACTCCCCTATGGGAACAGTGAAGTATTATTGCAGTATAAAATAATTAATTTGTTGTTAATTAACAGTAAGCTGGAGTCAGGTCCACACAGTTCAAACCCTGAGGAAGAGCCACCAGGGAGCAGGTGGAGGTGCCACTGTCACCTGCAAGAGGTGGCAGCTGCCCCCAAGCCTTCCTTCCCCCATTTCCTCAGGGACTCTCACTCCCATTTTGAGGCTGGGAGTGGACATTATCCCTCCTTCCTGCCTGAGAGGTTGGAAAATCCCTCACCTGTAATAAAAAAGCTGGAGGAATTTCCAGCAGCATCAGTGCCAGCAAAAAAAAAAGAGGGCTGGGGCAGTGTGTGTGTGCGAAAATCAATGTTGTGCCACTTGGCTCTGCATTTTGCAAGGATAAAAACCCACACTTGCTTGCTGATGGGAGTTTCTCTTGGCCTTTTTGCAAAAGCAACACCACCACACACTGGTGGCCGGGGTTGTGCTGAGACAGCAGAGCAGCTGGGCACAGTGCTGACAAACACAGTGTGCCCGAGGGGCAGCATCTTCCCTGCAGAGAAGGTGGAGGGATTTTCATTCAGGGAATCTTCTTCAGGAAGCCAGCAAGTCATTTTCAAAGCCAGACTGAATTCTGACCTCTAAACCAGTTCCCCCCTCTTCATCTCATCCTGGTGCAGAGCAAATGAGGGTTGCATTAACCCTCAGTGCTCATGAGGGTTGCATTAACCTTGAAAGAGGAGCCCACGAAAAGATTTGATCCTGCCATGGTGGGCTGACCCTGGCTGGCTCTCAGGAGCCCACCAATATTCACTGTGACTCTGCCTCCTCGAGTGAAGGGGGAAAATGAAGTGACAAAAGGGTCATGGGTTGAGTTAAGGACAGGGAGGGATTAGTCACAAATTGCCATCATGGTCAAAACAGACTCAGCTTGCGGGAATTAATTCAATTTATTGCCAATCAAACAGATTAGTATCATGAGAAATGAGAAAAACCCAAAAACACTTTCCTTGTGCTCTTCCCTTCCTTCAGCTTCACTCCAGATTTTTTCCTACCTCCTCCCTCCCAGGTGGGATGGGAATAGGGCTTTGGCCACTTCATCACACATTTCCTCTGCCACTGCTTTCTCTCACCCTGCTCCACCTTCTCCTGAGTGCTTCAGTTCTTCATGGACTGCTCCAGCGTGAATCCTTTCCACGGGGAACAAACTGCTCCACCATCCCTTAATCCAAAAACACCTGTTCAAAATGCTTCCAGTTCCTGTGATATTTATCTTAAAGCTTGTCCCAAGGATGTCCAGTCTACCATTCCTCTGTCAGATGTCAACTGGTAGGTTCTAGGTCCTCCAAATTTACCCAGCTGTAGACAATGGTTCATTTAACCAAAAAATCCCTCTCCCCCCCCCAAAAAAAAAGAAACAAAACAAAAATCTAGTCCTATTACTTGCAGAGAGAAAAGATAGAACATGAAAGTTCACACAATAATGAAAAAGAAACAACTAGTGTCTAGGTATTAAGCTAGACATGGTAGCTAATGACCTGCCCCAAAATCTTTGAATTCCCACTCTGTCCTCATCCTCTTTGTATTATTCTTGTATTTCCTACACTGCCTGCAAATGATTAGGAAAAGCAGCAAGCTGTCAAGAGAAAATGGGCTGAGGATATCAAGAGGCCATGAAGGAAAGAAAAATGTCTGAGGGCTCAGATTTCTGCTTTAGATATCATCGTTCAGGACCTTTCACTAAATCAGGACAATTACACCTTTTCCCTCGAAAAAAGCAAAACCCCCAGCTCACAGCCTGGTGGAATAGCTGAGGAGCAGACAGATGGTGTTCTCTGCTGTTACAGTTAATAATAGGCTGTCAAGCCTAAAACCAGTAAACAGCTCCAGCATTGAGGCCAGCAGGATTTCTTCTAAACCTCTGGATGCAGAGCAAAGTGTGTCAGGAGGAGTGCCCTGCTTTCTTTCACTGGGCTGCTCCCCTTTGGGGCAAACCCCCCCTCTCCTGATGGCTCACATGGAGAGAAGATGTGACCCTTTCACCACCTCATTCCTACCAAGCATTTTTGGAGCACGGAGGCAAAGAAGATTATCATTCCAGATCAGGAAAATTGCCTGGTTTTACCTCCACCAGGCAGAAAGCCCTTAAGTCACAGATTAGTGGCGTGGCCCAAGGCAGAACAGTGGGTGGGGGTTTTTTTTTGTGTCCACACAGGCCCACAAAAGGGGTGCACACCTCTCATTTTGCATTGGTCATGGCCAGCAGCACGAGGTCTGCCCTGGTTTGGATTTGTGTCTTTTTGGTCAGGTGAAGAGCAAAGCCAAAGTGTTCCAAGGAGTGGCAAAAAAAGGGAAAAAAAAAAAAGTGTTGGCATGGGTTTCTCCTTGCCACTAAGGGGCACAACCAGGAGCCCCACTCTAAAGCCTCTGCCATGTTCAGGCCTTGATGCACTGTGCAAAATCCAAAATCATGCTTAAAGACAGTGAAGATTTGAGGGGAGTGGAAGGAATTTTGTATTCTTTTTGTTCATCCTCTGTAAATTGCAGCTACATCCCCTAATCTTCACCTGTATTACTGTCCAGGTTTACACTTCTCCATCTCTCTGCTGTGTCCCAGAGCTGAGTGGAAAACATCTTTCTGTCCACCCTTGGAGAGCTGAGCCATGATAAAACCTGTAAAACCTGTATGTCACTGTAATCTAACCCAGGCTGGGTTAACAGGACTCAGAAACACTGCTCTAGATTGAAAGCTCCTCAGAGCAGCACATTTCTCTTTGATCAGGGGTGTAAAATGGCTTAGCCTGTTGGTGCTGTGACATTGTTTTGGACCTTCAGGTAGGACTGATGTAAAAATAATGGGTGGTTTTCATTCTAGGTCTGTCCTGTTCAAACAGGTAGGATACTGGGGGGGAAAGAAAAACCAAGAAACCTTGAAACCAAACCAAAAAAACCCCATAAGCAAATAAACAGACAAACAAACAAACAAAAAATGCACATCAAAAAAAAGCAACCCAAAAAAAGTAAAAAAGTACCCAAACAAACCCGCAAAAAAAAACCCCCAAAAACCACAAAACAACAACAACAAAACCCCCAAACCCCAAAAAACCACAAAAACCCCACCAAGACCAAACAACCAAAAATCCCCCCAAAAACCCAGAAAAAACATTCCCCCCACCAAAAAAAAAAAAAAAAAACCCAAACCAAAAAAAAAAAAAAAAAAAAAACCACAAACAAACAAAAAAAAAAAAAAAAAACAAAACCCCACACACACACAAAAAAAAAATCTTCACAAAACTCCCACTGTAAATCTGGAGAACTGTGCTGATGTAAGGCAAGGATAAAACTGCTCATCTTTTCTGCAGAGCAGCTCTCTGTATCTTTGCTGTATTTAAGTGTGTTTCCTTTCTGCTACGCTCCTATTTCAAGTATTAATTGCTAATTTCTGTCCCAGCAGTAACAGAATAAAAAGTGGAGCTTGGAATTCACAATGGAAAAAAAAAAACAAAAAAAAACAAAAACAAAAAACAAAGCAAACAAGGTCCTTAAACTGGACAAACTCAATGTCAGTGTTAAAAATCTCTGTGTGTGGAGGCTTCTACCATTTTGATGCAGATTTAAATAGAAAATATTTCACATATATGAGTGTGTGTTTTCTTTTGCCATTCAAGTAACAGAACTTTGCCCCTTACGTGCAGCTCAGATTTTCTTCTGCTGGAATTTGAAGTTATCACTCATGCACAGCTAGAGAACAGGACTAGGAGCAGAATCACAGAGTTATTACAGCTGGAAAAGAGCTTTGAGGTTGAGTCCAGCCTGTGGCTGATCCCCACCTTGTCACCCAGGCCACAACACTGAGTGCCACATCCAGTCATTCCTTGGACACCTCCAGGGATGGGGACTCCAACACCTCCCTGGCAGCCCCTTCCAGTGCCTGACCATCCTTTCCATGGAAAAATTCCTCCTGATGTCCACCCTGAACATCCCCTGGAGCAGTGTGAGGCAGTTTCCTTCTCCATTCGTGCGGGGAAAGGAAGCAAATGCTTAGATGTAAAGGAATGATTGCACAAATC
This sequence comes from Passer domesticus, assembly GCF_036417665.1. Classification (NCBI taxonomy): domain Eukaryota; kingdom Metazoa; phylum Chordata; class Aves; order Passeriformes; family Passeridae; genus Passer; species Passer domesticus. The sequence goes on along the minus strand of NC_087512.1, from coordinate 78,176,050 downwards.
AGCATTTCAGGGCAGGATTTTCCTCTCGGTGCACTCACATGGGCCAAGGCAGGCCTGTGAAAAACAGAGAGGAGGAACAATTTTGTGAGTGCTGCAGAAGGAAAGGGAGCAGGGTCAAATATTAGAAATGTGTGTCCACCACAGTGCCGTGAAAAATCATCTGAGGGAAGGGGAAGGAGAAGAGAAGGAGAAAAGGAGAAGGAGAAGGAGAAGGAGAAGGAGAAGGAGAAGGAGAAGGAGAAGGAGAAGGAGAAGGAGAAGGAGAAGGAGAAGGAGAAGGAGAAGGAGAAGGAGAAGGAGAAGGAGAAGGAGAAGGAGAAGGAGAGGAAGATAGGGCTGTGTACAATCACACGGAAGAGGATATAAGACAGCAGCATCTTCCCAGGAACCTTGAGTTACATCTTAGGGATCACCCACTGCCAGGGATTGTTCATCTCACCATTTTCTGTGCCAGCCAAGTGCCTGAGCAAACGAGAGGTCTCTGTGCAGAGCACCAAGCCTCCCCTGTTTTGCACAGGTGAATTATGAAAACACTCATCCTGAGGTGACCTCCCTGCCAGGGCTCAGCTTTGTTACCAATCCCCACTGGCGGAGGAAGAGGAAACTTGGAAATTCAATTGTAAAATGCCCACAGGTGGACTGTTGACTGATTCATTCAAAATGATGTTTTGTTCGATCAGTCAAATAATTGGGAGCCTACATGAGCAGGTACTCGAAGAATTAAACTTCCTGATATCCATGGGCCTGGCAGGCAGCTTGAGTAAAAGTGAGTTGTCTCTCCAAAGAGTTTTTCCAAGCTTTTGTGGTCCACAGGACAAAAAAAAACCCAAGGAATGGGTCCAGGGAAGGAAAAGGCTGAGGCATGAGGACAGTGTGGGGTTGGAAGGCGTGCCAGACAGTGGCTCTGGTGACAAATAGAAGAGCCAGCCCTGTGCTCTTGATTCCTGAGAGGTGCAAGGAAAAGTGCTTCAGGACTCTCTATTCCATATGAGATTTCCTCCCTCCACTTCTCCCGAGGTGGGACATGATCCTGTCCTGTGCTGAGAGGGATCATCCACACGGGCTGAAGGGGCAAGGATGGACAGGCAGGACAGCTGTTAAACCCACCAGAGAAAACTGGTGGAGTTCAGTGAGTTCAGTTCAGTGACCTTCTAATTTTGGTCCTTCAGAAAAACAGACCCAGAGGATGCAAGTAGGAGGTTTTCAAAAGCCACGAGCTTCAGCCCAGCTTTGGTCTGACTGCAGGAATTTTACTCCTGATTTCCAGGGGAGCAGAATAAAGCCAGGAGTGAGCAAACCCCACCTTTGAGAGCAGCACTGTTCCTCCCCTCCAGGGCTGAGCAGAGGCACGTTTCTGATGATCAGCAAAACGCCTGCATTTAATGCCAGCCCAAGGAGGGAGAGTGCTGGAAACCTCACAGACACCCTGGGATGTCACAGCTGAGCAGGAGGCTGTGCTGAGCCGGGGATGAAAGGATAAATGGGGCAAAGGCAGCGCTCACAGGGACGCTGACAAAGACAGGAGGAGGGAAGGAGGGAGCAGGAGAGCTCAGGGAACAAAAGGATGGACTCTGCTCTTACCCAGGCTGAAGCAAACGCTGCTGCAGTTTGTGATAACTGAGCGTGGAGCTCAGGGGGAGAGGGGGGAACACTCGGCTTTTGTTTTTTGTTTATCACAGGTGGGTGTGCTTACACAGCAGGTGTGCTAACCTGGGCAGCACAGACCTGGGTGCAGCACCTGAGGAAACAGAAAATAAAACCCAAGAAGTCCCAAACCAAAAGGATGGCATCAGCAGGATCAAATTGTACAACAATTTGAGGCACTGCCTGACTTCTCCTCTGCTGCTATGAGGTGCCCACAGTCATCATCCTTTAGATCATTAGCCCAAGGCTAACACTGAACAGTGATTTAAATGAATAAATTCTGGGGAAGAAAATGCATTGCTTTCCTCTTTCTTCTATATTTGTAGTGGTGAATGGACCTCTAGTGGCAACAGCAAAAATCTCCGATCAAGGAGAAATAAGTTTTGGCTAAGGGGATATAGTGTAGATAGGAACCACCTGAACAAAGTTCAGAATGAAGAACAGGTACCTTGAGTAGTCAGGCACAAGGTTTTAACTTGTGAATAGCAAGGCCATAATTATCTCTGTATTGCCGTTAACTGTGCAGTGGTCTTTGCTGGTTTTGCCAGAGCAAATAATAGTAATTATTTGTGAATTAGCCATGAAAAACAATAACAAAATTCCCCCTCAGAGCTGCAATGTATTTCTAATTATTTATAAACTAAAGAATGCATTAGCTTGTTTCGGGTTTCTTGGTTGTGGTTTTTTTTTGGTTGGTTGGTTGGTTGGTTAGTGGGGTTTTTTGTTTTGTTTTTTTGGTTGTTTTTTTTTTTTTTTGTGTGTGCATTGTTTTAGTTTGGTTTGGTTTTGTTTAAGTGGTTTTTTGGGAGGATTGTTTGGTTTTGGGGTGTTTGTTTGTGGTGTTTTTTTTTACAGTTACATTGAGATTAGCTTTTCTTCTTGAAGCGTCAATTTTTACCTTTGAAATATGAAAGAGTCTGGAACAGTGCAGAAGATCAATAAACACTCAAATCATATTCATGACAGTGGAACAGCATTGCAGAGGTGCCCAGCTAAAAGATATTGTGTGCTTTACAAACTCAGGTGAGTGCAGGGGGGAAAGGCTGAGCTCAAAATCCAGATTAAACCACTTTTCCTCCAGCTAATTCTCTTGCCTATCATTGCAGTTACCCTTGAACTTCTCATTAGAAATGGGGCTGGCCCATGAATTCATGGCAAGTAGAAGATATGCAGTTTATGTGTCCTATCCAAAAGAGAATCAGAAATTCAATATACTAAGTCCTATTAATTTTCAATAAATCATTAGGTTTCCAAGAGGTTAAGTTAGATTTGAAAATGACAGCAAGGCAACTGAGATTGCTGGTTAAACCTCCAGCAATCAGAATTCACCATTTTGCCAAAGCAGAAGAAAAAAAAATGTTAGGAAAACACTGTTACAGCAAGGTTTTTTGGGGTCAAGGAAGGGAAGGAAGAATGAGAAGCAAAAACAAAGGAATGATGGAGAAAGATAAATAAAAACATAAATACAGCTATATATACACATACCCATACTCTAAATAAAAGTGCCCATTTGTGCCAATCTGGGCATAGGCCAAGGCGTGTTGTCCATCACTAATATCAACCACAGACTTCAGTTTTGCTTAAAAACTGCACTTTGGGCTCAGGTTACAAGCTGCCTCCCACCTATGACCAATGAAATCTTGTGCACAGGGCTCTCTGACCCTCAGTGGTGTCCCCACAAATGGCTTGAACCTGTCCCCCCACCTGCTTTTAATGCCACTGGAACAGGGACTGAGGTTCCCAGGGCTTTGTGGACAACAGAACAAAAAGGTTTGAACCACTATTCCTCCAGATTCCCTTCCTCAAGGCCCCTCTCTGGGTTTCTGGCATCTTCTTCTCTTTGGCTGCAAAGTCTTTGCTTGTCAGAGGTTTTATTTCTGGTGTTGACCTCAAAAACCAGATCCCCGCCTGAAATAAAGCTCCTTTGTGCTCCCAGAGAAGGACTGAGCACATGAGATGTTGTGAGGGGTCCTGCTGCAGCTCAGCTCTGCATAAAGCACTGCTGTGCCTCCACAGCAGGATCTGAGTACTTCACTCTTCCCTTCTCCTTTCATTTTCACCGGAATGGGGCAGGGGCAATACTCCTTTTCTTTTCAGGTGAGGAGCTGCTGGACCAGAGGGGAAAAAAAAAAACCAAACCAAATCTCATGGAAAACCCACCAAAGAACCAAAAAACCACCCAAACCTCATGGAAAACACCCACAGCAAAGAGCTGAGGGGCTGTGCTTGTCCTGCTTCCCCAGTGCCACCACCCTGTCCATCCCTCACCCCTGGAGGGCACTGACGTGTGTCACCCACCTGCAGTGACACCACCCAAAAGAGAATCAGAAATTCAACAACCTCTTAATGGCTCCTCCAGCCAGTGGGTGGCTTTTGGAATCATTGTTTGCATGCCTGAATTGCAGAGTGGAGCTTTGATGGTGCTGCCTCTGTCCATGTCCTTGGACATGGAGAAGTGCTGGGTCTCTCTGGGCATGGGAAGCAGCACTGGAAGTGGGCAAGTGTCCAGCATGGGCAAGTGTCCCCCTCCCCAAGGGCTATTGGTTCACTTTATCTGGCTGCAGACACGAGGAGTCATCTTTGCAGCTCACACATCGTGTCCGTGCCAAAGAGCAGGCACCCCAGCTCAGCTCCAGCAATATTCTGCTCCTCTCTTAGACCTGACATTTTTCTTTTTTTTTTTTTTTTGGCCCTTTTTCACTGCTGACACAGCATGAAGGGGTGGGAGGGAAGCATGGCTGCCCTGGTGTTACACACCCTGCTGTCCACATCTTCCCCATCTCTCCCAGCCCATCACTGAAAACACAAAACCTACACAATGAGAACATCTTAAAATGCAACTCACTAAGAAATAAAATTTTTAGGAGGAAGACAGAGAGCTGAAGCAACAGGAAGCCTACTTCTGGTCCACTACTGCCTAAACATCACATTTCTCATTTCAATGTGGCGTCTCTTGCCAAAACTCTTCCTTCTTATGTGTGTACTTTCAAGACTTAAGGCTCATCTGGAGGTAAATGTTTTTGTTCAAACCTAAAGATTAGCTTGACTCTAAAGGAGTTATTTTTTCCCCACTGTTTTTTCGTTTTATAAGGGAAAAATCAAAAAAAAAAGGGAAAAAAAATTGATGTCAAAATTGTCACATGGCCAGAAGAACTAAGTGCAAAGATCTGTTTCTCACAATGTTCCAGGCTTATTAATCTGAAATACAAGTAAGACACTGTGAGTTCCAGCAGCTCTTGTCCTCTCCCTTGTCTTTCACCACACACCTTATTGGAAGGTGCTAAAATACACACGGGGGAGAGGCAGATTCAACAGCAGCAAAGTGGTGTGGGAGGACCAGCCCCACTGAATGCCAATGGCAGCTCGGAAACCAGAGCCTTCTTCGGTGTCCTGGGATTTTTTTTAACTCAATTTAAATCTGCAGCTACCTGGCTAAATGTGATTTGCAGGGCTTCTGTGGCCCTCCACACTTCAGGAACGTAACAAAATGAGACAATCACTCCTCCTCTTCACCAGTTTGTGCTGCTCTGGGCATGTCAGGCATCCTTGTGGGAGTGGTGGTGTCAGATACATCACCAGATGCATTCCAGTACCCAAATCAAGCTTCTGAGCCTCTGAAATTATCGGAGGTCACCATAATCAGAAAAATATCCTGTTTTGTATCTGTTTGATGATACAAGTTGGCTGAACCCTCTGGTGTGTTAATAAGCTATTAAAGACCATATTTGCAGTGTAATAATAATTAAAATATCACCAGTGGGAATCTGACCCTGTGTGTACAAATCCTTGTATGACAATTAATGTAGTAGGGAGATGTGCTCCTAAAAACAATTAAGATATAATTGGATGAGTTGATCCAGAAAACATATGGTTGATTTATAAGAAGGCAGAGGTGGAAGAAGCAGCCACTTTCAACATGGCACAAATTAGAGCACGAGAAGAGAGTACACTGTGGCACCCTAATTAACTGAACTATTTAATGTTATATTTAATTTTGTTGTTATCACGGGGAGAAAACCACCTAATTACACGAGTTCACAGCCTCATTTTCACCTTCACAACTCCTCATGTGGTCAAATGATCTCACCCCCAAGTAGATGGCAAAGCAACCCCTCATTTTTTTTATGTGCAAGGATGCCACCACTCTGCCCTTTCTCTCTGTGTGGCTTTGTTTGTAATTTTTTTTTAATTATTTTTGTGGGATCGGGTTCTCGTGGAATAATTTAGCACAAGTGAGAGCTCATCAGGTGGTGGCAGGGGTATGGTTTAGCAGCACTCAAGAGCTGCTGGAGATCACACAAAAGATGCCTGGGGGACAGCCAGCTACTAGATTACACACTTAAGCCTTCCTCCCCTCTGCCTGGCCAAAGTTGTCTCCAAAAAAAGCTGACAGGAAGAATAGCCTGGGGATTAACCTGCTCTTTGCGGGGAGAACCCATTTCATCTCCCCTGCCCTGCTGTGGGCATCCCTCCTGTCCAGGGCTGGATCCCTCCTGCTGGCTGTGAAGTGAGGTGGCCATGAATCCCAGAGCTGGGCCAATGTCTGTCTCATCTCAGGTGCATCGTGGGGTTTTCTTGTTTGTGAAATAGCAGGAGAAGCATTTCCTGCTTCCAAGCAGTTCCTGAAGAGAAGAAAGAAAGAAAGAAAGAAAGAAAGAAAGAAAGAAAGAAAGAAAGAAAGAAAGAAAGAAAGAAAGAAAGAAAGAAAGAAAGAAAGAAAGAAAGAAAGAAAGAAAGAAAGAAAGAAAGAAAGAAAGAAAGAAAGAAAGAAAGAAAGAAAGAAAGAAAGAAAGAAAGAAAGAAAGAAAGAAAGAAAGAAAGAAAGAAAGAAAGAAAGAAAGAAAGAAAGAAAGAAAGAAAGAAAGAAAGAAAGAAAGAAAGAAAGAAAGAAAGAAAGAAAGGAAAGAAAGAAAGAAAGAAAGAAAGAAAGAAAGAAAGAAAGAAAGAAAGAAAGAAAGAAAGAAAGAAAGAAAGAAAGAAAGCTCATCACGTGCACAAACTCCACCATATAAATGCAGTAAGGATAAAAAGTAAATAAGGTCTCCAAGAGGCCTGAAATAATTTGTTTGAGGAGTGAGTATATTCTGGAGGAATGGGAAGGAGGTCCAGTGGAAACACCTGTGGGTCTCCTGTAGCTGGGAGATGCAGAGGCAGTGCTAAAACATGACAAGCACTGGTCTTAAAAACCAGGTCCCAGCTGTGTTTGGACCTCTTGGAGTTAAGAACAGGATTTTTTGGGGCTTGGGGGTTATCCAAAAAATGGCAACACCATCAGGGCTGTAAGAGCCCTTCCAAGAAAACCCCAAATCCCAGCGAGCAGTGGGCTGGGCAGTGAAGGCAGCACTCCCTGAGAAGCACAGGATGAGCTCAGCACACCTGGAGAAATCATCATGTCCGTGATGGGCAGAAAAACACCTGGGTCCCAAGAAATCCCTTCCTCTTTAACATCCTCTCCCTAGGAGGAAACAAACTGGGACCACGAGGCGCTGGATCCACGCTGGTGTGGTGCCTCCCCCCTGGGCAGTCTGTGTCTGGAAACCACTGGGGACAGAGGCAAAACTTCACTCAGAATCTGCTGATTTTGGCTGCCTGGTGTCTCCTGACACCTGTCTGGGCAGCAGGAGAGCAGCCAGAGGTGTGGACAGAGCTGCATTTTCCTGTTGGGCACAGCAGCTTCTCCTCATGAATCCTTCTCTCCTGAATCCCAGGCAGATTTCCCCCTCAGGAGCAGCATGTCCTGTCTCAGTCCTCCAGAAAACTTTGGGTTGCTGCAAACAAAACTTTAGATAGTGTCTATTTGTCCTCCCTGTGTCTCTAGCCACTTCTTCCAGCTGCACTGGGTGTGACATGAGGAAATTGTGCAGATTTAGCAGTGCTGGCATCAAACAGGTTCCCAAGAAACATCACAGTGCAGTTTTTCCAGCCTGGATTGCCATAAAGGACAGAAATCTTGCCTTTCCTAGGGGAGCGATTTACAAGCCCAGAGGAGACAAATTCCAGCATACACCAAAACTGGGACTCTTGGAACACACCTGAATGCATGCAAAGTGCACTTAATTGAGCCAGTGTCCCTTTGGAAGTCAATTAACTGCTTAAGGGGCTTGACTGCTGTTGCATGAGGAAGAAAATTCTAAAATTAATATATACTTTGGAGCTGAATCAGCTACACAATTTCGTATTGGCAGGGCAAGCTGTGTTTGCAACTTGGTGCATTATATTAAAAAAGTGAGCTAAAATATAGGTACCACAGCAAAAGAGCTTCTGAAGCTGAGCAAACTCATTTCAAGTCCTGAAAAAGTTGGAGTTTTCTTATATAACAAAGCAGCAGCTGAAAGAATCAGTAATAAATAGGTGTCTTAGCCCATATCTTTGGCTGGTAGAACATGCAGACACATCCATTATCACCTTTTCTCTTTTTATATGAGCCCTTCCACCTCTGGCTGTTGCACCAAGAATGGATTCAAGAATCAGAGGAATTCACAGGAGCTGCTGGGAGCATAGAGCCCTGCATTTTGCATATGAAATACCCTTGGTAACAGATAGTCCTGGGCAGTCTGTGTAATTGCTGGTGAGTGTTATAGGAAGTTTTGGACCACTGTCAAGTAGTAAAAGCAAGTGAAGGAATAATACTTTTAGGAGTTTTGTCCCTTTTCAGTGCCGAGGAGTGAGTCAGTGTAGTCTGGCAGCCTGTGAAAGTCACATTCCTGATTATATTGCTTGGTGAAGAAGAGATTCCTGATGTCATTCCCAAGTTTGGTGAGACCCAAAGCCAGCGTGAAACCTTGGCCACGAACCAGGTCTGCCTCCAAATCCTGTCTCCTTTCCCTACACACATCTCTGGTGTCTCAAATTGCATTTTCCTAAATGTGGCTTCCTCTGTGTGCTTCCTTTTAGGGAGACATTGCTCAGTGAAGCAGAGATTACCTGGGCATAATAAAAAGTCAATTTGCAGCAATATTCAGATAAAGACTGCGTTCAACATTTTTTATTCAATATTTTTATTGATTTGAGGGACTTGAAAGTCTGTTCATTAATCTGTAGGTTGTAAGTGAGTGGGCCTGTGAGCTTTGAAAAACAGGCTGAGGAATTCAATCTGCTCTTGACAGAGTAGGAAATTAACCTGGGAAAAGGATGAAGAAAGTAAATTAACTGTCTCAAAAAAAACCAAAAAAAAATCTGGAAGGAATAATCAATCGTGCAAATACAGTATAAAAATATCTGGGGCTTTTAGGTGGTCACAAATTACACGTAAGCCAAGAGTGACACAGACAAGTTATGTCTGGTTGCAGGAATACAGCACTTATGTCTAACACATCTGAAGTCATCCCTCTGCTTCTTCACACAGAGGTTTTGCCTGTAAAGTACCTATTTGGTCGTTTTGTGGGCGTCAGATTCCAAGGAAAATGAGGGTCCACAGCAGCAAATGCACAGGAGAGCAGCAGTGAGATTGAGAGTCTGGAAATGCTGACCTGCAAAGACAGAAAAGCCTTGGTGGCTGTCCAGCTCAGAGGACAGCAAAGGGAGGTGTGGGAGATGTCCTCAGCTGCTCTGGGGGGGAATGGAATAACCTGCCTCCCATTTCCATTGCAGATGGGACACGAAATTATGCTGCCTGCTGCAGGAAAAGGTTATTAGCTCAGGAAACAAAACATCCAGGCAGCGGGAGCAGCTGAGCCCCAGGGCAGGGTGTCACACCTCCACCTCTGCAGGGATTGAAGAAGAGATTAAACAAACATCCACAACTCCAGCCAGCCTTGGGGCATGGCCGTGGAGCAGACATCTCTTCCAGGCCTGTTCTCCGGTTTCCTGTTTGCCAATTGATTTTTTAAAATAAAGCACCTCCATCAGAGGATTACTTTGCTCCTCTGTTGTGTGAATGGGTTGCTGATGCTCAGGTTCACTGCCTGCGTTTTCCTCGGGATCCTTTGTGGATTTGGCATGGCAGAGAGCCCCTGAGCAGGGTTTCCTGGCTGTCTGACCACTGTGAGCACCTCCCTTGTTCGTCCCTGAGTTACCACAGCTCAGCTGGAGCCTTGGCTGGAGCCCCATCCATCCTCCCCAGCTCTGCTTACTGATAAAGAACCTCGGGGAAAATACACTTTTGGAAAGACCACACTCCTCTCAACCCCTTGGTGTTGAAAGTCTACATGGAAGCAGAACGCTTAATTACACTTACATTAACTTCTAATTAATGAGTCTTTATTTCCCTCACTAAATACTCTCACATTATTCAATTCCTACTGCCAGTTCTTGTGAAATTAGTAACTGGGAGTGCCCAAGTTGGAAATCAGGGGTTGGCTTGCCAATTGCAGGGAAATCAGTGCGAAATCAACAGTTTGGAGCCCTGTGGTTTGTGTTCCTGCAAATGGATTGTTTCCTCTGTGCTGGGCGTTCAGATGCAAGACCACAAAAGCCAATTTAGATAAGAGGGAGCTTTGCAGCAGTTGTGATAAAAGGATCCAGAAACCAGGGCTGGGGAGACAAGAACAGTCAGGAGAAGGAGGAGGGGGCAGGGGGAATTTCCTGTTTTACACACACAAAACAAAGCAGCATAAAAGCTGTATGTCTCACCCCAAAGCTGATAAACATTTTTCCTGCTCTTTGAGCAGCAGGAGGAGGCACAGACACATTGCAGGGAAGGATGGCAAACCATCACTCCGTCCAAAGACACTGCTGTTAACAGAATGACACCTGTCCACTCCGGTAGCAGTGGTGTTTTTAAGGACTTTATTGGAATTGTTGGGTAGGAAAACTCCTGTTCCATCCATCAGTCTGGGTGGATAAGGGCCCACATCCTCAGCTGCTGTCCAAAACCATGATTGTCTGTACAGATATGCTTCCCCAAAACAAAGCTTAGCTGCCTGCCAGCAAAGTTCCTTCACTCTAATTTTGGACTGGAGATAGGAGAAACATTCCCAACAATGTTGCTGTGGCACTTGGATCAAAATCAATGTAATCAGGGGGAGTGGAACAAGGAATTAAACAGTTGTGTTGTTTTTTTTTTTCCCTGGCATTTCTTCTTTTCCTTATCTCTCTGACTCACAGCCTGAAAAAAAGTTGTAGTTAGAATATCTTTGGGTTTGGTAAGGTTTGGGATTTTTTAATAAAAAGATATGCAGGTGGAGGAAAAACTCCAAACCACCAGCCTGGAAAGCACAGCAAACCTTCTGCTTTGGTATTTTCTTCAGGAATTAAAAAAAAAAAAAAAAAAAAAAAAAGAAAAGAAAAAAAAAAAAAAAAAGGTTTTCAGGAAGCCACCTTAGTTCAGAAAAGCAGGCAGCAGCTCCTGCTTCCCCTTCAACCACAGCATTTCTCATGGTCAAAGCAGCTACCAAGGACGACCCCAAAAGTGTTATATTTTTTTTCCCCCCTAAGGATTTCAAGTCTTTGAGGTTCTCCTTGCGCCACTTTTGATACAATCACTGTTACCTCACTTCTCTGGCAGCAGCACCTAGCAACCTCAATCATTCTGGCAGATGTTATGCAAACACACAGGTCCATTTGCACCCTCCTGCATGTCAGCCCCTGAGCTCTCCGATTATTGCCGGGACTTATTTGCGTGGCTGGTGAGTGTTACTGAGCTACCTGCCTTTCAAACACCCTCATCTCAGCCAGATCTCTCGGAGAGCTCCTCCAAGTGTGAGCAAGCCAAGACTTGGTGGAATCTCTCTTCTTCAAACTCTCGTATTTCCTGAGAGAGTGTTGGGTTGGGATTTTTTTGGGGATTTTTCCCCCTTGCCTTTTTTCAAAAGTGGAGGCACCAGGGCAGATAGATGAGGAGAGCTCAGCTCCCTCTGAGCACTTGCCCATCAGTGTGTCGTTTATATTCCCCTCACTTTTAGAAACCCTTCTCAGGGCTTTGCTTGCTTTTCAGCTGCTGCCAAACATTGTCCAGATGGTCTTAATGTCACATCACTGTAGGTCTTTTATTTTCTAGTCTGTGCCCTGTTTTGTCCTTCCTTCCAAGCCAATGTCTCTAAGACTATTTTGGGCCCCTTACTTCATTTCCCCTCCCTTCTGTCCATCAAGCTGGGTGAGTCACACTCATCTGTCCAGGAAACCTCATCTATTACCCCAATTGTTCTGGGCTGAAAGGAGGAGAGGAGCAGCCATCTCCAGATGACATTGTTTATGCCACCCCAAAGCAGCTCACCAAGGGTTTAGGTACTTAATACCAAGCAGTTGCTCCACACACACACACAAAAGGCTGCCCTAGCAGCACTGACTGAACCTCCAGGAATGTGCTTTGGAGGGGGAGCATCCTGCCAGGAGCCTGCAGTTATCACATGCCAGTGTGTTTTTCGGCAGTACCAGGAGGTCCAGTTCTCACCTACACACGCATGCAGGAGGAACCCACGTGTGCCAGCAGAGATGTCCAAGCACAAACACTGGGCTGAGATTCAGCTCCTCGTACAGGGTGGGTAAAGAGAGATGCACACAACCCTTGGGTCTTAAATTCAGGGAAATTTCCTCAGTTTTCCTCACCAAGATGATCATTAGAAACCTTCGTTTCCCTCCTGGGTTTTTCTCTTGCACTGTAAGTAATAGTCTGCCCCGGATTTAACTCCATCACAATGAACATTTGTCCATCCCTTCAGTCCCATTCTCAGGGAAGAAAGCTCTCCTGACTTCTGCCACTTCCTTCCAAATTCTGAGGACATTTTCCCAAGGCTATTGGTTTCATCATTGTCCTTAGTTCTGATGCTCTCCTGCCTGCTCAGTTTTGAAATCGAATCCTGGCCAAACATTGCATTCCTCCAGAACAGGCAGCTCTTTCTCTGTAATGTAACCATCAATATCAGCAAACAAGAAGGAAAATAAATTATCTAAGCCTCAAGGAACAGCCACTCCTGCCCTTCAGAGGCACAGTAGAGGAGACATTTGAGTTTTGGAAACAAGGCTGTGCAGGGTGACAGTGCAAAGCTGTACTGCCCATTGCAACCTTTAGATTAACACTGCTCATTTTTAAAAGAATGGGAAGTATTTCTGATTTTAAAAAGAAGGGGGGGAAAAGCCTAACCTCACCTGTGTCATAATGACCTAAAACAATCAAGGGAGCTGAAAACTTAATAAATAAAGGACTTGACTGACAGCATCTTGGGAGTGCCTAGGTTGTGTTCAACCCATCAGACTTTGTGAGACATGAAGCCAAATTCTCACATTGCTTACCTACCAGTGCAGGTAAAATCCCTCCTAGTGCCAGAGAAATAACTCTGGAACCACACACTGGCAGCTTCCAGGAGGTGAGCCTGGTGTTTTCTCTCCCATCCAGTTCCAGGGTTATGAAAGCACTGCAGAACTTCCCGTGGGGGGCCTTTGTGTGCTTACCAACCTGTGCAGCAAAAAGTGCTGCAACCAGCAAGTTAACAAGTCAGCAAGGTGCTGGGGGTCATAAGGTCTGCATAGAAATTAATTTTGGGAAGGAAGGAAGTTTTCTTTTTCCATAAAAAAAAAAAAAAGAAAAAAAAAAAAAAAAAGGAAGAAATCTAGTTCACAGACACTTCAGGTCGACCTCATTTTTTTTTTTTTCCTAATAGCACACAATTCCAAAAAATCAAAAGCACCTGCAATCATTCAACACCTCTGTGAAATCAGGGCAAATCTTGGGCTTTTCTTATTTTCCAGAGTAATATAATACAGCAAGTTCAGACCAAAAGATCCTTCCCAGCCTGCCTAGTAATCTCCTGAGAGCCATCCCATACATCCTAACACAATGCTGTCAGTTGGATGATGGGATTAAATAGCATCCAGGTTAAAGCCAATGCAATCCAGAGAACAATGATTTCAAACTCAGCAGTCCTGGAAGTGGAATGTATGGTGTTCCTCACTTTTTTTTTTTTTTTTTGTGCCTTCAGGAATATTCTTCCATGCTGAGAAAATGAGAGTGAAACTCTCAAAAGCCACCCTGCCTGCCCACCAACAGGAAGATCTGGGTGGGATGTAACAGCAATGGTGTCAGGAGCCATTTAGGACCATATTTTAAGCACAGATGTATTTTACAAAGTTTTAATTAAAGGAAACAGAATTTATTTTTTTTAATAAATCTCTCCAACCTTCATTTCTTGCCAGATTATAATGATGGGGGCTTGAGACTGCAGAAACCAAAATACTCAGGCACAAACAACTGGCTTTGGACTTTTCACTCCCTTCTAACTCTGTAACACAACTTTCATTTTCAGAAGACAGAGTCAAAAATCCTGAAAATTTTGGTGAAATCCTTACACTCTGTAAATGGTACTGTGTTCTGTTGGGCACCTGCCTCAGGGTCCTGGATCCAGCCAGGATCCAGGGCTTTGTGGCAGGGTTGCAGACAGCCTGTCCTGCAGTAAGGATCAATATCAGTGCAGCAGAGGAGAAGCATTTATAGACAGGAGAATGTACAGAAATAACAGAGACATTGGCCAGCACAGGTCAGCCAGTGATCTTGGGACAGCAGCAGCAACCTGCAAGGGTTTTATGTGCGTGGGTTGGAAGGAAAAGCTGATTTTTGAGGCGTTACACACACACTGAATAGGGAAAGCTGAAGCATGGCTTAAACAGACAAATCTGGTGAGAAACCCAAATCAGAAATTCCTGTGAGCAGTTTCCCTCCACCTCCACAAGCCCATCATTACGGTTGCTACTGTAATTATTGTGGTTGTTGTTATTATTTCACCAGTTCTGGTGTTTACAGTTAATCTCCATCTGCCAGGCAGCTGCTGCGGAGCTGGGATGCACAACTGCTTTGGTGACCCCAGTAATTACAGAAGCACTTCCATGGCTTCTCCCTTCCCCACACACCCTGGAGATGACATCCCCGAGACAGCAGGCGACGGGTTTGCTCTGTGGCTGTGGATCATCACTGAATTGTTTCCCCAGCTCCTGTCACCGCCCTGCAGAGATCGATGTGAGCGGAATGAGAAGCAGAGCTCTCCTCTCAGACCCTTCCACTCCTGCTGCTCACAAAGGAGGATGAGCACACCCCACGTGCTCCCGGCACTTGAGGCAGGGCTCGGGGAGCCTGGCAGGCGAGGAGGAAGGGGCAGGTGATGGCACAGGGGTGGGGAGGTCACCAGCAAACTGAGCCTGCACTTCTCCAGGCGCTTCTGAGAGCGGGGCTGAGCTCACTCAGGGGCAGCTCTTTGTCAAGAAACACAGGTTTTTTTTTCCCTGAAGGAGGACACCTTGCATTGTGCTGCCTTGTGCTGAATCCCTTGGGCCAAGCAGCACTCAACCCCAGGAGGCAGAGCTGGGGCACAGGTCCCCCATCCCTCAGAACTCTCAGCCCTGCCGGGTGAGGCCACTCAGCTGAGCAGCAGCTCCAGTGGTCAGCCACACTTCTGAAATCATGCACACACTGAGCTCCTAGAGGTTCTTTCTTCAGGTTTTTTTTTTTTTTTGCTCTCCAGGCAGTAGCAGCAATAACTCCCAGAGCTCCACAAATTTATGAGGCGCAGCTCACGTCACTGCAGCCACAGCTAGAAATGTTGAGGAGCTGGATCCAGCCAGCTATTTATAGAGGGACACAGGAGCACCTTCCAAATCGCTGGAAATGCTCCAGGCTGGCTCGTTTTGTCACTGGAAGAGAAGTGACAAATCCCAAAAGATGGGATTTCAAACAACCTGAGCATGTTAATCTGCACTTCTGAGTACCCAACAGGGCTGCAAAGAACGGTGGCCAGAGCCTCTGGTCAGATTTTTTGGGGGGTACAAAGGGAGGTACACCCATCACTCAGGGGAGGGGTAGTGATCCGTGCCAGTGGAAGAGCTGTTGCCTTGGGGGAAACTTCACAAACACTTCAGTCACACGTTCCAGTTCATCAGGAAATTGCTCTTGCAGACACTGCAAGATGCATGTGTATGCATGTGTGAAGCTAGCAAGACTTTTCTCCTTATTTTTTTTTTTTCCTGCAACTGGGTGGGAACAGCTTCATCCAAACTCTTTATGGACTGTGTGGCAGCTACCCAAATCCAGATCTTCACACACCTTCCAGCTCCATGCTCTGGTGTTCCCATCTTTCCACGTTCATGGTTCTCACTAAGCCTGTCCTTGCAGGGCCACCACCTTTCCCACTTCTTCATGCCCAGTGCATCCCAATAACTCTGTGTCCTGCACCACAACTCTGCCAGGCAGCATTTGTCCTGGCAACAGAACCAAAATTCAGTGCCACAGCTGCCCCCACAAGGGACCAGCACCTTTGCTGTCACTGCCATAGGCTGGGAAATACTCAGGAGGTGACCTTCCATTGTGTTATTTTTTTTCTCATTATGAAAAATATTTTTAATAGTCTTGTTGTATTCATTAAATCCTTCTGGGGGTAATTTGACAGAGTTCATAATCTTCTTTTTCTGCAGCAGCGTGAAGTGCTGGAGGAAACAAGGGTTGACCAGTGTGGGTGAGAAAGGAGAAGCTAACAAAAGTTCTGTGGTTTTCTTTTTTTTTTGCAGTCCCCTTGACAGAGAGGAACAAGCCACAGATGTGCAGTTGAGCAAAATAGGTGTTTTTGTAAGAGAGGGAGCATCACAGCTCTGGGCATCATGTGAGACTCAACCTTTTCTAAACTAAGGTTCAGGAAAACCTGTAACAAGGCTTTGTGCAACAAGAAAAAATATTGAACCAGTGCAAGTCCACTGACAGTTGAAAACTCTTTTTTTTTTTTTTTTTTTTTTTTTTGCTGTGGTTATATCTCTGGAAAGGCACGGAGAGGGGAAAATACTCCAGTTTTCAGGCAGCAGCTGGTGGTAGGATAAAATCAGGAAACAGCACAGCTACTGTTGGATGCTTGCAAGTCCAAAGGCACGATCCAGTTCTCTGGCACGGGGGAATTTTTCACCAGGAGCGTGCAAAGTGCATGCCCTTCTTTAGGATCCACAGTTAGTGAGGCTCCTGGGCTTCAGAAGGTGAGAAACCAAGCCTGGTGAGGTCATGGAAAAACACCAGGGAAACGCTGCCTGACATGCTCTGCCTTTCCTCAGCCTGTGCTGTTTCTGTAATCCTGACCTCATCCTTTTCTCCGGTGTCCAGCCTGGATCCAGGCACGGTAACTGAAGCTTCCCATCCCAGCTGGCTGCCTCTTTACCAAGCTCCAGAGGAGCTGTCAGTGAAGGCATCGACTCCCTGGCACTTCTGCTGCCTGGCTGAGATGCCACCAGTCTGTAAAGCCCCCTTCCCTCTGCATCCCTGCTCCACAGGGATGGGATAACTCAGCTTTAATCCCTCTTTGGCCACTGTGCCACTGTCTGACAGCCCAGCCTGCAGCTCTAGGTTTCAGAGAAGTTGGAAAGCATGGTTTCACCATTCCAAGGTGTCCTCTGAGCTGGCAGGGGTCGGTTCGAGGGGCTTGGTGGAGCAGGAATGCTGCAGGTTCCAACCAAAACTAAACCCTTCCCTCTCAAATCCAGCTCTTAGCAGCACTTTGTGCCTAAACAAAGGCCATCCCTGTCAGGACCTTGAGCAAGTGGCACCCACTGGCTTTGATTTTCCAGGAGATTCCAGCCACAGCAAAGCTCCTGCCTGGCAGGTTTTGCATCCATGGAATCAGCACCTCCCAGCAGAAAACCTCAGCCTCGCCTGTGGAAAGTTTCCAGCCACCATTGCTTTGGAAACAGTGCTTAGGGCAAATCACACTGCCACATCAACACTGAATCATACCTCAGATGCAGATAGAGGCCTACAGGGTTTCCAGAACAAGCTTTTTTTTTTTTTTCCCACCACACCCTTAATTTAAAAAAAAATCCTTTTTTCACTTCCAGTTCTTCCCAGGGCAATGAGCATTGTTAGAAGTGTTTACATTGCTGCTCTCTGCCAAATCAGCATTATCACTCTCACTTCCACAGGAGCTTCTAGGTGATGCTAGCTACTCACAGGCAGCAATTTCAGAAGCACTAAAAGCAAACAGGATGCATGGCTACATTGAACTATCACTCTGCTGCAAGAAGCAAGAATCCTAAATGCTAACTCAGCTTTGTGGAAAAGCCAGAATATCAGATGCCTCCAACCAACTTGCTTTGAACACATATTTTGTTGCTTTTTGCTCTTTCAGGTATCTTTCCCCAGCCACTGTTGTATCAGAGGGTAGGTAGTGAGAACTGAAAATGATCTAAAATACCAGTCCATGTTGTGAAACAGGTTCACAGGGAACATCTCACGCCCCCTTTGCCCACCCCGAGCCTCCTGTGGAATTCACTTTCCCCACATTCCTGCTCCCTGTGGGAGCAGGACGGCGCTGCCGCAGCTGACTGAAGCAGGAGTCATTCTGTGGAGGAGAAAACTGAGGAGGATTCATCCCAACCTTGCCCCCAAGCCTGACCTTTAAGATTGTTTTTCCCTCTCCCAGCTGCGTGTGCCAAGTCTCGATATATCATCATCAGTGGGAAACACGTAACTGCGCTGGAGGAGGGAGATAACTGGGAGACATGTGAGCAACTGAGACAATGCAGGGCTGCCAGATCTCTGGCAGCTGCTGGGGTCTGACATGATGCACATCCAGGTAAATTATCATTTTGATCAGTGCTTTGCTGCGGGCACGGGAAGCAGCACAAAACACAGGAGGGATTTTTCACTGCTACCACGCTGTGAGGGAAGTATTGAAAGCTCCATTTCGCCCAGTGGCTGTTTCCTGGAAGGGGGAGAAGACTGGTGGTGTCCCTCCCAAACACCCTGGAGCAGGTTAAATGAAGGCATTCCCTCAAAAATGCTACATCTACAACTCCAGAACGTATTTTAAATTACCTTTTCCAAACTTTTCCGAAAGCTCTCAACAAAAATAACAGCAGCCTAAACACTGTAAACAAAGTGTCTTCTCCATGCTGAACAGCCTAATAAAGACGAAAAGTGAGGAAAAAAGAGACCAAAATCAGAAAAGCAGTGGGATGTCAAGGCTGTCCCTGTCTGTGGGGACAACTCACGCCCGGCTTGGGTGTCTTGTGGCTTTGGCAAAACCTCTGGCTCAAGCTCTGTCAGGCAGATCTCAGCCCGTGGTGCTCTGCTGGGTCTCCATCACACTGTAGGATAAAGATTTTCCCTGTTTTTATTCTGTGCTGAGTGGGTCCCTGCAGCTCCCTGCAGCCTCTGGTGAAATGCACAGCGCTGCCCCAGGCACTGAGCTGCCCCAGGGTTGTGAAAACCAGGCTCCCAACACCCTGCAGCCTGCCTGGGGAGCTTTGGCCAAGCTTTGTCAGTGAGATAGGATGAAATATACCATCTTGCGGTGGAAATATTAATTAGTTACTGTTCCTGAAGTGGATTAGATGTTATGGTGTCTCTGTCTCTTCTTATCTGCAATATGGGCTTTCTGGCCCTTCTCTCTACCCCAACCAATATTTTATATAAACCTGGAGTGCAGAGTCTGTGCTGACATGTTACAGGATGAGCCAAGTGACTATCATTCAAATATTTATTTCATGAGAAGTAAGAACATTTTGCACTTTTCTCCAGAACTCTTTCAAAATCAGCTCATTTCTTCTTGTTGGAAGAGAGCCCATTGTTCATTTGACACTAAAGATAGAGCTTTGCTGTTTTCTTTTAAGTCAGCATTTGGAGGGTGGACAGCAGAGAGGGAGTTAAGCTTTATTATGCTGCCTTGTCAAAAGGATACAACATTATGCAAAAGGAATGAAGTGGAACAAAAAAAAAAAAAAAAAAAAAAAAAACAAAAAAAAAAAAACAACCAAACCATTCCTTCCTTTTCCACACGCTCTCTCTCACTGGCATACAGTCTCCAAATTATTTCATTCCTCCTTTGCCTTGTCTGGTAGATTGGATTTCGGATGACTGTGTCAATTAAACAGCAAGAGCACCTTGCTGCCTCATGAAGCAGTTCCCTCCTGCCCACAAAATGCCTAAAATTAGTGGGGCAGAAGGGTGGTGCTGTTTGTCTGGTTTTAAATCTGCCTTAAACAAGCGTTTTGAACAGCCTGCAGCCCGGAATGAACAACATTCCCCCGGAGTGAAGGCACCAGAGTGTCACACACCCACAGAGGGGCAGGAGGGGCACAGAGGCACGAAGAGGTGACACCGAGGTGACACCGAGTGCAGGGGCAGGGACCAGGGCTCAGAGCACCCCTGGCTTCATTCCGGAGGCTGACAGAGGGGGACTGCGTGATCCACAGAGAGAGAAAAGAGCACAGATGGCTGTTTTCCTCTGTGGCTTTGCAGGATAAACCGGGAAACGCTGAGCGATGCCCCTCCTGATTTGTTTTCCTAACAACGCGTCCCTGCATCCCAGCTGCTCCCGGGATGCTGCGCAGGGGAGTGCTGGAGCTCGGATCTCATCAGGAGGGGCTGAGGGAGCTGGGAAGGGGCTGAGCCTGGAGCAAAGGAGGCTCAGGGGGCCCTTGTGGCTCTGCACAGCTCCTGCCAGGAGGGGACAGCCGGGGGGTCGGGCTGTGCTCCCAGGAACAGGGACAGGAGCAGAGGGAACGGCCTCAGGCTGGGACAGGGCAGGTTTGGTTTGGATATCAGGAAGAATTTCTTCATTGGAAGGGCTGTTAAGCATTGGAACAGGGTGTCCAGGGAAGTGATGGAGTCACCACCCTTGGAGGGACTTAAAGGACATGTAGATGTGGCACCTCAGGCTTGGCAGAGCTTGGATTTGACGATATCAAAAATATTGGTTTGTTTTTTTTTTTTTTTTTTTCCTTCAGCCAAAAAAGCTTTGTGATAGCCAATAAAGCGTTTCTCCGTGCGTTCGTCATCCTTGAAAGTGGAATCCTTCACGGCTGGGTGCTCAGCAAGGGACTCCAGGCAGACTCCCAGTGAAATCCAGAGCTGGGTGTGATTAACTCCCCTGCACCTCTGAGGAACAGCACCGGGGAATTGCTAGCATTGTAAATTGTCTCAAACATGCACTTAGTGAAGCCCTTAAAGAGCAATTACTATACGTTAACTGAACACCCATCAACTGTAAAAACAGCAGTTATGTGGGTTTAATAGGTATATAAAGGAGGAAATCTCACCACCCTCCAATTAGTTCTAAATCACATAAAAAAGTGTAACTTGTACACTTATTGCTTATTAATGCATAAAACATGCACAGCATGTTAAAACATTTAATTAGCACGTACATAACAGGGTAAAAGTTAAGTACCGAATTATCACTAAAATGTTGCTGAGCTCTTCATTAGCCATGTGGAACCACCCCTCAGCACGCAGGGCTGGTATTGTCCCGGGAATTAGGTGGTTTCAGCTACTGCTCAGTGGTTTTAGATCAGGGACAATGATGCACTGCCCAGAGTCATCTCAGGATATTCCTGAGAGAGCCAGAGGGCAGGGGGAAGGGATGCTCCCGAGCAAGCCCTCACCTCCATCAGGCTGTGATTTAAAATCTCATTTAAAATGAGGTGTGAGCAGCAATCCACACTGCCCTGGCCCCCACCAGGACAGAGAAAAAGGTCCTGCAGGAAGGTCCTGGAGGTGCAAGAGGAGATCAGCGGTGGATGACATCAGCAGGAGGGTTTGTGGGAGTCCAGGGGAGAGGGAAGCCAAAACTGGAGGGCTGGAGACCCCCAGCACCACCGGGAGGGAAGTGAGGGACTGGGTATTACCACGGGAGTCTGAAAAAGTAGGAAAAGCAAGGTGAGGGCTGGCAGAGCAGGGGGTAAGGCTGCAGCTTTGACCTGCAGTCAGGATGGATTCTTGCTGGGGATCCCAGAGGGAGGAAAACAATATCTGATATGGGAACGCCACCCAACCCCTGAGCCTGTTGACAGAAGGAAACCGCAGCGCAGAATTACCCTTTGTTTAGTCTGGGTCAGCTGCCAGCCTGCACACACACGCACCACATGAAAGGCAAAACCTGAACGTGTTCCCAGAACATCCTCCTGAAAAAGCCATCTGCTGCTGCCCAAGCTAATGTTACCACCCTCCCCATCACAACCAGCTCTGGAAGAATAAACTCCATTTCCCAAGCCGGACAACATCCTCAGCTCCAAGCTCCAAGCCAAGAGCAGCCCAGAGACTTGCAGGGTTTCTCTGCTTGCACAAGGAGAAGTGCAAGGGGAGGATGGACACACAAACACCCTGATTCCACGGGGCAGGTCTGGAAGTGGCTGGTCAAACTGGAAGTCCAACAGGAGAGGGTTTTCTCCTGGCTGCAGACGCTCACATGGATGGTTGGTTCTCCCCAAAATGGGTAGAGAAGCCTTTCTTTTCTCAGAAGTTTTTTTTAACAGCCCCAAAGAGGTGTGGAAAATTGTTCCCCCTTAGAAAAAGTGTATCCTCTCACTAAATTTGCTTAAATTATTTGACAGTATTTTATTTGAAAATATTTGACAATATTCTAGCCATTACTCATCTAGACAGTAAATCCTCGTATATGGTGCCCTGCCAGATTCAAAGATTAAAAAGAAATAAAAATTAAAATGAACATTAAAAAAAGAAAAATAGTAATAAGAAAAATCTGTGCCTTTCGTGCAGAAAGGTATAACTTGGAGAAAATATTTAACTGAACTCCTTTCCACTTCTGAACATCTTCAGGCTCAGGCCAAAAACAAGGACCCAAGTCACCAGAATTAATTTTTGGGTTGTGATAAAATTCCTCAAAACAACATTCCCTCTTCTACCAGTTCCCCATCTGGCAAAAAAGCATGTTAAACACCTTTACTGCCCCAAAAGCAAGACACAACTGGTTTGTCCTTTATACAGTAGATTTTATTTAAGATTTTTTGTGAAAGGTTTCTGCTCTCTTCCTACTACAGGAAACACTACAGAAATATTCGAGTGACATGATCTCTTTATGCTATTGTCATGCAAAAATAGAGTATTGTCTTATTCCATTTTTCTCATTCCATCCTCTAATTACTCTCTTTGAAAGAGCATTAGTGGCAGGGGATGAAATACTAACAGACTTCTGCTCAATCTCCATCTACTGCAGGTGTAAAGAAATATTAGATTTAAAATAACTGAAATGCTTCATGAACAACAAAAGCCTCTCTAGCACAAGTGATCCTCCATGGAAGGGTGACAGGAGATATTTATACATATTCTAAGCCCTTGTCTCTTACTGGACTGTAAAGTTTGGGGATTTTGAATGCAAGTTTGTACAACTCCTCCTGCTTTGAGAGACTCAAAGTTAAATATTATAGGTTTGGTGAGTGTTATTCTTGACACAGTAAAGTCAATCAAGAGGGGACTATCACTACCTTTAAAAGAAAAACATCCCAGCCTGAAATTGGAGACAGCCTGGACTCACCAAAGCTGTGCTGGAGCCCTGCTGTTGAAGAGGAAAACAAGATTCCCACTGCTCAGAGTCAGCTGAAGCCAATCTGGAAAACTTGGTGCAGAGCAAAGCAGAGCAGCAATGAAACAGCTGTGCAGACAGGTTGTTCAGGAACCATCAGTTTGGATTTTGTCATTTTCTAGATTTGGAATTTTGTAATTTTTTGGATCTGAGCCACAAAGTTTTGGTCAGGATTCAGGTGACCTGCCATGGGACTGGGGCAGTGCTCACATCCTGATGTCTCCAAAGCTCTTGCTCAGTTTGGGCCTGGAAGGGTTCAACTCACACCCAGCTCAAGCTCCAAAAACCATCCTCTGCTTTGAGGTTTTTGTGGAAAACCGCTGTGTCAGCACGGGCAGGACCTACAGATAACCCCAAAGGGAGAAAGAAACCAGGGGGCAAGTTTATATCATCACTCTCTGCTTTTGTTTTCCCTTTTCCATCATTAACTTTCACATTAGACATCTAAAAAAAAAAAAAAAGGGGGGGGGAAGGAAAAAAAAAGTATACTGTCAAAGTTTGAGATACTTTAGCTTGATAAAAACCACATTTGTGTGCATAAGAACCAGCCATGAGATGGAGTTCCTGGTATTTGCAGAAAATATGAATGAACACAGAATTAGTAAACTCTGACAAAGCAGAAACTCACCTGAGTGCTGGGGAAGAACAGCCCAGCTGCATTACACCCCTGATATTTCATTTACAGCATTTGCTGGTGTTCATTTCCAGGATGGGAGCTGTCTGAAATTTAATCGGGACATTTTAACCGAGAAATCTTGGAAACTTGTCTTGCTCAAGGTTCCAATTTTGCATGGAAAATGAAGTGATCACCTCTTCCCTGAGCACTTTAACCACCTGTAGCACAGCATTTTTCCACTGCTGGCTGGTGAAGGTACATGATCATGCCTCTACTTGAATTCACAGTCTGTAATCACAAAGTTTGCTCTCAAGGATCACACTGAGAGGAAAGTCTATTTTTTTTTTTCCACAGGCACAAACCAGGTAAATTCTCTCCTTCTAAGGCTCTGCCTGAATGCAGAGTTCCCCCAGGAACAGCCCACTGACTCAGAACCCCTTTTGATATAAATTAATGGGAGGGGAAAAAAACCATCTCCTTGTCAGCTTTCCAATTAAATTACATGGAAAGAAATCTAGGTTACAGCATGAAACCCTGCAGAATGAGGCCCTAATTGCTAAGCATGAACTTTTAAATGGATTAAATAACAACATACATTTAATCTGATGGTAAGAATATAATTATACTCCTGTTTCTGCTGTTCATTGAGTCACTTACATGGGATATGATATCAACACCTGACCACCTGTCCTTCCTGCTTTTGGTTAACAGCACAGAAGCACAACCAGCTCCTCAAGGAGGGATCAGCCATATTCAAAGCTGTTGACCCCCAAAAATCTTTTTTCTGCCACTGAGCTGAAGAAACACAAATCCTGTTGGCAGCACCTCAACCAACAGCCATGAGTTTTGGTTTTATGCCTCCTTAAACCGACCAACTCCTACCACATCCACAGCATTTGCCACTTGGCTTCCAGAGCAATCCCATGAGGGAAGGAGGAAGAGGAGCTTAAAGGAGCAGCTGAAGAACAGGGGGAAAAAAATATAATTTTCTAACCTGTTTTCCAAGAGGGCATTCCTGCAGTATTAGCAAGAAATGCTCTGCAGCTGCAGCAAAACACCTCAAAGGCCTCATGCCTTTCTGCAGGCAGCATGTTTTGAGTGCTGGATATTTATTTACCTGTGAGAAACCAAACCCTTTCCCAAAATTTTTACCCAGCTCACGTGGTTTCTAAGGAGTCTTAGACTCTTGAGGAATCTAAGCAGAGGAAAATATGGGTTTTTTCCTGTAAAAAAACCACATCAAAGGCCTAGTGCTTTACAGAGCTAGGCTAATTATCTGCTGGTTCTTACAGACAAAAACTACCTGCAATGGTTTAAAATTCCTTTAACTGCAGCATCTCTGCTAGAAGCCTGCAGTGACTTCCATCTAAATGATTCCACGAGGACTTGAAGCAATATTTGGCACAGTAGCTAAATACGGTTTCCTTCAGTGGCAGAGAAAACTTTAAATTTCAGTCCAACGTTTTCAGCACGAGCTAAATTAATTTGAGGCATTGCTGGTGAATACCCGCCTCCCTTTAAATGCTGCTGAGAGCACAACAGAACAGCTGCAGGGAGACACATTTCACTCAGATTTGGAAGTCATGCATGCACTGTTGGCTAGACTGAGCTAAGCTCTTCATTAACAGAAGTGTAAACTCCACAGAGAATTCAAGAATAGAGCCGAGGCATATTTGCTGCTACACCAAGTATTCAAAGAGAGAAATTGTTTGAGAAGGAAAGCGTGTCTCTTCCCATTCCAGCACCTGACTCCATGATTTCCCTAAGCATCCTAGCTGAAATTAATCAGTCGCAATTCTTGACTGATTATTTTGTGAAAAATGCATTTTATGAACAATGCCAGAGTAACACAGCTCACACAACGAACTTTTAGGAAACAATTTTTTTGGGATATTAAAATAGCAAAAAATTTTAACACAAAATTATTTCACCTCTCAGTTCTCATCAGAAAAACTAAGTGTTCAGTCAAATCCAAAACTGAATTAGTAGCAAAAGTACTGTAAATTATATTATCAGGACAAAAAGAATGTGAAAGAGGTAGGACTTCTTCTACTTCCGTGGATAAAGCTTTTGTCAGAATGGATTAAAGTGAGACTTTCATTAGGGACAGATTATTTCCTTCCTGCTCACCATGGGATTTTCTTTTTTTCTCCTTCAGGAGTCAAGACATTGAGCCAGAGAGGGAGCACACCTGATCTGATCAATTTCCACATTCTGCTAGAACAGAACAGATCTGAAATGCAGCAAAAGGAGTCAGTGGTGCTACCTGAGTCTTAGCTTCACACTCTCTCTGTTGCTAGACAGTACAGTGCATTGCATGAGAATTTATTTTATTTTGCTTATTTTTTGAGCCTTTTTTTCCTCACTATTTGTGAGCTGACAGAACTTTGCTCCAGCTGTAAAAAGGGAGAACATCGGCTCAGCCACAAGAGCAAAACAAACCCCAAAATCTCCCCACACTGGCACAATTTTGGGTGTTTTGCTTGATTTGCAGCATATTTTGTGAGTGGTGGAGAGGAAGGATTGTAGGACCCAAGCTGGAATGAATTAAATCTGAAACAGAGATTGATATCTTCTCCTCTATGATGATAATTTTCTACATGTTAAGGGCTCTTGTGTGCTGTCCCTTGGCAGTGATGCCTACAAACCTAAAGAGAAAATCTGATAAAATCCATTTTCATTCTGCTAAGAAATTGGTCTCAGTTACATGTTGTGCCACTGAGCATACATTTAGATGCCTGGTTTTTTTTGCTCCTATCTTTAGATTTGCCTTTTGGTCAGAAATGATAAGACACAGGACAGGCAGAAATGCTGTTCAGAGAAGAGCTGAGAATCAGTGAACACACCCTCAAAGCAGCTCACACTTGACCAAAACCATGGGCTTGCAAAAAGAGACAAGCTGGAGAAGCCAAGGGTTTAGAGGAGTCAAGGGTTTAGAGAGCACCAAATAAATAGGAACTGGGAAACAGGCTCAGGAGGGAGATCTGGAGATCAAGAGTTTCATCCTCTTGCCAAAAGAAGGATTATTGATGGCACTAGACCAGGCCAGTGGTGTCTGATCTCTTTGGAGCCAGACAGCTGACTCTCACAGAGGAAAAGTCCTGTGTTCTCAGGAAAATGCTGGAGGAAGACTTCAGGGTGAGGAAGAGAGCAGAAACTTGGGCCAGCTTCCACTGAACTGAACACCAGCAGTTGTGCTGAGAAGTTTTCTTTGACAACTTTCTCTGACTTTTGCTGTGTAGGCTCACATGAAGATAGGAGTACCAAAATTTCACACCCACTTCCCAAAGAGTGGATTTTCCTCTGGAAGCCCCACAGATCCAGACTTGTAAGTGACTCTGCCAAGCTTCAGTGCTGTCCCTGAGTCACAGGACAGCCTCAAAGGCTCAACTCTTCATCCAGGGATGCTTGGAAAGGAGGGAGATATCAGCCTGATATTCCCATAGCAACTCCTGCAAAGCCTTTGCTCCGGGGTGGATACAAAGGCAAGAGCTGTGCATGGGGTGCATTCAGCCACTGAACCTCCAGGCTGGAGGGAAATGCCAGCAGTCAAGATAGCAATAATGAGGCAAACATTTACCCAGGCTTCATAAGCAAAGGAAGGACAATGAGCCTGGGAACAGAGTGTGTGCAAAATCCCACTTGTCCCACGGCACAAATGTCCCCTGGGAAGCCCAGGGCTCTCAGCTCAAGGAAAGGGACTTGCCCATTGAGGCAGAGGGGTAATAATGTGAGTAAAGGATCATTTTTAGCAGCCATTCCCTTTGCTTCTTCTTCCCTCCCTCTCCTCTGATTTCAGCTCAGCACAGGGTCATCAACACAGGTGATCCAGGACATGAAAGGAAATTAGGGACAGACAGGGTGAGACTGTCACTGTAGTGACAGGACAAGGGGGAGAGGGTTAAAATCAAAGAGAATGGGTTTAGAAGAGATTTTAGGAAAGTTCTTGGCTGTGAGGGTGGTCAGGCACAGGTTTCCCAGAGGAGCTGTGGCTGCCCCATCCCTCAAGGCCAGGTTGGACAGGGCTTGGAGCAGCCTGGGATAGTGGGAAGTGTCCCTGCCCATGGCAGGGTGTTGGAACAAGATGATCTTCAGGGTTCCTTCCAGCCAAAACCATTCTGTGGCTTTATGATCCAGCCACATCCAACCTGATGCCTAAAGATGGGGATATCAAATGCTTTATTTCTAACTCAACACAATCCTGGCATTAAGCTGGGTGGGAAAATGCAGCTGCAGGAATCCAGAACTCACCCCAAGGTCTTCCATTATTACACCAGTGATGTAATTCTTATTAGTGATATATCACTGAGCAGCCCTTTCCTCTTTTAATTTAGTGGAGGCACAGGTAGGCTCTGGGCTAGAACACATAATGTGCAAATTACTTGCAGGTCTTTCTGAATAAATTTTTCCAGAGATCCCTGAAAAAAATGTAGTATATGACAGCCCAAAATGCATCATTCCTACCCTTTCCCTGTAAACACAGGTTAAAGAAAAAAGCATCTTAACAGGGAGATATAGTATTCTCTGCTTTTTGACTCCTAGGGAAAAAGGCATGAGCATTTAAAGCTATCAGGTGATCAAAGGTTTCATGCTGATTCACAGCATACACATTCCTTTGAGATCCAACTCCAGAACAACCAAAAAGCTGCTTAAACTGGGGAGAGGATCTGATTAAAGCACAACCAGACAGTTAAGAACCAAAAACCAAACCCAAAACAGACAACAACCATCTGACATCTTACCAACGTGCATTTGAAAACCTGTATTCAGCAAAGGAAGATTCTGTGACAACACCACCAGCATGACTTTTGGAGAATGAGAATGGAGAATGAGAATGGAGAATGGTTTTTGGAGAATGAGAAAATACACCCAGCTCCAGATTTTTTGGGTGAATATTCAGCTCCAGACAAGAACAGCCTCAGTGCTGGATCCAGCAGCTCACCAGACACTGGGGAATGCAGTATTGCAACAGCTCATGACAGGGCTGAGTTGGTAATCCAAACACCAGCCTTTCTCCATCCATTTTGATCTTCCCATACAGCCTGCAAAATTTCCTAATTTCTATGTTTGGGTTCAGGAGGAGTCAGCAGAGCTTGGCAGCGTGCCCCTGACCTCTAATGGATGCTGGGCTGGGGCACACTCGAGGCATTTTTGGGGGATGCTGTAGACCCTAGACCTGTGTGAGCTAGGGCAAGTCACTCCCCATGACCTGGAAATCCAAAATTCCCTGTGGAGCACTGGGGAAAAGGCTGCAGGAGGGGAAAAAGGAGGAGTTTGCTCCCTCCCAGAGCTGCCAAGTGCAGAACCAGCAACTTGCAGGGACCCATCTCCAGAGCAATATAAATATAAAAACCACACAACACGAGCAAGCACTCTTAAAAAGTTTTTATTAATTTTCATTGTTTTTTTTTTTTTAAAAAAAACAAACCCGTCAGTGCAACAGTTCAGTATCCCCTTCCTATCCCCCATCAGTAAGCAGTAATTTTAAAATCAGGAAATACCGAGTGCTGAAGCCAATGGGTTAGCATTTTGCTATTATTTCCTTCTGTCAAACTCTGAAAAAGTCCTCTGTATAAATTAAACAATGAAAAAAATGTTATTTTCAATTCTATGTCATTACAGTCAACAGAATCATAATAATGCACCTAAAATGTGTGTCCACAATATATCAGGTATACATTTTTGGGAAAAGAAAAAAAGGAAAAAAATATGACATTCTAAGCTTGTTAAAAGGATAATGGTCCCATATTTTTTTATTACAGGTTAGCAAAACAAAATCCAATGGATTACAATATTTACATGTTATTTGAAAAATTAAGTAGTGATAAAAGCATGTCACAATCATTGTTTCTTTTTTTTTTTTTTTTTTTTTTTTTTTTTCTTTTTCCTTTTTGGTAACCATTACAAACACCCAATCCAGGTATGGAACTGTTTAAATATATTTGAAATGAGGCCAATTAAAAAACAAATACAGACACAAAATGTGTATTTTTAGTTGTCCCTCCAATGTGTCTTTTCTATGATGTTCCCTCCCTATGAAAAAAAAAAAAAGAAACCAAAACAAACAAACAAACAAAAAAAAAAACCAACAGAAAAATAGAAAGAATCCCCCTAACACACAATTGATGAATCCCCAAAAGCAAAACACCATGCTTCTCAAGTAGCACTTATTCCACAAATGCAACATTTTTGCCATCGCTTTTAAGTGAAGCTCTCCAGGACACAATTTCCTGGAGAGCTTCCTATTTTCCCCCCTCCCCCTCCCCCTGATCCCCCCCAAAAAACAAAAAAAACAAACGAAGACACATGCATTTCTAAAACTAGGTTTCAGTCAAGTACTTTCTACTTTTTGGAAAGAAACTTTTTTTTTTCAGTTTTTTTTTTCTTTTCTCGTTTTTCTCTTTTTTTTTTTTAAATTTTTAATTTTAATTTTTTTTTTCTCTTTTTTTTTTGTTCACAATCGGAACATACCATGGGCACCAGATCCTGTATTGGCCGCTCAGGCAAAATCCCCAAATTTGAGTTTATATAGGCTTTCTACCCAAGGAGTAGTTTCAGGATCAGCCACTTAAGGTATGCAGGTTTCCTATCCATTCTACACTGCTCCCCTCGTGCTAAAAAGCTAAGGAGGAGGGGAAAAAAACTCAGTAACTCCATCCACTGAATCAAGAGTTAAAAGTAGTTCTCCAGGCTCAATGTCGTGTGTAACCAACTCACCTCCGCTTGCAAAAAGATGTGTTAACAGACACCCCTCCCTCCCACCACACCAAAACTAAAAAACAAAACAGAAATACAAACCAAAAATGGAAAAAAAAAAAAACCAACAAAAAAACCCCCACGCACAAACCACAGACGGAATTAAAATTAACAAAAAAAAAAAAAAAAAAGGGGAAAAAAAAAAGGCAGCCAATCTCAACGAAAAGTTACAGTTGTGAGACTGATAGATGTTAATATGACAAGCAACAGAACGGTTATGAGGACCCATGTGTTTGGCCCATGAGCTGCATAGCTGTGCTGTAAGTTTGGTTCTTTAGGTTTTTTTTTTTTTTTAAAGTTAAAACTTCTTTGTTATCTCCATATGTTTAAAATTAACGAGGACAACGACGACGACAACAGCAACAACAAAAAAAAGGTTCTATTCACAAGATCTAGTCTCCTTTCCCTGTCCCCCACTCAAAAAGAAATACTCATTTTTACATGAGAAACTTAATTGTGCTGTATTTGTAACACCTCAGGCTGATAGAAAACAAAACGTGTGGCAAACAAAACCGCACAATCAGTCACATGAAATCTACCAAATACTAAAATTATAACTGAATACTAACAAACAGCTTACCTGGAATAAAGGATGACAATTCACAAACAGTTATCTAGGAATTAAAGTATCTCTCTCTTTTTTTTGTTTTTTTTTTTTACTAAAATAATTAAAAAAATCACAGTATTTTAAGAAATAAAACCCACACTGGGATTTTAAGCACAATTTGTTTTTTCCTTTCTTTAAAACTTATTTTTTTTCTTCCTCCATTCACCACCTTGCCCAGCAGTCTCTCTACATTTAACCACAACAACAACAGGTAGTACTGACAAATGCAGAGATCTCCCTTGGTTAATTCTGAGGTACTAGGAAACAGGTGACTGTTTTAAGCAAAGCAGTTTCTGTTTTGTTTCGTTTTTTTATGTTTTCCTTTTTTTTTTTCTCCCTGTGGTTTTTTTTTTCCTTTTTTTTTTCCTCTTTTTTTTTAATTTTTAATTTTTTTTCTTTTCTAAAGCAGTTGCTTTCAGTCTGGAAAAGCGTTTTACGTATTAAAACTAGAAAAACGCACACAAACTTGTGCGTCCAAAAGTTGTCCCCCTACCACTTCTTCCACTCTCACGACGCTTCCACTCATAAAACAATCGAAGTCTCCACTGCAAAGCACGATGTGAAATGTAGGAAAAACACGGGGAGTTGCTTCATTAGTCCAAGGATGAGCGTAACTTCCCATCGTCAGATCCAGGAGGAAAACAAAAAGATGCAGTGACGTAATGGAGCCACTTATCCCATCACTTAAATAACTTTTAATATACACACACTCACACAGGTACCAGTGCTTTGAAAATAGATCATTCAGTCCTAAAAGCAGCTTTATTTCTTCCTTCTGCCCGCCCCGCCCCACCCCAGTCATCACTGTTCAAGTACTGTCGATCAGAACCACACCAAACTCTTATTCTTATTCGTTTTTGGCCTCCGGGGTGTCTAGGAGAGGTTGGTCGGCGGCCACCACCATGCTGACAGCTGTTTCCCCACCGTGGGAGTAGTCCACCACCATGGTCTCGATGCCTTCCTTCTCCTCTGGCAGCGTGCTGGCCGCGTCCTCCACGTCCTCCTTGGGCTGGCTGTCCTCGCCGCCGCTCCTGTGCTTGCTCTCGTTCAGCGCCCTGCAGGGAAGGGGAAGGGCAGAAGAAGTCAGGAACAGCAAAGCCAGCCCTTGCCTGTCACATGAGGGACAGCAGCAGGTCACTCCCCAAAGAGGCAGCCACGCCACTGGCTCCAAAGGAGAGGCGGAGGGATGAAGGACATTCCAGCCCTGAAATTGAATCTTCCGTGCCGGGAGAGATTTGGGATCAGAAGAACTCAAAACTGTGACACTTGAAGCTTATTCCCGTCCCTCAGGTTCCTTGCAAACAAGACTTAGGAGGCACCAAAGGCAGGCACAGGAAATGAGTGCTTTTCCCAAAGAGTCAATAAAATCCAATAAAACTTTCCATAGGTTGCAGCATTTCAAGTACTTAAGCTCAGACTTACACTCTGTTAAGTGTAAGAGAAGTTATTGTTTCTCATCCCAACGCAGTTAACCCACAATATTGTATTCAGATGCTTCCCACATCTCAGCAGCCTTGAATGAAATCTACTCTTTGAACAAACTCTGGCTAGGAAAGAGGCCTCTGCTACCAACGAGACCTACATCAAAAGAAGGAAACAGATTGTTCCAGAGATTCCTATATGTGATGTGTATCGTCCCACAGTGTGTAAACTGCCATGGAAAGGAAAAAAATTTTTAAAAAAATCAACAGCACACTTAAGGGAAGTTAATCCTGGCCAAGAGGCATTCACCTAGGGACAGTGTTAAATTTTAGAATCACAGTTAAACCCTACAGTTTACAGCCACCTTGGGCAGCAAAGTCAAAAAGAACGCAGAGACATTCGATGACCATCCAAAGACAGATTTGTTCTTCACAGAACTGTGTTTGCAACTACTGCAGCTTTTTGAGAGGGCAGGGACGGGGTGGGGGGAACACAGAGAGATCTACTGACACCTCTGGCTGCTTGGCAAGGGAACACAAACCAACTCACATGCCATGCCTCAGCACGTGCCGCTCCCACTCGGAGCCCTCGGTGAAGGATCGGCCGCAGAACTCGCAGGGAAAGCGTTTCTCTGGAGCACTGCTGTCAGGAAACATCATGGGATCTGGAAAAAAGACAGCGCAGCCCATGAGCTCAGGAACGCCAGGGCAAGAAGGGAGTTGTCACCACAGTGGTCCTCTCTGCTGCACCTCTCACGCCAGGGAAGCAAAAGGACTTTCTGGTCAAATAAGTGGGGAAATGCAGCTGCTGAAAAGAAAAGTGACACTGCAAGTACAAATCCCACCCTAGGTCTTAAAGCACCTCTGCAAAGTAAGGGTAACAAGTTACTAGACCTTGCTCCTCTATTTCAATAAATGAAGAGACTGTGGAATTTAAACTCTAAACCAAAACTGCAAAGCTTAGGAAAGCAAAATCCAAAGTCCCCACTCAAGTCCATCTATAATTTTGGAACTGGTAGTACAAATTGTAGGAAACACATGGATTTGGTACATTTAACATGTGATTCTTGTAACAGCTCATGAAACCTCATGGATTAAGTCCTGCATCTTAACTGCATAGGTGTTTCATGCTCATCCTAATCTTCTATACAAAGAGCTTGGGGCCTCATTTGCAGAAGTGTCAAGCACCTTGTAATATGAGTGAAGTCACGGGCAGCTCAGGGAATGACATTCCAGAAAGCCAAGCTCCATGTGAACACAGCCTGCTCTGACAAAAGATGAAACATTTTCTCACAAATTAAGAAGATCACCGCACCAGCCATTGAAAATAATTGCATGAACTATCTCACTTGATTCTTCTGCTGGAAATGAGACAGCACCATCTGCTCAGAGCATTAATTCCTTAGCAGGGATTATCTTAAGCAAGAAATCAACGGAATGTCTTTCTGACTCCTCAAGAACCACATAATAAAAGAAAAGGGATTTTGCTTAATTTTGGTTCTGATCTCTGCTCACTTGATTTCTTCACTCTCAGACTTACTCTGTTCAGGATCAGTCTGTGAAGCCAAAATTGCTCACACATTCCCCATTACCCACACCTACGTCCTGCAAATGCATTTCTGTGACACACTTGTCACTAGTTAACCTTTACTTCAGTTTTATATGGAATAGTTCTTGACACAACTTTTTGGCCTCTTCCCATGAAAGGCAAAAAAAATCCACTTTGTATTTCTTATTGTTGGGAGTTTATTTATTATGCGGTTAAATATCATAAAGCTGCTGCGTTGGGGAACACCAGAATGCAAGCAGCAAATGCCATTAGGTCAGTTTACATCTGGATTTTTAACACCTTAATCATGGCACAAATGTATAAACACACAGACTAGTCATGACACAGAGATAAATATTTTTGGTGGATAGTACTTTTGGGGGCAAATGCTGCTGATGTTCTGTATAACAGTATAACTATGGATGGGGCTTGGAGCAACCTGGGGTAGTGGAAGGTGACCCTGAGCATGGCAGGGGTGGGACTGGATGCTCTGTAAAGGACTCCTCCAACCCAAACCAGTCCATAATTTATACCTGCAAATCCTGTTAAGTTTAGCAAGTGTTACTCTAGTAAATCCACCACCCCTTCAGACAACACTATTTTATTCATACTACTGCCCAGTAATTTTTGCCTCTGGGGATGTGAATTTGGGCTACTTCCCTGGAGGATTATCAGAAGCTACTCTTCTCTGGGTCCTGCAGAGGAGAAGCAACACATTGCACACAGCCCTGACCTCTCTGTGGTTTTGTTCTGTCACACATACAAACACTCATGGACATTTAATTTTTGCCCATTATGGAAAAACACCCCTTGATCTGCTGAGACCAAGACTTAAAGATCAGTAACAGCCTCTTTGAGACACAGTCCTACCTGGGCAAGCTGATCTTGGCATGGTCAGTGCCAAAACACTTCATTTTCCCCCATACATCTCCTTTTACTCTATATCCTTTACCACCCCTTCCTCTCCCATCCAAGAGTGCAGCTCAGCTCTGCCTGTCCACATGGACAATGGCCTTTGTTTGGTCCAGCAGCCCACGTGAAGAAGCCACAACTTTTTATCTGCAGCCTCAGTGCTGCACAGAGCAGCTCGAGTCAAAGTGGTGAATCCAGGGAAGAAATCCTGATTCTCCCAAAGTCACAGAGCTCAGACAGATACTTGGAGCCCACAGAGGCACTCCCAGCAAATCCCACTTCCTGCTAACACCACAAAGGCTAGAAATGCCAGATGCACCCCAGCAGCACCCAGGACTGCCAGTTTCATGTGGTTTGAAAGCTGTGACAGCATCAGCCACTGTGACAGGCTCTGTCTGAAACCACAGGTCTGGATCTCTGCTACCAGGGCAAACCATTTCTGTGTCAGAAGGATCTTCTGAAAATGCCTAGGGAGATGCCAGCATGCAGCTTAGCATCCTTCAGCTCCTGTCTCACTGGGATATTTTTTCAAAATCTTGCACCTTAAGTGTGATAATTCACACAACTTACCTAGAAAAATGCAATCAATACAACTGGATCTTTTCTAATATCCTTGTTGTAGTAAGTGTTTTCTGCATTTTCTACCTATTTTACTATAATCTATTACAAATTGTTAAGAGACTGAAAAGGATAAAAAAAGCTTGAAAAAAACAATGGTGAAACCCATCAACCCTACAGGCCAGAGAAGAAAGAAATAATGCAAAGCAAACCTGAAAATACGCCTGATTTCTTTAGGCTGGTCACCCAAACAAGCATGCAGAAATCATTTCAGCCAGTCACAGATTAAAGAAAACAGAGACAGAGGTGAAAAAAAAAAAAAAAGTACAGCATCATCAAAATGCTGCCTTGCTTAACTCTGAAACATGAGGATAGCACGTCTATTAACCCTTGAACATGTAACACTCCAGGCATGGATGGTGATGTTTTTATACTTCCAGGGTGTAACCTAAAGCCAGTTTAAACAATGAACTTCACCTTGGGCTGCCCCCCTGCCCGTGGCACATGCACAGGGATTTGTGAGGCTTGGCAGAGAGCACTTTCTTCTTGGTCTGGGCACCAGAGCCTCCAAGGTCACCCCAGCACCTGTGCCTGTGTGTAATGCTAAGGTAATCCTCACAAGGACAGCTTGACTCCTCACCCCCTGCTAGCTGTGGACATTAATCAGCCTGCTGCATCTGCAGCTGAGGTGAGCTGGGGCTTCAGTCAAATCATGACACAATTCCTGTTCCAGCCACAGAGGAAGCCAAGAGGGTCGGGGCTGTCCCTGAGGAATGCTGAACCCTGAGATGCACACGTGGAACTGACACCCCTCCTCTGGTTTTCCTGCTGCTCTGCCTCTAAGACCTTGTGCAGGGTATTTTTTGTTAAAACATGAATGGTTTCCTACCCAATTGGCTTGCATTCTCATTTAATTTAAAAGCCATCACTGACTGCTCCTGAAGTGCTGCTGATAAGCACAAACTGAATTCATGCTGCAGGGAGACAAAATAAAATCCAAGATGCTGGGGTCTTGCTGTTAAAAGGCAAGAAGTATGATCTGAATCCCCTTAGTTCTGTCAACTACCTGTGAATCTAGAAATGGGAATTTTTCAATGCCTGAAAACATGTACAGAGATACCTTTTTTATTTGTGAAAAGTGAGTTTGAAATGTAAAAAACCAGGAGGAAAATGTTCACCAAACATGGTGGTGTGCCTTTAGCTGAAGTACACAGAACTTGGCTAAGTGGAGCTGTCAGCATCAAGAATTGGGTGACCTGTCCTTCAGACCAGGAGGGGACTAAAGATATTAAAGAGTTGTTGCATTATATGATGCATTGTTGCACCAGAACAAAACACAGTTACACCAGATATTGAAATAACTTTCCTTTTGTGGGAGAAGGTTGTTGGAAGGGAAACCCTTCATTTAATTATCAGAGAACTTACTTTTTCTCTACTAATCTAAATACAACCAAACCAAAATTATACGGCCTTGCTTTGTTGAAGTCAGTGGGATTAATCTTTGATACAAACCTAGGCACATATTTAAATATAAAATGGTACAGACAGGTGGGCATGGATGTACCCTGGCTCTGGAGCTGCCAACTGCAAACTGTCTGACAAGGAATGCTGGGCAGAGAGATAAATAACAGCCCATAAAGCAGCCTTCATCCCCCACTGGGCAGTGCCAAGTGAGAGCTGGAAACTGGTTACTGAAACAGAAAACCTGACAGGCCACTAAAATACACTTAGATAGTTTTGCAAGCCCTTATAGATGGTACCTGAACAGGCAGATTAGTCACAGATGCTATCTGTGCCTTCTCATGGTGTGTATTCTCTCTGAACAGACAAAAAACTTGTAAGGAGGATTAGAAACACAAGATTCCCACAGGAGCTGTGTCCTCAGGAAAGCCACACTCTGTTACTATTTCTGCAGAGTATGTGCTGTCCCCTCAACAGCTGACCTAGCATGGCTGGAATGGTGAGGCAGGTTGCAGTGCCCAAAAAAATCCAACAAAACCCCCCACAACACATCAAAGAGCTGCACTGACCTCTCTCTTGAGCCTTGGGGCTTAACTCTTCTTCTTTTTCTTCTTCATCACTGCTAGAGCTCTCTGTTTTCCCTTTCATTTGCTCCAACTGGTCCAAGTTAACCCGTCCAACCAGCTCAAAATTACGACTCACCTTTGAAAGAAACACTTCTGTTAGCACTCAGCACAATCACCAACCAGCCAGGAGAATGGCCACAAATGTAGAAAAAAACCAAGTACACCCCAAAGCCAGCTCAGCTCACAGATGGCATGCAGTCCCCATAATTAAATTAACACTCATTTATTTCCAGGGGCAGTGATTCTTCCATTGCTGTTTATTCTGCATTTCTCATTTCTGGGTTTTTTTTTTTTTTTTTTTTGTTTTGTTTTTTTTTTTTTTGTTAATGAGATTGGGTAAACCCCCTCACTTCTTCATCCAAGAAACGGAAAACATCGAGTTGTATCCTCATTTTTAAGGCATTATTCAACTGCTGTGATCAAACACTGCTACCACACATCCACGCTGAAGGGAAACTCTCTGTGACGAGTTCATTCAGCTTCATTCATGAAAGGATGGCTCTTTTCCTCACTAAGCACATGGCTGCTGTGTGGCACATACACTCTCACTCATTAATAACAGATTAATTTTCATTACGCCCGGGCTGCAAAGTGCTTTGCAAACTGATACAGCAGCCTATAATGGGAACACTTCACCCAGCAGTCAAATTCAGCTAACCCTGGGGTGAAATGCACCAGCCACTTAACAGCAGCAGTATGAAAGGAGCAGCTCAGGGCACGGGAGTCAGGAACTGCTCCACATCCAAGAGGAACAGCAGAGGAGCAGCAGCCCAGATTTACAGCGGAGGCGGAGAGCGTGGAGCGTGACCAGGACACTAAGGCTAATACTTGCTGCATGACAAGCGCCCTCTGAGCTCATTGATCACTGCTGGGAAGGGTTTTGGGCTCATCTTTCATGCAGAGAGACAGACAGCCCTCCAGCAGCAGAGGCAGGCAGAGGGGATGGAGAGGGAGCAGGGCAACGCGCCCTGCGAGAGGCTGAATGAAAAACCAACACCCACTGACTGCTCTTTACCCCGCTGTGGGAAGGGAAATGTGAATGATACCTAGGGGGATGTAAAGCAGGCTGCAGGATACATCCAAACAGCAAAGTGTCCCGAATATAGAGGTGTGAAGGGTCCTAGCACTGGGTTACAGACAGTTGTGATCAGGTTCTCTAACTCAGCACATCACCCATAGAGGTTTAAACAAACAAGACCACATGCAAGGCACTTGATTCTACTCAGCTCACGTGAAGGGACACTTTTTAAGGTGCAATATACAACCTGAGTAGTGTCTGACCCCAGAACTTAAGACACAAATTGGAGAGGTGCAATTCACCCACCAAAAAAGGGGAAATGATACCTGAAACTACCAGCACCACCACTGCAGGTCCAGATCAGAAGGGAGAGATAAGTTAAGGGAATAATCATCCCAGACTGATGCACCAAAAAAACACCAAGCAATAGTTCCTCCTGCATACAGCAGGCACCAGGAGGTGTGGAACTCCTTCTGTACCATTTGAATTGCAGGAGACTCTCCAGAAGTAATAAAGATGGCAGAGTATCCTAGCATGCCAACACAAATTAACAAAGTTTGGTTTTCTAAGATAGCCAGGTATTTTTGAGCATGGAAACTGTTGTTGTTTTGTTTTTTTTTTTTTTTTCCTGGGACTTCTGCTGCTAATACCGTCCATATACATTTGGCTTTAAGGAAAAATCATTCAGTCAATGAATCTTTTAGTGAGGACCTTGGGCAGCTAAGCTCCAAGAGGGGAAAGCATATAGCTGCCTCCCCTGGAAACCTGCCAAGGAAGCACTCTAGGAAATATTCCAAAACACATCCCAGTTCTAGAACTTAAATATTTCTCAGCTACAAAAATTCAAAGCTAGCAGTCTGTGGAAAGCCTTTAATGACTTCTCAAAGATTGGACCTGATATGCTCTCAGGTAATCCACAAAAACTCCAAAGCAGTCTTAACTGAGGGCCTGGTTAGACTTGCTGTTTATCTTTCCCTTGTTAAAGGTAAAAGGGGATGTATAGACCTCTTTGTTATTAAAATATGCGAGGCATGTCATGCTGCTGAAGTTACCAGAGCAATCCTGTGTTTGGAATCTCCTGCCTTTTACAGGGGCTGAATCACACTGCCTTGGTATTGTTCCACCACTCTTTCCCCACCCCCCTTTAGATAAAACCAGCATGCACAAGAGCCTTTTCCAGACAATCACACTCTGCATGCAGCAGTTTGCCAATTCTGATCAATCTGAACAGCTTCAGAAACGATTATTTTACAGTTTCTGAAGAAACTAACAAACAAACAAAAAGATGAATAAAGAGAAAAGTGAGAAAGGGAAGCGCAACACGGGGTTAGTTTTCAGATTTGGGGAGGGAGAGGAAAAAATAACCTCAGTGTAAAGCTGGCTGGTCAGGCATGCAAATTAAACCAATTCAGCATTTGCAAAGACCAGACTGCCACAAACTGAAGCTCATTGGGTCCTACCTTGTGCTCATCTCGAAGGTGAGCATCCAGCTCCTCTGTGTGTTTGGTCTCATAGTAGCAGAGCTGGCATTTGTAAGGTTTCAGTTCATTGTGCTTCTCTATGTGCTGCTGCAAGCTCTCGTCACTGGAGCAGGTGAAGGTACACTTGTCACAGCGGAAAACGACTCCCTGCAGGTACTTGGACAGCTTGGAACGGCAGACTTCAATGGGAACGACCCTCTCCTCTGTGGGGACAGCACAACACCCGCTTAACAACACCAGGAAAGCAATCCTGCCTGCCAGGGCAGGGTTAATCCCCGAAAGCCACAAAGGCAGGTGCCTTCTGTGACTGGTGAAGAGGATGGGAACAAAGGTTTTGGGCCAAGTGAGACTCCATCTATCAGCCAGAGGAGCAGAGCCCAGGAGCACAAACCCAGCCGTAAATCAGCCAAGACCAAAAAGTTTGTTTTTGTTCAGTACTTGACAGCAGCCGGGAGCTGCTTCTCTAAAAGCAATAAAGAGGGGAGCTGCAGGGTGTGCTTCCCAAGGCATCACACACTGCTGGCTCCACACAAACCGAGGTGGTGTCCTCACCACCACACCCAAACCTGCCCTCTGGGGACTGAGGAGGTGAGCAAGGCAGCACTTCTTTCTCCCTGGGAAAAGGCTGAGCAAGTTCAGCCAGCAGCAGAAACCTCCTGAGGTGCCCAGGGCTTTCAGAAAAGCCCAAACCCTGCAGGCATGGTGCACTGAAAACGCTCTCGCTGAGTTTTTAAACTCTGTGCTCCCTCTAACAAAGCAGTGATGTTTAACAGAGCAGCAATTAATTTCGGTCATTTGACACAGCCAGAATCTGATGTGCCTCAACACTCATCCACTGCGGTTCCCTCCACGCTGTGCACACCAGAGAAACCCCAAATCTGACCCTTCAGCTGAGGGTCACCAGCAGATCCTCACTGAGGCTTTTGTTACCCAAACTGGCATTTTTGAGCTAGAACACTTGAAACTTAGCGCTGCTGCTCCTGCTTATGCACTGCATACTAAAAGGAGGGTTTTTCGATCCTCCTCATCCAGGCTCATCCCCAAGGACAGGAGGAAAAAAAAAAATAAAAAAGAGGTCTGAATCTCTCATGGTAGACATGAAGGCTGAAGGAATGTGAGACGTGGCAGTGCACACATGGATCTGAGCCAACGGGCCCTTTCTTCTAGAGAGGAGGGTAAAATTACATCCAAAGACAACTACAGAAACACACACTCCCTTTACAGCAAGACTTTTTTTTTTTTTTTTCTACAGCTCAACAAAATATTCCATCCTGCCTAGCTTCTCCCTGAGCACAAAACTTATCTATCTCGTAACTTCCTCTTTTTGAAGTTTTCCCCGAGGCTATGCCTTAACCAAAAACAAAACAAAACCAAACCAAACGCCCAAAGACTTATGATTCTTTTCTACACCAACAGCAGCTCCTCTAACTATAAAGAAACCAAATAGTGGCCATTCAGGGTGGAAACAGGGGAGGGGAGAATAGGGTTTAAGACACAGCAGAATTCAAAGCTGTGCTGCTGAGATCACTAGAGAAACTTTTTACAAGGTTGTTGCAGCTGTGTGCTTTTGGACTCTGAGAAATAAATGACACAGTCGGTTTCAGAAGTGAAAAAGCCAAGGGAAGTTTTCAAAACCAGAAATACTAATTAAAATATTTTAACATTCACTTTTCCTCGAACACCTGGCACAGATTAAAAACACTAAAACACGTTATGGTATAAAATTTTAAATCTACCAGACTGAAGTAAAGAAGCATTTTCTTATTCACATGAACAAAACCTATTACCTCACAAGCACACACACAGAGTCCCCAAATCAAAGGCAACACAGTAAGAGAAGAGCAAAATAGACACAAATATCAACTCTAGATTGAAAGATTTCAATTTCAGGAAATTATTTATAATTTTTACAAGATGTATTCATGTCAGTGAGCTTCCTCCAAGCTATGATTTTGGAACTTGCAGGACTACCACGACCTGGAATTTCTTAAGGTGATGCTCTCACCTGCAGCTTGCCCCTGCAAAGCCCTGTTTATTTAATTACTCATTTAGAATGCACTTATCATGCCTGGACAGCCAAAAGAATTGCAGCAAACCACAAAGCCCCACACAAAAACTGAAAAGGCAGCTTCTTTACCCCTGTGAGACTTCTTCAAAGTTCCATCTGTGTCTAATCACAGACTACTGCAGACACCTCACAAAAAGATGTCCCAACTCGTGGAACAATTTTGCAAGAGTGGTAATTAAAAAATTAACAACAAAATAAACACCTAACAAAAGCATCACCTTGGTTTAAGAAATCCAATCCTTCCACTAGGCTGAAATATTCAGGCTAACTGTATCAGGGAATTAGCTGAAAGGACATTAATGACTAACTATTCCCAGTACTGTAACTCAAAGCAGACATACAGTTTTTTGGCTCAAAGCATAGGAGAGCTCAGTCCTTAGCTGTAAGGAGAAACCTTTGTTCAGCAACACACCAAAGCATATATAACTCAATTCCTTCCCTCAAGGGTAAACAAAAAAAAAAAAAAAAAAACAAAACAAAACACCAAAAAAAAAAACACCAAACCCCACAAACAAACAAACAAACAAACAAAAAACCCAAAAAAACCCCTCCAAACAACCCCCCCCCCCCCCCAAAAAAAAAAACAACCTACCACCTAGACACAGACCAATTACTTGGTCATCCTGGGTTTTGAAAATATACATTTTTTGCCTGGAAATCCAAACTACACTCACAGAACAAGTAGCATTTGGATTCCAGCAGTCAAAGGTTCTGCATGCATCTGTGAAGTTGTATGTACAATGGAAAATGCCAGAAAAAGGCATGTACAAGGAACAAGTGCAAGGAACAAGGATCTTCACCAAGGGAGCCTTTGGGGCGGTGGGTAAATTTGAAAATTTATCTTAAAGGTTACTATTCAAAACATATGGGTGTTAGTCTCTTATGTGGAAGAAGAATATCATCAGGTTCTTTAAAGGAAGGATAAGGAAGAAAAATGCCCAAGGACTTAAAGGTATAGCCAACAGTGAACTTGGCAAGTTGGATTCAGCCCTGGAAAAACATCAATATACTTCAAAATGCATGAGGGGAATGTTACTGGAAAGGAAAACATCAGGAGAAAAGATGGCCAGGCACTGGAATGGGCTGCCCAGGGGGGTTTGGAGTGCCCATCCCTGGAGGTGTCCAAGGAGTACCTGGAGGTGGCACTCAGAGCTCTGGGCTGGGGACAAGGTGGGGACTGGCCACAGGTTGGACTCGATGGTCTCAGAGCTCTTTCCCAACCTAACTGATTCTGTGACACACAAATTGCATAAATTGAAGTCTAACATGCTCCTAGATCAGGAATCCTGTCTGCTCCTGCCTGTCATAAAGACCAGGAAGAACCAGAGAGCCAAACTTCTGCTGCAGCAGCCTCTGGCTGTGTCAGCCCCTGGGACAGGACACCTCTAAGTTGTCTGTGCTCCATCTGCACCCACAGGAGGGAGGGTGAGCTGCCCTGGCACAGGTCTGGGGCAGGTGGTACATCAGAGAGGCTCTGAGAACCTCTCCTTCTTCACAGAGGGCAAATTCCTTGCCTTACATTATTTTTTTTTCCCACTAGGCTTCTAGCTGATACTGCTTTCTCCCTGTGGAATTCAGCCTCTGTAGCCACTCATTAGGAGGCAAATGTATTCTCCATTTCAAGCACATGCTGCTTCACCAAGGATTAGGGGTGCAGCAACTTGGAAGTAATGTAGGAGTCATGCATCTGTAAACATGCCTTTTGCACAAAAGGAACATTAACTATGAATGGATCGAATCCTTCACTCCTGATTTTACATACTGCACCACTCCATCTACCTCAAAACTAATTTTCTTGGGCTGCAGCTCAGGGTTATGCCCTTGCTTTGCCAATGCAATGGCCATAAAACAGGAAGGCTATCTCTGACTACACTGACAATCACTCAGCCTCTTTTTCAGTGCACATTAAATCTTGTCAAAACCATCTGCTTCAGCTGCCACACAATTAAACACAACGGCAGAGGGCTGTTTTTTAGCTGGATATATGCACAAGAAATCACTCTAAGTATGAACCCTGGATACGTGATGTCAAAGGAAACCCTTTTGTGGCCTCTGAGACTCTTTATCAGCTATAATCCCATTTGCATTAAAACTTCCTTTACTCTGCTCTTCCTCCCCCCAGCACTGTGGCGTGCAGACCATTATGTCCTTTTGCAATAAGGCTTGTTCCAGCAGCAAAAACTCTTTGAGGCTGGTTTGTGCAACTGAAGCAAGTCCTACAGAAGAAAAGATCCACAGGTTCACTCACCCAGAAGGTGACAACCTCCTTTCAACTGGTCAGAAACAGCTCTGCACAAGGAGCTGCTTGACCTCATGAAGTGCTCTTCCACTTCTGCCACTGGACATTCCCAGCTCCAAACCTATGCACGATGGAAAATACCCTAAACCCATCCAGTTCCCTCTGTTTTAGAGGCCTGGCATTGTCTGCTGGAGCCCTGGCATGGCCACAAAATGGAGAAAATCGGGCAAAATCTGACACAGCAACACCTTCAAAGGCAGGAAGCAAAAGCCAAAGCATCGGCCAAACCCTTGCAACCAAATATGTCAGCTTTGTAGTGTGCTTTCTGAATCACTGACAGGTCATTTCCCCAGATGTTCCCTCAGAGCAGCCCTGCTAGCAGAAAGAAATGTGAATTCTGCCAAGCTCACTAAGCTGGTACAAGAAGGACTTCAAGCTACCAGCACTGAGAAGTGGTATACTACATGGAATTACGACAGCAC
Source organism: Passer domesticus (assembly GCF_036417665.1). Classification (NCBI taxonomy): domain Eukaryota; kingdom Metazoa; phylum Chordata; class Aves; order Passeriformes; family Passeridae; genus Passer; species Passer domesticus. Next base: position 78,131,394 of record NC_087512.1, on the reverse strand, counting down.
TTGTCACACCAGAATCTCCTCCAGGAAAAAGATGGCATGCAAAACCTGTGTTTGCTCACCACCAGTACCCCACTGTGAATCTCTGCCCAACCTGCAGGCAGGCAGAGTGCCATCCCAACACATGGGTTTGGATTTCGGCAGCCAACAGACCATCCACAAGCATCAAGTGTGATAGCTGTGGGCAGGAATCCCAGCCCAGAGAGCCCAAACTGCTGTCTCTTCTGAGCTACCAAGCCCACAGTTAATAGAATATAGAAATCCCTACTCCCACTTTTAGCAGGCTTTAAAAAAAACCCATAAATTTAAAAACGGAGAGGTGTAGACAGAAAAGGAGTCTTACAGTAAAGCGAAAAATGAGATAATTATTTTGTTCCTAAGAACACGGAGGAGAAAACACTCAAGGAATTTATCAAGGGATATTTTGAGGCCTCTATGGTTAGCTGATAAACCTTTTGGGTGACTTTATGATAGCAAGGCCTTTAAGATAGCAAGGACATGGACAGGGCACAACTCTGGCCTAGATCAAAGTCGCAAATTAGGGCAACTCTTTCTAAACAGGTGTTTGATGGCTTTTCACCTCCCTTGAGGAAAACCTTAAAAACTATCCCAAATCTGCCCCAAATCAGCAACGGCAAACTTCGAATTTTACAGGAAATAAATCAGATGCATCTTATAGAAATGAAGCAAAAAGACAATCAAGGGCTAGTGACCCTTTTGACATATCTGTCCTCGCATAAAGAGAGAGGAAAAATTGAATGAAACCAGTCTGAAATATTGAATGAAACCAGACCAGGGCCCTGTCCAGCAGTCCCCTGACTGGACACAGACACGGACATGGATGTTTTTACCTCTGTGCAGAACTATGTGGTCGATCATGTTGCGTTTGTATTTGGTGTGGTAGAGACAGAGAGGGCAGCGAAGGTCTTTGGGTCCTTCCTCGGGGACTGCCGAATGCCCGGCCTCCACGTGCATAGTAAAAGCAGATCTGTGAGAGAGGGGGGAGACAACGGCAGCAGTCAGGAGGGCAGCAGCGAGGTGCCACAGCTCTCTGTAAGGGACGTGTGGTGTAAAAAGGTGCAGATGCCACTCAGCCCTGTCCGCGCGGCCCCGCGGAGGGGCTGCTCACATGAGCGACACATGAGCAGAGGAATCTGCAGGCTCCTGCCCTCAAAGCAACAAACACCCGTTGTGACAAGATATTCTGCTGCACGGGCTGCTCCATATAGTCACACTGCTATAGTCAAGATAGCAAAAGAATTCCCATCCTTCATGCTCATTATCTGTCTTCAGGCTGAAATGTTCAGCGTTCTTTCTCAGGCGAAGGTTGAATTTTTTGCAAGTTGAACAAAATCCACCAACTGTTCTGGACATGAAGAGGGGAGGACAAACTTATTTCAGGCAGAAAACACCCTTAACCATCTTGATCTAACCAGCTAAACTGTTTAGATTGTGGGTACCGAAGGGATTCGTGTTCATCGTGAGTTTGTCACTGAGATAACTTTCAAAGCATCAGCTGTAGTGATCTGAAAACCCAAGACTTAGAATACTATATTTATTAGTGTGAAAGAATGAATGAATACTTCACAGTATTCACTTCCGAACCAAAAATTTCATGCTGGCATTACACTGGCTCCATCCTTAAAAGTTGCAAGAGATATACATAACAGAAGAAATTAACTCTACATCCATTTAACCACAAGCCCAACTACTGAAATCAATAGCTGTCTCTAAACTTGGGGCACTTGGTTATTTTTTCCTAAGGCAGTGATAAACCTTGTAAAAGCTAAGGGGCTTGACACATTGAACTAGAGGAAAAAGTGGCTTTGGACCCAATCCAGCACTCACTGAATTCTGCAGGTATATTTCTATCAACTTTGGTCATTGCTCCCATGCTTTTAAGTTTCTAGGGTGCCTTGAAGAGGGGATTGCCATGTTTTTGGTGGGTTTTTTTGCCTCATCCTCCCCTTTTTTGAGACAGAATATTCATTGCTATGAACATGTTTAAATGCTTCCTGATTTAGTCATAATATCAAGGTGAAAGAAAATGGAAAGAAAATTGAAAAAACTTGGAAAATACAGAGAGATTGGACCTGTAAATTTCTGGTAGTATTTAAGACAGAGAGCAATCAGCATATTAAACATAAGCAGGAAATTTCAACATGGGGAGAGCAAAGATGAAGCAACAAAGGGTAGACCTATGTAATTAGAGGCTGCTTCCATGTGGATTCTCTCAGGTTTGTGCTCAACATTTTCTTCACCAGAACTCCTTCCCTTGATCCAGTCCTACTGTTTACTGTCACTCTTAACAAGTTTATGACCTCAAATGTCAGCTCAGGGTGTTATTCTCAAGGACCCAGCACATCAGGAAGAAATGATGAACTGCACAGGTGTCTTTTTTCTCTTTTCTTACAGAAGTGCAGCTAAAACCACACACACAAACAAACACACAAGGCGCTGAGCCTTTAAATTTAAATTATTGGATTTTCTGAAATGTCTCTGTATGCTATCAGATATACTAGAGAATAGCATCTTTCTATCATTTAAGCTAGAAAGACTGGGGGGAATATAAAATTACATGAGGAAGGTTTCTTCAGTAAGGTGAAATAAATTCCCCTGTCACCGCTGGACACTTGATTGTCCCACGTTTCATGCTGGTTGCATGTGGAAATTACATTATTTCTGCAGAGAAAATTTTCACACTTAAGGACAAAGGGATTATGAAGTGATAGTTTTTGATTCTCAGAGAATCTCAGAGAAGTAAGGAGGGGTGCAGCAGAACTGCCACTTTGGACTTCCAGAGGGCAGACTGGCATGGTTAGGGGATTGGTTGGGAAAGTGCCCTGGGAGGGCTTCCTGGAGCACAAAAGAATACAGGAACACTGGATGTTCTCCAAGGAGAAAACCCTAAAGGTGCAAGAGGAGACTGACTCCATGTGCCAACAGAGAGATGTGTCTGGAACTCGGGAGAAATGGAGAGTTTATGACTTTTGCAAGAAGGATCGTGCCAAGCGGACAATGGGGATGTTGTGAACCTGTCAGCCTCAAGTTCCACCAGGGAAGATTTGGATTGGATGTAAGGAAAAATTTCTTCCCAGAAAGGGTTGTCAGGCATGGGAACAGGCTTCCCAGGGAACTGGCTGAGTCACCACCCCTGGAGGGATTTAGAAGATATGCAGATGTGTCACTAAGCTTTAACGCTGGGTTAATGGTTAACTCCATGATCTTAAGGGTCTTTTCCATCCTCAACAATTCCATGACTCTGAAACCTCCTGCAACTGTGCTGCTGTCTGCAGCAGATGGTACTGGCTGTTGCAGGAGAGAAGAAAATGGATTACATGGATGCTGCTGTGATCTGGGCATGGCATTTCCTACACTCCTCTCCCTGGTCAGCAGTGGCCATGTTCCTGTTAGCCATCAAAGACCTTTTCAAGCGCTGAAAAAAAAAAACCCTTTCGAGTTCAGTTCATCTGTTTAGCACAGTACTTACTTAAAGCCTGTGTAAAAGGAGCAATCTTTGCACTTAAAGAGCTTCTTCCCTCCGTGCTTGTCGCGGTAGTGGCGCCGGATGCTCTGTATGTAACCTGAAGAGAATTCGCAAAATTCACAGTTAAGGATGGCTTCCGCTTTTTCCACTCCTGCAGCACTCCCAGAAAGTGGGATTGGGCTGATGTTGTTGTTGTTCCTGGCCAAAGCTGCAGACTGGTAGTGGTTCAACTGCTGCTGAACATCAGGAGGCTCCGAGTACGAAGAGTCTGCAGGGAAACAGAGTGGAGTTGTTATTCCAGGTGGATCAACAAATCTAAAAAAAGGTTTGATGATGCCTACTCCAGAACCTACTGGCTTTTGGAGGGGGTTGACCAAGCTGTTGGGTTATGCAACTAATCCTGCTTTCTGAAGGGATTAAGAGGTGCGGCACTTCTTAATCTAATGTAATGTGTATTCTACAATTTATAAGGTGAGAAATATAAATGACGCTTTTTTAGATCTGATTCCGGGAGAAAATGAGTGACACGTTTAAATTAAAGTAGTCTAAAAAAGAAGCCTGATTTTAAGACAATTTTTGAAGGTAAAGCCCTTTAATCATACTGCCAATGTTTTATGTGTTTGGCACATAAATCAGACCAGATCCTCTCAAATGTCTTATGCCAGTTCACACAAGGTGAAGATCTGGCACAGGGTACATGTAAATAACCTATCTATATGGAAAAAAAAAAAAGAAGAAGAAGAAAAAAAAATGGATACTCTTCCCTACTCATGCTGATGATGTTAGAAATTAAATCATCATTGGAAAAAAAAAGATGTTTAATCATAAATTCCAGTAAAGCAAACTTTCAAACTGCTGCCTTGCCATACTGAGAAAAGAGATCTCTGAAGACACATCCCTTCTACAAGCCAGCAGAATTCTGCCAGACCATTTTTAATGGCATGTGGAGGAGCAGAGTCCAGAGATGTCTCAGTACTGAAACTGAAAGCTGTAATATGTTGGTTGGATACCCCAAAAAAGGAGTGGGGGGAGGGAGGGTGGTGTTGAACCTTTCCCAACACACTGCTTGAATGTGGAGGTTAGGAATTCATCTGCTTTGTTCTACATAACCCACAGCTGCCCATGAATGGCACAAATCAAAGCAGATGAATAAAGCACAGATGAATTTCAGTGCAATTTTCCTGAATAGAAGACAAAAGGCTCTTTTCCTAAGCTTTCTAGAAGGGGGAAGAAAAGCTAGGAGAGGGGGGGAGGTGGGAGGGAAGTCAGGACACAAACTGTACCAGCCACCTCCTGCTTTGATGTGTGCTTCATTTTCCAAAGCTGAATTCCCCAAGGCTAGATATGTAAGAATTCCCTAACAGACACACATTTGTGGGAACCTAACACCATCCATTCCAACCAATTAGTATGAGGAAACAAAAGGCAAACAGGCCCATACAACACTGAGTGTGGGGACTTCTCCACCTGTCTTCAAAAGAGCAAAATGCTTGCTTTCTTTTCCCACTACCACAGGCGGGGGTTACACATGCCCAAGAAATGAGTAACAAATAATGATAATTAAAAAAAACCCAAACCAAACCCCAAAACAAAACAGGCACAGCAGGTAAACGTCTCCAGGCTCCCCTGGCTTCACCACAGCAGAGAGAAAGGCAGAGGCATGAAAGATTCTGGTGAAATGAACGAAATTTGGGGTTGTTTTTTTCTCATCCAAGCCCCATCAGCTGAGCGAGGCTGGATTGCGACGCAGCATTTATCATCCCTTGCTTCCACCACTTCCACAGCACGTTTGTTCACCAGGAGGGCTCACAGTGAGCTCCACCTGTTTAAATGTCAAGGCTTTCCTTCCCTTGCGTTTGAAGCAGGCTCCCCACATCCTTTACTTTGGCACAGGGCAGCCCTGAGGAACTGCAAACCCTCTGCAGAAAAGTCTCTCTTCTCTCAAAGGCAGCAACTGTGTGCTCACCCTCCTTTGGAACAGAACCTTGAGGGCTCAGAGGGGATTTGCTGACTCACTTCTCTGGGCTACCAGGTTCAGTGATTCTAAAAGCTCAAAACACAGTTAGACAGATCTCCTGGCAAGGGTAAGGCAGCCTAAAAAGTAAGTTCATAGCATTTGAAACAGGGTTTTTTTGGTTTGTTTCTTTTTTCTCTTTTTTTTTTTTTTGTTTCCTTTTTTTTTTTAAATGTGTACCAGTCAAATTGCTCTTGTATTGAAGCCTACTTTGTGGTTCACTTGTTCCCCTCCTCAGGAAGAAAGGATCAAAAATTTCCACCACATCACCAATGTTCCTGGCCAAAGTCCCAGAGATATCCATGGCTAAGAAAGCCACAGGTCTAAAAACCATTCTCGTCAGGAGAAGGAAGCCCTGCTGTTGTCTGCAAGATCTACTGTACTTCAGATGTTTTTACTCCTCCTATCATCTGGTGTCTATTATTCCAGCTTTTGGACTTTCCATCAGTTATTTACACAGTGGAATCTGGTATGTGAAAACTGCAGAAGCAGATAGTTCCATGTCAATTCCCACACACAAAACCAGGAAAAAAAGCACATCAAGTAGCTTTCCCTGCCATCATCAATAGCCAGAAGAAAATTCTACCTTTCACACAGGCCCCCCTGTGTGAAATATATTGCTTCATTACACTTAAAAGAGTTATGACGTTTAAAAGAATTTTAAAAAGCCACCTGAAGAGTTTTTCCAGCGGGCTGTGCCCTCGAACAATGGCAGCATGCAGGGCCTGGTGTACTCCTTGCCTTTTCCCTGGCCAAATTCTTTCATTACACTTGCCGCAGCGCGAGATTTAGCACTTCCTGAAGGAAAACACTCCGGATTAACACATGTGCTTCTGTTGGTGTCTGGGAACCAGCCTGCCAGACAGCTCTCCTGGCATGAAGGTGCAGCCCAGCTCCACCAGGAACACCCTGGACAGAGCCCAAGGTTGACTGAAAGCACGGGAAGTTTTTCCACTGGGTTCCACTGGCCCCACCTCCAAAGATGCATTCTGGCACACAGCACACAGCAAATGAGAAACAGTGGATGGGGGTGAGCTTTTGGGTATTTTTTTTAGAATTTATTTTTTCAAAAGCAGTGTCTTAGAGAGGGGCCAGGGGATGCATATCCACAGTCACAGAGCACTGCTTTAAAAACTGCATTTTTCCTCGCTCTGCTCCTGCTGGAAGAGTGGGTTGATGTTCCAGACACTTTTTGGAGGTGCAACAACAGGATGCCAGGCTGGAGGATGAAGGAAGAAAGGAGCAGAGCTTTTCCTCCAGAACTGACCCAAAAACTGAGTAATGGACGTACACAATGCAAGTTCCACCTCTTCTTTTTCCTGCACCCCCAAGCACAAAGGGCTGGGTGCACTCTGATAAAGTGTTAACAGCCTTGGCCTAGAGCAGGAAGAGGGTTTAGCCATCCATGTCTGAAAAAAGTGAAAAAAAAAAGGGCCCTAAAAGCCTACGAAATCAGAAAGCAGAAAACATTTAAAATAAGCAAAAGGAAGATGTAAGAAAATTTATATTAAGTATATGTAAAACACAGCAGCAGCGAATAAACACCAGTGGAAAGGAAATTAAGAAAAATGAAACACCAGGAAGTACCATTTACATTTTAAGGAAAAAGGCACTTTTTTTTTTTTTTTTTTCAGTCAACAGCCTTGAGGCTGCACAAGAAAATAAAGCACATTCATATATGCAATGAAAGGGAAGAAAATGGAACATTTAGCCCTGACTCATGTGAAACAATCAAACAAACAAAAAAAGCCCACACCCAAAACACTGAGACTCCTTTTTAAAGACCAATTTTATTCAGAACGAATGGAAGGACTTCACTGTGCAACTCCAAAAACAAGATAACAGCATAGGATGATCTGAGATAAAATTAAAGACACCTACAGTAGTGTCAAGAGGCAAAAATTAACAGTGATTGCTGCAGTTAAAAATGGAAAGAACAGCGGCAACGCTGCGAATCTCAATTTTGAGATTTTACATATCATATTTTACATGTAGGTATCTACCTACAAATTACCTGCACAGGACAAATAACAAGGCCAAAAAATAATGCGACCACTGCCAGAACCCATGGATCTAAAAGGCATTGTCTTCCCTTAGGATAGAAGAGAGTTTTTATACCCAAAATTCCGGAAGTTGAAAGGAAAGCAGGAGAAATGATTGCCCATGTGGTGATTTATCAACACAGCTGTATCTAAATTACTGCTGCATTCTGGTGAGAGCACACAAGCAAGTCTCAATGTGTCCCTCCAGGGGCATTTCCAGAAAGCTTAGAGCACTAAAATCCCTGGTCAGGAATGCTGTCACTCCAAAAACTTCATCCAGAGTGCAGTCCCAAAGACTGGCACAAATGAGTCTGCCAACAAATCTGAAAGTTACTACCTCAGCCAAAAGAGCAAGGCAACACAGTCATGAAAATTCAGCTTGATTCCTTGCATACCCCAGGGTCACACAGTGGGGAAAAAATGTACAAAGAAAATACACAATGAAAACCCACCACAGAAGGAAAATCCAAAGTTTCATTGGATCCTGTGTAGCATACAACATGCTTGAGATACCTAAACTGAAACAAAACTTTGGGATCCTTCCAGGTGAAAAAAATGCAGTTTCGGATCCTGAACTGAAAACATAAATTTACACAAAAATTCAGTGATGTTTCAGTTGTTTCTAGGTATTTTCAGAGGTATCAATGAACACCATATGGAAGAGCAAAACACTTCCACAAGACTCCTGAACCCAACAACAAGAGGCCAGAAATTCACCCGGACACGTCTAAGCAAGAGACACCGAGCAACAGCTGAGAAACAAGAGGGAAAAGGAGTTATTAGAGGGAGGAAATTAGAGCACTGCTCTACCCTTTTAGGGTGGACAGAACCAGACACATGTAATATAAACACTTTCATGCCTGCACAGTGATGGATAGGGGTGGAGGGAGGAACACTGCTCAGGAAAAGCAGCTGTTGGAGTGCACTGGAAAGTGACGTTATTGACTTTACAGAATTTTAATAATTCAACAGCTCAAGGAGCAGGAGGAGTCACTGGCAGATAAAAGTGAAGACACCATGATCTCCTGGTATATTCACACAGAAACACCAACCAGTCAAAAGAGACCAGGATTTGTAAGAACAGTGAAACTGGGGACAGAGATGTTTGGCTCACGAGAAAAGGAAAAAACCCAAAGGGAATGTATAAATAAAAGAAAGCACTTAGTAACGTTTTGTGAGGGGGAAAATAAGGAAATTAAATATTAATACAGGCCTAGGACATTCTGGATCTGTGAGGAAATGTTCTAGAGAGACTAAGAGGAAAATATTTTGAGTGCTATTTAATTTTATCCAAATTCATTCATAAAAAGAAAATTTCTGCGAAAAGCAAAAAATCCAAGGATTTCAGAAAAGCAGCAGCCTCCTCTGGATAAAAATTTGTGAAACCAAGTAAAGATGCAATGCTGCACCAGAGAACACCAACAAACAACATAAGGCAAATTGCTATTTTAAAATGCTTAAGATAAGCGTAAGGGCGGAATTTAGGAGATTTAGGAACACAATCCCTTCCAAAATTCAACGGGACTCAAAACCACCAGCTGACTGAGTGGCAGGATTGCACATAGCCATGAATGGCAACAGCTTGAAAAGTGGGAAGGTGGCAAAGCAGGGTGCCACACAAAGATTGTGAAGACTGCACACATTTGTTCACTTTATGCCACACAGCACTGACCTGGAAGGAAGAGTATGTGGGAGGGTGAAATGTTCTGGCAATAAATTAAGCTGAAGGGAGGGGAAGACGGAACAGACTAAGACTCAGAGAGATGCAACTGAACATTCATGAAGAAGCTCAGGGAAGCAGACAGTGCAAGTCTTGCTCACTGCATGTTTTAAAAACAGAGTGTGAGCCTAGCCCTCTACCTAAATTCTGATTTCTGCTTAAAAACCTTTACATTGCCAGAATGCTATGAGTGAGAGACAACAGAAACAAGTTTTGTGCCCTCACTTGCACACTCCCAAAGGAAAAAGCAGAGAGTAAAGACAAAGTAAAGGAAATAAAGCCCTGGAATAAAATAGCCATTCAATGAATTTATACACCACTACTACCCCAAAAATAAAACTCCACAAGAAACAACATCAAGTCCAAACCAAAACAACAGAAGCAACCACCAACCAAAAAAAAAAAAAAAAAAGACCCACGCAAAACAAAACCAAACCTTTTTGGTGGAATTTATTTCAGCATTATCTCTAAAGACCACTTCTTGGATCATGAGAGACCAGTTTTTGTGAAAAGGATGTTACATGTATTTCTAAGCCTCAGAAGAGATCAACGAGAAAGGCACATGTACTGTGCAATCTTGTTTATTCAGAAGAGGTGAGAGAAGCTACATCCATATTTCTCTGTAACTCTGAATTTCCTCTGAATTTGTGTGCATACCACAGCTCTGACTTGGGACTGAGACAGCACTGAGGCTATGCAGCTTCTTGTGATAATTCCCAAGTAACTTCCAAGGGACATAAATTTCACCTATTTAGAAGAAAATAATAAGTAATTTTTATCATCTGAACCACTTCCACAGAGAAACTCTCACCCTGCTGCCTGTACAAGAATTTTGGAGTTTCATAGTTGAGATCCAGAGTGCCTACAACAGTCTGTAAAAGGTGGTGTATTTGAAAGTAGCAGGAGCTAATTAAGATCTATGGAGGGGTAATATAATTAATGAAATAAGTTAGAGCACAGATTTCTGTAAGAAGAAAAAGATCAGTCCAGGAGATCCTCCACGCCCCTCTGTTTCAGAGTATTCAACACCACCAGAAATTCCCATTTGCATGAGCTTTCAAGGCAGGCACCACCCTGCTCTGCTGATGCTGTGATTTGGAAGGACCAGTTCAGTGCTCTGGAAATGCTTCTCCATAACTTCCAGTCATCCCTTGTTTTCATCTCTTCTCCCCACAATATTTCTTTCCTGGCCCTCAACTCAATCTAACTTTCCTGTTCTTTAGGTGGCTTGCCCACTTACTGGTCACATTTAGGCTGCACAAAACCCTCTCACTGCAAACAGATTTAAATTCCACTGCCTAAATACAGGATTGCACTCAAAACCAGGATTCCTGCTACATGTCAAACACTGGGACCTCCATGATCTTACCTATTTCCATAAAACACATAAAATAAAAAGTCTGTCTAGCTATTCCTTATTCTGTTGAACTCAAAACTCAAACTTCATAAATGGAAGTGCATTTAAAAAAGAGGGGAGCACAAACAGAACTGGAAATAGCTTTAGCAAGACACTGATTAAACCAATCTGCTAAAAGGGCTGACTGGTAACAGGCTCTTTTTGGAATTTACAAAGTTCTACTTCAACTGATTCTTCACTCAAGACAATAATCTACCAATCAACTTTTCATCAGTAGCCATTTGATCCTCCTTCTATTGTGTTCCAATATTTCATTCTCATTTTTAAGGGCAATTCATCAGGTAATTTTCACATTTCCTTCCCTATATGATCCTCTACATATTTGTATTCATACAAACTGTGTTTGTATGAATACAAAAAAAAAAAAAGCTTGAATGGGGGGGGGGAATCAATTTATCAAGTGATACTTATTGGCATTCTGCTTTAAAACTGGCCCTAAAATTACAGTGGCAGTATGTGGGTACCAAGGTTTCATTCCAACCACAGAGCTCAGGAACCTGAACTTGGGTAATTTGTTCTGGAGACCCCCAGCACACACCTTGACATTATTTTTATTGCCAACAGAAAGTCCTCATCTCTATCACCAGCTCTGAGCTCAGAACACTCCGGGCAGTGTTTTCAAGCACTTGTAGTAACAATGTTCCTTAAAGAAGAAATAAAACCAGCTACTTAAATGTCAGATCTTGGGCTGTCAACTGTGATGATAACACACATCCATTTCAACAGAGCTAAAATGAGCAAAGAAGTTTTACCTCCCTGCCAAGCACCAAATCCCTCCAGCATGTTTTAAATCAATGGGATCAAGTGGAGTCTCAGGTGACAGGGAGGATATCAGGGAGGCTGACAGAGAAGGCTGTGATATGTGGGTATGATGCTGTGCAGAAATGCCCTCTTGCACACCCCCCCCTGGTCAAGTCACACCCTGTACCCCCTTTCATGCCAACAGCATCCTTTTCTCTCTGTGTTGAGTGATCACAAATTCCCCAGACACACAAGATATCTGCATCTACCACTTTGTCCTTTATCCTGAATATGAAAACCAGAGCCAAAAGAAAGCAAAAACCTCAGGAAAAAAATCCAAACCAAAACAAAACAAACCCAACTCACAATGGGAGTTAGGATATGCTTCTTTCTTTCACTATGGGTGCTATCTTCTTTCTGCATCAGATGTTTCTTCCTTCATTAATTTCTTGACCTGCCCAGACATTTTGCCTTCTCCCAGGCCTAGGCAAGCCTTCCAGGGCCATCAGAGCAGGGTGGCCAGCTCCACACAAGGCTGACACCAACCTTCTCCAGCTGCAGGAGCTCCAGCCTGCGCCCTGCTCAATCTCAGCTTTGCCTTCGCCCATGCAGCTCAAGCACAAAAAAAAAAAAAAAAAAAAAAAACCAGCAGCAGAAGAAAAAAAAAAAAAAAAAAGCTGACACTCCCCTCAGCAGAGCCAATGACATCTCCCTCTGTTCCACCAGCCACAAAACAGTTCTCAACATGCTGCAGGAGAAGGCCAGAAGCCAAACAACTATAGCCCAGTGGAAGAGAGCTTCAGAGAACAAGGTCATCCCCCCAGCGCCTCAGGAACTTGGAACAGTGAGGGGTTTGTTCAGTAAAAGTGGAGGTGAACAAGCCCTGTGCTTGTTCCACCAGCCCCTGCCAACCTGATGGAGGAGGAAAGTCCTATCTGATCCAGCATCTGATATTTAGCTTAACACTGACCACAAGAAGCAAGAACACACCAACGATTACCACAGGGTTTTAAAAGTTTTAAAAGAGGCAGCGTGGCCACTGTGGGAAAAAGAGAAAGCAAAGTCTGAGGGGAAAGCAGGAACTTGGTTGCTTTAGGTTAGAGAAAAAAGGAACACAGCTGGGGGAAATAAAAAAAAAAAGGCAGCCTGCAGGTAACACAGGTTAATCTGATACTTGTGAGCATGAGGCATCACCCCTGTGGGGCACAAAAGCAGGGGAACAAGCAGAACAAGCAGACAGCTCTTTGCAGCCCAACTGTAACTACAAAAGCAAAACCATCTTCTGTACTGCAGTATGCAGATCACCATCTTGCATCCTTAACAGGGACGCAATCCTTCCATCTCACCTGGCAATTAAAGCAATTAGCTGTTGAAGATCTGCCTGAATTTGCCCTGTAGTCACTACTGGCTCCCTGCCCTTCCAGCCACACTGCAGTGAAACTTCAAAAGAGTCTTTGTCCAAGCCCTCCTCCCAAAAAAACCCCAAACCCAGAACTAAACACATTCTGCTCTAATACCAAGTTTTCTGGCTGTGAGGACTGACCATTGTGATTTTCCCCAGACAGCAGAAGCCACAAAACACAAAGGCACACAAGCAAGAATAACAGAGAAACAGCACCAAAGGGGAAGGGACCATCTTAGGAACTTTCTGCCCTGATTGCAAGGTTAGGAAAATGCCCCTTATCAACAGCAACAGTGCACGTGAATAAAAATAAGCAAGTCAGCCACAATCCATGATATGGATTTAAAAGACTCAATAACAACAACAACAAAAAAACTGGAGAACACAAAAATCAGGGTAGTATGTCTGGCCACACGGAAAGCCTGTCTCTCCTCTGAAAGGTGGAAGGCAGAATCATGACTCACTGGCACCAGATTTGTGGATTTTCCTCAAATGGTGCCTTGCTGCCCATAGCTCTCCCCTCATTCTGGTATTAGTTGAAATTGCTTTAGCAAAACCTGCCAAAGGCCCTCTGCACCCTTCAGGAGTTCATCTGTGAGGCAGCACAGAAGAAGACATACAGTCTGATTATGCACTATCTGCTTTGGAAAAGTGCACAGAAATGGGAAGGGACTTACAGTCCTGGAACAACAGTCCAAGAAACAAGACTTAGTCAAGCAGTTTTGTGCCCAGCCTAGCTCTGGCAAAGCAAGCAGATGTATTTGTATTTCAGTCTCTAGATGAGGCAAAGTTATTTTCCACTGGCAAAGGCTAAAGTTCAGGAAAAAAAACCTGGAACAGGGCACTGCATGTTTCACTTAGCAGTTTTCAATGCATTTGCTGTTGCAATTAATTAAATTTAATTAAGATGTTGACATACCATGTACTGGGAGACTCAAGAAATCTTCTAGTTCTGACCTTACTTACATGTGTTTTGTGACTTGTGCTGGCATTAATGACAAATCCTGTTTGGTTTGCACAGCAGTGAAAAGCATAATTATTGAGCTTCAAGGGTACACAAATAGTGCGCTGCTTTCTATAGATCAAGAACTGGTGGCCAGTAAAAAGAAATGGTCTTACAACCACAGCAGCATGACTGAGGAGACCTTAGAAACCACATCCAGGTCTGTTTAGCCTGGCACTTTGCTGCTTTATTTTGACAATTCAATATTCTTAAGAAACACTAAAAATTTAAAAAGCTGTAATTTTGAATTACTGGACACAGTCATGACACAAGGAAATTTACGAGGCTCCAAATCTGCCAGCCATGTGAATAAAGAGCAGTGCTTTGCTCTACAACATGGCTAGGCCAAAGGGGTTATTAAAAAAAAAAAAAAAAAAAAAAGGGCTACTCCAAAAATCAGTAATAGCAGCCAGGGCAATTTAGGACAGGTATTTCACATGCTCTCAAGAAGGCACAACATGAAGCTGCTCATCACTCTGTTAAGTCTGTCTGCTTTACAGACTCTGTGGCAAGGGGCTGAGCTTGTGTGTCTCTCTGCAGTTTGTGAGAGAAGAGCAGATCACCAGCCCCTGACCACAAGAACACATTTACAGCAGAGTCTGTGGCCGCGTGCTCTGCCCTCAGCTGATGATCCCCCTGCACACAGCTCCTGCTGCTGTGCCGTGTTTTCTCACGCTCAGACACACAATTTTTGTGTGCCTGCTTTGTGTCTTTGCAGCTCTTTCTTATGGAAAGGGATGGGAGCATTCCAGCGTGGTGCCTTGGAAATGCAGATTGTTTTTTTGCTTTTTTTTTTCGTTTCCATTGCCTTGCCCTCAACAGGAGCAGAGCTGGGAACACTTACCTGTGACACACACAGCCCCACAGGATGACACCACCATCAAAAAAAACCCAAAAAACCCCCATTCTGACCAGGGATTAACACAAATACAAGCTCTTATTCTCACTAAAGCTGAAAGAACATGGAAGCAGATCTTGTGAGGAGATTCATCCAGTCCCCAGTTTGTTGTAGTTCCATTTAAAATTAACTTTTGCTGCTCATGATCTCAGAACTGTTCAGGAACATTTTAGTGTAAATTTAAAATAAGTGAATTCAAACAAACAAACCAAACTCTCATGCAAATATATATAGCAAACCCCCCACCATTTCCTTCTTGCAAGACAAAAAACACCTATCAGGAGAGTAAAAGAACATTTTACAATGGCAACCTCATTGTGTCAACAAGAGATGGACACTACAAACCATTCAGTGCCCCTATACTATGAAAACTTGAAAAATAGCACTCATGAACAGTATTTTCTAGGGTTTTTTTTAATGACTGTTTTAAGAAGAACACCCACAAAACAAATTACCATCACTCCACACCCCCCCAGATAAAACCACAGAGTGCTTTACTTCTGGTTAGAAGAGGATGCAGTGAAAACAGGTTCTTGACATATTAAAATATTGCCCAGCAGGCAAAGAGGAGTAGGATAAAAAAGGCAGGATCTTC
Source organism: Passer domesticus (assembly GCF_036417665.1). NCBI lineage: Eukaryota > Metazoa > Chordata > Aves > Passeriformes > Passeridae > Passer > Passer domesticus. Next base: position 78,116,078 of record NC_087512.1, on the reverse strand, counting down.
GAATGATGCATCTGTAAGAAAAACTTTCTCTGCTGACTCATCAAGAGGGACACCATCACCTTCTTACACCACTGCCCTGAGAGAAGCACACACGCTCTGAATGATTGTTATTAATTGCAATTAAGAGGTCGTTATGCTTTCTAATGACAGCTGTCACCAGAATTACAGTTGGCAAGGATGGGTCTACCCAAAACGTTCAGCACCTACTCCACTTCAGCTCCAGCTCCATGAAAAGCCCACCAGGCACCCCAAAACACCTCTGGGATGTGCAGCTGAGTACTTCAGATTAGGTCTGCTGCTGCCAACACAGAACTGAAAGAGATGAGCCACAGAAATCTGAGTGCATTCACCTCTTTTAATGCATGGATGGATCCAAAAGAACAAAAGGAACGTTCTAAGAAAGGCCCGTCAGGGAACAATTTTTGCAGGGAAAAGAAGCATCACAGAAGCTCCACTGGGTTTGCTGCTGCAGAGCAGCTCTATTCATGCACTTTGCTGTTACAATTCAGTACCCTTCTCCCTCTCCCACACTTTTACAGAGCTCAGCAGCCGACAAGATGAGTCCTGCCAGCTCCCCAAATCTCCCCAAAACCACCCTGCCGTATTTCCTCCTCCAACCACAGCATTAACTCACAGGCAGGAGCAGCTCCTTTCTGCAACCACTTCAATGACACAAGCCTGCTGCACGCCCATCAACCCACAAAACAAGCTCCCTGACAATGGGATGCAGCCTTTTGCCTGCCCAGGTTCAGGGCTGCCTCCCTGGTGCATTAGCTTTGATCGCGGTTCACACCGCGGGTTTTTCACAGACACCAACAGACAAAATCCACCTACTCCACGCCACGTGAGCCCTTCCTAATGCTCCAGCTGGGCACAACAGCGCCTGCATTTCCTGTTATTGGGACCAGTTATTCCACCTGGTCTTGCACACCACCCGGGCCACGCAGGCAATGATTTATTGCCTTCTAAAAACCCAATAAAACATGCGATGGCACAAGAGCAGCCACCATTAACCTGATCTGCAGCCGACTGTACAATGTGGAAGAACTACTTAAAGCAGGCTATTCCTTCCTCAAGCAATGCTGAAAATGCTAACACTATTATTGTAACACCTGTACTTGTCTGATGAGCTCCCCAGTGGGTGGCTTCTATTATTGTCAAAGTGACTTAACCATTAACCCCATTTAAAGATGATCTAGCTAATTGGGACAAATTTGGCCTTGGTCTCAGGTTGTAATACAGGTCTAGGTAAGAAAGTCAGCCCAATGAAATGATGTTGTTAACAGAGTCATCGTTTTAACTATTTCTAGGAAGAGCTCTTAAAGGCTGCAAAATTATCCTCTACAGCAGGTATCCTGAATTTTAACTCCACTAATCAGGAGTTTGAGCTCCTGGGATAAGCAAAATTTTTAAAAAAGTAACTGAGCCATCCTTCCCAAAACTGAGTATTGTCCACACACCAATAACAAAAGACTGCTAACACACAGAAAAGCCTAGGACAGACACTGAAAATTATTCTCCACTTCTTAAGTCAGTAGTGGAGCATTTTATTTTAAAAGCAGAAAAAAAATAAAGCAGTAGAACACATTTCAAGATGTACTCGGCTTGCTGGATTAGCTTAAGCCAGCATTAGCAAAAAAACTCAGTAGTTGCACTGTTCCAGACAACCCAGTGACAAATAGGTTGTCTGGGAGCAGCTGGTCAAAATCTCTTGTTAAGATTCTCATTCTGACCCAAAAAGTGACTTGCTAAATCACAAATTATTTTGTTGTTTTTTTTTTTTTTTTATTTGTTTCTTCAAGAAGGTATTTTTATGTTGTTGATTTACTTCTTTCAATTCCTTTCAGCCATTTTCTGAACTTCTTTTCTTTCACTCTTTTAATTTCACTTTTGGTTTTTTTAAGTTATTTTTTTGTCTGATGAGAAAGAAAAGAAAATAGGAGACCAGAAATACTACAAAACAATTGCAGATAATATCTACCTCCCATTCTCTCTTCACCAGTATCCCAAGCAAAACAGCCAACAAAAAAATTCCTGCTGTTTAGCAGCTAGAACCACTCAAGCCTCTGTGGGAAAAAAAAAAGTATTTTCCCCTCTTCTAACACACCTTCCATATATTCCAGTTCTTCGAACATCTGCAAATATTCTCCTTCCATGTCAATGAAATCCATCCAGGAATTAAGGCTGGGTTTTCTTTTTTCCAAAGAGCTCTTAACTGGTAGGAAGTGACACCAAAACATGCCTCATAAGCTACTACTTAAAAAACCTTAAAGCTTTTTGTGATACCCCACACCACCTCTTCCATTTTCTCTGTTTAAACAGTGTCCCTCCCTCTGCTGCTTTCCAAAAAATCTTCTACAGACCCCTCCAGCACCAGGGGATTAACAGCTTTCAAAAGAAGCACTGGAAAGGAAGCACTGCTCAGGTTCTCCTTCCTGCAGCTGAATGTCTGAAGGTACTTTTGGTGTCCTCTGTACAACAGACAACAACAGGAATTACTCCTCCTACTGTTACTGGCTCACATTTTAAGCTTAATCATGTGGTTTCATCAGAGTGCTCTACTCACGAGATTAGATATTAGGAAAAAAACTGTTCCCTGTGAGGATGGTGAGGCCCTGGCAGAGGTTTCCCAGGAAAGCTGAGGCTGCCCCATCCCTGGAAGAGTCCAAGGAGAGGTTGGATGGAGCAGCTGGGATAGTGGAAAGTGTCCCTGCCCATGGCAGGAGTGTGAAAGGAGATGATCATCAAGGTGCCCCTTCCAACCCAAACCTAAGGGTTCTATGAATTCTGTGATTCTATGAACATAAAAGAAAATCAGGAGCATGGATGGAATTTGAAGACCCCTTTCCCACTGGCTACGAGTGGAAATCATGAGTCTGAAATATTTTCTACAATGTAAATCTCTGCCAGCAAAGCCAGCAGTGACATGTTCCAAAGTCAGAGGGAACAAATAATTGTAGCATGAACTGGTGAGGGCCTAAAGCAGATCACTTCCTACAACACCACGTTTAACTCTTGGGTTTTGATGCAACTTCTGGTTTCCTCTTAGTGACCATACGAAGATGCTTTTGGTGCAAAGCTGCCTGCTGCAATTTGGTTGGCAACAAAAATATTAAGCGGCACCTTAGACAATTAAATTCTTGCTCTGAGGCACCTCTTACCATTAGAGTCCTCCACTTCTTCAGCAGGAGTGTGGTTCTTGGAGGTGTGGTGGGCGTGTGAGGCTGCAAGGTTGACAATGCGGGGTCTTGGTAGTGTCAGTGCTTTCCCATGCACTTTCAAGGAGTGCTCTTTCAGCTGGCTGATTGTCATGGTGGAAAATGAGCAGGAGGAACATTTGTAGGCATGTTCACCTGGGTGAGCGAAATACAGGCAAGTCATCAGCTCACAAAAGAAACAAAATGGGGCCCTCACACTTCTCTTACTGAACTTGGCAGTAAAATTCCCATGGACTCTTCAGCGAAAAGACTGATCCCAAAGGAAACAAGCTATGCATGCCTCCCTGTTGGAGCAGTCTGGAGTCTGTGGGTGTAGATAGACACCTGCTTTGGACCAAAGTATCACTTTCTGGCAACTGCAGATCCTTGTACAGCGGCTGATGTCAAGAAAAACAGAGACCAGACTTTCAGCATGCCTGTGTTGCATGGTATGGGAAGAAAACAGACTCTGGGATGAAAATGGAGCAACTTAACCACGGCACTTCCAAATTTGTTTGGGAGCACAGCAACTAGAGATGGTGAAGTTTGTTTCTGCATGCAGCACATCCAGCGTCATTATTAATGAAGCAAGAAGGACACTACAAAACTCCAACAAAGGGCCCTCCACAAACAAAAAAAGAAAGAAAGGGGAAAAAAAATTAAAAATAAAAAGCGTGTGGTGTAATTACATTTGGGGAAGGTTACAGATTTCCTTATGAAAAACCTGCCATTAGGCAGCATCAGTCTTCAAAGAAGTGGCAACAAAGTCAAGGCTGGTGAACACGGCAATGCCAAGTACAAAAGGGTGTATCTACCAGGCTGTGTGGAAGTGTGTTATGAGAAACCACTAAAAGAAGTGAAAGAACAGAAGCAATGCACAGTAGTGGATTTAATTTTGAATACATTCCAAGCCATAGAGACAGCAAACAGGGGGAAACAAATCCTGATACAAGATTTGTTTTGCACGGAGGCATGGAGGCAATTGGAACACAAAGTGAAACCGTCCCAACACAAACAATGTGATATTATACACAGGTGCCAAGTTATTGTTTTGGAAGTGCCACTTCCATGTAGAAGAGTAACACTGGCCACATATGAGTTGTACATAAAGTGCCAAAACTAATACAGGAGCAAAATATTCATGAACAGCAACAGAAGAACGAGAGTTTTGGTAATGGATGAAGCAGAAAATGTTTTCCACCTCTTGACAAACCCAGCAAAGAAGGTTCTCAAGCAGCACTGTTTCCCACACCAGAAAAAAGTGAACAAAAAGGGAACATAAAAACACACGTGTTTGCAGCCATTCAGAGTAAGCACACCTGAAATGATTAGCAACCATACTCCGCAAAACTCCCACCCCTGTCTTCCAGAAAAACCACGCTAATCATCAGGACAAAATACAAACTCTTAGAATGCCCTTTTTTGGTGCATCTGAAAGAGGACAGATCACTCGGAGAGTCTGTAGTAGTGAAACAACAAACTGCCCTGTGTGTTTTTTCAAGTGACATTCCTCACCTGTGCATTGTACGAGTTACATATTTCCTTTTTGCAAACAGAAATACAACATTTCTTGAGTGGCACGCACGACGAGTTGCTCAATGGAACACAACAATTTAAGGACAAAAGATATTCCAAGGTTACAAGATACCAGTGGGATAGAGATATAGACCTTCATGGCTTTGTCAGTGTAAGAGATTCCTGGATGACAACGTGCACCAACCATTAACTTAAAAGCACCACAAGACATTAAAGCAAATAAAGGATGACTACATACCAAGCAGCCTAGACGCACTAATAAATATGCCCACTATTCATTTCCAAAAACATGAAAGGATGTGCCTGATTGCAGAGGAAAAGCTGTTTTGGTTTTTCCTCTGCAATCAGGCTGGCCCAACACAAGTCTTCTGCACTTTTTTTGACTGCTAGTTTTGTGTCTCACCAAGTGATCATATCAATACACCTACAAATAAATAAATGTAAGCATTTATGTAGTGGGTCTCAATACTTGATATGCACTCAAAGCACTATGTTCCAGAATACACAGAAACTGAACAGGACCAATGCTTTTATGTCACAATCACCCATTTCTGCATTTCCAGAGTAATTGCTGATTAAGAAATTGGTAACAAGGATTCCTCAAAAACACAAGCAAAAAAAAAATTTAAAAATTAAAGGACAGGTGAAAAAGTTCAGATGAAAACAACGGAGAGCCCATTTAGAGTAACTGTAAACTGTTCTGCTCCATGCCAAAGGAGATGGCACACACTGGATGAAAAACAAATGCCAGAAACACTGGTACCAGCTGTCACACAAGAAAGGATTTTGTAGTTCACTGAATTTTGATCCAAACCCAGAAAATGAGGCAGAGAGGCAGACTGAGTGAAACACTTCAGGATTCAGGATTTTATGGACTTTTAAAGATATCCAGGAGAGTTCAGAAAAAATTCAGGAGGACCGAAGTTTTAAATTCTGAATAAATGGGTAATGAGACGATTGACAATTGAAAAAAAAAGGGAACATAAGAGAGATTCAGTGAACCACCATGCCATTAAAAAACTGGGGAGTCTGAGGAAGTCAGACGTGTTTGTTCAGTAATACATATTTCTGAATGACTGACTCAAAACACACCAAAGCAAAGTTCTGACTGAAAAACATACAAGCATCTTTTCTGTGACGTGACCATCCATTTGGTGGAAATGGGACTGAGGCAGAAACATCTATAAGCCTTTGGAAACCCTATTACCCAAGCCACTGTGCAAGCATTATCTAGGCAACCATGAAATTGTGTTCGTGTAGAATGCAAAACATGGCCCTTCAAGGGGTGTCTGTCCACTAAACAAAGCTCAGAAGCATGAATTCCTAATAAATAAATCAACGAATTACATGAAGAGAAGTGTGAAGTAAATATTAGTTGCATGGTAACTTTGGGTCTAAAAATCTGGCAGGTTCAAGCAAGGAGCCCAGCTGTGTAATAGCATGAAGAAAACATTACTTAATGGCTGGTGAAAATAAAGAACCATGGCTCCTCCATACAGGATGTGGGATTCTGTGAACTGGAACTGCTGTAGTTGGATTTCCTAGGAGGAAGAGAATGCCATGGTCCTCCTATACAAAAGGAAGGTGGCAAAAGTTGAGCTAGTCTATTTTATCCATCCAAGTACAGAAACTGGCACAAGCTCTGTGAAATCCAAAAAAAACCCCAAAAAACCAGGAAACAAAGTAACCAAGACCCTCCTATGTTTCTGCAGATGAAAAATTCCTTTGGATCAATGGCAACAATATTTTTTTTTTGTTCAGCAGACAGCTACAAATTTCTTATGCCTTTTCTCCCCATTTTTCCACCTTCCTCCTCCACCCCAGTGTATATGACTTTGAGTAAGCAAATAAAAAAAAAAAACGAACATACTTGTGGGTCCTTTTTATCAGAAACTCCTGTTCAAGGAGTTTTAACTCACAACTTTTAAACAGCTGGGTTGGTTTTCAGGTTTACAGACTGGTCACTATCCTATTATTTGCACCAGAGTGCATGTTTGGATTGCAAACCAAAAGATAACCTTTCGATGCAGGATGTGTGTGACGGTGCCAAGACTCTATGGCCAAGGAATAAAGATGAGGAAATCCTCATCTTTTTAATAATCACAGGTGTAACAATTTCAGGTGACCTACTCTGTGTGACACATCACCTTCCCAATTCCCGTTCCTCAGAAGCATGTCTTGCTTGCTTGCTGGTATGGATTCCATACTGAAATACAGAGATTTGCAAGACAAATCTCCACGTTTGGTAACACGAATTTTGACATTCTCAGTCTGTTGCACACACACCTGACTCCCAGTTTTTGCAGGGTTTGGTTTTAAAAGGAAAAGGAAAGCCAGCATAAGACTCTACCAAAAACCAAGGTGCTGTTCACAGTCTTTTCCCCAGAGTCACCTAAAGCACAAACAAAAATGCAAAGAGCAGAGCAATGCTCACTGCCAATTTCGTTATGGCATCTATGGTATAAGTGATGAAATCCACTTGGAGAAAAGCAGAGATAAGGAAAAAAATACCATTCATGTGAGACAAAGGAGAAGAAAAAAGTTCTTGAAGTACACATCACTTTAAATCCTTGCCTTTCCCATTACCCAAGCCCCCACTTAGCCCAACAGATTCCATCGGCTGCCCAGCCGCAAACGCGGCCTTTGGGAGAACCTTACCCAGTTCTGGTGACAAAACACGTGGCTCAACCCAGCATCTGCCATCAGCCACAAGAACACACTGGGCCATTTCAGCTGCAAGACTGAGAGGGAAGGACTTACCAGCGTGAGCCTTGAGGATATGGGTTTTCAGGCGGCTGTTGTAGGAGGACTTGAAGGGGCAGAGCTTGCAGCGGAACGGCTTGTGGTGCCCGTGGTGGGTCTGCATGTGGCGGTCCAGGCTTGAGGAGAGACAAAAAAATAAGACAGAAAAGGGTCAATTGTTTCAGCTGTGCCTTCAGAGGCAAAGCAAAGCACTTTACAGCAACAGCAGAGCAAGTAAGGGTCCTTTCTCACACTCTCTCTGCAACAAATTCAACAGGTCTGCCTGCACGAATCTAGTGTTAAGGAAAGGAGCAGAGCTGACACCAAATCTGTATAAACAGAGAGCAGGTCACCTAAATAAACTTATAGGGCAAGATTAGTGTAAATTAAGTTCTGCATGAACCAGACTGAGAGGACCAGCTGAAGAAACATGAAACAGGCAAGAAATTATTTTTCTTATTGAATTATCATTACACAATTTTTCTCCCGCCAAACATTTTTGTGAAAATATATATGTCCCCTCTTGTCCTGGTGATCAAGAGTAAAAAAAAAAAAAAAAAAAAAACTTTTGTTGACCAGCTTTTCTGAGGAAGCCTTCTTTTGGTTACAGCAGCAAAAGCAGATTAGAGATCCTGCTCTGGGGAGGGTGCCAGCAGGCTACAGTTGATGAGTTCCAGGATTAAAAGGCAGCAGAGTTTCAGAAGCAGCAGTGTAGGAGATTCTACATGAAGCTCAGCAGGAGAAGAAGGGGTGGCAAAGACCAGCCCTCTACTTTCTTCAGGGAAAATGGAAGTACCAAGAGCCTGAATACTGTGAAGTGATCAAAAACTGCTCTCGACACAATTTGTCCTACCAGCTCAGTAAAGTTTGGAGGAGAAAAAAGGACGCTTCCCACATTTTCTAACAGAAGATCAAATTCATTCTAACTGAGTGAATCCTGCAGAGCTCTGCAGTTCCTGTGCTGTGGCTGACAGACATGAATTCACTGTCTCTGGGTGGCAGGCAGGTAGTCTGAGCCCAAGCTGTAAATATTTCCAGCACAGCCTCTACCTTGGACACATTTATGCTTTGTGATCCGGTCTTAGCTTGAGTCATCCCATGCAGTGATGGAACAACAACGGGGCAGAGACACTGCAGGAGTTGCAATTTGCCAAAACTGCCCTCCACCCCCACCTCAGCCCTAGATGTATTTCAGGCGTAGTTCTTTTTATTTGTCCTAAATTGTCCTGCTCTTTTACAGAGCATCAACATGTAGCTCAAATAGCAGTTGTTCCAGCCCTGTCACACTACACAAGATTCCACGTGATCTTCAGTCCCACACTGACAGGAGCCTGAGACAGAAAATCCCTGTTTACGAGAGCTAACACTGAAGCCTGTGTATTCAAACATCTGATAACAGCAAAAAAAAAAAATAGAAAATGAACTTGTATCTCCTCTCAGGGTCACTTCATACAAATCCAACTTAGCAGAAGTCCAGGATGGAGCTTGGGACAAGACAAAATGCAGAGCTTTTCCAGAGAAATGGGAGAAAACATCTCCTAAATGAGTAAGGCTTTGAAGACTCACAGTGAATACTTCATAGAACAAAACTTGTTTTAAATAGCCTCCAGGGAATGAGATTACTTAACAATTAAAGCAGACTGCCAAAGAGGTATGTAATACATATTAAGCTATTATAAATATATATACCTTAAGGTATTCAACATGGCAGTAATTAAAACTGTGTTCACAACCACACAGTTTGCCAGCTGCACTCTTCCAAAAGGAGGTTTTAAAGTTTTGGTCAGATTTGGGAGAATAGTGGGCTGTTTAAACATTTGGCTTGGTCTCCTTCGCCGACTTAATCTCCCAGGGGAATAATTGCATCAGAAGCAAAAATAAAAGAAGCAAACAACTTCCACAAGAGAGACCACACCTATTATCAAGTTAGGTGGTGAGCTCTTCCCTGCCATCCACCACTTTTTGATGCAACCATCCTGCAGCTTCTGGGACATGACTTACCCTCAGCAGGAAAAAAGAGTGACTAGACACCAAACCCAACAAAAGTCTGATTGTTGAAGCACGTTTACCAGGCAAACAACAAGGCTGCAGGGGCTCCCCTCAGTTGCCAGCCTTGCCAGAGCAGGGTGGGATACACCCAGCAGTGCATCCTTCCCCCAAATCCCTCTCCTACCCTTGGCTGCTCAATCCTCTGGACCTTTCCAGCTGTGGCATGAATTTGCAATGCTGTGACACCAGCAGAAACTTTGCTTTTTAACACAAGGAACTGAAAAATGTCTTCTCTTCCACCTGCATTTGATGGCAAAACAGTGACATCACCACCAAATTTAAGGGTGCTGCATCAAATGAGCACCTGGATCTGTCTCCTTTTGTTAAAACAGTGAACAAGCAGCTCTACCCCCAGAAATTAAGAGGAAGCACAGACCTGTGAATCAGGTCCAGGGCACCATTGGAAAATGTATCACATACCCCATTTTTTGGGGGGGACATATATATTTTTTATTATTAAAATAATTTTTAAAACTAACAAACTTAAAGCTAAGTCAAATCTCAGGGAAACAGATGATAAGAAATGTGACTATTAATGATTATCATATATCAGACAAGGAAGGCAGGATGAGGGAGTCACTCATTCAGCACACTGTTATGAATTTGAAATATTTGACTGAAATTGCATGCCATAATTAAGAAAAAGAAAGTCTGATTTAAGGTAAATTTATGGCGCTGTTTAAACATTAGAAATGGAAACTCAGTCCACAAAAAACTGTAGTAAGTACAAATAAAGTAGCTATATGCAACAAAAGTTTCTTAAATATGTAAGATTAACTTTTCTTGGCTTGTTAATTCTCATGCATTTGACAAAAGTGGGCATAAGTGGTGGGCTGCACTGTTTGCATTCTGAAATAATCCTTATTCTGTGGCTTGCATGCTTCTCCCCAACATGCAAAAAGAGGGGAAACACAAATTCAAGAACACACAGAGGTGCAATCTTTTACAAACAGCCCACCATAAAGGCCAAAGGCTTTGCAGAGTGGAAAATATGCATAAACACCACATGCTGAGAAAAGTGTGGCTCAGCACCAAGCCAGGCGAGCTCTCCCTCAGTGCCAGCCCACAAACCAGCACCGCTAGCTGGCGATTCTTTAGGAAACCCAAAAAAAAGGGGGAAAAAATTTAAAAAAGGGAAAAAAAATAAGCCCAAAAAAAAAAAAAAAAAGAAGCCACGACTTACTTGTGCCTGAAAGCAGAGACAAAGGAGCAATACTGGCAGCTGTACTTGTCTTCCCGGGCAAACATGGCCAGAGCCAAGTGACTCCTCTCGTGGGATCGCAGACCCTGCATAGACATCAAAACCCGGTCACACTGGCTGCAGTGGTAGCCCCCAGGCCTGGCTTCATCTTCCAGGGATGCTCCATATTCAGCTTCTTTAAATTCCACAATGCCAGGGTCTTTGGCTCCCTCAAAACCCTCCATCAAAGTTGTATTTGAAGGATCTTCAGCTTCCTGCTAAAAAAGACATATCCCCCCAAAGCCATCAATTCTCTCTCCCTTCTGCCCCTCAGTCTTTCCCCTGTGTTCACCAGAATGTCCAGGCTTCCCACTGCATTATTTCTCTAAACATGTCCCTAAACAAGCTCCACATCAATGGCTTTCTGAAAAAAAATGACCTATTCTTGGGAGAGAAAAACGTAATCACATCTATTATATACATGCATGCATATGTTAAAATGAAAAAAAAGTCTCACTCCTTGAGCAAGTTTGTGTCAGATCATGCAAAAACCCAAGAAACCTATCTTTCCAAGACATGGTCTTGGTGTGAATCTTCTAAACTTGATCAGAGAATAATTAGTAAGTTACAGATAAGTTAATTTTAGTTTATTTTGCTTTAGCTACCCTGCAGACTACTCCAGCTGTCTACTCTTCAGTAGACTTTGTCCATCAGCATCAAACTCTCAAGAAACAAGCTGGTAGACTAAGACCCTAGAACCCTCCAAATATATAGAGCAAACAGAAAAAGTCCTTTTTTTAACTCTCTTTCATAACCTTCCTTTCCCATTTCTAACCAGAGCATGCATTTGTGCAGCTACTTAAGTAACCTGTAAGAGGCATTTCCAGCACATTCTTTAGGCTGTGCCTTTCATCAGCTTTTGTTCCCTGATGCAAGATTTTATTTACTCAAAAGAAAGCACTGACCCTACACAAGCATCACTTGAGAAGTGAGGAGGAGAGGGAAAGGACTCTCAGGAGGGAAGCATCTGAATCTGTCAGGAGTGCCAGGTGAGGAGGTAAGGAAAGGTCAGTGGTAGTGCAATGAAAGCTCTCTTAGGTGGGGAGAGTTAGGCTGTGGAGGACAGGGTTTCATCACAAAAAGCAGATTATGTCACCAAAAAAGGCCTGTCACTCATGCAGCAGGAGCCTCTGACAAGAGCTAGCTCCCATAGCCTTGCTTCACTTTCACTTCCCCTGCCAAAAAATATCCTGGAAACCAGACTTTGGAACACCACGTGTCCTTGGAGATGTCATAGGAGGCACCCCTTTCCACAGGGAGAAAGGAACAACGTGTTTGCACCTATTCACCTGGAGGGGATCACTGGCTCAGCTGGCCACTGAATGTTTTGTTTGGAGCCAGCGTGCAAATTCCATGTGGAAAGGTGCACCACAAGCAGCTTCACACATTTGTTTGTGCACACTTCCTCTTCCTAAAATAAAAATCATATACATACAGAAAAAAAAAAAAAGGAAACAAACAACTCTTTTTGAGCTTAAGTAGAAATGTAGCCCATAAAGTAGCTGAGATAAAGTTTCCCACTCATAAACCATCTTATGGTCATCAACGACACAAACTCCTTTGTGGCTGAGAAGAAGTGAGAATTAAAGAGTCTTCGTGCCCCTGGATCGAGAGTGAGAAAAAGTTAAAACATCTTGAAATGAACCAAATGCACTTCAGAAACTTAGTGTTGGATTAAAACATCACGCTGAACCGGAATGCCCAGTTCAAAACCCATTCAGCCTCACAAGAGCCCTCCACAGGTTATCAACGAGGCCTTTATTTTAAACAATGCAAGTAGTTTCAGCCACTTTCAGTCACCTTTCAGGAATTCTTACCTTCACAGTGGCCGACACAGAAGAGACATTCCCGTACTGGACATGCTTGCGGAGGTGATTACAGATGGCACGAAGTGTTGGATGGACTTCCACGCAAAACTTGCACTTGTAGCCAACCACCTTCCTCTCCTTGAGTTTTGAAACGTCTTCCAAGTGTCCAAAGGCCTGTTTGAGCACACAAGCATAAACCACTGAAGCAGGTTTTGTCACCTGAGCACAGGCCAGACTTTAGACCTGATGCTACACTTGATGTCCAGTCCTGCAGAACTGCAAGCTCAGTTTCTGCTGAGATCGTTAATTCCTACAAAGTAAGTGGACAAGACATCTGTGCAGAGGAAACATTCAGTTTATGGCTAACAGTGGTCCTCTAGAAGACCATTCTGGTTTGGCCTGAAACCTGTGCCTCCTCCTCCTCCAGGACCCCAGAACTTCCCCAACTTCTGTGCAAAGCTTTTCCTGCGCAAGTGCATTTTTTTTCAAACTGAAGCAGAAGGAAGGGGGTAAGTGGGCAAGAAAGGGAGAAACAATTTGTTCCTCTCCTTGTGAGGCACCTGCCCAAAGCTCCTGTCACCAGGCAGATCCGTGTCATGCTAATCCTGAGTGCTGAATGAGAGAAAGGACTGAGAGAGAGAAGGTTGAGAAGAAAACTGATGTGTTATTCAGAGGGACATGGAAGAAGGGGATGGGACATTTTGTAGAGAATCTGTGACAAAGTACATGGCAGCCTTGCCACAAAAGAACAAGCGACTGTCAGACACAGATGGCCCTCCAGAAGTGTGGGAGGGAGGAAAGAAGATAGAGAAAATACTGAAGGAAGCGGTAGGAAGGAACAAGGTTTCCTACAGAACCTAAGGGAGGATGGATGAGGAAATTAAAGCAGGATGTGTAATTGACTTATGGAGCTCACTGGCACTCTGAGTCATTCATTAGCCTGTGGTCACTTGGCTGTCAAAGAGAACATGCAAGTGGGCATTGGTGGGCTCCCTGGTGGGGAGCAGGGGGCAGAGAAAGAGACCAGACACACAAATCCTTACCCTCTCTTGTTTGAAATCTGCAAAAGCACCATCTGCATATTTCTGCTTGCTCAAAAGCTGCTTCCTCCTCTCCTGACGTTTGGCACGCTTCTGGAATTCCTCATTGTGACCATTCAAGTGTGCAGTCAGCTCTGCCGTGCTATGCAATTTCGTATCACAGTGCTTGCACTGGTAGACAGGGCTCTGAGAGCGGGTGCCACTTCCAAGTATGGAAAAGTCCCTCTTCAGATCCTTGCTGTGGTGGTCAGTGTAATGCATGCACAGCAGCTCTGCCGTGCTGAAGGACAGCTTGAAGCATTTGATGCACCTGAAGGGAAGCCACTCGATTTCCTGAGCCTCAGCCTCCACCTCAGGCTTTTCAAAGTCGTTCCTCTCCTCGGCTGGCGCTGGTTTTTCGTGCTCATCAGCATACACGGCAGTGAAATATCCCCCCAGTTTGCTGGCGTGCTGCTTCTTAGGGAAAACACCAGGGTGACGCTTCATGTAGTGGGACACGATGCCCTTCTTGCTGAAGGACTGGAAGGAGCAGAGCGAGCACTTCTTCTTCTCCACAGCCCTCCTCAGCTCCTCGCTGAGCTGAGGAGTGTCGTCCTTGGGAGGAGATGGAATGATCACTTTATTGGGTTTGTCGCTTACTGTCCTGGAGGCTGCCAGGCAGTGAGTGTAGTAAGCATCAATGTCATGTCTTTTCTGGTAGTGTGCCGCGAGCCCTTTGCGGATGGGGTTGGTGTAGGAGCACAGAGCACACTTGAAGAGGTTGTTCTTGCCCTCCGGCTGCGCCCGGACGTTGTTGTGTTTGATGCGGTAGTGTCTTGCTATCCCCTTCCGGGTGGAGCAGAAATATTTACAGAGCTGACACCGGAAAACTGTGTGAGACACTAAGTGAGAACTAGAGAAATGAGGCGCCGGCATGGACACCTCTCCAACATCCTCAGCAGCAATTTCTGGGGAGGCCTTGATTTCCGTCACCATGTCTGGCTCCACTGAGGCAGACACCTTCGGTGGTGACTGGGCAAAAACATCGAACTCGGGTTGATTGTGGTACTTCTCATAGTGGATTTTCAGCTTCTCAAGGGTTCCGTGGGTGTAGGGGCAGAGTTTGCAGCGGTAAGCACCATAGCCCTGCTTGAAAATCCTGCTTGTCTCTTCCACGTCGTTCTGAGCTATGTCAGTCGACTGCTCCACGTCATGCACAAAGTCTTCAGCAGTGACTTTTACTGACGGGTGCCGCTTCTGGTAGTGTGTGAGGACGCCATGAATACGTGTGTTAATGTAGGGGCAGTGCCTGCACTTGTACACAGCCCCCGGGTTAATGTCTATGTCCTGAGCAAAGTCTGCTGCCTTCACTTTCATGCCAGGATGCTTTTTGCCATAGTGTGTCAGGAGTCCATGCAGGTTGTTGTACTCAGACTGGCACACTGTACACTGGTATGGAGTGGAGGAGATGGCAGGGTTTGCGGAAGCCAGCTGCACAGTTTTTTCATGGGAAAGGCTGGGATCCTCTGCACACTCTGCATCCTGATCCATCTGTGGTGCTGCTATCTGGTCTTCAGATTCCATCCTGACCCCACCTTCATCAGGCTGTGGCATGGTTTTCTCAGCAGTATCTTTCTCCTTAATGATATCTAACAACACAGATTCATCCCCATTCATGGCCCAAGGGTGAAATGCTTGGTAGTGATTGGTAATATCCCAAATAGAAGATGCTTCAAAAATGCAGTCTCTGCATTTATAGGTCTTCATCTCTGTTGGCATCACTAGGGCAGGAGGGGAAGGATCGGGACCTGCCCAGAGCTTGGTTGCCATGTAGGTATAATCAACATAATGCTCGGGATGCCTCCTTTGGTAATGCACAAGCAAGCCACTCGGCTCTGTGTGTGAATAAATGCACCATTCACAGTGATAACCAGCTTCTATCAAGCCGTCCAGAAACGCCCACCTCAGTATGGATGTCACCGTGGCCTTCAGATTGGGGTGGTCCTTCTTGATGTGCTTCCTCAGTGCATAGAAGTAAGGGGAGGTGTAGCTGCACTGCCTGCACTTGAGGGCTCTCAGCTTGGACTTGTCGCGCTCGCTGCCGGAGGCGTGGGCGGGCAGGCTGCCGGCCGACTTCTTCTGCCCGCGGTCGCAGAGGCTCCTGATGGTGGCCGTGTGCTGCCTGATCACGTCCGCGTTGGCCTTGAAGTCGCGGTGCTTCTTCTGGTAGTGGATGAGCACGCCCTTGACCGTCCGGTTCCCGTAGTCGCAGTGCTGGCAGAAGAACATCTCGTTCTCCGGCGGGCTCACCGAGCTCTCAGCCCCGCCGCGGCCCAGCTGCTGCATGGACACCGGCGGCCTCTGGATGCCGGGGGGCAGCTCCCCTGCCCTCATCATGGCTGCGGTCGGCGGGGCCTGCCTGATGTACTTGGCCGTGACCTTGATCTCCGGGTGCCTCTTCTGGTAGTGGACGAGCACGCCCACGACGGAGCGGTTGCTGTAGGAGCAGTGTTTGCAGTAGTAGAGCTCAGTGGAGAGGTCTGGGGGTGGTGGTGGGGGTGCTGGAGGCTGAGAGGCCAAGTTGGAGAGTTTCGGGGAGATGGGAGCGCCCAGCTCAAACGACATTTGGGCGAGGGCAGAGCCCCTGTCAACAGAGACTACGCGCATGGTCTTCTGGATTCTGAAATATGAGGCCTTTTCTTCGGGGTGCTTCTTCTGGTAGTGCACCAAAACTGAATGCATGTTAGGGCTTGCAAATGAACACACGTCACAGTCATAAACAACCACAGTGTTGACTGAAGGTTCCTTCTGATTTTCACATTCAGGACTGAAACTCTTGGTGGCACTTTTGTTAAAACCAGCTGGCACACCAGTCCCACGAGCCACGGGGGTGGAGGTTGCCATAGTTTTTGGAGCAGAATTCAAGATCTCTCTGAGTGTCTGAGACTCTGTGTTCAGCCCTTCTTGCTGCTCAACAACGTAGCTTGAAAATATCATTGCATTGTTAATTTTCACTGTGGGATGCATTCTTTGGTAATGCGGCATCAGGCTTCTAACATTTGGGCTCGTGTAAGAGCAGAAGCGGCAGCGGTAGATCAGATCAGAATGATCAAAGTTCAGTACATTCATAGCTTCAGGATGATGCTCCCCATAATGCTGCTGCAGGTCCTCAAAATTTGTGTAGTCAATGTAGCACTCGAGGCACCGGTACACTGCACTGTGATCATTGGGATCCAGGATGTACCTAAAGCTGAATTTGATGTAGGGATGCATTCGCTGGTAGTGGGTGCTAACACTCCTGGCAGATTTGTTGCTGAAATCACAGTGTTTACAATAGTAAAGCCTGCCAGAGTCACTGAACTCTGAATTCTCGTTGTTCTGGTCGGTACCGTACATGTTGGACTGGCTGCCCAGAACAGAGGCATTAGGGCTCTGATGGTCCTTCATGCTGACAGCAGAGTAGTAGTCCTCCTCATCCTCAGACAGAGTGAGCTCAATCTCCGCCCCGTTGGTGGAATTGTAGTCGTGCTGCATGCTCCTGAAGCTCGCCTCCTTCTGGGAATCATTAGCCTCTCTGCCCCACATTTGCTGGGGTGCGTAAGAACTGGAAACCTCTATCATTGGCTCTGTTTGCTCTTCCTCTCTGTCTAACTCCACCTCTATCTCCACCTCATTGTCCTCCTCCTCTTCCTCGTCATCCTCTACGTTAATCACAGCATCCTCCTGCTGTTTGTTTTGGCTGATCTTGCTCTGCAGGTTGCTCGCTATTTCGTCAATTCTAGTTCTCTTTTTCACGGGAGAGAGATCTAAAGGGAAGTCATTTGAGACCTTCCTTGGGGCTTTTGCAACAAAGTTATTTTTAGACGACAGCCCAAGGATGGAGGTCTGGCTCTTCTTCACCGTGCTGGCAGAGGGGTGAGCATCTGCCTCGCTCTCCTGCGGCGCGTTCGACGGCGGCCCATCATATTTTGGCAAGTTGTCACAGAAGGAATGCTTGTGCTGCTGATGAACTCTGAGGCCTTTCAAAGTGGTGGTGGAATAGTTGCACAACGTGCACTTGTATGGATGCTGTGAATGGGGCTGGGGGGATTGCTGCTGCTGCTGCTGCTGCTGCGGCTGCGGCTGCGGCTGCGGCGGCGGCGGCTGCACGGGTTCCATCATCCCAGCTGACTTCCTGCCGTTGATATTCCCGCTCTCGTAGGACACCGCGCTGTCGTTCAGGGACGACGCAATGCTCTCAGCCTGGGAGTTCATGGTGTCCCAGTCGGATGCTGTTCCTGTGTGGCACTGCTTGTGGGCGCCGAGCTTCAGAGAGCTCTTGCAGGTGAAGGGGCACTCGTCGCACTTGTACACGGCCGTCTTCCCAGACAGGTGGATGTTCTCGATGTGACGGGAAATACTTCGGCGGTGCATCGTCAGGAAGGGGCAGAAAGGACACTGGAACCTGTTCATGTATCTTCTGAAGGGAATTCCCTTTGTTTCCAATAGTTTGTTGCCATCAGATCCCATCAGCTGCTCTGCAGACATTCCTGAGGTCTGGTGATCCATGGAGTTTAAGCCATTCTCGCTGTCCATTTCATTTAGCTCTTCATCTGAGCTGGAGTCATTTAGCATACTGCTTGTTTCCAGGTCAGCAGAAGAATTCGTCATATCAGCAATTCCATAGCGGGATCTGTCAGACAAATTAACCATGCCCGAGTTGTGAGGTGACTTAGGCTTCATTTGAGGGTAAGACACAGAAGAAAACTTTGAAGATGTAGAAGAGTTGGGCCTGATAAGTGAATTGCCCATAGATCCCCTGAAGTTTGAGACATTAGCACTCGACATCTCACGTCCTGTTGTGTTCATGGACATGTAATTCGAGTTTGGAGAGGCACTCTGGGCACTCTTACTCTGCACCTCAGGTGCGCTGGTTCCATCCTGCTGCTGCCTCAGGCTCGACAGGATTTTCACCATGCTGCGGTGCTTCTTCATCATGTGGTCACACCAGCGCTCCCTCCGAGGTGTCTGGTAGCTGCACCACTCACAGCAAAAGTTGCCCCTAGACTTGGTCAGGGGCTTGACCATCGACTCCAAAATGCTCCGCTCCACCACCTCTGCCGGCAGCTCCTTGCAGGGTTCCTGCACTGGCACAGAAGCAGACGTTGATTCAGACACAGCAGCAGCAGCAGCAGCAGCAGCAGCAGGAGCTGAACTCTCTTTCAGGTTGTTTTTGTGATACATTTTCTGGTGCTTAATAATCCTCGCACGCCTGGGTGACTTGTAGGTGCAGAACTGGCAACTGAAAACTTTACCAAACCCTTCATGCATCATGATGTTGTAATTTAGGGAACTAGAAGCTGGTGGCCCCACTGAGCTCCCCCCAGCCTGCGCTCCATGAACCTTCCGTGTGTGCTCTATGAGGAGGTTTTTGGAACGGAAGTAACGCACACAGAACTTGCACTGGAAAAACTTGCTGGTTGGTTTAGGGTTTGGAGCCATATGCTGGCCATAGAAAGTCTGGCTCTGGCTATAGTAACTTCCAGTCCCCATCTGACTTGTTGCATTTTGCCCTAAAATGAGAATTAAGGTGTATATGTAAATTTGTAAATAAAATAAAAAGGCTTTTCCTTCACCCACCCTGTATGCTTAAGAATGTAACCACACCCTGAACTGACAACAACCATTAGAGCATTCCCTCACTTACTTCTGGTAATATCTACAGACCTGGCAATGGTCAGAAAAGTGACCATTATGCATAATTTCTATTTATAAATGACTGTGGTGCACAGTTTTGGGTGGATAGTTTCCAAAATTACCTTCTTGGGGGGGAAAAATAAAACTAGTTTCAGTTTGAAAACTAACAAAAGTTGTAATTTTGAGGTGGTTCATCATAGTGAAGAACAACCATGAAAAGCTGAAAATGAAAAATCTGTATGAAGAACCCAATGAAAAGAAGCTGGGAAATAAAACCATCCTCCATTCTTGCATTTGCAGGAAAAAAAAACAAAACCAAAACCAAAAACAAGCGCCATGGTCAGAGCCAGTATGGCTGATGCTAGATATCTGCTTTGCTGACACAGCCACAAAGATAATGCAGATTTTTAAGCCATAATAAAGGCAGAAACTAAAACACACTGAAATAAGACATAAAATAGGGCATAAGAGCTGAGACCTTAAGAGCTGAGATCAATCTTGGAGTTGAGATTTACCTGCTATGTCATCTGCAATTGCGAATTCATCCTTTACAGAAGAAAATTCAACCTCGGTCTGGTTGCTGGCGTTGATGGAACCAGACCTTGGCTGGGTAGGACTCTCCTCAGAGACATCAGTTGGCTGCAGGAAAGCAGTGTGAACATCCTGAATGTGGGCTTTCAGGTCTTCGTAGGATGGAGCTCGAAAATCGCAGCCATCACACTGCAGGACCTCCATGGTTCGGGATGATCTTTTACATTAGAAAAACCTGCGAGAGAAACACAGGAGAAGGAGAGAAGAAGAACGATATGAGTTTGCAGCAGCACTTTTGGAACAAATCCTGGAAACACCAAGGTAACACCAAGCTTTTGATGACTCAGTCACTTGCAGAGATTCCACAAACACAGCGGCGTGGAACTCAACCTCTCCTTACCCTATCAAGAAGCGTCTACTCAGATCCACAAGAAGTCCTATCTAGGTAGCCCACAAGCTGCTGACTCAACTCTGTGAACAGTCAACTCTCTGACAAGTGACTACTGATCCAGAGGACTTTGTCCCCTTGGCTTTTCCATTACATCGGGCTGTTTTTCAGAATTTGGTCTTGTTCAAAGACCACAGCCCATGTGCAGAGAGATGGCACATTACTCCCAGCCATACAGTGGGATTCACAATCACAAGACTTCTGCCTTCAGGAGACACACTCTAACCTTCCTGGAAGCTGCCAATTCCTGCCTCATTCACTGCCATGGATCCAAAGTTTTCACAGGGAGAAATCTGTCTTACAACATAGTGTCTGTCCCGACACGGAAAACCCAGACCTAACAGCAAGGTCAGATACACTTACACAAACCCAGCGCAGGATACTGTGCTCTGCCCTACCTCCACCAAGCTTTTAAGGGCTCCTCCAGTCTTTGTTAAAATGTTTACAGTTTTATTTCAGCCCATTCTGGGGAGGAGACCTTTGTGCCTTGGCAGTCTGGGGGATGGAGACAGCCGGAGGAAGAAAAGGACAGCAACGGGAATAACCATATTGAACCAGTACAATGGAAACATGAGTTACAAAGACTCAAGAGCCATTATGACTTCCTTGATTTATCCAAAAGCCCTGCATACCTTCAAGTACAAAGCAACATAAGACACAGTGAAAGAACAGAGGTTCAGTTGTGACAATTAATCCTGCGACAGAGGGGTTGCACTGCCATGAAGGACAGGAGACACAAAGCACAAGCCAAACAAAAGACTTGGACCCTCCTACCCTGTGCAGAGCTTAGGCACAAGAGCTACCTTCCTCTGCTAACACAGCAATTGCCTCTTTAAGATTCCATCTGCTGGAAAAGGATGACAAAGGGAATGTTTCAGAGGTCCAAGACACAACGGCAGCCCACAGCAATTTAAATCCCATGTGTCTGTTGTATGTGGAGTAAGAAGGAAGCAACCTACAAAGTGAGGAGCAAGCTCCAAAACATTAAGGCACAGAAACGAGAGAGGGTACTGCACCAGGATTTTAGATGAGAGAATGCTTCTTCTGATAGCCTGCTAAAATAAACTTCTAGCTAGTCAAATTCCGGAGCACAGAGGCTCTCCTCATATTTACCTACATTACTTTGCAGGCTGCACCGTGTCCTCTCTCTCCCCCCACTCCCTCTCACCACCAATAAAGAAAATGAACGCTGCACCAGCTTCTTTTCAGCTAACAAAGTTACAATAATCGAGATACTCAAGCTTTTATGTGCAAGCACCAGACCAAATTGTGTGGAAGAGGTTGCTATCTGCTCTGGATCAAATTACAGCAGTGAGTGAAGCCCCACCCCACGTCTCCTTTAGCACAGTCCATTAGACCTGAAAACAAATTTTTCCATGGAGCAGACGACTCCTGCATTTAGAGCACTTCACAGAAAAGCAGATCATCCAGTTTTCACTACCCATCCCCCAAGCTTAGTCCTTTCATCTCAGCCAAACAAGCCACAGCTCCACTGAATGTGTTTATCACACTTTCAAGAGATATGAGCCCCTGCGTCACTGAAGCTTTAAGACTCACTAAGCTGCCCTAGTCCTCTGAGCTTTGGGAGCAGCCATTTTAGCTCAGACAACTCCTGCACTCAGAGCCTCAGAGCTTCTTGCCTGTGCACAACATGGCCTCACTTAGCTTCAGCTCAAGCACACCAGCCTTTTTTCTTTTTTTTTCTTTTTTTATTCCCCCCTCCCTTTTTTTTTTAACTCCTCCTCCTTAGGTGATGCTTTAAAAGTCACCATCCCCTCCCAGAACCACATCTCCCTTTCTCCTGCATGGCCTGCCCTCCAAATCGTGCCTCTGCTCTCCTCCCCCTTGCGCCCTCCTCAAAGCTGCACCCTCCTTCTCCTTCAGCAGAAGGCTTGGCCTTCCCCAAACCACCTCCTCGGGGTTGGGTTCCCCTGCCCCATGGGTGACAAAATGTGGCTGTTCTCTCCACAAGCGCTGCATTCACAGCGCCAAGACGCTGGTCCAAGCTGTCCTACACGCAGCTGAGAGCCTCGCAGGAGCAGGAGGAGGAGGAGGAGGAGGAGGAGGAGGAGGAGGAGGAGGAGGAGGAGGAGGAGGCGCGGGGGAGTGAGGGGGGACAGCAGGCGGGGAAGGCTCCAGCCGGGCCTGTCCCTGGGGAGCTCTCCTGCTTGGCGCAGAAGACACACCACCCCACTGCCCTGCCAGATTCCAAAGTCTAATGACCTTTGTTAATCACCACCCAGCCTGTCTGCATCAGCAAACCCTGCCAGCAGACACACCCTTCGCACAAAGGCTGTAGCTATGCCTTTTAAGAGAGGTTCTCTGAAAGCTCCATTGTGTGGAGGAGATGAAAAACAACGCGGGCACACAAAAATCTCACTCTTCCCCCCCCTTCAGCCCTCCCCCTCCTCAGCCCCCCGAAAACTTCAGACCCTTTAGAAACATCACCACAAAGCGCTCCAAGCTCTGTCTCTTTTGGAAAACTTCAGGCCAGCTTACGAAATAGAAAACCAGAAGGGAGACCAGCGCTGAAGATATGAAAAGAAAGGACAATCCTGGCAACTCCAAGAGGGTGAAAACCACCACCATCCTCACTCATCTCCAGCACGCACTGCTGCTTGGAGAATGCATCCTCAAGGATGTCTACACAAGGTTAAACCAACCACTGTGTTGAGAGATATCATTAATAGCTGCTGGTTACAAAACTGATGGAGATTCTCTAATGGGTTCCAGCTCGAATCTCAACAGGGTCTGCACCACAAAGGCAAAACCAAGCCCAAGAAGAGGTTTTTCCTACTGCTTCCAGTGAGGAACAAACATCAGGTACAGCTGAGTGGACTTCAGTGTGATGTTTTCACCACCCATCACCTGCTGAGAGCATTTCCATGCTCTTCTTTAAAATCCTGCCATTGCATAAGGGCTCAAAACACACACTGCCAGTTTCAGCTCATATATCAAAATAAACTGTAACACAATGTGCATCTTCCTTCTTTTTTGTCCGCATGGGACATGACACCAGGAGAGACTCACCTGGTGAAAAGAGCAAAGAGCACTTTCAAGTGCAGGTGTTAAAACACTGTCAAGACACATCCCTAAGCCACGGGACAAAGCAAGGTTCACACATCTCCATCCATGGTCAGCTAAGCTAACTCATTCCATAACCCTTCACATTTTCAGTAAAAAAAATTTAGAGGGGAATGGAGGTGGAGTGAGACAGGAGTTACCAAATCTAGTAACTCAGCAGCAGAAGTGTGGGAATAAAAACCCAAAGCAACCAAACAAAACCACCATTAAATGAATCCATAAATCCCAGAAGCCCTTGAACATATTCACAAGCAATCTCTTGAGACCACATTGTGTATAAATAATATGTGACTTCTAAAATACCCTTACTAATGCAATGCTAACCTCACAAAACATTATTAAAATGCCATTGTCTGGCTAATTTGCATTTACAACGTCTTCTTAAATATGGAGGTATTCTCATTTTTCTTAGGAGCAAAAAGCTTTCAAAACACTGGGCAACAGAGATTCTCAAAACCACCGTTTTAAAGACACAAGGTGGTCTCAAATCATCTACAGCATCCTTCTCTACACTCATAAATGCCTGAGAACATCTGAGACACAGTTGCATTAGATTTTGAGGTTTTTAAAAATCCAAAACAAAAGATAATTGTGCTTGTTGAACAACAGCAATTACAGAATTTGGCAGCAGCCAAAGTAGTACAAATCATTATGTTTAAGTTTGGTTTTAAAGCTTCAAAATACAAAATTAATTGTGAAGCCCAAGGCACTGACCTCAAAATTGAGCTTCTGTGGTTTGACTACCCATCCGTTATATTTTGAGATGGAGTCAGCAGAGCTTCTACAAGTTAAGGATCTGCACATGCACAACCACAACTAAAAAGGTCAGTCAGACCACACAACACCCCACGAGCTTCCAGCTCAGCATTAGTAACACTGCATGTGAAGCAAAGGCGTCTCCAGCCCTGCCTCTGGTCGGATGATCAGAGCCCTCTCCGTCCCTACAACTGCAGGCTGCACTCATTTTAACTCAGCAAAAAAGGTGGAGCTGAAGAGAAAATTTCCTGCCCCCAAGCATGGAGCAGGGAAGTGGTTGAGTCACCCTGCCTGGAGGTGTTTTAAAGATGCGTGGATGTGTACCTTGGGGGCACGGGTTTAGTGGGTGAACACAAGCAGCGTCAGACTCCGTGGTCCTCGAGGTTTTTCCAGCCTTCCCCACCCTTCCAGAAATTAACACCACGGAAATGAAATTTGCCGGCATGTAATTACAGATAAGACAAGTTTTTTAAATTCCCATGAGTAACACCTCAGGCATTTTTCCCTGCTGGAGAAGCCTGGGTTTTATACCAGTGCCTACAGCTGTGCTGAGGACCTTCCAGCCCTGCTGCCTGGGCTCCTGGCCAGGTTCAGCCCATGTTCAGTGGAGATGCAGCTCTCATCTTTGGATTTGGGGTTTTGGGCTTTTTTTCCCCCCCCGATTTTTTCTTCTTAAAACACTTTTTATGTAATGTAAGATCACAACAGCAAAAATGAGGACTAAACAAAGAAAATCGTAGGAGTAATGCAAAAACTGATACATTTTGAGAAACTGGAAACCTGAAGGCTATTCCAACTGGAGGAAGCCAGCCTCACCTTCCATTTATGAAAGGAAACCCCATAATTAATTAAGAATTCAGAGAATAAATTCAACTATCAACTACAGTCAGGTAGACCTACTCAACTCATGGATCTTTTTCAATTACTAAATTCCAACCAAGCTATTGGAATTCTTGGTCCTCTGAGGACTGTTTTTGGATTTACTTCTCTGACCTGGTAACAACATAAACTAAACTGAAATACCATTTCTTTTTTCACTATTTTTTTTCTTTTTATTCAATACAACCAAGTTTTGATAGAACTGCATGGGTTGGGTTGCAACTCTATGTAATATACATACTTTGGGGTTCGTATTTTCTTGTGAACAAATTAATGATAAAACTGTATCACTGGTTACAGCTTTAATTATCAATATCTCCATACATCCAGTTTTGGGCTGTTTGTTCCATTCTGAAACTCAACAGTTAAAGACATAAGAGATAGGTTACCTGATGCCTGTGATTCCATTCTTGCAGTAAATATTTCCCTTGACTAATACGGAAATGTATATCAAAATGTAAAGTATTTTCAGGAAAAACTTTACTGTTGAAGATTCAGTACAAATCAATAATAAAAACAATCTAAACTGAGAGGACACAAACTCATTTTCTTCCAAAAATGTCCTTATCCAGATACCTGAAAGACTGTTTGAGCCTGAAGTGAGTTTCAGATCTGATGTCACAAATCGAGGTCTTCTATACATGCTTTGTACATTATCTTCCAAACTTTTCAGACATCTCCCTGTCATGGAAAATAGGATGGCTAGCACCCATACAGTAGATATTTATTTATGTTCCTGAATACAGACACCAATACCACACTAAATCTATCACAGCTTGCAAAATCTTCTACAATAAAAAAAAAAATGTAAACCATATTATTCTTAAAGCTCATGGAAGAGATGATACTCACTGCTGCCAGAAACATGGTTGGGTTTGGTTTTTTTCCCAGTTCAAGAAAACAAGGATTCACAGAACTTCTCACATAAATGAGATTAAATGGGTCCAAACAATGGATGTACTGGTATCAACTCAACTTATTCCCCATTATTATGACTTCTCAAAAATGGGGGTGGAAAAAAGGCAAAACAAATGAACAAAAAATCCAAAACCCCCAAAAAACGTGGTTATTGAATTTTAATACCTATTAGCCATCTCACTCTAAGACTACTGCAGAATAAAGGCACACCATGGATTTTAGAAGAAGTGTGAAAGGAGAGCCACAGATAGTGGCACCTATCTGTCTGCTTCTGATAGGGCTTTACTGATTCAAGCTACCTAAGTGCTGATGACTGCTTCTTTTCTCACAAATAATGTTTCTTCTCTTTCTTTCTGTCCTGGGGTCCACATATATACTTGTTCTGCTAAAAAAAAATACATTAAGAGGCCATCCGAATGCCTGAAGGATACTTTCAAACTTCAAACTTTTGAAATAAAAGCAGATTGCAAATAAAATGCCACAATCTTATTGAATTACAAACTTAAGACTGTCATACAAATTACAGTCCTGGCCTTTTTTGTCCCTCTTTCCTTTGGGTTAGCTGTGAGGCAGTACATGACACAGAGCATAGGCAACAGAGTCTGAGGATAAAGAACTTCCCTAATGAGAAAGGCTCTCAAACATTAAATGCTCTTGCTCCAAGCAAGGCTAGGATGGGTTCTTCTGATCTTCTGAATTACTTTCATGGCAAGTTATTAATCCCTACAGAACTCAGAAAGACACTAAATATATATATATATATATGAGAATCTGACAACTGGATGGTCTGAGTAGGACTTGCTAAGTGTGAGACTTAATCTGCTGCACAAAACTAGTTTTAAGAGAGAGGTGAGACGGGATGGGGCAAAAATTCAGAACAGAAATGTGGTTTTGCCACTTGGTTCCTGTACTGGCGGGACATGAGCCAAGTCACTCACCTCCCCAACACAGCCCAGCCCCTCAGTGCTCTTCTCCACAAACACAAGGGGCAAGTGGGCTGGCCCAGGCGAGGAAAACAGACACCAGAGCCAAGCAGCTTGGCTTTTGTACCCTGCTCATTAGTGCTCCCCATATGGCACAATGGAACTGAAGGCACTGGGGTCTGGGGTTTCTAATTTCCAGCCAAGAGTGTATTGTTAATTACCTCGAGTAATGCTGCTGCTGTGAGCTGGGAAGGAGGTGCAAGCCCCGGTGTGTGCTGAGTTGAGAGGGAGAGGAGGATGTCAGTAGGTGGTGCTGAAGAACACGGCAGCACCGTGCCCCGGCTACTCCAGAAACAACCCAATTCCTCCTCATGCATTGCAAATACCTTCCAGGAGCTTGCACACAAAGGATGCATTACCAGCCTCACCCGGGAAGGAGCAGGGGAGGAGCAGGCTCCTCAGCTTGGCACAACCCCAGCAAAGACCTCATCCTTGCCAAGAAAAGTCGGAGCTGTCTGAAAGGGGGTCCTGCCAGTGGCAAATTAGATATGGCAAACCCCACCACATACCCCTCTGGATGGTGGAGTGAAAGAACAGTCACAAAGTCTGAAGAGAGAAGAGATTATCTCCTGATAGCCATCTGCCCTTAAAACACCCTCCAGTGCCTTCAGGAGTAATCTTGCCATCCACCCTGAACTCCATGCTCCATTCCATGGTCACTGGCAGGGCTGGTGAGCTGAGAGCTTTGGAGAGGACCAAACCTCAGTTTGCAAGAAGCACAGTATTTTTACAGAGGCTAAATGCAGCTTTATAAACTGGTGACAGAGCTAAACCATGGGAACACAGAAACTGCTGGATTATTTTAGGGGCCACAGAATTTTAATCTTAAGAGATCTGAGATTAGACCAGCCAACACAGCTGGTTTAAAACACATGCAGGCACTCAGAGTGTAGTCACAGAGGTGAAAACCAAGTCACTAGCACTCAGAAACCACAAATGCAAAGGGCAAAACTCTGCTTTGGGCCTCCTACTGAAAAAAATGTGATGCCAGCTCATGCCAGAATATCGCTAGTGTGAAATATGTATGTGAAAAGTTGCTTTTCTGGAGTCATTTTACTCCTTTAAGTGCAGCAACTGAAGTGGATGTAGCCGTGGTGACAAAGATTGAACTTGGCTGGTGAGAGGAGTAATCTTCCAGCCAGAGATCACTTCCCTAATTTGGCACTCCGTTACCCTGTTTGGTCACTCAGGACTCACTAAGAGAAGTTCACAGGGCAGCTGGGAACCAAAGGAACATTGCCTGGATCACATCCAAGTGAGCCATAGCCCTATGCCTGTCTGTCACACCCATAAGAGCTCAGCTTCCTGAGGACCCTGGGGAGTCAGAAGCCTTCTCCCCAGTCCATCCACAGATCTTACATGCTCCAGAGGTACTTTAAAAGTGCAAGAGAGCGTGTGGAGAGAACGGAAAAGGACATTCAGAGGGATGGTTTTAACCCCATAAAGCCAGAATTCATGTTCTGTACCAGCCAGCAAGGCTGAGTGCAACAGCACACCACCTCATGCAAACCCAAACCCACCTCATGCCTGACTCCAATTATACAGCAAGATCCACCGCTGAAACCCTGCTGGAGGGCAAGAAAATGCTGATTAACGAAGTCTAAAGATTGTTCATCTCTCCCAGCCTACCCTTCAGAAGCACATGTTTGTTTGAGGAGCTGCACTGACACCCTGGCTATTTTAACACTGCCTTTGTCTCCAGCTATCCCTCCCCTTCCCCCAAGCTTTCTGCTATATTTGACATTTGCAGGGCAGCAAGCAGAAGCTTCTCTGTCCGCCAGTTCATTTCCTCAGGTAATACAAATCCATCACTGACCCATTTATAATACCAGACAGAATACACAGTTTTATTTGCCCACTGACTCACACGCAGCATGGCAGCCAGCATCTCTGCCCCAGGTAAAAGAACACACACTCTTCCAGCACTTGACAGATCTCAGACCAGTGATTACCATTAGGCTGACACCTTTCTCCATGACAACCCCTCACAAGAGTTCTTTTCCACCTGGGCAAGTGAAGGTCCTCTGTTTTTGTGGTGGAGGCAGCAGGATGCTGGTCCTGCCAGCTGAGAAGGGATGCTGCAGAAAAGGAGCAACAAGTTGCTGCTGACACATTGCCCAAAATACTTTGCCCCAAACAACTTCAGAGTTTGGATAATCCTTTGGATTGCATGTTGATGTGCACTATGAGTGCAATATCCTGGGTCCAAATGAGAACCTTGCTGATTTTACTCCCCATTTTCACTCACTCCTTCCAGGAATCAAATTTTTGCAGCTGGTGTAATAGTACAAAGCTCAAGTCTTAAAATAGCACTCTGGCTCATAATCATAATCATTAATGTGATACATAGATGGCAGACAGGCTCTAGAAGAAACCAAGTGGAACATCTACAGTGCACTTCAGGACTGGAGGAAAGGGAATTCCGGGTGATCCTGCAATTATGGATCACAACATTTGTGAATCGACCAGGGTTAATGAAAGTTCTCCAGCCAGAAAGTGGTTTAATCAAAGAGGAATTAGAAACTATTACATTAAAACAAGGAAAAAGCTGTTAGTCTCTGTCAATAAAAAAATATACTTCATTATACAGGTAATAATTAAGAACAATCTCCCACACAAAAAGAAAAAAAAACCCAAAACCACAACCAACCTCTTGTTAACCTTACTGCATGTCTTTCCAGTAATAAATATCTTGTGCCCCTGACTACTATGAATGCATTCAAATTAAGGAGAAATCTAGTATTATAGCTCAGTTTTCTCAAAAATTGTAAGAAATTGAACTTCCTAATGGAGTTCTTCTGTCCTAGTTTAATTCTTTTTGCTTTAAATAAGCTGTTTGAGGGTCAGCCACTGATATCCAATTTCTTTTTCTTTCTCCTAAGAAATACTCAAACAGGAAATGGATCATAAAGAATAAAAAAAACCCCTGATCTTCTTTTTAATAAGGGCTTAGATTATAAGCAACTGCACCCTTCAAAAGCTACAATCCTTGCAAATATGTGGACATTACAGAACTCTTAAGAGTTTTTTTTCTCGTCTGCAAGTCCATTACACAACACCTTATTTTTTTTCAGCTGTTGCAAATGCTCCGCATTTAATGACTTAAAATTCAGCAATCTTGGAGCACTTAAATTTATCTAGGAAGGAAAAAAAAATCTAATTTTAGAACAAAATAATCAGTCTCCATTGTCATAAGACGACTCTCATTTCTGAAGAACCATTCTCACATGGCCCTAAAGATACAGGAAGACACCTGATAAAAGAAAAAGTGAAGCAAAAACTTCACTCCAGAATATGTAAACAATTGCCAAACTACAGATATAACCCCAGTGTCTCTCGTTTTAAGGAAAGTTCTGTTCAAGACTAGGTTGTCAAGATAAAAAGTATCTCTTGAGGTAAAAAAAAACCCTCAAAACTAAATCAGCCAACAACTGAGTAACCTGGAATCTGCACCCAAATACTTCATTTTTGTAACAGAGGAGACTGAAAGAGATTTTCAGTTTTTCTGGCCTAAAAGAGGAGAATTCTTGGGAAAATTCAAGGTGAAGGGACTTTTCAAAAAGCACTTACATGTGCCCGTAGTAAAAATTTGAACCGTCTCCAATTAGGGAAAAAACAAAATGCACTTAAAACCCCACCAAGATTCTTAGACAAATTCAATAAAAAGCAGCCCAGTGGCAACTGAGGCTTTGTCAGGATTTTGGTCTTGTGCATAATAAGAAGCAATAAAGACAAGCCTCAGGAGAACCATTACATAAATGGCCAATAAATGGTCTTCTAATAAGACCTGGCCTCAGAAAAACCCTTATTTTGTTGCATTATTGAAAATTGGTGAGACAGTGGCTCTTCAGGACAGGTATTCTGCTTTTGGCTACGTGCTTTGGGACCCAAAAAGGCTGTTTGGAACTGCAGTGCCTCTGTCTAAATAACTCCATGGCTAGGCAAACCTTGACATTTACTCTGCATGCAAAAGTGGACTGGAGTGGGTAAGATATTTTCAAGCTAAGAAAGATGGAAAAAAAAAGTTTCAAAATATGCAAAAGAAACCCAGAAGATTGAAGCCCCGTGGTGGTTTAAAATCAATCTATAAAACAATCAAAACCTGATGAGATACAAACAGAATTATGGAATTTAGCTTGCCTTTTAATCTGGGAAGTTCAGAAGTAATGGAGTTTAACTTCTGGGAAGCTCAGAATTATGGAATGTAGCTTGCCTTTTAATCTGGGAAGTTCTGAAAGCAAAGGAAGGGTTTTCTGGCTCTCAGCAGTTTCAACAAAGTGAATTCACCTATGATGATGACAAAGGCACATGTGCTGCATTCCACAGCTCCAAAGCAGATGGGTACATAATTCCCATTATCTTTACTGATTATTGTAGAACCATTTAAAAAAAAAAAGGAAGCAAGTTTGACTTAAAGGGAAGGCACTTAAAACCTCCCCAACTTGCTGCTTTACCTAGATGTACATCTAAGTACTTTCAGTAGATCAAGTGTCATTGAATCCTCCAGCTCAAGCAAATTTTAAAATGAAGCAGGATTAAGTTCAAAGCAGAACCACATAAAGAATTCTAGTTTGCTCCTACTAAAGGAATAAATATGGAAACAGGCAAGCAAGGAAGAAAACACCAAACAAGCAAAGAAAACCAGAAAGCAAAACCTAAAGAGCAAAGACCTGTGTTAGACTCAAGTGTTAAAAAAAAATAAATAAATTATGGTGGTTGGAAGGGACAGGGTGCATCTTTTCATTTACAAATGGAGAGGAGACAAGGATGATCACATATATAAACAACATATTCTCCTTGCATCAAGAGTCCAGCTACATGAACAGCTCTTCAGACAAAGCATTCAGCAACACCACTTGCCAGTCAGGTGGATCTCCTCCCTGTTTCTTTCATCCCAAAAGAGGTATACATGACACCAGAATTCACACAAAGAGTGTTCTGAGACATCTGATTTGTTTTCAGCCAACGTCCTTGAACGGTGTGGAAGAAAAAAAAAAAAAGAACATAATGTGGTTTGCAGTCCACTCTAGACTTTTTTCCCTTTTAAAAGTCATTTGAATAAGAGGCATTTGCGCTTTTTTTTTGTATTATTATTCATTTCTAGCAACAAGCATTCATTCAGGCGTGGGTTCTTGTTTGCAGGAATGCACGCAGAGTCAGAGTTCCACATTAATTTATGACCTCATTGACAAAGTGTCTATGGGAGAAGTGTACAATCAGTTCTGCGCAAATTTCATTTTCCCTTCTGCTGTTTATGGAACACTGGAGCATGACAAAAGACAGGATCATATGTTTCAGGTTTCCATTCATTTATCACAGACAAGTCATTAAGGTCAGCAGAAGTGACTTGCTCTCAGAGACAGCAAAGGCTGAAGTATCTCCCTGGTTTTCACACAGCTGCACATTCAACATGAAATCTGAAGGCTCACGATTTCAAGTTGCAGATAAGAAACAAAAAGGCAGATATCTCTGAGTCTCTCAGGCAGCAATATACTGACAGTCTGTTCCATCCAATCACAACCCTATTTATTTGACTCGCTAAGTTCAGGCCACACTTGATGGTGGGCTCTGGCTGTGTGGAAAGCAAGTTGAGTGAGTCTGCACCACAAAAAAAGCCTTCCTCCTTTACCTGGTAGTGCAGAACCACAAAGAAGTGAAGCAGCCTGGCCCCAGGTCACACAGCTGGTGTGTGGCACAGCCAGCAGCACAACGTGGCTTTCCAGACTCCAGCCCTTCCCTGTGATGCCACTGTCCCTGAAATCCCAGTGCCAACTTTTCACAAGAAATTACAAAGCTCTCCAGCATGGCAGAAGTGGTAATTCCAGAAGGAAGGGTAAATCAAAACACCACACACAAGGAGACAACCGATGCTCTTTATTTATCTTTGTATTTATTTTCTAGCTGGAGTTGCCATTTCCACCTTTCTGCACAGAATCCAGGCCTTTTGCTGAAGAATTTAGGTCAACTCGGCAAAATGTCTGCAGAGATGCAGAGAAGAATGGAGTGGAGATGGAGTTTAGGGTTGGTGAGCAAGGTCTAACCCTCACATTACTTAGCATTGCAGTAGAGGATGCACACGGTAAAAAACGCGGTGTTTTGGGGAAGCTTTTTATGAGGGTGAGGAAGAATATTTGTTTTGCAGGGCTGGCAGCTAGAAAAACTGAAATTCTTGGATGGTCTGAGAGGACTTTGCCCAAACTGCTGAGTCTTTCTTCCCAAACTCTTCTAAATAATCAGAAACATAATAATAATAATTCTGTTCTATCAAATAATCTGCACAAAATGCCATCAGTACTCACTAGCAGTCACCAAAGAGAGTCTCCTTTATGGCACCTTCATAAAGATACCTGCAAGAGGAACTCTCTGGGTCTTCCTTAGTGTCTTTTTTTTAAGCAGGAGATATTCAAGACCATAGAAGAGGAAGTTTGATTTAATCAGACCTCTCTTTCACACATGCTAGCTGGAGCCACAAAGCATGTGCACACTTCCACTCCACCCTGGCTGACAAAATTTATGACAGCAGCAAACCAAGCAATTAGTTTTCACATGCTGACAGTTGCACCTATCCTTCATTGTTTGTATATCACCACAAGCAAGATTAAGGTATTTTATAGATTTTTTTTTTTAAGAAGTGCTTAGATTGCATGAGAATCACGTCCTACAAAACCTTTAGGCTACACATCACCTTCAGCCTATGTCCAACCAGTATGTGAAGCTACTATGGTTTTTCTGAAAATAAGGTTTTTCAATAAAATAAGTGTTCCCTGCTGGGAGTCTGGATGTCTGAGAAAACACATCTTTCCAAAAGGCTCTGTGCTCAGAGCCATGCACAGCCTACCAAGGACTCCTGATCCCATTTCATGTGAACCCAAACTCTGCAAAAGGAGCTTACAGACACAGAGCAGCCTCTGTAGTAATCCAAGATACTGCTGGCATTCCTGCTGAAAGGAAGCACACTGAGCATGCTTCATCCTATGTCTGCAGAGCAGAACCAGCCTGAGCTCTGCTGAAAGCCAAGTGTGTCATGGGCAGCTGTGACTGCTACTTTGCCTGGGCAGAAATGAGGAAAAACACCTCTCCTGTGGGTGTTTTGGGGTTTTTTTTTTTCCCTGCCTGTAGCTGTCAACTGAGATACACAAAAATTCTTGGGGCAGTTGGAAGACACCTGGCTAAAAACTCACTTTGCATTTACTGCGAGGTTAATCTGGGCACACCATGCAGTCAAAAGCATGGGCTCCAATCTTTCAGCACACCTCAGGCAGGTAAGGCTGTGCACAGCTGCCTCCTGCACACAGTTTCTGTCAGGGTCACCTGAGAGGAGAACAATCCCAGCTGCTCCACACCCCGACCCTGGAGGAATCCTGGATTCCCACCCTGGCCAGCCCAGCTCACAATCAGGAGTTGGTGTGAGATCAGATCAGCACTCTGAAGCAGGCAAAAAAGGGTTAAATCTTTCTCCTTCTTCATCCCTCTCCACATTCATAATTAATGAAGAATTGTATCTTCCTGGGTTCCTAGACTTGTTTGTCTGAGTAGAGCCACCTTTTCTTTCAAAAGAGCATTCCTTTCTAACATAACTTGCCTCACTTTCCAAGCCGTATTCCTGGCACTAAGCCACACCTTTCTGCTTTTCTGACACAAATTTTTCTTCCTGGTCTATCCACTGTTTGCCTCTCATCCTCCAGGTCTTCTAGAAAGATGATCTGATCACCTGCTATTTCTGCAGTCCAGCAGATAAACACGTGAGCAGCACAGCTCTGAAGCCAGAACAGTTGGTCCTTCCTTTCTTCTGAAGGTGTTTGCCATCCCAGTCACTCAGCACTAAGTATGACATAAAAGCCACTGCTTTCCTCTCTTAAGAAAGGAGCACATTCTCAAAAAAGACTGCTCAGCTCAGACCTCCTTACTCAGCAGGGCAGAGAAAATGTGGGAGAGAGAAGGGAGAGCCGGGAAGGACGCACAGCAAACATCACCAGGAATGACTGGCACTTGTCTGTCCCTCAACCTTCTGCTGCTGAGGGGGCCTCCCTGTGCACACCAGAAACTGGCATCCAAGGCTACAGAAGCCTTGCATTTCTTCCTCTTTCTTTTTGAGGAACAAGGCTCCCTTTTTGGTTCTCATTGTCTGCTGCCCTGGGCTCTGTAAGCGACACAAGCGTGGCCAGCTGAGGTCCTGCGTATGTGTGTGCGTGTGTGTTTGCTATGTCTGGATCCTCAGGAAGGCAGCCTGGTATTTTATTTTTAAACTTTGGCTCCCGTTGCACAGCCCCACATATAATGGCTCCCCTCCTGAAGGTTGGATAGTCTCCTGCTATCAGTTTTCAAAGAAAAACAAAGCCACCCAAGCCAACGCCACCAAGAGAACAGGAGCAAAGTTCTCGCCTTAAGGTTTTCACTCTCACAAAAAAAAACAAAAACAAAAAACCAGGAGATCACAAAAAATATTAAGCCATCAGTGTCATCCCAGCCTCATGCTGCTGCATTGTTGCAAGCTGTAAAATATTGTGCAAGTCCCAGCAACTGCTGTGGTTTTAGAGACTTCTCTAGGTTTTTATTTCTAGAAATTTGCTGGAGCTCTGCCAGTGTTCCCCAGCTGAGGACCAGACCTTTGTGTGGATCAGTGCTCACTACAGCCTTTTATTACAGAGCGGAGGGTTGAAAGAGGAGTGAGTTTCTCCTCACCTGAAAGCAGAACGTGCAATGGATCTCCCAGGTCTCAGAAGGTGGAGGAGGCAGAACCCAGGCAAGCTAATCAAGGACTGGTTCTGGCTATTGTTCCTCCTTCCTGGAGAGCCTGCCCTTCAGATGTGTGGCAAAGCTGACAGAACAACTGGTATCATGTACCTCTAAGCCACCTGCACTACAGGATCATTTCAGCAGTGAAGGTTCTCTGTCAAAAAAGAAAAATAAAATTGTATCCTTTTCAGCTGAGCACATGGAGCCTCTATCTGTAGGCTTGATTACCAGAAGAAAAGAAATGTTCAAGATGAAGACAAAAGGACTTGCACCCATGCCTGGGAGGAAAGATTTGACACAGAACATGGGAGAGAAATGGAGAAAAAGTGGTTTGTCAAGAGGAAGCAATCTTTTTATATCTTATCTTATCTTTGCTTGCATTTCATGATAGGACATCACTAATCAAGAGTGTTATTTACAGGTTAAAATAGTCACTCATTCCAAAAACAAGGGGAACAGCTTCAACATCTTTCTCCTTCTTCATTGATCTCCCTTCTTCTCCCACTGGCCTCTAGCTCCTTCAGTCAGACTGCTGCCATACAGAGCTCTGAATCTTGAAGGAACCCTTCCAAAACTGAAACTATAAATTAAGAACTGAAAACAACCCTGTCAATTAGGGAATCAAAATTTCTCCTTCATCCTGCTGTAGTAATTGGTATAGAATAAAAAAATAATTAAAAAAAAAAAGCATTTACAGTGAGGCTTCTACTGCTGACCTTCAAAACCAAACTAATGAACTACTTTTCCCCTGAAAATGACTTGGTTTTGCATCAGTTATCAAAAAAGAGGATCTAATGATCATGCTTACTGTTAAAGTCTTTTATAAGCACAGAAGACAAAAAGACATAATCTCTAGGTTTCCTAGATTTATCACCCTTGACAGACCAAAGCCTAAGATTCTGAGAGATGACTAAAAAAAAAATGAAACCAAATTACTACTGAAATTGCTGAGACCCACAAATCTACTGAGAAGCATTTACAATAATAATTCTACTGCTAATAATAATTTCAGATGGCTTGGCTGGGCTATCTATAGTAGAATGTTAGGTTACCCTAGGAAACTGACATGTTGACAAATCATGATTGGGTTTTTGTGCAACAGCCTCCTCTATGGTAACTACAGGACAAAAGCCTGGTTCCCATCTGTAAGACCAGGACTAAAGTTTGGGGTGACTAAAGTGCTGCTAAATTCCAGAGGAAACCAGAGATCTTCCTTCTGGGGGGATTTATTTATCCTTTAGAAATTGCTGTGTGACAATCTACAGTAGCTCTGTCACGATTTCAAAAAAAAAAATCTATTTCCTTTTTTTCCTCTGGTATAGAGACAACAGAAAAATGCATCAGACTGTGAAGAGGAAAGAAACTTCTACCAATCTTCTGCAATGACTCCACTTGGGGAACAAAATGCTTATCACTTGTCCATAGTTCTAAACCTAAAATGGAGATATGGAGGAATGCCCAGTCCAGATAATCAAGCCTTAACTGATAACTACAAACCCACAGTCAGCCTTATCATCTCACCTAATTTGGTTTATTTGCTTCCCGTTCCTTTGCCAGGTGTGGAAGAAGCTTCTTGCACATTGTGGTAGAACACAACCACCTCCCTGGACTCCCTGCAGCTCTCTTCAGCAGGATTCTCTTCAAATGGGCTTTAATCCCTAAACTGAGATAGCAGCACTGGGAGTCCTCCTGCTGAAGGTTCAGCTTCTACAGCCAACAGTTTGTCCACAACCAACTCAATCAAACTTGTCTCCTCCAGCATCTGAGGAGAAACTAGACTTGACCTCTTACAACTTCTGACAGTCCACCAGAAATTCCATTAGCTCTTGATTTTTTTCCCTGCAATTCAATTAGAAATTAGGAATTGTTTACATAATGAGCATCTTTCTAGTCTTAGCTTCCAGCCACTGCATCTTTTTACAGCTTCATAGAGACTCCAGATTCCCGTAGCACTGTACACAGGCAGGCAAATTGGCTGCTTTTAGTCCTCCAAATATCACTCCTGAAAACCTCTGAAAGGGAGGAATGGACTATCTGAAAGCTTACATGACGAAACACAATTTTTCAGGCTTCAAACCTTTACCATCACAAACTACCATAGCTAGTTCACTTAGCTGTTCAACCATTTTAAATATTTACTACTAAATATCTACCTACTATCTACCTTGCAGGATCACTT
This sequence comes from Passer domesticus, assembly GCF_036417665.1. Classification (NCBI taxonomy): domain Eukaryota; kingdom Metazoa; phylum Chordata; class Aves; order Passeriformes; family Passeridae; genus Passer; species Passer domesticus. The sequence continues at coordinate 78,078,297 of NC_087512.1, read as the reverse complement.
TTTCTTTTTAATTTAAAAGGAAGACAGGAGTCTTCGTTTAAGTCCACACAGATTGCAAAGCCAACACAGGTCTTGAGTAAGTCCCAGACCATTTTTGTTCCACATTTTCTGTCTTTTACAGATACAAACTGAATGACGAGCTTTTAGGTCTGACACATTAAAAAAATATAAATTCCTGGCATAGAAAACAGACATAAAAAAGGAAAAGCCTCTTTAAATCCTGTCAGATACCCTTCTTGTATGACCTGTGGGATGCTTTTGTTTGGAATGGAATGGGTCCAAAATACAAAGGAAAACCCTTGCTTATCTCTTTGGGATCAGGGCTCTCAAAGGCACAACACTGGTGTTATTTGTTTGATACATCAAAGCAAGGTCATTACTTACTTCAGTCCTGGAAAGATCCAAAAGTCTTCTGATACACCAGAAAAGCCAATGGCCAAGGAGATCTATGATTCTCCTGCACTTTCTGCATTGGTCCCTTTCTCCTAGAGCTGCAAAAATCAGGTGCCTCCATCTGGATGATCCCTGAGGCACTGATCCATTCTCAATCCCTTTTACTTAGTGAAGGAGAAAAAGACCAAAAACCAACCAAAACCAAACCACAAAATAGATCAGACATAGACCTAAAGATGGTACAAACACATGTTTTGATCATTTGTCTCCTTCAGCTCAGCTCCACTGAGAACATTCCATGACAGCCCAAAAGTCTTTTAAGTGCAATTGATAAATTCCAAAGTTTAAGTTTTGTCCACAGGAGCTTGAGACAAGACTTTGCTTGACCTAACAGGTGCCTGAGAACCCAAGCACATTGCTGTCATTCAAAGTCATAAAGCTCATCATTTTTTTGGGGGAAAAGAAAAAAAAGGCTACATTGTGGCCTAAATCAAAGAAGAAGCATGGAGGATGAGCTTTATGACTGGCACAGTACTCTGAATTTTCAGAAAGCAGCGATTGGTCAAGCTGTCTTATACCTCTAGGAGTCATATTACAAAGAAAATAATAAAAATATGCCACAAAGATAAGATCTGCCTAATATAAATTTGGGAATATAACAGCTTCAAAAGATACTTCTCTCAAGATCTCCAAACCTAGCCAAGATCCTCTGCTCTCCCTCCTGTTTCCTGAAGAGGTGAGTAAGCAGAAGAATGTAAGACATAATTTTGCAGCCTTCACAGATACACAGCTGACCTTTTAATCTCTGCTTAGTGCCAGGCTGACACTGTTCTTTCACTTTTAGACCCAAAACTTTATCACTTGAGAGAACACTCCTCCCTTTTTTTTTTTTTTTTTTTGAGAGAGAGAGATTTATGTGCAACCAAGAGATGTTTTTTTCCTCCTTGTCCTCACACTCAGGGATGGATTGAAAGCTCACTGAACTCCTTCCACCAGACATTTTTGGAATATAAACATTTTTGATCACTCTGTCCAAATAACACTGACTTAGTTTAGACACAGTCTGCAACCATGGCTGAATAAAGGAGCAACACTAGTGGTATTATTTCCTGTCCCCAATATTATTCCCCTTAGGTCAAAGAAGCTGGAAACACATGCTGGTGGTTTTTGGGTCAAATCCAGCATGGCACATCCTCTGGGATGGCTTTTCAGCCTCTGCTGAGAATTAACAGAGGGAACAGTGAGGTGGACTGAGAACTGGCTGGAGGGCAGGTCTCAGGGGATGTGATCAGTGGCACAGAGTCCTCTAATTAGTGCTGTCCTCCAGGTTTGGTACTGGGTCCAGGATTGTTTAATGGCCTGGGACAGAGCGTCCCCAAAACTGGGAGTGGCTGATGCCCCCAAGAGCTGTGCTGCCCTTCTCAAGGCTATGGGTACAGCAGAACCTTTTGAAATGTGAAAATGCAGGGTCCTGCACCTGGGCAGGAATAACCCCAAGCACCAGCACAGGCCAGGGTGATCTGCTGGCAAACAGCTCGGCAGAGAAGGACCTGGAGGTGCTGGGGGACAAAGAGCTGTCCTGGGGACAAGGAGACCAAGGGAAGTGCCCTGGGAAGGGCATTGCCAGCAGGCCAGGGAGGGATCCTGCCCCTCTGCCCAGCCCTGGAGGCACCTCTGGAGTGCCCTGTCCAGCTCTGGGCTCCTCAGGGCAGCAGGGACACCGAGCTCCCGGAGCAGAGCCAGCAAAGGCTGTGGGGTGGGGAAGGGCCTGGAGCATCTCCCGTCACCAGGAAAGGCTGGGGGAGCTGGGGCTGTCTCTTGGAAAGGGACAAAAGGAGTCTGGACCAAATGATCTCCAATGGACACTGCCCAACATGACCCTTGCTGTGATTCTGTGAATTTCCACAATTGCTTCTGGACGCTAAACACTGCAATCATGGCAGCCCAGACTTTCAAACAGGAGAGTCTGATGACTTTCTGATGTGCTTTTTTTTTAAAAGTGGGCTTCTAAAGCAGCAGCTTTGTTCCCAGTGCATGCTGATGATGGACTGTCAGCATCCTGTGGAATTAATTTATGTCTCTTTTGGATTGACAGAGTCGTCTAGGCTGTACGTGGGAAAACAAAGGGCAGAAGGGATCTCATGGACGACCAAGACTGGTTCTGTTATCACAGACACAAATCTAATCTCCATTAACTTAAAGAAAAATAGCATGTTTGCTAAAAAAAAAAAAAAAAAAATACAGCTGTTGATCCCTGAGCCAAGGAATGCTCGATTTTAAGGAAAACTGGTTCCATATGAAAGCTTTCTGATCATGGTGCACCTATAACTGCTAGCATTTTCTAGTCCCAGTGACCATGCAAAGAGGTAATATACAGAGATCTAACCAGCCAGGTTACTGATATAAATTCTACACCCCACCCTCCAAAGGATTCATTCCTCAGCTGAAATACCCCTTGAGGCTGGAAGTCATATATTATAGTTCTGAAATATGAAGTAACCCTCAGTTCTACCCAGCTTATCAAAAATCCCTGTCCTGCTCTCTCCCTTCTCACATTTCCTTGGCTTCATTATGCTTTTAAAAAGGGAGATTGCTACTAAAACCCCAGTTGGGTTAATTTGACAGCTGAAGCATGAAAAACCACAAGAATCTCCCAAGCAGAAGGTTCTGACTGACCCAGTAATTTGATCAGTCCAGCCCTTCCTATGCAAAAATCCCACCAGGAACACAACTGTGAGGTATCCCAGAACACACAGACTATTCAGGGGACACAGGAAAAAAAGAAAAGGAAAAGAAAAAAGAGAAGAAAAGTACAGAAGAAGTCTCAAGCAGGAGGTCAGAGTTCACCGGATTTAAAGACCCACTGACCTTCCTTCAGGATAGGCTTGGTCCCACATTCCAGGCCTGGAACATTTCACCAGTTTCCTAATTACAGATTTTCTAGGCAGGCTGCAGAAGCGAAAGTGCTCCTTCAACACCAGTAGTCCACTGCCACATTTTCCTATTACGAGCTTGTCAGCCTGCCAATGCAGAGAACTTCTAGAACTCCTCCTTGCTCTCTTCCCACAGAACACAAAGCAGCATATTCCTTCAGAAGCCCTATTCAAACTCCCTTTCTTCTCTATGAGCCTGCATCTTTGAGACAATGGATAAGAGGAGGCGGACCACTTCCGCCATTCATTTGCCCAGCCTGCTGAAACGTCAGATCTGTCTGATCTTGCAGCAGAAGCATTATCCTTTGTTCTGATCAGGTTGCACAAATAGCTGTGCTTGTGTGCTTGTGTCAGTCGCAGAGATTTTTTCTTTTTTTTTTTTCTCTCTCTTTTTTTTTTTTTTTTTTTTTTTTTTGTTTCATGACCAATATGATTTACGGCTCACACAACACACCGTGTTGCAGTTTTGTTTTCCACCAGGCAGCTCTCCTACAAAAAGCTCAGCTCAGCAGTAAGTGCTGAGAAAGAAGGGGAAACTGCACAATGCTGTTGCTGCATGTGTCCTACACAAGCGTGCCAAAATATTCCCATCCTCACACAAAGGAGCACAGAGTCACCAGAAGCACCTGAGCAGGCTTGAAGGAGCTAGAGAGGCACAAGATTATTGTGACTTCCCACCACTTCTCTGAAGGCTGGGCACTCCTCGTGCTCATCAGCAGCAGCTGCCTTTGCGTGTCCTGACAGCTTACTGCTTGCCACACAGGCAAACTGGGCTGGCCCCAGCCACCCCCACCTCTGTGGTGACATACCTCTGCCCAGAATTCACACCTGGACTGCCTGCAAGCCATCTGCAACCCAAGAGACAAAAGGCTGGCCACTGCCAGGTCGTGTGGTGTTGTCTGCTGAGCAGTTCAGTTTCCCACACTGCCAGAAGAAAAATGAATCGCCAGCTTCTACTGATAGAGTCCTGAGCTCTCAAGAGGTTACAGAATGTGGCTTTAATTCTCCCTTCCCCTTGTTCTACCATAATGCACGTTTGCTTATGAAAACAGTTGTTATCATACATCCTTCCTCTTCCTAGGGCAGAAAACCAAATCAACCAGAAAACACAGCCAGTCAAGTTCTTCAGAACTTCAGCACATCTGAAAGCCTCATTCAGGTTGGAGGTTGAACTTCACCCATTACCTCCAAATTTCTTATTTTTTGCCTGAGTGTAAGTATGTACATAAATATGCTGTCTCTGTTATCAGGTAAAAGCTCAAATACCAATTTCTGGCTTCTAGCCAGCATTTAAAAAGAAAAAAAAAAAAAAATTGCTAATCCATGGTTGCAATGGAAAAAACACCTACCACAGGGAAAAAATCCTCCTGCCTTTAGCCAAATCTAATCTAATCTTTTCTCACAGCTGTAATATCACTCTGAATGCTTCACTACCTAACTTTAGCTTCACATAGGGAGCACGGGGAATTACTGATACAAACCTTTTGTACAAGGCCAGCCTGAAAAAAAACCCCCAACATGGGTGGCTGTGTTTAACATCCCTGAGTTTGCCATCAGGATCAGCACAGTTCCATGAAGATATTGCCATTTTTAGCAACTACGACACCCCTCCAAAACGCAACAGCATTACATGATTTCTGTTCCACAGAGGCTCTGATGTTCCATCTATTATCCCAGTCTTGCTTTAGCACATATTTTATATTAGAATGCGTTCCAGGAGGCATATGGCAGTAGAACTAGGTCAACCATTAACCAAATAACAGGAAGCTGCTCTGCAGAGCACACCCTTCAAAGCTCGCTTAATGAGCTGGCTCTTCAGAGTGTGTCCTTCAGTAAGGTTGAAGCTAACTGTTCCACAGGATTTTCCTTAAAGACACAAGGTCGTCCAAGGCAGGTGATTTATGGACACGACAGACTCTGAAGAGCCATCCCAGAGTGTAAAAGCATCTGGGTCAGTTGCTGAGATGAAGAACAATCCACAGTCACGTGTGAGATATTGAATACCAGGAACCTGCTCCAAGAATTTCCTCATCTTGGATGTGAGCAGAGCCCATTCCACCATGAACCTGCTGCCACAACTTCACAGGAAAAGAACAGAGCCTTTGTAGAGTTTGTAGGGAAGGATACCATCACTAGATAAAGATTTAGCATCTCTCTGCCCAGATGAGTCAACTCCATGCTTTTGCAACATTTGGGGGAAAAAAAAAAGGGCTGATATTGAGACTTGCAAGTCAGTATCTGCCTAAATTCTTCATGTCTTCTGCTTCTCATTGATCTCATTGAGATACATGGATTTAACACCATCTGCCAAATCCAGGAGATGAAAAAGCCCATCATCATTGCTGGTATCTCCATTTGTTCCACCTCAATCTCACCAATTTCTTCCACTAAACATTCCACACTTCACAGCAACCACAGATGCCCAAGGTTTAAAGAGAAGTTTTTAGGACTGAGAGGCATCAAGCATCACAGAACGAAATCTGTGAGTAACATGGAAGTTAGAAAAAGTTCTGATTCATATTATACTGTCAACAAAGCAGTAGAGATGGCCTGATCAAGTTGTTTTTAAACAAATAAAAGGCAAACACTTGCCAGCACTCTAATTGAAAGGAAGTTTGCCACTGATATCCATCACATAACTGTTGCAATAACACGATAACTCAACAGTCATGTACCACAAAGCAGTGTAAACTATTCAAATTCAAAAAAAGTCACCATCCAGCTATGTGACTACAGCCAAATCTTCACACTAGGTGTATACAGATACTAATATTAGTTTTCTGATACTCTCATAAAAAGTGGATATCGTCTCTTATCTCTTTATCATCTTTCCTCTGGACAGCATCCCTGCAAAACAAAACATGCAGAGGTCCTGAAGTCATTATTTACCCAAACAAAACTAACAATAAAAAAAAAACCCTCTCTACACCACTGCCAAGGTTAGGCTTGCATTTCTCCATAATTTCTAATAGGAATGACTGCTGTAGGCAGTCCATCTTGAGATATATAGATATATAGATATACAGATATAAAGAGCTTCCCCAGTAGTTCACATCTATCCTTCTGACAAAAATAAAAGGCAAAAAGCCCTCGTCCAAGAGACATTCTTCTACTAGAGCCTCCACAACTGAGAACTTCTCTGCAACCAAAACGTTTGTGAGGTGGGAACTCAGGTCCATCTTTCTGGGGGTGGATCCTGCTGGTTCACCAGATAATAATTCCAGTTCCTAATTACAGGCACAGGAAACGATAAGGCATCCATGATGACTGAGAAAACAGTCAGTGTGTGTGATCATATGTCCCTGCAGATTGCTTTGTATCTTAAGCGACAGCTCCTTGCTGAAACAGGCTAACTCAGTGGAAGACTGCCAAGCATGCTGTGGTGAGATTATCATCTTAGTAGTTATTTATAATAAACTATCTTCAGCAAGTAGCACCTTTTCCAGTAGGAAAAAAGTCAAGGACAATGCATTTTCTTCGCAGTACGGAGATGGTCTATGAGAAAATGTGCAGACAATATCTGGTGGCATTGTTCATTTGTGTACGAAGACGCACTTCTGATGAACATTCCTCCAGCATGTTCTGAAAACTGTTCCAACACCACCAGGAAAAGCACAAAATTACCAGCCACTACAAAGGAGAACCAGCAGTGGAAATTACATGGGTAGACAGAACAGTTCCCATACTTTTTTTTTTTTTAATCTTTATGATTTGCCTACATCCTTGATACTTTTGGTGATGAAACAGGCACACCATGGCATATCTATGGAACCAAGAAGGAGTTCTGCCCTGAGAGATGATGTTCAAGTCTCATGTAACTCTTTAGTGCCATTTATTTTCAAGTGCCCCATGCAGAAGTGCCAGAGTCCCACAGCTCCAACCAAAAAACCTGAACGGGGCCAGTGGAGCACTTTTAAGGATGGAGTTACTGCGGAACAGAACAAACAGTCCTCACACACAAGCCATGTTTTATAAGCATCCCCTCCTCCCATCACCAGATTGCAACTGGGAAAACATACCTGTGGGCTGGCTACTCCCACTCCAGTTCTTAGGAACACATGAAGAAAGTCATGCTCTTGCAGGGCTGCCACAGAACGGCACCCAAGACAAGGATTCATTCAAGGGCATCTGTAGTGCATTATCTGAAGATCCTGCTGAGCAGGCAATGGAAACCACCAGAGCTCTGATCATGAAGTTCAGCTCTGCTGTGCCCATCAAGGAGCAAGCTCTGGTATCCCAGAGTTTTCCCAGGCTGCATCTACAGGAAGATATCTCCAAATGGTTTGGGTGGGAAAAAACCCTAAACCCGTTGGCCAAGTGTGTGATTGAGCTGACAGAAGCCATAATACAAGATTTTTTGAGTCCACTGAATGCTCAGAAAACACACTTAGAAATCTTTCTTCTGCAGATTTAGATAGACTAGCAACAATATTTGGCTCTTCAAAAAAAAACACAAAACAAAACAAACCAGAAGGGTGTTACATATTAGGCAAATGCGTTCTGAAAGTGTTTTCAGGTAAAAATAAAGCAGGAAGAGTTACAGTAGCTTTCTCCAGTTTCTTAGTAATTACAGAGTTTCAAGGTCTACACAGTATCACGGCATTGCCCAGCTGCAGTTCGATGTTCTCAAATGGTTACAGATTTTGGACAAACTGTGCCTGCACTAATGCCAACAGCACCTACAAGGGAGCTCCATCTCAAGCCCAGGACTTGCACACGACTGAACTCTTCCCTTTCCCCAGATCTGCTCAGCTCTTCAGCCTCCCCCCAGCCCCTCTTATAATCAGACATGCTTTTGGAGTGCACTGCAATGCTAATTGTTTTGTGTGTTTTTTAAAAAAAAAGAAGCATACACACAAAACAAAAAAAAAATCAAATCAAAACAAAAACAAGAGAAAAAAAATCCACAGGTTCAGGAAGGGAGGAAGAAATGAAACCATATTGGGCTGAAGTTTCCAGATGACAAAACAGAAGGTAATTGTTTAATACGAAGCATGAATGCAGCACAAAAGGACAAGATGCAGAGGGGGGTGAATTAAAAAAAAAAATCTATCTGGGCTTCCTGCACTGGCATGAAATGGCTGCTTTCCTTCTTACTGCCAGCTCCCATGCTTCATGTTGACATTACACATCCTGTGCTGTAGATCCACCCCCATGCTGATGCTTGCCCAACAGAATTATCTCCTGCGTCACAGCAGTGGTAGCAGAACTGCTGGCTCTGCAGATCCCAGAGCACCACTTCAACGCTTAACACACGCAGCAACTGGACACACCACCAGATATCCTGGGTTGGTTCATGGCACCCTCGGTGCTGCTCTGCTTTGCCTAACCTTCTGCTAAGCAGCTGGCCTGATCTCTCCCCTTGGGATCAAACCATGAAGTTTTATTTTATTAATCTCTACCAAAACGCAGGGACGGTCTGGAGCCCTCGTATCTGGTTTATCTCCAGCAGGGTTGCTGAAATTAAAATGACCTAAAAATAACTGGAAATGCTGCTTCACACCAACAGAGAACAAGCTCTTTTGGAGTAAATATTTAAGTGATCTGCCAGATGAACCACCACAGCAGCATGAGCCACATGGATAGGAACTTGTATTATGTACACACACACAAAGGTACACAGTTCTGCCACTGTAAAAGGACCTAGGTTGCATTTTTCCTGATCCAAAAATCTTCAACAAACCATTGCCATGTTAGTATCTATTCAAGCCAATCCCTTAATTAAGAGGAAAAAAATGAGGGGGAAAAATTGCTTCCAAAACCACCACAATTAGTGACGAGGCTCCAGAACACGTGAACATCATCCACAGACAACACAGCAAGAGGAATGTTCTCACTAGAACATCTGCAAAGTCACATGAACCAGTACTTCAGGGACATGCCAGCACTAATTGAAGTCAAAGTTGAGTATTTATAACATACATGCTCCTGCTGTCAAAATACAAAGAGTGAGAACGAAAGAAGGAGCACACGAATGAAAGTGAAAGAATTATCTAATGCATATGCTTCCGCTGAATCTTGCAAATCTGCTACAGCCATGCCCTCACATGCAACCACAAATGAGCATCTCATGTATGTAGGTGGAAGCTGTTGAAAGTTAAGGGCATCCTCAATTCAAGATGTAATTTTCAAAACGCCTCCCTGAAAAGCTCCACGAGAATTACTCCATGTAGCTAAGGATCTGATCTTCAAATGTTTACTCACACAAGGAGCTGCAGTGAAAACTCAGAAAATCAGGGCACAGCGACTGTTCACATGAATGAGCTCTTAGAGCATAAGGGCTTTAGCTCCCCACCATCTATTATCTACCAAAGGCACTACGGTAACTATGAAAATGCAGCAGTGGTGAGGTCTGACCTATTAAAAAGCCTTTGTTAACATTCCTAACAGTGGCAGCGAGCAGTTACAAAATAAATAAATAAAGCGCACATGCCTGCACACCGAACAAAATCCCAGGAATGTAAGAGGAATCCTGTAAAAGTTGCAGTTTTGCTGTCTTCCAAAGGAAATAGGAAGCAAATCCACGTAAAACCTAACTACAATAAATCATTAAAATCTGATCTTCGTGGCTGCCACCACAGTACAGTGCTTCAAAAGCACAGCTGGGTTCACTGCTCAGGTTGCTGCACACATGCATTTGTCTGATGGATCTTTTCAACCTAAAGCTCCAAACCTCTGCAGGCTGGGGTGTCAAACACACTCAAAGAGGATGGCACTGCCACGACCCAACTTCCTACATGTGACTAACTTCTGATGTGGAAGGAGATCATAAACCGCCTTCTTCACATCACCTGGGCAGCTAAAATGTTCTTGTGGTCATCCATTACTAAAAGTCTTACTGAGACATGAATAACCCTCCAATCTGGATGTCAACAGATCAGCAGGTATTGCCTTCAGCTCATAAGCAGACTGCTTAATTCACCTGTAAAGAGGATTAGATGTCTTCAGCACATCAAGGAAAAAAGCATGAGAACAGGCGCTGTGACATTTCAGCTCCATCTATCTTTAAAATTTCCCCAAAGAGCAGGATTTTTTTTTTTTAATGTCCCATTTAAGTTACTAACTCATCATCATATGACTGGCCTCCACTGCCATGACATACAAAACTTCAGTATATGGTGACAGGCCCCCTAGAAAGTCATTCCACAACCTGAAACATCATCTACCCTTCAAACACACTAAAAATAGATTCCTCACCCCCTTGAGGTCTCAGCAGCCCATCTGATATTACAGTACAGTATTAACAAACCTATGTAGACATGAATTCTTAAAATAAATATCTTCAGAGATAAGACCAGAATACCAGCAAGCAAACTATATTCCTGTACACCAACTGGTGAACCTGTGGAAGCACTGAAGAACCATGGAGGTCAACAACCACTCCATGTTCATTTTTCAGGAGCACAACTCGTGCAACTTTTGGTCAACCTGCCTGACATCTTGCCAATCAACTTCTGACTGTCTGAAGGACATTTTCTGACTACACTACAGCCTCAGCAGGTTTTTTGGGGTTTTTTACTGTGTGGTTCCTTGGGAGAACAACACACTGAAAATCTTTGTCTTCTCCCCTGCCCCATGGTGGAAGGAGAGCAGAACACTGGTGGAGGGCGTGGAACGGAAAGTTCGCTGTAGTTTTTTTATCACCTCTGCAATCTGATAATTTTAAAACAATTCAGGTTTACTCATTTATTCATGCAAAGACCCAAACACACTGACTCACTCTCTCAGCAGCCCCAGTGAGTAACAGAGCGATGTCCTTGGAGCCAGAGATTTCAGGTCTCACACATGCACGGCTTCTCTGGGAGGAGAAACCCGTGTGCTCTTGAGCAACAACAGCTCCTTCCCACCCACCAGCATGGAAACACACCAGGAGAAGCCACTGAAGGGTTAAGCACACCCATCCTGCATGGCAGAACATGGCCTTGGGTCACATTTACCTAGAGAAGGGCTACTGGAGCGCTCCTCTGTTGCACACTGGGCTGTTTCACACCATATGCCTGATCACAGACAAGAGAACTTGGCCTCTGCATGACCTGGCACAGCTGAAAGCTGATATGCTTTCTCCCCACTGCCCGCCCCCAGCGAAGATAAAAGGTCATTTAGACCAAAAGGAACCTGTCCACACTGACTTCAAGTTACATTAATTCAACTTTTGGGATGCATGCTCCTGGCCAGGAAGCCAAACCCCTTCTCGCAGGGCTGCAAGCCACAGCCATATGACAGGGCAGGAACAATTCAGCAGTCAAGGAGCTAATTAAGCAGGCTGAGAGCTGTCTGGCTGCTCTCGATTTTCCATCAGCCATTTGTTACATTTTTTACACTTGTCAAGCTATTTAGCTGAGCATGATAGAAGCAAGGCTTCAGAGGTCCCACATCCTGCAGCCCGAGCCACCCAGCTGCAGACAAAAAGGAAGGGGAGACGCTGGAACGCAAAATCAGAGCTTCCAATCAAATACAGAGAGAAATAATTCCAAATTTGTTCACATCGACATTTTATTTATTTATTTGTCTTCACAGTGCCACTTGTCTCACAACACAGAAGAAGAAGATGACTCCGTTGGCCACTGCCTTCCAAACTTTGCTGCATCACCAACTAAGTATGTACTGTGTACACATAAATGTATTTATCCATACTCACCACAAGCAACAACACACTTGAGTAGACAGGCTCAGTCAGAATGACAGCAGTGACACAAAAAAAAAAAGGTGGCAGGTAACCACATCTCATCTCTCAAGGGCTTGCCAAGAGAAGAGCAGCTCTACTCCAGTCTCACACACCAGAACCACTCACAAAAGGAGGCTTTTCTTCCCTCATCTTGGTTTGTTTTGACACACACTGCAGCAGAATCCAGCACCAGGGTCGTAATTTCCATGTTAAATCCTAATTATGCCTATTTTACTGGGTAGAGGGTTAGATGGTTCAACAAATAAAAAAATAAGCAAGATTTCAAGGGCTGGACAGCAATTCTTGGGTCTCCTTTCTTTTTGGTGAGAGAGACCCAAAAACCTTTAACAAAGAGACACATGCCCACAGATCTAGCTGAATCTGACTAGGATTGAAGAATCCAAGTCTGAGTTAAAATAAATAAATATCCATGGACCTCTTAAGTTCTCTTCAGCAGCAGTTTGCTCAACTAGAGATGAGCACTCACTGCATTGTCCTCAAGACCAGCACTCCTCAAGCTATTCCAAGTTTAGCCCAGACTACAGTTCTCACTTTGTTTAACAAATCATGAAAATTTAAAATTTAAATAGAAAAAAAGAGAGGAAATTACAAAGAAGTTGTTAAACAATCACCAGTGACATAAACCACCTTCACCAATCCCTCTAAATTTCTGACCCAGGATCTATTTCAGCTGTCCATTTAACAGCAACAGGAGAGAGGCAGAAATGAAAGGAAAAAAAAAACCAACAACCAAAAAAAGCAATCAAACAAAAAAAAAAAAAAAAAAACCCAAACAAACAGGAAAAAAAACAATAGAAAACACTAAAAATGCACAAAGAAAAAAAAAAAGGAAAAAAAAGGAAAAAAAAAGAAAATCCAAAAAACCCACCAAAAAACCAAAAACACCAAAAAAAACACCCCCAAAAAACCAAAAAACAACCCTACCAATTGTTTTCAGCATCATCAGCCAGCTGAACTCTGACTTTTGGACCACAGCAAGGCCTTTATTAATGATCCTCTCCCAGCTACACACTCAATCAAGTTCTCCAGCAACTCAGTCATTAGAAGGTAAATGAACCACCCTCCACATCACCATCACACTGGACCAAAATCTCCCTTATCTTTGCTGTTTATTTGACAAATAAGGGGAGAAAATTTAAGAAATTTAAGAGAAAAATTAAGAGAAATTTAAGAAAATTTTGTCTGCTGGAGGACAGGCTCCAAGTGTTACATTCCTCCCATTCTGCTCTTTTCTTTGGAGAGGTCTGGGGACAGTGTGTGGGAGGAATGTGCTTGCCTGGCCCCTGTGATAAGTGGCCATTGTGTTTTGAAGCATTTGCATGACAACAGTCCAGCCCAGGATGACCCATCTTCTTCCCAAAAGGAATATCCTGTGATGCCTTCTTTCCACAGCCACTGATACCATCCCAAGCCACTGTTTGAACCCAAGAGCTGCAGGCGGAAAGGAAGGGTTTGCTCATCCCAGCAATGCAAAAGAAGCCCCCATTGTCCTACCAGGCCACGGAAACACTGACCACATGTGCATCAGAAGATTCCATTTTTAGCATCTTTCAAAACAAAGTCTTCTCTTTCACATTATCACGAGCACACTGAATCCTCAGTCTTCCTATAGCATTCTCTGCAATGTCTGCTTTGTTTTGTCTTGAAAAATCGTCCCCCTGCCTCTCTACCCCATGCCACTGCTCTGTTAGCAGCAAGTTTTCCACTGCACATAATTATGGCATGCCTTAGCCTACTTTTTTCCTGTTTGCTGAACGGCTCTGCCTATTTTCTACTTGTGCTGATGCTACCATTTACTTTTCCTGACGCTCTAATCCTTGTATCCTTTGAAGGCCTGACTTCCTCCACACCACGACAGCAGCTGGGGTTCTCAGGCCCCTTTCCAGACCTTTTTAATAGCAACTGTAATGCCACTCTGATGAGCATCCCACTTCCTAATCTTCAGGTCAGCACAAAGCCCGCATCTGTAACAAGTGCTGCAAACACAACACCCAGGGCTGCTGAGCACCCATTATCTAAATGACTTCAAGTTATTAATTGCATATTCCTGGAACTGGAAGGAGAAGGAAAAACACTGTCACATAATGCAAGCACTTAGCTTCTTCACACATAATCCCAATTAGAAGGTCTTATTTTCCACCAGGAAGTAACAAGTGACACACGTCAAGAACTGAATTCTTAATTTAACTGGTTCAAAACTAATAGAAGTAACCCAGAGAATCAAGTGCTTTCCCAGAATTATTTGTCCTCAACACACACTGGCCCTGCAATGATTGCTACCCTAATAAGCTCTAAATAAGTCCTTCCTAATCACTCATGACATTGATGCTGTGCCTACAGCTCTTTATGCTGACACTATTAAACAAGTATTCTTTAAGAGACTGTGTTTGACTCCACTCAAGAACAACTCCTGAACATCCTGAGGTCTCCTATTTCCATCTTCTTTCAATTACCAGCTAAACTCAACTTAATTAATTGCTTCTCCTGATGGATCTTAACATCTTCTACCTAAGAAGCTGCTTTTAGCCCAAGCCAAAACCCCACTGTATTCCCCCTAGACAGCAGCTGTGGAGGTCCATAATTGTAATTATGGACCACAAAAACCAGCCAAAAACAATGAGACTTCTGATCAAGCTAAGATACAATGCATAGCACTGCTACTAGGTCTGGGAGTTATTTTCTGATAATGAGTGTATCTCAAAAATGACTAAAAAGCAGTCCAAACCAATGATGAGGGAAAGCTCTTTCCCAAACACTGCTTACAGTTCCTCCAAGTAGTGATTAACCCAGGATATTCTGAGTTACTGCAGTAAAATATGTTGCCTCAAGCTGACCAAAGCAACTGCACCAAGACCTTCAACTCCCAGACAGGTAAAAAGAGCCCAAAGGAAAAAAAAAACATACATTGTATTTAAGACTGTGTTCAACTGTAAGACACCAAACACAATTGCTCCCCTTTCCTTATCTCAAACTCTCTCCTCTTCCTCAAATTCCTTCAGAGATGTATTTGTGCTGCAACCTCTGGCACAGCTTAATAAAGCTCAGGAGATGAGGGGCAGACTTTTTAGATCTTTGGTATTGTTTTTAATGTTGAAAGAACAAAACAGAACAGAACCCAAAAACAAGAGAACTCACATGACTTTGTAGCTACCTATGTGCTGAACTTCCCAAATACAAGCTAAAAGAAGAATACTTCCAAAACTATGGATGCAAATAAAGACCACTTCTATTAAACCTGGTCCCCTAAGTTTGGAAATTTCTACTAAAGAATTAAAGACCTTTTTTTTTTTTTCTTTTTTTTTTCTACAACCAGCAAGACAATTATCATAAGTCGATCTATCTCCCTTCCTCCCCCTTTTTCTTCTTTCAGCACTGGCATACAAACCATGCTATTTTAACTTCTTTCCTGTTCTCCCAGTTCTTCTGGAACATTTTATTTTCAACAGTCAACTCATTTGGAGAAGTGCCATGCTGAAGTTCAACCGTGTACAATGTTAACTGTGTCTCTGCCAGCAGCTGAGGACTTGCATCACACCACCTTCTCCAGCACCCCTTGATTAAACAATTTGAGTTCCCCTCTCTGAGAAGTTAGCAGAAGGTTTAAGCAACCCTCACTCCCATCACACTCCTTTTATTTCTTCCACCCTCCCTCTCAAAAATCCTTCTCACTCTCTGAAGAGTAAGATGGAATTTCTCATTCTCCCCCCAATTAACACTCAGCAGACCTCCTGCTCACCTCCTGTGGGCCCAGAGATTTCTTGGTTGTTTAGTACCCTAGAGTGAAGCAACTGCTGGAAAAGCAAGCAGGCATTTGGACTGATGAAGTTCAACATCTCTGCTGAAGCCAGCAATTGGAAGTTCATACTTGAACACATCAAGTATGCAAGTTAAGCAAACCATACAGTTCTGGTACTGGTAGCAGATCATATTCATCCAGAACAAGTTTGTAAAATATATAATCTTCTACTTCAAAGTATAAAAATATCTGTTAAGAGTCATAATAGGAGAAATACATGATGCTAAAGGAGTATTTGCATTATTTTTCTTCTATAATAGACTGGAAGTGTAGCAAAATAGAAGGAAACAAAATACCAAAAAACAACTCAAGACATTTGGCCTTTGTAGACCTTTCCTGATCTGTGGAGAACAGGACCTCATTTCTCCACCAGCAGCTTCTTCCAATCCCTATTTCACTGGGGACTTTTGCATTTGTCCCTAGGTTTGCCTGGTGAAAGCTTCAACACGGGACAATATTAGTTAATGAGTAGTACACAGCTATTCACCAGTTTCACACTTTCAAGTCCTTTTTATGGAGTTTCTTACTTCAAAGCAGTGTTGTTCTGCCCGTTTAAGGAAATTATCCACAACACCACACAGAGAAAGTGTTACAGTACACTGAGGTAATCTCAATTTATATTATAACTCCACACATGTTGTTTGGAATAACGGGAAAACCCAATAGGAAATGCTAATTCACACTGGGTTTCTGGGAGCTCCAGATTTCAAGAGACATCTTTTGAGCTCTTCTGAAGTAATCTTCCTCAAACTGTAAGTTGTACTATTATAAGACTTAAGTCCTTCCCATTTCCTTTTTAAGGCTAAAATTAAACTTGCCCATTCCTTGGGGCCCAGAGGAACATCTGCCAGATGTCCAGACATCTATGTTGAACAATAGTCATCTACTTGTCAACTCTCTTTTTAATCATCCTTTTATCGGTCTTCGTAAAAGCCAATTCCTCTTTTAAGTCAAAGTGCACAATGCTAACGAATTTTGTTATAAAGGTCACTGGATTGGAATGATCGTATTTTTTTCCATTTCCACTTGCAGTTGCCTTGCTTTCCCTTTCCAGCACCCCATTATGTACTTATATTCTCCACACTCCAAACATAAACATTATTGTATTTTTAGTTTTCTTCTTGCAATAAAATAATATTTTTTAATTATGGAAGGAAATTGTAGACATGACATCTCAAGTTTCTCAACAACATAACCTGGTGTGAAGCTAGTGAAAATGTAAAATGAAATCAAGTAATTCTTTAAATATTTTTAAAGAAGTGGTTCATAGGCTATGTCTAGTAGGTGTGAGAAAAGTGATTAAGAAAAGCATATTTTAAATACTGGAGAATAAGCTACCAATCCTTACTCTTTCTATTAGAGATTGGACCAACAAAAGATTCTGTGTGCCCCAAACCAAAAGCAATTGAAAGCCATTGTCTGAATGAAGAAATTTATGCCCGATTAGGAGAAACATCCATGTCACCACCATGGCATGAATTAAGATCATCTTTCTGGAGCTCCTTTAAAAATCAATGGGTTTTGGGATTTTTGTTTGTTTGGGATTTTTTTTTTTTGGTGGGTAGAATTATTTTGAGTTGGTTTGGTTTGTTTTTTTTTAAATAAAAGTTCTTCAGCTAGAATTCTAACAGCAAGGTGAACTTCAGTCTGTCTGAGCAGAACCACAGCAAGAAGCACCATCAACAAGAATGTAATTCTCTGAAGAGGTTTCAGTCTCATAGTGAGGAAACCCAGGAGAAAAAAAACCAAAAACCAACCAAAAAAAACCCATTAAAACTACTGCAATGTGGTTTGGTTTTCTAGGGCATTAAGAAGCCCTCCCAAAAAGATCCTGATCTTAAGTCTCAGAGCTGTTCTTGGATTGCACATGCCACGTTCAAGGGCAGGCTATCTGCAGGGCACCCTGTAGTGCCAGCACTGCGCTGACCTCCCCAGAAGTAAGAGGAGATTTCACAGCTCTGAACCACAAGCACTCTGCATACGGTCCATATAGGGGATGGATATTTGGGATCTGACCCAAATAAGCAAAGGTCAGTGGGCAATTTTTCAATTTTTCTTCAACGGCCAACTTAGACCTGTGCAGAGGTCTGAAAAATCCATCAAAAAAAATATCACCTCGAGGGGGAGGAAAAAAAACCAAAACGCCACCACAACAGCAAAACCAAACAAACAAACAAACAAAACCCCAAAACCAAAAGCAGTCAGCCTCTCCTTTTGTCAAAATATAAGATTAAACATACCTGAAATGGTATGTTCCTTGGCCTTCTTCTGAAAGATGGAGGCAACCAGAGAATCTCAATAATTTGGGTGACACATCAGCAACCGGAACTTAAGAAATGCACAGTTGATAAAGCAGTAATATCCTCCCGAGGTATATTAGATTACACATTAAAACATTTCTTCCACAGCAAAAACAAAACGAGGGCATTGATTTTTAACCTCTAAGACGGATCTCAAGTTCATCACCCGTCACTGCAATCCTCAAATCTTTCTGGTTTTTTGCACATCTGGGAGGGCGTTCTGATTTAGATTCACCGGTCCCCCATCCTGCCTCTTAACATCTTCCCATATTTGTTCTCAAACACCTCAGAATAATCAATGTATGGACATCACTGACACCCTTCCATGGAGCTGTGCCTTCAAGCTCAGCAGCGCCGCACCCCAGCATCCCCCTCATGCATTTCAGGATGTATTTTGAACTTTTCTGAGGAACTGCATCTACTGTGCAGCCGATGTGCAGATTTCAGTGGGTGGGAAATGACCCGAGGCCTGCTTTGGGTCTACTCAAAATTGCTTCAGATTAAAAGGTGGGTTAAAAACAAAGCACACGAATTCCTGCTCAACTGCTATCTCGCTTTAAAGATCTCAGGTTTCCATAATGACATTAAAATCACAGTAAGAATGTTGCTGTAAGTTTTCAGGAAAAAACAGTATTTTGTGACACCAAAAAGACAGCTGTGAAAACTGTTTTGCTTTTTCCAAGAGAAATTATGTATGTTATGATGCTCTGAGGAACCCACTAAAAGCTTGCCAGCATCGCTTTAATGCAACCTAGTGAGTGGGGAGAAATATTCCATCTTAATTTAAAACACATCCAAAAGAAGGAATGGTCTTGAAAATGTTAAAAATCCCAAAAATTAGGCATCATCACCTAGGAAAAAAAGAGACATTTCATGATACCCTCTGGAAGAACCTGAGCAGCCTCAAGCTGCACGCACTTACCTCCAAATGCTTTCAGAAATCTAAAAATATATGCTTATATACACTATATACTTGGCCAACTGATCAACCTCCACAATCCTGTGGTCTTTAACCAAAGAAAAATATCTAGAAAGGTGACCTCCGCATGAAAGCATCAGAGGAAAAAAGCCTGAGGATGTGTTTCTCTGTGTGAAGGAGAATCTGAGCAATTTCCTCCAATCCTCATTTCCTGATAGCATGAAGACAGCGAGAAGACCCATCACAATGTTGTGCATTGAAAAATCTGAAGGGGAAAAACCTTTAGGGGGAAAAAATCATGATTAAGCCAGCTCCTGCCCAGCAAAGCCTCGAAACATGGAGAGACATCCACAATGTTAGGAGCACTTCCCATCTCAGCTTTGTCTACTCTCTCTCTCCTCCATTTTCTGGTGGAGCTAGAGAACATGACATGGCTTACCTGACTCAGATCACAGCTCTCTGCCAAACTAGTCACTTCCTCTTAGACATGCAAGCAGCTTCATGAGACAAACAGACCCCCACAGACGCACACACAAAAGCAGGAGCGGAAAGCACTCAAAACTTGGAGGTCCCTCTCCCCTTCCAAACACCAGAGAAACAAATGAAACTTTTGCCTTTTTCTCCCCCCAAAAAAAAAAAAAAAAAAAAAAAAGGAGGGAGGTGAAGGGGAAGGGGGGGAGGAATCCTCTCAGATCACAACTACATGGAGCTCCAGGAGGATCTCTGTGTGAGGAGAATAGAAACCACAGTGCTGAGGGGAGCCGGGGGGCACGGGGGGGGGTGAGGAGAAGGTTACTCCAGAAGACATAAAGAGCCTGTGGACTGTGTGTGTGTGCATGTGAGCGAGAGCGAGGAGAAGCTTTGTGTGGTGGAGCCTGGACTGGAACCAAAGCAGACAGCTTGCAAATGGAGGACAAGGGAGATAAAGAAAGGGAAAGAGGGGGAGAGATAGGGAGAAACCTGCTCCGGGTGGGTTGAGAAAGGGGCAGGGGAGAAAGGCGCCTTCTCCCTTGCCTGGTTTAAAGGTAGGGACACCGGGGAACTGAGCAAGTAGAAGTGGGCTCCTTCCCCTTCCTTTCTTCCCTTCTCGCTCTCCTTTCTCTCAAAGGAGAGCACAAGCGTGTGTAATGGCTCCTGCTCTCCAGCTGAACGCTGTCCTCCTCCAAGCCACCTCCTGCGGGCACCAGCAGCCCCCCCCCAGCCCCGACGCCGCCGGGGACCCCCGCATCCCAACTCCGGGAGAGCCGCGGAGGGGGCACCAGGGCCGGGGTGAGGGACCAGCGGCGAGGAGGGCAGCCAGAGGGGACCAGGAGAAAGACGAGGAGGGGGAAGAGTGGCTGGGAGAGAGGAAGAAAGAGAGCAAGAAGGAAAGAAAGAAAGAAAGAGAGAGAGAGAGCGAGAAGGAAAGAAAGAAAGGAAGGAAGGAAGGAAGGAAGGAAAGGAGGAAGGAAGGAAGGAAGGAAGGAAGAAAGAGGTCACCCGATTGCCTGGGTCGTGCCAGCACGGAGCTTTTCTCTCCTCCGTGTGTCTCCCGTCTCTGATCCAAGTCCACACGCACAGCACCATCCAGACCTCGCACACACACACATATCCTTCTCAAGGCACCCCCCACCCCGAAAGCTCGGCTGGTATCTCACTTATCTCCCCATATTTCCCCCCACCTCACCCCCCCCCCCCACCCCGTAATGCAACAACAAAAAATTAATTAACCGCCTTCCTCCTCCTCCCACCACCACCACCACCACCACCAGCACCTCCTCCTCTTCTCCTCCTCCATGCAAGAGACTTCTCTCTCAAACAAAACACCCCGCTCTCGCTCCCCTCTCTTCTCTCTCTCTTTTTTTTTTTCTTCCTTTCTTTCTTCCTCCTTCCTCCGTTGACCGAATGAATGGATTTCAGAGGAAGGTGGTGGAAAGAAAGACAGGCATAAAAGACCAAACAAAATAACGCACGCACAGACACACACACACACAACAGAGACACACACACACACACACACAAAAACGAGAGATGATCTCTCCAATGCCAAACCAGAGATGGGTTTTAATTGCAAGAACTTACAGGAGCGTCCCGGCACTGCTGCTCTTGCTGCTGCCTCCTCTCCTCTCCTCTTCCTCTCTGCCTAGCTCTTCTTGTTATTGTTGTGGAAGTTGTTTTGTGAGTCTCATGTGCTCCTTGCCAGGTCTCAGCAATGGAGGATCGCCATCTTTCCCTGCTTTTCCCCCCCTCTCTCTCTCTCCCTCTCCCTCTCTCTCTCTCTCCTTCACTGGTTTGCTGCAGCTGCAGATGACCTGAGATATCCGTCTCTCTCTCTCTCTCTCTCTCACCCTCTGTGTCTCTCTCTGAATAATGAGCAACCAGAGGGAGAGAGAGAAAGAAGACAATCTCCTCTCCTACCACACAAAACGCAAGAGCACCAGGGGGTGCAAGAATCCTTTCTAACAACAACAACAACGTGTAGGGGAAGAGGAGGAAAAAGAGAAAGAAAAGAGAAGAAAAGAGAGGAGGAAAAGGCAAGAAGAAAGAGGAGGGAGGTGGAAGAGGAGGGGGGAAAGCAAGCAAGCGAGAGAGATCCAGCAGGCAGACAGATGGAGGAGAAGATGGTAGTGATAGAGGAGGAGGTGTTGAAGATGAAGGAGATTAAGAGGAGGAAGGTGGTAACAAAAAGTTAAGGTTTGGGACACTGAATCACTCACAGGCCAGGGAGGAGGAGAAGAAGGGGGAAAGATCTGAAGATCTTCCCCTTCCAAGCTGTTGCCTTCACAAAGCCTCCTGTGCAGGAGCGCTCAGCAGCTCCTGCGATGCTGGGGGAGCCGCTGGGATGGAGCGCTCTGCTGGGTCATAGCTCTCTTCCAGCCATGACAAAAACCGGTTTCTGCATGCAGATCTGCCCCCGAGGTGATCCCTCAGACACATCCATCTAGAGGCTAATCTTCCCTGAGCAGGGTAAAGAACATAAATGGAGCTGGAGGTTGCAAAGTATAAAACCAGATCTACCACGTGGTTGGTTTTTAATCCCCCTTCCAGCTCGCATTTGATGTGGAGAAAGGACACTCAAATTGTCCATTTCTGGCACGTATTTTGAAGTCTACTCCTGGAAATAAAGACAGTCATCTCCAGGTTTTTTATTTCTCGCAAGCGTTTGGGAGAAAAGAGAGCTTGCACTACTATCACCAAAATCACTTCTACGTTGGTGAAACGTTTTTTTTGGCCGCGAAATAAAATAAATAATTCCACTTAAAACAACTTTTATGCCTCCCAACACCTAGTTGTCTGCCTCTTTGTGACTGATTATTTAAAGCCGTGGAAACTAACGATCAAGGCTCACAAAGAAAGGTATCTGGGTGATGAAGGCAAGCAGACAAAGACAAAGCGGCTGTAGCCTGCATTTTTATTTAGTCTCGTTTCTATTAAGCATTGTCCTGAGCTACTTCTTTTTGCTCGACACCCCCACCTCAGCGCAAACCCCCCCCCCCCCCCCTCCTCCTCCTCCTCCTCCTCCTCCTCCTCCTCCCCTCCAGTCTTTCCACAGCACCAGGTCAGATTCTTTCTGGGGTTATGTCTAGCGAGGAAAGGGGGATGGGGGTGGAGGGGCGGGAGGAATTAGGGTTTACGTGCAGACTCAGTAAATCAATACGCGGGAGTGAGGCAAAATCAATTTGAGCGCAAGGGCATGGCTGGCACTGGGACATCACTGGGGTTTCTCCAGCTCTCCAGTTTTGCATGGCTGGAAGAGAGACTAGAACCACGGAGCTCCGGTTCGGGTGGGAGGGGGAGATCCTCCCCTGCTCCGAGGAAGTTGCATGGGAGTGGGGAACCTGAGGTGATCTCCTGGAAATTCTCTCAGTTCAGCTTTTACTGACTTCTGGGAGAAGCCAGGCGTGTTAGAACTTCATTGTCTCTCTCGAAGACCAAACGCAGGAATACTAGCCATGGCAATAAAATAAAATAATGAAAACCGGTCGCCCAGGTGGTGGTCAGATATTAAACCCATGCATCCTCCGATCTCCCCATCCGCAAGAATGCTGTGAGTACAAAGCACACACGCAGGATCTCTCCCATTAAATCTTCTTTTTCTTTGAGCCGTGCAAGTTAATGACTAAACAGGAGAAAGATCTTCTCCCTCCTCCTCCTCCTCCTCTCCCCTCTTTCCGCTCCCCCCCCTTCCACCCCAAACAAGTGCTGTGAGGAATGGGAGGAAGGATAATATCTGGGCAGAAGGAGCACTGTTGGATTTAGAGAATCCTTCTCAAGGAAAAGGGGAGAAAACACCAAAACTGAGGATTCCTACTAAGACTCCTGGTTTCATGCAGACAAACGGAGCGGACACCTCCTAAGAAGCTGATAAAAGAACATTAAGGAAAAGGGAGGGACTGTCTTTACTGCTGCCAGAATGTGCATGTGTTCTGCCTGCAATTTTCTATAAATCATCCCCATCGCAGGAACAGAGCGCCTGGGCTTTGCAATCTTTGACGTACCATCAACGCCGAGACAGATAATTCACCTCTTTGTCTCTCAGTATTTTAAATTAAAAAAAAAAAAAAAACAAGCAAACAAACAAACAAAAACAAAAGGGGAGGGGGAGAGAAAAACACCCCAAAACAACCTAAAAGAATTAAAAATAAATTAAAAGAGAGCGAGAAAGGAAAGAGCAACCCACAAAACACGTTGCTTCTGACCAGAAAGAAAGAAACTGGATCTTCATGGAGATAGTCTGGAAGTGTTTTCCCGCCCTATCCCCCCAGTCCTTGGGCAGGGGGGAGGGGGACTCCATCCCTCTCCGGTGCCGGAGGAGCCCCCCGAGCCCTCGGACCGCTGGCTTGGCTCAGGAAAGGGCATTTGTGGCTACCGAGAGGAGGGGGGACGAGCCCGGGGGGTGCAGGACCCTCCGCGGGTGCTGGGAATGCGGGGGGACCCTCCCGGCTCGCCCCGGCAATGAAGGGGTTAATCTTGCTGGCAGCCCCCCTGGTCTTAATTAGCCCGGCGGGTTAAGTGTCCCATTAAGTGTCCCATTAGTTTGCTGCTCTCTGGGTGCTGGCGTTTGGGACGTGGGGCAGGGGCCGGGATGTCCCGGGATTCCTCCGGGATGGAGCCCCGCTCCCCACCCGCGGCGGGGAAGGTAGAGGGGAATTTCGGCCTCTTTCTGTCTTCCCAGCAAGGGTGGTGTCCCACCGCCGTGTTGGTTTGGAGCCGCAGTAGAAGGGATGATCTTGGTTGGAAATAAAAGAAATTGAGCCTTTGCTCATTTGTCTGGTCCATGTTCCACCATGAGGTGGTAGCCAGGGGAACAAAAATCCAGGAGTGAGGGGAAAAACCCACAAAAAAAAAAAAACCACAAAAGAATCCCAAAACCAACCAAACAACTGTTTTTGTTTTGTTTTGGTGGTTTGGTTGTTTTTTGTTTTTTTTTCAACAAAGAACCAAACACAAACATCTTTCCAGCCTCCAGGATTGACTGCATCTTTCCTCACCCAGGTAACCCGACCAGCCTGAGCTCGATCCCCAGCATTTCACCCCTAAATCTGGGGCTGGCTGTTGTGCAGTGAGCCAGGTTTGCATGGCCACAGCTGTGTCCTGCTCCTGCAGCCCATGAAGGCAGCACAGCGAGCCCCAGGGCAGCAAGACCACAGGCAGAGGGGAGAGAAGATGGTGTGGAAAGATCAAGATGATGCTATTCTGAATTTCCTTTCCTCCTAGCCCATTCCCCCCCCAGCCAAAGGTGTTTCTCCACGGGGTCTAATTTCCTTCTCAGGATGGCAAAGTGGTAAATTTAGCATGGACAGTGAACACAGACTTAGTGAGCAGGAGACATCAGGAAAGCAATGTGGAAAATAGGACACTGAAAGCACAATCTTTGCACATAGTCAGCAGTGAAACACTGTTGTCAATGTCCACTCACAGAACTGGAAGAGGCTTCTCTTTTTTCCTTCCCAGATTTTGAAGAATTTCTTCTTCCTTTTCCTACAACAAGTTTGTATGAACTTGTATTTATTCTCCTCTTCTTCACAGCTGTTTTATCCTACCAGAGCTAGGCTTCAGAATCTTTATGCAAGAGGCAAGTATTGTATCAGTCTGTAGAATATTATGTTCTCCAGCTCTTGAGAGAATTTCACTTTCCTGTCTAAAAAAGATTAGTAATGTGCTGGTCTGACTTTTACCCTGGTAACTCTCATATTTTTTTAACCTCTGAGACTTTCCTTATTGGGAGAAGACTTTGAGGAGAAGCTAGTTGTCTGGAAGTGCTGAAGTCTATGAAAGACAAGGGACATCATCTCATCAAGAAAATTTTCTTTAAGCAAGTACTCTTATAGACTATAGACGGCAGTGTATTAGAAAAGGTTTACGTGTAAATAGTGCAAATCTAGGCTCTTAAGGACTCTTCAGTAAATTCTCCTATTAAAACATAAAACTTTTAACTAAATTTGAAACGCTTTTCTTTTAACCTGGCAGAGCTCAGACTGGGATCTCCAAGAGCAAGCTCTTCACGGTGAGATCACTTTGTCTGCAAGCACACCCTAGAATGTAGTACCCATGTTGAAAACCCATAGAAAGATGTATTTTCATGCTGCTGAGAATGCTTATGAGAAGTGCCCTGGTGAGGACCATGCTGGGTATTGGAAGTCACTTCCCTCACTGATAGATGCATAAGTGGCAATTATTAGAAATAGAGGTTTTGCTCCCTTAGGGAAGCTGAATCCTTTGGCAGTCGAAATGCTTGAGTAAACTCACAGTTGGGTTTTTATACCTGCCCCCAGTGTTCCTCAGGAACTCTTGACTAGGACCAGGACTCAAGAAATCACTTTGCAAAGAGAACCAGTCCTTCTCCAAAACCTTTTAATTGAGGCGTGAGACAGGAGTAATGGATGAGTGGCGTTGGCAGGCTGTGGTAGACCGCAAGGTGGGTTTGGTGGGTGCCACAGGTCACACTTCCCCAGCCTCAGGACACGTCTGAGAGTGCAGGCAGCAGAAAAAAACTTGCGTTTAGAGACCAGTGAAACTTGCAGTAGAGTTAATGAAAAAGAATTCCTCCAGTGTTAAAATTAACTGGGTTGGAACCAAACTAAACACATCCGCTAGTCACTAAAATGTGAACCACAAATGGCCCTAGATCTTCATTAAGTAATTTGTCGGCATGCATCCACTCTTCAGTGATAAGTTTGGTTTAATAAAATAATAGAATGCAGTCTAGTCAAAAGGATGTTTTATCCACCACTAGAATACAAGCAACAAACTTGCAAAAAATCTGCAATTACCATGACAAGGATTTCTAAGGAACTAAAGGCACATCCTGACTTCACTTTGTGCTAAAAAGCGGTGACCATGAAGCTTAATCAAATTCACTTCTTTTTTTTCACTTTTGGAACCTTTAGAAGCAAAATATTCTTTGCTGTAGGTGCAAATTAAGTTTTATGAAATTCAGTCCTTCAAAAGACACAGCTGGATTTCATTTACCTTCAGCATGGCTTTAGATGGAGTCAATGAGATTGAAACTGCCGTCATTTTACATCATCTGACCTTTGGATGATGACAACAGTTTGCAGGTTGGGATATGGTATCCCAATATTGCATTATGCTCACTGCTAAGAGGACTTCAGGAGAGAAACATTTTGATTTTGTCTTCAGAGGAGAGAGGTACTGAGTGATTTGTGAAATGATTTTGAATTTATGGGTTAGGTACAAATAGTTTCTGGCTATATTTACTGGTCATTTTTCAGAGTGTGCCCCCCTCCTTGTGTATTTTACTAGATGTATGCAATTCAATACAAATCTATTTTTGCTTGTATACCCCTGAGAAAAGCATTTCCTTTTTTTTTTCCCAAGACCTAAATACAACCCTTGTATCTCTTGATATGTCTCTCTAACACCTCAGTATTTTTGAAACTTAAGCTCTCAAATACTAGCCAATAATTTTTATTCTGTGTGTCCTAACCAACCTGTATAATATACAGCCTCCAAAAGGCCTGAGCTCCCCTTCCTAGCTGGTTTTCCTGATACCTAATTTTTCTAGACACACCATAAAATTGATCAAGGCCACCTCTGGCTTTGTAGGGAAGTACCTGCTACCACAGAATAATCTGTCTGGTATATGCAGTTTGATGACATTTTTATTGATACATTACAAAGTTAGACCAAGTTTCTTCTTTTGAAGCAACTCCAGCAGGTATTTTCATTGCCTGTGGAAGGATTTCAGGCGTAGTTGATTTCCCATCTTGCATGCCTTTGAAGATATAAAAAGGAAACAATGTATTTTATCTTCTGCTTTTTGAAATGCTTCAGTTTATAGTTTATTTCCTAATGAAGTTGTTTCTTCGTCAGCTTTTGCTGAAGTCCCTGTGGTGCCCGTGGGTCAATTCCAGTTCATTTTCCCTGGGAGCAGAGGGATGCACACTGCAGAAAGTGGAACATTGCTGAAGTGCCTGCCAAAGCTCCATTCTTCTAATAATGTCGTTTGTTTTGGGCACACCTTTCCTCTCTCTGAGCTTGTCACTGCCGCTGCTGCTCTGGAGAGGTTTTGACAAAATCCCTCTGAAGATTTTGCTCAGGATTTTGAACCTGTGGCCAGCACAAAATCAAGGTCTTCCTCATCCATTTGCTGGCCGTTCATCTCTGTTAAAACATTGAATTTTCTCTAATCCCACGTATTTATGGCACTTTTAATTTTTTTTTCCCTCTTCCACATCTCCAAATGATCAGCCAAATCCTCAGCTGATGCAATTTGGCTGGCTTCATTGACTCCAATGGATAAACTGCTAATTTAAACCTTCTGCTTGGCTCATTCTTGCGTCTAATTGGGTTAATAATCTTTACCAATTCCTTTCAGTAATTTAGAGATTTCTCTATTTTCTTGTAGGTGTTATGTAGTGAAATTATGTGTTTCTCTCCATTGGTGTTTTATCTATGATACAGGGATAGCTCATAAAGCCTTAGTCTGTTTTAAGAATTCCATTTCTTTTCAGCTCCCCTTTCTGATGTCTCCAGAGTTATTGTCTCCTAATGCCACCCTGACCTCCTTTATTTTAAACCACACTTTTGCTGAGTTTCTCTCTGCATTAATTTAATTTAATATGCTATATTTCAAAGGAACCTTTCTGCAACATCTCACCTATACTCGTATTGTGACAATTATGTAGAAGGCATTTTTTCCAGTTTTTATCTTCACAGCTGTTGTGTTTTCTAGAATAATTGGAGATGCACCATTTGTGATGTGAGTTCATATTTCCAGTGATTACACTGCAGACTGATCTAGTCAGGGTTAGCCAATCTTGTTGTCATGAAATGTGACCTCATATTTAAGAGACTGGTGCTACATTGCATATTAAAAAACAAACAAACAAACAAACAAACAAACAAACAAACAAAACCCTAAAAGAGACCTAAAAAACCCCAAAAATTTAAATATCTTTCATAACTTATGGATGTTCTTACCTGTCTTGTGACTGCACATAGTAATGGATTTTTTTTACACTAACATATGGAAACAGCTGAGTACATTTTGCGTCCTTTTTTTTCCAGCACAAAAAATATCCGGATTTTCCAGCTCTTTTATGGAAACCCAGGTTTTTGAGGTGACTGGGTGGATCCCATTAATAGGGAGAAGGTAGAACAAAAGAAAGATGCAGAAAAGAACACAAGAGAAAGTCCATAAATAGTACCAGCAGACTTGGAAAAAAATCCTCACCTATAATTGCAAAAATATTTCAGCATCCCATTCTGTCTTCAGAAAGGTAACAATTATTTATACATATCAGTCTCTATGTAAATGCCACCTGTCCAATCAATATATTAATATTTGAATTAATTTCAAAAGAAGATGGCAGAAAAAAAAAAGCCATCATTTCCTCAGTAATGAACTAATTTATCTGAAAATCTGACAACTGCAAGTGGGTGGTACTCCTTTCGGTGTAGTCTTTCAAAAGATATAGCTGCAATCAAGCTGGTACTTATTATTCTAATAGTAAAACATGCCGAGCATCAAAACTTGACATGGAATGTAATGAGAAGTGATATAATTGAGCAGAGATTTAGCAGATATGTTAGTTATGTTATTGTGAGAGTGATTTCTGCTCTGGGTCTTGAAAAGTGGGAAGGGAAGGGAAGGGAAGGGAAGGGAAGGGAAGGGAAGGGAAGGGAAGGGAAGGGAAGGGAAGGGAAGGGAAGGGAAGGGAAGGGAAGGGAAGGGAAGGGAAGGGAAGGGAAGGGAAGGGAAGGGAAGGGAAGGGAAGGGAAGGGAAGGGAAGGGAAGGGAAGGGAAGGGAAGGGAAGGGAAGGGAAGGGAAGGGAAGGGAAGGGAAGGGAAGGGAAGGGAAGGGAAGGGAAGGGAAGGGAAGGGAAGGGAAGGGAAGGGAAGGGAAGGGAAGGGAAGGGAAGGGAAGGGAAGGGAAGGGAAGGGAAGGGAAGGGAAGGGAAGGGAAGGGAAGGCAAGAGTTAAAAAAGGGAAAAGAAAAAGTTTCAAATCTGACTTGATTGCCGTAGTACCCAGAGAAGGGGATTCAGGAGAAGGCTGAGGTGTGGCTGGAATCACATGTTGATGCTTAGTGGGATCAGTCTGGGACAGATTGAAAGGGACATCGTGGGTATTAGGAAATGCAGCAAAGGCAAAGTTTTTCAGAACAGCCACAAAGAAATTATGTGGCTTCATTGAAAACACTAAGGGTTCCTGTTTCGGATGAAAAAGGTGAGGGCAATATCAAGTTTGCAACTCTTCAGAAGGAAAACCAGGTGAATTACATATGTAAGGGGTATAATCATGTACATTCTGCAGCCAGTTAGCTCCAGTTCAGTTGAGTGTGCACTGAAAATTGCTCCCTGTCTCTAGACTGGATTATCATACTTGTTGCTGCTTGCCTGTTCTGTTCTCAGTGGGGTTTTTTTGCCTGTGGAAGCTTCTCCCTGGTGCCCGGTTGTTCTCCAAGGTCCAAGTGTGCATGTTGTATAACATGTTTCTAGTCATTGTGACTGCAAATTAAATTCTGATAAATGTGCCTCAAACACAGCTGATGCAGGTACTTCTGAGTCTGGAGAGAGCCTGGAGCAATAGCTCCAAGAGGTTTGGACCTTCTCATTCATCTCAGTATGTTCTTAAATTGTCATTCTTCACATTCTTCTAACTTAAACGTCAGCTTTAGAGCTGGGCTCACATGTTTAACTGTTTCCCTTTTGATCATTTCATAGAAGCCCTCTGAAGTTTTTATTCCCTAATTTCAAAGTGTTTCTTGTGCCTTCCAGGTGAGAAAGTCCAGAGCTACAGTGATATCTGTTTTCCCTCTTGACAACTTTCAAGCTGCAAATGGGAATTTCCAGTGCAAGAACCCACGGCACACTAGAAAAAAGCATAGGGACTCCAACAAATTAATTGGTTTGCCTACCTACTTAATTGTCCCTGGGATTAATGTACTGAGTGATTAATTGCCTTCATAGCCAGTTACTCAGGGGTTTCAAGGCCTTCAGTGTAAAATCAAGCTGCCATGTAATTTCACAGCAGCAAGAGCCCTTTGGCACACCAAGTCAGTGTGGTTTGGTGGTGAGCAGCTCAAAATGTCTATTCACTCTTGGTCTTGCACTCCTGGGGTTGGAGGGCTGGTGTTAACCAGTTTTCTTCCACCAAACCCTACCTGATTGTGCTGATCAAATGTCAATTCACAGCAGTTGGTGCTCCAGGAGTTTATTCAGGCATCCATCCTCCTCTACTGCTAAGTCATTAAGTTAAACAATTGCTCTTTGTCCCTTGGGATGGAAGGATGAGCAGAGGAGGTGTGAATCACAGGAGGTGGACACTTGGCATTCCTGGGCAGTGTGCAGCTCCTGTCCATCACCAGGAGGAGCCCAGTTTCCCAGCTGACCTCTTCTTCTGCCAGGAGCTGTTTTTCCTTGGTCTTCCCCAGCAAGCAGGGATGAAAGCCATCCTCAGACTAAGCTCTGAGATAAGCCACAGTTTTTAGCCTGATGGGTAAGCCCAGCCAGCTTTGTGCTTTCCCTGTCTCATAAGGATTTCTTTGCCTTGCTAAGGTCTCATCTGCATCAGGAAATGGACCAGCCAAGCTCTTGCAGTATCAATATTTCAGTATAACCAGTCCATTTCCAGTGCAGACAAGCCCTTAAGACTAATCTTCTTGCCTGACACGCAACCCCAGTTGCAGAAGCCTTGGAACATGTTTTGGAGTCCCATTTCACTCCTGGATTATGAAGCCTGCCAAACCTTTTCATTTTGTTCAAGGCTTCCTGCCATTTCAGTGTTAGAGCCAACCTGATTCCAGATCTTTTGCCCACCAGCCAAGGAGTTTCAGCCAAGCCACATATATCCTGCCACCAGGATGCTCCTGCTGTGCCAAGCTCAAAATCCTCCTCAGTTCTTCTGTCCATGGATGTCCAGCCTTGTTCAAGCATTAGCGACTTGAGGAGTGGACATTTTGAGGCCAGAATGTGGGTTTGGAGGTCTATTAATTTTCCTCATTGTTAATTTTCACAAATGGATACAGAGCCACCTGCTCCTGGAGAGTTCTGTGATCTAAGGGCACCAGTACTCACCACTGACTCTAATCTTGCCTTGCAAGATCAAGAAATTCCATTGTTCCCATTCAATCCTTTTCCTAGTTTAACCATCTAACACTGATTTCTTCATCAGCTTACCTCTGTGGAAAGAGCAGGCAAAGAAAACGTTTTTCTCCTGCAGTCCTTTTTTCATGGTTTTCTACATCCCATTATTCTTGCTTTAAGTTACTTTACATATTATTAAATTATGTGAAAAAACCCCAGAACACCAAAACACCTAAGAGACTTGCAGTGATGCAGATAGATGTATCTTATGAAGAACTTAAGAGTAAGTACACATCACAGGGTGAATAGGTTTTTTTGCATTTTGTAGTTTTCAGTTTTAATAAGTCTCACACACTATTCCTAATTTTCTTTTTTTATTTTTTATTTTTAAAATTCGATTCCAAGACAGACCAGCAAGGGCAGGTTTATATGCAGTTTTTAGCATTGTGGGAATGCCCTACAAAAAGAAGATTGCAGCAGACACAAAAGTTTCACCGTATAGCAGTAACTCCTCACTGTGTAAAATTCAACAGCACAAAAGAATCCCACTGCTTGAATGCTCTCAGGTAGGAAGTGCAGTAACTCCTGCTCATCCCTTTACTGGGGAAAAAGAAAAATCAGTCACCACATCCAGATCACACTCCTGGCTGTTTTCCTCACAATTTCGACCTCACTTCTGCCAAGTTTTGTCAGGGCCTTCTGCTTACCTTAAATCTAAAATATCTCCAGTACCTGTCAGCCAGGTCTGTCCTCTCTCATTTGTCCCATCCCTTGGGGACCACTCTGAGGAGCAGCATTCCTGTGTCCTTCCCAAGGATCCTCTCTCCAGCAGGGCTGGCTGTCCCCAGGGCCCCGGATTGTTGCCACATTTCTCTTCTTAGAGAAAAGCAAAGCACAACTTCCCAAGAAATTTCTAAAATTCATTTTCTCTAAACCTAAAAAAAAAAAAACAAACCACCAACCCAAACAATTCTTATCTCATTTACTACATCTATATTTATTCACAAATAAAATACATTATTAAAAATTATTTGCCTAAAAAAATTAATAATTAAATTCCAACATAAATATGTTAACTCACTAACCAATTAAATATAAGTATATATCAAGACTGTCAACTGACAGTCACAAAATACTTAACAAATTCAATTTAAATATAATAACTATAATAAAAATATAATATAGTATAATATAACATAACATAACATAATATAATATAACAATATAATATAATATAATATAATATAATATAATATAATATAATATAATATAATATAATATAATAATATAATGCAATGTAATGTAATGTAATGTAATGTAATATAATATAATGCAATACAATGCAATACAATACATATAATAAATATAATATGATATAATATATTATAATATAATATAATATAATGCAATACAATGCAATACAATACATATAATAAATATAATATAGTATATTATAATATAGTATAATATAATATAATATAATATAATATAATATAATATAATATAGTATAATATAATATAATATAATATAATATAATATAATATAATATAATATAATATAATATAATATAATATAATATGATATAATATAATATAATATAATTAACATAATATAATATAATATAATATAATATAATATAATATAATATAATATAATATAATATAATATAATATAATATAATATAGAATAATTAACCTTCTAATAAAATAAAATCCTCATCACTATTCCTCTCCTTCATCAAAAACAAAAATATCTACATTTATTTCCACTGGGATGTCTCCCTTCATCCACCCATGCCTTTCACCTTGCTCCACCAGCCCTTCCCAACTCATTTCTCTCCACTGGGCGCTCAGTTGAATCCAGTTCAGGTTGAAATCAGGGCTGGGAAGGGCCTTGGAGACCAAAGATGTGACCTGGAACAAAGTGTTGGAACCAAATGCTGTAGAGATGAGGAAATGTTTGTCTAGAGGGACATCTAACTTTTCCTGTCTCAAAAAAAAAAAAAAAAAAGTTGTTTGTGAAAGGTAAAAAAAAATGCTCGGATTTTGAAATGTGAGTGCTGTTGATCATGTTCTTTGGTTTATTAAGAAATGCTCTTGCAAGTGAGGACAAAAATCAAATTAATCCCATTCCCTGCCACTAGTGGCTCTTTTCCCTGAGGTATTGGGAGGATAAATCATTTCCTCTTCTCTCCTTTTCTCTGGAACATAAAAGAGCAAGATGCAGCAGCTTTCAATTGATCTTCCTGAGAAGCATGGGTGTATTGGGTCACCTCAGCCATGCAATGGAACACAATTAAACCTGTTCTAAAGTATTAAAAAACAAACCACAAAAGGCCACAAATTAATCCAGGCACTTCTTATTTCAGGTTTCTTTTCATTAATCAGTATGTTATTTTTAATGGCCATTCGACTTAAATAAAGTCGTCAAAAAAACAAACTTTTAAATTCAAGAGAGGTTGAATATTTAGAATTTTCTTTTTGTTCTATTCAGAAGAGGAGGTAAAAAACCGTAAAAAACCCTCATGACCCTATTTCACTGTATTTTAATTTAATGACTCATTTTCTGATTA
Source organism: Passer domesticus (assembly GCF_036417665.1). NCBI lineage: Eukaryota > Metazoa > Chordata > Aves > Passeriformes > Passeridae > Passer > Passer domesticus. Next base: position 78,044,163 of record NC_087512.1, on the reverse strand, counting down.
AAAATTATCAAAGACATAACAGTAGTATTTTGGTAAAACTGTATAATTTCAGTTGTAAAGTTATAACTTTCTGTATAACTTTGTGTATAACTGTACACAGAAAATTGATATCTCAAAAGTAATCATTTCATGCTTCTATGCATTTGTCTAGCAGAAAGTGCTAAACAAATTCCAACTGAGCCAATTTTTAAAATCATTAATTGGCAATATATAAATGGTATCCAAATAACTTATTGATAGCTGGAGAAGTTTAAAAAAATAGTCTTCTCTAACAGAGGCTTGAATGAAAGGGTAGTTGCACTGAAATATATTAATATTTTATAATTTTTTTTTCTGTGAATGCAGTGGAAGTAATTTGAAGACTTTTGAAACAGGAATTTAGTATTTTCACAACACTTTTATCACCACACTTTAGAAGCTATGGGCATCCTAGATTAAACAGATCCATTCTGTAGTCTAGGAATTCGTGAAAATTATAACCACAGTCATTGAGATTTGCAGAAAAATTTAAGTGGAAGTTGTAATCCATTCATCTTGGCAAATTTCGTAGAATTTGCATTTGCATTCCAGTCACATAAATAATATTCAACATAAAAGTGAAGCAAGCATCTTTAAAAATATTGGGTAGGAATGGGAGATGCTAAAGACTAATACTGAACTAAGGTTTTGCAGGCAAGTGTTATCCAAAAAACACCAATATATTACCAGAGCATTCAAAATGTTGAGAAGAGTGGAGGAGCAGGGTGAACAAACCAAAATTTGGAAGACCATGGCAGATCTGTAATAAAGGTGGAGCAACACAAAGTCTTTCAGTGCCAGCGCTGCCTGGAGAAAACTTGCAGTTTACAGGGGAAAAAAGTGCCCACGTTTAAGGCAGAGGTGGGTTTGGCTGAGCGAAGAAGGAAAGGAATAACCACGAATTATTCTAACTCTGGCATCCACAGGCACCTCCTGTGGCAAAGAGGGGCACAAACCACATTCTGGTGGGTGCAGCTGCACTGATTTCTGCACCAGTGCCTCACGCCCAGCTCCTGTCCTTCAGCATCTGGTGGGGCTGGGCACAGGAGGAGTGCTGGAAATGGAATTGCCAAACACAGGAAACAATTTGAGGGAGAATGAGTGCCAGTCGGGTTTGATCAGCCTGGAAGCCACGCTTCCCAAGTGTCCTGAGCTGCAGCCTCGTCCTGTTTCCACTCAGAGTTCTTCCAGCCCTGTCACTTTCTCACCCCGGTTTCTCTGGGGAGGTGAAGCTGGTGCAACAACAGCAAAGGTGAAGTCGGTGCAACAGCAGCAAATATTGCTGGAGGAGGACATTTCTGCCTCACTGCTGTGTGTATTCCCCGTTGCTGAAGGCAAAGTGAGGTTTTCCTTGAAGATCAAAGGATTTCCTGTAGGGTGATTGGTATCTAAAAAAGATTTCATATGCATGATGAGCTTGCACCTTTCTGATTCATTCCTGCAGCTGGGGAGCTGCACTGCTCACTGCCACATAAACAACGTGTGCCACCACTCATTAACTGTTCCACTCTAATTAATGCAAACCTCCCCACCAACCACAACAGCGCTTGACTCAAACCTCGAGGGCATCTCATCTTCCTTGCTCCCAGAGTGGTGCTTCCCTCTGGATGTAGTCCCACCATCCTCATCCTTATCAGCAGCCTCTGGCACCTTTGGATCAGCTCAGGAACTGGCTTTTCTGTCTCTGCAAGCCCAGGAGCAGAGTGGAGAAGGAGGAGCACCCATGCATCCTTGGTTTTAACTTTACAGGCAGGGGAAGGATGCTTCCCCTTGCTCCTCCTCCAAAACCCTGCTTCTGGTCTCACCTAGCAAGGCCATGCTGTGGCACAAAAAGCAGCCTCTTTGCACTCATTTGCTAGGCTTTTTTTTTTTTTTTTTTTTTTTTTTTTTTCCCCCCATCTTCAGATGGTCCTTTTCAAAAGATTAGGCCCTTTCTGCCATGCATCTAAACAAATAGAGGAAAAAAAAAAGTACATCTAGATGTACTTGCACTTTGCTCTTTTATGGAAGAATTGGTCAGTGCTTCAGCTCAGAAAGGATTTTAAGGAGGGGAACAATATCCCACGGGGCCTCAGTCAGCTTTCCCTCTGTTTTCCAAGGTAGCAAGTGCCCTTCATGGCTGCAGAGCACAGTGGATCCCCACCCTGCACAGAGCAGAGCATCTTGTCAAGGCTTGTGGCCACACTAGGAAATGACCTTATACAGAAAACTGCAAACTACAGCACTGCTTAAAAAGGAAATTGGGCTCATTTGAGATTGCCCTGGCTCATGCAAACACACAAGCATGTGTGTGTGTGAAGGCTGCATGCGTGGGAGCACAGAGAGCTGTGTGAGCAGGGTGCCTGCGAGCCCAAACAACCTGTTGGAAAAGGGCAGGAGAGCCACAGGAGCACCACAGACCTCAGCTGGCTTGCTCAGCCCCACTGGAGACGCTCAGAGACCCAGGTGATGCCCATAACACCAACCCCAAGCAGAGAAGAACAGAAATCTTCTTCAGCCAGTCAAAGGGAGTTGATTTTGGCTGAGCTACTGTAGAACATTTGATAAAGTCAAAGTTTTGGCAAGCTCCAGGCTCCTCAATCCAGGCTCAATATAGTGAGGATTGTTCTACAGAAATGAAGGGATTGCCTGTTCTATTTTGGCCAAATAGTTTGCAGGGTTGAGTATTAGTAGCACCGTGACTGTCATCCCCATGATGTTAACTCCCCCAGAGGCCCTCAGATTCCTCTGTGTTTGGAGCTCCCAGGCAGCAGCCTGGTGGATTTTCCTCCTCTTGTTTAGGTGTGTGCTCCATTCCATTCCCAATTAAACCTGTTTTGGAGGAGGGTTTGTGGAGGTGGTGGCGTCCACGCCTAGCCAGAGGTGAAGATCTGAGCTGAAGTAAAAGTGGAAGCCTTGACAAGGTGCTGCTCTCTGACACCCCTTCCAAAATTTTCGGTTTCCAAGCTCTGTTCTGGGGTGCAGCACATCAGGAGTTTTTTGATGCAGTTACTGGCCCTGTGAGCCAGCTGCTGATCAAACTATGAGATTGGATTAGAAGCCCCTTCTGGACATGCATGACACTAAGCACAGGGGCAATTACACCACCAAATTCTCACGGCATGCAGTAATACATCCAGTTCTGCAGAGGCTTACCTTATTATTATTTTTTTTTTTTTTTCAGAAAGTGGAGGGGTATACCAGGAAAAGATCTCTCTGTGGCTATTCTGACCTTGTACTCCTTCCTCAAGCACCTGCTGTTGGTCATTGTCAGAGATGGGATCAATCTGACCTAACATGACAAACTCTGCATACCTCAGGTAATTGCATATTTTCTTTTTTCTTCTGCTTGACAATGCTGGTGAATAGTCGAGTAGGATGGAGCCTTGATTTTGCCTGATGCTGTTAAATAAATAATATTAGTGAAGAAGAAGGGAATGGATTAAATTCAAGAGTCTTGACACTACAACATCTCTGCAGCATCACTTTCTGCATTAGGAGCACAACAGACAAGCAAAATAAAATGATGTATATATTAAGGTATACCAGAGTAGGCCTCAATTTTCCACAGAAGTTGCACAGGCTTTCTGATGCCTTACTTTTTATTTAATCAGGAGTGCTTATTTTATTTTATTTTATTTTATTTTATTTTATTTTATTTTATTTTATTTTATTTTATTTTATTTTATTTTATTTTATTTTATTTTATTTTATTTTTATTATTTTATTTTTTATTTTATTTTTAATTTTATTTTATTTTTAGCAGTCAGCTAACGAGCCTTTCAGAGGAAGAATCTGATGGAAACACAAACCCACCTGAGCTGGTTGTGGGCACACTGGCAGTGCTGTGGGGAGCAAAAATCTCCATTTTTGTCCCCAAAATCCTTGACCAGGAGGTAACAGTGTGGTGACAATGGTTTCAGTGGAGCTGGGTTGACTTTACCCTGCAGGATTCCAGATGTGTGCAGACGCTCATGCCAGCAATATACAATAATTTGTAATTCCAGAAAATTCCATGTGGTGATGGCTGTATTTGCATGTCTTCCCTATACATTGGGTGTGGAACTCTGGATGTAAAGGACTGAAGGCTTAACTGCTTTGCTTTCACAAAAAAGTCATGTAATGGACATTTTTTAGGTCCTTCTTCAGTTGTTGATGAATTTATAGCATGAGATATTAACTAGTGGACTGCCATTTTCATTCGTGACTTTTTAATAAAAAATGGAAATTCTAAAAGATTAAATTGTTTGCATGAAGTGACCACTGGAGTCTGAACTTGTCAATCTTTGTTTGCTATATTACAAATTTTCTCTATTTTTCATTAAAAGTTACCCTTTTCTGAAAGAAAAGTGGATTACATTGTGTGTGATTTTTTTAATTAGTTAAAATAAAAAAATATTAATAGTTATATTATAGACACATTTAAGATTTGAAATATAAATATTCAGGAAAAAAAGAGGTTTCATCTTTTCATTCATGAATACCAGAGAGCTAAACAAGACTATCCACATGCTTTGTTTAATCTCATATTACCCAATTTGACAGTGGGGCATGGAAATGTGAAGCATATATTTTGCATATCTTGTATTAACAGAGGCATCTCGTGTATCATGAAGAAGTTCTGCATGTCTTTAAAAGAACAAATCCTGTGGAGAGGTAGCTGGGTGAGAGGTGTAGTAGAAAAACAAAAAAAAAAAAATGAAGTGCCAAGGCTGTAAGTGGAGAAATGCTTGGATGGAGTGGTAAAAGTGTATGAGAACAGAAGCCTGAACCAGAGAAAAAGGATTTAAGGCTCCCTTATGCCCTCAAGATAACTCTCTTAATGAAGAAAAAGTCCTCCATGAGTGGCAGAAATAATGAATTTTGGTGTTCAGCATCTCTTTCTTATGTGCTTTTTCCCATCTCTAATAAAGGGTGAGGTTATTAGCCACTCTCAGGGAAAGAAAAAGGAAACATCATACGCTCAATTATACGAGTGGTTTCTCACTGGGAAAAAAAAAAAAAAAGGGCTGAAGCTGCTGCTCCAAGGAGAACACCCAGGAACCAAATAAAACATCCCAGGTAAAATTGTGCCCTGCTGGTGTGGGTGGCAGAGCTTTCCTTGACTTCACAGTGCTGGGCTTTCACCCCCTGTTTTTAATTGTCTGCTCAAGGTAAACAGGTCTTTTCCTCCTCTGTCAAGGTGAGATAGGAAATTTTTACTAACCCCTTGGTTTTACGTTAGCCAAGATTTCCTGGCTTGCTGGGGATGATAAAATAAACCTAAATTTAAAAAGTGCCCCAGCTCTGAGGCTAGGCGAGGACACCAGCTGTATCTGAGGGTGAAATATCAGAAGACTGCAGTGCTGGAGGAGAGGCTTAGCACATCGACTTTTCTGTTTAAAAAAAAAAATTAAAAAAAAAAATAGTACTTCTGATGATGCAGTGATAAAGCTAACATGGTTATGAAGGCAAGTGACTGCAGACTTTCCAAGCTTAAGGATTAAGGTTTTAGGTTAAGCAGTCCTTCTGGACAGAAAGGGGGAAGGATTAAAAATCAGAAGGAAGATCAGCTGTCTCTGTTCATAATATGGGCGATAGGTAAATTGGAAAAAGCAACGTTGAAATATTTTGCCTTTGGGACTTGAGGGTGGAATGGACATGCAAGGCCACACAGCAAAGGGTGAGTCCTCACAGGTTAAATCCCAGCTGTGTGATAAGGAGTTTTCACATGACATGAGGCTAATCTGTTCACAGCAGTGATGCAGATGATCCCATGGCCTCTTTGTTTTCTCTTTTGTTTTCTTTTTTTTTTTTTTTTTCCCTCCCCTTTGGGATAGTAACTAGCATAATCCACAGATATGAATCTGCAAAACGAAAATTAATGATCTCCTTCTGCTTCTCAATCAGTCAGGAGTATTCAGAGTTCCTCTCTGAGCTTCCAGCAAGGAAGGAATGTTCCTTCAGAAGAGAAAGTGGAGGAAATCAGCCTGATTATTTCTGCCACCACATTTTTCAATGGTCAGAAGAGGACAAGTCAGGAATCTCTGTGGTGTGGGTGATTAACCATTCTTCTTTGTTCTTCTACACACACAAAGACAGCACCCACCTCTTTTCTCTTAAACTTGGTTTGCAGAAACTTGAAATTTTTACAGAAACTGTGTTTCCTTCTTAGAACTTTAAAAGCACCTGAGGTATGTTTATGTTTCACATGCCTCCTCTGTACAGAAGGTGTTACAGAATGGGTTAGGGGGAAGCTGGGGTGTGTGGGACATCTCTCCTGTCATCTCAAATATTTGCAGGGCTAGAAAAATCTATGTCATTTGCACAGTGTTATAGAGAAAAAAAAAAAAAAAAAGAACAAAAACCTAAAACCAGGACCATTTAAATGTCTCTGTTACAAGGCACAGTGAGCAAACTATGACTTTTGGAAAAAAACAGAATGCCACAAAAGGCTGAGTTATAATCAGCTCAGCAGAGGTCATAGCAGGTTGATCCAACAGCCATCCTCACCGAGGTCCCAGTTCCACACAGCATTTAAATGCATGCTTAATTTTAATCACAGACATAAGTCCTGCATGACCTTAATGTTAGGCACGTGCTCGAGTGAATTGCTGAAGTGCAGGTGGAGATGTGGTTTGGTGAGGGCTGGCAGCAAGAAGAAGAAAGAGCCCCTTGCTGTAGGTTCTCATTTGTGGGACTCGGGCAGGATCAAAGGCTGCAGTGTCAGTTCTGAAGCAGGAAATGTCCTCACAACGCTGTGAAGCAGGCAACAGGGGTAAGCAATTTGTAAGGAAGGTGTGGTGGCAGCTGGGAAACGTGGCCCACAGGTCAGCTGTGCAGCCTCCTTCTCTCTGGGCTGCATCCCTGCAGCCCTTGTGTTCCACAAGGAATTTAGGAAATTATTGTGGTCAATGTCTGATGACTTCAGTGGGAGAAATTCAACTCATGCTCTGCTTATTTTGCATAATACAAGTGTACACACACTGTTTGTTGATACAAGGTTGAATTTACAAGTCTGGTCCCTTTACTGTGGTTCTTTTGATTTTAAAGATGTTGTTCTCCTGATGCAAATTCTTCTAATTCATGATAAATGGGGAAGAGAATTTTTCTTTTGAGAACATCAGACCAATACCCCAATGGTTAGGTTCCTCAGTATATTCACTTGCCAGTAGTACTAAACTATCAAAAGTGTCTTGATATTTATGCCTGGATTTTGCAGCTCTGCTGCCTCAAGAAAAACACTGGAATGGTCACGGCCCCTTATTTACTTCTGGAGTTTTGTCAAATAAACTGAACTCAGATGAGGAAGCATCTTAGATGGGATCTAAACATCAGAATTGTACTCACTGGGCCAAATTCTTTTATACTTGTTCATTGCCCTGTCAGGAACACTCTGGTAGATGCATTGATTTAAATGGGCCAACAAATGCATCAAACAGCCCAAGACATCAGTGTATGAGAACAACCATAAACAAAAATGTGGATTCTCCTAGTGCAGTGTCCAGACTGGCAAGTTTGGCTTCTCTGGACTCCTGGATGACTCTCCTGGGCAAACAACTCTGCTCCTCCACCCATACCTGGGGGGAAAAAAAGACTCTCTGTGCCTTATTTGTGAAAGCCAGCATGGCAAAGGTTATGGTGAGCCCCATAAAGTAAATATTTTTGCTTGAGGATGAAGGAGGATCAGCATGGTTCACAGCTCACCACTGTTTTGCTGTGATTCTGGCCGATGTGGCTGGCAGCACAGGGACTTCTTTATCAGTCCTGCTGCTTGGCCTCAGACAGAAAGTGTGTTCATGACTTGAGCAGATGTTTCTGCTTTTAGGAATCAGCCGTTTCCTCTTTTCCAGAAGCACATGCCAGCACAGTCAATATCTGGAAACCTGCTGCTTCACAGTAGGTCCAGAGTCTAAACTGGTACTTTACTAGAAAATGGTAATAAAGCAGTTTGAATTGCTTTTCATCCTTCATGCTCTTAATGGCTTTCAGGTTCATATGAGACCAATCAATTAATCCTGGTTCAGACCTAGAGGAATGGGATGTTTCCTATGCTCTGAACAGGAAAGAAACCCATAACAGAGATTACCAATCCACTTATTAAGACTTATGTTAACAGTGTAGTCCAACAGAGCCTCCAGCTGGGGTTGGGACTACAGATTTGCAATCTTGTAAATGCCTAATGTTCACTAGTCATATGCTAATTAATTGCTAAATCACAAAAGGCAAATCATAATTATTGTTTCAGGTTAGCAATTCTCCCTGACCTGATTGCATGCTTGCTGTTTGGAAGAATTAATGAATGAGGCTCATTTAGGAACACTCACCTGTATAACCCACAGTTTTAGCTCTGTTAGTTTTTGTTTTCAGGTGATGAAAAACTCTTTTTGATCTGTATTTAGATCTGAACTGCTCTTGGATGGATTCTCCTACACTTCATCATTCTGCAAAGTCAATGAAGTAGTAAGAGCTCACAGAGTGGAAGTGATAATTGCTCTGGTCTTGCAAACATTTTCATTGGACTAAATGTGTCACACCGTGGCCAACCACACTTGCCTAGATTTGTGCAGTCTGGGGTACTTGAAGTTTCCCATTTCAGGACTTCTTTCTGGAGGCAGCTGGGCCACTTGTATATCAAGCCCAAAGTTTTCTAGGTTCTCCTCATATTTGCCCCATGCAGTACCAGCACTTGGTAAAAACATTCCTACTGAAGTTGCTGGTGAACAGTGGCACAGGAATTGCTAAGTGCCCTTCAAAAAATCCCATTAAGATGAGAAGCAAAACTTGTGTTGATCTCAGGAACACAGGGTCAAACTTTTATTTACAAAAAAAGAAAAATAATGTTAATGGCATATTCGAAAACTGATCAAAGAAGGCTTCTCCTGTTCTTTTGTCACATGGTCCTGTGCACCCAAAACTCCCAGAGCAGGGAGTCAAGGGGTTATCAGGAAGCTTTCTGGCTGACAGTCAGGCATATTCACATGTGAGGGCTGGCTGACGTGGCTGAAGTCATGAGGATGCAGAGGATACTGCCTTGGCTCTGAAAGCTCTTACTCAGCTTGCTATCTAAAACTGTCCCAAGCCATCAAGCCTGATGTGTTTAGATACCTTCCAGTCGTTATCTGTTTGTTGTGTGGTGAGAAGGTTGACTTGGCAGCTCTGAAATGACAGTCTAGAAATTGGAGTAATTTCCTTGCTGGGATAAGGTAGTTCTGGCTGTCCTGAGAGCAGCTGTGCAGGAGGGATGAGGCTGCTGCATAAATCCCTAGTCTGAGGTTATCTCACCAACAACCAGGTGCTGATCTGCCCACAGTTTCTAGTCGTATCTGAAAGATTTTGTTGGTTGCCCTGGTAGCCAAAATCCCAGGGCTGTTTCTCCCTGCTGCCCTGTGTTTTCTGGTTCAAACTGGGGCTGCAGGGGAGCAACCCTGGGCAAGGGCAGCTGCACAGGTTCCTGGTGGAAAGAAAGAAAAGCAAGAGGAAAAGAGGGCTGTGGCTCTGGGGCAGTACATGACTCAGGAGGGCTGGGAGACTTTTCTAGCAAGCAAGAAGCTGCTGCAGATGGAGAGGCATTCCCTCCACCCTGCTGTAACTCTAGCCAGCTGGCCAAAGAGCACAGCAGACACTGAGTGGCAGTGGCCCCAGCCCAAGTCCCTGTGCCAGGCTCCTGGCACACCTGTTGAACAGATTCCTTTCTCCCAGCTTTCAGCTAATGTTTCAGAGGGGGCTGGTGAGATATGCTTTGGCCTGGGCCAGAGCTGCAGACCTCACTCCTCATATCTCAGTGCCCACCAGGGCACTGGGGTAACTCAGCCAGGCAGAAAGCACTGTGACCCCAAAATACACGGGGTGATCCAAATATCTGGTGTGACAGAAAAAGCTCAGTTGCTGTGGGTTGGCCAACACTGATGAAAGGAGATAAGAAGATGCCCAGCATGCTGGAATGCAATTTCTTTACACGTCCTGCCTTCTATACATCGTGCTCCACATATCCATGCATCCATCACCCATCCATCCACCCATTATCCACCCATTATCCATCCATCCATCCATCCATCCATCCATCCATCCATCCATCCATCATCCATCCATCCATCCATCCATCCATCCATCCATCCATCCATCTGTCTGTAGCTATGATATTTTATGAAAAATCATTTCCAAGGATTTTTTCCCTCCTGAGAGCTGAGGGCCTTAGGAAAAAAAAGTAAAAAATAACTATCTGCTGCTGGGGAATGCAACAGGTGCATATTCTATTGGTCCATGTGGATTGTTTTCAACGATTGTGCCAAGGCTGTAAGCAGTCAGAGGATTTTGTTGTGCGTTCTATTCTATTCTGTTCTTGTTCTTTGTAGACTTCTAATCATTTTTCTCTATCTGTTCTTTTATTATAGTTTTAAAGTAGCATTTCAATATAATATATAATATAATAAATCAACCTTCTGAGAAAAATGGAGTCAAGCCTCGTGTCCCCACACTTGGATCATACACCGCAACATCCATCTGTCTCTCCATTCATACAACATCATCCATCCATCCATCCATCCATCCATGCACCCATCATCCCTTCATCGATCCATCCTTTCGTCCATCCATCCATTACCCATCCATGCATCCATCCATCCATCCACCCATCTATGCACCACACATCCATCCATCCATCCATCCATCCATCCATCCATCCATCCATCCACTCATTGTTGATCCATCCATCCTTCCATCCATCCATCCATCCATCCATCCATCCATCCATCCATCCATCCATCCATCTATCCATCCGCCCAGCCATCATCCATAGTTCCTTCCATGCATCATCCATGTCCCGATTCATTCATCTACCCATCATCCATGTATCCATCATCCTTCTAGCATCCATTCCTCCATCAATTTTCCATTTATCATCCATGCATTACCCATAGATCATCAATCCATCCATCATCTATTCAGCTCATCCATTAATCCATCCATCCATCCATCCATCCATCCATCCATCCATCCATCCATCATCCATCATCTATCCATCATTCATTCATCTCATATGTCCATCCATCCATCAATCCATCCATCCATCCATCCATCCATCCATCCATCCATCCATCCATCCATCCTTCCTTCCATGCATCATCCATCATCCATCTATCCATCTATTCATCCATCCATGTATCCATGTATCCATCCATCCATCCATCCATCCATCCATCCATCCATCCATCCATCCTTCTTTCCATCTTCCTTCATCCATCCTTCCATCCATCCATCCATCCATCCATTCATGCACCCATCATCCCTTCATCGGTCCATCCTTTCGTCCATCCATCCATTATCCATCCATGCATCCATCCATCCATCCATCCATCCATCCATCCATCCATCCACTCATTGTTGATCCATCCATCCATCTATCCATCATCCATTATCCATCCATTATATCCACACTTCCATCTGTCTCTCCATCAATCCATCATCCATCCATCCATCCATCCATCCATCCATCCATCCATCCATCCATCTGTCGTCCATGCATTACCCATAGATCATCAATCCATCCATCATCCATTCAGCTCATCCATCCATCCATCCATCCATCCATCCATCCATCCATCCATCCATCCATCATCCATCCATCCTTTCATCTATTTCCTTCCATGCATATATCATCCATCCATCCATCTATCCATCCGTCCAGCCATCATCCATAGTTCCTTCCATGCATCATCCATGTATTCATCCATCCATGCCCTGATCCATCCATCTACCCATCATCCATGTATCCATTATCCTTCTATCATCCATTCATCCATCAATTTTCCATCCATCCATCTATCCATCCATCCAACCATCCATCAATCCATCCATCCATCCATCCATCCATCCATCCATCCATCCATCCATCCTTCCTTCCTTCCTTCCTTCCTTCCTTCCATGCATCATCCATCATCCATCTATCCATCTATTCATCCATCCATGTATCCATCCATCCATCCATCCATCCATCCATCCATCCTTCTTTCCATCTTCCTTCATCCATCCTTCCATCCATCCATCCATCCATCCATTCATGCACCCATCATCCATCCACCCATCAATGCACCCATCATCCCTTCATCGGTCCATCCTTTCATCCATCCATCCATTATCCATCCATGCATCCATCCATCCATCCATCCATCCACTCATTGTTGATCCATCCATCCATCCATCCATCCATCCATCCATCCATCTATCCATCCGCCCAGCCATCATCCATAGTTCCTTCCATGCATCATCCATGTCCCGATTCATTCATCTACCCATCATCCATGTATCCATCATCCTTCTAGCATCCATTCCTCCATCAATTTTCCATTTATCATCCATGCATTACCCATAGATCATCAATCCATCCATCATCTATTCAGCTCATCCATTAATCCATCCATCCATCCATCCATCCATCCATCCATCCATCCATCCATCATCCATCATCTATCCATCATTCATTCATCTCATATGTCCATCCATCCATCAATCCATCCATCCATCCATCCATCCATCCATCCATCCATCCATCCATCCTTCCTTCCATGCATCATCCATCATCCATCTATCCATCTATTCATCCATCCATGTATCCATGTATCCATCCATCCATCCATCCATCCATCCATCCATCCATCCATCCATCCATCCTTCTTTCCATCTTCCTTCATCCATCCTTCCATCCATCCATCCATCCATCCATTCATGCACCCATCATCCCTTCATCGGTCCATCCTTTCGTCCATCCATCCATTATCCATCCATGCATCCATCCATCCATCCATCCATCCATCCATCCATCCATCCACTCATTGTTGATCCATCCATCCATCTATCCATCATCCATTATCCATCCATTATATCCACACTTCCATCTGTCTCTCCATCAATCCATCATCCATCCATCCATCCATCCATCCATCCATCCATCCATCCATCCATCTGTCGTCCATGCATTACCCATAGATCATCAATCCATCCATCATCCATTCAGCTCATCCATCCATCCATCCATCCATCCATCCATCCATCCATCCATCCATCCATCCATCCATCATCCATCCATCCTTTCATCTATTTCCTTCCATGCATATATCATCCATCCATCCATCTATCCATCCGTCCAGCCATCATCCATAGTTCCTTCCATGCATCATCCATGTATTCATCCATCCATGCCCTGATCCATCCATCTACCCATCATCCATGTATCCATTATCCTTCTATCATCCATTCATCCATCAATTTTCCATCCATCCATCTATCCATCCATCCAACCATCCATCAATCCATCCATCCATCCATCCATCCATCCATCCATCCATCCATCCATCCTTCCTTCCTTCCTTCCTTCCTTCCTTCCTTCCTTCCATGCATCATCCATCATCCATCTATCCATCTATTCATCCATCCATGTATCCATCCATCCATCCATCCATCCATCCATCCATCCATCCATCCTTCTTTCCATCTTCCTTCATCCATCCTTCCATCCATCCTTCCATCCATCCATTCATGCACCCATCATCCATCCACCCATCAATGCACCCATCATCCCTTCATCGGTCCATCCTTTCGTCCATCCATCCATTATCCATCCATGCATCCATCCATCCATCCATCCATCCATCCATCCATCCATCCATCCATCCACTCATTGTTGATCCATCCATCCATCCATCCATCATCCATTATCCATCCATTATATCCACACTTCCATCTGTCTCTCCATCAATCCATCATCCATCCATCCATCCATCCATCCATCCATCCATCCATCCATCCATCTGTCGTCCATGCATTACCCATAGATCATCAATCCATCCATCATCCATTCAGCTCATCCATCCATCCATCCATCCATCCATCCATCCATCCATCCATCCGTCTATCATCCATCCATCCATCCATCCATCCATCCATCCATCCATCCATCCATCTATCATCCATCTCATCCATCCATCATCCATCCATCCATCCATCCATCCATCCATCCATCCATCCATCCATCCATCTCATCCGTCCATCCATCCATCCATCCATCCATCCATCCATCCATCCATCCATCATCCATCCATCCTTTCATCTATTTCCTTCCATGCATATATCATCCATCCATCCATCTATCCATCCGTCCAGCCATCATCCATAGTTCCCTCCATGCATCATCCATGTATTCATCCATCCATGCCCTGATCCATCCATCTACCCATCATCCATGTATCCATTATCCTTCTATCATCCATTCATCCATCAATTTTCCATCCATCCATCTATCCATCCATCCATCCATCCATCCATCCACCCATCCATCCTTCCATCCTTTCCTCCTTCCATCATCCATGCATCCCTCATCCATCCATCCCTCCATCCATCCATCCATCCATCCATCCATCCATCCATCCATCCATCATCCATCCTTCCATCCTTTCCTCCTTCCATCATCCATGCATCCCTCATCCATCCATCCCTCCATCCATCCATCCATCCATCCATCCATCCATCCATCCATCCATCCATCCATCATCCATACTTCCATCCTTTCCTCCTTCCATCATCCATCCATCATCCATCCATCCATCCATCCATCCATCCATCCATCCATCCATCCATCCATCCACTGACAGCTCTCTGCCTAATCCCCATGTCCTGCTGTCTGTCCGTCCTGCCTGATGTTGGCACGAGCCCCGTGGCCTGGCTGGGAGCAGCAGGCACGGGTCCTGCTCTTCCCTCCAGGAGGATCGGCAGGGGCACAGTGCTGTCTGCTCTCCTAATGCGCTGCCATGAACTTTTACATTTGCATCCCTCAGAGATGTAAGGGTGGGGAAACGGAGGATGAGGGGCAAGGTTTCCCTGTGAAAGTGCAGCTTGCCTGCCCTCCCTGCTTCTCCTACCTTAAACTTTGACTCCCTTGAATTTAGTGTCTGGAAATTGGAGTTGGGGTTTATCTTGTGATGAGTTTCTTAAAAAAGGAGGGAGAAGAAGCTGCAGGGAAAACAGCAGGAGATGTTTGAAACTACAAGCTACAGCTGTCTTTTAGGCCAGGTGTCACATCTCTACAAACATGTTTTGTCACATGATGCAAGATTAAGATTAAGAAAATGATATGCTACTCTTCCCCCTGTTCTTTTAGCTTGTCTATTTTTCATATTTATAAATAAATATGGATAGTATGTGCCTTAGTTTTTCATCAGAAATTTTCAGATTTGCCCTATTTAGTTTTAGTCCAATGTAGATGATTAAATTGTCTTCTCAAATAATCTCTGAATAACCTCATCTGGTTGGTTTGTGCAGTTGTAGTGGAAAGTGCTCACAGCAACTAACATTTGCATGTGAACTTCTGGTTGAGAATCAGGTCTTTTGAAAAACCTCAAGAAAAAGTGTAGACAGGGAGGACTCCATATACAAAGGTTGGTTTATTCCACCCCAATATGCAGATAAAACTGTTCCAAGTGCTGTTTTTTGCAGCCAAAGTTGGAGTTGGTTTCTACAAACCCAGAGATAAAGCCACAATTCTTGCAATATGAGACAACTCACACATAGTGATGGGTGAGGCTCAGCGCTGCTTCATTTCAGGCATCCCCATCTGACAACACACTAGCAGCAGAGAGAGTTTTGGAGGTTCAATCTCTCCCCAAGAAACTTTAGAGTAGTTAAGAAACAGCCTTAAACTTCTCTCCTGATTGAGATCCAGCTGAGTCCTTGGTTCTAAGCCAAGTTAACAGGGGTGGAACAGGCTCTAAAGCATTTGGGTTGACTGTTGTTTTATTGCATCAGGACCCTTTATCTCCTTGTTTAGAGGAGTGGCTGTTCTTTCACGCAGAGAACGCACTGTCTGTGTAGGCTTGGCTGTGGTGGAGCACAGGTCTCACTCTTTTCGTTAGCAAAGTCATGTGTGAGATGTTTACTCTTAGCAGAGCTCAAGGGCAGCACTAATTTATTTTTGTAGCAGTCCTGTTTGGACAGAGGAGTTGGTGACAGCCATAATTTATTCATGGTGCTTTGCAGCCCTGCATAGCATGTCACACAGGCCAGCAGCAACTGGAAGTAGTTATTTTCTTAGGAAAGTGCAGAGACCAAAACTGATAGCACACAGCCACATGCAGGAATCTGCTTATGCTTAAAGGAAGATAATGCACGTCAGCAAGTGGGAGCTGCAGATGGAAGAGACTTCTTGTTTTCCTCGTGGCTTGTCCTCTCTCTCAGCTCTCCTCACGTGGGCGTGTGCTCAGCTTCATGAGACGATGTTTACAGCAGGCAGAAATTATTTTCACCCATCCATGCTGGTATTCACAGCTAATGCACTCACAGAGACCTGCATTTAAGTTGCATTTACGTCTCCACGACTCCTAGGAAAAGATGTGGAGATATAACCAGGTCTGCTCCTCGGGCACCAGAGCTCCACGTCACATCTGCTCTCATTAGGTTCAAATTTGGCTATGCTGAGCACATGCCATCCTCACTGTCATTGCCATGGCAACCCGTGGCAGCATCAGACTATCCCAGCCATGTGGCAGGAGGTCAGGCTGAAAGGAAACCTGGGCTGGGAGAAACGCGGCGCTCGCATCCTGGCTGGAATTAACCAACAAAACAGCCACCAGCAAAGTAAATTTGCTTTTGTGCAGATATTCCCTTCCTCAAGCTTGCCTGAATGGAAAAGCTGCTCTCCAGGGATTTGTCTGCTGCTTTGGTCTGGCCAGGGCTTTAGGCTGCCCATTCTCCTACCTAAGGCTGGAGTGCTGGTTCCCACAGGGTTTTTTGGGAGGGATCTTCCACCAATTAAAAAAAAAAAAAAAAGGAAATCTTTGGGAACCAGGCACCCAGCTTCATGTAATTTGTGAGAGTTATCCTCTCTGTTCTGGTGATGGAATGCCATAAATTGTGTACTTTAATTTTTTATAAAGTTGCCTGTTCTATTCAAAGCGGGGGGGGAACAAAGCTTTAATATTGAGGGGACTTATGGATAATTTGAGACCATGTTAACTTTTAAGAACATCTGGATTAAACAAAGGTTAAACAGGAGCATAAGAAATTCAAAATTAGGATTGTTGTTCTTGCTCATGCAGTCTTGAAGTCCTTAAATGTTCTTCCTCTGACTTCAAAGTGTTTTATCAAGACCTCCAACAACCACAATGTCATGATTCTTCCCCATTAGAGACAAGAAAAGCAACAAGATTATCACCATTTGTTACATCCAAAAAATTTCTCAGAGCATGCAAGCCAGGGGTTCATTATGCCACAATCTGCAACAAGTTTTAGAAAACTTACCTAGCAACATTTTCTTATTAGCTTCACCATGAAAGTCCAAAAATATGATTTAATGTTTTGTCATCATATATACGGGGAGAATCACTTTCAAAGACAATGCTGGGTCAGTTTCTGTTTCAAGAATTAAAGCAGAAGTCAATTAATTAGCATATTTCACATATTTGTAGTATAGGTTACACTAAAATTAACCAGAGACAGCAAAATCAGCAATGACATAAATGAGGAGTTAAGATGGCAAACACATGTTCGGGGTCTTTAAAATCCTGTCATTTATTGGGCAGCCCTTCACTTCTGCTACCATGTCCCACTGAATTGAGAATGCATGAAAAATTATGGAAGAAACAGTAATTACTGTGGCCATATCCACTCCGTATGCATTTTTTAAAAAGCCAAGCAGAAAACCACAAAGATGCCCAACAGTCACTGAGAAAAAACACCAAACATGATTTGATTTGCAAACCACAGATACCAACAAAACGAGTTCCCTTTGATTCTTTCTGCATTTGTAATTGGAAAGAAAAAAAAATAATAAGAAACTGCTGCAGAAGATCTTTCTGATGTACATTTCTCCAAAAGCCACACTTATTCTTTATCAGCCTGCACTTTTTGTAAAATAGAATTAATGTTGTTCAGCTTTAGATAGAATTTCATTAACGCCAAGGCAGGAGGAAAGTGTGTTTATTTACTCATTAGTGCAGTCTGTTGTCAAAATTTTAATATTGTTGTGTTCTCTAAAAGCCCAGTAGCCTAAATATGTAAGATAATGAGTAGATATAGATTAACAGAATAATTTGGGTTGGAAGGCAGCTCTGGAGGCCATCTGATGGTTCAACATCTTACTCAGTTAGGTCAGTTTGCTCCATGTCTTGACAAGTTGGGTTTTAAAACCAAGAGGAAAGGTCCTGTGAGAACACAAGGTCTCCATTCCAGGGTTTAACTACACACCCTGTGGGGTTTTCTTTTCCTACATGGGTAGGCAAAACTCAGCTTGCTGCTTTGCCTTTCAGGTGTTGCTGTGCAGCTCTAAGAGGAGTCTGGCTCCATCCTCCCTCTGCTTGCTGAAGGACTGAAATCTGCAATTTCAGATTGCAGATTTCTTCAGTCAGTCCTCTCATACCAAGACTCAAAAAAAGGTAAAACTGAGCCACAGGAGAGTTCTGGCAGAAAAAAAAAAATTATGCAAAAGACATCTTCTCAGAAGTGTTTGCATGTGAGGAGATCCCAGAATCACCAGTTGGAGCTGGCCTCTCTGCTGGGCTCTGGGGAGGAACTGCAGCTGTGAGCACAGAAATGTTCTGCAGGGATGGATGGACAATAAATAGAGCGGAGGAGAAATGAGGAGCTGGGGAGTGGAGCTGTGACCCCATAGCTCATAAAGGAGCAAGAGGGTCCAGGTGATCATACAAGTCATTTGAGTTTTCCTCCTGGAATGCTGAATTGAGCTGCCAGGGTTATAAATTCCGTATTCAAGGAAAAGGTATATGGGTCCTGCACACACACGAATGTCAGATGACCCTCCCCTCCTGTCTTTATGACAAAGGTATTACTCAAAATGTTTATTGGCATTAATAATATGTCCAATAATATTAATGGCATTAATATGTCTTGGCCTAAGTGTGATTGAACAGCTCTGGGCAACTCTGATCTCAGAGCACTTGTGAGCAAGTCTAGAAGCCTCCTATTGGAGTTGGCTGTCTACAGTAAGGAGTCTTGTAATGATCTGCCAGTGCCACTGGAATTAATAAATACCTCTGCTGGGTGGGCACTTAATTTTTTTTTTTAATGTTTTTAAGGTATTTAGGGATTTTTTTATTCTGTCAGCTAAGGAAGAGTCGAAGAGAATTTTTGCCCTGTGTCCACAATCAGACCCATCAGTTAAACCTGTGTGGGACGTGGAGGGCAGTGCCTTGAGCTGAGACCAGGAGGGGACAGCCTGTGTCAGACCTTGGGTCCTGCTTGCTGTGACAGCCTTTGCCTCGGTGCAGGAAACATCTCCTGGAGCACCCAGGAGGAGAACTGCTGTCTGCAGTGCCATGCCTTCAGCAGATATGTGCCTCACTGCTGAGCTACAGAGAGGAATCTGTTTGTCGCTGCCAAATCAGGAGACCTCTGTTTGAACGTTGCAGTTTCTCCCTGCGTGCAAATTTGGTTTCTTTGGAGCAGAGTCCAAAAGGTCCAGTAGCTCAAATATATGCATCTAAATAGCAAAATCCTGTTAGCTGAAGGGCAGCCAGTAGGTGAGGAGATGTTCTGTTTCCTCTGGATATGTTTGCACATATTTTTTGCAGCATTAAATGCTAATAGAAGTGCTGAGCCTAAATCCTAATAATCTCTTGCAGGGGTTGTTTTAGTTTTTATATTTATCATCTTCATGGAATTAAGAAAAAGAAAATAAAAGCAGACCTTGCTCTCCTGCCTTCCTTCATCCCCATCCAAAAACATTTTTCCTTTCAGCTCAACTTTTTCTGCAGAACCCATTTGCAATTTATATTTACCTCAGCATTTTGGAGGAATTTTTTTAGAGAATATTTGCTGGAGTGGAGACATTATTTCTCTGTGCACGGAGTTTGCTTCTGCCTACTACAAAGAAAAAAGTTTCCAAATATACCAAAAGTAGATTATTTCCTGTTTGGTCCTGTTTCTAAACACTGCAAATGCAAGAAAACCAATCTGCTGGTAGAGGCAGGGCCAGAGTCTACTGAGGTAAGAGACTTAGAATGAGTGAATAACTTTTTAAATGGGTGGAGAAACAAACAGTGTAAGGCACTGCATGAGTCGAAGTTCACTATGGTGATGCTAATCACAAATGATACAGAGAGAGTATTTAACTGATCAGATGCAGTTTATTTCATTATTAAAGATAAAGTTAAATTTCTGGTCCTTGAAGACACTGATCAATGAAATCCAGTTGCAGTTCCCAGGGCAGGACGCTTCATTAAGCTGCTTGATTAAGATTTAGATATAATTGGTAACGGGACCAACAGGACTTGGGTGTAATTGGAGTTTTGGTTTCATAAATTCTCAGTGGCCTAAGTCACACCATTCTCCTTTGGCCCTCCTTGCTTGGCGGAATGCTCGGAGATCTCCATAAAAATGGGAATTTGACCCAGGCGGCTCAGAGCCCCGGGGCAATGCTGCCCATGCCGACTTCCCAGCGTGGGGCACTGCTCAGAACCGGAGATAAATGCAGGCAGAGAGGTACACCTCCTTTCTGGGAGCTCTGTGCCACCCTTCCAGCACTTTATCTCCTGGAAGAAAAACAGCTTCAGACCAAATCAAACACTGCTCTTTCTGCCCGGTTGCCTCACCCTTATTGTTCCTTTCTGGCCTGAGGCATCCACTAAGGAGCTCAGGATGTTCCTTTCTCCACAAAAGCCCTGCTCTGAGTCCTGCAGCAGCTCCTCTGCAGCCCAGCCCAGTTTCCTTCTAGCTTGGCTGATCCTGCGAGTAAACAAAAGCCACCTGCCAAGTAAGCACATCCTGCTCCAGGGGTCCTCCTCATCCTGGAGCTTTGTCTCCTGAATCTCATCCCTTGTGCTTCTTTAGATGCCTGCATTGATACCTGGCTCCTTTTGTTCTCGCCCCAGGAAAATTCCACAGCCTGGAGCCTGCCCTCAGCGCGGACCTCATCCTTCCCGTCGAATTACCGATGCTTCCACACTAATGGAAGATGTTTGAGTTAATGATCTCCTATTGTTAACCATGTGTCACCGCCCCTGTGCAATCTCGGTTTAAAACTGTGGTAAAAACACGGCCGAGAGGGATGACTGCCTGCTTTCAGAGCTGGGCTTCCAGTCTGTCAAAGAAAGTCCTGCATTTTCAAGCAGAATTAATAAAAACCTCAAGCCACTTCCAGATATGCAACCATGCCAGTAGGCTCTGGTTTACATTTGACTTCAGAGGTTTTCTGATTCGACTAAAGGTCACGCAATTAAGTTAATAGCTAATAATCCATATATGTAGTTTAAAAGAGGCTTTTAACAAATACCCAGATGAAGATGATAAAGCATCTTCAAGAAAGTTAATTAGGTCTCTGTCTTCAAAGCTGATTTTCTAGTCTATTGGTGTATCATAGCTGGAAAGTGTCTTGGAAACCCCTTCATATCTTCCATGGTTAAATAAATATTATGGCTTTCAAAAAGCTATTTGAGGCTGAGATAACCAAGATGAATTTGGAGAGCACCTTGGAATTTACTTATTAAATCCCATCAAGTTCCCTTCTCTCCACTGAGCTCAGTTCCTTCCTTCATGTCTTTCAAATGTTTAAAATGTTTTCCTTTTTTTTCCCTTTTTTTTTTTTTTCTTTCCCCTAAATTAATCTTTTGGACAAACTTTTAGAGAGCAAATGATTCAAACTCCCCACCGTGAGTTTTTCAAAACTGCACGGCGTTGCCCAAATGATGCTTTCATTGAAGTAAGTGGTAAAAAACGTCAAGCAGTTTCAAGAGAAGCCAGCACTAGAGTCCTTACGAAAAATGCCACCTTTATTACTCTAAAAAAGGAGGGGAAGTTTGAAAGGACTAACTGAGGAAATTCAATGCCCAAATCCCATTGTAATTCAATAGGAATGGGGCGCCAAATTCCCTTGGGCTGCTTTGCAAATTCCCTCCCGACAATGGACGGCAATTACGAGCCGCTCAATTCTGCAGTCCCAGAGGGTCAAGGTGATCTTCTGGGTGGTGCTACCTGGCCCACGGCTGAAACAAGGCCGTGGAACTTTGGTGTTTTCACCGCTGGAACAGAGTCATCCGGATGAGGCCAGACCCGGCTGGAGGCTGCAGATGGGTGGCTGAGGTTTGGAGGGTCATCAGGCGTCTCCAGCAGGATTCAGCCCCTCCCTCCAGCACCCTCTGAGCCCTGGAGGGAGAAATGGCTAGAGGAACATGCAGGCAAGGTCGCAAAGACTTGTTTAAGAGATCACCCCAAAGACCGAGTCCTGTTTTTTATGGTTGTCGTTCCACATGGAGGAGAGGCAGCGCTGCAGCTCCCTCTGTGCCACCCATCCCTGGGGTACCCGGGGCCAAGAGGTGTCAGATCCTCCTCTCCGCTTGCCACGGGCTGGGAAAAGCATTTCTGCAGCAGCAGAGGATTGGGGAGCAGCATCCAGGAATGGCAGAGCCTCCAGCCCATGCTGAGACCTCCCACACCAGGCAGAGCCCAGCTCTTGGCCCGGGGTGCCTGCAGTGAATCCTTCACCCACAGCCTGGTGCGCCAGCTCCCTCTAATGCCCTGTCTGCAAGTGGGAATATTCACCTGCAATACCAGGTGAATATTCCCACTTACTCGAGGGGGTAAACGAGTCCTTTGGGCCAAGCGATTTCACCTGGCTTTGAGAATTCTGACACTAAAGTTTTAATTTCTCCAAAGGAAAAGTGCCAACAATGGTTCCCGCACCAGATAAGAAATGCATTTTTACTCAGGTTTATTAATTCCTCTTTCCTCTTCAAAAGGAGAGCCGTGAAAATTAAAACAAAAACACACTCTGCCCTTTCAACCATTGTTAATATTGGTCATGGGCTGGACCAAGAGGTTTACAGTGTTTCTTTCATTGTGTGGATTTATTCCATATATTAGACTCTCAGATGTTTGGTTTTGTTTGTTTTTTTTTTTTTTTAATATACAAGACAGAAGGAGTATTTTGTTTTGATAACTCAACTTTTTAACCAGTTACATAAATTTTTATACTTAGATGAACTCCCTTCTTTTAAGCTCAAAGCTACCTACCAGAGACCAGGGAAAACAACCCAAGAGTGCTGTGAGAGAACATTTATTTCAAGTGGACTCATCCAGTTCCCTTCAGAGCTGTGTTCCTCATGCCTAAATTATATCTTGTGGTGCTGTTTTTAGCAGGCAGGTTCCTAGATTGTGTAGGATTTGGGTTTATTGACGGAGCCAGGCAGTCTGCAGGCAGTTTCTTAAACAGTTTTCAGAGGGGGAAAAAAGAGATTTCCAGTCTGTTGGTATTATCTAGAGCAAAGCAGGCTGCTGTGACATGTGAGGGGTGCACTGTGTGTCACAGGGCTATGGCTTCCCTTAGCAGTGAGAGCTCAGAGGAGGTCCCAGAGAGCACCCAGGAGAACCTACAGAGTTAACAACACCTTGATTGAGGGCACTGTTGTTTTTTATGTTTCGATTCTTCTCAGTTCAGGTTTCCTGAAAGTAAATATGCAAGCTCTTATGACACCACAATCACCTCCTCTCCTCATATATATATATGTGTGTGTGTGTGTGTGTGTATGTATATATGTATGTGTGTGTACATAAATAAATAAAAATATATAATAATATTATTATATAGAATAAAAATTATATATATATATATAAAATATATAAAATATATAAATACTCATGCTGTACTTGTTGTGGTAACTCTGATGAGGAGCCACTTCTGAAGTCTTAGTCAGGATAAAGTCAATGATGTGTGAAAGATGTGGTGGGTTAGGCTGGGCTTGCTTCTGAGGACAGGCTATAATTCTGAACACTACAGGTTTTTAGGTGGGCACATCAGAGCTCAGAGAGGATCCCGTATCTAAGCTAATTTAACGTCACACAAAAGGAGAATCAAGGACAGCCATATGGGGTTTTTTCAGTAAAAACTGCTTGCAAGCAAATATTTGAGGTTCATTCTTCCTTGAGGTGGTGAGGGCTAGCAGTTAGGAGGTGGGCAGAAGTCTTAATTCTTCTCTTTGCTTTTTGTTGCTGAAGGAATATTTTTTCAGAGTGAATAAGACCACCTCCCAGTAGTTGCTTTCCTTTTTGTCCTCAGGCTATTAAGAGCTTCTGTTCGTGCAGCTATTCCAAATCAACTCCGTGCAGGAATGTTTTTCTTAAGAATAAGCACTCATTTTTGTAGGTTACTTTAACCCACTTGGAGACCAGCAAGGCATTCCCGACAGTGAAATCCAGGAAATCAGTGCCTGAGAGGCCAATCCCTCACCCTCTAAACACGGAGAGCAGAGAGTGACTGCCACTGAGCTGCTCATCTTCTAGAGATTCCTTCTGTCCACAACACAGAAGGCCCCAGGTGGTCAAAAAAGAAAAAAAAAATTAAAAAGAAACAAAAAACTCAACAAATCCCCAACAAAAACCCCTAAAAAACTTCCCAAAACCCCAAAAAAACAAAACCAAAAACAAAACCAAAACAAAAACCGAACCAAAACAAAACCAAAAACAAACAAAATCCACAAGACCCTCCACCAGAAAAACAAAACAAAAACTGAAACAAACAAACAAACAAACAAAAAAGCCAACACCACAAGACCCAAACCAGACCAAACAAAAAAAAAAAGCCCCTAAACCACTCAAAATTCCCAATCTGGCAATTGTTGTGCATCAAGACCTTGACAAATTACGCCAAGCAACTTTTTCCCCTTTAGGTGGCTAGTAAGGGGTGCATTCTTCTCCAAAGGTGGAGCCACAAGGAGACACAAAGGAAAGAGGTCTCTCAGGGGGTGAGTGTGGCTTCTCCCACATTTTTATTTGCCAGCTGTCCTGGAAAATCTGTGGTCATGCCTAAAGAGTGGAACAGGCAGGTGTTTAAACAAAATAACCCACATGAGCAGGCCTTGCAGTTGGGCTGTCCTTCTACCTGTGCATCCTGCCAGCTCCCACAGAGGTGCTGTGGGCATCTTTTATTAACTCCCTCAGTGCTTTGCAGTCAGTGAGCCACAGAGACTTGCTGACATGAGCATGTCAGTGACTAATTAGTGGTAGTCATAAACCATTTTATCAGACATTTTTGATTTTGCCTTACACTGCCAGCTGTATATTGTGCTTTGTATTTATGTTATTCACCAGTAATGCCAAAGAGAATGTGAAAATATGCTTCAAGTAATTCTAAATTGAATCTAGGGCTCTCAATTCATCTATTTATGTCATTTGAGGACAAGCAAGCAAACTCCTAGACAAGAGTGAAGTGTAGATTTGTTGATGTATTTTTTTTTTTTTTGTGGGGGGGGATGCATTTCTTCATAAATGAATCCCTGGTGATGCATAAAGGCAGTTTCTTTTCTTTATTTTTCCTTTTTAATGCCAAGTAGATTCTAAAAACATTATCCTAGTAAGGCTGCATTCTGGACAAGGACCACTAAAGCTTCCAATCAGCAGCATCACCAGACATTTCCTATCAGCAGGATCACCAGGCTTATTGGAAGTGTCATATGTTTTAAAATATTACTCGCCCACACTGGCCTTGACTTGTTCTGTTTTCTAGTATCAGTAATCTCTGAAGGTCTTTTCAGGGTGCTGCAGTCTGTTAAGTACATACACCAAGCATTTCTCCTCTGAACAGACTGGGTAATTAACCTTTCACAAGTGTCCTCCCAGAAGGCTTCCTTGTCCTTCTCCATGGCCACTCAAACATCCAGACAAAACAAAAATTCCCTGCTTTCTGAGGGTTCAGCAATATGGTTTTCTGCAGGGTGGCTGAGAGGAGGAGCTGGAGTGCATATGGAAACCTGGATGCCCAAATATCTTGGGTGTAAGCTTGCCTGGGAGTTTCCACTGCCACCATCAAGCAGAAAACCCCTGTGATCAGAGCTTTCGGTGAGAGCATTGGCAGGGCTGGAAGATCCTCTTAATCATCCTCTGTCCTTGGCAATTTGTTTATTTGTGCTTTGCATGGATATTGCAGCACACAAGGCCAGGCACTGCCACTTGTTTTGTTTCTTTCACCTCAGGTGATTCCAGGAGTCTATCCCAGCAAGTTCTCCTTTAAATCCGTAACCCGAAATGCACATTACCTGCTCAGACAGAAGAAACTAGCAAATTGCCTAACCAGTCGTTTCACTGATATCCTCCCCCATATTTCTCCTCTAATTTTGTCATGCTTCACATCCCTGACACTCAGTTTTGCTTTTTGCCTGCTCTGTCAAGTAGAAGAAAGGATCAGAAACTGGTGGAAGGTGACAGACTTGCAGGCCTGCCTACCTGCTTTTGAAGCATGATGCCTCTGTGCCCCCTGCTTTCCTTAATACATTTATTTTGCTGCTCGTGGCAAATTTCCACCTTCTTTGGGCACAGGGAAGAGGGGAAGGAATCCCAGAGGTTATTCCTTTCCTTCCTCAGAAACAGGAGACTTCGTTCAAGGGCTGCTTTGCTGCTTTGCCAAGTAAAGCCTTAAATGCACCCCTTTTCTTCTCCTGCTCACCAGCCTGCAAAGTCCTTCCCTCTCTTTTTTTGTCCCCATATGCTGGGAGCTACTTGCAAAAAACTTAACAGCTCCAACAGGGGAAAAAAAAAATAAGAATCAAGGCTGTGATTTGATGTACACTGTCTTCTTCCAAAAAGGACAACTTGTTCATAGTTCGTCCTTTACCTCTCACTCCTGCCCACTCAGTCAAGTTTGTTGCAGCTGAACTGAAAGAGGAAAATTATCTCATTTAAAAACGCCCTTCTTTTGGTTTGGTTTTGGAGGGTGCTTTTGTGTGTTTTGTTTTGTTTGTTTTACCCTTAAGCCTGCAAGCAGTTGTAACAACACAACTGGGCAGGCAGCGAGGAGGGAGAAGAGAACAGCAGAAAGATGGGTGAGAGTCATGCCAGAGTTGCAAATGAACAAAAAGTTCACTGAACTGTGGCTTTAGACAGCCCCATCTCAAAAACCCCATGGTTCTGGGGAGAGACAACTGTCCCAAAGATTCACAGAAGAAAGTAAAGGCATTAATTAACACATTAATTCCTCCTGAGTCTAAGCCCCCCCACTAAAAAAAACCGCCAAATGCTCAAAATGAAAACAAACTAACAACAACAATCCTTTCTTGGCTTGGTAAAAATATGTCAGAAACTCTGAAGTTTCAGATAGCACGTTTTGGATTGAATAGAAAGTTCTGTGCAATCTGGAGAAGTCTATTTTTTTTTCTTTCTATTTTTTTTCTCCCCCCTCTGGAGTTTTTGAAAGGCAGCTATGTTATCAAACAGATATGCTACTCTGTGCTCAGCAAGCCTGCATGCCCTGAACTGCTCCAGGTCCCGTCAAATGGAGTGCAGAAGCAGAGTGGAAATTATTGGCTCAATGAACATCACTCGGGTCAGATCTGACATCCACCTGTGTCAGAGAAGTCTAACATTACAAAGCTGGAGCAGAATCCTGGCAGTCTGGGGCTTTGAATTAACCAAAATGCATCCAGAACGACCAGCCCACAGTGCTGACACACAAACATAGCAAAAAAATTTTTTTTTTGCCTTCCAAAGGAACACAGCTGTGATTAGAAGGAAATGTCATTTCATGAGCTATTCACCTGAATCAGTGGGCATTCCCTGCACTGCCTCCCAAAGCAGGAGCACCCCCCTAGCAGGATCAATGCTTTGTAGTTTTATCCCAAATTCTGACAGTCAGTAAGGAAACTGTCTTTTCACTAGATGTGCAAAAAGGTGTTTTGGTCGTGTTGGGTCATTCCTTACTTCCTGTAGAGTTGTTTAGCTCAGAGGTGGTTTGTTGTGGTTTTTAAATTTGTTTTGTGTGCATTTGGTTTTGGCTTGGCTTTTTTTGTTGTTGTTGTTGTTGTTTTGGTTGTTTGGGTTCGGTTTTTATTTGTTTCAATTTTTTTAATCACCAAAGAGATGATCCTTAGTAATCCGGAATCCTCCCTGTTTTTCTCTACAAAAACCCTAAATCACATACCCCAAGCACCACTCTGTTCCAGGCTTTCCAAGGACTTTGCAAACACCTTATCTGCAGAAGCCTTTGGCACTGTGCCCGAATGGGAGGCAGAGTGGAGTTTTTAACACAGTTTTGGCTCCTCAGTGAAAACAGGATACTGCTTCTCTCCGTCAGTGTTTTCAACGTCTTTCCTGGTGCTGCTGGCAGTGTGAAGTACAGGTCATTCCCTTTCTCCCTGCCCGGTGGATTCCAGGGACAAAGAGCCCTGCTGCCCTCTACCAAGTGGGCTGCAAACGCCTCGATCTGGCTTGAATAAATGAGTCTGTAGGGGCCACATTCAGACACTAGGCAAGTTTTTTCTTTTTATTTATTTTATTTTTATTTTCTTTTTTTTTCTTTTTTTTTTCCTTTTTTTTTTCTTTTTTCATTTTTTTTCCTTTTTTTGATGGTTAAGAAAATATGTTCATGGCTGTCTTTCCACTGTGAATTAAGAAACAGTTTAAGGTACTTTGCTCTGTGACACGGGGCACTTGGCAGGGATGATGCCTAGGAAAGAGAAGTGATGGTATAGATCAACATATCAACAGATATATGAATATCTGCTATTACACGTAATAAAATCCCAGGTGATTGGTTGCCTGCTCCCTCTGTGCCATCAGTAGTGCTGGAACACGATCATTAATCATTGCAGAATTGGTGAAATCAAGATGCAAATCCAGGTGAAAACGGAATTTGCCAAGGAGCAGCTTCCCTGATGTGAACTGCTCAGATATTTTTACACAGGGACATCCCAAGCCCAACCATTTGTCTCTCGGCAGATGCTTCCCACATCAAAAGGATCCAGCTCATGTTAGAGGCAGTGAAACCTCCCACCAGCACCCCTCCAAGCTGGCTCAGAGCCCATCATGAGACATTCCTCCTCTTCCACTTGGTTCTTTAATTCAGACTTGACAACCTAGGATGCAGATTTAAATCCAACTACAGGAAAACTATTAATAAGCCCTTCAAATGCTGAGGATGAGAATTCTCAGCGAATTTAAAGCTGAGGGATGATTGCCAAGAAAACTTGGCTTTCACTCCCCTGTTGCTTTGATGCCCCTCGCTTTCAATTCTCACAGCCTAAGAAAACACTTTTTCCTTCCTCTCTGCTTTATCCCTAATCTCCCCAGGTATAAGCAGTGGAAGAGATGAAGCCCTCTTTCAACAGCTGCCCAAGACTGCCTCTCCTCACTTGTCAGCCAATTCTTCCTGCCTTTTAATGATTTTGGCAGCATCTTACTCTCCACAGCTTGCTTCCCACCGCTGCTGCCAGCCTGGAGAGCAGGCTGGACCCGGGCTGGGGACAGGGCTGGCAGGGCAGAGCTGGTCCCAAGGCTGGCAGCCCCGTGGCACAAGCACTGCTGGTGGCTAGCAAGGCAAGGGCAGCCCCCTTCCAAAGGCCACCTCTCCCTGTTGTCCACCCTCCCCAAAAAATCCACACAGCAGGCACAAGGAAAGTGACAGAGGGAAGTGCAGGGTGTAGAGGAGAGCTCTGATCCAGTTGCACATTTGCCCAGGAAATTTCAGGTGTCCACAGATATTTACATCTTGGGTCACAGGAACATAAATTCAATTAATAATTTTGGCCTGGGGAAGGGGATGAAGGAGGATTTGATTTTTTTGGAGTGTTTTGTGTTGCAATATTATGTTCCAGAAATTTGATTACATTTTGTGCGTGTGCATGTGTATATACACACCTATAGTTTTTTTGTTTATTTGTTTTTGTTTTGGTGTCCCCCCCCCATACCAAAAGGCTGAAATAATTTGTTTTGACAGTTTAGGATGGATAAGATGGTGGATATTTTGTTTTGACTACCATTCAAAACATTTATCATCAATAACAAGAAGAAGGCAACCAGCCTAAAGATTTCTGAAATCAAAAAAGTTAAGCTAAAGCTTTCCTTCAAATCAAATATTCTGGATCGAAGCAGACTGAAATTTGTTTTTACATTTACTGTCTAGTAGGAAAAAAACAACCTCTCAGAAAAAGCTACTGGATTTGAATCAGAGATTTCCCCCTCCAGTTTTTCACCCATTATATGAAAATCTTTAGCAGCCAGTGGGGTTCTCCAGTTTGGACATCCTGCTGTGAGCTCGAGACTTTCCAAATTCCTGTGTCTGTACAACCAAGGGTTCAGGGGATGGCAACCACTCTTTTTTTACAGCAGCCAGCCACCATGTAAACACCAGCCCTGGGGTAGCAGGAGGCTCTGCATCTAGAGGACTCTTCCACAAAACTAAATTATGGCTATGTCTTTTCCTATGAAGAGATCATTATCTTCTCCCCCCCATGCCTATGGCAAAACTTTCCTCATTCTCAATGGGAACAGGATCACCCTGCCAACACTTCAGTAATCAACAGGGCCAGCTTGAAGTCGATTTTCTGGCGCTGGTGGGGCAGCTTCATAACCCTGGGTTGCTGTGAGCTGCACTGAGGAGTGTCCTCCTCCCTGCCTTCCCCTCTGTCTGTTTCCTCAAGCAACAGAGCTGCTGATGGGCACACCAGGGACAGGGCTGGCAAACGGTGGGAGATGCTGTTTCACTGGCAATTAGTGCCTAGACGAGTGTGTATTTGTTTCTGCCTGCTTCCCATGAAACACTATGGATCCAAGCGTGCCATCGGAGTTGGAACTGTCATCTGTGAAATCAGAAAACACGCTGCAGGAATTGCAGGGCCACTGGAAGGATTCTCCTTCTCTGTCCCCGTGAAATGGGACACTGGGCCAGTTGTGCAGCAGGACGGATCCGTCCTCCCTCACTCCGAGGGAGGCTGGCTCCTTGGCAGGAGTTCTGCTGGCACTGCTGGAAGCTTCAGCTTGACTGGGGCAAGCCTTCCCGTCTGCTGCTCTCCTGCAGCTGATCCTTGATCCTGCTGAATCTCCCTCTGCTTCCTGCTGGAGAGTAATTCCTTCAGACACCTCCCTCTGCTCGGACCAGACTGCTTTTGAGCTGAGGAGATGACAATACTTAGCTCGCCTGGAAAAGTTCAGGGCTAACCTGCTCCTGCACTAAAAACACATCCTACCATCTTCAGGATCCAGCTATCCTATTATGTGCAAAGATCCTGCTCCAGCAAAGCACTTTAGCTCCTGAGTACTTGCCTCCTCCCAAGCTTTGAGTCATTTACTGTGTCTTAAGAGTGCTTCTGGATCAGGGCCTGCTTTTCCTTAGCTAGCCCCTATCTCAGAGCCTTTACTTATTTATTAGATATTAGACATTAGATGAGTTTCCTTTGTAGTATCTTTTTTTTCCCTGCCTTGACTTCTTCATGACTTAATTCCAACTGTTTCTTCAGGTCTTAATGATTTCCAGGGCAGGTGGTGGGGTGGCTGTGCACATCCATTTCACCAGGTGCTGCATCTGCTGGTGCTGAAGGACAGAGTGGAGCAATGCCTGCAGTGTCCCTTTTCTGACTGGTCTGAGATTATTTCTGGAAGGTCATTTGACACCTTGTGCCAGATTCCTGTGCATAAAAGGAGAATGTGGGATGCTTCTTGGCCTTAGCCTTCCCTTCCTCTCTTTTCTCTTCTGACCTCTCACAGAATCACTTCTTGGTTCTGGTTACCCACCAACTACTTTTCTATTCCTTTTTTACTCCTCTTCTTCTTTGTGTTTCACAACCATTGCAAAGCAAAGAAGGCCACAAACCCCATGATGTGGAGCACAAAGAAATGAGATTTCATTCAACACTACTCATGACAGTCAAATGCTGCTGTTGATCTGCTCCAGAGGGTGTTTGTGGCCAGTGAGAAGGCCTGGATGACAATCTGAGGGACTTAAAACATACAAAAGAGGGGAAAAATAGAGGGGGGTGGAAAGAAAAAGAAAGGTAAAGTCCTTGTCTGGTTTTTGTCCCAAGTCAATCTTTGTTTTCTTGCTCTGGTAGCTCAGCTTTACAGCAGAGCCCTGGAACTTGTAATTGTGGAACTTGCATTTGTTGGATCAAAATGTCACCAATACATTCACTATAAATAAAACCTAGGAAGGAAAATACACCAAAACATTAAAAAAAAAAAAGTTAAATGTCCATATCTCTTTATATTTGGAAGCCCTGAATACATCCTACTATTGTACAGCTCTATGAATTATCACACATACCTTATCATCTCACAGAGGAAATATATTCAGCTTTATGACTTTCCTTGCACCATATCTATGTTTATGCTAACAACTTGAAAGCAGATTCAAATTGTCATTTGTTTCCTATTTTTTTTCCTCTAAGTTTGGAAAGTCCTCTGAAAGTAGCTCTCAATCAATTTGAATATTACTCAGGATCCAACACAAGGCCAGTAATGCTTTAAATGTGAGAGCATGCACAGTACAGTTCTACATATATTTAAACTCTAAAATTATGCTCTTTTTTTATGACATCGTGTTTTTTGCATATATAGAGGCTGAGAGTTGTGAATGTTATAAACTCATTATTCATTCAATTGTGGTCCCCAAATAGGCTTAGAATTTTCTGAAAAGAATCTTTCTGAAAATATTCTTCGAGATTCTTTCCAAATTCTTTAAGATTTCCACTTTTTCTTTCTAAACCATGATGACAACATTAAAAAAAATAAATTTAAAATTTATTTTTCATTTTTATGGAAGCACCATAATTTGAAACTTAAGCATTAAAAACTTCATAAAGATATGGTCTTTGGAATTATTTTTAAAGAAAAATTTAAGGAAGCTCTTTAATCACTGAGAATGATCTTTAAAATTATATATGATACCATTCCAACCACTTGCACAAAAACCCAAGAAAATACATCTCTGCAAATTTTGGGGTTTTTTTGCTGATTATTTCCTGATCTGCTTTTGCTTTTATGTGATGAGGCATTTCATAATTAGGAGTTAGGAATTTGTGCATGGATGGTGCAGGAAAGTTCCCAGGATCACATTCCAGCTGTTTTGGAAGAAACCTTGAAATTGGTGTCATCTTCTAATAGAATTAATTAATACCCTTTATTATGGCCTGATATCATTAACAGCAGAGCAGCACACAACCCTACAGCTGATGCCAATTTTCACCACAAGAGAGATCATTTATGTAACACAGTGCCTCTCCCATTACACTTCTGTTTAGGAGCAATACTTCCAATTTTAGGAACAAAATTTCCAATATTTGCTTTCACCTGTGGTCCCCATTCCCAGTGAGGCAATCCAAATGCCTGATTAGATACAAAGGAACAAGTAGGAGTGGGGTTGTCCTTTTCACATCCTGTCCCTGGTGGAAAATAAAGCTGGCTGAAAAGGATGCTAAGGGATCATTCAAGATTTTTTCCAACATGATACTGTATCAGTAATGTATTCGGGGCTTTTTTTGTTATTTTATATGTTCATCTTGAGGGTTGAGATGATATTTTAAAAACATGAAAGTGTAGCAAATATAATATTCTACCATGCTTGCATTCCTTCCTAGCCTTAGGTCCTCCACGAAAATGAGCTGTGACATTTCATGATACATGTCTTAATTTTAGCTTGGGAAAGGAAAAAATGTTTCTGAACAAATAAGTAAATAAATACAAAATCATCTCATAAATATTTTTCGAGGCCTGATGGAAAGTCATATCCTTCTGCTGGAGTAATGTTGCCTTTTCAGAGGTTTTGCTGGGAACTGTTTGAAGTATTACAGTGTTCAGATGGAAATATTTAGTGGGGGAAAAAAGGGAACTAGTAACCTACAACTTCAGATCCTGTCTTTAGGATGGTCAGATCCTTGGCTGATAGAGATTTCATCAATCAGTGGCCCTTGCTGAGGATTTCTGGGGTGAAAATTTTTATGTGCATTATTGTGGGTTTCTCCATATGAAGGGAAGGACCTGAGAAAACTATTCCAATTTATCTCTGCTCCAGTAAAAGGGGCCAATTATCAGCTGCAATACTTTGGAGAATTTCCTGTCTGGTAGTTCAGAAACTGCCAAAAGCAGGGCACAGAAGCCAGAAAGTACGCTCTTGTCATTGGCCCAAACAAACAAACAAAGATCCCCAACAGAAAATAACTCTCCCCGAAATAAAAATAGTTCTAAAAGATCAACAGAAACAAAAACGGACCAGATTTTAAATGAGAGCCTGTGTTTTGCATATCATGTGGCTAGACATAGTTTCTGGAAGCTGTCCAGCTCAACCCACTTTTCCCCACCATCTGTCAGCAGTGGGTTTGCTGACTGCAAGAGCTTGGAGGCAACGGCGCGAGAGGCGAGTGTTAGACAATCGAGTTTAAACATGACAAGAGCAGGGAGATTCAAAGGCTTGATGATGTAATGTGCTAACACTTGGCTGTTGTGAGAAAAGGAGGAGGAGCAGGACAGCACAGAGAAATAAGTTGGTCAACCTTTAGCCCGGATTCTCTGGCTCTCATCGGCGTGCGCTGGGACCCCGGCGTGATTAAACTTGCAGTGGGGAAGTGTTTAATTTACGTGGGCCAAGGAGATTTGGGGTGGTGGTTTAGATGTTGTGGTGCCAGCTTTGGGCCTGCTGACAAAACAAGTGGCATTCTAGAGGAACTGGAAACTTCTGGGCTCGTGAGGTGAGTCACAAAAGCGAGGGACCACCAGAAGGTGAGCTGCCAGTGAGTTTTATGCCCTTTGTCCTTTGCAAGAAGAGCTGAGACCTCCAGCACCCTTCCACTGGTCCCATTTGTAGACAAGAATCTCTACCAAATGCCT
Organism: Passer domesticus; assembly: GCF_036417665.1. Classification (NCBI taxonomy): domain Eukaryota; kingdom Metazoa; phylum Chordata; class Aves; order Passeriformes; family Passeridae; genus Passer; species Passer domesticus. Next base: position 78,009,609 of record NC_087512.1, on the reverse strand, counting down.
TTTCCTCCCACTTTTGCTGTGGGTCTACAGCAAAGTAATAATCTGCTCACCTCTAGATTCCCTTGACTTGAGTAGGTGTGCCAGCTCACCAGGACAAAGCTGGGGACAGTCTGGGACACAGGGGGATGTTCTCAGACATTTAATTTTAAACCAAGACTGAGCAGTGCTCAGAAGATTCTGGTGTACTCCAAACAGGCCTTGAGGAAACAGATCCACTCTCCAGGCAAAACAGGATTACGGTGCAATAAAATGACCCTTTCAAAGTGGGAAAATATGTGTATCCCATAGTCCAGCCTTGGCTGAAATAGTATTTATTTCCCAAAAATTCCCTCCTGAAAGGAGTGTGATCAGAACAGAAGTTAAAACTGCTGTATGCATGATATATTCAGATACAACAGACTGTGCGGTGGGGAAAATTCATGCCACCAACAGAAGGATACATGCAGTGCTTGAGGTGGTAATTGCAGTATTGGGTCTCATTTTTGTCACTGTAAAAGCTTCCTTGAGAAATGTGCTTCTCATCTGGCCTTGGGCAGGCAAAGGGATTTCTCCAGCTTTCTTTGAACAGGGCTGTGTTGGAAAAAGCTCAGTCCAGCCTAGTTAAACTGCCTGCTAAAATTACAGCCAGTTGGGGAGCTGGCTATTAAAAAACTCTTGAATGAGCTGCGTTTCCTCCTGATGCTCATTGCCTGTCTGCTGGGAGAGCCTGTGCTTGGTCCAGCAGGCAGCTCTCCATTTCCCCCCCTCTCTCACCCAGGCTGCTCTGGCTCCATCCCAAACTTGCCAGTGCCTCACACGCATCTGATGCTCATCTCTGGATCCATCACATCTGCCAGCTTCACTTCTGGCACTCAGTGGGTGAAAGCCCTGCTTTCAAAGGCTGTTTTCTGTCTTTTACGGGGAAGAGGTGCAGCGCATGGGGCTCCCTGTGTCCCACAGTGCCACCAGAGCCCAACCCACTGAGGGACAGCATCTGAGGGCAAGCAGGGATGGCGGCTTGGGGTGGTTTTGTTTCTTGGCAGAAGAATCCATCTGTAGGTTTTAATTGAACTGTCTGTGGATTTGCACCATTGGGCACGACAGCAGAGTCCAGCCCTGGAAGCCACAGACTACCAGTCGTCTTCTGAGTGAAGTATGAGTAAGGGAATGGATCAGCACCTGTGGACTGATTATAGATTTTGATGTGGTGCCACGGCTAGGATCCATGCCAGTAAAAATCCTTATAAAACGTGTGGACAAAATTTACTGCATACCTGCCGTAATCAGTTTTAAAATCACAACGTTTTTCTCAGTTTTCATTGATTTTTTTCCCCCCTGTTTTTGTCTTAAGAAAATGGTAGGAGGGCAATTTAATTTTTAGATCAAAGTTATAAACCCTCAAGAATCCATCTGAAACTTATAAACGCTGAGTTTTGTTTTACATTCAGATAATTAAAAAATACCAAACTATATATGTATTTTAATTGGGATTTGAAGAATGACTCCCAGTCATATACCTTGTAAACTAAGTTTCATTGAGCAATAAAGCTTGGTTAAAACAACTTTTGAAAAAGGTTTTTTTTATTAAATGAAATACTTACAAACTGGTGAATATTGTAATCAGGTAGAAATTGCTGCCTGAGGAGGAAAAAAACCCTATATTTGAGAAAAGAGTGAAAGTTCTTTGTTTCCATTAATATATGTTCCTATTTTGTCATAACCTACAAAAGTCACCATGACAAGTGACTAAAACAGAGAAAAGTGGTTTCACTGTTGAATTCTAACAGTTCTAAATCCCAAAATAACTGCGCTGGGTTGCCTCTAGGCATGTTCATACAGCAGGTAGGATGGCTCTTCTGAGGAAACCTTGTTCTGGAAGCCTCCCTCAGCATTTTGAGGGACTTGTAATCACTCTGTCTCTGCTCTCACCTAGCAGCAAACCACTTGCCACGGTCTTAAAGGGTTTTGAAATGATGAGGAAAGGACGTTCACTGTGGGGTCAGACCCATTTCCCATGAATGTAACCCAAAATATGGGGTGTGCCAGCACGCTGCTGAGGCTAGACAATGAGCAGCAGTGAGTGTGGATAGGGTTGGAGTGGGGTGGAAGTGGGGTGGATGGATCTGCCTGCCCCAGGATGGGCTACAGCCACACCTGAGCAGCACCTGAGCCTCCCCCTGCAGAGCTGGAGCTGCGCAGAACTGACCCTGGACACAGCTCCTGCTGCCCACTGCAGATTCCCCAGGGCTCTCAGCCTTTTTCGTGGTGCAGTTCCTCCCAGTGAACAATTCCCTTTGACAAAGCACCCCATAAATTCAGTCAGCTGGCTGGGACAAAGTTGTGCTGCTCCACCCCGGCGTTGCGTACAGCTGCGCTGTGCTTTACAATTCAAGAGAGGCTCAAACAACTGTTGCCTCCTCTCCTATGGAGCTTCCAGCCCCCACCAAATTTCCTTTAACTTGACATATCCTGCACAAAACTGCTGAGCTCCCCGAGACCTGGAATATGGCCAAGTATCATTTCATTGTAAAGCCAAAGACAGGGACGTGGAAGATTCATGTGCAGATTTCTAAACTGTGCCCTGCTTAAGTGGCAAAAGGAAAACCTTGGTGCTTGCTGTAAGTCAAGCCAGAGCACTCATCATTTTTACTATTTATTTCCAGGATTTTCAACGTTTTGAATTTTAATTCCTTCCATTTATTTTTCAAAAGCATAATCACAGCTTGCGTATATGATCATAAAACCCAGTAAATCTGGGGAAATGCCCAAGAAGCCAACTGAGGAATATCAGCTTGTATCTCTCAGGAATCCTTAATTGCAACTCTTATGAGGTTTGCAGGGCCTGCTGTTTCATTGTAATCATTATGAGGCCAGCTGAGGCTTGCTTAAACTACCTTGAGTGGTGGATTAATCTAGACTAATAAAGAGTTTTAACAGAATCACTAATGTCTGTTGTGAAAAAAATAATCTTTTTTTCCCTGGTTGTGAAAAACTAAGTACATAAAAAGGCTTATATTTGGCTCCAAAAGAGTGGGCAAAAGGGCAGTAAGGTACAAGGGTTAGCAAACATTAAAAAATAAAGAAAAGATTGCTCAAAAATTAATGCAAAGTACTGTTGTAGTGAAGGATAAAAGTAAGTTGGTCCTCCTAGAACCTTCAGATGTTCTAGAGTGGTGAGCCAGTGACAAACAAAGAGGAACTTCACCAGTCATCACCATAAAGACAAACAAATGTTTCTGATGGGTGTTAAATGTGTAATTTAGAAATGCTGCTAACTGGACACTCTGTGCCTTTTCCCAGCTGGATGTTTGGAGCTCTAGCCCAACTCTGACCACAGGGATTTGATTCACTGAGAATTCCTTGAGGCTACAGGTCCTATTGTCACTTCTGAGCACAGGCAGCAAGAGGAAGAGTTATCCTGTTAGTCTGGTTAAATCACACCTTCAAAGGATGAGGGGTAAACCAAAAAAAGCTGTTCAGTGTCAGCATGGCTGTATCCATTTGGGAGTTTTTCTGGGGCAGTGGTAGGAATGAAAGAGAGTAACTTTATCTGCTGGAGCACTGCAGAGGAGATGAAGTGTTTGTAGAGAAGTGGTGAAAGAGAATAAGGCAGGTTAGGGGCAAGCTTCAGATGAAAGAGGTTAAATGAGAATTGTTGGGTCGCTTTTACACAACTTGCACCAGAAGTTTGGAATCCTGAGCAATGTTCCAGTCTCTCTCTACATCAAGAAAATTTATAGTAATCTGCACATCCCTTACTTTCTTCACTAGTAGTATCCTCAGTAAAATGTTGACCTCAGTCGAGTCACTGCACTTCTTCCAGTGCATCTTCTGGAATCAGAACTCACTCGTGCTCTCTGGATCTGGCTGGGGAAAGACCAAATGAACACCTTGCAAACCAGCCACTGAACTGTGTCATATTCCCTTTCAGATTACTGCATCCCAAGATTTTTTTTATTTTGCTGCTGGTAGATACAGAAGGCCCTGCTCCAGTTGCTCTGCACTGTTTTAATCCCAGAACTTGCTGTGCTTTGGGGAAGTGCTCCTGTGGCTGCATTAATTAGTGACTTAAAAATCTTCTCAGAAGGCTCAGAGAGACTGAGATGAAGCAAGACAGCTGCTCCAGCACACCAAAAAAAAAAACCAAAACAACAAAACAACAACAAAAAACCCCAACAAACCAAAAAACCCAAACAACAAAACAAACAAACAAACAAACAAACAAAACCACAAAAAAACAAACCAAACAAAAAAATTACGGAAATTAAAGGTCCAAGGAAAACACTTAGAAATGGAAAGCTCTGTCACCTCAATGATCTGGAGGAGGTCTGTGGCCAGCATTAAATGCAGAGCCAGGCACTTCTCTGCAGCTTTCCCATCTCTGTCCTTAGATGAAGGCCTTGGTGCTGGATTGTCTCATGATAAATCCAGGGACGAACTCAGTGGGAATCAGCTGTGGTTGGGGTGTGCTGGTGATGCTGATATAAATAACATCAAAAAGATGCATTGGCAGGCCACAGCACAAGTCAAGAGATTTAGGCAATTGTGAGTGTCTTTTAAAACACCAGAGGTTGAAATTTTCACTGATCCCTACTCTCCTGGCTGCATAAACACACACAAATGCCACAGTGGCTGGTATTTACTCTATGAGCAAACATGACAAATGCTGGAGAAAAGTTGCAAATAATTTAGGGCCAATCCAAAAACACTTGCAGATCCGTGCTGTTGACCTACCTGTTCTTCCAGGTGTGGTGGTTTCGTGTGTTTCCCTGGTTTCCTGTGCAGTGCAAACTCAAACTCAGCTGCATGAACACCTCCTGGACATCCTGCTGAGGAGATGGAGCCTTGGAGACTTCTTAGGCTGATTTGCCACAGCAGCAGGTTTTCAGGTGGTTGTTACAATCTGAATGGGATTACAGTCTTCTGCTCTCTCATATGGGTTTATGCTGTCACTGTAAATAAACTGGGGGGGTGAGGCTCATTTTGACCTGCTCTGGCTGGTGCTTTGTGATGGCTGCTAAACCCTGCCAATCAAAGGTGACATCATCACTGTGCTACTTGGGCCAGAATATACAGAAAAGAAAAAGAAAAAAGAAAAAAGAAAAAAGAAAAAGAAAAAGAAAAAGAAAAAGAAAAAGAAAAAGAAAAAGAAAAAGAAAAAGAAAGAAAGAAAGAAAGAAAGAAAGAAAGAAAGAAAGAAAGAAAGAAAGAAAGAAAGAAAGAAAGGACACGACATATAAAATATGTCAACACATAACACCAAATATATCCAATATACAGTGTGTCACATTAATTCACTACCATATATATTCACTGCAAGATTAATGATCTTGAAAGAGATTAAGATCTTATTTCTTTCTCCTGGTTTGAGTTTATCAATAAATCCACTTCTGGTCAGTGAAAGCCACTGTACAGTGGTGGTGTGGGGTATCAGCAGAGGAGGCCAGGTGGAAAAGCCACAGCAGGAACATGGCCTTGTCCTGGGTTGCAAGATGTGGGTGTCCACCATCTGTTATCTTCTGTTAATTGGGCAGTTTTCTTTATCTTTCCGTGACCAATCCTCCCTTCAGAAGATCTCCTCTGCTAATTGAGTGCCACAGCATGACTGATAAAACCACATCATCCCACATTGTGAGAAGCTCTGCCCAGAGGGAGGAGCCAAGCATTCCTAACTGGATATCATCTGAGATTTTAGACACCAGGACAGCCTTTTCCACTGGATTCCCAGAGGAGCAGCTGCCTTTTCCACTAGATTCCCAAAGGAAGACCAGGCCCATCTACACCACCACTGGATCTTCAGAGGATGACTACACCTTTCTACAGGATCACTGCTTCAACAGAACCACACCTGACACTCCAGGAGGACGGCAGCCACCATTCCAATTAAACTGCTACCAACCCCCTGACCAACAGGGTGTCTGTTGGAGTGTTGGAGGACACAAGGCAGAGGATGGACTTTGGACCTGGTTAACATAAGAGATTTGATAACAGGATGCCTTGGCAAAAGCAAATGGAACTTTGAAAGTTAGACTTAGATTGCAAGAAGTTTAAATCAAAGAGGTTTACCAGAAAAAGAAAATCCCATTAAAATCTGCAAGCAAGAGATGTTGTTATATGCATAAGTTTGTGTATGTGATTTTAACCTAATCATTGTAGTACACATTACTAGCCTCCCTGAAATAATATATTATAAGTGTTTGTATCCCACAATAAAATTGGATTCTGATCACCGAGTCAGTCTTCCCTGTCTCTCTCCATCGCTGACAAGTGTCAGGTTGTATTCTGACTCTGGCAGTGTTGTTTTGTATTACTGCATTGTTTATTTGACTTTTATTTTCTTCCCTAATAAAGAACTGTTATTCCTGCTGCCATATCTTTGCCTGAGAGCCTCTAAATTTCAAAACTATAATGATTTGGAAGGAGGGGTTTTACATTTTCCATTTCAAGGGAGGCTCCTGCCTTCCTTAGCAGACACCTGTCTTTCCAAACCAGGACAGGCCTCCATCACTCACCTGACATGTCCCATCCTCTGGCCACATCCCAGCCACATCCCTTCTTGCTCTGTGGGTGAGATTGGTGCCCTCTTGGCTATCTCAACAACTTTGAGGTTTCCACCATGTTAAACAACAGCACGAGAGGAATTTTGAAGCCTTGGGGGGAAGTGTGTGCTGTGGTGCTCAGTGGGAGGTGTGTGGCTACCAAATCTGTGTACTTTTGTGATCCTTGTCTGGAAAAAGACATCACTTTGGCCATATCCACTGAGAACACTGCAAACAGCCACAGGCTTGCACTGCCCAAACTTTATGAAGCCTGTGAGACATCAAGAAAGAATGTACACAGCACCATGCCTGAGATAATAATGCAGTGCAGGGCACAAATGACCATGGGATGGCTGCAATGACTGATTTCCAGTTTAGGCAAGGGGAGCTGAGGTCTGGTCAGCCATGCACTGTGCATGTGGTTGTGATCTCCTGTGCTTTGGGGCAACCTAAATAAACCATCAGGGACTGAAGGAGCAGAAGGGAGAGAGCTACAGAGCCTGTGCAGAGCCTTGATGAGGTATCTTGTCCTGTTTACAGCCCTGCTCCTGTTTCTATCAGCATAAAGGGGAAGAGAGTCATGACTTTCCTTCCAGAGTTTTTAAAACCTGATAAAAAAATAAGCAGAAAAGATAAGCAGAAGAGTGGAAAGAAGGAAGGTTTTGGATAAAGGAGTGGGAGAGAAGCTAAAAGAACCTGGGTTGCATGCAGAGGAACCAGGAGAGGAGTGGTGGGGCACTCAGAGAGAAAGCTGGCAGCACAGCTCCTGTGGAAGAGGAGGAGAGGGCAGCCCAGCAGCACTCCCCGCTCCATTTAAATGTCAGCAAGGTAGCTTCCACCAAAAGAATGCCTCCTGAGGGGGGAGAAAACAAGCAGAGTGTCAGGACCAGCTGGCAGCTTGAGAAAAAACAACCGTGCAGCTGAACAGCACCACTGGGAGCACTGGACGGCTGCCCCGGCCTCCTCATCGTCACTATTCAGGGCCTGTCAAAAGAATAATAAAAGGTGCTATAAAGAGAAGACAAATCTCAGGCAGTCAGAGCAGCAGTGGGACTGGGCAGAAGGGAGAGCGGGCAGAGCTGGGCTCCAGCAGCTGTGTGAGCATTTAGGGCCTTGCAGTGGTGGCTGGCTGTGGAGACATGCTTTCTGTCTCCAGAGGTGACAGGGCAGAGGGAGGGCCTGCCCATGACCTCGCACCACGCGGGGGTCAGGCCCTTCTGCTGATCAAAAATGCATGAGGGTTGGCCTGTCCCTTTGTTTCCTGGTGGTTTTCATCTGCCAGAGTGCTAAAGAAATGCTGGAGGATGGGACCGGGCCTGTCAAGCCCCTGGTCTGGAAAGCTTCACGTGGCAGCCTCAGCCTGGTCCCAATCTTCATCCACCTCCACGCCTTCCTGCCGGTGCTGCTGCTGCCCCAGTGTCCTGGAGAGCCAGCATGTGCCACCACCAGAGGCCCCTCACCTGTGTCACTCACCACAGCCCTTCATTTTGAGTGACCTGATCCATAAAAGTTACCTGCTCGGTCCTCAGAGGAGCCGGAGATGAAATTTCACCCAGGCAGGGAGATAATTTTCCCTGTCTCCAAAACAGGAATGCTCGAGAAGGACAGATTCCTCCAGGCAATAAAGGCTAGGAAGGAAATTGTTTTTGAAGGCCAAAAGCCTATTCTTTCCAGATTTAGGCACAGTGATAAACATCAAAAGGAAACAATGGATACCCACTTCTGCAGGTGTTTCCTTCATACTTAACTGCTCCCCTCCAGCCTGTTGGGAATACTGCTCTTGCCTATTGTTTGGTAAATTCCAAGAATCATATTTATATCCATTATGTGAAGGACTACTTTGCTGGGTACTAATTCCCCTGTGTGTGACTACAATGCTGTGCCAGCTGGGACATTGGGGAAGCCAAACCCCAGCCAGCTTCCCCAGACCAAAGCCCAAGGACTCCAAGTCCCTGCACAGTTCAAGATATTCTCATCTTCCTCTGCTCAGAACATGGAAAACAGCTTTTCATTCTGTGGACATTCTGTTTCCCAGCGTTGGAAAACATTTCTTCACCCTCATCTCCACCACACCAACAGCAGGACCTGCTCTAGATTGCTGCAGCTGACCTGAAGTAACATGCCAGGAACAAAAGCCAAACATTTGAGAAGGCTACCCAAGGAGAGGGAGTTGGCCTTCTTAAGCACAGCTCAGAAATTTTCCTAACCAAAAAGAAACGTTGGATAAACACCTTAGGAAGATGACCTCATCCTCGTGATGAGCCCTCCTCCTGGAATTTTCTGTCTCCTCCTTGACGTGGTTGAGTGAGACAAGTAACAGAAGACAATTTCTGGAAACAAAAGCCAGAGGAGGGAAAGTTTTAGAGATATCCAACTCAGCATGTTGGTGTGTACATGTCAGTAGATTAAGCAATGTCTTTGGGAGATGTTACTAATTTTTTCTTTGTTTGTTTATATGTGGTATATACATAAAATAATTATTCCATAGTTTTTCCATGGCATCACTTCAAACTTCCTACAGTAGGAGATTGGTATAAACATTGAAATTTTCAGGTAGGGAAACTGAGACTCTGTTTCCTAAGTAACATGGCATAATAGCAGCACAGTTGGAGGAATAGTCTTCAAGCCTCTCAGTGAAATGTTTTCTCCCCACATGTGCCCCAAGAGGTGTATGGAAACTCGTGTGCTTACCTGGACACCCTGCAGCCCTACAAAAAGGATTGACTTCCCAATGCAGTAAGAGTTTGTTAAGACACCACAGAATCGAAACCAAACCTTGAGATTCCCAGTTTCCACCTTTGGAGATCTGCAGTGCACAGCTCAGGTCAACCACTGTGTTTTAAAATGGCAAAAGGCCCTTCCATCAGCAGGGAGGAAATGAAATTATAACAACAGAATTCCAAACACAGATGTTAATTCGCTCTCCCAATAGATCCCCTCTATTAAAAAAAATCAAAAACCAAAAAAAAACAACCCTAAACCAACAACAACAAAAAAATAAAACAAAGCACAAACTTTTCTTTTTTGACTGTGTGGGAAATGAAGGCATTCAGCTCTATTCAGACAGAAGGTCTGTCTGGCAGAGGAGTTGCTCTCCATGATACAATCTCTGATGGCCCATCTGTGACAGACATCAGTAAATATTTCATAGATGCCCCTCCAGAAAAAAGTTAAATGAAAACTCACCATCCCCACTACCTGCCACTTGTTCTGGGAGCTATTCTCTACAGAAAAACAAACAAAACAACAATTTTGCCTTGAAATTAACCCCCAACTGAAGAAAAAATAAAATTTTTCATGAAGAAAACCAGCTAGCTATGTAAAATATGGTTTTGTTGCAAGCAATGATGAAGCAGAAATGAGTTTCCATCTCAGAAAAACTCTTCAGTGCACAGGTCCCTTTTTTCCCAGCTCCCTGTTTACAACCTATCATTTTCCAAATCCATGTGAAACCCAAATTTTTACCTCAGTGTTTTCATGTAGTGGTTAAACTGTGCATTTGTAAAAGATAGAGGACAACATGTCTCCTGAAGGAGACTTTTGAAATTTACTATTTCTAGCTTTTTTCTTTTTTTTTTTTTTTTTTTAAACAGTGCTCCTCAGCCTTTGTCTCTGAGCACTTCCCAGAGGTCAGTCACGAGTAATGTCCTCACTGCTGAGACACTGAGCAGAGGCCACAGGGCCAAACCTCAGATGGGAAATGGGAATTGATCCCCAGACCTTTGGAACTCCTCTCCTTTGTACCATGCAGATGACTGCTCTCCTTTACCCTCCCACCCCCCACCCTGGCTTCTCCAAGCGTTTCACATGTCAATCCCACAAAAAACTGACAACAGTCCTTAATTTTAACAAGCATGTGCCACCAAGCACAATAAGATCATTCAGAGCGCTCGGAGTGAAGCAGGTGGGGTGAGCCCTTTTCCGGGTTGACTATGTCATTTTGGCATGAGCTCTCTGTTGCTTCATAGAGCTGAAACAAGATGTGTGAGGAAGGGTGACTTGTTTACAGCATCTCAATAATTAATAACCATTGCTGGAAAATGTTTCTAGATGTACACGCACCGAGTCCCGAAGCATGACATGCACTTTGATTCATGTGCGACACGCGCTCCCTGATACATAAAATTCTCAGTGGCCTGGAGTTTGTCAGCCTGTTGATTCTGCTGAAACATATGTTGGTCTATTGAGGGAGCTGCGTGATGAGCAATTTCAAAAATGTCCCAATTTGGAAATGTAGCTGCAGACAGTGTTTTAGAGGAAGTGCTGTGTGATTGAAAGCTGAAGCTGCACCATGCAGTTCAAATTAGATTTGGACATTGTGTGCACTGTCAGTTTGGAGAACTCTTCACATGCTTGCCAGAGGTTTATAGGACATATGGGTATGAGCCACAGACAACATCTAGTCCTCCAGTTTCTATTTAGTTTTAATCAGACACAAAGATCCTTCCCTTTAAACACAAGGAGAAGGAACCTTATTTTTCAACCGGGAAAACAGAAAAGAGCAGGGGTGGAAGGAGTGAGAGAACAGCTTATTCCTGCATAATCTTTGCTCTTCACATGATCCTCAGCTTGCTGATCTCAGTTAGTTTTGGGGAGAGCAGAAACCAGAGCTAGCAGCCTGCAGGTTGTTTGGAGAAGAGAAATAAAACAATCGGTTTGGAACCAGCTCCTTTCTCATAACCTCATTTGTTTCATTCACCAGCTGTTTTTCTGAAAGGTGGTGAAGCAATAAAACACACCCTTGATTACCCTTTCCTTCTCAAATCTTTTCAGTCTTTTTTTGTTTTGTTTGAGGTCGCAGGAGTGTGAGAAAACCCAGTTGCATTCAGGGTCTGGTCCAGCACCCATTGCCCTCAGCAGGCTTTGAACAGCATCCACGGGCCTGGGTTTGCAGAAATCTGGATTCCAAAAAAGCACTTAATCACATTAGCCGAAATCCTGCTGATTTCACTGCAAACTTTTTCCATCACGCTTGTTAAAGATGAGGGTGCTGTGAGCAATTTTCCCTTCACTGCGTACGTTTAAGTTCAGCACAGCAAAGAAAGCTCAAGCTGAGCTGGGGCCCAGTTGATTCCAATGGGATTAAGCATTTATTTACAGGCAGGCATGTGTGTAAGCACCTTCCTGGATTACAGCCTCACACTGACTCAGGTTGAAATGAGTGTGCCTGTGCTGAAACAGGGCTTTATTGTCCTTTGAACTGAGGGCTGTATGTCTTGGTGTCTTGCTCCCTCTGCTTTGATGGTTGCACTGAAGGATGTTGTGGGTTCCTACAGTAAATCTGACTCCATGCAAGTCACAAGGAACTTTTTTTTTTTCATGGAGTTAACACTCACTTTCTCCTGCACAGGACACTGGAAGAATTTAAGGTTGGCTGGCATGTTTGTGGCAAATTATAAATATATATATATATTTTTTTTTTTAAATAGCCCCAAACCACAAATAATTGAGATCCAAATCTCTATTTGATATAAAGGAAGCCAGATTCTTTTATGTTTGTTTGGGTTTTTTTTCCTGTGAGCAACTATTATTTGACAAAGGAGTTTTAATCAAAAGTTATATCAACTGTTCTTTCATGACTACACTGGCCTTCTACCAACTATATTTAAATTAAAAAAATTAAATGTAAATCACGGAATATAACAGCATGGACCATTTCCCATCATGCAAACTTTTTCCACAGCCTACTCTTCTGGTGGAACAAAATGATGCAAAAGTTAATCAGAAAAAGACAAAAGAAAGGAAAAAAAATCAAGGATGGCAATAATAATAATAATAATAATAATAATAATAATAATAATAATAATAATAATAATAACAATGAAATATAACACCAGAATAAGAGGCATTTATTTGTAGCCTGACACAATGCAGACTGGGTTCAGGGAGATCCCATCTGCTGATTTCAGGGAGAAAAGGATTAGGTTGTTCTTTCCTATGTATGGAAACCAGATAGCTGAGGCTGCCTGCCTTTGTTGTTCTAGGCAATGTAATCTAATATACCAAAACCAAAATCAAAACTGTACCCTTTTTTTTTGTAGGTCTCTGACTAGCAGGCACCAAAGAGGTTTAGTCCTTCCTCAAACCCTCAGGCTCAATTTAGCAGTACCAAACACAAACAGCTGGGATGAAGCAGAAAACTGCATCCCAGAGGAAAAGCCAAGCAAAATAATTACATGTGTTTGCGAACGCATCCTCCTGAGTGGGGAATACCTACATCCAAAAAAACAACATCCACTGAGGAAATCTGGGGGAAGCCAAGACCCTTTGATTGCCTGAGAGTGGGAAGACCCTTGAGAGGTGCAGCCTTAACTAGACACATCTCCTCCAGCATTCCCAATGCAGCCAAAGGAACAGCTGTCCCATTTCTTCCTCAGGGCTCTCTGACCCCATCTCTCTGTGGTGAGACCTTTGGGACAGGCATGGGCTCAGCTGACAGCAGCACTGCCTTCTGCAGCAATGTGATAGCTCAACCAAGATGAGATGAGCACTGCATGACAGCCTGGACAGAGAGAGCCAGGAGAAAGCAGGCCCACTGCTCAGGGTTTGAGGGAAAATTAAAGGACAAGTGGAAGGCAGGTGGAGACTAGAAGTGCTTGGATTTAGGGCTCTGACTCATGCCTGCAGATGGATTTAGCTGAGGCAGCCTCAGCTGTTTGCCCCAGTCCTCTGCCAAAGGTTATTCTGGGCCATCTGGAGGGACTGGGGACCCACATGTGTCACATATGGGCTGAAGAGACACTGCAGAGGCTGGGGCAGCTTGGGGCAGGTCGATCTCCTGCTCAGCCTCTTGGTCCTCCCCACTACCAGTCGTGAGTCAGGATCCCAAGCAACAGCAGCACAGGAGGGCTGGTGCCCAGAGCTGCATATGTAAACCCTTGCAAATGCTCTGTCAGGGTCACCATATGTGAAAGATGGTGCTCAGAAAACACCATTCCCTTTTTGAGAGGTGGATAGCAAGGTTTCCCTGAGGATTTTTGAAAGCAATGCCTTTGGGAGATCGCAGGTTTTGGTATCCATCTCACAACACCAAAAGTGCTTTCATAAAACAGGGGAGATGCTCAGCATCTTATGAAAATAAGACATTTTAAACTCAAAAAAGAGTATCAATATTTCTCCCAGCAGCAAAGGATGCTGCTGAACCTATAGACTGCTAACTCCACATAATAACTGAGAGGTCTGCAGAAGAGTGACACTAAAACGTGGCTCTGCCTGCACAGAGCTGGCAGCAATTTTCACCCTGTCTGTACCTAAAGAGGCAAACGCAATGGATGCCTCTTCTCTGGCCCCCATGAGTTTTGGGGTGATGCAGGAAATCTGGTGACACAGTGAGGAGAGGTGTGCAGCTGGTCTGGAGCAGTCCCAGGGGTACCCAGATGTCCCGTGGAGAAGGGACACTGCAAAAAGCATCCGCTGCTGTGACTTTGGCCTCCCAAGGTGGCCAAGGCCTCATGTCCAGGCTCCCATGCTCCAGCACACCCCGCAGGCTCCCCTGCAGACTCTGGGTCAGGTTTTGGGTGTGCAGAGCTAGCAGCCTGCCAGCAGATAGCTTTGGGCACATCTGCACCAGCCTGGAGACAGAGTGGTGGGTGACAGCAGGGTGGACATACCTTGCAGCCAGCCAATTCAAACCGTTCATTATCTGAGCCTTTGGCAAGACTTTTTAGGGCCTCCACTGCATTTTCCCTACCTAATCAAGCCGAAGGCAAGGCACAGACCTCCCTGCCAAGGCAGAGTACCCAGTGTCCCGGACAATGGCTCCTTCTGGGCAGCCCAGCCAGCTTTGCAAACAGGGACAGTCCGTTTTGGAGTGATGAATGCCACGTTATTGGCTGAGACTTGTTAGGCATACTGAATTCTCTCAACATGATCTCCTGACAGAGGAGAACAGAATACAAGAAGGCTTGTATTTTCCTGCTAAAGCATTTAGGAAGAGACACAAAGCCCTAAGAAAGTTCGCCTGCTGGTTCCTCGCCTGTGCTACCCACATTGAGCTCAGTGCTGACAGAATTTGCTGAGATGTTGGGAAATAATGTGTCTTTTTGGAACACTAAAACTATCATTGCCTCTGATTAAAACAATCCAGCTCCCAGTTTGGTATAGTCATGATCACACACTGCTCTAAACATATATTCCAGCCTCTCTACTTACCTTCCCAGTTTCATATCTGAAACCCGTGATTTCACAGAGGTCACTCATGCACCTTGAGTGAAGTAACATAAAATTACCTCCAATGTGGGTCTGGAAATAGCCTTCCCCCCTACTCCTTCTCTTTGCATCTTTCGTACAAGTGTGTGTTCACACGTGTGTGTGTTCTTGAGTTGACATCTATTAAAGACTGATCTCATTTGTGTCAAACATGCCACCTACAGGGAGCATTTTGGAGCAGTCAAGTTACAGGAGATAGATAAAAAAGAAGAAGAGGTAATGAATATGGAGTGTAAATGCCTTAGCAAAGTAATGGAGACATGTACTAAGAGCAAGTGAAATTTGACCTTCTGGCTGAAAACCTGATAGCAAACCAATTGGAGAACTTTAGAAAATTGGATCAGCCTCAATGGGCACAGAGTAAACATTGGGAGTGCAATACAGTCTTATTAAACATAATGCACATTTAATGCATAATTTTATTGCAACCAATTTCATGGTACTGCCTTAAATGAGTCCGGGTCTACTTCGACTGTAGCAGTCCACTACCATTAGTGCCTCTTAAAAGAATTGCAAGGCCAGTAAACTATCACCAGTCTGATCTCTCCCTTAGCCCATACTTTCTGCTTCATAAACTCTCCCAGCTCCCACAGCTTGTAGTGAGATCTTGTCTTCGTTCACTACGCAGCTTTTGAAACACTAAACTGTTTTGGCAAGTCTTCACAGATGGGAATGTTACAACATTTCCATTTTATGCTGGTGCAGTAAAGCAGTGAAGCTTTGCAGCTATAGATCAGTCAGTTGAATCCCAGCCTTACAACAGGAGTTCCTGGAGCCTGTACAATCAGACTGGTGCTGAAGATTTCTCAAGCACAGCAGGCAAAATCCTATTTTTCTAAGTGACAGCAGTAGTGTTTGCCCTCTGATAGGAACAAGGAATAGGGAAAACAAATGATGCTGAGCTCTAACAGAGTGGCCCCTCTCACAGACTGATAGGGGATGGCTGGATTAACACATAAGGAACTGCAAAGAAGCAACGAGAACTGTTTTATTTATACCCTCAGAGTACAAAACCCCACACTCTGAGTTTCCAGTCTCCTTGCTGAGCTTTTCACAGCCTGTAGCATTGTTATCTGCACCCTGTAGAAACACCAGCAAGGGAAGAGATGTTTCAACATCAGCCTGGGATTTTCCAGGTGTAAAGGACATCCTGTGCGTAGCTGAGCTTGGATTTTCAACACCCTGGAGCTGCGTTTGAATCCAGAAATGTGATCTGAGCCCATCCCTAGATGCGAGATCAGCCCTTTGTGCTTTTTGTCACAGTGAGCTGCTAATAACATCTGCAGAGCAGTGCTGCTGGAGCTCCCTGCAGGGGTCCTGTTTGCCAGGCACCACACACATGTGTACACAAGAGATATCTCTTGCCCTGACAAGCTTTAGGATTCCAGCTAGTAGCAAAATGCAGCGTGGGGGTGACACACACACAGAGGAGTGGAAAGAGGCCACCACCGTTGTCATCAAGTGGTGCAGTGTCATGAATCAAGCCTCCAGTGATAGTGAAAGAACACACTGGCTGCTTTTGGTTCACATCCTGAGTTTTCAAGCCCTTCCTCCTGTGGTCACAACCAGCAAGGGCTCACTAACTTCATCATCTTTTGCCACACAGCAGCGGACCTGGAAGTTTTCTGAAAAAAATTTTTTTAAAAAGGCTCAAACACTGTGAAATTCCTCATTTGTATTTTGAGTACAATCACTGAGGAAAAACTAGAAATAATGCTGTAGTCCCTGATCTTCTGGGATACACAGGAGAGCACGAGGTCAGCCCCAAACAGTAGCATTCTTCTGTTGATAGACCACAAAAGTGCAACCTCTGCTGTCCTGTTCATTGGGACAGGGTCTTCAAGACAGGCCAGAACTGGACCTGAAGTTTTGCATTCCCACAGTCTAGTCAGCAGTTTTGTGAACTTTATGGACTTTGGTAGACAGAGGAAACATTTTTTAAAACCCTATCTATGTGTGGACCCTGAACTTCTCCTGGCCACCCTAGTGGCACAGCAAACCTATGCAGGCAGGCTTAATAATGGGTGCATATATATATGATTCCAATAAAAGGACAAAAAAACCCATAGGTGATGGCTCCACACATTTATGGAATGATGAATTATGGAGAACTATTCTGCAGATAATTATTTTGTTGCCATTTCCTCTGAATTAAATCATGAAGATATGTTTCTGATGGTGAACATACTTGAAAAATGTTAGTGTTTAAAAAAAGGATTTTAAAAAAGTCTCATTCATCTTTAACTCTAAATAGCATTTAATTAGCAATCCAGCAGCATTTACAATGGTAACACATGAATAATTCTGGAGAGGGGGAAAAAGAAAATAAAATCAACATCAGTCTCACCAGGACTTGTAGAATGGGAAGAAAAATAAGTAAGAACAACAGAAAAACCTTTTGATGCTGTCATGTCAGGTTGTGGGATGGGAGTAGTCTGCAACCTTCTGTCACATGTCCATGCACACATTATTTTCAGAGGAGGGGCAGGCACAAGGTGGAAGGTGTAACTCTGGAGTTCCACGGAAGGATGTGCAAAAGGGAAATCCACCAAGAGCAGGAGCAAAAAGTGGCCTCCAGCAAAGGGAGGATTTCCTGTCCCTGCTTGAAGTCAGCTTAAATTTCAAGATGAAATGACCCAGCTAGCCAATAGCTGTCCAATTCACAGTCTGCACATGGAAATGCATATTCCTTCCCACCTTTACATCCATTTTCCCAGAGAGAGACAGGCAGAGACAAGGGTCTACCTTCAGCAATATTGGGAATAAGGATGCTCAAAAGCTCTCCAAGGCTCCTCACAGGAAGAGAGGGTTCTCTGAAACACAGAGAGTGCTTCAGGCAAGTACCTCTGCCTTGGAGCTGTGGCTACTCACCCACAAGTGAGGCTTGCTCAGGCACCTGCCAAGCCAGAAATGCCTACAACTGTTTAAGGTTGCCAGGGGAAATACAGTGCCCACATCTGAATAAACTTGTCTGTCTGTGTAGAAGACCTGGTGGAAAACTGGGATTTCACACATCTGCTAAGAAATGCTGGCAGGTTTGACATCACCCATCTCCAGCTGAAATGGAATCTGGAAATTCCTTAGGAAAAGCAGTCCTTCTGAATAAAGGGTTCCAGAAGTATCAAACTGACCTCGCTGCAGACAACATTTGCCAGTTGTAGTCATCTGTTTAAATAGACAAGCCAGGTGCAGCTGGAAAAAAGCAGAAAGTATTTCCACTGTTAGAACTTTCCTTTATGTTTGAAATACTTCAAAGCTAAGAACATATTCTCTGAGCCAAATCAGATATGCATTTGTTAGACCATCTCTGACAGAAGAGTTAATTGGAAACTATAAACTTTCTTTTGCTTATGTCCTGAGACTAGCAAAGCCTCAACAAAGCCCACCCTCCGTATGGAAATGCATCTTACACATTTGGCCACCACAAAACTAGCTATTATTTTTCAAAAAATTTAATTACAGCTTTCAAGCTGGTCACAGCAACATCTTCCAAATTGAAAACAATTTTAATGTAAAGTCATCAACAGAGATTGAAAGGGCTTCTTTTATAAAGGTTTAAATTATTACATCAGTATTTTATTGATAGGCAGGTATGCTAATAATCCATTGCTTTTAGCTGTGGGTGGTTATATCAGCCTCTACTGGTGTGTCTCATATGTAATTTACTGCATTTGCTGTTACTCCTGTTACAGCTGCACCTGGAGACAAAAGTCTATATTGACCCAAAAAACAAACAAACAAACTAACTAACTAACTAACTAACTAACTAACTAACTAACTAACTAACTAACTAACTGAATAAAAACCCCAAAAGACTTTAAAAAATAAAAATAAGAAAAATATTTAAAAGGTTTTTGAAGTTTCATATTCTGTAACAAGGAATCACCACAGCTTGCTTCATCCTAAAAATGCAAATCAAGAGAAATAAGAGTGGTGAAACACTAACACAGCAAACAGTTAAATGGCTAAATTCTGTGCAAAACTTGTGAGGCTTGCTGCCATGGGATGTTACAGAGGGAAGTTTCTTTTTAAGGAAGACCTGCTTTCCATCTTTTTTCAGGACAGCAGAGCGTGGTGAGGGTGACTGCACCCCAGGCTCTCAGCCAGGGTCCAGGTCTCTTTCTTTCCACATTGTGGTTTCCCATGTGCAGGCAGTGATAATTCAGCATCATGAAAAAACATAAATTGTCAGATAGGCAATACTGAGATGAAAGGAACATTATCTTTTACGGCTGGCCAAGACTCTGAACTTTTATGGCTTTCTACAAGAAGTAACCAGAGATGACAGAACTATTCTTGCACTTTTCTAATTTCTATTCCAATTTACTATAAGCTTGGTGTGATAAGACCAAAAATGTGTTTTAGCTGTGGGCAGGTTTTAAGACCACATTGTTCTAAACCCCTGAAAAATCAGGATTCTTGATAGAAACTGTGATAAACCCCAAAGTCTGACTGTATTAGTAGGAGAAGCTATCATATAGAAAGTTTAATAAAGATTTCAAATATTCCTTCTGTGTCCTAAAGCCATTATTCACTGCTAAAGGACTGTAAATCTTGAAAAGCCTTGGAAGGCTTTAATTTGAAATATATATATATATATATATATAAATATATATATATAAATTATTTAGTTCTAAACCAATCAAGAAATTTAATACCAAAAAATAAATTCTGTCTTTAGCCTGTCCCTAGCTTTAAAATATGAAACACACTTAAATAAGAAAGGTGGATATTTAAATACATCTGCCATACTCCAACAGTACATCAAAGTCCTCCATGTGAAGCTAACTAGAGGGGCTGTCCATTAGAGAAGATATGGTCCAGCAACTCAATAAATAGATGCAGGAGGAGTAAGGTCTGTTCCTAGTCTCACAGATAACTCATGTACTGTGCTAGCAAATTAATTTTCCTCTTTTAAAGTCAATTTTGTCCTTTCACTCTGCTGTGTACTCCTTTGGGCGAGGCAATGTCTCTGGGCTGA
Source organism: Passer domesticus (assembly GCF_036417665.1). Classification (NCBI taxonomy): domain Eukaryota; kingdom Metazoa; phylum Chordata; class Aves; order Passeriformes; family Passeridae; genus Passer; species Passer domesticus. The sequence goes on along the minus strand of NC_087512.1, from coordinate 77,989,902 downwards.
GGTGTGCAGGGAGAGATTTCCCAGTTCCCTGAAGCTGCTGGAGCAGAAATGGGATGTCTCTGCACTCATCTGCATCAGCCACTTTGAGGCTGCTCTGGCTTTGTGCATTTCCTTCTCCTGCTCTTCTTGAGAGCAATGCAGGAAGCTGGTGATGGCTTGGGTTTGAGGTATATTCACATCTGGCTTGGAGAAATTCCTAACAGAAAGAAAAATAATTAAAAAATCCTGGTGATTGTGATTTCCAGGTTCATACTTAGTTTAAGGGATCTGAAGTCTAAGGATTGCCCCTGCTTGGGAAGAAGCCCCACAGCAGAGGACTCACGAGTTTGTGAGTCCTGTGGTCTTTGCCAAGCACAAGAGAAGGGAGGATTTCAACCTGGGGGAAACTGTGCTGATGGATTGCAAGCACGTCACCAGGAACACGTGTAAAAATAGCCCAGGCACAAAGAAAATCAGGCGATGTTGGCAGTCACTGCTGGGGAGAAGAACTGTCCAAGTCCTCAGACTGTTTTCCTCCTCAGCACAGAGGCTGTGGTGACAGCCTCGCCTGGTGCTCCTCACACTGGAACGCACAAGCAGCATGTGGGAAGGGAAAATGACCTCCAGCAAGGATGAGACCCTCTGGCTCCAAGGAGACAGCACTGATTCCCCACCCCAAGAGGATTTGGCCCATCCTACCCAGCACGGAGGGGGAAACCAAAACACACATCCCTTGGATGGCTGGAGCTCAAGCCACCATTTGCCTGTCTGGAGCAGGATAATTTGTCAGACACCAGCTGCTGCACGCTCTGTCCTCTTGGGCACACTTGTTATTGTGTTACAGCCTGCCTGAAGAATGTGGGATGTCGTGGAAAGGAAAACGACTGCAACCTTGCTTGCTCAAATAATCTGAGGGCTTTTTTTATATTTTTTTTCTTCTTTCTCCCCACTGTGAGAGCCTCTGCCATGCACGGTGTGTTCGTAAAGTGCCAGCCAGGGCTAGGAAGGGAAAAGGGGGGTGGGGGAAAGAAAAAGCAGAGGGAGAAGAAGGAGAAGAAGAGGGAAAAGCCAGGCTGGCAATGCTGGGGAAGTGCTTTTGTGACCACACAAAGAGATTTAAGACCGGATGGAAGTGGTCCCCCCCGCTCACTCGCTCCCTTGCCGCGTCTCCTCTGTCTCTGAAAGAGTTACTCAGGAGGATTTCAAGGGTAGGTTTCTAGAGCGACACCATGTCTAATTATGTACGAGACGGAATGAAAAGGTGTAGGCCTGTCTTTCCAGCTCAGAAAAAAATGTGGTGTCCTGCGAATAAGAAATGAACAGACTGACCTTTTCAGAGCTGCTGAAAGAGAAAACCAGATGTATTCCTCAAGAGTCACTATGACTGAAGGGTGATAAAGGCTTGCATTGTGCACTTGAATAAAAGGAAAGCTAACCAGAAAACAGCAGCTGATAATAGTCAGGCCAGGCTGTGCTATTGTCCAAGGCACAAATGTTCAGCATTGGCCTAGACCACACTGCTGGTATATACAGCACAGACTTGGGGGAGAAATTAAAAAGAGAAGGGGGAGGCAGCATTTTTTTTTTATTTTTGCTACCTACCAGAGATTGTGTGAAACTGTTAGCAGTTATAAGGCCACAGAGGAAGAAAATTATCTGGGATCCTTTCCCCACCACACACAAGCACAAACATACACACACTCCATTTCTAGCATTATGTTCCTGTAAGATCTGAATCTAACCATCTGCCAAATGAATAGACAAAACCCAGCTTGTCTTCCAGGGTTCAGATGTAAGGGGGTGGATAAAGAGGAAGCATCATGCTGGTGAAGAGGCTGGAGCTTTCTGCAAAACAGGGGTCTCCAGAGCTCAGGTCAACCAGCTAGAAAGAACAACAGCATTAATTAAGGACCTGAGGCTGGGTGGGAAGCACTGAGTAGGTCTGATCATCCCCATACCACGCAGGTCTCTGGCACCACCATAAAATCCACAGAAAAGGCAAGGGTTGGGGGGTAGAAAAGGAGGTGGAAAGGAGTTATCTGTGAGAGACAAAAAAAAAAAAAAAAGAAAAAGAAAAAGGAAAAAACAGAGAGCAAACCCCAAACTCCATCTCTCCACTTCTCTCAGACTTGGGGGAAAAAACTGGCTTGACCATGGGCAGGAGCCACTTGCTTCAAGCCCTGCTGCCATGACCTCTCTGGATTATTCAGCATCACACACCTGCAAAAGGCTCTCTCAGACACTTTTGAATGTCATGCCACTGTTTGAGAACCAAGGCTGGGTCTGAGTGAGCAGATCTTGCCCATTGGAGATTGTTATTTTTAGAGTGGGCATGATAAGCTTCTGCCAGGCACCATCCACAGCCAACTATGTCCATGCAGAAGTGTAAATCAACCCCCAGTGCTTGCTGGAAGATCTTGTCTTTTCTTATTTAAATATGCTCTCTGAAGCAACACTTTTGGGGGCTGTAATCTGAGAATTTGGTGGGAGAGGGCAGCCCTGCCCCTCGCTGCCCTCCCAGAAACAACAGACGTGCAAAGGGTCTTTTGTGGTTTTCTTTCCCTTTTTTTTTTTTTTTTTCACAGTGTTGGTTTTGTCCTTTACAAAATTAGTTCAAGGAGATTTATTGCTGGCAACAGGCACCGAGGACTGGCCTGGTGCTTTTCTGCAGAAGATGAGACAGGGTGTTCCCAACCTCCGAGTGCCGCAGTTTGGCCATCAGGAGATGAGGTGGAGTTTGCTTTCTGGCTACTGCAGAGTGACCTTGGGATACATCCCTTCACCTCTCCCTGCCTGTCCCTCCTTGTCTCAGGACAGAGCTCTTGTAGGGAAGTCCTCCAGAGCTGGAGCTGGCTGTCACAGTGCGCAGCACAGCTCCTAGCACAGCAAAACGCATTATTTCAACAGGATGGAGCAGCTGTTTGTATAAGGAATTAATTATACCCATTGCTACCAGATACGAGTCCTCCACACATCAGTGAGGCAAAGAAACGTGGTCTTAAAGGAAAAGCATCTGGGAGAGGACACAGGTATGTGCCAGCTGCAAAGCCAGACAGGAGTGGGGCTCTGTTTCCTTCCACTCTGCCTTCCCGATGTGTTTCAGCCAAAACTTGGGAAAATAACCCCAGGGAGCAGGCTATTTTGAGGCTTCTGGGCCGTGACTTTTCTGCTGTGATTACCCTGGAGGCATCTAATTAGTAGCAGTAGGGCTGCCTTTTCTTTCTGATCTCTGCAAGGAACCGTACTGAGAAGCTACCAACTCATCTCACGCTGTACCCACAAGACCTGTACAAGCTCCCCAGACAGTTAGCTTTATTTCTCCCGTGTCAACAAAAGTAGGAGAGATCTGGGGGGTGGAGTAGATGGACAGGAGGAGAGAGAAAGTGATTCACAGGGAAATAATGTATTCCTGCCATACATTCAGAGAATTAAATAGCACATGCACACGCACACACGCACACACTCATGAGGCTGAGGAAGCAGTCTGAATAACTTTCAAAAGGCTTGCTGCATCTTGCTCCATGAGTGGGTAATGCTTGGCTATTTCTAAGAGACAGACATTAAAATCTGCAGCACAGTCATTTAGAATTTCAAAGGATTCTTCATCAGGGGGTGGAATACAAAAGACACCACAGTTATTCACATAATACAAGCAAGGTTGGGGAAACAGCAGCATGCCATTAGGTAAGACCGAGCAGAAAACCTTTCTGGAGAAGCCTAAGATCTATTCATTCAAAGTAAAGAAATGACCGTAAAAATTTCTCATATCATTTGTCTGCGTAGATATATGTAAAATATATGTGTATACATTTTTAGAAATATCTTTGTGCAGCTATGTTTTATAAACCACTTGGAGAAGAGCTTGAGAGAGGATCTGAAATGTGTACTGTGGTGCAGACAAGAAAAGGAGGGGAAAAAATATATATTCAAAATACATCACACATCATCCACGCATCTACACAAACATGCTCACATTTCTTTCACCGTGAGCTTTGGGTGTCAATCAGCAGAGAACAAACAGCAAAATGAAAACCAGGAGCTCCTTCTGTTGAGGTTTTATGATAGCGTCCTCCAACATTTCTCTGCTTTTGTTTTCAATGTGCTAAACTAACTGCATGGCTGGAGCGGGGAGGAATGCAGAGCTCACACATGTAAAGCATTGTGTCCTCTGACATACTATTACACAGAAGGCTCACAGTTCCCCCCTCTCCCTCCCCTTCCTGGTGTTGATGAATTACATGAGATGAATATCACAGATCTAGGTTTTTTAAAACCGTGAGCTTAGGCAGCAACAACGACTGCAAAGCAGACACCGTTGTCTGAACCTCTATTGTTTCTATTTTGGGAGCACATTGAGTGATTAGTTTGGGTAACAGTAACATCACATTACCTTCTACAGGCTGGAAATGTCTTTTAAAACTGAGGCAACGCTGAAGCCATGTGATACAATACTGTAGACAGAGCCAAGTGGAATACATCAAAGAGTGCCTTGATGCAGATGTTTCATGCAGAAGAAAATTAGGTCAGAGACCACTTCAATTTCAGCTTCTGCCAGGCTTGTTTGAGAGCTTCCAGTGAATTCCTAATGAATAGCTTCTAGGGCACTTTTCTCTCATTCAGTCACAAACTGCCACAGCCAGATGAGCTTTCCATGTGGAATTTTTTCTCATTATTTAAAATACTAATACTTTGTGTTCACAGATTCCAGAATCTTCCTTGCAACAATAGCAACAACTCCCCCTCCTTCATCACCCCCCTGCCCACAATAAAATATGAGGGAAAAGAAAAAGGTGAGAAGAATAACCAATTGATACACAATGTCTGCTGCAGGGAGAGGGTAGGGGGGTGGGCAAAAAAAAAAAAAGGCAAAAAAACGCAGCCTTTTGCCAATTTTACATTGTAAATAAATACTTGGTGAGGATCCTTCACAAATGGATGATTTTTTGCATCTTGAATTTTTCTTTTTTTTCTTTTTTTTTATTTTCTTTTTTTTTTTTTTTTTGGTAATGGCAAGGAGTGAGATGCTTTGAAGATGATTTTGCAGCTTGTGCACATCTCAGCTGGCACTGCCTGCTGCAGCCACTGGCCCATTGAAGGGAAAGCCACTGGCTCTCTGAAGGGAGAGCAGAGGCTGCCTTGGAGCTGCTCACAGAGAGCCTACACAAAGCCTTCTGAACTTCTGCTGAGCCCCAGAGCCCACCCACCTCTCTGCTGAGCTCATCCCCCTCTCCTGAGCAGCTCTCTGGGCCTCTTGTGAATGTGTCAACCAAAAAAAAAAAAAAAAAAAAAAAAAAGGCAAATGTGTTAAATGTGTTCACTAAGCAGTTGAGATCCATCTCTTCTTTAAAGCTGACCATGAGCTGAGCAGAGCATTTTGTGGTCCCATGTGTGTGCTGTGCCACCAGGGACAGCAAGGTTGTGGCACTTGAAAATATAAACAATGGCCTAGAATGTTCCTCAGTGGGAAGAACTCTCCAAAACTTGTTATATGGGTTTTTTACATCATGATTCACCTTCACAGTGGAATACAAAAGTAGTTCAGTAAGCTGTGAGCTAGAGTCCAAGACTCCAATCCAGTCCCAAGCCCTGCCAAATGTGACTTTTTGGGTCTCGCATGTCATTCAACCCATGCTATGCCTGACATTATTTTTTGCCTTCCTGTCGTGGTCAGGGGCCAAATCTGAAGCTGGATTGAAACCTGTAAGCACAGGGTTTATCTAGGGGACATATTGATAAAGACATAAATTCGATTGCTGAGGTGAGGAAAACCTTCTCACTCTTTACCACCCAGGCAGGCAGGGAGAAGAGGCTTCACAAAACAGAGAGATCCCCTGTGACACAGGACCAGGACCATCCATGATCAGTTTTACCTTGCAGTCCTGAGTGTCGTGTACTCCACCCAGAGGGTGCACAGGATCATTTTGAGAGCAGTGACTCAGGCTGCCAAAGGAGATGATCCAGAAGCTGACATCAGCCTCAACACGTCCAGCTGTTGTTGTTCACTGGGTCGCAGGCTCCTGACAGAACAGTGTAAACTCCCTTGTGCTCCCAGGGGCTTAGGTGGAACGAAAGCATGATGTGAATCTGCAGCAGAATTCTGTTCTTCGTCTCTATTTTCCTGTGCAGAACTCAGAGTCCTACAGAAGTTCACAAACGTTCTTTTGTCCGAGCAGAACAACTGAGGTCTTTACCCAGCAAAGCCATCATTTCCGAGATGACTTGATGTTTAGGATGCTTCCAAATTCACACCACCATATTAGAGCACTGTGACCTGGGGTTTTTTTCAGATGTAGAGCCCTCAGCTGAATGACTTGTGGCATGAACAGGACATTCATGTGCACATCCACCAGTGTGGACAGGGCATGTCAGTTTTGTGCTCCAGCAGTCACACCCCAACCTAGTCCAGAAATCTCTTTTGATGAACCACTTACAAGGTCATAGCTAATCACACCTCTCCAGAGGAACCTCCTGTCCACAAAATACTCCACCTGGATGCTCCCCTGCTCTGTTTGCTGTCCCTAGAGTATACCTGTGCTTCTCTTCCAAGGTTTCCATCTCTTCTGCTCTTGATCCTAAGAGATTTTTGGGGGGACTCTTCTACAGTTACATATACCCAAGAACTTCTCAGATAGAGCAAATAGGAGCATTACTATCTTCCCCTGGATCATAATTTGAATTCCTAGTCCCTCCTACAGCTGCATGATCTCTGTATATCTGGAATATTTGCCCCATTCTCCACTCTCCCTCCACTCAATTTTTAGGGTCCACTGTAAAGACACAGTGGTTCATCTAAAAGCATTTAAATGCATTTTTCCTCCACCTCAATTCTTAGCCCTTTTAGCTCAACACTTCTCCAAGGTCTAACAGAGCTATTTTCTTTTTCTTAACCTCCAACTATTCCTAAAGCCCCCCATCCATTTGAACACCACCACAAAATCCTTTCAGAAGAGAAATTTTTTGTAAAATATACTGGAATTCAATTCACCATGCACACAGTTGAGACACTTTTACTCATTTGTCAGTGGCTGTTCGTGCTCTTGGGATACTGGGGTGGAAGTATTTACAAAATTAAAAACACACAAAATAACCCACTTACAGGAATTTAGTTTCTCACCATAAACAATAAAAGCTACCATATCCACCACCTGTTCCACACAGGGGACCAGAGAAGGTGATCTTTCTGGCAAAAGCAATGAAGCTTTTTTTTGTTTTGGGTCTTTTTTTTTTTTCCCCTGATCACTAGGCATAAAGATGAAAGCCTCCTTTCACAGCAGAGCAGATGCAGCTTGGCAGCAACCATGAGCACTTCTCTTCACCGTGCAGCTCAAGATATGGCTCTCCTTACCCATGCAGACACTGGCATCTCTAGGGATGCTGCTGCAAAGCAGGACTCTGCTGTGTTCTCTATTTGATCCGTATCTGGCCATCAAATTTATATTTTGCACAGTTAACTGGACAGCCTTGTGCAGGAACAAAAAGTCCTGCTGTCCCATCAGCAGCTGCTTTTCTGTTCCTGGAGGAACTCAGTCTCTTCTCTGTACAAAGCCTCTGTTGTTTTGAGTTTTCCTGGCCACTGACCAGGATCCTGGGAACATCTTTTCCCTTTAATACAAAATAAATGGTCAGACAATCTCTCACTACAGGTCTGGAAGGGTTAGGAGTAAGAGGAAGGGAGAAAAGCTTTTTCCCCTTCAGTGTTTTCTGCGCTGCAAGAGAACTAGAGCAGAAGTTACTGACAAAGCTGTGCTCCTACAGGCATCACTGAATGCCTTGGGGCTTGGCCCTCCATCACTCTGGGTGAAGCCCAGATATTTTTGAAGCATCCAGTGTTCAACAGGTTTTATTTTGATCCATTTAATTCCCAAACAATCCCCTCTCTTGTCTGGAAGTTTACCTATTCCTGATTCTCAACACTAAAGCTCAGTTGATAAAGAACAATGCCTAATACACCAGTTATTCCAAGAAAGAAAGGGAGAATCTCAAAGACAGGAGACACAACACCTGTCCTACCACCAGCATAAATGGCAAAAGTTGTGGTGAATGAACTAATTCATCTGCACAACCCATCAAATTAGGAGTGTTTTTAAATAGCCTCTTGACTGAGAATTGATGTCTCATTATTCCAAAGTATATCACAGTGAGAGCTCTAGCAATACCAAATAGAATAACTCTCCAAGTTGCAGAGGCTGCAGCAGAGATTTCACAATGAAGCACTTTACATTTCAGACTTTTTAACAACTTCTGCTGTGAGAGTCTGAGGGGCTGGTGAATACAGCAGCTCACCAGGTTTACAAAGGCTGTGCAGGACTGGAATGTCCTGCCTCAAGTGGATGCCACAAGGGCCCTGCAGCCGAATTCTTTCAGCCTCAGTGATGAAATGTGGCCAGTGGTGAGAGAGGAAAATGATGCCTCACCAACCTGGCTCCATATCTGATTGTGGCTGTCCCGTGGTGTGAAACTGGGCTCTTCTGCCCCATTTTCAGCAATGGGATGAAATGGAACAGAGGTAATGCCAGTTCCCCTCCAAATGCAAATGCGTGCAAAATTCAGAAGATCTACTCAGAAGGTCCTAGGTAAAAACTGCTCAAAAAAGCAAGGCAGCCATCACCAGAGGTACACCTAGAGCTTGGCAATAACTACCATTCTTTTTCCTATCTTTCTTTTTAAGAATCATGCTTAGGTGCTTTGCTTTTTCTGAAAACCTACTTCCTCCGCTTTTCTGCACATACACACACACACACATTAACCTTGGTTGCCTGCAGAATTTCATTCAGGATCAGATGTTTTAAGTTAGGGATAAGGTGGAATTTCTGCTTCAGAAAACTCAGATTTAATTGCATACCAAAGCAGAACATTGTCCCAAAATGCTTCATTATAAAAAAAAAGTTGAATGAAAATATTTGGACTTCTCAGTTCTCAATTATTTTTCTTTTTTTTTTTCTTTTTTGTCTTTGGAATGGCAGTGGGCTGGAGACATGAATCTGCTAACAATTTGAAACTGCAATTTGACAAATAAATGAACTTGAAAATGTTCCTGTAAATGTCTGAGTGGAGCTGATTTCAAGGCCTGGTCATGAAATATTCTGAGATTTAAGGCACCACACGGACTGGCAGGACTAGCTGTAACACCGAGGATAGAAGAAATAGTAACATCATGACCTCAAGACGCAGAGCAGACACAAATAAAAACCTCTTTGCCACCCAAGGAAGTTGCTGAAATGTCCCAGTGGTTGTGGAGGTTCTTGCTGACCACCATATGTATTGTTTTGGAACAACAGGCTTCACCCTTCCTCCTCCTGCCACCTTCTCCCACTGCCTGGCAGGTGCTGGCAGCTCTTTCCAACAGCTTTCATGGCTTTTTTTCCAAATCATGGACTGGCCTGAGGTTTAACATCCAGAAAGTTTCCCACATCACCCTCATTTTGGAAAAAACCCTTGGGCATCAATCATGTTGTCCCAGGAGCCTCAGTGGCTCAGTGGAAGAGCTTACTCAGAGCAGGGCTGAGGTGAGCATTGATCAAACCTAGGGACTAATTGTTTTTATGTTCCTGGTGGAGCATGCTAAAGGAACTCCCAGTGCTGTGTGATACCAGCCCTAAGGAGCACTAATAAAACACCAGTTAAGGTCTGAACAAGGCTTTTGCCTGGCTTTGGCTCTAATCCATTTTTCACCTTACTGTATGGGGTTTGAATCTGGGCAGAGGCCACTTTTCTATGCCTTTTTGTCCACTGTCCAGTAGGTTCTTTTTTCATTATTTTCTCCAAGTTGCAGCCCTTGGGGTGCTTGGATACTCTCAGGTCCAGACATAGTTCATGCAGACATGGCTGAAGGGCCATCCAGCATTTTGGCAGTCGTAAGCAAACTCCCAAGAACCTCAGTAAACTCTGAGTAAAAGACGTATTCATTATTGGGTGGAAATCAGTGGTCAAGAAAAATAGTATTTTGTGCCGTAGGGGATGGGGCAACTCTGGGTGTATGGACAGGGAATGATAGACTGGACAACATGATACGGAAAGGGAGATGGGGGATCTTGTTGACAGAAGTTTGGACACGAGCCAGCAGTGTCCTGGAGCCAGGAGGGACATCCCTGTCCTGGAGCCAGGAGGGACATCCCTGTCCTGGGGCACAGGCCCGGCATGGCCAGCCGGGCCAGGGAGGGATTGTCCTGCTCTGCTCTGGGCCGGGGCGGCCTCACCTGCAATATTGGGTGCAGCTCTGGAATCACAACATAAAAAAGGCATTAAAGTGTCAGCGAGTGAGCAGAGGAGGCCGTGGGGATGGCGCAGGGCCGTGAGGGGAAGCCGCGTGAGGAGCAGCTGAGGGCACTTGGTTTATTGAGATGGAGGAGAGTGAGGGGAGGCCTCACTGCAGCTCTGCAGCTGCCCCGTGAGGGGAAGAGGAGGGGCAGGCGCTGATCTCTGCTCTGTGCTGACCAGGGAATGGCCTGAAGTTGTGTCAGTGGGGTTAGACAGATATTAGGAAAAAAATTTTCACCCAGATGTTGGTTGGGCACCGTAACAAGCTCCCCAAGGACGTGGTCACAGCATCAAGCCTGTCTTGAGCACAAGAAGCTTTTGAACAATACTCTCAGGAGCATGGTGTGATTTTTGGAGTAGTCCTGTGCAGGGCCAGGAGCTAGACTTGGTAGTCCTTGTGGGTCCGTTCCAACTCAGACTCTTCTATAATTCTATGATTCTAAGTCATCTCATTCATAGGGAATTCTGTCCTGTTCACTGGCTTTTTTTTTTTTTTTTTTTCCTATCAAGTTCCTTGCCACTGAGTTCCTTTACAACTGAGAATAAGAGTAAAATGGAAGCAGGAAGGAATTTTGGCATCTCCCAAAGATGAAAGGTAGAAAGGTGCTCACCATCACAAACTATCTGATGTCATAACTTTTGAGGCAAATTTTTGGAGTGCCAGAGAGGAACCAGACCTTTTTTCCTTACCAAGCAGCAACTGCTGAACTGATTTCTTGGTCACTGACTACAGAGGAAACCCAGATCTCAGGCTAAAATAAGGAAGAGCAAACCCACATTTTCAGAGGCTAATGAGCTTCCTACAGGACTGTAACACTTCTTCCACAGCAAGCATCTTCATACCCTTCCCTAATTATTGATTGCCCCCTTTTATCTCTACAGACCCCTCATAGAGTGAAGTTTAAAAAGTCTACTCACAGTACATGTGTAAGCCACAAAGGATGCCAGGAATTTCATCACACTGTCACTGCCAAGTACCCAAGGTCTGGCTGCAGTGCAGTCACACTTTTAAAAACTCCCAAGTCAGCTGTTCCAAAGGTAGGACACATTCCCTCCAAGCCTTAACTCGTTGCTAGGTACTGCAAGTTGGCTTCCTGCCTTCCTCTTAAGCAATCTACTATCAAAACATGTCATAATGGAGGAATATCAATTGTTGTCTGGTAAAAGGATTTTTTTTTCCTTAACGTTTCCTGTAGGTCATCTCCTCTGCATCAGTTCCTCACTGTGCTGCTATGAAACACAGTTGGATGACACTTCATAAGGGGAGGGATCCAAAACGGAAAAGTGGGGCTTAATCACTTTTGAAGAAAGCTGTAAAACTAAAAGAAGCACCCCAGAAATCCCTGCCTGACTTGTTTTTGGAGTAGGCATAACCTGCTGCACATGTGCCCAGTGTTGTTCCTTCAGATATATGTGAAAACAGCAGCAGCTGAAATGTATCACAATTATCATTACTAATTTATGATCGCACTCCTGACAGCACAGAGACACCACAGCAATGCCTTATACATGTGGTACAAGGCTAGTCAGTGCATCAGTGCTTCCCCCATGTCACTGGGTCACTGAGAAACAGGACATCATTGCTCTGGAAATTCAGGAACACTTTCGTTGGAACTGAGAGAACAGTTGAGTGAGGGAAGAGATGCAAATTTAGCAATGACCTTTTTTTTCCTAGGCACATGGTATTTGATATACACTAATCCTTGTTTCCAAGTACTAGCAGGTACTTTGGAGGTAGTTTTATCAGTGTCCTTCTTATTTCAAGGAAAACTACGTTGTGGTTTTTTTTGTTTTGTTTTTTGTTTGTTTTTTTTTTTTTTTTGTGTGTTTTTTTTTTTTTTTTTGTGGGTTTTTTTTTTTTTTGGCATTTACTTAAAGAAGATGCCAGATAGGACCAAGTAATAGTTAAGAACTAAGTGGATGCTTCCAATTGGCTTCAGAAGTCTATAAATAATCAGATCCTTCTGACTGTTGAAAATAGTTCAGTCATTATTGATAATCCAAGTCTTACAAAAACGAACAATAGGACCTGTGGGTAGTAATAGCAAGGACTGACCCGACAAAAACTAAGCCGCAGAAATTGATAAAAAGTAACATTACATTCTAGATGATGCTTTATGTCATCTGATTCAACTCCAGGCTCCATTTGTGAGACAGATTTTATGCTGTAGGAGGTAAATTGGTTGAGGGGGCTGGGAAGGAAAGGGAGAAATCAACAGGTTGAGCTCTAGCAGTTTCTGTGAGAACTTCTGCAGAGGTACAGGGAAGTGCAGCAGGACTGGGAAGAGACTGATGGTGTGGTAAAGTGATGCAAATCTCTGCCAAAGACACTAAATGCAGCTACAAACATAGACAGTTTAAGCTCCAGCTCTGTCTCCCATATGTACTGGAGACCACACACAGCTGAGATTTTCCCAATGCCCACAGAGAAAGAAGGTGGTTAAGACATTGCAAGTAAAGAGTTTGGTACAAACACCAAATTCTAGTCTCATGAGTACCCTTTTGGACTTCTACAAACTTCTCAAAGGGTTTTAAAATATATATTTACCTGCTGTTTTTTATTTTAATATATCTAATTTTATTTGTCCCTTGAAGTATGAACCTTCTTTAACTGAGGGTTTCAGACCAATTCATGCAGGAAATCTGGCTTTCAGCTAAGTTTGGAAGGGACCAGTCAGTCCCTACCAGACTCTGCCTTGATAAAATAAAAATGACAAAGAATTTGGTGAGCCTCCCTGACTACCTGTGTGGATTGACCTTGATAATTTGGGGACAAAATGCCTTCTCACTTTGTGTATTGGCACAGGGTGGTAGCCTCAGTCTCAAAGCACCTCATGAATCCAGGTCAACAAAGGAGCCCTGGCACTGAAACAAGTCCAGCACAATTCACTAGCTTCAAGGTGTAGTCATGATCAGTGACTGAACAAAGCACAAAATATTTTCCCTATTCTTTGATGACATTGCACCTGTAGAAGAAAAAGGTGCCAAAGGCAGCCTGGAGCATCCTTGGCCCATATGGTTGAAGAAGGTTTTTCAAGTCCCACAGCCCAAGGGACTGATATTACCACAGTCATGTTTGGCTGTTTTTGTCTCCACAGGTGAAATTAGTGTGCTGGCATTTGCAGCTGAATCAGCTCAGGAATGTTCTCAGCAGGAACCTCTAGCAAGGCTCAATGTTTTTGCCTCTGGACCCACATGAAAATTTTTAGACCACGCTTATATCTTGAACAGCAAAACCACTTGCTCTTTTTAAGTGTTTAGGTTCTTCCTTGGCATCTCTGCAGCCTGGAAGTCAGAAGGGAGATGAAGATCTTTCCCCTTGAAAAAAGCCAAGCTGACTTGCCAACTCCCACACCTCACTGCCAGAAGCAGTGAAAACACGAGGCCAGCCTGAGCTTCACCTTGGTGAGATCCCACAACGAGGAATGGTCAGAGGTCTCATTTCATGGGACACCTTAGAGCATTGCCCTATAACACAGGACAGCTTGCCTCTGCTCCACTCTAGCCTCTTTCTACTCTTTGAAAACAGTGGCTGCAGGGTGAAAAGCACAGTTCACCCCAACCCGTGTGATCAAAGAAGCACCAGGCTGAAGATCCACGATGTGGTGCTGCAAAGACATTCATCTGTAAGTCCAAATATAGGTTTAAATCACTTCTGCTTTTTGCATTTGAAAGGTGAAATCATATAATTTTTATTATTATTTAGTTTTTTTTTTTTTTCCAAAGGAGCTTCCCTACATTTTAGTTTCCCTTGATATATGTTCACTCCTCAACACAGCTGGTTCTTTTCCTGATACAGCCATTATTCCTCTTGCACCTCAGGCTAGTGAGGATCTCATTTACAGTTTCCCTGACTCTTCCCATGCAGTAATTGGTGGTATCATAAAGGGTTATTACATTATTTGCTCTCACCTCTTTCTTCTCAGCCTCTTAGAGACACACCCTACACTATGCAGTCCTCTCTCAGAGGTAAGCCTACTTTTTCCACTGCCACAGATTGCAGATCCTATTCTTGGCAATCTTCATATTTTAAACCACAGCCTCCACATGGATTATACCCAGATTAACCACACTGATTGCTCTGTTCTCTGAAATCTTAAAATGTGTCTCGGAACATTTCCTGAATATTCACGTACAGTGTAGCCTCTCCCAAACCACCATTGACAATACCCTGCCTTTTCAGGCCATGACAAACATCCATCCTTTGATTCTACTCCTGCCTTACAAACCTACCAATTTCCTTATTGTTTCATAGCTTTCTCCCCAGCAGCCATAAGCATTTTAGCAGTGCTGTGGAACTCATTGCTGTCTTTCCTCTCTTTCTTTCTGCTTTTTCCCTTCATTAGTTGAGTTTTCAAGTGATTCTTTGCAGTTAGGCTTTTCCTTTTGGAGGATCTAAAGATTCTGAAACAGTTTCACTTGTACCAAGCTAGTTATGGTTTGCAAAGCATGACTTTTATTACATAGCCAGACATATCTGAATTCCCTGCACATATTTCAGTGCACCATGATGGTGAACAGTGCCCTTCTACAACACACATGGAGGATAAATACCCAATTCTTGTTATCTGTTCAAAAGCACTTAGGAGTCCAAAATCTTGGGGAAAAGAAATATCCCCTGCCAAGAGATGGGAAGCACAGGCAAACCTGTGGAGAACAGACCATCCTACTAGCAAAGGAAGTGGACAGGATGTTTTCCATAGGGCACCTAAACAACATCCCTCTGCTGTAGTTGCAATGAAGTTCTATAATCAGGCCTACAGTTAATGAAATTCCTGCAGGAGACTGTCAGAAGATTTAATTTTGCTGTTTACTAAATTATCAGCGTGACAGTGAATCCTGTATGCCAGCACTTTGTGCCAAAGGAGGAAAACTGCCAATCCAGAGAATGGGATCCACCCAGGGGGAGGCCTCCTGCAACGTGTAGGGGTCAGCTGTCATTATACCCACAGCTTGCTGGGGCAAATGCATCCCTGGTGAAACACCTTTAAGTTGCACGAAATCATTTTTCTCCTCTCCAAACTGAGGGAATGATTGAGGCTGGAGGTAATGTGCAGCCACAAATCAAGTGATGCTCTGTGGGCCAGCAGATCAGGCTGCTCAATAAGGAAATGCCACCATGCACAGACAGGTAGCCCACAAGCTGTCTGCAGTGCAAGGGGAATATGGAAAATTAAAATGTAGGCAGTAATGGGGAGACACGAAATAACTGCTCACGTTTAATGAGAGACTGATAAAGCAGCATCCTTCTGGGAGGTGATAACGGCAGGACTGGGATTCATGATAGAGGCAAATTTAATCTAAACATGCATTGTGTTTTATTTTAATGTGTCCACCCAGCCTGATACTCCAGTAAAACATGTGTACATGGAGAAACCATGCCACCACCATTCTCATTTGCTGTGCACCCACTGTTATCTACACCTTTGCAAAGTGAGTGCCAGGGTGTCAGGATGGCAGTTTTCCACTTAATTTGTAAAGGCAGCTGGTGAAAGAACCAAAAGTAATGCAGGATGTATTGCTTAGACTACTGGGTTTTGTTCACCAGCTTGCTTTATCTCATATAAATATGCAGATATCTTGCTTATTTTTATTCTATTGACTAACACTGTGGAAGACCAAATTGATTGTGGATGTGAAATTTTGTTTAGTAGAGAACATATAATTGGCTATGTAAAGAAAAATTTCATATAAAATTGCATATTTAAATTTAATTTGAATGTTTACCCCAAAGGTATGGTGACTGAAATACAGTTCTCTATTTTTTTTTAAAGTCTAGAAAAATGATTTACATACTTTTTCATTATTATTGCACTTAAAAAAAAATTAGCTGTCAAAGAAAGAGAAATGTTTATCCCAGAAAAAAACCAAAGGAACTTAAAGGGATAAGTAATCTTTATTTTACCAGAACCTCCTATTTGTAAGCAAAAATACCAAATATCACTAGTTATAGGAACAAAAAAGGAGATCTAGAGTACAGGTCAGCATGCAGAAAGCTCAGTTTTCTCCAGTCAACTGTCTCCACTGTTATTTTTAGCAAATACACCTTTGGGGGCCAGTAACAGTTAACACAGACAGAGATGATCCAGGAGCTCAACAAAGGGCAGGGTAGCACAGATGAGAAGTGGGCAGGTCTTTGTGACTAGCTCTGAAGGATGGAAATGCTGTGCTACATCCCCAGGCTTGGGCTGCTCTGCTTAAGGAAGCTCGTGTTGGTTTTTATAGAGCACCGTGAGGCAAGGCAAGCTCTCCCATATGGGCTCCAAATGTTTTGTGTCAGCCCTGAAAGCACACGGCTCAGTTGTGATCTCAAATTAGTGATGATAATATCCCATCAGAAGTGACGCAATTCGGGCTTCCGAGGGGTGCAGGGATTGACACAGGGCTTCAGCACGAGCAACAGCGTCAGTGGGGAGAACAGGATCTTCTCTGCTCCTTTCAAAGCAGGAAGGAAAAATTCCTTGTTTTCTGTTTGGTGTAGCAGGAGCTCTGCCACCTGCTTCAATGTATTTTAACCACTGAGCTTTTTGCAACAGGGTATTTAATGTCAATCTGGCACGTCCCCTATCCCAGAGGATGTCTATAAACATCCTTTCAAGAATTCTGTGCAGATAAGGCATATGGAAATTTTCAGTGATAACAATATTAAGGAAAAAAAAAAAAAGAAAAAAAAATAGACTGGCTTCAGAAAGGAGCTCACTATGGACATGCAGTTCAGTTTCATGGTTTAATACCTCTGCAAGACTCTCTAGTGCATGTCAAGAGTAAAATTTAACCTAATTACTTACTACTTACAGGTCTGCAGCTAACTGTTTTTTCTGTGGGTCTCATTCTCTCTATTTTTCAAGGAAAAATACAAATTAGGAATAAAGTCACATTAGCAAAGAAGCACTGCTTTTAAGTCCAATGTTGCCCAGCTTTCAGACAAAGCTGCTACAATGCTTTATAGTTATGGTTTTATTTCATATTTTTCCATTGCATTGATGATTTTTCTCTATTTAGTCCAATGCTTATGTCTCATTTTCCACTATAAAATTATTTGCCCAAAGGTATTAGGATAATGAAAGCAAAGAAATTATAAACAAAAAGTACTGAACAAAATTGTGCTGAAACTGACAATCCAGAGGAAACTAGGTTTGGTTAAGGGGTAAAGGAAAGGAGAGCTAGCCTTGCAGCTGTGTGTGATATTCTAGATACTTCAAGTTTCTGGGAAATAAGTCTGTCTTTTGAAATCAAAATATAATGAAATCATTATACAGCACAAATACCAATAAGGTATCACAGTACTTCATAGGAAATTAAATTGTGGAAGTCTTCTGTTCTGCTTTAGGAGGTCTAATTTCACTGCATTCAAAGCTCCTTCAGGGGCTGGGACACTAGACAGAATATGTAGAGCCTGGAAAACTAAATATTTTGATCTCCAGTCTTAAATGTAAACTAATACAGTTGGGGTTTTTTGTTTGGTTTGGTTTGATTTTTGACTCATTATATAGATGATTTGGGGTATAAAGCGTGATTAAATAGGTGACCTTTTTCTGTACTGGAGATGGACTTGCTGTTGAGTTGCGGTCCCATTTCTAAATGCCCACCTCCTCATCTGATTTAGATAACCTGGTGAAAGGAATACTAAAATTTCATGTCACAATTCTTTTGCTTGAGCAAATCTTATAGTTACAGCTGTGCCTTCCATATCAAAGTGCTGTGCAGAAATCCTTAGAATGTTTTACTCTGTGTAGTTCAGCTAAATGATTTGTAGAAGCGAAGTGTTTGGAAAGGAAAATTACTAATAATTAATCAGGGGAAAAAAACCTCATGAAAACTGGGCTGAATTCTTTACCCATAGGACTAATTTTTTGAGAGAGCTGATTTTGGGACAGCTGAATGTAAGCAGTCACATATGATACTGTAAGAATGTGACTATCACATTCAAAGATCAAATGAGCATAAATGAAAGGGGAGAAACACATTTTATATAGACACAGATGCAAGTCCTTTGATAAACAAGAACTGGAGAAAAAAAAATTCAAATAATGTGAAAGGGGCTGGAAGAGAAAATAGGGCTGGGAAGAATTCCTGAGAAGCTTTTTGATCCTCCTGCCTAACCTAAATCAGTGTTTTAATCATACCTAAATAAAATAATGCCCAATTTCCAAGAAGTGTCCATTCAACTTCTGAAAATGTGGTTCTGGGTTGTCTCTCACTGGAAGTTAACACCTGCTCTGGATGATCCCTGTAGTCCCTTTCCAACCAAACCATTGCTATGACTCTGTAAGGAATATGATCAAATCTGGGTCTGCCTGGAACCCTCAGTTCTGAAGAAAGACAGCATTATTTTAAACCTAACAAACCAGTTGGAGAGAAAGCTGCTCAAATGTCAGCTGACATGCCTCAGTATTGACAGGTTAGCTTAGACAGCAAGTTACTTGTGCTGAGCACTTTAAACACCCAGTGGGAAAAATTCAAATTCCACGGCTTAACTCTTGGAATCACAGTCTGCTAGGGAATTGTTTCAGCTGAAAAATGGTGCTTTTTTCAGTCTTAGCAGGTGTCCACAGCATTACAGAGTATGATAATAGAGGCATAGACTCAGCAGGGACATGATCAGAAGCTAGGAGAGGTCAGAAAATGAACATAAGCAGAAAACATCATGTTTAATCAAGAGAGAAAGTGCAACCTAAGGCAAAAAAAAAAAAAAAAGGAAGAAAGAAGAAAAAGGAGAAGAAGTAGTTGTGGCACATTCTTTAATATCAACGAATCAGGACAGTCAAGTGTAAGGAACAACAGGACACAGCTTTTTTTTTTTTTAAATAGAGAACACAGTGATTGTTAGGAGCTTCATGGCAGGTCCTAGAAGAGGCAGGATGGGAACTCACTGATGTCTACTTTGCTACCTAAACCTTTCTGAGAAGCCCAGAGATACTCAAGATGAAATTTACAACAAGAAAAAAATCCTCACAGAGCTCAACCACACAAACCTCATGTTTTGTCATGTTCTCACAGTCAGATTACCAATCCAGCAAGCAATCACCTGGCAATCAGATGGGCTGATGAGCAGCACACTGGGCCGTGCCATGTAAGACAGGATGTCTTCCTGCATTCATAAAACATGGCTTCACTGTGCTAATAGACTTGAAAGGAGACAATCCTCACTCTAATGAACTTTCAAGCGCAGCAGAAGCAAAAAACCCATCCGAGAGTAAAATCCAAATTATGTACATATGCCAGGGAAATTCCTTGCTGTCTTAATCAAGGAAGTTTCATCGTGGTCTCCTTGAGTGAGGCATTTGTAAGGAAAAATGATCGTTAGTTCTCCATCTAAATATTTTGGAAGGACAGCTGAAGTAATGCAAAGAAGCCACCTACATTATGGAGTCCAGCTGGAGCAAACCACAATTAATTCAATACACAGTGATAACATGAGCTTCTAAAAGCTCTAAATCATGCAGTGAGTGGCAGGGCAGCTCCACATTAAGTTAATTTGATACTGAATGGCAAAGAACTTTAACAGCGAAATTTCTTTCCAGAAGGCACCATGAGGAAAAATGCCTCAAGTACAGGGTACTCTAACAATATCTTTTTATATATACACATAAAAATATGATGATGATTATGATGATGATATTAACAATAACAACAACAATAACAGCAACAATAACAACAACTATAACAATACTAAACATATAATAATTCATATAATATAAATATAATTAATATAACATGCATTATATACAATAGATTTTAGATCTATATATCATGACTGGTCAACTATCATGACAATACGTGTACTGGAAAATCCTTCAAACTAGATAATTCTGTGAACTTCATAGTTGTCTGTAGAGCACCAAATTGTCTTCTTGTACTTAAAAAAAAAGAGGGCTTAAACTCTCTGATCAGGTTTCTAGGGAATCAGAGCTGGAGATTGCACTGGATGACCTTGTGAGATCCCTTCCAGCCTTTGATCACAGAGAGTCCAAACCCCTGTACAACAGGAAGCAATCATTCACTGAGCAGCAAAACCACGAGGCAGATGCTCTCTGTGACACCTGCATCAGACATCAACAGACCTGCCAGGCTGTTCCCACTGCTCCCTCCAGCCCTTCCCTGATCCAGTCAAGCCACTGCCAAGGGCAAGGAGCTTCAGAGCAGCCTCTGGTCAGCCAGAGATTCTCCTCTGAGAGTCAGAGTCTTTGCCTCATCTTTTAAAAGCTGGGCAGCAGGAGGTTCTCCACAGGTCTGAGAGCTGGGTCGGGCAAATGTCTTTCCTGGGGGTACCAATCCATGCTTGTAGGGGCCTGCTGTGCTCCTGAGAGGAGTCATTTGGGAGGCAGACCATCAAGTAATTCACTCAAGGTCTGGCCAGCTTTAGCTCTCCTCCTTTGGGTTTGTTTCCTGATGAAAGGGTAAATCTGTTAATTTCTTGCTGGTCCTCTCTCGGCACTGTAGATCAGCAGCACTGTAATCAAATAAACAAATAAAAATCTGTGAGCTCGAGTAGGAAAGGCCCTGTAGGTGTTCTGCTGACATCTTCAGTGTATATCTCAGCTAACTGCATCCACTTCCAACCAAACAAAATTGACTCAGTAAATTATCTTTTAGCTACATTGACACCATTTGTCCTCATTCTGGTCACTTCAGTGCACACAGCTCAACTGTTTTTGTATGTCCCTAATGCAATTCCTTGAGTCCCCAGGTTCCAGTGACATTGTCTTGTAGATACATTTCAATCCTTGGCACTGAGGTGATGCAGAAATTATTCATTACTTTGGGGGCATTCTTCCTTTTAGCCTGAGTTTATTGTTTGTTTTCTGTTTTGTTCTGGGGTTGTTTTTACACTGAACCAATGAATTCTCTCAAATTTGGGCCAAAACTAGGACAAGGAAGAAGAATATGAAGCAAAAACTGAAGTTGTGTCATAAGAGCAGTTAAATTGACAACAGCAGCAACACAAGAAGGGAAAAGAAAGTTTCTGTTACTTGGCATGCTTCTGTAATGCGACATTAGAAATCACATCAGTCTGCTCTGCCTATTCCTAAACTTGGAAGAACTAACAAACAAGCAAGGTATAAAAATAATACTGGACATACAGCATTAATTCTTAGCAGGAATACAAGAAATTGTGGTTTTCAGAAGTTGTCACAGAGTTTCAGGCCCAGGTGGTCGAGACACAGCAAAGGTCCTGTGTCTTCTAACACCAGGTACAAACACACCAGCAAAACATCCTGCAAAAATACAGCTCCACTGATGTGTAGCACATTTAACATGGTATGGCTCCCTCAAAGAAAAATCAGCACCAAGCTACAGCTTCAAATAACCATTACAGCCCCAGAAGTGGTGGTAGTAACACTAAGGTGGGTGCAATGGTCCAGGTTTCTCTCATGAAAGTGTGCAAGCTCATGGATATCATCCCCTGCACCACAGATAAGTGTTCCTTCAGCCACAGTGCTTAGGAGAGGAAGCACACTCTGCTGGGTCCCACTGAAGCTCATGAGAATTTAATTTTTGCTCTATAGAAGGAAAATGCAGGTTGGTGATGAGCATTTGGAAGGCTCTGTCTTCTACAAATATCTCCAATCCTCTCCCCTATCTAGAAGTGACACATAGCAAAATGCAGGGTTTCAAAAACTCACAGAAGGAAATTTAGTTTGTCTAGTAGCTGCTCTCAAGAATAGAAACATTTATTTATATTGTTGAAATACCTAAATAGTAGGTGTTAGACTGATAAAATGTGGAAGAAAAAAGAAATTTTCTTTTTTTCCCAAAAGCACTCACTGTTTTCATACAAGAAGAATGCGTGACCTTTTAAATGACCCGTTCCACATGGATCCCAGTGAACAACCCAAATAAAGCTGGCGATTTAACACCGATGTAATTCCATTGAAAATCAGCAGAATTACATCAGCATGAGGTCAGAAAGGGGACATAGGCCCAGATTCTGCAGACACTCACAGAATGTAGGAAGGGGTATAGAAATAAGATTGTATGGGCAGCCCTGACTTCAGTGGAGGAAACGTGCACTCAAACCAGCCAAAGGGAGCATACCAATGTGGTAACTATAGCAGGCATCTATTTAATTATGTCTTTTGCTTAAACCATTCCTTTTTCAATTAAAATCATTGAATTCATCAGTGTAAGGGAAACCAAGGAATCCTCGTGCTTTGAACATGAAGAAATAAATTATAATTTGTTTGTAGGATTAGTGCAGTCTGGTTTGATTTTAGTAAAGATAAGACAGCAAAAACAGAAATGGATCCATGCAACCCCTCATAACGAAGCACATGGCTTTTCTCTACTCAAACAACAGAACAGATGTATTAAACATACAGTACAGATTTAACAAACTATCATTTGTGTTCTTTGTGAGGGTTCTAAAAGGGATTTGGAAATTCACCTTGCCCCAGAATCCATGCTTTACCTGCAAAATTTAAAGCAACTTCTGAATTACCTTTGAAGGATTTTGCTGCATCAGGTTCCAAAGGAGAATCTTTACATATCAGACCATCAGACTTCCCTATCAGTCTGTGGACTACTTGCTTCTTGGGTGATTGTTCAGTGAATCTGCAATTTCCTTCAAATGCAGGGAAGCCTACATCCTCTTAAGTGACAAAAATGTAATTTAAAGAGCAATGATGGATGAATCCATGGTTTTGACACTGCAGCAGGCCACAGGGATTTGGTTCTACTGCTGGCTCTGTTGCTTTTTTCTTGTGAAATGACCAGAAAATATCTGTGCAAACTTCTCACAAATAAAGATTTTTAAAGGTGAAGAGACACCATACTGTCTGCATTTGGCCTACATTTCCCCAGTGAAACTGTGTTTTGAAAGAGATGGAAAATTCTGATCATGGTAAGAGTTGGTCAGGTTGATGATAAATTAGTCTCATCACTAAAACCAATGTACTTCATTTTTTGCTGAAAGGGAAGAATTGCAATTTTATCCCAAGAAAAAGTACGGAGAACGCCTCCCCAAAAAAAAAATCCCACAAGAATTCAAGAAGAGAATCATCAGTAAATGTAACAGGTGAGTGATATCCCAGGGGTGACAAGCTGATAGAAAAAAAGGGAGACCAGGCAATACTAACAACACAAGAAATCCTTGCTTCAAAATTGAGGAGGAAGAGAAAATGCAGGAGAGACAAATTCATTTGCACCACAACTGCTGCATTTTAATGAAGAACATGGAAAAAAAACACGCAGGAGGGAAAAAAAAATAGGTCTAATTGCAAAGACAAGCATAAAAGAACATCGTGAACACACAGGACCAAAAAATATGAAACAATAAAGGGTGATGCCAGAAGGAAAGAAAATTAACTAAAATGACACATTTTCTCCATACAGAAAAGATCCTAACAAAAACCCTACAAGACCCCAAAAAAAGGAAGTCTTGGTCTGCTACTCAATGGGCAGAGAAAGATATTGGCACTATTCCATGTATTTTTGCTTCACTCTTTTGTAAAGAGGTCCTCTACAAGCAGGTGGCAAATCCATGGAATCAACATGAAGAGCAAATCATGTCTAAACAACCTAATTTCTGTCTCTGACAGAGAAACAGACCTCATGTGGATGGGGATAGTAGATCTCATCTAAATCAAATCTTGTAAGGCTTTTGAATTTATCTAGGAAGATGTCCTAATAAATAATCTAAAAGCATCTAACTGTACTGTGGGTACAAAGTGGTTTGAAATCACACAGAAACAATAATTATCAACAATTAAATCTAAAAACGTTTCAAAGAGGATTCTGCAGGGTTCTGCCTCCACAGGTATCTTGCTGTGCCAGTGAAGTCCTTTAGTCTGTTGTCTCAGTGAAGGCAGGGGATGGAGATCCATGCGGTGTCAAACACACAAGGGTTATTGATGTCTTAAAAGCCAGAGAAGCATCTGGAAATGGTCTACACCAATGAATGTAGCCTGGGCAACAAAGAGAAAGAGCTGGAAGACAACAGAGCTGATGATTTGTGCTGAGGAATCAGGGAAAAGGACAACAGGGCAGATGTGGTGGGAATCTGCTGCAGAATGCCCAGCCAGGATGGAGGAGAAGATGAAATCTTCTATGAGCAGTCCCAGTCATTTTCCCTTGATCTCGTGGGGAACTTCCACTGACCACGTCACTGCTGGAAATTCCACACAGCAGAGAGAAACAGTCCAGGAGGCTCCTGGAGTGTGTGGCAGAGAAGTTCCTGACACAGCTGGTGAGAGAGGCAACGAGGGAAGGTGGCCACAGTTGGATCTGTTGTTCAGGAACATAGAAAGGCTGGTGGGTGGTGGAAGAGTTGGAGGCCACCTTGGGCAAATTGACCCTTAAATGAGAGAGGTTTTGATTCCCACAGTAAGGAGGGGTACAGCAGAACTGCCACCTTGGGCTCCTGGAGGGAAGATGTTGGCCTGGCTAGGGGACTGGCTGAGAGAGTCCTTTCAGAGACCATCCTGAAGGACAAAGGAGTCCAGGAACACTGGATGTTCTCCACAAAGAAAATTCTAAAGGCTCGAGAGCAGACTGTCCTCATGTGCCAAAAGAGGAGACAGAGGGGAGGACTGACCTGGCTGAACAGAGAGTTGGGTCTAGAATTCAGGAAAGGAAAGTTTGTCACATTTGGAAGAAGGATCAGGCCACTCAAGAGGACAACAGGGATGTTGTAAGGTTATTACGCAGAGATAAAATTAAAAGGGCCAATGCCCAGCTGGAACTTAATCAGGCTACTGCTGTAAAAGACAATAAAAATGTTTCTAAAAATACATCATCAGCAAAAGGAGGACTAGGGAGAATCTCCATCTTTCTTTGGATGCAGCTGGAAAGAGTGACCAAAAATTAGGAAAAAGCTGGGGCACTTATTGATTTCTTTGTGTTTTTCTTTAAAAGTAAAACCAGTCCTTCAAAAACCCTGAGCTGGAATACAGAGTGTGGAGTGAAAATCCCACGGGATCAGTGCTGGGGCCAGACCTGGCCTGTGTGGCATCCTCAGCAAAGGATCGAGTCCCCCTCAGTCAGTTCCTGACAGCACCAGGCTGGGTGGGATGTGGATCTGCTGGAGGGCAGCAGGGCTCTGCAGAGGCTCTGCACAGGCTGGATCCATGGCATGAGGGACAACCAGGGGAAGTGCTGGGTCCTGCCCTCGGGTCACAACAACCTCTGCAGCTCCATGATGGGGGAAAGGGGCTGGAAAAGGCCCTGGGGTGCTGGGACAGCAGCTGGACAGAGCCCAGGG
Source organism: Passer domesticus (assembly GCF_036417665.1). NCBI lineage: Eukaryota > Metazoa > Chordata > Aves > Passeriformes > Passeridae > Passer > Passer domesticus. Next base: position 77,964,464 of record NC_087512.1, on the reverse strand, counting down.
GTGCATAGGTAGCCAAAAAGCCAATGGCATCCTGGGCTGTGTCAGAAATTAAGTGTCTGGCTCTGGACACTGCACTTCAAGAGAGACATAAATCCCCCTGGAGAAATGGTAGCATGATTGAAAATCTTAAAAACATGTCTAAGACAGAAAGACCAAATGAGTTAGGATTGTTCTGAAAAGAGAAATCTGTGGTGAGTCATGAAGGTAATCCTTTCATACAGTTGAGTTGCTGCAGAAAAGAAAGATTCAAATGCTTCTCCACACCCAAGGACTTAAAATGCAGCAAAGAAGATTTAGATCAGGCAGACATCAAGGGGAGCTTTCTGATGGTAAGAATAGTTAAGGACTGGGGAGGATTGTCCGTGGAGGTTGTGGAATCTCCATCTTGCCAGCTTTTAAAAAGCAGATTGATGCAAATAAAGGTAGATACAAAGATAAAAGATTGCTTTTAAAATGTGTCCTTTGGTCTTTCGTATCACTGTGATTCAAATGCAGAATGAGAGCTATATTGCTCCACCAACCTCATGGGGGCTTTCCTAGGATATTAATGAGTATTTACAAGACACTGAGTGCTGCACAGATACATACTCCAATGTAATAGATAAATCACAATCCTCATGTCCAATGGGGAGAGGGGGGAAAAGAGCAATCAATGCTGCGTTCTTTCTAGTTTCACTGTCATGGGTAATTGATTTGAAAACGTTGCATGTTATATGTGGAAACTGAGGCAGGGGACATAGCATGCCCAAAGTCACGTGGCAAACCAGTGGAAGAGCTGGAGCAGACCCCATGAATTTTGTGGTCACTGAACCACAGCAGCAAATGCCTGGAGCATCAGAGGTCCTGCATCATGACCCATAATGTGTGTTCTGGCACAGGGACAAGGCATGGATAGCTGTACAAAATACTGTTGTCCTCTCTGGTGTTTGAATAAGAACTTGCTGCCAGCCGTCATTTTAGACTCTTAGAAATTTTAGGACAGCAAGAGCCATTTTAAGCCCTTTCTGTCTTAAAATCTCTAAGAAGTTCAGGCATATTATTCAAACTCTACACTTCTACAAGGTAGCCAGATAGGTAGTCAGATTGATACAGCTTTATTATAACTTTTCACTTTATGCCAGTGGGTTTCCCCTGAAGAAATGACTAATAACATCAGTCTGCATTTCCCCAGTTTTCAGCCAAATCACAAGGGCTTGGAGCAATATACATTCACCAGAGCAGTAATTAGAAAGACCCTTGGTTATCCTGGAAATGAGATTCAGATGGCAGAGATAAAACTGGTAGATGCTAAAACACAGACCCCCTCTCCAAAGTTCTGGGAGATGAAATGGCCCTGCTGTATATCACATCTCACTGCAGTAAATTGTGCCTGATGAAGTATTGGACATGGGAACTCTGAACTACCGAGGTGCCTCTAAATGAGCTCCGGACCTCAGAGAGCCGAGCCCCCTCTTGCATGAAGGGTAGGCAAGGAAAATACATGCAAGCCTTTGTTCTGCCTCTCAGCACGGGGAAAACATGCTCTCCACAGCGAGGAAGTCTGTGAGGAGCACGGCTCCATCCTGCAGGGTGCTGGAGGCTCCCAAGTGCTCTGCCCCTTCCCCTCCACAGATGGCTTTGATTAGGAGGGCAGGACTCGCCGCGTTGAGAACTAGCAGCACAGCTCTGCTTTTCAGGCATGGTAAGTGCTTGCAAAGTGATGGCCCCTCAAGGAGAAGGGACATTTCCAGCACAGAAGCTGAAGTTTTCCTTGTGACAGCAGGAGATGCTGTCGAGTCCTTATTTGCTGGATTTACTAGCTTCCATGCAGGCATGCTGCCGGGAGACCGCTTGCTGTTTGATGGGGGCCTGAAGTTTAAAGCTGCTTCCAGAGTTTTGTTGAGACAGACAGAATTCTGTCAACAGCACACCAGACAGAGAATCGTTAATAAGAACACACTTTGGGATGCTGCTGTGTGCATGCTCTCTTCCTGGTGGTTGCAGTTCTAAACTAATTAATTTCTGTGATCTGAACCATTCTCTTTTATTAGTAGTACCAGCATGTGCAGTGCTGCATAGTTGTAGATGATGTGCTCTCTCTGGGGATCCTATCAGCATGCCATTGTAGGTCTTCACAACATGGAGAGAAATGTCTCCTATGCTTCCTCAGCAGCATTAATTTTTTTTTTTTTCATGTTGTTATTTATTTCCCTTGAACTCATTCCACTTTCCCCCTCCTCGTGAGCTCTGTGTTTGTTCCTTATGGGTTTCAGGAGCTGTTCAGCTCTGTCCTTGACTCTGACTGCTCAGAATGACCTTTCTGATAATTCTTCTTCCCTCCCTGGGGCTGAGGTTTGTGGGTAAGGCAAACTCACAGTTTCCTTGGATAATCTGACTTCATTATTTTCGTTGTCAGGGGAGTGTGAGGTTCTCCTGCTCCTTGGTGCACAGCCTTCAGGATGAGTGATACATGGGTTTCTCCCATCTAATGACAGACGATCTTGACAAGGCTCCTCCTTTCTATTGCTTGTCTCACTAGACACAGCACATAAACACAAACACACACACACAAAACACACACACACACACACACACACACACAGGGTCCTTCTCTGTGCATGGGCCCTTATCAGCTGCACCACTGCAAGGTCTCGGGGGATTCTGAGCTCTTTCTTGCAGCTCAGGTAGGAATGTGTCCACCAAGGTACCCAAAAACACCTCTCCATGCATCTTTCAAAGTGTCCTGATTTGCAGAAGCTGAAGGACAATTAGTCAGTAATCACTGGCCTCTTTTGGAAACCTAATATAGGGCATAGCTGCTGCTTCCAGAGAGTGCTCCACTAATCGTTTTTGTCATTTCATTCTTGGTTCGTTTTACTCCCAGTTCACTTTTTTTCTTTTTTTCTCTTTCTTTTTTTTTTTTCTTTCCTTCCATAAATGCACAAAACTCCCTGTTCCACGTGCCCTTGGGTAGCAGCTGGATCTGTTTTTCACTGAACACAGAGCAGTTGCTTGGCTGCAGGAGACACAGAGTTGTGCATCAGTATTTGCAATCCCAGATATCACCAGGACCTTCTTGTTTTCAAATAGGCCCTGATGGAGATTTTTGCTGTTGCACTTAGAGTCTACTTCTGCTTTGCTTAGCACCTTTGAATCAGGACCTTTTCACCACTGCTGGAGTGAAAAACTTAGCTTGCTGTTGGCCAGTTCTGATCCCCAGACCTGGAGCTATCTGCCTCGCATATCTCCTAACCCTTGTACTGCCTTCCATTGGCATTTGGAATTTTTTTTCTGTATTTTACTTGTTCTTTTCAACAACATTCATCTCTGTCATAACAGACTGCTATATTCTGAGTATAGATTTATCTGTGCAGATCCCATTCCAAATAACTATCTAAATAAAATGTAATATTTCTTCTCCACAGCCATGTCGTTTGTTTTTCGCCTAGAAGCCTGAACATTTATTGATGAATCCATATTTGTACTACAGCAGCCTCTCTAATAATTTCTTTAGTCATGTTCTGTGTGGTTTGTAATAGTGCATGAAAGTGGAAAGGGAAGTTATGCAAATATCAATAATAATTACATTCTCTGTATGCAGATTTCCTCAATATTTCTTGAAATTCATCTTCTAAATTACTTTTGCACAATTTAAGCAAATGTAAACATGCATTTTAATAATTGTGGGACCATTTAGAGTGCAATCTTTTCTCAGTTAATCCTTGCAATTAAGGAAGTATGGTAAATAAAAATAATGTATATACCTAGAAATATGGTTGCCTTGATATTTACATATTTTACAAGTTAGTAGGTAGCTCTTCTAATTCAAAACGACAGTTTCATTGTTAGGGTAGATTTAACTGTTTTAATAAAGTGCAGCAATGCCATAATTGATTTAAGAGTGGTTTCCAGAACTAAAACCTAACACTCTTGAATATGCAGAGCTCTTTAGTCATTGATGTTTATCTGCTGTCACCATGTATTTTATATAACAGTAATAATGATAATAATAATGCAGGCCTAGATTTCCACCATTAAAAGAAGTATCTCACCAGAGATTCAAGAAAGAGATGTTTTGTGAATGCCAGTTCCTCATTCCATTATTGGTTTTACAGAGGCTTCTGATAGTCTCTCTTGCTTCAAATCTGAGCAGTGTGTCTTTTGAGGTCAGCAACAGGACCAGCAGATGCTGTTTGAAATCCTATCACTGCTCTGAAGTTAAAATTCTGTCTGCTCGTGGAGCCAGCTCTCCCAGTCCCTCACCACTGGCTCATCAACACACCAAGGCCTTTTTTCTGCTCCTCCTTCCCCAGTGTTTTAAAGGATCCCAGCTCTCAGGGAACATCTGAGGTTCATCATGCTCCTTCCAGCCATCTGAGGGTGCTACTGGGGCTCCCTTGTTCCAAGATGTTGGAGCCTGGTGTCTTTAAAGTGACTCCCAGCTGCTGCAGGAATCTTCTGCTCAGCATGTGACATCTTTGGAAGCAAATGAAACAATGGGCTGAAGACAAGCCTCCTAAGGGCTGTTGACACATCATCTGTTTCACTGAGATTCAAACAGTCCTCTGCAGGATGAAACAACCAAACTCACACCAGCCAGGCCAGGATGCTTTCATATATGAGGTGATCCACAAGCCGGGAGAGAAAAGATGGATCTCACCCACCTTGGCCTCCTCCCAAAGCAACCCTACCGGGGATATACCTATAAATCAACCACAAAGCCATCTCCAGAAAGGGTCAATCCTTATTGTAAAACAGCACTTGCACAGAGCTGTAAATTTAAAATGTGCTTTACGGAAACAGACCGGCAAGTTCTCTTCCCCAAAAGAGCTGACAGCTGTCTGTGCCCCATTGAGCTACAGGGACCCTTTTAAAAGCAGTTGCTTACTCAGAAACAAGAAGCTGCCTGTAGCTAGCATCCAATAAATCACCACTTTCAACTTGGGTTGCACATTCTCAGATGTGTAATCAGAACACAGATTCATAGATTTTGAGGCCAGAAGGGACTGCTCTGATCATCCAGTCTGACTTCTTGCATAACACAGGTCAGAGAACATCACCCAGCGACTCCTGCCACGGAGGGAATTGTTGTAGCCTTCTTTTTCAAATGCTGCTGTTGCAGTGGCTGTCAACGAGTGAAACATGCTTATCCCAAAAAGAGCACATCACCTTGTTCTGGAAGCCTTCCAAGACAGCGAGCCAGGCTCAGATTGTATTTGTTTATAAGGAGAAGAAAGAAAGGAAATTAATCCCCCTAGAGAAAATCCGATGTTGCCCACCACCTTGTGGGGAATGTAGTGGTGTTGATGAGAAAAAAAATAGCACATGGCTGGTTTGGTATCCCCCTGGCACTTCCAGCACTCAGGGCAGCAAGACACTGCACTGAAACAAGAGCAAACCAGAGGAAAATAAAACCTCTGTTACAGAAAAGGGGGAGACACAACATAAGTACTCCCAGGGGACAAGAGATTTTGTATGCCCCATTTTATAGAGAGAAGAAAGGTTTGTAGGAAGAGGCAATATCTTTTATTAGACCACCTGATAGATTTGGGGGATAAAAAGGGCAAGGTATCAGACATGCAAGCCCTTCCTCACATCTGAAATATAATTTTATTGATACTGGCCTTAGGATATCTCGAAGGGCCATGGAGTTTTTGACCTCATTTCTTACAGAAGAAAACTTGTGTGCTGTCTGTCTGTCAGCCCCACCTAATTGCTTTTGAATCAGTCAATCGATTTCAATCACATTGTCAGGGGGAGGGGTAAAGGTTTTGCAGATATTACATTTTCTCACATTTAAAGAAAATAGGTCACAAGGTAAAAGATATACCCAGATGTGTGCCCCTACAAGGAAAAATTGCAGGTTGATCATGAGACAATTCGCATGAATGAGAAAAATAGGAAAGCAGTTTTCATCAGTTTTGCAGAGTGCGGCACTATTTGTTTTAAAAATCAGGTTCCCTCCAAAAGGTCTCAAAAGATAACTCAGGTGTTAAACCTTCTTTGAGCCTTAGTCACCTTTCCCAGTTCACTGTCAAAACTGGCAAAGTTTGCTGGTTTTTATACAGCAATTGCCAGCAATTTTTTTTTTCCTTAACCTGTATTGCAACGATGATAGCTCATGGCTGTGGTTACTGGGAGCCCCAGACAAATTCCCCTTTCCAAACATCTCGCTGTTGACGGGTGAGCTTTGCACTGGAGCACAGATAGGAGCTATGAATCAACATCTGTGCTGTTGCATAAGATGTGGCAATGGCAATCTCTATCTCACGAGACCCTTGCTGTTTACTGAGGAATGGGTTGAGATCTAGGTCTGGAGTTCCCTTGGGTAACAATCTGCAACTGGGGAAGCTCCTCCGGCTGTGATTTGCTCTGAAAAATCTTTTTTTTCACTCTGTCAGCCAAACCTTGACGAGAAGAGAAAAACAGCACAAAAGGTGTTGAAGAGACAGAAGGTGTCAGAAAACAGTGATCTGACAGCTCTTGCCTTGTGGGCAACTGTGCTGACACAGGGCTTTCTTCTCTTATCAAGGTGTTTTGTAGTTTTGTCTCATTCTGTGTGTCCAGTAGCCTTCCCTACTGAACTCCCCTAAAGGCTGATTAAAATGCAACCTCGTTCCACCCCTCCTGTGTCTCCTTTTCTCACTCCCGTCCTTCTCTCCACACACAGCCTGGGATTTCTTATGGCTCTTCACAATTTTCACTGCAGGGCTGCCCCCAGCCTAGATGTCCTTCCTGGTGGGAATGACAACCTCACACTTGCTGCTCCAGGCTGGGAATCACAAAAACTGGTTTCCAACCCCAGCAGAGCACAGGCAGGAGCTCAAGGTGGTGCCACAAACACTGGGGCAGCACCAGAGTGAGGGCAGCAGCTGGGGACACATGTGGAGCTCTGTGTGGAGCCTAAGGAATCAGACCTGAGGAATAGCTTGGGTGATGCTTTCTGAAGTGCTGCTGTTGCATGTTCCTCCTCCGCAGTCATTGAAACTGGAGCTTCCCCCCACCTCCCCGCAGTCTGACTTCCTCTATATTTAGCTACCCTACCTACTTACTTAACAAGGAACAATAATTTCTCATTTATTAAAATTCAGGCGTGTTAGACACAAGGAAACACATAGTGCAATTAGTCCTTGTAAAGGCAAGGCTGTCTCACAGGGCTCTTTTGCAAAATCATCTCACAACCCAAGTCTTGCCTTCAGCAGGGTCTCCAATGGAGTTGCAAGTGCAAACTTTCTGCATTTGACCCATCAGAAAGCAGGAGCCTGAAGAGATAATCCAGATTATCAACTCCACAAGAAGACAAATTAATACATATAACCAGTACCCAACTACCAACACACAGCTCTCAGGCATGCATGTTAAAACAATCAGCTAATTAGGAAATGGATTTTCTGTCTCATGCACAATCTCAGGCAGCTTCAAAGTGTAGTAATAAAATGTTAGCAACTAAAGAACCTGCAACACTCATTTCAGCAAGCATTTCATAAAACAGAACCTGTATTATAATCAAAAGAAGTGATACACTTATTTGATCTATTTTAAGAACCAAGCTAGCTCAAGGTCAACTGCTGATCAAGAACAATGGAGGAAAACTAGGTGAGATAATTTTAAAGATGCTTGAATTAAGACAGGAATCCAACCTGTTTGAAAGATAATTTGTAAGAAATTATCTCAATTTACATAATTCAAGTGGTTTGTTTTTTTGTTGTTTTTTTTTTTTTTTTACAGAGGTACCTCAAAGAGGTTCATCTACATATGAATTAGAAGATACTGTTACAGATGATTCCTCCCCAAAACTGCCCAAATCAGAACTCACACATGGAAAACATGTGCTATGCAAGAATGATCTAGCAGATAGGAAACTTCTGCTTCCAAAGCAGCAGCTTAGAGTTTCAGGCAATGCACAGTGCAGTCTCCAAAATGGCACCAGTTATCCCCAAGCAGCAACTGAAATTCCTTTAGAGAGGAATTAGGGCAGCCCAACACATTCTGGACTAGCTGAGCTCCTCTGGTTAATAACCAAAAGCCACCTGCAGAACCTCAGTAAGCACCCTTTTGTCCTCCTTTAACAAGCACACTCTCTCACATATAGAATAGCAAGTTTCGCTGAAGACAGCCACAGCTGTCTTCCCTTTCCCTGCAAATGAAAGGGTCTGCACTCCTGCTACAAAATGGTTATCAAATGCAGTGTCAAAGCAAGTGTTTCCCCTCCATTGTAAGAGGCAAGCTGAATACTTTCAGCACAGCTTTCAGTGTCTTCAGACCCAACTGCAGCTGCACACACTCCAAACATTCTGCTGGCGGCTTCCTGTTTGCATTCCTGGGCTGGGGAGAAGGAGGACATTTCTTTCCAAGTCTGCTGCCTGCTCCTGGTTTTCCAGCTCTCTCTGTCTTTTCTGCTTCTCTCTTTGTTCTTCCTTTAGGAAATCTTTGAGATTCATGAGCATAACAAGAATCCCTTCCCTCTGAGCTGTGCTCTTAAATTGGCTGGTTGTTTCAGACAGGGGCGGGGGGCAGCAGGCTTGAAGGGGGAGGGGAACCCCAACAAAAAAATCCAGCCACTGGGGCTGTGACAGTCTTCATTTGCACTCACTGCTGCTGGGTGAACCCCCTGTGAGAGTGTGTGTCTTGCACTGAGACCAGCAAGCCCGGTCCTGTCCCAAGGGTACAGATGCCAAGGATGCCAAGGAAGGCAGGGATTGCATTCACCGCTGCTGAGCCCACTCTTTCTGGGGCTCTCTGCCCTCACCCCGCCGTTCAGGAGACCACACTCTGCCCTCCAGGAGGGCTCACTGGGAGTCAGACATGCACATCTGAGGTCCAAATTAATGTCTGAATCAGTGCATGTGAATCAAGGATGCGGTATTGGGACTGACAGGCCCTGACCATCATTTCAACTCTCGCTGCAGCTATGAATACTGATGCTTCTTCCGTGTCGTAATTTTCCTTGCCCATTTCTTCAACCAGGAGGGAGCACCTCCTTTTCTCCCATCTCTTGTGCTTTCCTGTTCAGGCAGTCCTTTTATTTTTTGCTGCATCTCCACTAGAATTACTGTTCAATGTTTAAACCTTGTATCTGCTTTAAAATGAGAAAAGAACTTCAATCATTTTGTGAAAAGCTGAAGTTTCATGTTTGCCAATGATGCTGCAGGCCGATCTCAACCTGTGGGTTAATGTTTCTTTTATAAAGTGAAGACACCTGATTTCTGTCAGTCCTTGGCTCAAAAATGCACCATCAGCCACAGCTTCCTAAACAACCATATCGAATAGACAGAGAAAAGCAACCAAAATGGTAATCAGATTCCACTGAAGGGACACCAGCACAACACCTGCTGTCCCTGTCCTGCTTGCAGGAAAAGGACTTCTGCTGTGCAAAGAACTCTCTGGAGTATGTGGGGCAGATAGAATTACAGCAGCTAGAGGATTTTGTTTCAGCTGATGCTTGGGAAAAGGTTTGACCCAGAGAAGCTCTTTCAGAAGGTGTGGAGGCTGCGGGTGGAGGCTGACTTGTGTGGCTCTGGCGCTCATTTCAGTGTGCCTTGCAGGATTACACTTCAGCTACAAAAGTGGTGGTATCTGACTGCAGCACAATGGGTGCACAGGCTCTCAGAGGTGGTCCTGCATGCCGAGGAACACGAGCACACAGACTCTGACAGCTCCAAACGCTCTTTGTTGCTGCTCTGTAACAGAAGTTGTTGTGTCCTCTGCACCTTGGGAAAATGGGGGGAAAAATAACATATTTGTGTAGCTGCTGGCAGGCTTTGCCAAAGCAGCTGCCATAGGCTCCATGTCAAAGCGCCAGGGGAGCGCCTAATCCCCTTAGAAATTCAAAGGCATGTGAAACATTCTGTCATTACACTGTCTCTCCTCTGCTCATCTCTCACTCTTTGACTCTTCTGCGTCCAGTTCCAGCTTCAGACAAGGGGAGCGTAGTTCAGTGGCAGAGGGATAAAATCACATTGTCTCAAAAAAAAAAAGAAAAAAAAGAGAAAGGCTACTGTCAACAACTGTCTTTAATTGGATGGATGGGTCAAAGAGACAGTCTTTTCCCACTGCAGCAGGCTGGGACATGGGGCAAAGGAGCACAAGAGAAGTCAGGCAGTCCCTACCCCTACCATGAACAAGTAATGCTGCACATGTTTCAAGGGAGATGCTGAGAGTGTTGCAGCAAGGTCTTCTTGAAAAGTGCAGCCAGAGCTCTAGGATCTTCATACACTTGTCCAGCCACCACTAGATTCAGCAGACACAGGTGCTTCACATTCTGCAGAGTTTTTCGAGACTTCAGTGAGTTTGAAATAACAGAATCCAAATAAACAACAACAACAAAAAACCAACAGTTTTTACTCATGGGGAAAGCAAAATCTTCCCATGGTGCCAGACAGATGCATCCTCATAATTTTCTCTTTGTTTTGGCAAAGTTGAACCATTGGCAAGACAGATGGCTCCCTTTGGTGGAGAGTTTGGCTTCCATTTAGGGGTGGGTGTCCTGCTAATCCAGAAGCAATGCTGAACCCCAGGCTTTCTTCACCAGCATTGCACATGGACAGTTTTTGATGTGCCAGAAGACAGCTAAACTTGATTCAGTGGGTTGGGAGTAAGGTGCACACTGATCTGCTTCTGCAATCATGGTTCAGAGACAGCAATCTGATTTCCTGATGCTTTTGCATTTTGGAGGCAGTGAAGTGAGGCCCTCTGACAAAAATATCACCCAGTGTGTTTTTATTACCACAAAATCCATGCCTTTGCCACTTGTCCACATACCACTCTTTAATGCAAACCTCATGTCATCCTGCTCCTTTCAGGTCCTGATTAACTCTAAAATGCCCAGATTTACAGAGCCAGTGGAGAAACAGATCCCTTCCAGTCAAGAATGTAGAAGGGGAGGGGAGAGGGGGGAGAGAAATGCAGAGGAAGAAAGACCTCAAATTGCTTGCTGCTTGGAACTGATAAAATTAAAAGCAAAAATATGGAAAGAATTGTGCTTTATTTGATGTCTTCTGTGCGTACAGATGAAACATCATTTGATATTATAAAGTATGTCATATGAAAAGATATGCAGTACAGAATTGGTCTGTCAGTTCCCTATTGTTCTGGGCAGCCAATGGTGTCAGTAGCAAGTTTTAAAAATTTTTTTTCTACTGTCTGGAGAATGGACAATCGAGGTTTCTGCTGCCCCTTGTGTTTACTGCATGAACACTGACAAATGCAGCTGAGTTGTTTTAATTTTAAATCACTTCTCAATCACAAAACCTCTTAGGAAACAGTTTGTGGTTTGTTTGTTTTTTGGTTTTTTTTTTTTTTTTTTTTTTTTAAGAAACAGTAATCAAAAAAGACTTTTTTCAGCTTATTCCAAAGCCACACAGGACAAAGTCTTTTCTTAAACAGAAGATCACGAGACTAAGAATTGAGAAAGTTCATTCCATGGAACTTGAATTAATCACATTTTTACCTTGTTTATGGCAGCAATTCATAAAAAGCGAAAATTTTTCCCCAAAAATTTGTGCAGACCCATCCACTATCAAATATTTGGCATGATAAAAATCTGGAAGTCTGCCATTAAGTTGCAATAAGTTTAGCAAGTAACGCTGATAGGATTTGAACATTAACTCACCAATGGAGAATGCCAGTGCATTCTTAGGATCATCAGTGTAATGGATTCTGGCATTCCCCTCTTACCATCTTTACAAATGTCAGTTTCATTCTATTGTAAATTAACCCAAATTTCTTCCAAAGCTCCAAAATAAGTCTTGCTTGCAAGCAACCATCCCCATCTACCTTGCTACTGACTATATTACAGCAGTCAGGAAACATGTACAAATAATACCTGTACAAATCATTAAAGATATATATTGGAAATACCCTAATGAATTCACAGACCTGATGAAGTGTTACGTTAAACTTTATTTTCTGCCAGTGAAAAGCACAAAGTGTCCCAAGTGAAAGGCAGCAGAGATCTTCAGTTATTGATCTGGTTAACACAGCATGTTGGATCTCAATCTGATGTGAATCAGAAAAGGGCTCTTAATGTGAAAGATGCAAAACCAGTGCACACCACTCATGGATCTGCCCTTAACCCTGCCCACTTAATATTGGAGGATTTTATTGCTTGCTAGAGTGTAGTCTCCCATCCCTTTATCAATTATTCATTCTGGACAGCAACCTTCTCCATGCAGTAGCAAGAAAATCTGTAGGTTAGATCTAATTTACTCTTTTAACCAGTTTACTCCAGTATCAAGTATTTAAATTGGCCTCACTGTGCCTTCATACGTTACAGCCATATATCAAAGCAATTTGTGCAAATGCCAGCTGAGCAGCCAGCTACATGTATCATGTATTCTGAGATTACACAGTTCGAAATGCCTTTGTAAAGCAAACCTTTCATGAATAAATCAGGAAATACCCTGATGCATGCTTTATGTAGAGCAAGGTATTCTATTTAGGTCACAGGAAGGTTCTGCCAGGTTTGCTAAAATGAACAAATCCCCGGTGTGTACTCTCACTCCAACTCATTTCATAACACAAGCAAACATCTCCCACTCAGTCATGCTGTACATTTGTGGCTGCTGATGACCCTGCACTTGCTAAGGATTGCCTTGATCACTCCAAACTCAAAAACCACTTGCAAGCCAGAAGGAAAACTGCTCCAGTGGCTGCTGTGTCTCAAGCGAGGATTGACAGTTGTGAAAAGAGAATTTCCAAATGGAAGCCCTGCCTCTTTCCTGCAGGAAGGAGCCTAGAATGTGCACCTTTCCCAGAGGTCTGAGGGAGGAGCAGGCAGCACACAGGTCAGGCAGCACAACTCGTGATGCAAACCTCTCAGAGCAGTTCGTGGTTCTCATCCAAGGACATGACAGAAGTACAGAATCAGATGAGAATCAGCACACTGAGTGCTGAGTGCAACATCAAAACCAAGCTATGCAGTCATCCATTTCCTCTGCCTTGAATTCAAGATGCTATTGTTGGTCTGATCACTCTTCCTGCAGCGGAAATGTCTATGATAAGGTTCCAAGCATAAGGGTTTCCAAATTTCCAGACAGGCTGAAATGATAAGTTATCTAGAGCAGGGGAACAAGAAGCTAAATGCAAGCTTGCTTTCCCTTTGAAAGGTCTGGCAGGACACAGGGAAAACAGTGAAAAAAAGGAAAAAAAATAAAAGAAACAAGGAAAACCTTAGCAAAGTTAAGGCGAAATAAATCACATCCTACCAAAAATACCAAACACAGAAGTTTTGTTTCTTCAAAGACATGGTTTGAGAGTAAGAAAACAGACCCTCCTGTCAATAGGTTGAAGGGTTTCCACAGAGCACCAGTGCTTGTTGAAACATTTGCAACCACCAGAGAAACTTGCTCGACTGGATGAGGACAAAGACTTCCTCTCTGCATGACACTGCTCCCACTCTCTCTCCTACCTCAGCCACTTCCCACTTGGCTTGTGAGGCCACCCAGGCACATCCCAACGTGCCTTCTTCCAGCCTCACCCTTTGTGGCTGCTGCCCTTCCCCTCTCTGCCTTTCCCTTCCTTCCCTCTGCTCCCCACCTCAGCCCTGATCACACAGCCACCCACCAGGCCACCCCACCCTCTGCACTGCTGCTGGCTGGGACTGCAGTGACCTTGAGGGATGCTTCTCCGTGCCTCAGCTTCCCCCCTGTGAAACAGGAGCCATACTCTGCAAAGCACATCAAAGCCTTCTCTGAAAGTGCCCAGGCAGCACCTCAGCATCACCCCCAGCCCCTTTGGACATCTCTGCCCTCTTCAGGTCCCCACCAGGGCTCTCCTCTCCCCTCAGAGAGGATTTAGCACTTTGGCAAGCAGCTGTCTTATTAAGCCAGTTGACCTGATTATTAGAGTCCAGCCCTGAAAGAAGGTACTGGAGTAACACAGGCTGCTTTGTGTGAGTCCAGTACTCTGCTTTCAGCATTATTTGCCAAAGCTCTCTTGGTTGTTTGGAAATTTGTTGGCCTGTCTACGTAAGAAGCATTGAAATAGATTAGTTGCTAAAACAGCACGGTGGCCTGGGGAACATCTCCCTTCCACTAATGGGAAAACTTCAACCAGTGACACTTAGAGCTGAGCATAAATAAGTCCAGGACACTTTTTTTTAAACTGTTCCAGGCTCATTTTTTGGATCACAGTGGAGAACAGCAACAGAAATCTTCTCTCTGTACCACTAATGTCTGTTCATGCTTTTCCTTGATGTAAATTCAGCCTGTACCAACTCATCAAAACTGAAGGAGAAATGAAAGCACTGGGGAGCAGACATGGTGAAGAAAAAGTAAACCCCATGGATATTAAGAAAGAGGACTCCAAGGGTGAAGACTTGAAATTTGAGGCTGTTAAAAATAACCCAGGACAAAAAGTTTAAGAAAATGGGTGCAATTAGAGGGATGGTGCCAACCTAGCCATAGCTAGGATATTAAAATCAGTTTACTTAGATCTTTTCTTCCCTCAGACCCAATGGGAGGTTCCTATCCTACTCCAAGACATACAGTTTTGCACAACACAAGCAATGCAAGACACATAAATCTTGGGGGAGTAAAAAAGTTCTTGCAGAATCCTTGTTTTTCTTTTTAATTAACACATTTTAAGGCCTTTTTATTTGCCTTTCTCTGTCTCCAGAGCATACTTGGGGAACGTTTCCCAGCCTCACTGTTACAGAAGGCACTAAAAACTTGCCTGATTCCGAATGCAAGCCAAGATGCTCAGGTTTCCAGGAAGTGGACCTTGACAAGAAACACCAAATATCAGGAGACTCATGATCAAATCACTGGTGCCAGCAGTGCCGCGCGTTAAGGTTTTTTTTAAAATTAACATTTCCTTGGGGGATTAGCAAGTGGTCCCAAAGCTGTGCACGCTGAGACTGAAGAACACTCCCAGCACATTAATCTTGTCAGTAATAATTAGCAGTCTGTGCTCTGGTGGGGCCTGTAGGGCCCGGGCAGCTCTGAGGTCCTGCTGTCCTAGGGCAGGGTGTGCACACAGTGGGGACACAAACCAGGCAGACCAGGAGTCAGGAGGGAAACCAAGGCACACACACACAGAGCCGAGCTCCTTCCCAGGGCTCACACAGCAGGCCTGTGTTCCAGTCTCACGGAGACCAAAAATAAATACATACAGCTCTTCGGGCTGGCTGAGGATTTTAATTACTGTAAAACTAAGCTCAGATGAAAGGGATATAGGCTGAGTGTGTATATTCTTCGCAGATAAGTTGAACACCAGCTGAGATGAGGAACACAATTCCCTCTGGAGTGATTTCTTGTTAATTGTACAACTCCAGGCACTTTCTTGGAAGTCCTTATAAACTGCAGGCTTGGCTTGTTGCAGGAGGGCCACACCTCTTCTGAAGAACCAAGAGCTGCTGCAGGGTGCAACAAGGAGGTATTGTCTATCCCTTGGCACTCCATAAAGATGTCACAACGCCAGTGGGGAGCTGTGTGGTGCAAGATCTCTCTCCTGCAGCAGGATGTGAGCTGTGTTTGGCTAGCAGGCCCAAGCAGCAGTGCTTCGGATCCTCCTCCTGTTTCACACAGATGTAATCCCCCTTTTGTGGGGACCTACGTGACAGCAGGTGAAGGCTGTGCACATGATGCTAATCAAGGAATAAATGAAATAAATTAGCAGATGATGCCACGTACATTTTAAATAAATATATATCTGAATGTTTAAATAGCACGTGGTCTCACTTTCACATGGAGCTACACCTTTTTAGCAGGGCTGATAACACAGTGCCTTTTCCTAAAAGAAGATAAATTTCAGTGTATTTGAAAACACTGTTCTGCACTTCATTAATAGTCACTCCTGCTCAAATTTTTGAAAAAGTTGTACTAATCATTACTACATAATTCTGACAGACTTTTAAGAAACTGTTGGGAATTGTCCCTTTCAATTTTTTCAGGTCTTTCCAGACATATCTTCTGGCTACAGCCACCTGTGTTGGCCTGTAAATGTAAAAATTCTCCTCCAGCTTCTCTGGAGCTATTCTGATTCACATCAGTTGAGGGGCATGAGCCATAACCCCCCCCCCCCCCCACTTATTCTACCACTAGCAGGTCCAAATTCAGATTAGACCAGGATCACCAGGATGTTTGGTGGTCCAAATTCATACCACTACATTTGAAAAAAGAGTTTGTCCCCAGGTCTGTCAGAAAGAAATTTAAATTATTAAGTATCTTGCCCCTGCATGGTTTGACTTTCAGAGCCAGGGACAACATATTTGGAGCAGGCACCCTCTGCAGAGGAAGAGAGGCAAGTAAACTCCCTGCAGGGCACAAACAAGCAGAAGGACCTTCCATGTGATTTTATGCTTATTTAAAAGCCACTTGTCCTAAAATACATGCCCGTTCTCCTCTAGTACACATACAAACTACTTGTTTTTACAAAACTGCTGGATATCCAGTAGGTGCCATGACTTTGCCATGTGTGTGTTTGTCTTTTGATTACTGAAGTGAGTGCAGAGTCTGGAGCTGCATTTGCTCTGTTCCTATCAAACAGGGTGGCACCCTGTTTATAAATGGGATATTTATTAATTGCCAATGTTAGTGTTAGAGAAGCACAAGGATGCTGCAGGAATGACAAACAAGAAGCTTTCTCAGAATCCTCCAGAGCTGCTGCCTGTGAAGGGCCTCCTTCACTTCAGTGTTGATCTGCCACCCTCTATGGACAGGACACAGCTCCTGAGAGCCACAGACAGCAAACAGCCTTTCCTGGCCCCCAGGCTGGCTTTCTGCAGAGCTGAGGGCTGGTTTGCCATGAGAAAATGCTGGACACGGAAATTTTCAGCATCCAAGGCTGGACTGAGCTGTGTGTGAGACTCTGGCTGGGCTCTGGCTCTGCCTGCCCCAGGGTGCGTGTGAGTAAATCCTCACAGCCACTCCTGTCCCTTTCATCTGACACAAAACCACTGGCTCCAGTGGGCACCAGTCAGGCCCAGCATGAGCCAGGTGATAGCCAGCCTTCCTGCCTTCATTCCTTTCTTCCTTCCTTCATGTGCCACAGGCAGCAGGAGTGAGGAGCAGAGCTCTAAACATCCCTGTGAGGCTCCTGCTGCACCTTTCCCCTTCATAACAGGAGATCTAGATGCTTTGGGCAGATTGTTTCTCTTCAGGTAGGAATAGCAGCAGAAGGGATTTCTGTGAAAAAAAAAAAACCCTGAAACTTTGGCTTGTTCTAACCAGTCCCTCAAATTTTATTTCTGCTTTGGCTGACAGTACTTGCAGTGGAAAGTGTCAAATACCCCTAACAAGCGATTAAGATGGGCAATCCTGAGCTCCACAAACAGGCTGCCTAACAAGTCTTTCCCATCAACACAGACTACAGAATCAGCATTCAAATGACCAGGAAAGCTGAATCTATTGACATCTGGCTCCTGTTTCAGCACATTAATTATCCTCTTGGGTTCTCCCATCTTCATCTGCTTCCACACAGGTGCCATCTCATCATTTATCTGCTCCAACATTTTCTCCCCACTCTGAACAACTGAACTCTTTTCTTCTTGCATGGCATTCCTGCTCCAGCAGATGCATTAACACTGCCAAACAACCCTACCCTATCACTGTCTGTATCAGCAATGTCTGGAGTGTGCACCGAGCTGATAATGAAGAATACGCTTTTTCGTTAACACGTGGATTTTCAGGGCACAGCTGCATCACAGTAGGCTCTATCCAAAATGATAAAGGAATCGCTAAGAAATAATGCCCATCATCAGCAACTTCAAAAGAACAATGGGGCATAGCTTACCCTGTTGGATCCTTGTGGTTTCAGGACAGACAGAGGCTGTGGGAAGATTTGCAAATGAACCAAGTCCCTGGTGATGGGTTCAAACCCAGCAGGGCTTAACAGAAAATCTGACATTCACCAGCACATTGTAGAAGAAACCAGAGGTTCTGCGTGGAAATAACCTCAGAAATCACAAGAAAGTAGGTGAGGTAGGATGGACCATTAGATGTGGGGATGAAATATGGATCAGGGTCCCTGTGTCCTGTGCTGTCTGACCTGTCCTTGCTCTGCTGTCTCATTAGAGCAGGGAGCTGCAGCTCACTCCAAAAAGCAGGATGCTGTGCATTTCACAGTGCTGTTGCTTTGACTTTGGAAAAATAGGTGATGTCTCCTCCAGCAGGACTGAGAGAGAGCTTGTTTGGATTTTGACAGAACAGGGATAATGACTGGAGTATTTTCTGGAGCTCAGGCATTCAAGTTAAGCTGCTTGTGCCAACAAGTTCTCTACACCTCAGGATCAATAAGCCTAGTGAAATTCCTGGGCTTGGCAACAGCTCCATTATAATTGCAAAACCAACAGCTTTCATCAATAAATCAACCTAACAAGTAACATGTCTAGGACATCCCATCAAGGGTGCTTCTGATGATGCAGCAAGCTGCTTTCCTCAGTGCACAGCTATTGGGCACATGGCATAACTCTACTGTTACATTGCATTACCCACATCCAACTCTCTTGGACACTGGAATTTGCAGCATTCACAAGTGCTTAGGCAGTCACAAGTGGTAAATTATTTCTTTCTATCATATTCACAAGACTTTGCATTTTTAGCAGCCTGTAACAGCTTTGCAGTGAAAAATGGTTAGCCACAGACTTCTTGCTCTTTGTGGTGGCTAACAGTGGTGAAATGTTGACATACATCTCTCAATCCCAAGTTAGAATTAAGATGAATTCTGGAAAATGCCTTTTAAGAAAATCAACAAAGAAAAGCTTCAACCTGTGGACACCAAATTTCTGTACATCAGCATGATCAAGGGAACAGAGCTCCTCCTGCCTGAATCATTACTGGTGTTTCAGTCAGGCAGCTTAGCACACAGGTTTCATAATCATGGAATAGAGTCTTATTTTGTTGCTATATTACTTACAGCTTAAATGTGGAATGTTTAGCTTGTTATTTGATGCCGCATTTTCATGATGTTGATTCACACAGTCAAGCTTGGAAAAGAAAGGTAATGAATAACCAAGAGTTAAAATTAGGCTTCTTGTATTATAAGTGGGAGGACATTCAGTTAGAGTGATTTTCAGGACTTCTGTCCATCAGTAGCTATACATCAAAGCCTGCTTAATCTTCCTTTGCTGCTGCTCTGGATATTGCTCTTTTTGGGAGCTATTTTTTAGCCCACACTAGGCTAAAAGTGTGACAACAGCAGGTACTCATTCTTGCCATTTCTTGCTATTAAAATCTGGAAAGTCTTAAACTACTATTCAAGTGTCTTAAAGGCATTGGAGGAAATATTTTCATTCCTATGAAAAAAAAGTATCTGCTCCTCCCTTTCATCTGTAATGTTTTTGCTGAAGAAAGCTCACTTTAACTACTATACATGATTTTTCCAGTGAGAAACTCTGGAGCAGCCAACTCTTATCCTTAGGGGAAGAGGGTCAGGTTGGAGAACATTTATACAGATGGAAAATGGGGGGCCTGATGTGAGAACTGCTGAGGGAGTAGACCAACGGCGTTGTGATCCATGAATATATCTGAAATATTGTGGAGATCAAGAGAAATTCCTGAGGTTTGCAAGAAAGCCAATGCCACACCTGTCTTCAAGAAGGGCAGGAAGGAGGATACACGGAATGGCAGATTAAACAGCCTCAGCTCAAACCCTGGGAAAGCAACGGAGAAACTTCTCCTGCAAACTGCCTCCAAACACATGAAGCACAAGGAGATCATGAGCAGGCAGCAAGGATTTGTAATGCCTGACCACCCTGCAAAGAAATTACTGGCTCTGCACATGAAGTTTTTTGTCTTGGCTTCTACAAGTCTTCCAGCACTGCCTCCCAGAACTTCCTCATGGACAAACTCAAGAAGTGCAGGCTGGAAAGGTGGCCAGTGAGGTGGACTGAATACTGGCTAAGCTTTGGGGCTAGAAGAGCTTTCCCTCTGCTCAACCCAAGGGACACACATCTGGGGTGTGCTGGGCTCCTCAGTGCAAGGTATTGATTTAAGTGCAGCAAGTCTGGTGTGGGGTTCCACCTGCCAAGAAAAACACACACGTGCTGAAGAGAGTCCAGCACTGGAAATTACTGGAGATTACAACACTGGAGCATCTGTCAGCGTGGGGAGAGGCTGAGAGAGCTGAAACTGTTCAGCCTGGAGAAGAGAAGGGTCAGTGGGGGCATTATAAACGTGCATAAATCACTGGCCAGAGCCTGTAAAGAAGACAGAGCCAGCCCATTCTCATGGCCCTTCATGAAAGGGCAAGGGGCAAGAGACACAAATTGAAACACAGGAAATTCCATTTAGATGTCACAAAAAACTATTTTACTGGAAGAGCGGTGGAACACTGGAGCCCAGAGAGGTTGCCAGGTTG
Organism: Passer domesticus; assembly: GCF_036417665.1. Taxonomy (NCBI): domain Eukaryota; kingdom Metazoa; phylum Chordata; class Aves; order Passeriformes; family Passeridae; genus Passer; species Passer domesticus. The sequence continues at coordinate 77,944,187 of NC_087512.1, read as the reverse complement.
CCCAGAGAGTCTTCTTCCCTGGAAACATTCAAAACTGAACTGGTGAAGTCCTGAGAAACCTTCTCTGCTCAGCCCTTCTGTGAGAAGGGGGTTGGCTGAACAGTGTCCATAGATGCCTTCAAATCTACCCTCTGATACTGTGGCTCTGACTCTTTGCTAGACTGTTCTTCCCTGCCTGGTTTTCTAGTTGGGTAGGTGACAGCAGGAAGGGTTTAACACACCAATTGCCAAATATTCATCTTATTCATTCCAGGGCTTGACTATGCAACAAAAGGAAATTAAATGCATTGTCAAAGGTCTCAAAGGCTCAGCATTAAGATGAAGAAAGTGAGAGGGGAGGAGTGTGCTTTTAGGATATATTATTTCATGCATCTTACCACACAATAAAACGCTGCCAAAAACATGATGGATGCTGGATACCAGCAGCTGTTCTACTCTGCAAAGTGCTCAGTGCTGAGAATCCATCCCCATGCAGTTCAAGTTTGAATGTCTCCTTATGGATTTCTGAAGAATGCCAGCGTGAAATCATCATCTGCAGTCACTGCCACAGGTTCCAAAGATGCTCCAGTGTGTGTCATAGCCATCATCCCCCCTAATCTGAGATGTCTGCCCAAGACTAAGATGCTTGCCCTGGTTATCAGAAAAAGGTATTTGTGCATTTGAGTCTTCTTGGAGCTCGGTTCTGTCACATTCTTGAGAGAAAACTCTCACTCCTATATGCCCAGCTCACCTGAGAATGAGGGGTGGGATCTTTCATGGGTCAAACAGTGACAAAGAGTCCTTGAGTCAAAGATGAACATGGCTGCTCACTGTGTTCACATCTGTCAGTAAAATTTTTCCAAAGTTATCAGTGCCAGTGATGTTTTAGTGATATGGGTCTGTCTTTTTGACGGGAGGGTGCCTAATTCTTGAATGTCCAGTGGCTGATAGATAGGTCCCTCTACCACTGTACATGCTTATGGGGCCCTTGTTAACCTCAGAAGTTGTCTGCTGGGTGTTCATAATGGGGCATGCACCCCCTTTTATTTTGTAATCTTTACAGATGAAATAAAATGTAAAACTGGCCATGCTGTTCAAAAATCTCCATATGACTTCATATCTGCAATTGTTCCTTTTTTCCCCGTGCTTTTGTTCCATTTACATGTTCCTTTTGCCTTCATATGTGGACATCCAGGTTGCTGAAGATTTATTGAGCTCATCTACCATTATTCTTCCAGCTGAAGCACATTTATTTCGCAGTACATCTGAAGCTGCTGCCATGTATTGATCAGCTCCGAGGCAGTGTCACACATGCAGATATGAAAAGAGCTCACTTGTCATTAGGTAGCTGTTGTTTTCTTCTGGATCTGGAGACAATGAACAAAGTCAGAGCCTAAAAATGCTGAATTGAATTATCCAGCTACCCTCCCATGGCTGCTGCCTGCATTTTTAACAGTGAAATGCCCAGATTCACTTTGCTTTGAACGTGTTGTGATCACGTGGAGGTCTCAGCATTATTCAAAAGAAAGCTGTTACTTTGCAGTATCTACAGTCTATTTTTGGAAGTATTCAGTGAAACAGTGCATCAATGCCTGCTTGCCCTGAATAGCTACAAAGCACTGTATGGGAAGCATGCTTCACACAGAAATGGAGACTCCAGATCACCTATTGCAAACTCTGAAGTGCTACTACATGGAATAGATTGTAGTGGGAATGAAATTGATTATTCTTGGTTGGATTTGTAGCTATAATTGTAGTCTTGAGGTTGAGAAATCAGATATTTTCATCAGTAGCTCAGCACTGTCTTGTCCTACGCTTTAGAAGGTTACTCTGGAAACAGACTGGATGAAAAATAGGCTGTGCCACCTATATATGTGCATACATACTTAATTATTTTGGGTTGTAACAGTCAAATCAGCAAGGGCAACATCCCAAGCTGGTGCAAAGTCTAACATGGGGACACTTTGACAGAAGCTTCATGTGTCAAAACAGCAAGCATATGGGAAAAGGAAAAAGGTAACTGCCTGGGGACCTCCAGGACAGGATTCTCCCTGGTAGGGAAGTCTCTCCTTGTTGGCACAGTGAGGGAGCAATTTCAGCTGTGCAATATTTAATGCACTAACGAATTTCTGTTGGAGCACCTGAGGCAGCTGCTCAGCTGGTGAGTTGTCTCCTTGGAGCTCAGAGCCAAATGACCCTGGAGGTTTGTAAAGCAATTTGATGCCTCTGATCCCAGAGCTGTGCATCTGAACTGATGGTTCTCTGCTCTGGACAAAGAAATGCCTTGAACCACATTGTTTTGGAAGTCAGTGGGAAAAAAAAAAAGGAGTTGGAAGCTTCTTAGTGAACTTGGACATTCAAGTGGATGATGGTTAGAGACCCATTGCACCTCCTTGGTTATTTCATGTGAGTCAAGCTCAGGTCATCCTGTCTATCCCTTCCCTTCCCTTCCCTTCCCTTCCCTTCCCTTCCCTTCCCTTCCCTTCCCTTCCCTTCCCTTCCCTTCCCTTCCCTTCCCTTCCCTTCCCTTCCCTTCCCTTCCCTTCCCTTCCCTTCCCTTCCCTTCCCTTCCCTTCCCTTCCCTTCCCTTCCCTTCCCTTCCCTTCCCTTCCCTTCCCTCTTTTACTAATCAGTCTCCTCCAAATGCTGTGTAAAGACCAATTTAGAAATGCAGGAATGTCAAAGTGGCAGATTTGCTCTTCCAGACAGTGGGACCTGTTTTTCTCAGCTGCACATTTATCCAGGCTGGTTTCCTCTACATGCCATCCACTGTCTTCTTCTGAGACTCTTCTGTGGTGGGAACTGCTCTTCTCTACATGCAATTTCTCCCTTCAGCTGGTACTAATTTCATCCTTTCAGTTTATTTTGCTTCTTTGCATTTCTGGACAAACACGTGGATCTGTAGATCTGTGATAAAATCATGTAAAACAGTCCCTTGTAAAAGTAAACTTTAATTTTATTTAAGGTTCTGAGCAACATGAAAGCGTTACTTGACCTGGAGTTCAAGATGCCCTGTGTTATTGTCAAATATCCAATTAATTTAAATTACATAAAAAAATGTCAAGCAACAAAAACCGAGAGGACAAGAGATTAAGTGTGCTTTCCAGTCAAGCCACTCACTCACCTAATTTCCTCTCCTGTAAAATAAATGCTTCTGGATATATTTGCAACCTCCAAAGAGAAAAGTCTATGTGCTGTTTCTCCAGCTGCTGTGTGTTTCAGCAGCGTGTTGTCGAATTGCATGTCCTTTATCCTGCTCCTTTGGGATGTGTAATGTACATCACAATAAGAAGCCAAGGATGATACAAATAATTATAACATGTGATACAAGCCCACTGTTATAAAGTCAATCTCTCAGCAAATTCATCAACTCGACACATGATGTACAGTACCAATTTTATGTAAATGACTTGCCTAATCCTGCTGGGCAGAATTACTCCCTGATGTAAACTCTGTTAAATGCAGTGGAGTTACACCAGGAAATCATTCTTTTGCTCGTAAGATCTGGAGCCACACTTTGTGTATCTCGTTCATCTGGAAACCATGGTAATAAGAAAATGAGTGAAATCACTTGATTATGAGATTCAGAGGTATTATGCTCTCCTTTGTTTAAAACAAAAGACCACCTTAAATATTAAGCATTATTATAATTTATGAATATGAAGAATTAACTTAGAAAATTATATTGATTTCTAAAACTCTTAAAGGCGATGAAATTTCTGTAAGAAAATTGGCTGGTTTCCATTGACTCTGGCAATCTTTGAATCAACAATTAACAGAGGTTTAATACTCAGAACATAAAATTCATTGACATTGTAAACTGCTGCAAAAAGGACATTAAAATGAGACTGAAACAAGCATGTAAGGCAACTAATGGCTTTTGTTGAGGTAATATGTAAAAAAAACCCTAAACAATACCAAACCACCCCCCCCCCCAAAAAAAATCCCTAAACAGTTAAAATCCTGCAGCTCACAACCAGATTACTCTAAGGTGGTAAAAAATGTGTCAGTTATCCTGAAGTTTAAAACTATACATAAATAGTGCCACCCAGCTTTTATTTGTACAAATGATTTTTTAAAAGAAATTATAATGCTACTATGCATGGCATCCAAACTAAACCTGGATAAAAAGGAATATTTGGGATGTTCCTGGATATATCCAGGTTTTGTAGCATGGCCTCAACCAGGATGCTAAAACTGAGCATCCAAGGCTTTGGTTTATGTCAGAGAACCCTGAGATATTGGCAGTGGTGAGTCCTACAAATTCCATGTTTAAGTTTGTGTTGTCAAATCAAAGCTTGTCACTACCTGTTTTCCTTTTATGTAATTTGCCAAACAGAGAGAGGACTCTTCCTTTGTTCTTCAGAAACCTTGTAAAAAAGGCATGTTCTGTGAAGCTGATGTTAGATTTCTGTCTATGGGGGAAAAAAATGGCCTGAAAACCCAAACCAGAAATACACAACATCAAACCAAGCCATACAATTCCTACATAATTTTGAGCATCTGGATTCAGATTTCCTGATGCAACACTGAAGAACCATTCAAAATTCCAAACTTCTTATCAGAGAACAGATGCCACTGCTTTGGCTCAGCTCACAGAGGCTAGTGGGATGACCAGAATATTTTCAGCAGCTTTCTCAGTCCATTTCCACTAACCAAACTGGTGGTTGGGTGGAATTTCAGAAAATCTCTTCATCTTGGCTACTGCCTGGTCAGCTCGTGCTTTATGCACAACAGTTTTGTGGTACCCTCCTCTCCACTGCTGAGGTCAATGGAATCTAAAACAACGAATCCTAATGAAATCTTCATGTGTTTTTTGGAAGGGTTATTAATCAAGTTGGAAGGTAGACCACTGCTAGACAAAAGTAGAATCAGGTCAAGTAAAACACGTGTCATGGCTTCTGTTGTTTGTCACTGAAAGAAAACAAAAAAAGGCAGACGTTATACACCCAGGTTTGCTTGGAAAAGTCACCCAAAAAAGACGTGTACGTTGGAAATGTACCTTAATTCCTTTTTTTTTATTATTTTTTAATATCTTCTGCCCTCCAGATGGTCTGCTGTGATGACATACACCTGTTCAGCGTCAGCTATTACCCACAGCGACATATGGCAGCTCACATATTGCCTGGGCTGAGGGGATCTGGGATTCAGGTCACCTGGGGTCTGTTTTCAAGTGGTGTGATGGCAGCTGTGGGAAACACGATGACTGACAGAAAATCGCTGCTCGTCTCACCAGCAGAAAAATGTAGATGTCTTTTTGGGGAAAAAAAAAAAAAAGAAAAAAAAAAGCCCAGCAGCTGTATCTTAACTTCACCACGTAGGTGCAGACAATGCAGGGATCAGCCTCTCCACCAGACAGCACAGTGGAGGTGCAGTGCTGTGGCTTTTACATGTTTTTGGTGGTGGGAGTTGCTCAAAGGGGAGAAAATCTGGCTGTTATGGTAACAAGTCTGGAAGGGTGCTGGCTAAGGAGGGCTGAACTGCCTCGCAGCATAATGATACTGTGGACCTCTGCCCACTGCTAGAACAACACCTGAGATGAAGCCTCTTGAAGGCACAGAAAGGTGCAAGGGATTTATTTGTTCCTCTGCTACATCTAGTTTGTGTGGGCTGCCACAATACCGGAGGGTACAACATGAGAGAAAAAACATTTGGTGCTCTCTGGAAGCAGGGCTGCTAGCAAGTGGATGATATAGGAAGAGAAAAAAAAAAAAAATTAAAAAAAAAGCATGGCATTTTTAATCTGCATTTTTCAGCATTGTCGTTGAAGGAATTTGTCCGTGTCTGGAAAAGAAGCTGGTTTTGTGATCTTTACAGGAGAAATAATGGAGGGAACTCATGGGTGCCACTGCGGTTTTGAGATGTTCTGCTAAATATTGTTGAGTTTGAGCTTCAGATAGGTTTCTGGTGAGTAGCTGAATTTCTTGGAACCTGTCCAAATCAAACAGAAAATGAGAGCTTTTTAGAGGCCCAGCATACCTCCCACATTTCTCAAAGTGACGAGACATGTCTTTTTCTCCCTTGCTGATGTTTTATTCTGTACTTGCAGTTGAGGAGGACAACTGCATTGTAGCTGAAGAAAAATCTGAAACAGAACAAATTACTTTTGTAAGACCTTATTTTGAACATCTCTACCTCTGAATCCAGCCAGCAACTACATTTAATGAACTGTGGAGGAAATGCTTTGAAGTTTGAGTAGAGGAGGTCTGATTTTTTTTTTTTTTTTGGTCTTCTAATTTTCAGTGCCTCTTCAGTGTTTCAGATTGAGTTTAGCCCTCATACAATAGGACTAACATGGCTGTGGAATACATTTTTAGTGCTAGTTATGGTGGGCAAGATCTTTCTCCTACAGCAACAAAACCTGAAAACGTCTGAGAACAACTTTTACCCATGCTCCTGGTTAAAAAGACATTTCCACATCTACCACAGTTCAATACAGAAGTTATTATGAAGAAAGAAATACAATTACTCAAACAAAGACATTATTTTGCAACAGGGCACTTCTTTGTTTTGGAAGTCTATGTGTCACAAATCCCAAGTTCTTTGTCTTTCTCCTCATATTTCCTACCTAAGGAAAATAATTTAACAACCAGCAGCCCAGACAAATTTTGTAGACATTATTCAAGGAATAACTCCTTGATGCAGTCACTAAGAATAGTAACATAAAATGAATCAATATTACCAATAAAAAAGTTCATTCTAAATGGCAAATTGTTTGTCCTTTTCAGCGATCATTTTAATAATTTGTAGCTCTCACTGAAAAACATCACCTTGCTGGTCCCAGAAATGCAAAGGTTTCAACAGCAAACTCCCACATGGTCTCCTCATTTCCATTGTTTTTATTTGTACAGATGAATAGTTCTGAAATAAAAAAACAATGAGGAAGGCAGAGGGTAAAAAAAAAAAAAAAAAGAAGTTGTGAAAAATTATTCTGAAAAATGTCATTTACCTCCCTTAGAAAGCATAAAATGCATAATACTTAAACATTGGCTCTGCAGCATCACAGACAGCTTCCTCTTCCTATCAGTTTCATGTAAGATTGTGGTACTTGCTATATTCAAACTAAATCCATTGACATTTGTGGAATTATTGATGTTTACCTGCACTATGAATAGTAAAATATGGATCCAAAGATGAGAAAAATGAAGGTCATTTCCTGTCAGAAAATGAATGCATGTTCATTTTAATGTACTATTTTCTAACTCTCCAGGTATTCCACCTTTTAATGGTGCTGAAAGAATGAAATCAAAGTGGGGAAAGAAAACAATGGAACACCTTCTTAGCACTGAGTGATTTCAGTTCTGGGTCATCCATTCAGGATCTTGAGGAGTACAGATGTTTTATTTTCCATTGCTGGACAATAACCATGTGGTGAACGTCAATCGCTCCATGTTTATGAAATGGTATCTGGGTTTAATTTCTCCTGTCTGTCAATTGGAGCCTTTGATCTTGGCCTGGAATTATTTTTTCCACTTCACTCTAAGTGACTAGAGGCTACTGCTGTCACTGACTCTTCAATTCCTGATTTCACTTTGCCAAGATGTAAAAGACTTATTTACAGGAATTTTTCCAAATATGATCCTTAACTGTGGGTTGTTTTTTTTTTTTTCTTCTACCCTCAAGGTATTTTGTAGTGAGTTGTTGTAGGATTAACCTGAAGTAAAATACCCAGCAGAAAGCAGAATGGAACAGATTCTATGTGAACAAACAGATGTATTTAAGCAAAAAAGTACAGTTTTAATAACTAATTGCAGCTGGGATTTTAATATACTCTTCTTTTTTGAATCAAACTGAAATTCTTGGTGATATGTGTTAAAAATTATGGTTTAAATTTCTGATGATCAAGTTACATAGATTAAAGTAATGGATACCAGACTCTGCATCAATGCAGTTATAAATATGGATGAAATGAATGTACATTACACACTGTTATAAATCTATGTGTTCAAGGAAAAGCATAAATCTCCATCACCTTTTCCTCCTTGGGATATGAAAGGTATTGCTATTTTTGCAGTGTTTTCGATGAAATTACAAGGTGGGGTAATTTGCTTTTTCTGAAAGTCTTCTGCATTTCTACAGGCACTCAAGTAACATTTTATTTACAGCGGCATATCATTTAAACACACAAAGCAGTGTGCACTGGGAGGAGCCACGTGACCTTTCCAGACACGAAGACAAGCAGGGTGATGGTGCACTCAGAGACATTTATAGGTGTCTGTGACATTTGTAGAGGTTTCTGCCCCTGCAGACATTTGCCAGGTGTGGCACCACCACGTCCCCCTCCACTGCTTCCTTTCAGTGCTTGTCAGAGTGCAGCCAAACAGTGGCAAATAAGAGGATGTGGTGAAGGCTTATGGTTAGAGGGAGAGGTCTGATTCTAATCTGTGACAAACCACTTGCTCCTCGATGTGTTCTGCTGGGGAAAGCCACAGAGCTTTGGGGGTTTTTTTGGTTTGTTTTTTTTTTTTTTTTTTTTTTTTTTTTATTTTTTTTTTTTTTTTTTTTATTTTTCTTTTTTTTTTGGTTTGGTTTGGTACAGCCACAGAGACTTCAATGAACTGTCGAGTTCAAAGGCTTTATCTCTGATCTTCATCTGGTTTCTGGTGCACTAGGAGATAGAGGTGTGGGGTTTCTCCTGCAAGGCAGAGCTCTCAGCCCTCACCCAGAAGGAATTTGCTGCCCTTTCCTGCAGGCTTTGAAGCAGCACCTGTGTGGCACACGTGGAGAATCACCAGCCTCCCTGCTCTCTGTGGGGATGGCTCCTTGTCCTCATCCTGCTCTGCTGCCAGTGGCCAGAGAAGTGACTTCCTCAGGAGTGGCCCCAGGAGTGGCAGGAGCAGCATTTCCCTGCTCTGTGTACAGCCAGCCCTTATCGCGGTCTGCTTCTCAGTCCTCATGAGTGGAGTCCAAATTCTCTGAGACACTCCAGGGAAGGGGCTAACAGGCTGTTTCCATAATATGTCCTAGCTTTTGGATGACCTACTAGTCAATGAGAGAGACAGCAATCCAGGATAATTGGAAACATCGTGGGGATGGGGAGAAAGGAGATGGTTTTGTTTTCTTTGTGAGTGATTTTGATCCTTCTACACAAACAGGACTGCTTAAAGATAACAAGAACTCTCTCTGGTCAGCAGATTCTGTGGAGAGCAATTAAGGAGCTTTTCTGATGCCTGGAGGCTATCATGAAGCTCTCTTTCTCAACAGAGATGTATAAAATCACGCTCCAGCCGTGAAAGCAAGAACTGGCTAAAATCTGACCATGAGCTTGAGCCAAACTCTCTAATATCCTAGGAGGCAGTGAGATCAGACTGTTGCCAGGAAAATACCCATCCATTTAATGACATAAATATTAATGGTGAACATGGTTCAAAGCTACATTGAAAGGTTCCTTTGCTTTATATATTCACTGAGGGTTTTTTATGCTATTTTAGCTCCATTTCACATTTTTCATAAAGTTTTTCAGATGGAGATTGATGCTAATTGAATCAAATTTTGCCTAAATTTGATTTCTCATTGATAAACCTTTCTTCTGTGTTTTGGTGCTTCAGAGAAGTGAAGCTGCTGAGCTGAGAAACACCACATTTTCAAATATATGGCCGTGTGAGTTTTGAAGCTCAGTGATCCTCTCCATTGAGACTGCTCTGAGTGCAGCCCCTGCAGGAATACCCCAGCTTTTCTGGGAGCCTGAGTTGATGTAGCAGAGGTCTGGATTATGCTAATATCTATTGGGAATTGGCAATAGCCACTGAAGTAAATGGACAGGTGAAGTTAACCAAACACTCAACCTTTAAATATCTTCCTGTAGTTCCAGGAATTAGACACCACAAACCCAGTGGGTGCGTTGCAAAATGTATAAATAAAAACTGAGAAAATATTATAATATGCCATTTTTATACTGGAAAACCTCTGACTTGGCCACTGCTTCATTTCCTGTGCTCTGTCCACTCACCAGGCTCAAGAGAGGCCCAGAGCCAGAGGAAACACCAAGACTCAGAGTGAAGAGAGTCCACCAAGATGAAAATCATGCCCCGTGGTTTGTCCTGGCACCTGCAGCGAACAGAAAGCTGCAAAGTGTTCCTGGAAGGTAATGTACACAGGGCTGGTCCTGCCCTGTGTCCTGAGCCTGGGGACAGCTAGAGCAGGGGGCCAAAAATCAGCAATCAGCCTGCCAGCCATGGCAGGGCCCTTCCAAACCCATCTCCGTGCTGTTTATGCACAACTTTTCTTCTCCATGGGGATCCAAACTTCCCGTGTCTCCTGTGGGATGGAGCAGCTTTGAGACCAGGGTTTGGCCTCTTTGTAATTCCCCATGTTTACTTGCTAGTGCTTTGCAGGAAATATTCTCCCCTCATGTCCACTGAAATCTGCAGCCTCTCTCACACATCCCTGTCCCTAACTAACACTTCCTTCGTCTTTTCCCCCTGCCCAGCCCTTACTAAATCAGTGGGCAGCCTTGAATTTATTCCAGCAGGACTGGGTCAGCCCTCAGGCAGTGGGCTGAGCCTCCTGCTGCCATGAGCAGTCGCCTTCCTTGGTCCCCAGCCATCAGGGGCTTGCCTCCGTGGTTTGTGTGGCTTTTTGGGGACTGCCAGCCTTCAGTGCCCAGCCACACCAGTGACTGCCTGCAGCCCAGCTCACAGATTCAGCCTAGGGTATTAAGGGAGATCAGGGGAGGGTATGTATGCCAGATCAACCAACACACCAAAAAAGTCTGTTTTTTTCAGTCCCAGCTCTGGAACTTCTGGTGGCCTCCTCCTGCTTTACACCAGAGCAAAACTGGAGCTCACAGCACAAGTTCCAGTGTTCCTCTGCTGAAAATGGGGTAACCCAATCCTTCAGCAAAGCTTTTCACACCATTGCTGTGAGAAAACAACAGCATGACTCATGTCCGAAGGCCAGCACCCCTCTGGAAACCCAAATTATCCATTAGGACAGATAGAGCTGGGCTCTTTGAGCTCTTTGGCTGCACGTCATTCCCCAGGTGTTTCCAGGCTGCCATGGGATGAGCTGGATGCAGCAAACACAGCCCCAAAGCCACCATCCCATGGGTCTGAGGAGCAAGGCCAGAGGAGAGGGCTGGCAGCACCATGGCCAAGCTCCTCAGGAGCCACCCCAAACTCAGCTCCTCCTGAGCGTGGCCAAATGCTCCAGATAAAAGGTCTGCTTGACAGCATTGTTCCCAAAAAGAGCAACTGCAGGGCTCAGCCTGTGCGAGCCAGCAGTTAAAGGTGCAGCTCATACAGCCATGCAGGGATGTGGAGCCAGGCCTCAGAGGAGACCTGGTACCATGCAGCTGCTGGATTTTCAGATATCTCCACTCCGAGAGGCAGAGCACCCAGAATTAGGTTCTGGGAGAAACATCAGGGTTGGTAGCTGACTAAAAGGGGTTTTTGCTGCATTGCTTCAATCCGTTTAAGATGCTGCCATAAGTTGTGGCCACAGAAGGATGAAATGTTCCCAAAGTGTGTCTCTAGCAGGTACCAGCAGCACAGGCAGCATCTGTGCCACTTCTCCACGGGATGACTTGCACAGCTGAAACACAAAGCAGCAGCTGTCCCTGACATGGATGTCAGAGTCAGATTGGTTGTCTGACTAGTCTTTGGACAAGCAGACTTTTTTCAAATTAGTACAGAGTCAGCCACCAGCCATAAAGAGAATTTTCATCACTTTTATTGCTCTTCTGATGGGTTTCTAGAAAGCAAGTTAGCTTTTCACTCCCTGAGAATTATTGCAAAACACTATGGCTGTGCTGAAAGAAGCTGCACAAAAAATTTTAGTTGTATAAATTTGAGCTGTTTTCTCGGGAAGATGATTAACACTTTCAGTGAAAGTCCTGTGCTCAGTCCTCAGTTTTGTTGAAAAGCTCTTCTGCATCCCCACCAAGTAAAGTCAGGAGGGTACACATAACATCCATGCACTTTGTGACACAGCAGGAAGAAGACAGATGGCCTGGTACATGGCAATGCTCTACTGTGGCCACCTTGCCAGTGGTCTCAGATCAGTTTTTCAGTGAAATAGCCTTGCTCCTCAACTCTATTTTCTCAACTAAAGTTGTATTAACACAGCAGTCAACAGGTTTTATGATGTGTCCAGCAGGGCAGCTTGCTTCTTTCATCTCTTGAAAATGCCTTCATCAGACAAGCATGGTGTTCCACCAAACCCTGAGAAGATCTCCCACTCCTTGCAGAGGCTGCCCCAGCTCTGACAGTGTGGTCTCAGATTTTTGCCACATACCAGGAGGGCGGGAGGAGACACTGCTGACCTTCTGCAGAGCTGCTGGCCAGTCAAATCCCCAAAACCATAAATTAACTGCTCCCTAGCCCTGCCCTTCCAGCCATCCCATCCTTCCCTGTCATGGAGGCCTTGTCTGCAAGCTAGAAAATTCTGAGCTAGCAAGTACTGCACCAGAAGCTGGGGCATGGCATGTTATCCATCCCAGCTATCTGCCTGGAGGAATTCAGGTCCATGGAGTCACAATTTAGTTCATTGTCTGCTGCTGGAGCATGGAGGAATTCTGGCAAACCCCCATGGAGATAGAAGATTTTAACATGCAATGGCCCAGAAAAAGTTCAATCCTGTCTGGTTCTGTACATATTATAATTTTTTATTCCTGTTTTCTTATTAAATATGATCTGTTCTGTGTGATTTCTTATGTATTAATAGACACTATAAAATATGCCTGAGTTAAGGGCTATGGGAGAAATCTTGTAACAACATTGCACAAGTGATAATTTTTTTTCCTTCAGTGTTTAAAAATAGTGAATCTAAATTCTTTATGTCAAGGGATATTTAAGTTGGCTGGAAGAATTAATTTATTTTTATTAGTGTCCCAGAATACTTTGCACTGGAGGGACCCTGTGGACAACATTTTGATGTTGCCCAACAACATTTCTGTTTCTCTTCTAGCTGCTTTCAGTCTGCTGCTCTGCAACCAGTCTGAAGCCTAAGTTCTGTCAGTTTTTTTAATAGGTGCTTACTAATTGAGCTTCCTTTAAAAAAATACTTGGCAATTCTGTCGCTGCACTGCCTTATCTGTGAAGCCAGGCTGCCACCAAAGAGCCATTAACTCACATTCAGCCACCACCCAGCCCCAGCCTGCAAGCTCTGTGACCATTTGGGTGGCAAATGACATCCAGCCCTGCTCAAGGGGGTGTCCCCATGCCAGGGCAGACAAGCAGCTAATTTAGAGGCTGAATATTTTGGCTACCTGAAGGTTGAGAAGAGTTTTCAGGATGTTATAAGAGAATGTTAAGGGCCAGAAATTGGGGAAAAGCCATTTCAGGCTAGATCCCCAGATGGAATTAGCCCTGTCCTGTCCTGGAACCTGGTGGGTACAAATATGACAAATATCACCTCAGCAGTGGGGAGATGCCAAAAAGGACAGCTCAATTCAACCCCTGCTCCTTCACTGTTTGCTGTGCTTGGTTCAAGATATCCTATAAAAACTGCTTTTCAGTAGCTCTCTGAGTATCTCATTCAGATACCTCATCTCAGTCGCCCATCCAGAATATATGTCTCAAAATAGAGAAAATAAAGTTCCCAGCTTTTGTGTGCCTCAGTTTCTCATCTCTGAGCTGCAAATCTCTGTGGACAGCAGTTTTTCACAGTAATTTTATACACTGAAAGCAGTGTACAGTTCCAGAGTAGCTGATATGCGTATACAAAATCTCCCACACACATTCACATACAGAAAGAGAGAGCTGCTGATAGACAAAAGAGGGGGGAAAATTCACTTCAGACCCACCTTTTTGTTTCAATAGGAGATAAGTTGAGTGTGCTCCATTCCGTAGCAGTAATGAAACATCTTTTCAGCGTGCCTAACAGGGCATACATTTTTGGACATGAAGTCACAGAGATCTGTGCCAGCAGCAAGACTGAACCTATCAGAATGTAAAAGCATTGGTGGTGACCCTGGAGAGAAGAGCACTTACCATTGTAAGTGAACCAACAAAGATATTCTGTCCAATAATGTACACAACAAGCAAAAACTGTACCAAACAAAATGGAAATTTAAACGAGGGTTCCATTCTATGGACTAAAAATAAAGGCATTAATCAAAGCATACCTGCATAAATGTGAACCCATATGTTCCTCACACATGCAAAGAAAGAAAAGGTTGTCATGAACACAAGAGACAAGGGCTGTTAGGTAGCACATTACTGTTTGCATGGGGGGGATTTTATTGTGTCCTTTCAAGTCCTTTACATGGGGCTCTTTTCCACAGAGTATTCATAGTTCCCACGTATCTGAAAATAACAGCAGGTCTGGGAGCCTGCAGCTGGGTCCTGGAGAGCAGTCAAGACTTCCTGCATTTTAAAAGTGAAGTCCACAGCCTGACACCCAACACTTACCCCTCACTATTGGTGGGAGGTAGGTGAGGAACAACGGGGTCCTCTGCCAAGTCAGTCGGCCGAGTCCTTCCTACTGAAATATCCCTCAGCTGCTTTGAATGCTGCAGGAGAACAAACATCACTTAAAAGGCATTTCCATAATCTGACCTCCTGTTGTTTTGCTACCCATGTCATAAACCCAAGTTCATTTCCTCTCCTGTATGCCAGACACTCAGAACAAGATGTTTTTCATCTTCCACTCAAGGGCTCTCAGGTGACTCCCTGAAGGCCAGCCCCACCACTCCCTGCTTGATGAGTGGAAGGTTATGGGCTGCTTCTGAGGCCTCTGCTGCCACTCACAGGCAGCCACTTCCACCTCCACAAATGACCTGTTGGCTTCATTTGGTGGCCACACATGAGCAAAGAACACCTTGCATCATCTTCTGGTTGCCAGCAAGGCAGAGTGAGGCGGGCAGCCAGGGGGAAAATGTGCTTGAAAACCTGGATGCAGCCTAAGGAGGTGGGGGGTGAACCCACAGCTGTCGTTTCAGGAGGGCTGGCAGAGGTCAGGAATGAGCTGTGACTTTGGCAACGACGCAGAAAAGGGTGTGTCAGGACATATTTTGTAAGTGTCCCCTCTCCTTGCTCCATCAGTTACCAGCAGTCATCAACTCTTAAGGGACCACAGCTAAGGATCCAGGATCTGCAGCCTCCTGGATGGAAGCTGTGTCCTCTGCACCAGTCCTTGATAGTTGTTGATATTCCACGTGTGAAGCTTTCTGCTGCCTTCAGATACCACTTTCATTGCCCACAACTAATACAGAGCATTTGGAGTTGAGCCTCTTTCTAAATTCCTTGCTGCTAATTAATGTTCTGCTAATAAGGACAGAAGTAGCTCGAGTAGTTTGGGATTAGAAAGACCAGTGGTCTCCAGAACCCACGAAAGCAGAGGAATCTCCTCCATTCTGACTCTGGCCAGAAAAGTCCTTTCAAAGACCATAGAAGGCATTTTAGTGGCTTCTAGTAAGTGCTGACTGTCCAAGTCCAGCATCAATAACAGGAAATAGCAGGAAACAGAAGCACCACGTCAGCACTACCAGCTAACCACATTTTGATAGCACATGCAGGAATAAAGGCCTCATGCTGAATTAGATCACAGAGAACTAAATCTTTACCTTTACCTGATTTTTTTTTTTTTTTCTCTTTGGTGTGTTTAACATCATGAGCATCACACTTGGATTCATTTAGACACACTGATTCATTAGACGGCCCATGACCTTAATAAATTTAAATTACCAGGAAGGGGTAGTTTATCCCAGCGTCTTAGTCATAGAAATGACTCATGATATCCACCCACACTAACCTTTGTTTGGTCTCCCCAAGTATGCCAGGGCTTGTCAGCCTTTCACAAATGGAGCTCTTTGATTCCCTCCATGAGAGAAGGACATCAAGGAAGTCTGATTGCAGGAACCAGCTCCCCGTGCAAAGACACAAAACAATACCAGTGACCTTGAGAAGCTGAGGACTTGTTTTCTCCTAGGACGTGATGTGCTGCTGGAGGGAAGTGTCTCACTTGACCTGAAGTGAGGTAAAAGTGTGGGAGGGGGGTATCAGGGCTTTTTTCTCAGAAGGGCCTCTTTTCCTCTGCCTCCCTGTTTACATGCTTGTCTGTTGCTTCAGATAATTTATTTCAGATAATTACCATTCTCAATAGCCCTGAATGCAGCCTTGTCAAGGGTTTTCCAGGTAGAAGAGATTTTGCCTCTACATGTTATTTAGTTTCATGCTTTATCAATTATACCCCCAACCCAGCAAGCAGCCCAGCTCTCAGTTCTTTTTTCAGCTGGGTTGTGGGAGATTATGGGCTTGGGCATCTCGGGCTTGACTTCTGCATTTTTGACTCTGGAATTGGCCAGTGTGAGCAGCTGTCCCCCCAAGACTTCCCAGAATTCTGAAGGCATTGGAAAAGTTGTAATCTGAGCAGGACTGTTGAAAGACGTTCAGTGGGAACATCTGAAAATATGCTAATATATTAATATTTTAATATACTGATTTTTTTTTCAATTAAGTGATTCATGCTAAAATGTATTTCTCATCAATTGGAAACAATATTCACTTCCTTTCAAATCAGAAGAAATTAAATATAATTTGGTTTCCTTGTTTATCTCCTCAGTCAAGGAGGGGGAAGAGGGAGTGGAAGAAAGGAGGAAAAAACTAACAGAAGTTAACTATTTTTCTGCAGCTACATTTTGTTTTGAATCAAAAAATATTTTTTAAATGCAAATCATTTCACTAAATATCAGAAAACGGCATGAAATATTCTCATCAAAATGAAAGGCTGACAGTTTGTTCAAAAGTTTTGACAGGCAAGATTTCCTGTTATTTGCATGCTATCCTAATCTTAATTTTGGAGATTTAACATCTCTCAAATTAGGACCTTTGTTAGAGAGGGTCCAGTTTCTAGTTCACACCTGAATCATTGCATTACAAACTTCACCCTCCCTCGCAGCCTCTGGATGAAAAGCTTTTCCAATTCAAAAATAAGGTCTTTTAGTCCTAGTTGTCATGTAGTTCGTGCTACCCTTGTATATTTCAGAGATCACTTTGCTCGAGACAAAATTACATGCTCGGGACTTCAACACTCATTCTGCCACAGCAGACATTTCGTTTCTCAGAAATGATGGTCTATTTCACTGCCCTGAATATCACACATCCTGACGCACACGGCAGAGGCACAAAGCAGAATAACCCAGAATTCCAGGAAGCCTCTCCTGAGAGGTGGGGCAGGGATCAGAAGGAGCTCCTCAGGAATATTACGCTCTCCCAGCCACCTTGGTTAGCTCTGCAGGCTTTGTTAAGGAACAAAACCTGATCTGTCTTTGTTTTGCTGACAACTCAACAAATTTATTGTCTTTCTGGCCATGTATAGAGCTCTTCTGAAAGCTCTGACTTCTGACATAACAGGAGCACTTTTGTGTCTCGGGTTTCATTTGAAAAGGAAGGAGGGAAGGAAGGAAGGAAGGAAGGAAGGAAGGAAGGAAGGAAGGAAGGAAGGAAGGAAGGAAGGAAGGAAGGAAGGAAGGAAGGAAGGAAGGAAGGAAGGAAGGAAGGAAGGAAGGAAGGAAGGAAGGAAGGAAGGAAGGAAGGAAGGAAGGAAGGAAGGAAGGAAGGAAGGAAGGAAGGAAGGAAGGAAGGAAGGAAGGAAGGAAGGAAGGAAGGAAGGAAGGAAGGAAGGAAGGAAGGAAGGAAGGAAGGAAGGAAGGAAGGAAGGAAGGAAGGAAGGAAGGAAGGAAGGAAGGAAGGAAGGAAGGAAGGAAGGAAGGAAGGAAGGAAGGAAGGAAGGAAGGAAGGAAGGAAGGAAGGAAGGAAGGAAGGAAGGAAGGAAGGAAGGTAATAGAAAAAGGGAAAAAGGAGGTAAAGGAAGAGCCCCTTGCAAGCTGTCTACAATTCCAGCTGCATGCATGTCCCAGAACAGGCTCTCCTTATACCTTCTGAATAACTTTTCAGAAATGTTTAGCTTTCTCTATTGCCAGGGGCTGGGACACAGAAGGGAATTCAGGGCACTTGGAGATGACCCCGTCTTTTAGGCCTGTAGGCCTGCTAAATGGCTGTAGAGGAAACATCCTCACTTATTTCTGCACATGCACACACACACAGAACCAGGTCAAATTATTCTGAAAGCATCCACAGGCTGAGGGGACAGGGATCTTTTTTTTTTTTTTTTTAAGAGTAGATACAGCTTCAGTAGAGGATTTTTGAACACTACGAGCCAGTAAAGTTCATGCTTTCTTACTGGCTTTTCTAAGACCTATCTGGTCATTGCCTTGACATTTTGACTTACAAAATCACCAGGCTACCAGAGCTTAGAGATGGTCTTGGAAGAGCACAGACCTAGTGTGTGAAAGGATAATGTCTCTGATGGCCTCTTAGGCAACAAAACTGGTAAGCTGAACATGGTGTTGGCATTAAAAGAAAAAAAAAAATTAAGGCAGAACTTCTACAGAATTCAAATTTCAGGATTAAGAAGGAGAACAATAAATAACAGTATGAACTGGAGATGAGATAAGATACAGCAAGATCTCATGAAATAATTAACAGACAAGAAACAGAGACAAAACCAAACTAGTCAGAGTCAGACCCATAGTAATTGCCAAATCAAGCATGTGGCCTTTAGAATGAGTGGGATCATTCATGTGTTACACAAGATTAAATGAATCTAAGAGTGCTATAAAACCATGCACTGCAAGTGAAAGAATTCAGAGCAAGACAAAATTCAAACTCACAAACAGATGCTCAGTGAAATTTACTGTGAGTTCACAGAGAAGCTCTGCTAAATCATTAAATAAAGACCTGGAATTCCTCAGTGAACAATTTAAAGTTGTGCAGAAGCAAGAGATACAATAAACCAGAACAAAGTGGAAGAGAGTACACAAAACCCAGCTTGGTTCTGGGGCTAGACAGAGGTACCAGTTTGAATCTGCTCAAAGTCCCTCAGTGTTTGCATGTATTTGCAGAATAATAGGAAAGGCAGCTAACAAAGAGGGAGGGCAGGAGGGGGAAGGAACGTTGTGCCTCAGAGGGAGAAAAGAAGCAAGATGAAGAAGGAAGAAGCTCATCTGAAGGGGACAAAGAGGAAAACAGTAAGGAAAATCGTATTTGGAAGAAACAGGCAGGAGATGCCATGGCAGGCACAAGGGGCAACTCCTCCTCTTGGCACATCACCTCCCCTGGATCCATCCACCTTCCCTTTGCCTCTACCAAGACAGGTGCCTGATGTGACCAGCAATTTGTGCCACTTCATCCCCGGGCTGCCCAGCACCAACCCTCCCAGTGAACTTTGAAGCGAAGCAGTGTCCCAGTGATTTGCAAATGTGTGCTGTGTCAGAGCTGCTCCCAGCTCTGTGTCAGTGAGTGTGCCTGCAGGAATGTGGGCAGTGGGCTCTCCTGTTGCAGATTTAATCCCTTTGTGATCTTCTGACTCCTGCCAGCCTCTCTGAGCACCTTCAGTGGTTTCCTCACCGGTTTAAGCTTCAAAAAAGGTGTATATTTCACCAGGAAGGTGAAATATACACCTTTTTTATACACAGCACAGCCCCTGTGTATAAAACTGGATGCAACCAACTCTTCCCAATAAAACAAAAGTGCTTCAGGTCCTGATGACAGAGGAGGAGCAGCTCATCAGTGAAATGTTGTGGTTCTCCTGCCACTGTCTAAACAAGGTCATGAAGACTGCTCCTTTGCCTTATTAATGCTCCTTTCAGTGCGCCACGTTAGCTCCAGCCAGAGGCTCCAGGATAAAGATATTCAGAACACAGGACTCCTCTGTGCCTTGTGCACTAAAGCAGCAGCATGGAGTACACGGCTGGCATACACAGCTGCAGGAAGAATGCTGGTCTGAATCACTTGTGCTCACCCCAAGTTTGCTTTATTCTTCACACCCTGAATTGTCTTCTCCTGCCAGTGGCCAACAAAAACAAACAAAAAAGAAAAACCAACAAAATGCGACCAAACAAAAAACCCCACCTCACAACAACAACAAAGAAACAACAACAACAAAAAAGGCAAACTTGGCCATTTTTAAAATCTGAATTTTGCTCTCACCAATATTTGCAGAGAACATGGTTTCATGATGGGATAAGTAAAAAGAGACCTACTACCAACACAATTCACTGAAAATACAAATTTTATAGGACAGATTGTGGCCTGAAACTTAACTTTTTTAACCATGTTAAATTCATGACTGCTCATGTCTGCTGGTTCATGCTTCTTTACTTTTCTTGCTGAAGTATAAAAGAATTGTGTTATGTCCACTAGCACAAAACAAAAATGCTGGAAGTTTACCTGTTTTACAAAATAATTGCAAAATATCTGTGGGACTAAACACTTTGATTTAACCAAGATGGAAACAACTGAAAATGTTTTAATGTAGTCCTAAGACATCATCACACTGTGTATATTAGAAAATACTATTATCATGATCAAAGTGTTTGGGGTTTAGATCTATTAAGTTATGTGTGCTTATTAACAAGTTCAGCAGTGTAACACAGCATAGACATCCTAACCTTGACAGTCCTTTCTCAAGTTGAAAGTAGTCAAATTGCTCCCTGCAAACTCGTAATTTTGAATTTTATTCATCCTGCAGGGTGAGTAAGTGGTTAAACCCTTAACTGGCTACACAAATACCGCATGGCTTAAATTCAGATTGCTACAAAGGGAAAGGTAGAGATGTTCTCAGTGTCAATAGGCCATGACTTCCACAAAGCTGGTGCACAGTAGCTGAGAGAGTGACCACCCACAGTGACACATTTTTACACTGAAGATGCAAGGAGGCCTACACCAATGACCTTTCCTGGAGACCAGGAGAATAAGGCTCAGTAATGCAGGATTTAGCCATTCAGAGAAGGTTTTTGGTCCCAGTTAATAAAGGGTCTCGCTAATCCAAAAGCTACAAACCTAACAAGATCCCTGATCCAGCAGCGACTGTGGCTCGGGGAGGAGTTGGGATTTTGCTTCGTTTGATGAGGAATTTATGCTGCTTTGAGCACTGTTTGCAAAAGCCCTTGGATACCGAGGCTGTGCTCCCTCAGCCTTTGGCACCACACACCCCTGAGCTCACAGGAGCCCTCTGACAGTCCACAGCTGCCAGGAGGGAACAACGCAGCAGAAATTTTTCACCTGGCCAGCGTGCAGGTTCTCCTCCTGTGGCTGAAAGGTGCTGCAGCCACGGGCAGGCGTTCACACACGCATCCCTCCTCCAGAGGAGAGCTGCTGCCAGAAACACGGCGTGTTATGCAAACAACTTAGTCACCCAAAGAGCTTTATAAATGCATAATAAGTAGATAGCACAGAGCAATAAAATACACTTTACTGGAGCAGCAAGGAAGCCCTTCCATTCTGCCTTCCAGTGCAGGAGCAGAAGCTGCCTGGCGAAGCAGGTCAGCCAGCCCTACAGAGTTTTGCATAAGAATTTCACACAAGTATGCTATCTAAACCATTTCCTGAGGACATCTTCTATTACTGAGATCACCCAGCCAGAAAGCACAGTAATGCAGGGAGGTTCTTCAGGAAAGGGGGCACTGGGGGAGAACAGTTTAAAGTAAAGCAGAGGAGGTTTTCTAATCTTTTGTGGGGACAGAACATTCGGTGAGGGTGCAGCTTGGAGAAATACTGCAGTTGGGTTTTTTGAGCAGGTTTAAGGCCAGGCACCTTTTAATATGCTAAAAAACCAGCACTGGTTGAAAAAAAAAATTAAAAAAGGAAAAAAAAAAAAAAGATCCAGCCTATATGTGTATAATCATAGACTCACAGGATGGTTTGGGTTGGAAGGGGCCTTAGAGAATACCTCATTCCAACCTCCCTGATGGTGTCAGGGACTCCTTCCACTATCCCAGGCTGCTCAGAGTCCCATCCAAACTGGACTTTAACACCTCCAGGGTTTGGGCCATCCACAACTTCTTGGGTCACCCTGTGTCAGGGCCTCCCCACTCTCTGTGCGTATTTTTGCAGGTGAAAATCAAAGCTAATCCTAGTCTTTCTAGGAAGAAATTATCCTGTTTAACCTGTGAAACATGCCTATGTTCCTTCAAGGCTTAATTCAAGATATTACCCACAGTTATAAAGCAATGAGGAAAACCAAGTACCAGGATTATTTGAGCCATCAGGTATGACACAGTCATGGTTATTTAGAAGTAATCACACTTCTGGCAATTTACAGATATTACCCCCTCCTTTTCCCAGTGTTGTAGAGATAATAGTAAGCTGTATATTCTGAGAGAAAAAGAGAGTGCATCTGAGCAGGTACATGTATATTTCTGAATGTCTTTTCTGCTCACCTTCAGTCAAAAAGAGGGTGGGAGTAGGGGCTAACCTGCAATTTTAGAGCAACAGTGTTCCCTCAAACCTTTACAGCATTTACCTTCTTCAGCAGCACATTAAAATTTCTCACATCCTTAACAATTCGATAAAATAACAAGTAGAAAGCCAGAGAGAAAAAATGAGGCCAAAACAACCAAAAATCAGCTTTGTCTTGATAAAATGAAAGCAGAACCAAAACTTCTCCAGGGCCATGATTACAGCTAAATGGGACAAAATTGAAAGCAGTGGTGTCAAACTAACCCCCAGACTTTGTGGGAATCACTTGTGTAACCAGGAAGCAGCTGAGAGAGGAATTCTTGTCCTCAGAGAAGGTGCAGAGAGAGAGGGAAGCAAGGAAGTGAGTTTGTGGCTGCTCGTGGGTGTGTGTACAGGAGCCTGTGCTTGTGTGCTGGAGCACACAAATGAAAAATTAGAGTGACAGCTAAAAATGCCAAGGGCAATCCACGTAGACAAATGGGGAATAAAGAGAATGGAAAAGGAGTAATGGAAAACTCTATCAGTGGTGAAACAGGGAGAGATGGAAACAACTGAGATTTTTCAGCTGGGTGAAACAGAAGATGAAGTAAAGGGCAGAAGCAAAGAAACAGAAAATAGATATTATTTGGCAGAATATTACCACCCATTCTCATTTTATATTTGTCTAATAACTTCCACCCTTTCTGAGACAAACCCAGCTATAATGACTCTTTCTTTAAAAACACCTTTTTATTTTTTCCTTCCTGATCCACAAGATTGCCTGCTTGCTATCTTACCAATGCACATGCAGAGGAAACTTCCTGAAGTTGTTTTCCTGTTTCACGTGAACACCTCATAACCAGGAACAGGATAAAGAGAGGCAAGAGCTTTTCTTCAGAGACCATCATCTTATATAATCCTAATGTCAGTACATCTAAACTCAAACTGTGTGGTCTGAATCACAACTCTAAGCTGCAAAGACAAATCTTTGCTTCCTGAGTGATGGACATGAGAAATTCTGCTGGCATTCTTCAGGCCACCCTTAGAAAGAAATCTGTGATTTTCCCCTTTTCAAGCTGTGGTTGGATACTGCCTTCCCAACCAGAACAACAAGGCACCAGCTGAAAACAAATCAACTGAAATAGTTGAAATTAAGTAAGAAAGTACACAAAGACATGCTTTGAGCAGAAGAACCACTTGGGAAAAGAAAGAAAGAAAGAAAAGAAAGAAAGAAAGAAAAGAAAGAAAGAGAGGAAAGAAAGAGAGGAAAGAAAGAAAGAAAGAGAGGAAAGAAAGAAAGAAAGAAAGAAAGAAAGAAAGAAAGAAAGAAAGAAAGAAAGAAAGAAAGAAAGAAAGAAAGAAAGAAAGAAAGAAAGAAAGAAAGAAAGAAAGAAAGAAAGAAAGAAAGAAAGAAAGAAAGAAAGAGAGAAAGAGAGAAAGAGAGAGAGAGAGAGAGAGAGAGAGAGAGAAAGAGAGAGAGAAAGAGAGAAAGAGAGAAAGAAAGAAAGAAAGAAAGAAAGAAAGAAAGAAAGAAAGAAAGAAAGAAAGAAAGAAAGAAAGAAAGAAAGAAAGAAAGAAAGAAAGAGAAAGAAAGAAAGAGAGAAAGAAAGAGAGAGAGAAAGAAAGAGAGAAAGAGAGAAAGAAAGAAAGAGCATTCCAGTAAAATCTTCTAGGCTAGGAGGAAGAAAATTTATTCAGTTTGCTGAGTTCAAACACACTTTTTAAAGTATGCTTTCTCTCCAAATGTCATTGGAGAGCAATTGGCTTTTTGAGATTTCTGCCCCAAAAATTGAAGGAACTTCTAAAAATGTGCACCTTGGGTTCTCCACTCCCAATTCCCCCCCCAACCAAATCTTCCACCATCCCTGAAATCTTAGGTATAAAATACAGTCATAGGCAGCAAGATGGTGGGTGTTGAAAGAAACATGGCTGACTTCACAGCTGAGCAAGCCCAGACTTTTAATCAATTATCTCCTAAGCTTTTTTAAAGTTTCCAAAGACAGTGAATGCTTTGCAGACCTCAGCTCAGCTGCACTAACCTGGCCCAACTGAGGGAGAACAATCTGTGGGTACACAGAGGTGCTAACAAGAGCATTAGACTGGGTGGAATCTGACTTTTCACCACTGTTGGACAAGAAAACATAGATTTCTCTGGTCTGGTTTACCATTTATTCATCTCAAGTGGAAGAGGCACTTTTATATCACTACCTGATTCCCTGATCACAAGTAGGTAGATATTTCTTCTAGCAAAGTTGGTTATTGTTTTGGGCTTGGAGAAGCATGATATAGCAGAAATCTCTCTGATCAGTATGGTTAACACAAGGAATTGTTATTGCAATATCTGTTTGGCAAATTGGGAAATACTATACTGACCTGGCAAAGCAGATTATAATATTTTGCTGCAGTAATTTTTTGCTATAATTTCAGCAGAGGTGATATTTGAATATGAAGCAGATGAATATAGAAATGACTGATGCACATATATCTTACCCTAAACACTACCAAGTAACACAGACATTAAACTGCTTTTTGCATAATCTCTCTCCTAGTAAAAGTTTTTGCAAATAGATCATAATAAGAGAAATAGAAACACAAAAATTACATATTTATCATTTACTCTTTGCTTCACTGGCAATTCCCTTTCTCGAAATGAATCCCTTGTACTCAACTTGGTGTTCTCATTTAAACAATGAACAGATTTTCCATTCACCAGTAATATTGGAAACTATACACCCTAATGAACCCTAATGAACACTCAAAAAAATAACACAGGAGATTTTCACTGACTTCTGAATTCAAACCCATAAATCTCTGATGTTCATGTTATCAGTTAATGATGAGAAATTACATTGAAGATTTCAGTTTAGGGCAAATGTAGATGGAAGTAGAGAAAATCTCTTGGTGGAAGGAGCCATGTGATGGGTACACTACAACAAACCTTCTGAACATCTTGGCCTGACAGCTTCAGGAAGGACTGCCTCCTCTAGAGAGGTGGTGTGAGATAACCTAGGAGGGTGTTTAGAGATCTGAAGAGAAATCCAGTTTCTCTAAAGGAGGGCCAGTGAATACGGAAATGCCACTTATTTCTGAATTACTTCAGTGTGGAAAGAAGTCACCTGGGCAGTAATCTGGCCTTCAACCATGCTGAACTCTTTCCTGTTTGCTTCATTATTCTCCTCCCAGTCATTCAGAGACACAGGATGGCACTCAGGGACCTGGCAGAGTATGTGAAAGGGTTAACAGGACTGTTTTCAGCAGCAGGGTGATGCATAGCCACGTCTATTGAAAGCAGATGAATCCCAGTACCTCCCAGAGGCTCCTGCTTCTGCTCTGTGGGTGAAAGTGCTCTAGTTTGGTAGATGGAAATTCAGAAGGGAGAAAGGTATAAGTAGCCAGGCAGAGTGTTCTACCTGATATGAGCAGTTAGGAGAAGGAATGACAGTGGAAGGAGGTAATATATGCATCTTCCTCAGCACTCAGTTGCTTGTTATGGAAACCTTGTTAGCAGATGAAAGTGACAGGTGAGGTTTAGCTCTGTGAAAAACCAGCACAAACATGGTGTGATGACTGCCAAGGCAGGGGAATGGAGCAATCTGTGAACAGGCTTGGAATCCACAAATAAAACAGGTACTATTTTGTTCTTAAAATCCAAAGACAAGCAGAAGCACAGAAATTATCAGAGCAGGAGTAAGAAAAAAGGAGAGGGAAAAAAAAAGATATGTACATTTAAGCCCTTGGCCTGTAATATCATGGGGTACTCACAGGAAAAAAAAAAAGAAAAACAAAACAAAACAAAACAAAACAGAAAAAAAAAAAGAAAAAAAAAGAAAAAAAGAAAGAAGGAGCATAACATGTCACCATGCACTGTTTACATCACTTACATTCATAGTAAATGACCTTTCCCACGAATAAAATGCCTTTGAGCCTGCCCATGACTAATTTCTAATGTTGTTGTGATTTTAACTTTGGCAGTACAGGGAAAATGGTCACAGCAGACTCCAGTTCCAAGGGAGCAGAAACAGCTTTGCTTCACCATTGTGACACTCTCACTTTTAAACCAGCCTGCAAATTATCTCAGCTACCAAGTTCATTTAGGAAAGTCCCGTCAACCCATGGCACGAAGGAATAAAAGTTCTGCAAAAACTGCTAGTATGAGGTCTGTGAATATCTGCTGTTGCTGTTGTGCAGGAGACCCAGATTCATCTGTAAAGATCCCTTACAGTGGCATAATCTTCACAAGTCAGAGTCATGTGTTTGTCTGACACACAGTGAGAAGAATGCATGGTGTGCGAGACCAAAATTTAGTCCTTTACTTTGGCTCCTCTCAATTCTTAATCCTTTTTTCAAACTTGAAAATTAATTTGCATAATTTTCTGCTCCGATGGCTTTCAAGGATTAATTGTACTTCTGAAAGGGACAGGAGCAGTTTTGACATAAATGGGAGGCAGGAAGACAATGGGGGAGCCTGTAAATTTCTGATCTCCTCCTCTGACATAAGTGCAAGGGGTATCCAGTGTAATACACCAAGATGGTCAAAATCCACTTCATCCCACTTCCTCTCACCCTGACCCTCTGCAAATCCTCACATTTAAGGCCAATCATGTTCAGTCATTCATTTTTTATTTGTTGCATCTGAGGTTCATTGGCCACTTCTTACTTCTGCTCCCAGGGGAATCTGATTTTTTTACACACCTGATTTTTCTTGCATTGCCCTCAGTAACAGTGGAAGATCGCCATTAACATGTGCAGAGAGAAATAACAGAGACTTTCTCAGATGCTCCTTGGTGAAACCTCTCTTTCCATTAAGCCCATGCACTCTTCTCAAAACCCATCAGAACTGTGCAACGGGGAAATGCACAACCCTCACACTCCCCCACAGCCTGTCTGTTCCTCCTGTCAGAAGATGTCTTTTCACAGATCACTTTGTCTGTCCTTCTCTGAACTCTGCTATTTTTTTCCCCTGTGTTTTTGAGAAGAAGCAGGAACAAACACATGCCACCAGCAGACACCTAGCTATGGCTTGGCAGCTGCCCTAACTTAGGTGAAACTATGTTGGTATCTGGCACCTGAGGACCTGGCCTCATATTTTAAGCCTGGAGGTACCTAATCCAAAGCCTTCTAGGTAGCCACCAGGAGATAGTGTCCAGATCCTGGCTCCAAAATGGCGCATCAATCAGCAGAATCAAAATAACATAAATTTTCCATGGTGAGATACAGACACAGATAATTGTGGTCAAATCTGCATTGCTTCTCATGGTAATTATAAGGATTAAAATACTATTATGATTACAGCGTAACTGTGTGGATGTTGTATTACCAATATTATAGGTTTCCCCTGAGAGGAAAACTGAAATGGATGACCTCTAATCATCAGGGAGGCCAAACAGTCTTACTGTGCCAGAAGAAAAAAAATAATTGAAGTTTGAACTGTTTCAAATACGGGTTCCCCTTCAGACTCTGTAAGACAAAGCAATGGGAATTTCTCTTCTCTTCTCTTCTCTTCTCTTCTCTTCTCTTCTCTTCTCTTCTCTTCTCTTCTCTTCTCTTCTCTTCTCTTCTCTTCTCTTCTCTTCTCTTCTCTTCTCTTCTCTTCTCTTCTCTTCTCTTCTCTTCTCTTCTCTCCTCTCCTCTCCTCTCCTCTCCTCTCCTCTCCTCTCCTCTCCTCTCCTCTCCTCTCCTCTCCTCTCCTCTCCTCTCCTCTCCTCTCCTCTCCTCTCCTCTCCTCTCCTCTCCTCTCCTCTCCTCTCCTCTCCTCTCCTCTCCTCTCCTCTCCTCTCCTCTCCTCTCCTCTCCTCTCCTCTCCTCTCCTCTCCTCTCCTCTCCTCTCCTCTCCTCTCCTCTCCTCTCCTCTCCTCTCCTCTCCTCTCCTCTCCTCTCCTCTCCTCTCCTCTCCTCTCCTCTCCTCTCCTCTCCTCTCCTCTCCTCTCCTCTCCTCTCCTCTCCTCTCCTCTCCTCTCCTCTCCTCTCCTCTCCTCTCCTCTCCTCTCCTCTCCTCTCCTCTCCTCTCCTCTCCTCTCCTCTCCTCTCCTCTCCTCTCCTCTCCTCTCCTCTCCTCTCCTCTCCTCTCCTCTCCTCTCCTCTCCTCTCCTCTCCTCTCCTCTCCTCTCCTCTCCTCTCCTCTCCTCTCCTCTCCTCTCCTCTCCTCTCCTCTCCATCCCATCCCCTATGAAAATTCTCTCCATTGTTATTTCTTCCCCTACAATATTCCCAGTTAAAGATATCCCTCACACAAGATATATTTCCCCCAGAAGTGCTGGTCTGCCCTCAACCTGCCTTGCTTCAGCAGGTGGCCTCCCATCTGCTGAGCTAAGGTAAAAGTCTCTTAGTCCACACCAGGAGAAAGCTAGTTCAGCTTAGCACAGTCCACTGTGAGACAAATCCTGCCAAAGTAATTGCCATCCTGACAGAGAAAATCCTGTTTTATCAGTTGTGACTTGTCTCTAACCCCTCACTGGTTGCCAAACTGAGTACTATGAAAACTGCCAAGTAATCAGCCTGCAACTGAGTTGAGCTATGCTTACTCGGTGGGGAACTAGAAAACTAAAATATGTCATCATCTTTGAGGTATCCAAAATTCATGAGCGAGCCCACCCGAAGGCCTGAATAACTTCAAGCACATTTTTTCATTTTTCATTTGCTTTCTGGTGGGAAGGGCTGAAGAGGTCAAATTT
The DNA here is from genome assembly GCF_036417665.1 of Passer domesticus. Lineage (NCBI taxonomy): Eukaryota > Metazoa > Chordata > Aves > Passeriformes > Passeridae > Passer > Passer domesticus. The sequence goes on along the minus strand of NC_087512.1, from coordinate 77,915,377 downwards.
TTGAATTTTTACAATCACTAGGACTAGAAACAGAATTTTCTTTTTTCTTTTCACTGGAATCCAGGACAATCCTGTCTCCAATAGCAAAATCACTGAATTTGAAATGCTAAACCTTGCTTCTTCATTGCCTACATGATAACCAGACCCTGAAATATCATTTGAAGACACTTCTTTGTCAGCAGACTTTGCAAAGAACCTTCCAGAAGGACTGGGAACTTATATTTTTTTCTTAAGAATAATAATGGCACAAATAAACCTATTCTGCTTTCATGCCCAGGAAACACACCACTGTTGCAGGGGAGCCCTAATAGTAGGGTTGGATATAATTTTCATCCTCCTGAATATATAAAGGCTCTTTCAGAAGTGTTATAAGATGCTCATTTGGCATGAGCCTTGGCTTGTTTTTACTAGAAGACCATGCACCCAATGCATCATCCATATGCCATGTATTTGATCAAGCTTCACATCCCTGGGAGGAAGGATGCCTGTGATCAGCAGGGAGTTAGATGGAGGCTGAAAAGGAGAGGAAAAGGTCTGCTTTGGTTAGCAGTAGCAAGCAGGAAATCTATGGGTTTGAAGATGGCAACCTGATGTTTTTCCAGGCGGGCTTTACTGAGAGGAGGCCTGGAGTGTTCACAAGAATTTATCAGTTGCCAGTTACAGAAGTTAATTTTATTCAGAGGAGGAGAGACATGCCAAGAGGAACACATGGCACAATAAACTCCTGGTGGGTGGAATGCATTTTTGGACTAAATGCCAGAAAAAGCCATGATCTGCCTGAGGGCTTGCAAAGCATTTTGGTGGGACCTGCTCTTCATGTTGGCCTTTTCATTTCTCCAGCTAGAGCTCTAAAGCTTTCCGTCCACTTTTTTCTCTTTTTTCTTCCCTAAAAAAACCTCTTGATTTGCTCCACTCAAAAGACAAGATGTTTAAGTTGCTCTCTTAGGTTTTTTTGGCAGTGTAAGAACAGACGTGCTAGATTAAACTGCAAATCCCCCCTGAGTCAGTACTGTGTCCATGAGAGGAAACAGTACCAGTTGCCTAAGGCAAGGTGGAAGAGCAAGGGAAGCATGTGACACTTCTCACATTCCACCTTCCCAGGTCCTTCACAAAGCTTGCTTTGTGTCCCTCAGTAGCATTCCCAAGTTGGATTTCCCTGCATGCACAGATGAGGAGGGGCAGCTCATAAACCAGAGCAACCAACCTGCTCCTGTTTATGTTTCCTACCTGCTTCACCTTCAGCAGCTAAAGGGAAAACTTCTCAATAGGGGTTAAGGGTGGCTTTTGGTTTATACAAGCACATGATATTTTCTGAATTCTTTTGAATTGTTTGTTTTCTGGTCATTCTCCATGGATTTTCTTCTCTCAAGAATTTCCTTTGTCCCACTCTTGGGGGTTGTCATTAACTCTGACAGCACTGAGAGACTATTGTTCCTCCAAACATTACTTCCAGAAAAAAACCTTTTCCTTGTAGGCAGCATGTTGCAAAAGTCTAGGGAGAACTAGAGAAGAGAAAGTTGTTTAAAAACTTCTTTTAAGTTTGCATTGTTTATATTGTTGCCTTAATTTCTGCTGCTTGCTGCAAAGCACTGTAGGCTACAGAACCTCTTAGGCACCAGCTTCCACAATACAACAAGTAATTTAGACTTTTTCACAGCCCTCAACACATGGTCTCCCAGTTTAATTTGGGTTGAGTAGCACCTCACTGCTTGCATAATCATGCCTGAATTCAAAGGTGGCACAAGAAAAGTCTCAGGAACGCTCACAACTTATCACCCACTTAGATCTTTGCACTTCCATCCTTAATGCCTCATAATGTCATTAAGAGATGCAAGCAATCAAGGGCTCCTGGACCCAATGGCCAAACAGGTGCATTATGTGTTTGGCCCCCTTCAAGGTGTGCATGAGATGCACTCTGCAATGTCACCCATTTGTAGACTGCACGTAATTGTTACATCCATGTGTTCATCCCAATTTCTCTGCCCTGGACACTGCCAGGGCGTTTCAGGGGACATGAGACAGCACAAAGAGGCCACAAGCTCTGCTGGTACCAGCCCTACATCTGAGACCAAACCCAGCAGGAGCAGATCCTCAGCTGGCATAAACCACTGTAGCAAGAAACAGCCAGATGGGAATTTCCACTGCTGCTAGACCAGCCTGGAGAAGATGAAGAAAATAATTTTTAGCTCACTCCAGTAATGTTGAAGCAAAAAAAAGGGATTTGCAACCAGTGAAACCTGTGTCATGTTGTGCAAGGCATGTTAGTTGCACTCTGCTTCAGCTGAGCATTGCTAATATACACCAGTATATGCCCTTCACTGACAATGAAAAGAGAGTGTAGTGGTTAAGACAACATTCCACCAGATGTAACCATTGGAAATGTGTGACAGTGCCTCTGGTCCTGGAGGTATTGATGATCATCCAAAGGAACATCTGCTGCTTCACATCTGGGAGATGTGTGGCCAGGCTCTGCACTAAAATGTACATATTTGTTCCAAAAAACCCAGTTTACTGACCAAGCCAAACCTTCAGGTGGTGCTTGCTGGCAGATATCAGTCAAAGGAGTTGAGTTGCACTGATTTATTAAACCACATGATCTGTTGAGGAGAAATAGAGAAATATGTGCAGAAATCTCCTACTCCAGATCCACGCTGTGGCATTTGCCACCTCTCTCACCATTCAGGTGACTCCAGTGCCATTTCAGCCACTGCATTCCAAGATCTCCAGGCTGGAAGAGACTCACTGACAACCTACAGCAGACTCTAAATGACAGGGCTGCCCAGCAGGGCTGCACTCCCAGGAATGTATTCCCTTAAGCCAGGCAGAACCAAGACCTAAGCTCCTGAACACTCTTGAGTGCAGCACTCCAAGACCACAGGCATTCCAAGGCATTTCTGCAGGGCAGCCCCAATCCTGTGAGTATTTCAAGGAAAATCAGACACAGGTGGATTGCTGAATCTTCTGAGGCTGAAGAAATACCTTCTTCACAGGTCCATACACCAAAAAAAAAAAAAAAATTAAAAAAACAAACCCCACAAAACAAACAAACAAAAAAAAAAAACAACAAAAAACTCCCCAGACAAAAAATAAACAAAAGAAACAACCAGGAGGAAAAAAAAAGAAGAAGAAGAAGAAAAAAAACCCAACCACTTGGAAAAACCACACCAGCACTAAGTCTGGCCTTGGATAAATTGCAAAATGTCTTCTTATTATAATTACCAAGATCCCTGAGGGTACATATAGTTGAATTAAGGGGTGTCTCTACTTGCATACTTAGTGGCTGTGGAGCTGTCTTCAGCTTCAGTCTGTGGTCCCGTAATCAGTGTCCAGAACATGCACAAGACGCCCTTTAATTTGGTTATAAGTAGCCCTTGGGGAACCGTAGAATTAAACAGTATCATAAGGTTCTAAACATGGTCTGCACAAGGGCTAATTCCACGCTCCCGCTCAATAGAAGGATTTTTCAGCCTCATCAAAGTTTTATGCTAAAAATTTTGGCTAATATTTTGAAAGCATGTTACTTCATTTGACCTAAATGACTTTTGCACATGTTCATTTCCATTTTACTCTATCAGCCTGTTTAACATAATAGCATATTAACAGTACATTTGAAAGAAGAGTCAGTGGTTTGGAGTCAGTCCAAAGCAGTCACAGCAGCAGGAGAGAGCAATAAGAGTTCTGAAGAAGGAAAATCAGACTTGAGTCCCCATTATTTCTTTGCAAAATGCAAATATCCTTGTGCACGAGGGATGTTTTGGCACAAGAACATAATGTTATTTGTACCAGATTACCAGATTATTTCCTGAAAGATGGTCCCTGAGAAGACCAGACTGCTGCAAATGGTGCTTCACAACTGGAAAGTGCTGATAAAGCAAATACTTGAAATTATTATGTCTTTTAACATGTGTGCAAGTAGTGCATTTTTATATAGCATCATTCTATACCATTCCAATATATCCATTCCACAGCATGTGTGTGGACAGGCAATAGATGCAATTAGTGGAACCCGAGGCCATTAAACTTTTGTTATTAAATCTTATTGTTTACAAGTTTGCCAAACACAACCCATTTATTCCATAATACTCTTTGGTGGTTATCTTCCTGAATTCAATTGATTTGATTTTTATTCTTTATTGAATGCGAAAGTCACTTCCAAAAGTAAGATTGTTAATCTTTTAATGGTAATTAGATTGAGAGTGTTGACACTCAAAAAGAAGTAGAATATGTGGGCTTATGAGAAAACAAAACTAAAAAAAAAAAATTAAAAAAAGGAAAAAGAAAAAAAGAAGATAAAATAAGAATGTTTCACTATTTAAAACAGACTAGCATTAGATCATAAAGCAAAACAAAACAAGAGGGACAGTATGCCTGTCAGCAAGATGGATCTTGCTGACAATGACTTTGTGGAAAGCCTTTTTTCCAAAAAAGCCATTTCCATATTTCCATAAAAAAAGCCAACCTGAGAAAAGTTTTCCTGCCCAGATTTTACACATCAACTAAAAAGCAACGCTGATGGTGAGGAAAGCCTGACACTTTTATCTAGGCTTGCCACAGTTTGCTCCCTGTTCTCAGCGACTCATGTAAATCCCAAATAACCCAAAAAAAGTTGTGGCTCAGCCAAGTAGCACATCTCTGCTGAAAGATGATGCACACAGGTGATTTTGTGTGTGTGCTGGCAGACCAGAAACACAACCCTGTCCTGGGCTGCACCCAAAGCAGGGTGACCAGCAGGGCAAGGGGGATTCTGCCCTGCTCAGGTCAGACCCCACAGAGCTGCCCTAGCCCTGGGCCAGCCCAGCAAGGAGCTGGAGCTGCTGCAGCCAGGCCGGAGGAGGCTCCAGGCTGGGCAGAGCACGGAGCAGCTCTGCTGGCAGCAAAGGCTGGCACAGCTGCCATTGCTCAGCCGGGCAGGAGAAGCTTTGGGCTGAGCTCAGGGCGGCCTTGCAGGGCCTGCAGGGGCTGCAGGGAAGATGGACACAGACAATTGCCAAGGGCTGCAGGGACAGCACCCAGGGAATGGCTGCCAGGGCCAGAGGGCAGGGCTGGCTGGCATCTTGGCAATGGGAATTGTTCCCTGGCAGGATGGGCAGGGCTGGCACAGGGTGCCCAGAGCAGCTGGGGCTGCCCCTGGATCCCTGGCAGTGCCCAAGGCCAGGCTGGGCACTGGGGCTGGAGCAGCCTGGCACAGGGGAAGGTGTCCCTGCCATGGCTGGGGTGGCACTGGGTGGGCTTTAAAGTCCCTTCCAAGCCAAGCCTTTCTGTGATTCTGTGATTCTGTGACTCTGTGGCAGCTCAAGAGCAGCACCAGTGCAGCAAAGGGCACCAACAGGCCTCTGAATCCCCTGTGTGTACCCGAGGGCTCAACCAGGCTTGTTCTCTTCTGAACCAGCCCAGGAGGAACATGGCCGGGCACTACGAAGCTCATAAAGTCCAGCCCAGGGCTTACTGCTAAATCAGAGGATTTCACAAGGATAGCTGCTCCAGGCTGCTCTGTGAATCACAAAATAACCCAGGACAGTCACAAAACCTAAACCGCCAGAACCTACTTGCTGGCACAGGGAGAGGCAAGGGCAGAAAAGGGAAATTGCCACTATTTTAAGTACAAATACAAGCGGGGAATTTATCAGGCATGAGCCTCTCTCTGGACACAAGAAGCAATCCAAACTGTACACTGTAGAAGAAAGAAAATATTTTTCTGTCAAGGGTAAAAGACAATTACCATGCACAGATATAAATTAACAAAGCAGCACAACATATATCAAAACAAGAGAGACAGAAGCAGAACTTTTTTGAAGCAGAATTTTTTTTTCTATTTGCAAGAACATCAACATGGCCATATCAGTAAAATACGATGGGAGGTGTTTTGTGGGTAGAAAATAGGTGTCCTGTAATTCTCACCTAATTATGCAGAGTTGCAAACATCCTTACCATGTTAAAAGAACCATTTTTTAAAATCAGATTTTTATTCTCAGCCTTAGTTCAGGCCTTAGAACAGGCTTAGTAGATAACACCTGTGTGAATGAGAACCACGGGTAAGTCCTTGAAGCCCTGCAGAAAACCCTGTATGCAAGGTCCCTCAGCCTAAATGCTCTGCTTATCAGCTCTCTAACCCATTTCTTTGTGCAGGATTCAGAGTGGTTCATGGGAACATTGCAGATGGTCCCTCCCAAGGGAACAACTAATTGCAAAAGAGGAATTCTTTCCCTGTCAGCTTTATGACTTGAAATAATATGGGCAAACACACCAACCATCTTCCTTTGGTTGCTAAGAGATCTTAAATTCCAGGCAGTGAAATGGCACGGTGAGGTGTGTGGCTCTGTGGTGTGCTGTGAGTGGTCTCCTGTGTGATGATGTTACACTGACTAAGCTCTAGAGCTGCTCAGACTTTTTCTTTTGACACAACAATTTTTTTTTTCCCCAGGAAATTCCAAATTGTTGGCACAGAACCTGCCCAGAGATTGCACTGACATCAGCATGGGATATTTAAAAAATGCTAATTTTAACTTCCAAACAAAGGTTTTGAAGGAAACTCCAATCTCCACACCTCCTCTCTGTCCCTGTGTCCCTCTTTACCGTGCAGCTTCTCCATCCACAAATCAGCTGTGTAACGTGGTCAGTTTTGAAATGCCTTTTCCCAGCCACCAAAACTCAAGCTCTTGAATACTTCCATTTCCATTCTGGGGGGGGATTTTTTGTGTCTGTGTGCTGCTGTGCTCACTCCAACCTCCTACCCCAAACTACTATAGGTTAAATAGTAGAGGTGTGGGGAAAAGTAGGAGCTGCTGGTTCAGGGATTTTTTTTTTTTCTGAGGCATTGCTGGAAATCAGAAGCAGCAGAGGCAGGAAAAAAATGTGTCAGAAAGGCCTGTGTCAACATCAACAGATTCCAATGTGCCAACATTCCGAAAGATTCCAAGGCTGTATTATTTTTGAAAGCATATTCTCCTTGACAAATATACACACAACTGCACTTAAACTATTGAAAATTAGGAAAAAAATTAAGATCTGTAGAGACAACTGTCACGATTAGGTAAGCACAAGGGAGTTGTGCTGGCCTTCAGCACAGGGTGAAGGAGATAACATTGAAGCACAGAAAAAACCCCGCAGGAGATCTGCAGGTGCACCTCTGCCTGACAGAACCAAAAAGTTTGAAGCATGCTTTTTAGATGTAGAAGGCTCCTTTGTTGCAAAGGCCACCAAGAACTGCTGGAGCATGAGCACGAGAAGGTTGTGCTTGCTCTTGGTGTCACATTTTATAGACAGTGGTCTATAGCAATATATATTGGGATAGCACACAAGAGCGTGGAGAAATTGAGGCCCACTTCTCCTAAAGTATCATTTACGTGGTAGAGATTATTCATTTCCATAAAATACAGCAGAGCTGTTTAATTTTGCATCACTCGTTAATTCAGAACAAAATCCCCAAACTAAAAAGACAGCAGGAGGGTCATGTTGCTTTTTAGAAGCCTTCCTTCACCTGACATTCTTACCGTTCCATCAGGAAGCCTAACAGGGTAAAGCCATAATTTCATAACTTTATTGGGATGTGTTTTGTGAAACATGCTCCAGCTTTCCCTGGGATTTCAACACACCCATTGTTTAAAAAGCAACACAAAAATAAATCGTCTGCTCCCTTACACCCATTCAGCAGCACTAAGGTCACAGGTTGCAGGGGCTGAACCAAACCCAGAATTTGGCCAAAAGGCTGTCCAAATAAACTGGTGGATTGCTGTGTGCTGTGCAAATGACAAATTATCCTTGGGCAGGCAGGCACATGCACTGGGGCTCTGGCTGGGGAATCCTGGAGGCACAATTTGGCTTCCACATGCTCCTGAGTGCTGCAGGCCTGCTGCCTTAAACACATCTGCACATCCTGAAAAGGCAGCTCTTGCCTTTCCAGCCCTGCCTCCTGTAACCTTGCCCAGTCTGGATGACTCCATTAGTCAATTGTCATGGATTAATGTACAACCATGGTTTGGATCCCCCTCTCTCAAGCTGCTGCTGCACATTTGCCACTGTTTCTCCACATCACAACAAAGCCTCTGTAGGGTCTGGAGTGGCCTCCATGTGTGTGCCATACGAAAGCCATAATGAAGTTACTGTTCTAACTCAGAAGAAAACTGAGATGACAGCTGAAAAGAAGTGTCCAGTGTTTTCAGTGAAACCTCTTTGCAGCCTTCATTAGGGATCTCCCCCAGGTTTTTCCAGTGGAAGGAATTTTTTGGTGTGCGCTGACTCCAGATTTCATTCCACACCTAACCTGAAGATGTGGAAATAACTCCTCCAGCAGAGAAGGGCACTGTGCAATTTGCTTTAATTCACTTGTAAAAAATATTTTAAAAAAACATAAATATCAAAGCAGCCAGCTGGTGCCATAGCAGTAGGCAGAATTTGACCATTATTCAGGGAGCACAACAGGAATGTGCACACACGTTCACTTTTCCTGCCCATGGGTGAGAGATCCTGACCCCACAGTCACAAAGTCACAGAAATCTCACACCTCACTCTCAGCATGTTATTAGGACTATCAGGAGTAAAAATTATCATTACTTGAGGAACACAGCTGAAAAGTGTAGTAGATACAAATTCTCATGTGCTGGTTCATGACTCCCTTAGTTTGCTCTTACAGTGGTTTTATTCTTTGCAGTGATTGCAGTCTCATTAATTATATCTAATTTATATTTTTAAAAAACAAATACTTCTATTTCTCTATCACATACATTTCATTAGCAGATCTTAGGAGAAATGTATTAAGGCATCTGAAATTTAATACATAACTGTAAATTGTTTTTTAAAACCCTAAAATAATCTTTACCAAAGAATTTTTAGTGAGAATAGAGTAATCCAGATCACACTGGGTAGCACTGATCATAAGATAAAGAACAAGGGATCTTCAACAGCATTTTTAACATTAAGAAGTGAAACTTTCACAAGTCACAAGATGTTCTTAGGAATCTTTGATTTTTACTTGAGTTGCAATCCAGGAATTAAATAAAGTTTTTGTAAAAATGCCCTTGATGTTAACCCTGGGCATATATATAAGTAGACTGACAGGGACAGTAACAGCATAACCAAAAGATTACACTATTTCATGGAGCTGCTAAGCCCTTTACCTGTCAAAAACTTTCAAACTTTAAATGAACACCTTGAAAAATTAATTTCTTCTCAGCTCCTTATGAAATTATATTTTTTTTTTCTTTAACAGAGCATTTTTTTTCCTCTCCCACAGAGAACATTTTTGACATATATCACACCCAAGCTCCTTTCATCCCTCCCAGAGCAGCTGTGGCTGCCCCATCTCTGGAGGTGTCCAAGGCCAGGCTGGATGGGGCTTGGAGCAACCTGGGATGGCAGAAGGTGTTCCCATGGCAGGGGGTGGGACTGGATGGGCTTTCAGGTCCCTTCCAACCCAAACCAGCCTAAGATTCTCTGGAATGGGGTCTAGAGGGGTATTTGCAACTCAGGTAGAAAGCACAGGTGATATTCAGCATCTCCTCACTTACCTGTTTATTAATGGTAAATGCAAAATCCTGTCTCTGCTGGGGCAGCAGTTTAAAAAAAAAATCCAGTCCAATGAAGCTCCACTGATGGCAAGATCATTATTCCTGAAGCAAACCAGAAAGGGAAGAAAAATTAGGATCCAATAGGATGAAATATACTCTCTTGATTCCTGATTTCTTTAACTTTAAAGCTATCTATTTTCTTTATCACATTTATGGTGAACCAGCCACAAGACTGTATTACTCCAAACTGGGTTTTTGCATGAAATCAGTAAGAAAATGTAGTAGCTGGATTTGTCTATAAGGTTTGATCTGCAGACACTTGGTCACGCATGAAAAGCATCCAAGAGGGAATGGCAGAGCATAATGACATCATCTAACCAACTAAACCCAGCTTGAAAATATTATTAATGTTTCATGCTTTCAATTTTCCCCCCATAAATCCGTGCTTTAAATATTCAATTTAAAGTTAACTTGCGAAGAAAACCCAGGGCAAAATTGTGGCCTGGTTGATTTCTTGCACAAATGCTCAAAATCTGATTGTAGGAAGTGAATGGGAACATTCCACGAGCATCATTGAATTAAAACTGACTTCTGAATTTCAATGAATGCTCACAGACCTTTTTTTTCCATTTGCTCTGGTATGCACATACCACTCATTCTTGGCTCAGAGCTGCAGAGCTGAGCACATTAGACATGGTGACTACTAAACATGGCTGGTCTTTGAATCCCTCCAAATTATAGATCAGGACATGAATAACCAAAAATTACTGTAATTACAGAAATGTCGAACTGCACCTATTTGAGTGTTTATACCTTTCAAAAAGATCTGCTGAGAAATACCCTGCATGCACCTAGAGGGACAAACTGCCTACCTTAGAATTTGACTTAGGTACATTTTAAAAACATTAAACCCCATCATTCTCAAACCAAAACACACTTTCAGTGGCTTTCAGTCTAACTAGTCGTTTTCTGCACTAGTTGAAAAAACAGTTCCAGAAAGTTTTTGATGTCAGTGCCATGCATGCTGCTCCTCTGCATGAAAATAGTGATTACACTCCTCCAAGAACCCCTTGTGTAATGCTTAATTCTGTCAGCTATACCAAAATATTTCAGTCTGCAGGGGACATGGCTGTTCAAGGTAAGTCCTGAAGCAGAATTGCTCTGCCATGCACATGCATACACAAACTTCTGAAGCCTTCCTCTGAGTAAACAGATTTTAGAATAATTTTCTCCCTCTCCCAGTAGCCCAGGAAGAAGTTTGTGTTTATTTGTCAACATATTTTCCTTGGTTCTTTAAGAGGGTTTCCACACAAAGTTGGAGCACAAGTAGAAATCTAGAAGTGGAGAGACATCTACTTCTATCCTTATTCTGTCCAGAACAGTGATGTGATACTGTAAAATTTTAATAATAAAATAAAAAAAACCCCAAACCAACAAACCAACCCAAAACAAAACAAAAAAACAGGTCAGCATATAAAAAAACATGTAATGAAAAAACTCCTCACAGTTTTTGTTTGAAGAGCTAGGAGGACTCAGTATGGTAGTATAATCATACTGATTATCTGATTTTCATTGTATAATGGAAAATCTCACCTGTTGTTTTAATTCCAATATTTAAATTCAGGAAAAGCAGCTTGTTAGTTGGAAATGCAATGTAGTCTGTCTTTGACTAAGGTTTGATTATAATGAATTTCAGGGATTATTTCAAGACTACGTCAAAGCACTGGATACTTTCCAAAGAGAAAGTTTTTCTAAGTAATTTCTCTGTAATTTCAAAAAAACCTCAAAAAATTACTGTTCGGTAAATCAGTGTGCAATTAAAATATAAATCAAACCTTCATTGATATGGACAGAGGTGTGAAAGAAAATGGGAGATAAGACAAGATGCTGCTGCCCCACCACAAGGACAAAACCTTTTCTAGGTCAGAATTGTCCACTAAAGAGCAGAGCTGCTGCCCACAGAAATCAAAACATCAATGCTCTTTTCCTGATAAGATAATTTGCCCACCAGAGCAGCCCTGATATCAGGGTGTGTTGGATTTCTAAAATGTGTTTTGCACTGAGCTTTAGGAGTTCTGCAACTCCAGAATTGTTGGAGCCTACAGGTTTTTACAAATGTCCAGTAAGGTCTTAATTTTTTGGAGACTAGGATGCAAGGCCATTATCTGTCCTGTTCCACTACCCTGAAAATGGGTCAGGAAAACCAAACCTATTCTGTGAAAGGTTCATTAAATCCTTTTTATAAGACCTTACAGTGATGGGGACCCTCCAATAGCTACAATCCATTTCTAGTTGTCTTCAGCAGCAGTAAGGGGCTGTAAGAATCTTCAGGCATCCAAGTATAATACTAAAAAAATTAAAATTAATGTGCAGAGTTGCAACCACACCATGTGAGTTCAACTCACCCTAACTTCATAACTTGGGTGTCTGTGTCTTCTGCTCTGTGCATTAAAGTACACTGAGGCTGACTGAAAATGAAAGGGGTTTTCTACAAAAGTGTTTAAAGCTGCTTTAATTTCAAACAGCTCTAAAATTATGACTTTAAAACAAGCAAGCAAATAAATTATTTTATGTATATCTGAATTTTTTCATCGAAAAAATCCACCAGAGAACTTCAAAACAGGTTTTCAAAATTTACAAGATAATTATATATGCAGGAAAATCCCAAGGTTTTGGCAAATTGAAATAATAAGTAATTTCTTGATTTCGATGACAGCAGAAAATTGAGAGATGCAAACTTTTCCAATAAAAAAAATTGCCAATATTTTTTTCCAAGTCATTTAAATCACATTTACTAACACAGACGCACACAAAAAAGATGCAACAATAGCTCTTTTCATGAAGAACAGCCACCATCTGGTTTGTATATTGAAAGGGGATGACTCAAATGAAGAAGCAACTGGTCACAGCAACAGTTCAGCAGGTTTTATGCAAAAATGAGAAATATGTGGGTAGGATCCAAAAAGCTTTAAGGAAGAAACTGGCCTTGGTTTCTACCTCATCTAGACATGTGTGAGATGTACTTTTGCCAGTGCTGCTTTCTACATCAGTAGTCTATTGTGAAACTTCATTATGGACATGTCTCCCTCTATATTTTCTTTACCCCCTTGGAGACAAAAACTGTCAATACTATATCAACAGGACTTGCCAAGAAGATGCTTGAAAGGCTCCATTTCTTTTAAAGTTTTTTATTCCAGCATGAAAAGCTGTGACAGATTTTGGAGAAAATTTCTGCTGTAAGGTCTTGTTTAAATTCTTTTTTTTTGGAATCTTTTTATTTTATGTGCTTTCATTTACATCTCTCTGTGGTTTTTTGCTCCTCTTGCTGATTTTCTTGCTGGCTCAGGATGAGCTCAGCATGTGTCTCTGAACCAAGCCCATCACTGTCTCTCCATCCCTGCCCACGCCTCCTGCTCTGGGAGGAATCCATGAAGAAGTTTCTGCTTCAAACTGCTGCCATCACAGACACACACTTCAGGTAAAAGCTTCCCATTTGATCCAAGAGGACATCCCTCATGTAAATTCAGCAGTGAGTTACCACCTTTCCACCAAAAACCAGAGCAACAAGAAAGGAAAAGCTGATCCAGGAATTTTTATGAAGGAGTTCGTCAAGAAAAAGAATCATGGTGTTTAATCCTCTGATCCTCTTCAACAGTAAAGCAATAAGGATATTTTTCCCCCTCTTTTCTGGATCTGAAAATGAATTTATGCACAGGTTTGGGAATCAGTTTTGGTTTTGAGCCTTGCACAGGTACATGCACATACCATGCATACCACCAGCTCAAGCAGAACTGCCAGAAAGCTGCAAGAACTGGAGGATCAGGCTCCATATTGCTAAGATCATATCAAGATATTGTTGGGAGTCTGCTGGAATTTTTGTGAGGTTAGCAGTTTGAAGACTTAGGATCTGTCAGGTTAAACTGATTAATCACCTTCTTATAGCTGCAAGGAGCATTATGAGCCACTGTTGGGAAAAGAGCAGAGCTCACCAGAGAGAACATCAGCTTTGGAAAAACCTGAGGAGTTTTCTCAATGGAAAAATTGACAGAACACTTGAAAGATAAATTATACAGTGAATTATATGCTGTATACAATTTATCTAAAAGCGCTTTTTCAAATGCATCGCTAAGAATGTTGCCTGTTTTCCAGAGCCAAGAGGTTTGTAACTGATGTTTCCCTCCTGATCACCAACACTGGAAGTAGCACATGGAAAGGAAATAAAATCAACTGTTGTCCTGTGGTTCTGTGTTGTCTATTATGACCATGGGACAGGATGCATCAGGTGCATAATTTATGCTTAAAATGATACTCTGAGTTCTGTCTGCATGATTCTCATTGATTTTCACAAAATCATTGACGATTTAAACTATTTGTGTCTTAGGAACAAATTGGACTTTTAAAGAGATGCAGAAAATATAGTTCCTGATAGTGCAGTTTGAGCAACTCAATTGCACAATTCAAAGTTCATTTGTTCGTCTTACTAAATCTTCATTGATTCATTGCTGAGTAAGGCTGGTTTTTCTTTGGGAAAAACACAATAAAATTTTTAAGTTGTCCACACAAGAGAGAATATTCTGCTCTTCTTCCCACCACATTCATTTTCTCCAGTACCATTTGTTTGTCAGGGAAGGTCTGAATTCTCTCCTAACACAGGGGAAGTCCCAGGCAAAGAGTGATGGCTATGTGGAGCACAGCTCCTCTGCAGAAAAGGCTGCCCTGCTTTTGCTGGCTGGAACAAAACACTTCAAAGCCCTAAAAAAGGTTCAAGCCTGCCCTTAGTCAGAGGTCATTTCCATGGGCCCTGGATTACCAAGGTAGAGGCACAGTTCTGGAAACCCCTGACTGATTCTGCATGTAGGCAGCTGACCAAGGCCTGATGAATAATGAATTGAAATCTAACCAGACAACTGCTTTGGGAAAGGAGAAACATTTAAACAAGGAGAACAGGCTCACTTGCTCTTCCTACAGTCCCACCTTGCCAGCTGACAGCAAATATTTCTCCTACAGCAGAGAGACAATTCAGAGTGCTCAGTTAAAGGACCAGCTCCATGAAGGTACACAACACATTTCCAACCACAGCAGTGGCACACGTGGCACACTGGGGGTACATTTCCAGGGATCTGGTCCAGCTTTTCATCAGCAAGTGGAGGGAGGAAGGATGTTGCCCCTGCACTCTCTTTTAAGGCCCATCTACACTGTCAAAGCAGAATGACTGAGCCATCGTGTATGGGAGAATTGGAGATGGTATGACAAATACCAGGTGTGCAAGACACACTTTACAGGGTCATTATTATCCAACCTGGCTCTTAGGAGCAAAAAAAAAAAAAATACCATAAGGGCAGTGAGGAAAATATCACTGAGTCAGATACAGGGAGCAATGCCAAAAACAAGTGAACAAATTTAGTTCTTGCAGCAATACTGTAAAGTAGCTGTTTTGCTGAGGTATCTGTTGCTTCTTTTCACACTTTCTTAGCACACTTCATATTCCAGGTTAGCAGCTTTGGTGTGCCTTTGATCTCAGTAGCAACAGGGGAATTGCCAGTTAAATTGTCACTTTCTCAAACTCCCTGTCAAAGACACATCTTCTCTCACATGCAAAATCAACAGTGCTTAGTCAGATTAAGTATAGGATTAGTAACTGGCTATGGATGTTTGTATTCATTGATTTTCTTTTTTCTTGTTAAAAAAAAAAAATTTCCACAACTGTGATTATTAGGCTTAAGGATCTCTCCCTCTCATGAAAGATAGCAACCTAAATTCTTGGTGGTATCCACATTTTCACAAGTATTTGAAACCTACTTTTTCTAAGGTGAAAAATAGACTAAAAATCAGAGTGTGCTTTTTAAAACTCTGCTGCTGGGGAAGTGATGCTCCACTCCCACCTGATTGTCTGTAAAAACAAATCTCTAAGAGATTATTAAACATGGGTCACATTCTGCATTCACATACAAGCACTGTGATTCTGCTTGCAGGTGATCTCATGGAAAAGAAAGAGTAAAAGCCTTGATGAAATTTTATTTGGGAACTGTGAAAGGGTCTGGGTTCATTCATGGGGTTGAAATGTCTGGTCAGAGCTCTGTTACTAGTTGCTCTCTGTCATCATGAAGGGCAGTGATTGTGTTGAGCCATTTGTTTCCTCATTTCCACACAGTCAGGAATTGGTGGAATTGCATAAATGGAAGGATGGAAGCTTAAAAAGCAGAAGAGTAGACACAACCACGTTGAGCAGCCCTTGACAGTGACTGAGTCCTTCCTGAAATAAAATGGATTATCTTCAGTTAAGCTACATTTCAAACTTTTGAAGCTTCCAGAGAACAGACCCAGGTGTTGTCTAGGTGCTAGCCACAACCAACAAAAACTTGGAAAACCAGGTGTCTCCATGGCTTTCATACCATGCCACTTTCCACACAGCACGTCCCACTAAATGCTCAATGAATGCAAAAGACCTGTACAGGGGAGAAAGAGAGCATTTCTCAATAGACTCCACAACTTCAAGGGCTGTACAATGACCCAGAAATCTCACCTTGAGCAGAAATTGTATGTTACAGGCTTGCTGTCATTAGCAGTTCTGATGGAAAGAACAGATGACATTGAAAAAAAAAAATAAAATCAGGCTAAATATGGCAGAGCTGGATAATTTTCTTCTCCTAATATCTGCAAATCTGGCCCAGCACTGTCTGCACAAAGGAATGAGGTAAAGACTAGTAGGAAGCAAGAACTACTTCCATGTAACTGTCCAAAGCAGTAAGAACCAAACCAGGCATAATCAATATGACACATGAAGCAGGAAATTTTTTGAATGCACTTCTTCTAAATACTCACTTGGGTAAAGAAGACAGCTAAATGTTAAAGAAGTCTCCCTTAAAAAAAAAATTAAAAAAAGACAACTTTAGATGCCCCAGACAAATGTGTTTAGATACTGTATGTAAGAGGAGTGGTGGGACACTGAATGGGAACATGGAGCTGGATTATGGCTTTATTTTAACCAGAAGGAATTCCAAGCTGCAACCAACAATTTTATGCCTAGTGACTCTTACTATCTCCCTACATTTCTAACTCTGGTCTGATATTACTAAGGGTGGAAAAGCACAGCAGGACTTGCTTTAGGCTGCTGGAGAACTGCATTTGTTCTTTTGTCACCAAGCTGGAGATGAAAGTTGTGTATCACACCTTCTTGCAGAGACATACACAAACCTGAAGGATCACTCAGGGTGGCACACCTGGAGGATGACAGCTGTGAGTGGAGGTACAGTAACAGTGCAAAACCTCAGGAGAGAGAAGGAAATAGCAACATTTTTCGTGATGGTCTCCAGAATGATGGAGAAAAAGAGCAGCAGTCTGTCTCCCACCCCATTAAAAGCTCACCCACTGATACTCTGCTTTCTTCCTTGCTTCACATACCTCTGAAGCAGCTAAAAGCAGATTTAGTAGCATGCTGTCACACAGCTCAGCATTGGCAAGAGCAGGCACACTTCTTTCAGCTTGACAAAGGAGACCCATGAATTCCCTCTAAGAGATTCAAAGACTTTTCCAGGTAGTTACCTGTTCAAAGTCTGTGGGGAGATAGCAGGGGAGGAGTTTTGCCTTCCCCCATTATCTCGTCTCAGACAGTGAACAATGATGAGTTCTCCTTCCTAATAGAGCTTTGGGAAGGGAATCCATTGAAGGCTACAGCCCTGTACACAGCACACACAACATGAGAGACCTCCTGGTGCCCAGCACTTACCAGGACTAAACCAGATACCCCAAAGGTTCTATTTTCTCCCTCTCTGAGTGTGGAAGCAGCTGATACTGATGCCACAACACATCAGCTTCTGAAACTGCTGGCATTTCAAGTGGTGGCTGCTTTTTGTGCTGACACTTCCTCAGTCCCAGATGTTCAGTGATGTTTTCACTGACTGTAGGGAGTCTAGTGAGTTTTGCTCCCCATCCACCTCCACCAAGAGAAAACAACTTTACAAGCCAGAGAGGACTTGGAAGCTCTCTCTAAACTCAGATATGTGCTAGATAACTGAGGTGAGGGATAGAAGGCAGGCTTTCCTCTGGGAATACTGAGCTGGGTGAGCTGCAAGGGCTGAAGTCTCTGTAGGAATGAATTAATGTCCTGAGCAGGGTTGGGGTTTTTTGCAACTTTGCCTGTCCCCAGCATTTCCAAGGCCAGGTTGACAGTCATATTTTGAAGCCACAGCCACAGAGCAGCCAAAGTTGCAGACTGGGATTTGACTGGCAGGAGGAAGGCCATCCTCACCAAGGCATGGAGCTGTTCCCACGTGGAACCCACAGCCAGGCTTTTAATCATTGTTGCTGAATGACTTCTTCTCTGGCTGCTGACGAAGGGTGAAATCACATTTCAGTGACCAGGCACTCTGGCATCTCACCTGGCCTTCTCCTGGAGATGTGTTTACAGAGTTCTCCAACCACAGGCAATGGTTGGATCAGCCTGACTCACCACTGTTGAGATTCCTCCTCTGTGGATGGTATCCTTGTGCACATCTGCCAGCAACTCATTCCTCAGGTGGTTTCACCAGTTCAGATGAGATGTAAATGGGGAATTCACCAAAATTCATCAAGGTGGAATAAGGTTTTGCATATGCATAACACAGGCATGCTTATGTCAGCATACTAGTTAGCCTTGGTGCCAGATTTTTGCAAAAAAAAGATAGTCAAGAAGAGTGAGAAACTGTGCACAAACCCTGTAAGACCTTGTTGAGCATCTCTTGATCACTATTTGCTCTTTTCAACAGAACTTTTATGTTTTGTTATGTCTCAATTCTCTTCTTTCAGACATATGAGATTTTTCTAATTATGCCCATTCAAACTCAAAGGAGTTTACAGATTAAAACTGTTTAATTTTATTTATTAGTGCTTAATTTTATTTATTTCATCATACAAAACCAAGCCTATATGAGGTGATAGGTAGAAAGCCAGTTTAAAGGAAGTACATGAGTAACCAGTTTGTCTTTTGAGTAATTCTTGAACATTACCTAAACAATCTGAAATTTTCTTCACACTAACTGTCTAAAACAGCAATTTAAAAGAGGCCCTTTAAAAACAAATATTGAAAATGCTTAGTCAAGTGGCCTAAAGAGTCTTTGAATTAGTAAGAGTGGAGTGCATTTCCACATTTTTGTTCACAAAGGAGAAGAAGGGATTCTGAGAACTAAAAAATTGTTTGGGTGCAAAATTTCCTTGTTTGAGGCATCTGCAAAAATTAACTGAATCATGTATGACTTTGTGTTATATGTTAAGACATGTCACGAGAAGATAGGTAAAATGACAGGATAACTCGTATCTATTACAGATTAATTAAAAAAAAAAAGCCAAATGTAAACTATTGGTCTTAACTTCCATTGGTCACCACAAAGACTTTAACATAATAGGAATTTCTGCCCTGTGGGATAGACACAGATTTCACTATTTTTCAGTAAAATGCAGAAAGGGACTCTCTGATGATGAAATAATTTAGTACAGCTGTGCTGTGTATATATTATAAGCAGCCCTTTCTTCCATCTCTAAAGAGTTAAAGAACTTAATTTCTAAATCTGTATTATACTGCACTATAAAAGGCTTTGTATATCAGTAAATTTCATTGTTCAATACAAGAATTTTTAGTTTAATAACCCACAGTTCTCTAAAACTTCCAAAAAACTCCCAAAGTTTCAAGTATCACCATGTGTTAAATGTTGAATTTTTTTCCCTAACAGAAATCACTAATACTGATCTGGAGTAATGTTGGTGTGGTCATGATATAGTCTTGTACATTCCAATGTGTAAATAGGTCCACATTTTCCTGCAATTGTTTTAATCTGTCAAGACTACTGTAATCCAATATTTCTAATAAGATTCATCTGTATCTTACATAAACAGAGCTACAGCAAATTGGACTTCACAAAGAAGAAAATGAGCTTAGTTAAGCAAAGATTTATTTTTGCATTAAGTATGCTTGGACCACCATACTCTGAGAACATGTAAATAGTAACTACGAGTCTGGCATCTTGGATTGGTTCAACATTCTGTTCCTAGAGGAGACAATCTCTCTTGGGAGCAGTTTTTGGAAATAAACTAGAGTTTACAGTTACAGTTTATAGTAAACAGTGAAGATGTTGGGCAAGGCTGACCTAATAAAGTCACCTGATGTCTGATTTCTTCCTGCCCTCCTCTTGGCTGCAGAATGTCCTGGCCAGGCTGATTTCTGAGCTGTACACAAATGATGTGTGGAATCAGACAGCCATGGGAAGGTGTGGGTTGGAAGGGACCTCAGAGACCATCACATTCCAGCCCCTGTTCCATGGGCAGGGACACCTTCCAGTAGACCAAGATGCTCAGCCTGGCCTTGGAAACTTCCAGAGATGGGAAGCCACAACCCTGAGTAATGTGTTCCAGTCTCTGACCATCCTCACAGTGAAGAATTTCTTCCTAATGTTTGATTCAAACTTGCTGTCTTTCAATTTAAAGTCATTACCCCCTTGTCCTGTGTGTATGTGCCCTCGTAAAAAGGCTCTCTGGTTTTCTTTTAGCTCCTTTAGACACTGGAATGGGCTATAAGGTCTGCCCACAGCCTAGTTTTCTCCAGACTGAACATTTTCAACTTTCCCAGTCTCTCTTTGTAGGAGAAGAGTTCCATCTCTCTAATTATTCCAGCAGAAACAAACATCATAACTCTTGCTCCAACCTGTTCCAATGATTCCATGTCATTTTTATGTTGTGGACACCAGAGCTGGACACAGCACTGGTCTCCCAAGAGCAGAGTGGAGGTACAGAATGCCCTCCCCTGCCCTGATTCAGTCCAGGACAGCGTTGGTTTCTGTGCTGTGAGCTCTCACTGCTGGGCTGTGTTTGGCTTTTCATCAATCAGCACTCCCAGGTCCTTCTCCTCAGGACTGCTCTCCATGAATTCCCTGCCCTGCCTCTATTTGTGCCTTAGGTTGCCCTGACCCATGTGCAGGACCTGTGTCTTAGGGTGGAAATGGTTGTGTGTGCTCTATTCCTGTCTGTGGCTCTGTTATCTTCTCTTAATTGGGCAGTTTCCTTTATCTCTTCCACAAATCCACTCTCCTTCTGGGAAATATCTTCTGTTAATGGGATGTTGAATGTCACTGTATGGCTGATAAAACTACATCATCCCACATTGTGAGAAGCTCTGCCCAGAGGGAGGAGCCAAGCGTTCCTAACTGGATATCATCTGAGATTTGGAACAACACAGTCAGGCTTTTCCCAGTAAATTCTCAGAGGAGCTGGGAATTTCCAGCTTTTCCACTGGATTCCCAGAGGAGCAGCTGCCTTTTCCACTGGATTCCCAGAAGAAGTCCAGGTCCATGTACACCACCACTGGATCTTCAGAGGATGACTACACCTTTCTACAGGATCACTGCTTCAACAGAACCACACCTGACACTCCAGGAGGACGGCAGCCACCATTCCAATTAAACTGCTACCAACCCCCTGACCAACAGGGGGTCAGGTTATATTCTGACTCTGTCAATAGGTTTTTTTGTAGCATTGCATTTGTATTTTTAATTTTTCTAGTAAAGAATTTTTATACCTACTTGCATATCTTTGCCTGAGAGCCCCTTGATTTCAAAATTATAATAATTTAAACAGGGAGGGGGTTTATATTTTCTATCTCAGGGAAGGCTCCTGCCTTCCTACACCTGTCTTTTAAAACCAAGACATATTCCTTATCCACCCAGTATTCCATCCATCAAATCTGGTTCAGGGACAGGGATATTGTGAAGGACAATGTCAAATGCTTTGCACAGGTCCAGGTAGATAATGTCAGCTGCTCTTCCCTCACCCATCAACTCTGGGTTGAAGACACCAAAACCCCCACCAGAGAAAGTCACCAGGTTTGTCAGGTGTGATTTGCCCTTAGCAAAGCCATGTTGGCTGTCACAAATTATGTTTTTTATATTCCATGTGTCTTAGCATATTTTTCAGGAGAATCTATTTCGTGATGTTTTCAGCCACCAAGGCAAGACTGACTGTCCTGTAGTTCCCTCAGTCTTTCTCCTTTTTACCCTTTTCTAAAATTGGGATTTTCCCTTTTCCACTCAGTGAGAACTTTACTAGTCTTCCATGACTTTTCAAATATGATGGATAGTGTTTAGATCCTTCATCTGCCAGTTCCCTCAGGACCTCATCAGGATCTCCTCAGGTCCCATGGATTTGTGAAGGTTTAGAAAACCTTCAGGTTTCTTAAATGTTCTCAAACCTGATCTTCTCCTACAAAAGACATTTCTTTATTCTGCCAGTCCCTGCTGCTTTTGCCTTCTGTGGCTTGGGCAGTGTGGCTGGAGAACCTGTTGGTGCAGACCAAGGCAAAAAAGTAATTAAATATCTTCTATTATAAATAGCATTCTCTATGTCCCAGGTAACCAGGTCTCCCATCTGCTTCTGGAGAGGGCCCACATTTTCTTCAGTCTTCCTTTTATCCCTCATTTACCCGTAGAAGTTTTCTTCTTGCCCTTGATGTCTCTGACCAGGTTTAATTCTACCTAGGCTTTAGCTTTCCTAAACTGATCCCTGGCTGCTCAGGCAGGTTTTTTTTTTTCTCCTCCCAGGCTTCCTGCCCTCGTTTTCACACCCTACAAACTTCATTTTTGTGTTTCAGTTTGTCCAGGAGCTCCTTGTTCATCCACACAGGTCTCCTGGGATTTTTGCCTGCCTTCTTCTTTGCTGGGCTCCATTGCTCCTGAGTTCAGAGTAGATCCTTGAATATCAACCTGTTTTCTTGGGTTAGTCTTCTCTGTTCAGGGCTTTATCCCATGGGACTCTACCAAACAGATACCTGAGGAGGCCAAAAGCTGTTCTCCTGAAGTCCAGGGCAGTGAGCTTGCTGCAGACCCTCCTCATTGCCCTAAAAAAACCCTTTAAATCCAGCCTTTTACAGAACCATGGGATCTCATGGCCACTGCAGCCAATGCTTCTCTTGAGCTTCATGTTCCCCTCTGCCCCCACCCTGCTGGTGAGGCTAAGGTCCATGGCAGAATCTCTCCTCATCATTTCCTCTGTCAGCTGGAGATGGAAGTTGCCATCAGCACATTCCAGGAACCTCCTGGTTCACTTTTGTTCTGTTGTGTTGTGCCACACACACCATATCTGAGTCTTTTTTTGTATTCATGCCCTCAGGACTCTTCCAATGGCTCCAGCTGAATGTCAGCTGAAGTACAAGGCTGGTTGTATGATTAAGGCACTGGGCTGGCATTTGTTTCATCTCCTGGCTTTTCCAATGGGTTCCTATCCAAGCAAAGTCACTTTTACTTCCCTGCGACTCAGTTCCTTACCTGAAAATTGTATTTGGAATTATTCTCTTCATATATGACCTACAACACATTTGGACCTCAGGCAGTCCTGTAAGAAAAGCAAATGCAATGCCAGGAGAGAACCCAAAAGCAACACAGAGAGAATGGTCATGTCCTACCTGCAAGAACTGTCTGATAGAAGCTGAAGAATGACAGCTGAAATCTCTTACAGCTTCTGGCCTCCTTGTGTAAGAGTTAACAGGTGACAAATTTATAAATTAACAGGTTCAGAATTACCAGATAACAAGAAAGGAAAGGGAATTATGTGGTGGTGTCAACCAAGCACTGTCAGTGTCATAAAACCAAGTACTGCTCATAACTGGTCTTTCCTTTTGACTGTGTTCTGTGATTTGGTATCATTTAGCTGTAGAAAAATTTGTTAGAAGTAGATGGGCAGACTAAATTTATTCCAATATAATCCTTTTTGTATTCATACACACATTTGTGTGTACAGGAATGTGCTTTCCTCTCATGCTGATGAAGTTACACATGCTGGGGAAATTTCCCACTCTTCCTTTTTGCCTGCATCTAGATTACAACTTTATAGAAGGTCCACAAGGAAAGCACTGGCCTCAATTTAGTTGCACATTGCATATCCTGATTTCTGTGCCCATTTCAAGAGCTGTGTCAAGCAAAATGTTTAGGATTGCAAGGTCAAATGCACAATGGTGAAGACAATATAAGATTAGGTCTTACAAACAACAGCACAGAAGCCACTGAGTATCTATTCTATTGGCTACTTTAGCTTAAGGGTAGAATCCTATTTTCTTCCACATGTCCCATCTTTGTGCATCTTGACCAGACAGCCACCAGCCCAAGTTTGCACAGTTAAGAACTATTTATTTTTTTTTCTTTTCTTTTTTTTTGTGGGGGTTAATTTTACATTTTGAGTCCTTTGTTTGGTTTTTTTTTTTTTTTTTTTTTTTTTTTTTTTTTTTTTTTTTTTTTTTTTTTTTTGCAGGGGCTTTGCTTGTTTGGATTCTGTTTGGTTAGTTGTTGTTATGGTTTTGGGGTTTTTTGACCTTTTTTTTTTTTAATTCCAGTTGCATCAGGCTGTGATAGTGGTTGACAAGAAAGCTTAACAATGTTGTTTGTACCTTGGTCAGCCTCTCCTTGGCAATGGTTTGCTCATGCTGTTGTCAATGGCAGCTGTCTCTCAGCTTAGACAAAATCTTCACAGAAGGTTGGTCATAATTCAGGAAGCTGCTGAGCACAAAGAAACTGAAAAGGGCCTCTGGAGGAAGTTTGCATGTGGATATTAACAGGACCCTACCACAGGAAAGCATTCCTGGCAAACCAGAGGAGAATCTCCAAAACAGAGAGGAACAGGACTACCAGAAAAGCCATAACATTTATTACGAATGCATTCCTCCTGCTAACATTCTCAAAAAATGTTTAAATGCTGAAAGCATCTCCAAAACAAACCCAAGGTGCAAATACATGAGGCATTGATAATTTCAATCCAAACAGCTCATGCCTGGCAAGGTTAAAAGTAATGTACAGCAGGGTCATAGGTAAGAAGAATGGTAGGGAACCTCAGCTAGACCTTTCTGCCTTAGCAATCTCTAAATTAAAGCAAAGTTCTGGTAAATACCCACCTTACCCTACAAAAGTGAGTTTTACATGTTTTGCAAACAGCACAAGAAGACTTGCAGAACTCCTTCACTTTGACATTTCATTTTCACTTTGGATAAAAAGATGTCACTTGGTGATGTGACAGCAGTGCCGTGTATTATATCTGCAGCATCACTGGCTTTGTCAAATCAACATGGATAATTCAAGGCTACTGCCTTTCCCTTTTAAAATACTGCTGTGCCTGGGTTTAATTTTATTTCTTGCTTACGAAACTAATTCTGTATGTGAAAGAAATGTTAGAGCTATTGCACATCTTGGATTTCAAGAGATCCTTAGAGGAAATAGTCATTCACAAAGCAAGAAAAATGTTTGTAGCTCAACTTTAATTTCTTGATTGCTAAGGAAATATTGCCAAGATGCTGGGAAGATATTTCTTACCATCATCATCCTTCTGCACAGACATTAACTATCGTAGATACTGTTACTTGCAATAAACTTGTTTTCTCTGCTGCATATCCAGATGATCAAGAATTTTCCCTGCATTTTTATCTAAATGCTGCTGTGACTTTTCAGTGCATTAGTTTATAACTTCAAACCGTAACAAAATATTAATGAATGTTTATCAGTCTTGAGGGGAGAGTTGGAAAACGGTGAGATTAAATGACTCTCTAATGGTCATACGAGAGGACAGTGGCAGCTAAAACAGAGTACAGAGCTTCAGTTCCTGCTCAAAGAATTTATGGCAGTATTACCTTTCCTAATTGCAAGACCCAAAAGTAACACAGGTTTTTTTCTCTAAATGCATCATCTTGATTTGTATTCTAAGAGGTCACAGGAGTTCTCAGAGGCTGGAATAAGAACTCGTTGTTGTAGGTTCTGTCCAAACTTAGCATAAAAAAATATAAAAGCCTTAGAAAGCCACAGATAAAAACAGCCACAGCAGGGAAGGGCAAAGAAAGGATGGAAATGTTTGATGGTGGAGGAGAAGGAAACAGCAGAGCCCTATTAGAGACTGTGAGGAGAAGCCATCCCCACATACCAACCAGTCAATCCTCACAGCAGTGACCATACAAACTGTCTTAAATGTGGGTTTTGATGAAGAATTTGTGGTGGAGATGAGACTAATGGAGACTCCATACCAAATTAATGCAGCAGCCCAGGGAAATCACAAAGATTCCCTTTTGGAGATATTACACACCAAAGGTGGAGGTCAGAGATAGGAGATGTTATCTTAATGAAACATCTTTCAGTGAGTGAGAGGTAATAGGTGGGAAAGGTCTGAAGGGTCCTATAAATGAAGGCAAGAAGGCTATATCCCCAAAAAAAGGAAAAATAAGTGGATAGATATCAACTGAAGGGAGTTTTAGTCAAAATGAGGTAGGAGAGATTTGTAAGAATGAGATAAGCTGGCCAAAATCTCTGCCAAAAACCAGATTATTTGTGTTACAGCACAAGAGGTGAGGACCTGACCGGTCATAAGTGATGTAGGTAGAGAAGACACAGTCATGCAAAACATGATGTGAAAATAATGTGAAGATTAAGTTATAACATGGATATAAGTTTGTGAAGAAAGATGAAGACACTGCCCAGTGTGACAGGTGATTTTCCAGTGTGAGCATCTGAACAGAAGAATGATGAAGGAACTCAGCAAGTAGCACAACTAAGAACTCTTTTGGGTGGGTGTACCTTGGTCCAAGGACTAGACACCCAGGTGGGTTTCAGAAACAGGCTTAGATTCTAGACCAGAGTGAAGAAGACCGGTCTGGGTAGCAGTGTTGATTTCTTTGTCAGCAGCAAACAGTGGTGATGAACTTTGGAAAATGAAAACACCAGCTCTTTATTTCATATGTAGTTTTGTGTATGTGCACATGTAAGAGCATAATATACCTATATGAGCCAGACCATTTGTATCCTGTTTCTGACAATGGCCAGAAACAGATATAATTAGAAACAAAATGTGTTCTCATTCTAGAGTTAATAATATTGAATCACAAGTCCAAAATACTTTATGTTTATTTATTTCTACACAGTTATCTTCCTCTGATTTTAGCAAGGATGAAGTTGCAGCAGATTCTACATTTTAAGAATCTTAATGTGAAAGAGAATTGTGGGGATGTAAAATGGCAGCAGGACATTCCAATGGCTTGCTCTATTTAGTTTCACTGATGTAAATCATGAGCAAGGCAAGAAGATTATGTGAATGGGTAAGAGAAGGATGAAATACAGAATTAATTAATCCATATCCTGCACTGCAGAACCTGCTTACCTTCCTGTTAAAACTTATGGAGAGGATGTTTTGGAGTCACAGTCAAACAGCCTTTTCCTTCATAGATTTCTGCTACTTATCTGCAGCCCAAAGTATTTTATTAAAGAAAATTAGATCAAAATTTGCATGACCCATCACCCCTCTTCGCTTCTCTTTCCCACACAACAAAATCTCTGTGACTCCATTAAAGGAATACCCAGGAGCTGTTTGGACATTTTGATTTAGAGCACGTCAGAGCTCTCTGTATATTACACATACCAGACTTTGAGCAGGGAGCTGCAGTGAACAACAAAGGGCTGTGGCTGCCTCCAAGAAGAGGCTTTTTTCTTCAGTCTGGTGGGTTGAACAGGAGAAAACTGGTGGCCTCAGCCACCAAGGTTCACAGTCCTGTGTCCTCTCAGATGCTCAGACTGGCTGTTGGCTTCTAGAGCTGTCTATTTAATTTTATTTATGGGGAACAACTTAATTCCTTAATGCCTGCGATGGATGCAGTAAGAACATATAAGGAGAAACAGGCCAGCTACATCCAAAAATCTGTTCAATGAATTTTATCAGTCTTCACTGAGGTTTAAGCATCCTGCCAGCTCTCCCATATGGAATAGCACCTTGCTCTGATGGAAGCTGCATGGAGAACATGTGAAGGATCAGGTGTTACTGATCAAGGCTAAGGGCTTGAGGAGTTGGCCCACTGCAAGGGAATTTTATATTATGCCATCTTGGATGAGGCAGTTCTCCATGGAAGGCAGTAATTTCCACAAGGTATGGTGACAGCAGATTGGGGTTGCTGAACAACTGGAATCTGTTAGCTCAGAGTGTTCATAAGCTCTCCAATGCATTAAAGATCACATTATTGGCTGTTTGTTGTAGATAAAACTTAAACCTAATGCAAGCAAGGAGAAGATTCTAGCACTGACCATATCAATATTAGATAGAGCATTTATGATTGTTGTCACACAAACACACACAAAAAGAAAATAAAGGAAGCGCAGCCTCACTAACATTTAGAGATATCAAGCTTTTATATCCCTCGTCCTTCTTTCCTTTGTGATTTCCACAGGATTTTTGCTTCCAGAGATGTTATGCACTTGCTTTCAAAGGAATTAAATATTTTCATTCAGCAAAGTAATTTCACAGCAAAGTAACAGAGAGCAATGTCCTGGGTATTCATTTTCTGAGCCAATCTTTCAAAGTCAGCTTGTGTTCCAAGAAGCAGGGAAGACATGAAGAGGCGTAAATTCCTCTGTACTTGGTTTCCACAACCCTCCTTCCCTGCTCTTCCCCGAGCAGAGGCTGCCTGTGCAGGGAGCAGATGAAAAGGAGTGCATGGAGCTGGAAGAGGAGAGCTCTGAACTCCCCACCGCACCGAGCCGAGCCCCGCGCCGAGCGCTGGCTTCACCTCTCATGTCTTGCACTGAGTGTGATATCACCAGGCCCATGGCAATAATTCAGTCTATTTTCTCCTCACTGTTCTAAGAACTAAAGGAGAAAGCTGGGAGTCTTAAGGTGAAAGAAGATGAGATGACTTACTTCCTTGGATACTTCTGTGCAGATGAAAAGCTAATCCTGATAAAACCAACTCTGAAATCCTTCCAACCCACCTCTAGTCAAGGTCACACATTATTAGACAAGCAAGGTTAAAGCCACACAATTTTCAGAACCAAAAGAGATGGCCGGGGGAGGGAGGAAAGGGGGGAGAGTTGTAGGAAGCGGGGGAAGCTTCTCCCTCCTCTACTCACGGTCTTTGATGTGTTTCAGGAAAAGAAAAAAATTAGAAACCTTCCTGGTTTTTCATGAGAGGTCCAGGGTGCGCTGAGAACTAGGTGGACAAACAAGGCCCTGGCTACTCCTTTGTTTTGCAGAGCAGACATGCTCCATAACCTTGAGGATGACAACAACATTTGTTCCTCACACAAAGATAAAGCTGGCCAGTGACTGCACTTCCCCCTCCCCTCGCCCAACCACAAGCAGAACAGGCAGGATGTCGAACAAAGAAGCAGCAGAAACAGCAATGAGCATTACGCTCAGATTAGAGGACATTCAGGGACTGTAAAAGATCCATTAAAATAAGCACAGACCCACTTTCAATGAGGAAAGGGTCTTTTCTCTCTTCTCCTTTGGTTTATATTGTTAATCTTTCTTCCTGGATGACTCCTCACAAATGCTTTTTGTTTTCTCCTGTGGTTTTACGTGCCAGGACTATAAGGAGGAAGGGACTGAGGCTCTTTCTTGGCAAGATTTCAAATCACTTCCATAGGAGACATAGACCCTATTGCCATCTCTCTAAGGGTATAAATTAAAGGAGTGGTGATGAGCAGTCCAGAGCAATTCAAATGCTGGTAAAGCTTAGGTCCTTCTCCAGTCCCTCATTACAGTGAACGCTGGCATCTGCTGCACAGGCTCAGCTGGAGGAATAAAACTACACATGGGAAGAAGTGGATGAGCAGAAAGCCTGCATTTACATTGCATCATCCCATGATGACACAGAAATTACTAATTATAATACAGCATGGAAGGGGAAAATAATTGCAGACAATTCCCATGGCAAAAAGGCCACCTTTGGATTATATATATATATATGTGCATATATACACACATATATATTGGACATATTTTGAGTAAAGCTATCATTTCAGAGAGGCAGCTATTTTATGTTGTTTACAAACCTTTTGCCAGAGTGAACGCTACTGTGATGGCATTTTTCTTTCAATTTATCTGTCTTCCTCCCTTATACATATTTAGGCAAATAAAAATTATTCTTGACAGACGTAGCCCACATGCCAGCTTCACATTTTCTGCAGGTAACCTATTTTCATTCAGCTTCAAATACATCCTATAATTTTTATTCAGGACTCCAGCCATTTGTACCAAGTGAAAAGTTTTCAAGGTGCCTCACAGAGTCCCAAACACTATTTTTGGGAAAACACAACCAAGTTGCGAAATAGATATTTTCACAGTTCTTTCACCTCTTTTCCTCTTCCCTCACAACTGGTAACTGCAAATAAACATCTCCAAATAACACAAAGCTGAGCTTCTCATTCAGGCTTGGAACTGAATTTGTATAGGATGAGATTTGGATTCACAGGTCTAGAGGAGAACATCTTTCCCCCAGATGGGTGCACAGGAAGTATCTTCCTCTTGAGTGTCAGACTGTGTCCAAGCCTGCACCACTCTGAAGATGAAGTTTTCCTTCTCTCCAGAGGTCCAAGCCACACTGGCAGTCAACCTGTTAGCTCTCATGAGTTCTTGATGAAGCCCCTGATGGTGATGGCATTTTGCACTGCAGCCAATGAGGGGGATGATCTACTGACATCTCTTCTCGTATTTTGTGGTGACAACTCCCTCATGCATCTTTGTACTGAGGCCAGGAGCAGATTCATACCCCCATCTCAGAAGTCAAAAAGGGATTTTAACTGGTTTTAGAGTTATCTTGATTAAAGCAAGTGAGTTTGTCAGGTTGTCTCCAAATTAATCTTCATCCAGTGTGTCCATCGCAGTGCAGCCAAGTCCATGTGGATAACTGGAAAATTACTTTTTCTGTAAAATAAATAAACCCGGAATGAGGAAAGTGTTTAAACAAGATGAATGAGCAGGTTCCAGATATACTTTTTGCTCTTTGTGGCAACAGTACTCATGCAGACATCTGTACACATTCATAATGAAGGGGAAATGGAATAAATGGCAGAGAGTTTCAGAAATCAGTAGTGTTTTGGGGTAGCTGGATCCAAATACTTACAAGCAACCCTCCTTTTCTGAAAAGCACTGGAAAAGAGGCCAGATTTTTTTTTTTTTAAATTTGACTCCTAAAGCAGAGCTCCAATTGACCACCTATAACCTGAGGACCTCAGGAGGTTTCTTGCTTTTCTTTATTTTTAATCTTTAATCACAGGATTTCAGCTGTCATCAGTGTACTCTCAAAACCAGATGTTAGATTCTTCTTGTCATCTTCAAAATCCACTTCCACTTACTCAAATGCTACTCCTATGCTTCCCTGGAAACATTCTGACTTTGTGTTTCTGAGCTATCCCTCTTCCAGCATTTTTTATTTCTAGGTGGCTGCTGTTGTTTATCAGAGCTTTATGTGTGTTACAAAGCAGAAACAATTACGTGGGGGAGGCCAGGAGCATGTTAACTACAATAAAAACAGTTGTCATAAACACTCTGCATCTTAATGCACAGCTTCAATCTTTACGTAAGATTAATTAAAGAGCAGATGTTCTGTCACACTTTGCACTAGGTGTGGTTATCTCTGAGATTCTGGCTCTCCCATTTGCTGAGCTTTAATTTGTGTTATTATGCATTTTGAGCCTGAGGCATGAGTAGTCAAGTGGTAAACATTAGATATACAGAGCCACATTTCCAAAATGCACCTTCACTATTAGGCTGGCTAATATGATTCTATTCTATTTTAAGACAGATTTGCTCCCCCCCCTCCACAATCCACACCTCTCTTTTTCATTTCCTTCTGGCATGTTACATGGCAAGGAGGCAGACCACTGGGAGAAGACAGACAGACAGACAGACATATATTCTGTGTGAGTGCATGAATTTGTGCACATGAGCAACAGTAACATGAGGGGCTTTGTGTAAAGGGAGCCATATGTAGAACATTAATTGCACATATCAGCCACTGCTGCTGAAATTCTTTATCTTACACACAGAAGAAGTTTCTACTGAATACCCTGCATTTTTTTTTTTTCTGGAGGTTTGCTTACCAGCTACATGAAGGCACTTTTATTTCTGTTGTTTTGAATCTGAGGCTCCAAACTGAATTCTCATTTTCTAAATGCAACTGCTGGAAATTGATGCCTGAAAACTTTTCAAGCAGTGATCAAAGTCTGATGTGAATTAATTTGTCATCATAACAGAGCGCTGCTTACAAGTCATTTCAGGCTGGATTTCAGCAAAGGCAATAGATATCTAGGTTGACAATTTCATTTAAAAGGATAGAAAGCCTTACACTTTTCTTTCATTGGTATCTTGATTTAATGAACATACAAACACATCATCACCATATGTTCTAAATATCAGCTTCAGTGCTTGTTCTTAGGAAACATCTTGGAAAAATGCCAATGAGGGAAGCTTGGAAGAAGCTTGAAAAGGTTTTGAGACATATTGCTGCAGCTTGGGAAAGCAAATCCACTGGTGACTAATTACTCAAGAATTTAATTTGAATAGCAATGTCAATAAATTGCCAATACATACTTAACAGATATATAATGACAGAATCCATGCTAAGCATAACAAAGCCAGTTGTGTTAGTGACTGGATTTCCAAATGCATATGAAACATTAATCTCCACAGCAGGTCATAAATATGTGATGAAAATGTCAGGTTTCCTTCCTCACTGTGAAACCCTTGGATTAGGTATTATCACAAACAAGACTCTGGGCCAGAGGGTTGTTGGACACTTGTCCTTGCATCCTGAATGTCATCCTCCAATGGAGCACCCCACTCCCCAACTCCCACCTGCTCCCTGATCCCCCACAGAAAAACCCCCACGCCAGCACACAACCCTCCACATTTTCCCCACCCTTAACATTCCCACACCTTTGATTTTGCTTTTTCCTGCCCATGAGTGCCCCTTATAGTATTTCCCATTGATTAGTGGCACTTATTTGTGTGAAGTGACTCATCAACCAAGGTCTCCACTGCTGGCTTTTGCTAACAGAGGGCTTTTAAGCTCTAGCAGCCTTCTTTTTTTAGACAGAATTTTTTTTTTCCACAGCAGGAAACTCAGTGAGCTTGAAATAAGAAAAGTGCTGACAATGCTGTCAGAACTTCAACCAAGGCCCCTAGGACAATGTAGTTGAATAGTCAAGTGAGATGTGGTTTCATTTCCAAAGTACTGCTCCTATCCTTCAACAGAGACAATAATTATTGAACAAACCTTCAGGTTCACCCACATTTTTGTTCTCTCATGTTTGTTTTATTTGTTTTTTCTCTCAATTCGATGGGAGCCAGACTTGCCAGCTAATGATGTGGTGGAGGTGGTGTAGAGGATTAACGACGGGTATCTGTGAAGAGCTTTGTTCTGAGCACTAAAATATATTTAGGTATTCTCTGCAGCCCAAGGGATTGACAGCAGGATACAAAGCCTTGTACCTCTGCGTGGTCAATTCACAGCCACTCCAAGTTAATAAATCATGAGAGCCACAACCCCTGCGTGGCTGCCTGTCAGATGACATGAAATGGCTTGGGGTTTTTTTGCGCGTTAGCCACTTGTGGGTGGGTTTGGCAAAACAAATTTGAGGCAGCTGATTCAGTCGCTGGCTTCAGCACCAGGGCTGCCTGGCATCTCCACCTGTTCCCACCAGAATTTGGTGGGAACCATTACCACCAATTCACCAGAATTAATGGTGAAGTTAATTGCAAATTCAGGGCAAGAAAGCTGAAAGGTCATTCCAGTTTTCATTGCTAATTCCACACAGACCTCCCAGCCTAAGCTCACCAAAAAAAGTGCTTTCTTTTACTTTTCATCAACAAAATGGTCACAGTTTCATTGATGGGACTCACAGGACTTAGGGAATGTGGAGGGCTCCATCAGCAACACTGGAGAATAAAACTTGGAGAAAAAGATGTATCACAACTCAACTGACCACAGGCTTCCCCAAATGAGCTTTTGAGGCAGTCTAACATCACAGCTTCAAGATAGCTTGCTAGGCTTCTGGAAAATGCTTCAAAAAATTCCTTTTCTTGATGAGAAAAACTCACCAAGCTAGCCCTCCTGGCCACCCCACAGAGATGAATGTACTGGCCCAAGGATGGCAAACAGGCATCTCTCTGGAGACAGAGCAGATTTTGAGTCTGTCCTGGAGGAAGGTGGTCTCTCTGGTGGAGAATAGTCTTCCCCTTTTTTAGGTTTCACTTTGAAAAAAAATATGTGAAAAACAAGCCAGCCATCAACAGCTGTAAAACCAGGCACAGACACAAGAAGAACCACCAGCTCTGGAGGTGAAACTGAGCAAGGGACAAAACAAGGAGAAGAGCTTTGATTGATGGTTTATTTATTTATTTATATTTACCTTCCAGGTTCTGCCTATCCATCAGCTTATGGTGAGGAAGGTATTTCTTGCTCAAGTCATACATTTCTTTCTGTTTTAAGAAGAACAACTTCTTATTCTGGAAAGCCAGACCTCAAGTTCTTGAAGTCTAGTTTTAAGCAAGCTCAGCCTTTCTAATGTAAAGGCAAACAACATTAGACTCTTTTTGCAGTCTGAGTGTGAATTAAACTCTCTGTCTAGACACCACATGTACTTTGCTTGGGCTTGAGCTAGGATCCTTTTAGATCTCAAAAGCCAGTGAGACAGATTAGTACTTGCATGGGAGAACTACATGAAAGGCTGAGTAACTCAGCTAAGAGCACAAACAAATCAGCTGAAAGTAAACTTAATTCAGTCTTCCTTTCTGGCTTAACAATGTGTTCTGCAGGTTCACTCTCAAGGCCGTTCTTTGAGTTTCTTAGAGAATTACAAGAGCTTTTTATTTTTTTTTTTTATTTAAAAAAAAAGAGAGAGCGAGAGAGAGAGAGAGAGAGAGAGAGAGAGAGAGAGAAAGAAGAAAGAGATCATACTGAAATCTAATCCAAAAGCAAATATCAGCCCTGCACTTAGACAGGTTTATCTCAAGGTACTTTTATAGCATGCCATAATCTCACTATTATTTAGGGTTTGCAAAGTGACAGTGCAGGCAAAGAACTGACAACTGCTCATCCTTTCTGAGGCTTTGTTTTATGGGGCAGCAATAAGATAGAGAGGGGATGCATAGGTAAATGATGGCAGTGTTTGCCACTATCTAAGAGCAACAGAAAAGATATTGGGAGAGAAGAATTGCTCATATTCTCTCACAGCAGAGTTGATTCAGTGTCAGGGGGAAAGATACCACTCTCTTAGAGATGTGCCAAGGAAAAGGAGGATTCAAGGAGCTCCCTTGACCCATTTGTGGGGGGCTGAAATGGCTTGTGTGCCATGGTCACACATGATCATAGACCTCCTCTGAGCAAGCAGGGGTTAAAAAGCCCAATTCCTTTTCTGAAAGTACAGTGTAATTGTCTAACTGTTGGGTGTTTACCCATTCTGGTATGCACCACACATAGTTCACTCCAAAAGAGAATGTCACCTCTTCGGTGTCCATTGCTTGTTGACTTTTTATCACAGACCTTTCTTCCCCTCACAATCAGCTTTCAAAGTAATAGCTGCATCAGCTGGCAGAAAAATATAGATATGAGGCTTTTTTTTTTTTTTTAAGTCACAACTATCTTATTCATCCTCCACTCTTCATGCAAGACGTTTCTGAGAGACGGACTGAAAAAAAAAAAAGACAGCAGATGAGACAGTCTCTGCAAAAAAAAAAAAAAAGCTTCTAATGAAAATAAGTAAAAGAGACAGAGGTTGGGAAAACAGTCATGCCACTGCTATTGTATCTGGGTGGGGAGGAGATGCTTTCAGACAGGAAGGGTGTAAGCTCGTGGCAGTACATCACGCACACAGATAGCTTTGAACAATCCCTCTCAGAAACGCGGGGAACTGCGGCCACATAAATGTGTGCTCACTCAAAGCAAACATGCTGATGGCTCCTCCTATCCAGAAAATCAGCCAGGTGGTATCCATCTTAAAATGATTACAGTCTTCTGGAAGGAAAGGTAGTGTACCTTCTGCCACCCACCACTTTCTTTGACAGGAAAACACAGCTTGGGAATGAAGAATATCGCGGAACTGAAAATTATGCCAGAACCCCCAAACCCAACTACAACTCTTTCACCACAATGTAATCCCTCTTCTCAAATTATTTAAGCAGACAGAAAACAATAAACCATGTTCAGGGGCTTTGTGGGGGCCCTGTGTACAGAAAGGAGGAAGGAAGTGATTGGTAACGATGGAGACAAACACAACCATCCTCTTGAAATGCTAGCTCCCTTATTACATTTTCAAGACCTCTTGATTGAGACGATAACTTACTGTTTTCTGCAGCCATTATTGAAAGATTGTGCAGTCTCATCTCTCATATTTTTCTAGTATCTATTATGTGTGTGTAAGAAGCACTCTTAATGTGGAGGTAAAGAAAGGGAAGCTGTATTATCTTTCTGCTGGAGAGGTTTTATCTTTAGTGATTGCATTAACCTGAAAGAAACACCAAAACCCCCTCTAGCACACTTGTTCTGCTCCACCACTCGTCTCCTCAGCTCTCACAGCTCATTGCAGCTCTCTCCCTGGAAGATCAAGGGTCTGCTTAAAAAGAGTACAGCATTCAAGCCATGGGAAAATCCCCAGAGGTGCTTACAGCTTGTGATCCTGGCCTGAGGAAGGTGTTGTTCCTGGCTTCAGCAGGAGCTGGGTGATGCTGGAAGGTGGCAGCACAGACAGAAGTGCAGTTAGTCCATGCTGGAGGTGACAGACATTTATTATTAATGAGGATCTCACAGAGCAGCTCGGCCCTCAGAAATCCCCAGCACTCTGGGGACAGCAGAGATGTCCATTTGTCAGCAGAGCAGATGCCTTGCAAAGATAACTCAGCCTGACTACACCACGTTCCTGGGTTAATTTTCTTCTCCAGGGTCCTCAGAAGTGAACATACACCAGACCCACTCTGGTTTCAGTGACATCCATCCCCAAAGATTCTCTGCTCTGAGAGCAAGCAGGATCTGGACAGGATCAGGCTGCAGGAAGCCTCAGTGAAGGACCAAAGATACAGC
Source organism: Passer domesticus (assembly GCF_036417665.1). NCBI lineage: Eukaryota > Metazoa > Chordata > Aves > Passeriformes > Passeridae > Passer > Passer domesticus. Next base: position 77,879,044 of record NC_087512.1, on the reverse strand, counting down.
TTAGAAGCAGGGTGATCAAAAGCAGCATTCCCAGGAGCTTGGTGCTCCAAGGTTGCCACGCACTGGATGCAGCAGGCGGAGCAGAATTGGCATGCACGTGCAGGAGAATTCAATCCATGGTGCGGAGAAGGGTGTGTGGCACACCCCAGCTGTAAACATGCAGACCAAACCATGCAGGTTGGTCTGATGGAAAGGCTTAGTGCTGTCACTAAGGGCCACGAAGATGAGGAGGGGTCTGGAGCATTTTTCTTGTGAGGAGAGACAGTGAGAGCTGGGCATGGTTAGTCTGGAGGAGACAGAGGGGGGATCTCATTAACACACACAAAAACCTTGCAGGTGGCAAGAGAATGGTTCCAGACTCTTTCCAGTGGTGCCCAGAGACAGGACAAGGAGCAGTGGCCATAAACTGAAACATAAGAAGTTCCACTACATCAGGAGGAAGAACTTCTTCCCACTGGGGCTGGTAAAGCACCTCCAGTCTTCTGGAATCACCCCAAACCCAGCTGGGTGAGGTCCCCCGTCACCTGCTCCAGGTGACCCTGCTTTGGTGGGACTGGGTGGTCTCCAGAGGTCCCTTCCAACCCCACCCTTTCTGTGATTAAGCACCAGGCAAGGAAAGGAAGTTTTCAAGCACGACAGGTACAAACTACATTGAAGCTTCTTCCCTGACTGAAAACACTAAGGAGAGGAGGTTGTGGAAAGCATGGAAGAAAAATGAGTGCAAAATGCTGGTGGGCAGAACCTTAGAAGGAATACCCTCACGAGAAGGTCCTGGGTGGATTCTGTAAGGAAAGAAGCCTCACCCACAGGCAGGTTCTGGATATTTAAAGGACAGGCTCAGAGCCAAAAGGAGAATGGTGGGAAAGAGCAACAACAGGCTTGGTACCCCAGCAGAGGTGTAGCAATCCATAGCATTGTGCAAATCCATTCCTGTTCATCTCCCAGTGATTCCAACCATGAAGGAGCTCAGCCAGGTGCAAGTTGTGCCAGGTTTCTCCCAGCCACACACTCAGAAGGATTTCAGCCCTGTTAGTGCTGTACTGCTTACCAAGCCAAGTTTTGCCTCAGTGAACCCACAGTTTCCTGAACACTGTGATCAGAAATCTCTCATTAATTGAGTTTTCTCCATTTTCTTTGGGGGTCCAAGGGCAACAGGGAGCATTAATGGAGCAGCCACCTAAAAAGGCTGTAACATTTTACTGAAAGAGGTAGCTGTTGTTTTGCAGAAGTAAATCAAGGCAAAAAGAAATGGTGTGATATTCCTCAGGTAACCGAGCAGCAAACAGGTGTATTCAAAAAGAAAATTCAAACCTCCCCATATATAGTCCCATGTTCTATTTATTTTTGCAATGAGACCAGACACAGGAAAAAAAGATTTTTCTGAGACCAGACACAGGAATAAAAGAAAGAGTGCAGGAGCAGTGCTATTTTGAAACCTATATTTAATCAAGAGCAAGCAACACTTTATTTTTTTTTTAATTCCATATGTATTAAAACAACAAGGTGGGGGAGATTTCTCCCAGCCTTAGCATTTTCTGTCAGCACAAGGGGTTTAGAATAGCCAACGCAGTGTTCCTCACAATGATGGTCATCACAGAGGTGACATTTGTCAGACACCACTGCACGGGCACAGCATCAGCTGAAGGCAGAGCTGTGGCTCCCTCAGGGAGAAAATCTCATTCCTGGATTAACTGATGGACCCACCTTATCTTCTTTTGTCAGCACGGTGCCATCTGGGACGTTCCTGGGGAAAAGTGGAAGTTCAGAGGGCTGCCCTTCCTTCCCTGAGTCCAGTTCTCCCAGTGCTAATCGTATTTTATTTGCTACCTGTGATTCTTGCCCGGGTAACCTCACATTCCCTTGGTCTGGGGACAGAGCAGCATTAGAGCCCTCTGGAAGATAGCACAGCTAATCAGATCAGCTGCTAGATGAGCCTGAAATAATACCCCTCACCAAGAGAAGACAAAAAAGTGAATACATGAATAAACAGGGTACAGCACTTGGGCTGCAGATCAGGAGTAACATCCCTCAACATAAATGGAAGTTTGTCTTCCAGAATGCCTTCAAAGGTGAATTTTTCTGCAGTGTTCCATGCTGTGAAACTGCAAAGGGTGGGCAGAGCTGAGTGAGTTTGGGATGTGAGGGAATGTGGGGACTGTCCCTGTCCACAGCTCTGTCTTCTTCCTGGTCACTTGAAGGTGGAGCACTGCTGCTGATTCAGCCTCTCACACCCAGCACACAGGCAGGTGGAGGTGTGTTCCTGCCTCTCCTGCTTCAGTGGTCAATCCTCAACAGCACCACAAATCCAGACTGGGACGTCAAATAATGAGTGGTATGAACAGATAATGGAATTTTCTAGGCTTATCTAATTCTTGTGGTCACAAGCAATTCCTGACATAGCTCAGATGAGTTTAATTTCCCCAAGACATTTCTGTAGATGTAGAAGAGAAAAAAAAACCCAAAAACAAACAAACAACCAAAAACAAACAAACAAAAAAAACCAAAAAAAACCCCAAACCAACAACAAAAAACCAAACCAAACAAAAAAACAAACAAACAAACAACAAAAAAAACCCAAAAACAAACACAAAAAATCAACAAACCCACAACAAAAATTCACTGTTGCACACTGGTCAGATGCACTGCACCTTGATTGATAAGCAAAGGAGGGTTTATAGACTTCATCCTTCTGCAACTGCAGAAATGGATTTTCAAGCCCTTGTATCTGAATGATCATGAGGTATTTGCATGTATGGAGGTCTCAGGGTGCTTACCTGTTGACCACCATTAGCTGCAAGAGCATCCTTTCACTCTGAAACATAAAGCCTTTCAATTTTACAGATTATTATTTAATTATTGACCAGCATCAGGTTATCCTGGCCTAGTGGGAATTCTCTTTGGCCACACATGCTGTGATATAATACAGAAACATGAATCAGACAAAGAAAGGAGCTCTTTTTAATTTGAAACATACATCCTGATTCCCATTGATCCTATTATGCACCTTCACAGCAGATTAACATGTCATTCAACTAGAAAACCAAAGAAATACAGCAAGGTGTCACACACAGCAAATGCCTTCATGACAGAAGCCACCACCACCTTACATACACAAGGGAGCTTAAGCAATTAAGGATAAGAAATATTTTCTTAACAGGAAAACATGCACCATGCAGCAAAAGCAATTCCTTCCTCTGTTTAAACTGTAAAGAAATATTCCCCCATAGCAGCAAGCCATGATGGATGGGAGAGTCAGTCAGTTTTTAACTACTGTAGCAATACTGCAGTTATCTTGATTTACACCAGCTGAGGATCTGAACACAGTGATCTTCAATGATCTGCCAAAAGCTCAAACTTCTTTTGTTCTTCCTTCAAAACATTTTTTTGTGGAAAAGAACGGCAGTTTCCAGGCATTTTGCCATGGTAATGGCAAGGGTCCACCAGGGAAAAATTCAGGATGTTGTCCTAGGAGCACAATCACACTTCTTTCCTTTTTTTTCCCCTCTCTCTCTCTTTCTTTTTCCTCTTTCCCTCTGACTGATGTTTTTTTTTTCATGAAGGAACGGCCACAGTAAGCCCAGGATCAGTTTTGGGAACACTCACAAACATGTCAATCTTTGCATATGATTACTCACAGAGGAGGAATGCATTATATAACTGCTGTCTTTGTCTGAAATCCATCAGTCTTCTGATTGTTTAGTGAAGACTCTCAGATGTCCTTTCTCTTCTCCACTTGCAGTTTCTCTCACCCTTGGACTTCTCTAGTGCAGCCTGCAGTTTCCAGAGGAAGAGGAACAGACAGATACTCTTTTGGTAGCTGTCAGTGTCTATTCCTGTAAGGGATGGAGAGGTTGCTCTTGATCATAGAGAGCAGATAGTCTTTGGCTGCAGACTGACTACCTTTTCCTGCAGTAGTATTCAGCAGGAAATAAATACAGGCAAAACCAGAAAGAAAAAAAAAAACAAAAAACAACCAGTTTATGAGTAACAAGTCTTACATCAGCACCAATTCCCAAAATGCAGTTTACTCAGGAACACAAATTCTGTCCCCAAGAGGCCAATCAGCCATGCCACAGGTCTACTCACAAATATGAATTTCAACATGTACATACAGTCAAAGGCTTGTTCTTTGTGCTGTTCTCAACATTACTGTAAATTAGCATATGATAATGCTATTTCTCCTATTAGAGCCTTGGTATGTTTTGCCCTGTAGCTGTGATTAGGGAAAGAAAAGGAGGATAAGCTTAAAACCTGTTTTTTTCCCCCAACTAGGTTAACACAAACACAGCCCAAGTTGTGCTTATAAAAAAAAGCCATTTCAGAGCAGGCATAATATTCCATGCCTGTTATTAAAATACTTGAGCTCATGCTGAACAGATTAATAGGGCTGAACCAGCAAAAAAGAAATCTCATAATGCATTTCTTTGCAGGGATTCCGCATCCATGTCGCATTCTTCATCAAGGCAGGTACAGAAATTACTTTGCTACCATGCCTTTGTTAAAGCCCAGATCCAGCTCAGAATGGCGTGTGTTTGACACTCACTTGTCCCACGTGTCTGGACACACATACATGTGCAAAGGGCCGACAGCTATTGCAACAATATGTGGTCACTCGCCACGTGTTTGTACAAATATCATCTTCTCCCCAAACTGGCATCCTATTTGTTACTGTAAATGCAGTGCAGATTGCTGGTGACTGACAGTTATTATCTTCCTGGGGCTGCTGGGTGGCAAAGCCATCAATTCAGCTGACGTGAGGCAGAGGGGAATATTTAACCTGCAGAGGCTGGGAACCCAGCATTCCTAAAAAGACATCTTGCATACCTCATCTATTACCACCACAACTGGAGCACACGCCTGTGGCTTTGGCAGGCCCTTCCTTTGTTTGTTCTTTATCCAGGTCTTGTTGCTGCTGTCATGCTAGCAACTTGCATGATCACCCAAGGCAGCACAAATAGATATAACTTAATATCTCCTCAGGAGATTGTTACAGAGCTGTTATGCTTGAAATTAGGCACAATGATGCATTCTGCATCAGGAGCGCACAATCAGGAGCAAAAGGCCTGTCAGCAAAGCAAATTTCAGATGAGGCACGCTAACACTGAGCTGGAAAAGGCCTTCTCACCAGCAATCATTCTGTGTGGGTAGTGAGATATTCCAGCCAGCCAGCCATACATCATGAATATCAATTACCACACGGACACATGCAAACAGACGCGCACATGCACACACACAAACACTGAGCTGGCTTGCTAATTGTCTGATAAAATCTGGATGCTTCATAACAAAGTGATTTCAGTGGCTGCCAAAAAGAAAAGTCTTTGTGCAGCAAGATATTTTAGCAGGAAAAAAAACCCCAGAGGATGAGTAGAAATGAGGATTCAGTTCATGAAAATGCAGTTTCAGAGCTCCTTGCTCTGGATGAAATCTGCTGACACAAAATCTGATGTTGGGAATAGGCTGATGTTGGGAAGGCTGCACATCAAGTTTGAGTGAAGAATGGAAGACGGGGATCTCTACATGATTTGTTTTTGATATTCTGAGAATCTTCCCTTCCTGATACCTTGCAACAGGCATGAAGGTGACTGTCAGGGTCTTGCTGTGCAGCATCTCTCTCTCCCTCCTTCCCTCTCTCTCTCTTTGTATATCCATATATCTACATATCTATATATCTGTGTATCTGTATCTATATTTATATATCTGGGAGACCCACCAGACTTCCACGATGGCTGCAGCTGTGTTCTGAAGGTTCATTCAAAGCCTTCAGAATATGTATATTTTGGCAACTATGGTGGGGAATCTGGCTCAGGGAGACCTCACCTGATTTGTGTTCTATCATCACCTGCATCGTTCTCACTCCAGACAGAGTGGGAGGCAACTCTGCTCAGTTTTGGAGGAACACTGGGGGAGGAGAGAGGTTGGAGCTATCAAGATGTGCGCTCCTCCACATCTGTTTCTCTCCCCAGTGCTTCAGACCAAGTATTTCTTGCTTTCTCCAGGCTGGAGAACAATGCACCTTGTTCTCAAGGACATTTTCCTGCTTGTTTTCATTCAGGCAAACAACTCCTTTTTAATCCTCTCCTTTAAGGTTGGTCTGATATTTTTGGTGTTGTTCTTGAAAAGCAGTTAAAAAAACCCCCAAAAAATCCCAAAAAAACCAAAATCAAATAAATCAGTTTATAGAAAACAATGTCTCTTACACTTGTCAGATTCACACACCATGCTCCACATGGTGGGTCCCACCCAGTTCCATGAGTCCACTTTACATCACCATTGTCATGTCGTGGGTGTGCTGATAAAAACAGATAAGAGGTTGGGAAATTTCCAAATTCAAGAGGTGGGGTTTTTAAACTTTAACAAAGAAAAGAAAAAAAAAGCCAAAAAAATCAAGACACAACACCTCTGAAACCAAAAATAATTTTAAAAATCCCAGAAATTTGTAAAGTACTACTTATGTACATTTCATTAAAAAAAAAAATACTTCATATTCTGGATGGTGATTCAATTTCTCTCCATCTTTATGAAAACAATTGAACGATCCAGTATGAACTGAACCATGCCACATGCAGCCTCCTCCCCTCACTTGGTACATGTGTCAGAAGCAGAGCACTTTGGCTTAGCACGAGGTATTCCACAAGCTCATCCCATTTGCTAGTTTAATCCTCATCAATACTGCTATCCTCCACGCTCCACCTCATCCTCTGAAAAGAAATGCAAATGAATGAGATTTATAGCCTGGGATGTTTTAAAGTTTTCAAACAAGGTGGGGCTTCCACTGCCCACCAGGCTCAATGAGGAGCTTTTGGCTGCAAATTCCTTTGACTGAGCAACTCTGTGTGCATGTCAGCAACACTGCCCAAGAGTGCCAGCATCCTCCACCCCCTTCTTTGCTTTCTTAGAAGCACATTTCAAAGCCTCCTTGGACTGCTTGGCCTCTTGCTGTGCAAACAAGCAAAGCAGGGCACATCTGTAATCACAGTAGATTCTTCTGTATGCATTGACTTCAGCCCAGACTTAAAACCAGTGAATATGTCCAAGCCAGGGATCACAAGTTCATTCATTCCTTCTCAAGACCCTGATATTCTTCTCTCTCAGTTGGGTTTCTGGGGACTAACAGCACCTGGTTTTGCAGTCAGTAATTCTCAGACTGATGGCAAAAAAACCCCCACCATCACCATCCCCTAGCATGAAACACCAGGATGATCCCTTGAAACAAGCTCTCTCATGAACTTGGAATGAGCTTTTCAATGTGGTTTTGACACTCATGGGTATTTTTGGTCGTCTTTCCTTTCTTTCTAGAAGACTCTAGGCAGACAGTGATATTTCACTGTCTGGCTTGACTAGGGTGACTTAGACCTTCAGACAAAAAGAGGACAGAAGCGAAGCTCAAGGTTGTGCTAGCTGGTTCACTGTCAGCAGACTACACACAGACCTTTCCCGTGTGAAAGCCAGCACAGCTGGTGGGGCTGAGATGCCTGGAATGTCTTGGCAGTGTGACCCAAGCCCAGACAAACTCTTTCAGGGCAGCAGCACGAGTTTGTCCAACATAGCCATGATGATGAACTGTTGTTGCACAAAGTAAAATTCATGGTTTCTGTCCTCTTGTAATGGTCAGCTGTCCACATCACTAAAATAACCTGTGCTAATTGGCACCTACCTCAGCAGAGAGCCCAATGATTAGAAAGATGTGGAGAATGAACTCCAAGCTTGAGGTGATACCTCTAGGTCAGAGATGAGCAAAAATTGGCAAGACAAGTGAAACAGCCACTTCCTCTACCTGCGCTGTGGATGAATAAAGGACTTTATATTCCAGAACTGTCAATCTGGCTTCTTCTTCTTTTTTTTTTTTCTTTTTTTTTTTTTTTTCTCCAACAGCACAAGTTTCCCTAACAAATAGAAATTAAATTTGTTCGAAATTCAACCTGTAGGGAAAGGAGCTTGGCTCTATTTTAATGGCCTCTTTAAAAAGGAGCAGGAGGAATAATGGACAGTCTCCGTGCTACTGTGTTAACAAGCTTCCATTGTTGATAATGGACACCCTAACACACTGTGGAGAACAAAGTGCATCAGGTCTGCACACACTGGGCAAGGAGAGGGCTGGAAAACTGAAACCTTCCTCTCACTTTGCATCCTCTCTCCTAACTATTTCTACCTGTGCCAGGAAAGTTTTCCCAATGTCAGGAGGTGAAAATGACAATTTATGTCGGGAGAGATGCAGGGAAGCATCAGGCACTAGTAAAAAGTATTGGGATGAACAAAAGAATTTCTGAGTTATTAGAGAAGAGCAAATGCAAGTTTCATGGATTGTGAACAAAAATGAGTCTACAGGAGTGGAAAGCACCTTAATATCTGTGTACCTCAAACAAAATTAAATCTTGAAGGAATTAGGAAGAGGAGCTTCCTAAGAAATGGCATGGAAAGGAGACAATAAACAGCAATGCATTTCAGGTGCAAGCACCTCTCTTACTGTGCCATTCCCAGTGTTGATATGCACCCGTAGCTTTTGGCAGAGTGAAATACAGAGCAGCAATATCATCTCTGAATCCTGCCTTTGCTCCTGCTGCAAAACCACCGAGCACAGCTGTGACTTTACAGGAGTCGTAATCGTAACCCAGGAGAGGAAGGATGGGGGAAGTTCTAATCAGTGGAGGGCTAAAAAAAAACCACACAGAATGTTCAAAGACATATTTGGTTGGCATTGGTGGAGAAAGTAGCATCAGCGAGAAGAAGTTTGGGGATTTTCAGCACACAGGTGAAACTAAATGTGGTTTGTGGTTTTTTTTTCTTTTGGTGAAGATTTGCCACATCTTCATCAAAAAGAAGGGACAGATTTCTGTCAGATTAACATCCAGTGAAGAAAGCCAACATTTTCCACTACCACTGGGCAGTCTCTTATCCTCCACCACTTGAAGCCTTTGACTGGGAGGCTGATGGCCACACCACAAGATGATTTTGATCATTAAAATGCAGAGTGGGCTGTTAAAGGTATGTGCTGAGTGCTTTGAAAGGGTTCAGGTATGTAAATGGATGGAGCATCTGTAACAGAAATACAAGAATGGGACCAAAAAAGCATTCCAACCACAGATAAAATAGCAATAACCTCCAATGCAGACCTAGAGTATGCACTTATAGTGTCTACACAACAATACTTACTTCAATTTCTCCCATTTCCCCAGGCTCCCAGGAGCAGCATTTGCCTTGCAGAGATCTCTTCCACAGTCATTAGCAAAGCCTTGCATCAGAAAACTGATCAGCAATACTACTGCATCCATACACATATTATCTGAAGTGAATTGACAGTGTTAGATTCTTCAAGAAATAAAAAAAATCAATATGAAAACAGGCAATCCAAGCAAAGCCAGTTTGTGTAAGGAGAATTTTTATACTGTTTGCAAAATGAGAGATCTCAAATTCTCTTTATTGCTGCAGCATGTTAAAAGCTAATTAAGAGATGTTTGGTTCCCTAGAAGTATTTCAAAAAGTAAATTTCTTTCCATTCATATCAACATCTCCCTTTAAATTTTTCTTTCAAAAATCCATGAAAACTTTAAATTTCCAGTGGCTGAAGGAAAAAAAAAAAAGAAAACCTTTCTCAGCTTCTGAAATATTAAATAGAAGAGTGCTGATATTTTAGAGAAGAAAATTAGCATGATTGAAATTCTAGTCCCTGACCAAAAAAAGTTTCAATAAATAACATTTTGATCAACAAAAATTTTACATTCTGCTTAATCTATACACGCTTGATTGAGCCATCTGTTTTATTGGGGTGACTTTTGGATAACCAGTGTAGCCAAACAAACAAGAATGACTGGTACTTAGTCAGGAGTAAATTAGAGTAAGCTTCAGAGAAACATATTTAGTTATCGCCAAACAGCAAGAGTCTTGTTTTGAGGTGTGAAATTATCCCCACTGCAGCACAGCAGGAAGAGAAGATTTGCCCCCGGGGTGGATGCAAAGGAGATGGACCTCAATCTGTTTTATCTTTATAAAAAAATTGCTGCTCCGTTTGCAAGCCAGTGAGGGCCATGGCATGAGGGGAGGGGGAGAGGGGAAGAGGAGGGGGAAAGAAAAGGCTGAAAAGCACCAGGAAAAAAATCACTTCCTCACCAGTCTCTCCCTGCTGTCCAAGAAAACACCAATAGAAATGCCAAGCATGTTCTGCCCCCCCTCTCCATGCAGGAATTCTCAGGTTTCCTCTCCTCCACAATGTTTTGCTGCTGCATCCCTACGCTCACCTACTCCTCTCAGAAAACTTCTGCCCTGCTCTAACCATCTTGGAGACCAAAGGAGCTGCCTTTGGATGATTTAGTATGCTTTCTTCCTAAATTATTATTCTGCTCATCATGCCACAAGGATGCCCCAGTTAGAAGAATGTGTCTGAAAAGATCAATGACCAGCTAGGACATTATGGTTAGTGCCTCACAATGCAGCCATTCAAAGCTTCTCAGTGACAGCAGAGAGCAAGCCTGGGTTTTCTGATCTAAACACTCAAGCTTCCCTGTGCTCAAGTAAAAGGAGAGCCTTCACTGCCTGCGAGCTTTGAAGAGATGGGAACATGGGGAGGAACAGAGCTGTCTAAAAATTTCCTTCACTCGCAACTTAAAATGTTCTTTTAGGTGAGGCAGGGGCCAGGCCCTGCAGGAGAAAGAGAAGGAGGCCTGCACTGGAGGCAGTGATGGGACTGATACCTCCAGGAAACAGATGAGAATCTGGCCCAGAAGTGTATTCAAAACCTTGTTTCCTCATTCTGGAGGAAAATTCCTGGGCCTTGCAGCACAGACAGTGATTTATTTGGTCCTTTGGTCACCTGAAATAAAGGCCAATAGCATTCCCTGCCTCCCCCTGCCCAGTCCATTCAGTTCAGCAGTTAATCCAGTGGATTAACATTATAGAGCCTCTTCCTATTTTAAATTTGACAGAAGCCATTCCACTTCCTCCTGAGCTTCCATTCCTTGAAGCATTTTACTGCTAAGAAAGCAATCACGTTATCATTTTGTAATGGTCACCACGTTTCCACAGGTAACATGAATTCTACTGCATTTGTGAGTAAAATTGTATTTTCATTGCACATAAGAGTAAACATGGGCAGTGGTTATTTAACAAGTTAGCTCTCAGATAGTACTTTAAGAGATCCAACTCTTTCTACCACACAACCAAACATATTTCCCCAAAGCCACTGGATGATTAGCAATTTTTTTACATTAGGAGAGGCTGTAAGCTGGGAGAATAAAATACATTTTGCTGTTTACTTTAAGATTTTTATGGAAAACAAACAAGCAATCCATCAAGCTGGCTGAGTTTGTCAAGTTACTGGAGACCAGTTAACTGGATGAGAGTCACTGGAAACAGTTGAGTAAATATTTAAGAAGATCAAATGGAAGAACATTTGGTACAGCACAGCTTGCTGAAAGATTGCAAAGATACCAGCATGTTTCAGGAGAGGCAGGTCACGCCTCAGAAAATTGCTGGAATTCTTTGAAAGTGCTGTATTGCCACCAGGACAGACAAGGGAAATAGAGTGGACTTCATGTTTCAAAGTATTTGACAAAGTTCCTTGCTTGAGGTTAATGACCTAAGGAGCCAAGGCACAGTACAGAAGGAAAGTTGCTGGAGTGAAAATTGACTTCAGGGCAAAAACAACAAGGAAACTGTAAATATAATTCGTGAGGTGGGAAGAAAGTTGCTGGTGTGTTAGCAGGTGAAAAAAATGTAGGGACCTTCTTGGGTAATTTTTTTAAATAATAGACCTCAGTGTTGTTTTTTTATCCTTCACTTCATCTCTTAGTCTAAGTAATTATTTATAATGTACTGGATTCATAGCTTGAAGTCTGCAGAACTATTCTTTTAATCCAGGGTGCAGGTGGTCCCCACATTCCTGCAAATTGGGGTTACCCCCATGCCCTGCTCTGCAGTGGGGGAAGGAGGGTTGAGCTTGTCCACTCTGCCCTCCCTGCCCTGCACATTGCCTGAGGTGAGGGCACCAAGTCCAGGTTTTCCAAACAAACGCATTTTTGCATTTGTAAGACATAATTTTTTAAAAAATGGTCAAAAGTACAGAGTTTTTTCCCAAACTATTTGTAACCCAGAAAACCAAACAAACAAAAAAGTAAACAATAACATTTTCACCACTTGCAAATAAGACGTTCACAGATGCTGTTCTCCAGAACAAATGTACAAAAGGTACAAAATCACATGGAGCAAAAGGGAAAAAAAAATAGACTAGAGAAAAATTTCAGTAAATCCCATAAAGGGATGCATCAAATATTAGAATACCCATTTCTAAATAGCTTAGCAGTGATCAATAAGATATTTTAATGGCTATAAATATGAAAGAACTGGAAAGTCAGTTGTCACAGAAGGCTGGTGGGTCCAACTGTGTGCTTCTAAATGCAATTCCCCACACCACTTGCTGATAGAATAATGACACCATTTATAATAACTTGTTATTTGGGTCTGTAACATCATGTATTAATGATTTATTAGCCATCTCTAATGATATATACAAATGGACCATGAATATAGCGGGTGCTTGTCATGCATGGATTTAATAAAGTTGCACTCCTAGACTCAGTTCCCTTTTCTGTCACTTTGTTTTGAGACCTGAGTCTTCACTCAGTGGCAAAACCAGGGCCATGGAGAAGTCAGAACGAGGTGTTTGGTGCAGAAAGGCATCTGTTCCTTCTGGCTGACCATGTAGATGATGAACAGAAGGATTTAAAGCACCTGCAGTACGTGCACCAGTAAATTGTAAATGCACCCTAGCCCAGGTACACAGCATATAAACAGAATAATGTCTTGAAGCAAAGAATAAAAAGCAGCAATATTTGCTGAAAAGGCAACGCTACGCTTTATGGTGTGGGAGAGAGATTTGGGAGCACTTGAGGAAAAGTCCCCCGAGCCCCCAGCTCCATCTACAGCCCTGTACAGCTGCAGTGAACAAAGCAAATGTGATTCTGTATTACAGCGCAGGAGCATGAGATAAATCAAGGGAGGTGGTAGTAATGTAAATGTTATATTTATAATGGAAATGCTGATACAACCCCTGACTTACAGAGGTGCTTGGCAGGAGCTGCCATAATACGGAGAGATATCATTTTAGCAGTGTTTGCAGAACTGATCATTGTGTCTCGCAAGGAACACCCTGTGCTTGCTCTTCAAGACACAAACTGCTGGCTATGAATCAGCCAGAATGACTAAATACACACTGCACAAGCCTAACCTGGAGAGAGAGAGAAAAAAAAAATTAAATTTATTCAAATACCATGTTTGTTCTTTACATTTCAAAAGCTGGAGGAAGCAATCAAATCCATAGTACTCTCTTCTTCTTCAGTGAGTTGTATTAAAAAACTCAGTTGGTTCAGGAATTATTGATCTGAATTGACAGTGATGTTCTCAAATTCATATAAAAGAGTCATCTCATTGCAAGCCCATTTAAAGAATCTGTGGTTCTGAATTCAAAAAAAAAAAAGTTCTCATGGAACATAAAAAAAGAAAAAAGGAATAGAAGAAAATAATTTTTGAGAAGAGATGGTGCATATCATTTTGCTTTAGTATCGTGTAATTTGTCAGAAGCAGACAAAAAATTCTTACTTCAATTTTTTGTAGGAAATGTTGCAAGCTTTTTAGCTTGACAAAACTTACACATTGGCAGAAACTATTGGGAAGGGGTGGCTGACAGGAACAGAATCTTCTGATGCTGTTGGGGCTAAGCTGTGAAGGTGGTACCATTAAATTTGATCCTTGTGAAAGTGTTAATAGTGACTAAAATCAAACCTGACAGTAAAAAAGCAATTTTTTAAAAAATGCAATACTTTCTGAATCTTTGTGAAAGAGGTAAGAGTTTTTATAGCAAAGCTCTGGGCTAAATGAGGAAATTAAGTAACCAACATTAGAAATCAGAAGAGAATGTAGAAGTCTAAGAGTAAAAACACCCAGCCATACTTTCAAGTGCATTAGAGCACCTAATTCACAGGAGTCAAAGAGTTGGAGGGCTTCAAAAACACTCCAAAGTGCCTATCATGTATGTGAAAATAAGCCCAGACCTAAGAACACGTAGCACACTGGAGGAAGAGCATTTAGCTCTTGAAAGAAGGGAGATGGAGCTCAGCAGTTCTGAGTTCTCTCTGCTGATCACTATGAGACCCTCTCAGTAACAAGAAATAACAGGTGAAGAAGATGTAGAAGTTGCTGTGGAGAGAAGAGTATTAGAACAAAATGGTTTTGTACACACAGTTCTTGATAAACTCTGAAGATTGCTTCCATACCCATCTTCCATTCCTACGCTTTTTTCTTTTCCTTCTTCACCAAAGTCAGGACTAAAATCCAAATTCAGCAAATTCATCCCTCCTTTTTGACTTCAACACTGGCTGCTCTGTCTGTTTCAAAAGAAGCTGGAGCTTCTGTCCCACTTCAAGAGGTGAGGTTGCTAATTCAGGGAGTAATGAGTTCCTCCAACTTTTTAAAAGACATTTCTTAGCACAACATGGGCTTCAGATAGCTTCGTGCCTTGAGTACAGTTTGGTGCAGTCTCATTCTCTTCCCAATGGGCTTTAAGACTTACATGGAATGCACAAAGCCTTGGAAGAGAAAACAGACACCACAGAAATTTCAATTAAGGAAAGACGGAGGAAGTGCAAAGAAAGCTTTTTCTGTGGGTGAAATACAAAATCAAAAGACAGCCTCCCAGCACTGACATTCTTCCCTGGTTTTGCCTTTGGCTGGCAGCATAGGAAAGGACTTTGGAGCCTTGCCACCCACCTTCCCCTTCTTGACAGCCAGGTGAGATTGGGTTCCCTCTCAAAAACTCTGCAGCAACCCCAGATCACAAGGTGGGAAAAAAAACCACACACATGAGAAGTTGTATCAGAAACACTGGGATATTTCCAAGTCCGATGGAAGGTTTATCATGTCCCTGAATGAAGCATTTAAGCTTGCATGCCCTAATACCCTAAAAGCCACTGGGCTTGCTCCTGTGCCTGAAGTTGTACCCCTGCCTGTGCATGTTACCAGAGCAAGGCTTCAGGTATTGTTGTGGAGACAAAACCTTGCACAGAAGATACAGAAAAGCACAGGTATCACAGCTCATTTTCCATTAAAATTGATTCATGTCTGTCCTCTTGCACTGAGGGTGTTTATGACACCGGTGACTCACAGGAAAACAAGGGCTATGGAGGT
Organism: Passer domesticus; assembly: GCF_036417665.1. Lineage (NCBI taxonomy): Eukaryota > Metazoa > Chordata > Aves > Passeriformes > Passeridae > Passer > Passer domesticus. The sequence goes on along the minus strand of NC_087512.1, from coordinate 77,863,870 downwards.
GACCATGCTCATAAAACACTGAAACCTCTGCTAACAAACAGGAATGGTGATAAATATGCTGTGCAGGAGGTATTGGATTTATACTGTGGCAGATTCAGAAGAAAGAGCATCAGAGATACACATCTCAGAGGCACTTGAGCTGTAACAGAGCGTCACAGCAACTGGAAATGCCGACTTCTCTCCAGCATTTTCTAAGCTAGTCTTGATCTTCACAAAGAATGCTAGCTGTTGGTACAGAGGATTGCAGCTCAGCTTTTTGCATAAAAATTCATGAGACAGTATCTATTTCAACTGTCTTATACAGCAGTGAAGAGGAAGAGGGGAAAAAAAAGTTTAGCCCTACAACTGAGACAGGATTCATTTTGAGTAATGATTGCAAACCAGCGGTGGAAATTACAGATGCTACTTGGTTCACTATTATTTTGCAGCTTCTCCAGTAATCTTCAGTGATCATTTATAACAGCATGTCTGATGACTTTCAAAACATAACTGGAAAGGATACTTCTGTGGAAAATATGGCTACTCAGAGGAGAAATCAATCTCTGCTGCTCAGGGAGTCAGCTTCATGGGGAATATCCTAATGTACAATGGTATAAGAAAGGCCCTGGCAAAACACAATACAGGCCAACCTTGCTTGTGTAGGGTAATAAGAAGCTGAGGTGACCCAAAAAACCCAGAAATGGCATTAATATGAAAAATTAACAAGTAAGTAAAAAATTACAGTAAAACAAGTAAACACTAAGAATGCTTTTTCGAAAAGATTAATTATTCTCTGAGGATAAAGATGAGTAAGGACTTTTGTTAGAATGGTGAAGTTCGTGCAGAACCTGGCAAAGCAGCCACGTAATGGCAACAAGAAAGTAATAATAAGTAATAAGCAATGGCAACAACCACGTGAAGTCACTGGGTGCTTTGTGGCCCATGCAAGTGGAGAGTGTGGTCCCCCCCTCCACTCACATTGGATATATGTCAGTGTCATGTGAGCCACCATATCACACCATCTGCAGGCTCAGCCAAGAGGCCCCAGACTGAACAGGAATGCAGAACTATCTCCTTACAGTTTAAGGAACACTTGAAGCAAATACTTCCCCCCAAAAAAGCCTGAAGCAGGCTATGGTAGAGGAAGCAGGAGGGTGTTTCAATAAAATTTATGTGGTTGCTAAGGTAGTTGAGCAATCATATTAGCTTCTTTGGTTTTCTATTACAGCTTGCAGAGTGTTCAAATTTACATTTAAACCACGATAAAGCCCTCGCAGCAAAGAGGACAGGCAAGGATCTCCTCTGTCCCTGATCCCACACCTGCCAGTCTCCTTCTGCTGTGGCTCACCTCCAGCTTCCACCCCAGCTCAGCATCTCTTACACCCTCACAGAGGTTTGCCCAATTGTTCTGCAGCCCAGGGTTGCTCTGAGTCACAAGTTCTGCCCAAACTTACATCTGTCTGGGTTTTTGGTTTTTGGTTTTTTTTTGGTTTGTTTTGGTTTTTTTTTTTTTGGTTTTTTTTTTTTTTTTTTTTTTTTTTTTTTTTTTTTTTTTTTTTTTTTTTTTTTTTTGCTGTATAATGCACCACTACAGTGGTCCTGGCCATTCATGTTCAAGACAAACACATGGTGTGCACACACATGCATATCCATTTCAAAGAACGTATTAAGTGCAGTTCCAGCTAAATTGCAAGGTGCAATTTAATACCAGCAATTAACTGTGCACATATTTTTGAATATGAACTGCAGCAGCACAAGTGCTAGCAGTTAGATGTCTTTTCATATGGTGAAGTTTAAAAATAACTTTAGGGTACTTTTGTCATGGCAAATGCTTGCACAAGGTATTATTAGAGCAGTTATTCACACAAGCTGCAGACAAAATGTGCACCATGGTAGACAGTAGAGGCATCCGGGAAGTAAAAATGCAGAAGAGATAGAAAATATAACCAGGAAATATGCAAACACTTGCTTGGATTTCCACCATGCCTGCAGCCAGGAGCATGCTCTAATTGGCTCTCTCTTTCATTTGTTCAAAAATTAAGACGCAAAATCATCATAGGCAAAAACTGATCATGGTGTTAGAACAGCACTCATTCATCTTTCCATTTTATCCTATATAAATAACTTGGAACAGGTCACTTTTCAACTTTGGGAGTCCTTCCAAGTGAGAACTTTAAAACATTATTTCCTACCAAGAAAAGAAATGTGGAAGGAAATGCACAGGAGCATGTGCAGGAGTCCCCATTAATTAATCACAAGTGAGATCCATTGATGAACTGGATAAATGTGACGAACTGGACTGCAAACCTGCCATGTATTGATGACTTCATGTGGACACCAATGAGTCCTATGGAGTGGAACCAGTCCTATAGGACTGAATTCAGGATGGAAAATGCCTGGGAGCCCCAAACCCCAGATCTCCCGTGGCTCTTCCACGTGGTGTGAGCAGCAGGAATGGGTGCAGCTGCAAGAACCAAGGTTCAGTGTCAGGGAGCCAGAGCTGACCCCAAGGAGCCCTGGCAGCCTCGAGCAGGGAGAGAAAGGCAAAACCATCCCAACCCTTCCATGTCCACTCCCACAGCTTTCCCAAGGCCTTGTTGCCAGCCAGCTGAGCAGAGCTGCACATCTGTCGGGGTCGGCTGTTACTTGTCTCTGCCCCAACAAGGGGAAAAGGTGGTTCTGGGCAGGCCATGCTTTGAAGAAGGAGTCTGGACTCTTGAGTTTTCGGTCTTCAGTTGAGTTTATTGTTCCTTATCTACAAAGTTTTTCTGTCTGTCCAGCTGAGGTCTGATCAGCAAGACAGCCAAGGGCACTCTCTCCCGCCCACAGGGCGGTTGTCTCTTTTATAGTAAAAACTTCGTATGAGATATTTACCTTTAATTTCCAATACTTTTCACCCTTTTTGGCAAGTGCACCTTCACCATGAACCAATCCACACATGCCAGCATCATCCTGAACATGGATGCCAAGGAGAAGAAAGAAGAAGGACAGGGCACGCCCAAATTCCTCCATCTTGTGACTCCTGACCCCCATGTACAGGATTTCAAACCCCCCTGTACAACACTCAAAACCCCCCTTTACAGTGCATTAAAATCTATGTTTCACCCTGTGAATATCATCCCTTCACCATTCAAACTTGAAGATCTCTCATCTCCTCATATGCAGATGACACATCCTTAGAAGGGTCAAAGTCAAGCCACCAGGCACTTTTGGCAACATTCCAGGACTTCCGAGCCCCCCCCAGGGTTGTCTCAGCAGCTCTGGACACCCGGAGTGATGTGCTGAGTTCCCACACACACCCTGTGGGCCCTGCCCATGCAGAAGTGGTGGGGGAGGCAGTGTTTCACGTGGCTGCAGCCAAAGAGGCTCTCCCCACAGGGACTGGCTGCTGCTGTCCTGGTGTCTGGTGCCAGCGTGTGTTTTGTCACACTTGGAGCACGTGGGAGCACTCAGAGGTGTATCTGCATATTCTGTACCCAGCAGCTGCAGAAAAAAAGGTCAAATGAAGACGACTTATAGTTGGAGGTGATGGGGATTTTTGAAGGAGTTTTGAATGAGTTGGAGATGGGATGTTTGAGTTGCTTTTGATGATGTGGTTTATTGTCTTATTTTTTACATAGGTAGGAAAGGTAAGTTTGGTTTACATTGTTATAGTACTGTTTAGAAGATCACAAGACAAGTTACAAGAACTTTTAAGGAGTTATTGATTAATAAAACACTGCCAACAAGGATATTTTTATGTTTTTGATCAAACCCTTAAATATTTCATCTTATGGACTTATGTTACAACGTAAGCTTTCTTAGCCAATCATGTTATGACACACAAACCTACAGTACTGCATTCTAATCTCTTTGTTTACCTTTGTAGTTATTTTATTTTTATATCTTAAACTCCAAACCTCTAAACTTCCTTTTACTGAGTTTAACGTGTCTCTGCTTTAAGCTATAAACCCACATTCTCACGTCTAGCACCTAAGTTTGGAAGCCTTTTCCAAGGTCTCAGATCAAATTTTTGTTTAATTCTAAGATTTGGCTTAGAGGCCCAAAGCTGGATTCCAACAGGAGGTACTGAGTAGCAACCAGTAGTGATGGATAATGGTTAAGAATGCACATGGATAAAGCACCCTTTTCCTGGGATCACATGCTTGCTCCTAATCACTTCTGCTCATTGATTTCTTCCCCTCCTCTCCTGCTTCTGAGAATTTTGCTGTCACCTAAAACAGCTTGAGGAGCTGGAGCTGGTTTTCTCACCAGGATGCAGGAATTCAGAACTCCCCAGCACACAAAAAGGAGTCCTTAATCTGTGATTAAATCTCTGCATTAGTGGCACCCTGCACTTCCAAAGCAGAGTTGGGCTTTCCTTCCTGGGTGGGTGACAAGGGGCAAGAGAAGAAAATGTGAGAACAGACACTTCTGTGTTTCAATAAGCAGCCTGCTCCAGCTGAAGGCTACTGGAAGTAACAGATCCTTCCACCAGAAGGACAACAGCACAGGTACCAAATAGTTAGCCAATATATTTTCCATGGATGTCAATAAGATCTGGAAATAAAGCAAAACTATTTGTCTCAACACAAAAAGACAAGCCAAACCAAATCAAATGAATGAAAAAAAAAACCAAATCAAAAAAAACCCAAAAAAAAAAAACCCCAAAAAACCCCAACAAAACAAAGCCAAAACAAAAACCCAAACAACCAACAAATAAACAAACTACCCAAAACCAAACATAAATCCACAAAAAACCCCAAAGAACCAAAATATCCCACAAAAATCAAAACAAAAAAGCCCTGAACAAACAAACAAACAAAAAAAAATCAAACCCCATGCCCAGTTTAAATATTTTGCCAAAGCCAACCTTTTTATCATGAATCTCATGACACTTGATGTTTTCTTGAAGCCCTAGCTCAAGAAGGAATGAAACAGTTTTCTATTTAATTAAAAAATCTTTCTAGAGTTTAGTCATGACAAATAAATAAATAATTAAAAACCAGAATGTACTCTGACAGACTTGATAAATAAGAAACAAAATGAAAATAGTGCTCTTCCATTATTAATTAAAAAAATAAAGGTAAGTTAATTTTTAACGTGATGGTGCAATTTTTGAAACCCAATTTACAAATTTGAAGTCCTCTCCCAGCAATATTCTTCCACTCTGTGGAAATCCAATAGAGCCAACAGAGCCAATACATCATTCCTTCTCAAATATCTTCTTGAAACTCACCCTGGAGAGCACAAATCCTTGTCCAAGCTGCACATGATCAGCCAGGTTTCTTGTAAGGGTTCACTGATACCTTGAATAATTCTGCTGTCTCACCCTGAATTCTGCAGATTCACCTTGAATTCTGCTGTCTCACTTCGAATTCTGTTTTGTCACCTTGGATTCTGCTGACTCTTCCTCTCCTGCCTTACGCTTGGGTGTTGATGAAAGAGTCACAGTCGGGTTACTGCCACTTAAGAAGTCAGCAACAGGTGAAACACCAGTGGTGCTCGCACCATTCCCACGTGGAAGCTGCAATGAAATCAATTAATGAATTAATTTTAGCTGGCTTCACTGACAGGTGAATCTCTGCCACGAATCCTCGCAGTGGTCACGGCACTTCGGCAGGGAAATTTAGGGTCCTGGAGCTGTTGCACGTGCAGAAGTTGTTTCCACTCCTGTCTGATGTGTCCTGATGCATTTCCAGCACCACAACTGATGTCTTCCTGGAGTTTTCTCCATCCTCTCTGGAGTCTGGAGCACCACCTGCTTGAAGAAGATGCAGAAATACTGAAACACACGAGGCCATGGCCTTAAAACTAATGGGTTTTCTGACAGGGGTAGAACAGAAAAGGAGTAAATTCATAACAACACAGGCCCTGTTGTGGTTTGAAAATTCCATTCCAGCCTTCTGTGTTTTCCTGATTGGGCTCACTGCTGTTAAAGCTGTAATTATTCACACAGTTTGTAGTATATTGTAGATACCCAGAGCACCTTGTGTTAATATATTAGGAATGAGACACAAAAAAAACCCCCATCTCCATATTCATAGTTGAACACTGCAAGTGAATTGCTGACAGAATGTTTCCTGGGGTGGAAAGAATGGAGAAGTTTCTGTTTTATGAGTTGCCAGAGGGAATAGTTTCTAATGCACAACTTGTGCATTTTGTGGAAAATGAGCACAGTCCCAAAAACAACACCCTTAGCTCAAGGTTTTCCATTATTGAGTTGTTTTTATTTTATTTACAATGCAAACAAAAGTGCTGATTATCATGATTCAGCACTCTCTAAGAGAGATGGGAGCAGTAAATAAGAGTAGGCAGTGAGACACAGGAACTTGCCACCACACCCAGGCCACAGCATTTCTGCAGGTTTCAGATATTTTGGGAATGATGTTCCTTTGCCATGGATGTGCACTTACACATTTCCTGCAGCTGAGAAGAGGACCAGTGTCTGACTCTCTCCCCTGCTCTTTCGTGGCCTTCTTAAAACCTGCAGATGTTTTTAGGGTTTCTTTTAAACAGTGACTTTGCAACACCTGGAGACCATTTAGAACACTTAATATAGTCCCGAGCTCAAATGCTCATGTAGAAATTATTAGAACTCTGCAGAGGTGGTAGACACCAGCCTTATCTTGCAGGTATCACCTGTTCAGGCACATCTCTGGGGCAGGGCCATGCCTGAATCAACAGTCCCACCAGATGTTGTGGGGCTGTTTGAGACCAGATAAGGCAGAAAGCAAACATCCACCACCACTTCTCACCACTAACAACCTCACTGAATTTTTCATGGGGCTCCTTGACTACAATTTGGGCAACAATTGCCTTTCCTGAACTCACTGTTCAGTGCCATTAATCATAAAACCTTCCACATGATCCTAATCTGCTTGGTGGGAGGAAAGGCTCTCCAGGAATTGCCAGATCAGGCTTGGAGAAAGTTTCACTGACTTCACTGGGTGACCAGAAGCTGTGCTGCCTCCAGCCCTTTGGGACCACAAGCATTACCTGAAGGTGCTACAACATGTCTGGGTTCATTAATTGGGTTGGGTTCATTAATGAATTTGGTTTATTATCCAAAGGTTTGGTTTGTATGGCCAGTTTTTGGTGGCCACACTCTCACTTCCCCGTGGCTGGACAGGGGAGAGAAAACTTAAAGAAAAATTCATGAACTGAGATGAGGGCTGGGACAGGTCACTCACCAAACACTGTTATGGGGAAAAGAGACTGAATTAGAGATATTAGTTGAATTTGTTGCTAGCACAATCAGAACAGGGTAATGAGAAGTAAAATAAACCCTTAAAAACAGCTTTCCCCCCACCCTTCGTCCTGTCCAACTCAACCTCCTCCCCTAGGAGTCATAGGAATACAGGGAATGGAGGCTGGATCAGTTCATCACATGTTTTTTTTCCACTTGTTCAGGTGGAGGAGTTGTTCCCCTGCTGCACCACAGGGTCCTTCCCACAAGAGACAATTCCCATGAACTGCTCCAAGGGGAGTCCATCCCCAGGTTAACAGTTCTCCATGAACTGGGTCACACTTCCATGGGGTCAGTCCTTCAGGCACAACCTGCTCCAGTGTGGGCTCCTCTCTCCACAGGGTCACAGATCCCTGCCAGGACCTTGTTTCAGTGTGGGCTCCTCTCTCCACAGGGTCACAGATCCCTGCCAGGACCTTGTTTCAGTGTGGGCTCCTCTCTCCACAGGTTCATATTCTCTCTCAGGCACCCCACTCCTCTCCCTGGGCTCCTCCAGGGGCTGCAGGTGGATCTCTGCTCCCCCATGCCCTCCATGGGCTGCGCAAGTTTGGGTTTTTTTCTCTTTACTCATTGGAGATGGATGCTTGAGTAACAAAAAACTGAATCATCCTCCTCTACAGTCAAGCCTGATAACGTGAGAGAGGACAGACTGGATCAGAGGGGAAAACCTTTAACTGAAGTTCAGGAACGTTTCAAGGACATGGGTAATCTGGCTTCAAGTTCCCAGATATGTGTGGCCTTGGTCGTTCAATATCTCATGGCTTGACCTCTACAGTGAAAGCACCTGGCAGAACGAAAAGGAAAATTTAAGAGAAAACAAGAAGAATGTGGGGGACTCTGCCACTCTTTTGGCATAAGGACGTTGGTCAACAGGACTTGGAAAGGCAGGAATTCCAGACTTGAGAAATCATCAAAAGCAAAAGGAGTCCTTTGTAGTTTTACTCTCAATTGTTTTGCCTGGCAGCTTGAAGCTCACACAGCTGCTGTTTTCAGTTTTGAGGCAGAAAGTGCCACTGTCTGTGCAGGTTTCTGCTGGAAGTCGAAGACATCCAGAAACCACGAGGAAGAACTCTGCCCACCACTGCACCAGAGCTGGAACAGCAAATGTGGTTCCATGGGTGGGACATCTGTGGGCAAAAATAACCCTGATGAGAAATTCTGCCGTTTCCATACACTCAGGATGATCTTGGACCACTCTTGACTCTCATCAGTCTGGCACATTCAGAAACCTGTGTGGGGACATTCTGTATGATGAAAGCCTAATTCACCGTGGTATGTAAGCTTTTAACACTAATACCCCTTCTTACAAGGATTTTGTGTTAAGAAGAGGGTTTTTTTCCACTAAACTTGCATGGTTATAGAAATAAAAATGGCATCATGTACAAACTGGAATACAAAATAAAGAATGCATTTGAGATCTAGTACATGTGGGGAATTTTTTTTTAAAGATTAATATATTTCGTATATCCATGCTAATGTGGTATTAGCATTTGTATTAAGGACACCTGAGTGCCCCAGCTGAGGACAGATCCCTGTGGTGCCTGAAACTGAACACACCCAGGGGTTAGAAATCATATTAGTTCCTTCCTTAGATGTTCTCAGACAAATAAATAGAAGAAACACATATTCTCATTTTACAGTCGGGCAACTGAGGCATGAAGAAAACTGGGGCACGCAGAAAGAAATTAATCACTATTCACAGAGCCTGAAGTACACACCAGTGTTTCTCACTCTTACACCTAAGTGGTAAAGCTATTCTTTTTTTCTACTTCTAGAAAAGTCTAGTCTATATTTTCTTTGAGACTCTTTACATTTTGTTAGCTAAATACAAGTGACGGTGACTTCAGTCGTGATCCAAAAGAGTTCACATATTTTCCTTGCCATAAAGGGATGCTGCTGTTCATCAAGGCACATCTGTAGGGCACATCTATGTATTTTTCCCAGGCAATTCTCTTCCCACTGTGTGATGTCTCACTTCTGTCTTTATAACATATATAAACTATAAACTGGAGCTCTTTTCCTTAAACTGGTCATAATAATCTCTCCCCACATACAAAAAAAATAAAAAAAATCATGGCCATTTATTTGTAGAACTTGGCAAACAAGCTTCTATTTTCAAAAGAGGATGTCTACACTAGTGAAGAGTGAGTTCCCCCCACGAAGAATCTGGGTGTGTTCCTGGGCAAGACTTTGGCAGATATGGGAGAGGAGATGAAAACACTGCAGGAAGTGGGAACCTGTCACTGGCTGCTCCAACCAGCAGAGCAGTTTTATTGACAGATACATCCAAGTGCATATTTGTGCATGCTTGTGTGGAAACTGGGGACCCTGTCCAAGCCAACCTTAAAGGAAAATACAGCTGGATCCAGGGCACAGTGTCTCATTTCTAAGGATACTCTGCAGATTCCAAAAAAAGCAAAGCATAAGTTCTTCCCAGTGCCCATCTCACATTGCTGGAGAAATGAGAGATACACAAAAGTAGAGAAGTTGCAGATATGGACTAAAAATTATCTGAAAGAAGAAATCCACAGTAACTTCCATGGCCCTTTGATGAGGTCTCCAGGGAGCAGATGATCAGCAGAGATAACATTGTGAAACTGTACAGCATTTCCTCTGTCTGTGTTACATATTTAGCAATGTACCATCAGGACTGCAGAGGACAGCAGTATTTCTTGATTATACAATATCATGTATTTATTCAAACTCTTCTGTGGAAGACAGGAGCATAATACATTATAAAACTATTTATTTTTCTGCCACTTCCAATTTTTTTCTCCAGTCACTCCCAACTCATTGGTTTCAACATCCATGATACATGAACTTCCCTTCAGCTTTCATTCAGAGATATCCACTAGAGCTGAAAAACTGGAAAAGTTTGGCTACAGCAGCAGAAAAAGCACATTCAGACCTGCACCTGAACATTTTGTTGTAAAATTAAATTATTTTTTTCTGTAAAGGAGAAGAGCTTCCCTCCTCTTCAGCTTATCAAGAAAATTCTTAACATTGTTTTGCTGAATTACAGATCAACATGGGCTTTGGCTAGCTGAGGTTGTCTTACATAACCTGCTGCTGTTCAAATCACTGGACACAATCCCAAGACTTAGGTGGAAATTTGTGTCTTTCAGACAAATCTTCCTCCTCCTTATGCTGCCTTTCCCCCTTATTTATTGAACTGGTGACCAGAAAATGTCGGGAGCAGGGGAAAAGGCAACAGAAAAGAGATTCTTGACTGACCCAGCAGAGGAACAGACCTTCTGGCACTTTTCCAGCAGCCCTGACATCAAGGTTATTACAGAAATCCAATCACATGCTTTACAATTAGAGCTTGGGTTATCAAAATCACTGGCTTGTTTTTCACCACGTCTAAGGTGAAAGGTGACAGAAAACAGCAAACTAACAGAGGACTGGTAAGTACAATTGTCAAGCAAATGGGCAAAGCACAACAATTAAGAAATAACCATTGGGATTAGGGTTCTCAGCCCTACATAAGACCTCTGACAATGGTTTTGAAGCATGACTGACAGAGGATCATGACTGCACTGTTTGGAGCTTGGATCCTGTAAAGCCCCTCACTGGAGCCCTGACACAAAAGTAATTAAATAAATCATACAGAAAAATGGCACGTCCTTCAGACTTGGGGCCACAGACCCTGCTCATCTCTCCATGACAAACATGCAATGATGAGGGGAAAAGAAATATTAAGGAATTCCAGTACAGCCAACATTATAAAGCTCTAATTTCAGTGACAATTCTTCAGGCAAACACTGGAAAGAGTTAAAATGGCCCAGTAATTCCCCAGTCTTGTCTGTCTACTTTTTAATTCCATCACCTGCTGCCATCGAGAGAATCTCAGGTTAAATGATTTGATCGTGCCTGCTCTGTCCAGGGCCATGACACAGGGAGGCAGGAAGTTGCTGAGAATTTGAGTGGTGTCAGCACGGGGTGAGACCTCTGTGCTGCCCAGGGCCATTCCCTCACCCTGGGTCTTTACAGGAATTCAGGAGCTGGATGAGCTGGATGCCAGGGACACAAACTCAACCCACCAGGCAGCACAAAACAATGGGCAAACGCCTGCAAGGGTTGTGAACAATCTGAAGAGTGAAAGGAAGGTGCAGCCTCCCAAGACTGTGCTTAGTTTTGTTTATCACCAGCGATTAACCCTGCTCTAATTTACACCCTGCTAAGCACACCCGGGTCACAATCCGTTTGTGTGAGGAACAACACGGGATTCAAGATCCAACTCTTGTTTTTCATTCCTTTAAGCAACAGCTGACATAAAGTCTTGTTCCAGATTGTCTCTTAGCAGCCTGTGGAGGGATCATGTATTCTGGGCACCAAACCAGCATCAACACTCCCGGGTGGGGATGGATGGTGAGAGGAAAAAGACAAGTGGAGGTATGAGCATCTTGCCAAAACAAAACAGCAGAGCTTCCTGGCTTCTCCCCAGCCTCCACAATTTACTGTCCTTCTCAAAGGGAAGAGGAAACCCCAGCAAGGAGGATTCCTGCAGGCCCCTCACTGGGTTGTTCTGAATGCTGGGGAGGAGAGTGCCTGCCCTGGTTGTGCAGGAATGGGTGATTATATCACACAGCACAGCCAGTGGGCACATCCAGGGAATATGTTACTTAGGAAGTGAAGCAGTTGCAGTGAGCAGAAACTTGAACCATTTGCATCTACCTGGGAAGAAATAATACCTTTTTTTTCTGTGCAGAAGTACAAAAAGTACATGGCAACACAACAGAGACATGTTCTTAAGTAAACAAGTGTTTTAAAAAAAAGCTGTTGTAAGAATGCAATGGTTGGGCATTCAGGTTAATGCGTTTGCCAGGGTTTCTACAGCAACACAGTGAATTAAGCTTCAGTCATGATGAAATAGACTTCTGTTTTGACTATGTAGGAATTCAATTCACATGTCTTCCACTCTCCAGCTCACTCAGTCTCCTTGACTCTTTTCAGGGGAGAAAAGGAGAGTGAAGGAGGCACCACCCAGAGTCCATTCAGCCTGACAATGTGGCTGCTAAAGTGCACACGTGTGGACTGACCACTTCACTGTGCTTGCAGCACAAATGTTACCTCCTAAAGGTGAATCTGCTGCTGCTCAGCGAGCTTGGGAGATGCTGAGTGCTTCAGAGTCCCGTTGGCTTCAAAGGGAAATCCAGTATTTTCTACACCTCCACTCTGGGATTAAGACCTCTGAGAAGCAGTTCAAAACAGTATTGCAACCTACAGCTCACATTTAAAACTCTGAGCCTTTTTGTGCCTTTTTTTCAGGATGCTTTGGACATCCTCCTTTGCCTGCCCTCATGTGTTATGTAGAAGAAACATAACTGGTTTATTAATGCTAGCTCCAAAGTCACATACACATGCATAGACACACTCTCAGACAAATCCCTCTCTCTATTACAATAAATATCTCATAAAAAATTACATACCCTGAATATATTCAGCAGCAAAATAGCAGCTGTTGCATAGTTTGAGGGTTTTTTATTTTTAACTTATTAATATGCTGATCAGATTCTTGTAATCAGAAACAAGGGACATTAATCTCATAAAATATGTAAACTGTATTTTATCTGGGAAAAAAAGAAAGGGGAAAATGTCAAAGCTGTAGCTTCTTTCCTTTATTTTCTTTGCTTCATGAGGTGAGAAGACATCTGCAGGTGGAGTTGAAAGTGACTGCAGGTTACCACCACAGGCTCAGAGCAGAAGATGAGAGATCAAGTGATCACAGACAGCTTTTAGTGCACGGTTTAATTTTTGTCCTGATCAGTGGCTGCTTGGAGAGCAGTTCTGAGTCACAGTTCATGTGAGCAGAGCTGGTGGGTGCCTCTACACCCACCTCAGAAGAGCCATGTTTAGAAAAGGTATCTCTTGTAAACACAGACAAACAGAGATTCAGGTCAGCACCCACAAGGAGAGTGGGACCCTTTTTAGTGACTAAAATAAGTATTTTATAGCACCACTAAACAAGGAGAAGAGGGGCTGGCCTTCTCACTCGCTCCCATGACAGTTTCTTCAGAAGAGATGCCAAAGATTGCTAAGGAAAGGGGCAAAGGCAGGAGCCATGAATTGGCAGGGAAGAGATTCAGGGACTTTGGTATCAAATCTGAGGTGTTTTAAACAGACCTGATAGGGAACAAGAAGCTATTTGGTGGTTTCTGAAAATCTCAGCTTCCCCACAGCAAACTGAACAACATCAAAAACTTGGGGTAGCTATGTGTTTAGCCAGTGACCAATTTAGGAGAAAATAACCTGAAAATTCAGAACCAAACAAGGCAGAGGTGCATTTTGAAATTAGACTCAACAAATGTTGATATTTTATTGAGCTGAGGACACCGAGCTCTTTAGATGTTTTTACACTTTAATCAATATCCTTCCCTATGTTCATTAAAAACAGGAGTGAATGTTTCAGACCCATGAGCAGGGAGAGAGCAATGCAAAAGATACATGAGTTGGATCAGTTAAGTTGTTTTCTAGTGATGAAACACAATTAAAAATAATTGGGTATTCTCAGGCTTGCCATACATCTCTTCAGAGGGAACAGCACTCTGGCCATCTCATAGCCACCAAAAGATACCTTCACATTGATGATTGTATCAAATCTGGTTTATCCTGGCCCAGCAGGATTTGTCATCTGACCTTCCATGAGCAGATCCAGTCACATGAAGTTAAATCTACTGAGGCCAGTCCAGTTATATGCACAAAAAAACAGAAAAACCTTTCCAGAAGCTTGGAGACAATAAGGTATTGCTTCCAATTTATTTATTTATTTATCTATTTATTTATTTATTTATTTATTTATTTATATATATATATATTTATATTTATATTTATATTTATATTTATATTTATATTTATATTTATATATTTTTATCTATTTATAAATTTTTATCTATTTACATATTATAATATATATATATAAAGTAATATATAATTACAACCTTATAGGAAAACATGAGTTGGTGAAGCTAACAACTAAAATTTTGCTTTGAGTTTTCCAAATTAAGGGCGTCTACAGCTGCAGCTTTTTTATTTGTTTCCACCACTAACCTGCCATAAATTAATTGCAAACTGTGTTTTAGATATCAAATGCATACCTGAGTCTGAATGTAAATTTTATGTCTGGAGGAAACTTCTGGTTTAATATCCCTGCACAAGAGGAAAACTTTGAGAAAGATGCCCCACGAGCCATGAATTCTGTCTGAAATAAGGAAACATTTTTGCCTGGGTTTTTCTTTTTTTTTTTTTTTTTCTTGTTGTTGTTGTTGTTGTTTTTTGGCAGGGTGTTTGCAGTGCTGTATTAAGTACCTACCTACCCTTAACACCCTGAAACAGATAGATTTAGGATTTGTTAGAAGCCAGATGAACACGTGGGGTAAAACACCTGTGCAAAACCTGTGTCCTGCCTCTTTCCTGGCTGTCAAAAGTGGGGACAAGGGATTGTGTTTGCCTTTGGTGGGTTCTGCCATCCTTATGTTCTGGGGTGTGGATGCAAATTGTGCCTCGTGGTGCAGCTGAGAGAGGAGCTTAACAGAAGGTAGAACCAGTGCCCCTGAGGACAGCCAAAGATGCAGAGGCAGCCCTGGGCTGTTCCACAGGCAACAAGAACAACAGCTTCTGTAGTCAAATAACAGCTCAGGCAACAGGTTCTCACCTGCACCTGCTGCAGTCAAAATGTGCCAGTTTCATCACTGAGTGCCCCACAGTGACCTCCTACCTTTCTCTGAACCAGAACTGTAGCCACAGGAAGAAATAACTAAAGGATTAAGAAAATTTTAACTGGATTTTCTCTCTCTCTCTCTCTCTTTTTTTTTTTTTTTTTTTTTTTTGGTTCATTTCTGTAGAATATGTTTTATATCTGATAACCTTTCTGGACAGATCATTTATGATCCATGGTCACTGAAATGAAAATCAGAGGACACTTAAATGTTCCGTTTGCATATTGGCTGTTTCTTTGTCCTTATTTCACCTTTGTCCTGGTGAAATTTGTAGTATGTAATGTCAACACTGACCCCAGAAATAAAATGCTCTTTGGGAAAAAAATCTTTGGGAAAACCCTGGTAGCTCAGCAAGTAAAGGCAGTCACGGGACAGTAAGAGGCATTTAGCCTCAGACCTTGGGCTGCCACTTGCTACTTTTACTCTGATGAGCTCCAGAGTTCCTGCATGAGATATGACAGCAGCTGAATAATTCCAGTCCAGGTATTGGAACGTCTGCAGCCTCTGAGCTTTCGAGCTCTACAAAGATGCTAAAACCTTGCTCAGAAAGATTGAGAACTAGAAAAAATGCAGTGCTTACTGATAAGGCAGATAAGGGCAGTCAGACCCACCAAACAATCTGACAGAAGTTACTGATGACCCGTGGAAACAAAGCACTGGAACCAGCATAAGATGATTGCAGGAATGATGACCTCAGAGTGAGAAGAGTGATCTTCCTGTACAGACATTTCATAAACTGATGTCCAAACAGCAACTTTGAAAACATTTTCAGACATCAGCTAGAAAAAAAAAAGGGGGGGTTGGCAAGGAAGTTAGATTTAAAGGAGGTGGGAAGCAACCTAGAAATACATTATTTGTGAATCAGACTAGACAAGTGGACACTGAGCTCTTATTTTCTGAGTGCCAGCAGGAAAAAGAAGGAAGGAAGGAAACAACAACTATAGAAATATCATTCATGTATTCCTGGCTGAAGTAATTTCCAGGCCATTTGTCTGCTTTGCTGTTGGAACTGCCTTGGTCCACAGCAGAAAAGTGGTTTACAAGGTGTTTGCAGGCCCTGCAAAATCTGATGATCATGAGAAGCAAATTAAAGTGCAGAATTTCACAAAACTGAAGCAGTACCAAGTTCCTCAAAGGTACTCAAGCGCTAAGTGGAGAAGACACAAACTTTAGTGTCCAGGAGAGAGGTCCAGGTCACAGAGTCTGACAAATGACAAAAAATTTTTGCACAGCTACAGGAAGAAATCACATTCCTATTGCCTCAAAGAATGCAACAAATGGGACATTAAAAAACTAAACTGTATTACAGTGTTCTTTGCACATCCTGTGCAAGCTGCTCACCTTTATCTTCACCAAAGACCTTGATGAAGATATAAAATGTTTAAAATAATCTCCTGCGTTCTGTGCTTGAAATAAAAGATACTAATCAGCCCAGCAGGCTTCAGCAAGGAAAGATGGGACTCTTGAATCAGACTCATAAGAGTGACTAACTTTAATAACATGGCACAGCACTCTCCCTTGGGTTTGTTGCATACACAAAAGATATCTCCTTGTCTTTTTTGAAGTGCCATGCTTTTATACCACGTCAGGAGAGCAAAGGACTTTTCACAAGTTTTTGTTTTGTTTTGTTTTAATTTGGACAAACACGGAATCTTTCCCTCAGATCCTTCAGAAGCTGCAGAAGTTAACATGCCATCTGGATGTCCCTGAAGTGTAACAACAGAAACTGAGCGGCTGCTGTTATCAGCCTTCTGCACCACAAAGGCAAAACTCAGACTTTGGACTCCAAGATAAGATAAAATAAAATAAGATAAAATAAGAAATAAAATAAAATAACAAAATATTTATTCTTACTCTTAAGACATTCCAGTCGTAAGGAAGGGCAGTCAGAGGTATTTTGAGAGGCAAACCTAACCTGCTGGGTCAGAAGTTGTGAGTGGACAGCTAGTGCCAAAGACATTGGAAAGGAAAGGAATGGCTGTGTCTGCAGAGCCCAAAGCTCTGTCCAGGCTCACAAAATGTCTGTGCCTGTGCTGATCACACCACTGTGGATTCATGTGTCTGCTACAGATTCACAACTGCATCAAGCTGTAGCAGCTGTAGATGTATACAACCAGAAGGGCTGAGGAGGAGGTGAGTGTGAGCCTGCTCCTCAGAGATTTTAATAGGGAAAAAATCCATCTTGATGTTGGAAAAATAAAGCTAAAGACATCACTATCAGAGGCAATAATGTGACCTCCCTTAACAGGCATTTTTAACCCACAGAACATCTCATCCTCAGATAGACATCTCAAGTAGGTCAGTGGCTTGTGCCCTAGAAAGATTTATTCCTTTCCATCGCCTATAAAAAGCAACCCAGATGATTAGCTCAGATTTAGATATCTAGATTTAAGTGAGCTAAGATGCTTTCATCATAAGAAGATACGATTATTTGCTTTGTTATTTAAACAAGGAATAAAAACATTATGCTTGTGCGAAGAATCACTTTCTGCCTGGCAAACAATTGTGGTGTTGGAATGCAGAAGGATGGTTTCCTTAGGCACACAGAGATTGCAGATAACACAGCTGTAATTCAATGAGGGGCACCACATCTGAACAAAGCCTTCAGGCATAAGTAGTGCTAAAAAGCAGCACTAGAACTTACTACCCAAATTGCACCAAAACCTGACATTTTGGTCACACTGACTCTGCATGAATAAAGGGTTCTAGACACAGAAAAATTGTCCCTTAGCAAGGGGTGTAACTTCAGACCTCTGACTGCTGTAATTTGCTGCATCTCCAGCGACTCCAGCAAGACTGTGCCAAATTACCCTGCAATGGATCTGCCCATTCCTGCCAAACTGGGGTGCTCAGCTAATTATCAGAGCACCCACCTTGCTTTACATCCCAGGTACAGCTGCAGTGGCCTGAGAGTCCATTCCTCCACAGAAATTCTCTTGCAGCCTCGACAGCAACAAACACCTTTGGCTGCTCAAATACTCCAGCTGCTCCACTGGCAAATACTCCCTCGTTTCTGTAATTATTTCATGCTTTAAAAAAACTTTTATTTGATTGGGTGTTTTGTTTGCAGTGTTGTCTAATGAACAGCAGAGGATGCACAAAGAATACGTGGACAGAAGAGTAGGAGGTGCCAGGTACCCTACGGGGCACAGCTTCTGTGCAAAGCCAGGGTTTCCAACACCTTGCTCACCAGAGGCACAGGGAAATTCCGGCTGCTGCTCCAGGTTCAAACACTTCCCAGTGGGGTGGACAGACACTAAACAGCAACTCCTTTCCATGACTGAGTCCTTTATATCATTTCATCTGTGTTAATTGTGCTCCTCGTCATCCGTGCGATCTCCTGAATGCAGGCAGATTTTCTCTTAACACAAAATCTGCCTCATGCAAAAAATAACACACCCTCTTTTTTCTTAATTTTGTGGGTGTTTGAAGTAGGCAGGGAACTTGTCTTATTAGTCAGTCATTGGTTGTCATCTCTCTGATTACAGATTGAAATATTAAATTCAGGGGGTTTCACCAGGATAAAAAAAAAAAGCACAAACAGATGAAATACCAGCATGACTTTGTTCAACTTCATGCTAGTGAGTTAGCAAAGAAGCTGTCCAAAGTGATAACTTGGTGAACCTGAAAACAAGGGATCACAAAAACTTATGGGTTAAATAACCAGGCAGGAAAAACCACTCATCTAATTGGAACCTTGGCCACTCCCAGGTGTGTCTATGTTTAAAAGGGCAATTAATTGGTTTCCTGTGTTTGGCAGCAGTGAGGAGGCCAGCAAGGAGGTCCTAAAAGAAAGTAGTATCATGAATTACCATGGGGAAAGCTGCAGCTTGTTGCTTATTCAAAAATTGGTCATGAATAGCCTACAACTTCAGGTTTAGAAAACTTTTTTTTTTTCCACTTTGGATGTAATTTCTACCTTAGCATATGGATGTGAAATCTGGAAATCCATCAGAAGTAAAGGCAAGTGTCTAAACACCTTCAAATGCAAATTGCTAGCAAAATACTTGATATTACAAGGAATTAATTTATGAAAAATGCCGAGATGCCTCAGACAATCAGTCTTAAAAATTATCAAGTAAGAAAATAGAACTATCTGGAGTATGAGCTAATAATTAAATCAGAGCATCTGCCATTGCAAGTGTGTTATGAAATGCTGTGAAAAGGCACATACAAAGGGGTTTAACTGGCAAAATTGTCAGAACTTCACAGCACAGAGGCTTTGGAAATTGCATCCCATTGCTGAAGTAACTGACTAAATGAACTTTAAGACACAACTTATGTTTCTCATGGCAGGAAGGATCCAGATTCAAACTGTGGAATAAAAAAACCCCAGAATCTCCTGAACAGACCAAGTTTGTAAAGACTTACAACAGATACACAGAGAGAAAAGTCTTAGAAAATTTTTCTCACCAGGCTTACTGGCAAACTTGAGGGTGAGATATGTTCCCAGAAACATTGATCAGCTCACAAGTCAGTTGTGAACAGAAAAGCAGCAAAACCTGTTATTTGCAATGCATTTTTAAAATTTATTTCTAATGCCTACTTTTTTTTGCAAATTATATTATCTGCCCGTTAATTGAATAATAGACATTGTTTTTAATATTCTGGGTTTTTTCTTTAAAAAAAAGTCAACAAAACCAGAAATTTTATATATAGCAGAGGTTTAAAAAAAAAAACCAAAACACAACTTATTGTTCTGATCTGGAATGGCAATTAAAGTAAAAATCAATTACATTTCTTCTAAATGGATCACAGATGTTAATGTTTTTGTTTTGGAACAGATACTACTATATAATTGGTTGTACTGAAAATGCTAAATAATCTAACCTTTCCCTCCCTTCCTAATAAGGAGTGTGAATACTTCTCTTTTTTAATTAATGTTGAAAATATTGAGATTTATACAGGCAGACTTGACAGCCTTTTCTTGTTTACTTGGACTGTGAGGTATATTTTTATGTATACCTCTGTATGTAAAGCAATTTGTTATATTTTTTTTACTAAATCTGTTTTATTAGGCATGGATCAGACACTGGTAATGTCAGAAGACCTATTCTCTTGCCACTTAAAGTTGTGTAAATTTGAAATAGTCATTGAAATAGGCAGTCACAGAGATGTAAAAACTGCAAGAGGAGAGAAAGGTCCAGGGTGTTTGAAATATCTGAAGCACATGAGTAAAATCACTCCTGCCAGTTCAACAACTCCAGATCAGCCACGACAATTAGGCTGGAATTGCATTTTCCTCCTGCAGCTTTGTATTGGTTTTTCATTGGCAATATGTTTCACCCACATCATTTGTTCCTTTATAAGTGCATTTTGTCACTGCCAACTGTCAGGGGGTCTGCACTGCAAAATTCAGACCCAGATCCCAATTCAGCTCGTGTTCCATTCTGCCCTGAATGAGACTTCTGGCTTGGACCATCTTGTAATTGAGAGCAAACCACAGCATGTGGATTTGGACTCAGGTCCAGCCTCAGCTCCCATGGAGCCTGGAATTGTTCTGATTCCAGGGTTTGGTTCCAGGCTTCTTGTAATTTGGGCTATTTAATATCCACTAACCCTTTGGGGTTTTGGTTTGGTTTTGGGATTTTTTGGGTTTTTTTGTTTGTTTTGGTTTTTTGTTTGTTGGTTGGTTTTTTGGGGGGGTTTTTTGTTTTGTTTTTGGGGTTTTTTTTTTTTGTTGTTGTTTTTTGACTTTTTGGGGTTTTTTTGGGTTTTTTTGTTTTGTTTTTGTTTTTTGGGGGTTTTTTTGTTTTGTTTGGGGTTTTGGGGGGTTTTTGTTTTTTTTTTTTTTTCTTTTTGGGTTTTTTGTTGTTGTTTTTTTGTTTTGTTTTGTTTGTTTGTTTGTTTGTTTGTTTGTTTGTTTTTTGGGTTTTTTTTGGGTTTTCTTTGTGTATGTGTGCCATCCCAGGAAAAAAAAAAAAAAGATAAAAAAAGAAAAATAAAAAGAAAAGAGCAAAACAAATAGGGGGAATTTAACAATTCTTTGCATATTTTTCCCCCAACATCAGCAGATGTAGGGAAATGACAGATTAAAATATATATATATATATATATATATATATATATAAACAAAAAGAAGGAAAAAAAAGTGTGTGGGAAACAGCTGCAAAGTGATGTTTAAGCACACAGGACCAAACAAAGGCAGCCAGCGCTGCTGTGAAGAGCCAGCTTCCATCCTTCTGGACGGCGAGGCTCTTCCTGAAGCCATCCGGGACAAAGGAGCATCCCGAGGATGCTCGCAGCCTCTCCGACCTGCCCCGGAGATGCGCTCCAGGGGCTGGGAAGGAGGGAAGGAGAGGGAAGGAGAGGGAATTCCCGCCGCGGTCACGCCTGCCTGGAGAAGGAGGAGGACGGGAGCCGGTCACAAAGGATTTCCTGCCCACAAGCAGGGCTTTGTGCTCTTTGTGAGGTGCGCTGATCCCGCTCCGCTCCCGCTGGAAGCGGCTCCTCCCGCAGATCCAGGGAGATGGTGGCGAGGTGAACCAGGGAAGAGCTGCCAGGACAATTAAAGCGCCAGGGAGCGCGTCTGGTGGCTTAAATAAATCAAGGTTTTCTCTGTGGAGAGGCTCGTAAAGAGGGGATGAATTAATTAGAGATTACAACCAACTATGAGGGATAAAAATTTGGTAATCGAGGGAGGTTTTGGTCTAAAGACAAAGAGATGTTGAGGCTTAACGTCTACTGAAGATGAAGGTAAAACAATTAAACAAATTAGAGGAATAAAAAAATTTAAAAAATTAAAAAAGCAGGAGAGGTAACTGCTAGGCAAACACACCAAACTGAGATTTAAAGATTTGCACTGAATTTTCTCCATAAATTCAAGAGTTTTTTCCCTTAGAATACAGGCTGCAGGTTAAGCAGGAATTAATTTTAGCAAGTTCAACCACATACACTGCAAAAAGAGTTGGAATAAAAGATCAAAACAGGCCTTCCTAGCTTTGTAAATAAGGAGTCCAATAATAAGCAGCTAAGCTCACATTCCAGGCTCCTGAGGACACATTGCAGGCAGGAACGTGACATGACTTTCCAAAGGCTGCATGACAAATCTGTGCCCAGACCTGAAGAGAGACCCCAGGATTCCCGACAGGAATGCTCTTTGTCCTTGCTGTGTTTCCATCCTGCCCTTTCTTTCTTTAAAGAGCTTATCCCCTTCCTGTCCCTCTCTCTTCCTCCTTTCCTCTCTGTTTGGCACCACGTCCACTCCTGCCTGGTGTCTTCTCCGTCCCTCCTCCCCCTTTCTCCCATTTTTCTGCGGAGCCTCTGGAGCTCTGCCCCGACATCTCCTGCAGAAGGACTGGGCTGGTGCACACCCAAGCTCCTGGACACGTTTTCTGGGAGACACCCACGGCTGATAAAGATCAGGCAAAGGAGGTTTGAGGAAAAAAGGAGGTTGTTACTGGTCTGAATGTCATAGATTGTGGCCAAGTGGCCACAAAGAGGGTGAGGGCTGCAGTCCCTCCTCACCAGCAGCCAAGATCAGCCTTGGCAACAG
Source organism: Passer domesticus (assembly GCF_036417665.1). Classification (NCBI taxonomy): domain Eukaryota; kingdom Metazoa; phylum Chordata; class Aves; order Passeriformes; family Passeridae; genus Passer; species Passer domesticus. The sequence continues at coordinate 77,841,450 of NC_087512.1, read as the reverse complement.
CAGGGTGGAGCTGCCACTCCAGAAAAGGGACACAAAGAAGTGTCCTGGCCATGAGCAAGCCCTTAAATCCTCCTCAGTGACCTGCCTGGCTCCCACAGAGTGCTCTCCATCAGCACACGAAGAGCCATCCCACCACTGACACCACCCCAATCATTTTACTGCCATCCCACCACAGGGAATGAGCGCATGGAAATGAGCCCACAAGCAGCTTCAGCGTTGGCCCTCTTAATTTTCCCAGTTTCTTCTCACCATAACACACGCATCTAAAATCTCAGCCTTGTCTATTCCTTTAAACAGTCACTTTTCCTCTATTTCCAAACCCTCAGATCAGTTCTGTTCAAAAGAAGAACATATTAATAGCAACCTCTGTATTCCCTCTAGGATACTCTCAAGTCTTACTGTGTTTTTAATCTTTGCAGAGCCCAAAAAACCAACCACATCAGGTGATGTGAATGCCAGAGTTTTTTTCATTTCTTTATGGACGTGACTAGTTAGGAGTTCTGCAAAGATTAAAAACACCATTCAATAAAACTGTAGATTTGAAGAAGGTGCATCATGATATGATTAACAGGGGATTCAAAAGAGAAGATAAAAAGAATATTCCTGACATCCATAGAGTGGTAAAAATCTACAGAATAACTGGAGCAGCATTGACCTGCTCTTTAATAACAGCAAGAGATAAAACAACCTCATCAAAACTTGGAAGGCGTCAGAAGCAGAAAGATTAGGCTGAGATTTTTAGATTTCCAGACTGCAAAGAAAAAGAGTGTGTTTAGTTGGTCTGGAATAAGTAAAACTGTAAGAATGGAAAGCAGAACAATGTGTTTTGACCATAGGCTGCAGGCTGGTGGTCAGGAGGAAGAGAGGAATTGAGTTTCTCATGTGGACTGGGAGAGCAAAAAAAAGTGTCTACAGCACATGACATTTAAAACTGCAAGCAGAGTGCCATGACTGGTGTGTCATCTGCATTCTCTAACTTCAGTTTTCTCAGTTTGCATTAAGGATACATTCAAAACTCACTTCTTTAGAGTTTTGTTTTCATCTTGCTCTTCAAGTGTGTTTTTCCCTTCCAGCACACAGTAAAAAGTGTTATATAACAGAATACTCTACCCTGGGAAAATATTTTTTGTTCTTGTTTGCAACTTTTCACTCTTTTCTGAAAAGTTATCCTCTTTTTGGGGTAAACACAGTGAAATAGAAAATGACAGGCAGAAGAGATGTTTATTATTGCACCTTTTGAGTAAGTCACAAGACAGTGCCATGGTCTTGGCCCACCACCACAGAGAGCATCTTGACCATTTGCTGTGACTCTTTGTAGGGTGACACATTATGAGACAATAAAGCTCATCAGTGGGTGATGATTCTGTTCCATGGCAACTTCCTGTGTTTGAAATCATCATTATTCTTCTGTGCTGTAGCACAAAGAAAACACTTTCATAAAAGCCTGTAAATGCCTGGTTTCAGGCATTTCTGTTACCTGGTGACTGGAATCCTTACCCAGAATTTTCCTTTTGTTTTTTTCCCCCCATTCCAGGTCACTCAAAATGAAGTGTTTGTTTTCCTCACTACAGTCAAAGCATAATCCTCTTCTCCCCACAATTTCACTCCAATTTTTTGTCCTAAGCACAAGCATTGTGCATAACAGCAAGTAGTTGCTTCCATCAGTCTCAACATCAAAACAAGAACCAAAACCCCAAATCTTGCTTTGCTGCAGATACACAGTTGACTCTCACTGAGAGAAGAAAAAATAGAGTTTTTTATAAAGATAACCCTATAAAGTTAAAATTTGTACAGATGACTGCTGACCTAAAACTACAAAACAAAAAAGAATCAGGCCAAATCAACTGTGAGCTGTTGAGTAAATCCACCACGAGGGTAACACAGATTGAGCACTGAGTTGCAATTCTGAGTCCAGCATGTGTTTTCTAAAATAGACTGGGATCTTTGAGACCACATTTGAGGGGGCTGGAGGGTGTTTTTCTGATTTTCCCATATGAACAAGAGACCCTGACATTCTTGGACACCCTGAGCATTGACTGCCACCATTCCTTGTTTTCATCTTACCTTTGCACATTCTGCGCCCTTAAGGAGAAAAACCTTCAATCAACACCAGCCCCACTGCAGCACATGGCTTCATCACTTCTGCAACACATTTAGCAAGGGGAATATTGCATGAACAGCAGGGTAAATTTATCTGTTGCAGGTGATGAGTGCTTCATTTTGGGTCAGACCCAAAACTGAAGGAGGAGGCAGCCACCCTATTCTTCACATAGTGCTTTTCCCCTGCACTGCCCTATCTTATCAACAAGACTCAAAGGCATGAAAGCTTAGAGCTTCATCTCTGTGGCCACACAGCACCACACTTGACTGTCCCAGACAGATTTTTGCTTTCCCAGCCCTCTGAGACTCCTGCAGTTGAATTACACAACGTCTTCTTGAGCAGCATCTGTGCAGCAGGAATCTTCAGCCCACAGAAAAGCTTGGGAGACAGACTGCTTCCTTACACGTGGTTGCTTTTGTCAGCACATAAATCAACCCCTGAGAGGCCTCAGCAAAGCAGTCCTGGTCCAGGGGAGGCTGCCTTGTTTGGAGAGGAGAAGCAACTGTTCTAAGCCTGGCTGAGGAAAACAGGGAGCTGGGAAAAAGTCCATGAACCCAGAACTTTACAGTTTTGAAAATCTCAAGGTGCTTTTTGTGATAGTGTAACTTCCTCAACAGACAATTCCACAGGAAATTGCAGAGCATTTTCAGGGTGTGTTATCCAACTACAAAAGATTGGCATCATGAGATGCAGAACATTGCAGACACAGCAGAAGGATCCCACAGGAGATTAGGGAGAAACTTGCAGTATCAGACAGTTCCTCGTGGGCATACACATGGGATTTTAAAGGGACTTTTGCTACTGCTTCTGCTGCAGAAAAATTATATTTTTGCACGTCTCCAGGGGATTACAAAACATTTCTGATTCTCAGAAACATTCAAGGGTTCCTTACCATATCTCTGTCTTATTGGATCAAAACAATAAGAGAAGATCTCTAGCAGATGCCTGTGGAAGAGAAACCAATTGTAGCAGGAAAAAAGATGCCTGGTGAAGTTCTGGAGGTCAAACTGCATGCACAGCACCCATGTGAAATTTCAGCTGTCCCCTTTCTGAAAAGCAGCTGCTTCTCTGAGCCTGCAGAGCCCAGCAGGAGTCCCTGCTTTCCATCAGTCATCATGGAGCAAACTCTTGGCATAGAGCTGGGAGACTTCCTCTCCCAGACAGAGCAGAAACAGACTCTTGTCTTCACATCTTCCAACCATTTAGAGCTTCTTTAAAAAATAAAAAAACAAACCTCCTTGACAGCTATTTCTCTATAAAAATCAAATCATCTCAGACTCTATCAAAGATGCTTGAAAGGTCTTTGGCATGCACAAAACTGATTTCAGTATTTTCCTCTTAGTTTCTCAGCAACTGATCTAGCAGCACCTTCAAGTGGATCAGCCTCAACTGTTGTCAGCTTGCAGCATCCCAGTTTGCATGCCTTATTAAACTGCTTGAAATTCCAAGGTACTGAGTGCCTGGGACTCCAGTGGAATTTGGTGAGATCTGTGGTTGCTTCCTCACCTCAGAAAAGCCAGGCCCACAGGACTTCTTTTGAGGATGTCAGTTGCTGTCCTGGCTTCCCCTATTACTTCCAAACAAGCAGCTATCACTCCCTGTGCTGGTAGGTTTGGCTTTTGAGTATTGAGTGTCCTGGTTGAAGACATCAATTTTAGTCCAACTTCATCAGTTTAAAGGGGACAGGGATTATATTACCCTGCAATTCCCTCTTAACTTTGTTCTATTTGACATCAAATATGAATTATTGACAGAATCACCCCAATCTGTCACATTTGATGAGACACACGTACCATGGAATACATTAAATGGAGAATAGAATTTTAGAAGCACATGCAAGAGAAGCTGAGAGAGAATTAATTTCTAATTCAGTGCATGAAACAAACAACAACAACGAAGAACATTATAAAGCTTCGTGACCTAACAGTAGCACAGGAAATGAAAGGTTTCAGTGAAAGCTAAAAGGGCAAACTACAGTCCCTTGTAAAAAAAAACAGCTGAAAAACAGACATGCACACAAATACACACATAAAGTTCAACTAGCAAATTTGATTTAAGGACTAGATTCTAAGGTTTTTAGTTGTGTTGAATGGTACCTTTCCACCAATGAATGATCCCTTTGAACCAACAGGACTACTTGTGGAACAAGGTGCCATTCAGCTCAGGAGTAAAGTGAGAGGAATCAGAATCCATCCCAAAGTTAAAAGAAAACAGGAAATTCCATCTCTCACAGTAGTCAACATGAAAAAAGAGTCAGGACTCCCCAGTGCTTCCTGCACTGAGATATTCCAGCCATCCCCACACACCAGCCTCCAGTATCCCACACAATTGTTAACAAAATTCTCCACTGGGGCATACTTGTATTTGCATATGGGTGTTGTTTAGTGAACTCAGCAGAAATCAGGGACTCCTGTGGCAGGAATGCAGCCCTGGATCCTCCAAGTAGGTTATGATGCACAGCAGAGCCAGCCAAATATGTGCACAGGAGAGAACCCTGAAATTTCATCTGAACAGGTTACCAACGCCACTGCTGCTCCTTCTTCCCTGCTAACAGAGCCAGTGAAAGTTTTTACAAGTACAGTGTGTTGTTCTCTGCTATCTCAGCTGCATTGTTTGGAAACTTTCTGTCCCTCCTGAACATAGCTTCTGGCTCTTTCTCACCAATCCCACACAGACTTTATTTGAATGAGGAGGGAAAATAACTAAAAAAAAACCAAACAAAACATAATAACCATCCCTGCCCTTCATTTGAATTTCTCAGCCCATGAAGTTTCAGGTACACTTTATAAAAGGTGGTAACCTTTTAAAGTTAGATTTGCCCTCTCTTCCTATGCAGTCAAAAAGACCTGAAAAATCTTTACCTCAGGACTAACTAAATTGCACCCATTAATGAGATCTGTAAGGTACACACATAATCGACTGGTCATTTTGCCCTGTTTTCTGATCAGGATAATGAGTACATCTCCTTTCTGTGGCTTTTCTCAACACTCTCCAAATGTGTAATATCACAAATAAAAGGGATATGAATTTCTGTTGCTTAACTGGATAAGACTAATAAGCATGTGAGCTAAATGTGCAGTGGAAATTACATATCCAATAATAAATTAGGTCAAATAACAAAAGAAAACCACTATCTGAAGCTTAAAAGATCTTTATTTGTGTCAGAATTTTGACCACTATTGTGCTTGTGCATAGGTAAGTACAATTTCAGGCATACATTATGTTGAAACAAGTATTGATTGCCATTTTATCTTCTGGTTGCAATGTTCTTCATTCAAAATTTTCCTCAGACCAAATTGCTTACCAAAAAAAAAATCAGTGAAAAAACAAAATTGCTTGCCTATTCTTTCTGGAGACACACTGATAGGAGTAACACACAGCAAATACATTAAAAGACTGGCTTATAAAATATGGATTGATTTTCTCCAGGTCCTCAAAACACCTGCAAAAATTCCTGGCTGAGGTAAGGTTAAGGTTTAGAACTGCTGGGTATTGAGCAATTCATGCTACAAGTTTTCATCTTCTTGTCCCAACCTCCAGCAAAGGAAAACAAACATCAGCAAGGTGGCCTTGAGATGTTCTTAAAAAGGCAGAAGACCTGCTCCACGTAGAAGAGACCTATTTCAAGGTGAACCTTGGGAATAAGATGAGAAAGGGTCATTTATTCATAGCTCTTTCCAGAGGGTGCCATAAAAGAGGTCTTTAGAGTCAGCTTCAATCAGCTGTGAACAGTAGTTTCCTCCACAAAAAGCCTGGCTCCCACATTTTCACACCACATTGTGTAACTTGAACTTATATTTAATTCATTTTTCCCTTCAGACTTCAGAGTATTTAGCCATCTGTGACATCATTACACCAGCTACCAGATTCCCTTCGCTGCTAGGAAGGCTGACAATTCAATAAAGTCTAATTGACGACCTTTTTAAAAGGGCCCAGATTAAGAGTAATTAGCACACAAATGAGTAACACTCAGCATTCCGGTGATGCACTGATTTGATCAAATTCAGCATACCTTAGGGGAGATATACTGAGCAGCAGTATGAGGAATGATCAGATTTATTGCAAGAAAAACACACAACAGACATTTTTTATTTATATGCTCACAAGTCCATATTAATTGAAGATTAGCCTCAGAAAAGGAAAAAAAAAAAGGAAAGAAAAAGAAAAAAAAAGGGAAGGTATTGTGGAAAATCAAGAAGTCCTTTAATTAATGATGATCTAGAAAGTAAAGAAAACATTCACAGAGTTAAGTGTCAAGACAGAAGAGTGACTGAGTAAAAAAGATAGGTTATGGAGAATAGAATATTTATAGAGAAACTCTACACTTAAAGTATTTACCAAGAGCCCCAGCCATGGGTATCTCTGTGTCTATGCACACACTAAGACACACATTTGCCTTTTATCATGTCTTCCTGATGGGATCTGAATAGCCAGGCAGATAGTGGGGCTTGTAAGGAGAGCAGCTGCCTACCCTCAAAAAGAGAAAGGGATCGCCAAAGAATTCATGCTGATCTTCAGTCAGAAGTCATAGACAAGCAAGGAAGACATCCCAGCACACCTTAAACACATGTGCTGAGAATATTTAACAAGAAGAGTGGTGAAATCCCTTCATCCTGGTGGAGTTTTGCTCCAAGATTGGGTGGGAAGTGTGCAGCACAGGGGTGCTGTTGCATTCTAGTCCCACATTAAGGTCCCTGTGCTCCACATCACCAGGAATGGAACCTTTCCACTGTGGAAACAACACTGCCAGCATGGTGCAGATCCTTGTCCACCTGCCTCACAGGACCTCTTGGACCCTGATTGAGGCAGCACAGTGAAAACACGTCCTGCCTTTGCCCCTCCACCACTGCAGGCCAGTGGGAGAAGGAGAGGAGTGCTGTGAGTTCCACCACCTCTCCCACGCAGCGCAAGCAGGACCCAGAGCACAGCAAAGCAGGGAGACAGAGAACAGAAGCATCACATAGCAGGGAGCTGCCAGCCTGCTGGCCCCAAAATAGACGTGCTACCTGAAGTGTTAATACAGGCCTCACTCGTCAGATATCTCAGCATTTCTCCTCGGTGCCAGGAGACTGAACCCCTGCGACATCCCAGCGGGGTGTGGAGGAGGGAGGGCTGAACCTCATCCTACAGGATTCAGATTCAGAGCCTTGCCTAAGGTGGGAGTGCCAGCCCACTAAACTGTTGACTCCACATTATGTTGCAGCTTTACAACTCTCATTATTTGGTCTTATGCTGAAAATTCAGGCGCATTATTAATGTAATTTGTTTCAAACAACACCAGCTGGTTGTGATGAAGCTCTCATTAAAATTTATCACCATGATAGTGTATAAATATATACATGTATATATTTATATATGTATCACAGGTGGGCCATACCTCTCCACAAAGTCTGCTGTTGCAGATAATTCAGTGAATGTAACAAAATTAAGTAATGCTGGTAAGCAATAAACAATTTGAGTTTCTGCCCACTGGTGTTGTTTTTTTCTCCATGCATGACCTTGCAACATCTGCATGCATGTCCCCTCTTGTTTTTCGTGTTGCAGTAATTTTCCACAGCCAGAAATCTGCAGGAGACACCATCTCTCCACTCAGGGCTTGGGGAATGAGATCAGAGAAATGGAAACGGGCAGAGCCACACTGAGTCCCAGCTGAAGGGTGGCTGTACTCCTCCAGCCCCTCCAAAGTGCTTCCCTCTGGCACAACGCAGAGCTCAGCCTGAAAGCTTGAGCTGAGGGGTGAGACATTCAAACAAAGACTCAGTTTCAGCAAGATCCTTTTAGGTATTTTAAGTCCTTTTCAAAAATTGACTTAAACCCTCCTGTAGATAAGAACAGATCTTCCCTCTTAACCAGCACCACCCCTACAATTAAAGATGCACAAAGTCTGTGGTGGGTGTCCTCTATGCTGCCTGACCAGCTGATTGCCTAGAGGTTGCTCCTTCCTAGATGAGTTATTCTGTGAATACAGCACTAATTCTTTAAAAAAAAACCATAGAAATATGGTCAGGAATTGATCTTGCCTTAGACTGGGCTTTTTTCCTATCTGTCATGACACAACTTGTATGGTTGATAATTTTAGCATGGAGCAGGTTGTGGATATGTTTCAGATTGGGGCAAATGTTTTCCAGTGAGATGTCTCTAGCTGGTTGGGATGGAAAACAAGGACAGTGTTGTTTCATAGAGGGGGAAAGAGACATTAACTTTTGGCAACATTTCAGACTTTTTTTTTTTAATTTAAGTTTTTTTCCCCTTCTATAAAGCTCACTCAGCATTATCTCCATTACCAAGCAGTCATGTTTACTGAGATCTGCCAATTTAGTCCTGCCTATATTTAGATCCAGGAAGCTTTATTTTACTTTATGTTTAATAAGACCTTTTGCAAGTGGTAAGAAGAACCCACTTTGTTCCATACTACCACAAATCTTTCATTTGTGGTAGCTAATGAAAGCTCAGAAACTATTATATTACAGAAAACAGGGGTAAAAGTGGCTCTAAATATGGTTCTATCTTCTCACTGGCAAGTTAATGGCAGTATTACCAGTGACCTCCCAAAACCTTCTGCTACAAAATTCCGTCTCAAAAGTTATGTACTGTAGACCTCACCATAAATGTGAGTAGTGGTGCATCTTCCTATCAGTTCAACCATACTACAAGGGTCACTAACTATGAGTTTATTTTTCTTCACAGTATCAGTAAAGTCTCAAAATAGCCTTTTAGCAAGACTTTAGTGGTGTATAAAATATTGCTGGCACTTCAGTAGATCCTGGGGGGCTCAGTTTTGACAAACACTCAGTTGCAAAAGGTAATATGAGACTTTAAAAACATGATATGGACGTTAAAAACATGAACCAGCAAAAAATAGGGAAAATGAAGGTTGGTGACATTATTAACCTTGGCATGGATGTCTACAGCCATGAAGAATAGCATCACATGGATGCAGCCTTAGCATCCTGCATCAGCTTGGCTCCAGATGACCTGGATACCCCTGGATGCTTGGGAACACTCCCCACGCAGCCTGGACAAACCCCTCCCAAAGAGCTGAGAGCTGATCTCACTCCAACAAAGATACCCACATGCCAGCTCACCTGGCAAATAAATATCCCTTCCCTAAATGCATACATTTCTGCTCCTAAACCTCCACTTTTGGGAAAAAGTCTAGGTCCCAAATTTGGGAGCAAGTACATTCATCCCACCAACATCTGCAAAAAATATAACATCCCTGGTTCCTGCAGTTGGAAAGCTTTCACAGAGATACAAAGGAAAGAATCAGTTTCACAGCCAGGTAAGCACTTATTTACTGGTGAGCACAGCCTTGTAGCCTTTTAAGAAGGGTTTCACAAATTTATTTTGTGCAGGTATCATCACAAAGCCAAGCACATCAAGGAGAAGAGACATTCTGCTCTTTGAGTGTAGCATCCCCCACAATGCAGCTTGCAAATCCTGCAGTTAAACATGTTAGTTTAGATCAGTCATTTAAAAGTGGCTTTTTCCTCTCATAGACTTCACACAAAACAACACTTGATGACTAAGACTTCTGGCCTTACAGCCCTAAATGAAGATCTTACTTCTCACTAGGTATTTCAAGGTTATGTTTCAGGATGCACATGGCTCACACAGAAACAAGATGCAGAGGGTTTGCTGCATTCTGTCTAGGATGGTGCCATAAATAACACACCAGTTCAAAATCATGCCAATAAAACATCATAAAAGTACCATCCATTTTGTCTCATGTCTATCATTAAAAGAGAGAAAGCATGTTTATAAAGCTTCATTCTCTGTATATCTTCATCAAAAACAGAAAAAGGAAAAGAACAAAGTGTTTCTTAGAGCAGCATACAGCAGACGATATAAAAAAGGTTTGGGTTTTGGGGGTTTTTTAAGTTTTTTGGTCTTGATTTTGCACCAGCAACCAGCCCAGGAGAACGGACGTGCATGATTTCATGTTTGGATAGAAGGCAGGCCTGTCTGGCTTCATAATCTTTCATATAATTATGGAATGACTAGCAACCCTTCCCTCTGTTTCAAGGCAGACAGGTGAAAAGGGGAACAGAGGACTGTGTGATAAGTGAGCATAAATCCAAAAAAAGAAGTTTGCAGTGGAAAAGTGGGAGTCTGGGCAGAAATTTATATCCATGTATTTAATTCTTGCTTATCTTTTTCATGTGAGCTTTTCTCTTGACTGAGGAGTATGAATTACTGTAGAAATGTAAAAGTAGGAGTACCCTCCAGAGGACATCTGTTTCACATCACAGACAGATGTCTGTCTGACCCATTTTCAGGACTTGAAACAAGGATTCCAGAATATCCTCAGAAACGCTGTTCCAGTGCAGTATCATCCCCATAGCCAGAACATCTCTCTATCTGCTTTAGCTTATTCCATCCTTTTTATTTAATTTTTTCTTTTTTGCACCATTTTAAACAGGGAAAGCAGGCAAATGCCCTTTTCTTTACAAGACTTTTAATAATATTTTGCATACTGTAGATGCATTGTACTTTTTCCTAAGCAAAAAGTCCATACTCATTTAATTCAGCTTTTTCTCATAGAAATTGTTTTCTAGGCTTTGTTCTTTCTCTATCTAAAGGAGGATGATTTTCAAAATGTGCCATTACTGTTGGACACAGATGCAATATTCCTGGGTCAGGCTCTACCACTCAGGGCAGAACTAGATAATTATTTCCCAGTTATTCACAATATTGCTATTAATTCATACAATCGTGGAATTTACTCTTCACACATCTTCACATTTCTGGATTTCATTTTGCTTGTGTTCTGTGCTAAGCCTCTTTTATGAAAACCACTCTCCAACTAGTTGCTTCCCATTTAATACTTGTGCATCTGATTTTTCCTTCCCCAAAAGTAATACATTGCACTTGTCTGCCTTTATTGAATTTCATCCTATTGATTTCAGACACTTTCTTCAATTTATCAAGCCCATTTTGTATTCAAATCCTGTTCTGTTTGTAACCCCTCCTAGTTCAGTATCATATGCAATTTTTTGAAGTTTTCTACATATTCCATCATCAAAGCTGAAAATATTGAATAATACTGGACCTAAGACAGTCCTCTGTGGTATCTTATTTGATATGTTTTCCCAGTCTGACAACAAACCATTGATAACTGCGTTACTGATAAGCCAAATTTTTCAGTTTTGCACCCATCACATAATAACTTCATCTAAACCATATTTCTCCTGTTTACTTATGAAAATGTCATGTGGATGTGTGTCAAAAGCCTCGCTAAAGTCAAGATCTATCACATCTGCTTCTTCCTCCTTATCCACTGGGCCAGTTACTCTGTCAAAGAAGGAAATGAGATTGCTTTGATGTGATTTGTTCTTGACAAACCCAAGCCGGCTGTTTCTTATCACCTTATTTTCCTCTAGGTGTTTACAAATTGATTGTTCAATAATTTGCTCCTGCATTTTTCTCAGTATCAAAGCCAGGCTGACTGGCCTGTGATTCCCTGGCTCTTCCTATTTCCCCTTTTCAAAGATAGGTTCTGTGTTTGCCTTTCTCCCATCCACCGGGACCTCACTCATCCTCCACGAGCTCTCAGAGATAATTGCTAATAGCTCAGAGATCACCTCAGCCAGTACCTGCAGTACTCCAGGGTGAATTTCACGAAGCCCTGCTGACTTGCATATATCTAACTTATCTGAGTATTCTTTAACCTCTGCACCTTTTCCCTGTATATTTAATGACTTGCTTCCCAGAGTGTGTTTCATGCTTTTAATGCTCAGAGGCAGCGATCCTAACAAGGCAGGTTTAATTTATTTTGGCTGGTGGAGCAGTCACTTTTCACTACATAATGTCAATAAAGAAGAGTGGCTACATTCACTAAATGGGTAGGAAAGATCCCTAAACCCAAAACACACGGTGTTTCAAAATGTGACTGCTGCTCTGCCTCTGGAGACTAAACACTCTGCGGACAGGGAAGTCCAATGGGATTTTAACACCTTCTCATGGCCCCAAAGACCCTTGCTCTGGTCAGGTCCAGTTGCAGCAGCTCAGAAAACCAGTAGCAGCTTTTTTACACTATCCAAGTGACATCCAGACATCAGCCATTCCCCCACCTGTTCTTCCCACACCTGGAAGTATTTACAGAACATGACACCCATTTATACAATCAAGCTTCATACAAAATGCAGTAAGCAAACCCAACAGGAGATGAAACAAAGATACATTGATCTAGAATTATACCTACTTCCTCAGATAAGGTTTCTTGGAGGTAGATTTAGCTACATGTTGGTTCTTAGCTATCGTCCTTCTGCTACAGCAGCTCTGTTCCTGTTTATAAAACAGTCCTTACCTCTGTCTCTCAAATTCACACTTGACATGCCTGCTGTACTTGCAATTAGGGCAGGAGAAGCCCATTGTTCATGTTTTCCCCTCTGTCTTCTCTGCAGAAGTATTTCTCACTGGGGACCTAAAAGACAAAATATTGATTTTTTTTTTTTTTCCTAAATGGCTTGTTCTTTTTTATTATGTTATCCGGGTGGTTTTAATTTCTTACTGCCTACTTTGATGTAGCAACCTAAAGAGAGCCACAGACGAAGTTCTAACCCTAAGGCCTTGAAACAAAAGATACAGCATCTTCCCTCTGTCCCTCAGAAACAGGAAAAAAAAATGGCTTAGTTGAAAGAAATCCACAGCAAGGAGGGTGTGAAGAAACCTTTACATTTCCTCACCTGTCGATTAACACAGAGGATGCACCCTGGATGCTGGAATGGCCTTTCTGACAGGCAGGAATCCATCTTTCAGACAGCAAAATTATTCTCACTTCAGCCCTGTGGTGAACTTCATGGCAGTCAATGCTGTGTGTGCCCGAGGGAGCCTCGGGGAAGCCACCAGGAAGCCACATGGGCACAAGATCACCACAAGGCTGGCAGCAGCAAACAAAGGAACTCTGAGCAAACACATTTCACAAGCGTGCAAGCATGTCATCCGTAACTCAAGCGGGGATTCCTTTAAAAATAAAATTCTCCCACTGCTTTTATACTCGAGGAAAGCATCACCAAGTTAAAGGCCTGCAAGTGGAAAATATTATAAGCTGCTTTATTTCAAGAGATAAATTTTGGGGAAGAAAAACTCGCAGAGGAGAAAAATAGTGGAAATAAGGAGTGATGCCATGGCGAGCTCTGTCTGTACTTCAAGCAGCAGTGGAGTTGGTCAGCCTGGACCTCAGGCAGGCTCCAGCCCACCCCACACCTAACAGGAGCAGAGGATGGAAATTCCATGGCCTCTCTGGGCAACCTGTTCCTGGTTCAGTCCACCATGCAAAGGACCAAATGTGCATTTTTTGCCTCAAAGCAACATCCTCTTTTGCAAGATGTGTGTCCACACCCTGTCAGCTTGAGCCTCCCAGGAGAGCCCAGCTGCTGGTACTCCTTGCCCAGGCATCTTTCTCCACATCCATCCTGTCCCAGCCATGGCACAGGAGCTTGCATTGCCCTTTGTCCAGCTTTCTGAGGTTGCCATCAGTCCATTTCTTCAGATGTCACCTGCTACAGGTCAGCTACAGCTTCTGCACTGGGGCCAGCCAGCAATGATCCTGCAGAGAGACTGGAATGCAACATGAGACCAATATGCCACAAAAAGAAAACAAGGTGGAAAAAAGGGCAGGACCAGGGGGTAAGTGGTAATGGATGATACAGAGACACACAAACAGCTTGTACATGGCACAACAACATAAAACTGTTAAAATCTCAGTCTTGCCAGTCCCTGGCCTGATACCACCAGAGCTGGTGAGAGTTACAAGTCTTTCAAGAGGAATCTTGGCAGGGAGAAAGCAATTTTAATGGCATTAAACTCTTCTCTCATTCCCACAATATTCATCCAGTCTAGGACTGCCTTTTACAAATAAGCATCCCTGGAGGAGCACTCTCTAAGATGTAATGATGCTGTAGAGAAAGGTTCATTTTTCTTAACTGTAAGACACTTCTTCTGCAGAAAGTAATAAACCCCAAAAATCTTAATTGCAGCCAAATATCACAGACATAAACCAACAGTAAGCTCCAAAGATGCTTTTGCATGAGGGAAAATGGGGTGGGAGAGAGCAAAAGAGAACATTCATATCTAGACCTTTATTTAAGTATCCTTTCCATTTACAAGGAGTGACGCTTGGAAGCCAAGCTGCAGACCAGGCCAAGTATAACTCCAGCAGGACTGAGAATGGTTGTAAATAAAGAAATTATGTTCAACTTCAGCACATATTAGTGATAAATAAAATTATTCATGCACTCTAGAAGCAGAGAGAGCAAGCTTATTACAAGGCACAAAAAAAAAGAGCACAATTGGACCAAAATATATTCTGCCATACAAACAGACAATCTGCTTTCTATCATTAGTTGCAAAAACAGACTTCCACTAACACCTTTGATATAAAAGAACAATAAATTCACAGCCCTTGAAATCATTCCCTCTCCTTTCTGTGACCAGAGAATTCTCAAAGTTTTCTGAAGCACTGGGACTGTAGTTCCTAACGAGGTATCTTCATCCTTTACTTACAGCACGTGCACCTCACCCTCTTCTCTGCAACTCCTAACACACTCTGTGAAGGTACAGTTTACAGAAAACCAAAAATATTCAGCAGTTAGCTCTTCTCATTCAACTGTTCTGGTGTGAGGCCTGTGCAGGTCTTCCCCCTGCTTATTCAGGAGGCTTTTTCATCTAATTCACCAGAACTCTGATAAATTCGCATTCATGTGCTGTGTTGAGGACTCTGGGCTGGCAGAATTTATATTTTGCTTAACAACTGCATTTTCTTCAAGGAGAAAAACGAAAACTAGTGAAATTATTCCTACATGTGTTATATTCTCCAAGGTGCATGTCAAGATATATTTTTCAGCACGTTACTTAGTCATGGCCTGGAAACCTGACCATGAACAGTAGGCAGTGTGGACCAAAGGGAAGGTCTTGGTTGCTGTCCACCTCTGAGAGAATGATTGTCTCAGAGAAAACTGAAGATTAGGAACATGCATTTCACATAAAAACTCATACAAGTAATAGGAGTACTAATAATAATTCATATGAGTAATACAAAAAGCCTGAGCTTATTCCAGACTTTGAATTCAAATGATAAAAAAATATGTTCCACACAATGGAGGGTCTGGCTGGAGAACCAAACTCATTTCTATCTCAAGCTCCTCTGATACTGACAAGGAGCATGTCTTTCTTTTGTCAGGGGGAAAGCAAGCTTGGCAGGCCAGCTGGTGACACGACTTTTTATGAAAATGAGAAGTTAGAAAGAATGGCTGCTTCCTGTGTTTATGCAGCAAGGTTGCCCCTTACCAAGCATGTCAGTCAGATGCCGGGCTTTTCTCCTTCTCTTCCTTCAGGTTTTTTAGCACTCTTCAAGCTCCTTTCTTTGTTCTATCAACATAGCAGGTGGTCCACGTTGGGCATCCAGTCAAATAAATTTATGAACCATCTGAAAAAGCACACCAGGGCTCAAGCAGAGTCTGTGTTGTTTGTTTGGGTTATTTTTAAGGGTATAGACAGTGGTCAGATCCCCAGCTGGTGTAACCCAGCCCTGCTTTACTGGCTTCAACACTACCAGGTTGCTTCTGGTCAGGTTCTCACTGCTGCAACTTGGCTGCCAGGGAAACACTGGGAGAAGACCTGACCTACCCACTACTTTGTGTGTGTTAAATGTTAACCGCCTCTTTACCCCTCCAGCAGAAGGAAAAGACAGTGCTACTTTCCCAGGGTGCCACCACAAGCAAGATGCTAAGGAGACTTCTAAAAATGTTCTCTGAACCACAGTGGGACAGGATTTGAAACAGAGAAGAGCAGAAAGCACTGAGATACATCTGCGAAACACAGGCTTTCACCTGTGCACTCAGCTGTTCTGAGGACGTGCAAAGGGCATGCTGTGTTTGCATACACTTTAAACCGGCATGTTTACAAGCTGGCTTGCAAACACTCCTTCTGAGAACTGCAGCTAGCAGAGGGAAATAAAATTAGAAAATAATTAGACCTATATTTGATGTTTTTCCCTTCATCTAAGCCCCCCTTCTGTTTCTTCGTAGATCATTCATGCTGAGGTGGTAAGTACACACAGAAGCATGGGGATAGAGATACAGATACAGATATAGACAAGATATAGATACAGATCATATAGACAGATATAGATACAGATAAATGATATAGATAAAAATAGATTAGATACAGATAGATGTAGAGAACAGATAGAAATAGATAGATAGATAGATAGATAGATAGATAGATAGATAGATAGATAGATAGATAGATATAGATGTGCACCTTTGTATTCCATTGCATTTTCCACATATGTTCCAACAACAAGACCTGTGTCCTGCTCTGACACCAGCTCAGACAGTTACAGACGGTCTTGCTAATGACCTCCCCAGAGTTTCTCCTGCATGCAGGTCTTCTTTCTTACCTCTCTGTCCTAAACAGCTTCCCTTCCTTTGATGCAATGCTAGTGGCTACAGCACATCCTTTGAGCGCTGCCAACACAAGGTTCAGCTTGTACCTCCCAGTCCCACTGCACCTTTAAGGAAATTCCTGAGTAAAGTGACTGATTTGTAAAGACAGACCTCCAAGTTCACATTTGGTTTAGGTGTAAAGCCCTCCATGTTTGCACCTAGAAGAATTAATCCTTGGAGGAAATGAGGGAACATTTCTTACATGATTTCTTTACCACGTGAGCAGACAACACCCGGTCACATCAGTTCTACACTGTAGAGATCAGATTAGCACCTGAGGATTGTCTTCAGACACCTTTAATATATGATTTATTTCAACTTAGAACTCTGTTTTCTCTTGAAGGTGGTTTCATCTGCTACCACTGACACCCTGGCACAAGTCCATCCTAGCCAGGTCTGCTATGAGAGAGCCTGTTCAACAGGCTTTGCACAACTTCATGGTCGATAAATAAAGAAGCAAGTGTTTGGCTACTCACAGCAATTTCCATGGCTCTGGGGCTCCTGACATGCTAGAGCTGATTGGTCAGTCACATTCCTGCCCTGGCTTAAGGGCAGGTGAGTGTAACCTCCTTCCATGCAATGTCTTGGAATGATGTCAAGTTTGAATGATTTCACATGAGCTTCAGAAGGTAAATCTCCTTCTATTTACTTAAACACACACACAGTGCCTGATGGAGAGCTCTTCTTTGTCAAAGAGAAATGTCTCTGCATTCTACCCTGCAAAGCAATAGAAAGAAAGACTATTCTCCTCACCTCTGATTGCTATCACCAGCTACTGTAATTTACAACCACAGGGCAATGAGAAATACAGGCTTGGAGCACTTGCTTGAATCATGTGGGAAGTCAGGCAACATTGGCCTTGCAATCTGTGATGCTATTCCAAATTGCATGTTAACCCCCACTCCTCTTTGATGACTTATCTTAGAAGAAAATAAAAAAGCAAGCTACAAGTGATGAATGACAAACAACAGATCACCCATCCAAGAGCTCTTTAAAGAAGAATCAGATAAAAAGGTGGAAGTGAGCTGGATAATGTTAGGGTCCTGTTTTCTACCCTGTTGTTTGATGTAGGATGGAGACAAATCTTCAAGCCAAAATGTTAAAGAGAAAGAAAGGTAACATTTTTAATGAACATGGACACCTCTTGTGAAAGCTCTCTGCACATCATTTGTGGGTTTTCTGCAATATTAATGACTTGATTGTTATAATCAGTGCTCCTGGCTATATTAACAACAAAGAGTAGAGTGAGTATTGTTTAAAACGTCACATTTTAAAGAAAACTTTGCAAATACTCTGGTCAAGAATTGGAGAGGGCAAAAAAAATCTCAGCTTTATTATTTGCTTCCTGTTTATTTATCCAGTTCCCAAAATAGTTTTAGAAAACTGGTAGACACATACCTCATTATTTACTGGGTATATGGACAGCTCACCTGGATTAGAAGGAAAATGTTCTCGCTTGTGTCACAGTTTGATCGAACTGCCTAGCTGCATTTTGGAGATTTTGCCTTTCATTTATTTATTTGCAGTTGGACTCTATCAAAATCATGAGGAAAATAATCAGTGGCCTAATCCAGCATGGTCACACTGCTCTTGTAAGTTATGGTAAGCGTTGCTTACCAAAATAAAAATCCCAGAGTACTGGGATTTTAAAGCTCCCTCCAAGAATCAGTTCCCTTCCTAAACATCAAGAACCCACTAAGTAGCAAAGAAATCCTCTTGAAAGAATGTCCAGTTTGGTAAGAACCATAATGAATTCAGGCTGAAGAAAGGAAATGCAGACTCTTCCTACACACAGAGACAATTTGACAGATAATTATTCCAGTGAGTCAGTTATGAAGTAGACTTCCTCTGATAAGAAACAATTTGCCATCATCCCTTTTTGTTGTTGTTATTCCTTCCTTAGTGTCATGACAGAAGCTGCTGCGGGAGGAGGGGGAGGTCCATGGTTGCCAGCTGTTTAAGCAAGGAGGGAGAGTCTGGTGCTTTTAGATTTACAGGTATTCAAAGACCACAGAAACTTTTAAAGTGAGTTCTGACAACCCTGAAATTATTGGACTTCCTTCAAACAGGGGCAAAGGAAATGAGTTTGTCCTCTAACACACTCACTCCCAGTTCTGTTTCCTCAGGGGAACAGCAGGTGACTTCAGCCATTCTGGTTGGGGCTCTGTAGCATTTTTCTGCTTTTTCACCATTAATGCCACCTGATTTTTTTAGTGCCCCTACAGGAAGAGGTACAATGCATGAAACCTTAAACACCTTGGGATTAATATAAGCACACACAGTCATACTCCACTCCAGATATACTGGGAAATGTTACTGTTCCTCCCTGAAACACTGGTTAACTTGATCAAATGTCTTTACAGACCAGGCAAAGACTCTGCTAGATTCACTGGTGTTGAATTCAGACCAAAGAGACTCAGGTAAAAAATTTCGAACAGCATGCAGTAATTGCTCCTTAAATTGCAATGATTTTATAAAACCCCCTTACCCCAGCCAATGCAACGCTCCAAGCAGGAGAGACAGGAACATATGTGGCTCAAGGTAAGAAGAAAAATTACAGCAGTTACTGTTTTAACCAAACATTCCCAGTTCTCAGGCACTGGTCTCTCCATGGGACGTCAGGGAGTTTGATTGTATAGAGTTTGATGATGCTGACAAAAAGGTTGACAATTCATGCACAGAAGACAGGGGGAGGGCCAGCAAGATATCATGGTGAGAGACTTCTTGTAGACCACCCAACCAGGAGCAAGAGGCAGCTGGGAGAAGTCTCAGTCTCTTGTTCTTGTGGGGAACTGCTGGAAATACAACAGAGCCCAGAGGAAACAGTCTAGGAGGTTCCTGAAGTGTGTGGCAGAGAAGCTCCTGTTGGACCTCGGTGAACAAGACAATGAGGGAAAATGGCCACTGGATCTGTTGTTAGGAAGAGAGAAGAGCTGGTAGCTGATGGGACGGCTGGAGGCCATCTTCGGCTTGGTGATCATAGAAAGGTGATTTTTTTATTTCCAGAGAAGTAAGGAGGGGTGAAGCAGAACTGCCACCTTGGACTTCCAGAGGGCAGACTGGCATGGTTAGGGAACTGGCTGAGAAAGTCCCCTGGGAGGGCTTCCTGAAGGACAAGGGAATTCAGAAACCCTGGATGTTCTTCAAGGTGCAGGAGCAGATTGACCCCATGTGCTATAAGATGAGGCAGTGGGGAAGACTGGCCTGGCTGAATAGAGAGCTGTGTCTGGAATTCAGGAAAAAAAGGAGAGCTTACAACCTCTGGATGAAGGATCAACCAGATTGAGGAGGACAACAAGGGTGAGGTTATGCAGGAAGAAAATCAGAAGGTCCAAAGCCCAGCTGGAACTTAATCTGGCTGCTGACAATGTAATTATTTTTATAAATTCATCAGCAACAAAAGGAGAGCTAAGGAGAATCTCCATCTTTTCCTCCAAGAATTACAGGCCTGTCACGTGCCCTCAGTGCCAGGGAGGCCATGGAGCAGGAACCATGATGAGCAGGAACCTTCAGGAGCAGGACAAGCAGGACATCAGGCCTGGCCTCTCTGGGTTGAGGAGAGGCAGGTCCTGCCTGACACACCTGATCTCCTCCTGGCCCACGGTGACCTGCTCAGGGCTGAGGGAAAGGCTGTGGATGTGTCTGCCCGGACTGCACAGAGCCTTTGACACCTTCTCCCACAGCATCTCCTGGAGGAGCTGGCTGCTCATGGACAGGGCCCTGTGCTCCGGGGGAGGAACGGGCTGAGGGCAGGGTGGGACATGGAGGGACACCCAGCTGGGCTGGCACCAGGGCGTTCCCATGGGATCAGGGCTGGGGCCAGGCCTGTGCGGCATCCTCAGCAAAGGCTGCACGAGGGGAGCGAGGGCCCCTCAGTCAGGGGGAAAGGAGCTGGAAAAGGCCTGGGATGCTGTGGCAGCAGCCGGACAGAGCCCAGGGGTGCCCAGGCGGCCAAGAGCCGATGGCCCCTGGGCTGTGCCAGCCGTGGGTGGCAGCGGGAGCGGGGCAGTGCCCGGCCCTGTGCTGGCCCTGCTGAGGCCACAGCTCCAGTGCTGGGTCACCTCTGGGCCCTCACACGGGGAATGGAGGGGCTGGAGCGGGGCCAGGGAAGGGAACGGAGCTGGGAAGGGAATGGAGCCCCAGGAGAGGCTGAGGGAGCTGGGAAGGCAATGGAGCCCCGGGAGAGGCTGAGGGAGCTGGGAAGGGGCTGAGCCTGGAGCAAAGGAGGCTCAGGGGGGACCTTGTGGCTCTGCACAGCTCCTGCCAGGAGGGGACAGCCGGGGGTGAGAGGCTCTGCTTCCAAGTAATAAGGGACAGGAGGAGAGGAAACAGCCTCAAGTTGTACCAGAGGAGGTTTAGTTTGAATACCAGGAAAAATTTATTCACTGGAAGGGTTGTCAAGCACTGGAACACGCTGCCCGGGGAAGTATTTGAATCACTGTCCCTTGAGGCATTTAAAAGACACATAGAAGTGGCACAAAGAGACAAGGTTTAGTGGTGGGCTTGGCAGTGCTGGGTTAATGGTTGGACTCAATGATCTTAAATTACTGAATTCCAGCTCAAATTGCTTTATCATTGTATTCTATGATTCTAAGCACCGAATCAGTGAAGATGAGCATCATGTTAGGAATGCAAAGCACTTAATAAAATAAAGGCTAGCATGTCTGAAATACAAAAAACACTAACATTTGATTACCTGGGAAGACACTCCAGGGAAAAAATCATGACCACTGAAAATAGTTTTCAAATTATACACAGTACGATGTAAGCATTCAAAACTAGAGGCAAGCAGTGTAAAATGGATTTTTCCAAAAGAGCATCCAATGGTGAATTTAGGAATAATTTGCAATGGGGTCTGACTGCCCTTGGCTTTCAGCGGGCTATAGCTGTTTACACCCAAGAAAAACAGGTCAAAGCTCTCATCAGATGAAGCAGGGTTGGCTCTTTGTCTGCTATCCATTGCTGCAAATTAAGATGCAAAATATTACAAATAATTGCAGACAAGAGGGAGAAAGGCCTCCAGTTCTGTTCCCTTCACATTGCAGCCACACAAGAGGCTTATGGGAAAGAAAAAAAAAATTGTTTAAAGGTCTGTAGTAAACACTGAACAGAAAATTGAAGTCTGATGAGACTTTTTGTACATTTACTCCATGTGGTCACTCGAGACTGATTTGAGAACTGCAGACAGCAAGACATACAGATTTTACAGCAAGGCTACTCTCCTGCCAGATAAGTCCTTCAAATTGCTGCATGGCTCCTCCTGACTCAACAGCAAGGGGCAGAGATTTTGATCAGTGATGAGAGGTACACAAATAATCACAGGCATTATTCGCAGAATTGGACATTTAGACCTTGAGCTGAAGGCCCACCAAACTCACCAGGAGATCTCCCACATTTTCCAGTGGGCTCTGGATCTGACACTAATCCAGTGAATTTTAGGGTGGGATTTCCTCTGTCCAGATATGCACTTAGCAGATCCCTTTTTTAAATTCATCACAGATGAAAACAGAGCAGATGAAAACACGCTTTCAAACAGTGATGTTGATGACAGAGGGATAGAATGTGTGTCCTGAAACAATTTAAATATTGTCATCCCTCACTGTTATTTATTACAAGAGCATTTTTCCAGATTTTAATATTAAAACTTGCAAAATGGAGGAGAGGAAGGAAGAAAGACCTAAGGGTCACCTAAGGGTCATTCTGGTTCCTTCTGGCAGGAGAGAGAGAAATCACTTCACCTGATCTTCATGGTCAGAGGGAGCTGCTTCAGATGAGTTTTATAACCTTCATCCTCAGGCAGGAGCAAGACAAAGGGATCATAAACCACCCTCTTGATGAAGAGTAGTTTTCTCCTTGTTTCATGCAGATCCAACCTAAAGCATCCCCAGTCTGCTCACTCCATACTTGCTCACCTATTTTCTCCTTGGCATGTTTCAATACTGCAATGCATATATGGAGCAGGGATATATCCTTCATCTTCTGGCTTGATACCACTGGAGGGACCTGGAATTTCCAGGTGATGCTGCCTCAGTCTAAATTATTGAGTGAGGAATTTGAGCTCAGACACATGACAGAATATGACTAACGTGAGGCATAGAGTGAGCAGGCTCTGTCAACAAAACACAAACAAAAAATACACAAATACACTCTGATATGTGTGTGTGAGTGTTTGTTTCAGAGAATACCTGCTGTGACTGCATGCTGCTATTTTTCCATTTACTAGCCCAGAAGAGATGATTACAAGGCAAAATGAAAAAAAAAATAATTAAAATTAAACTTTCTACAAGATGACAATATTTCAGTGCTTTAGCAAACACTTCAAAGATGTTGTGCTGTGTTGGTGTTCCAGGTATCCTTCCAGCCTGACCTAAGCCCCTGTGAAAGCCAACAGAATCAAATTCATTCATTTCCATGAACTCAATTTAGGTTTCATGTGTGTTAGCAATCAACATTAATCCCATCCTCTATGTGTTTACTTGCATGCTCAAAAAGAAAAGTCAAACAGGTGAAAACGGCAGCAATGTCACATTTTTTTCCACTCAGCTCTAAAGGCATGATCCACTGGGCATGAATTTGTGTGGGATGAGGTGATAGAAGCACCTGCAGGAAGGTGTGGCTCAGTGCTCATGAGGCTGCCAGCAAGCTGGGCACTGCCACCACCCCCCAAAAGTGTCACACGGCAGGGTATAACCAGCACTGCCACTTCCAATGTGTGGCAGCAAGGATGCCAATTAAACAGAGGGCTCCACTTGGAGACATGCAGGGAGGGATCACCCAATGAAACTGAACCAGAGGGGAGTGTCAGGATCCAAAAAAACACCAAGGAACACTGTAGGACAGCTAGGAGACAAATCAGAAGGCAAGAAAAGGCATTGTCTCAAATGCACATGCTACTTTATACCCATGTATAGCCAGGTCAGTGCCAGGGGTGACACCAACCATTGTGTTATTAGTACATTTGGGACAATGCTTCCCACTGCAGCTAAACCAGCTTGTCCAGGGAGGTCTATCAATTTAATCCTGCCTAGGATCCAGCCAGAGCTGTCATTTCCCACCTGTGCTAAATAACTGCTCGTGTATATTCATGAACAGTGGTCTTATTACTAAGAATACACCTAATGTGTATTGCACTGTAACGGGAGACAACTTACAACAGGCCTATTAAAGGAAATCACAGAGATCACAGAATTGACACATTCTGTTTAAAGGCAGCCACACTTATACTTGATTGCATAACTAGAGACAAGTTTGTTATGTTCCTCATCTTTCATGAATACTCATATTTACTAGTTTAAAACGCGAGATAAAAGCCAGACAAGCTTTGGCAAAGGAATGGGGGACAATATCAAATTATAAACTAGGCATATTTATAGGTGTAAACAGATCTAGAAAAGGAAGTGTTAGATATAATAAGCACTCAGTGATGTGGGGCAAACACTGAGACTTGAAAGCAAGAAATATCCAACAACTTGTAACATCAAAACCAAAAATTGCAGGTCTTAGCAGGCAAATAAAATATGTACAAATAAGCATAAATAAGAAGGGAACAACCACATTAAATACTTTGATCATTGCTACAGAATGAGTGTTTTACAACAAAACAATGCGTAATTGATTGTGTAATTATTTGTAAATGCTGATTATTTTGAGACTAAATATGGTTTTTCTAGTCCATACCAAGGATACCATGCTGCATTGCAGCTGAAATTGTAATTTTGGAAAAGTGAGGCAAGGTATCAGGAAGCATGCAGAAGGAGTACTGAATTGTTAGTGAATTAAAACCACAGGTTTAGGTGACATAATACATCCAGAATTTAAAAACAATTAAACAAAAACATAATAATAAAAAAAAAAATTTATTTTTTTAAAGAACCACAAAAAACCAAAAAAAAAAAAAAAACCAAAACAACAAACACCAAAAAAAAAAAAAAAACCCCTCCAACAAACCAAAACAGAAAAACCAACCAAGCGAACAAACTAAAAACAGTGCAATCCAGAGAAGCATCCTTGCATGTTTCCACATCAAGGCTGTGTTTAGGAGAAATGGCTTATGAACTCAAAAGTGAATTATATAAGGCAGTTATGTGGTTTTTGTTTAAAAAGAAAAAAAGAAAGAGGAGACAAAGAGACATAATAAAAAAGGAACACAGACTGGAGCATGTTAACATCAGCAGTAGAGACAGCCTGGGAAACTATTTTAAGAGATCAAGAGGAAAAATATTTAGAAAAGTATGAGCTGACTAAGAACAGGCAATGTGAATATCTAGAAATGGAGATCAAGTCTCCCCTGTTGGAATTCACTAGGAATGATGCCTCTCAGGTCCAACAGCATTGCAGATTTGGAACAGCAGGAAGGTCTGCTGTCATCTCCACAGAAACTCCTACACACCCCTAGACCCCTTTATGGCTTTTTTGTGTCCTGCACAGAACCCACGATTTCACAGCTCCTGCAGGAAAGAAATCATGCAGTGAAGAGCTTGATTCTGTGGCTAGAAAATCCCTTCTGAATTAAACACAGAAAGCAAGAGGAATCTGCTTCAGAATGCCTTAATGCTCTTTGATGCACAGCCAAAGATCATTCTCCTCTTCATATTTCCAGCACATTTAGCCGTAGCCTGTTCAGTTCTGCATTTTTCACATAAGTGGCCACTGTCAGTGCAGGAGGAGCTGTGATTATTCCTGTTCAGTCTGGGGCAGCATGACTGCTGGAAAAGCATATCTAGTGCAGGGAGAAAGAGAGTATATGTGTCATTTGCTGGCCAGTAGACATCCAAGGAGCTGATAGCTAAGAAGGCCACCCCATCCTTCTCAGGGGTGAACCATTAAAATCAATAGAAGTTATGTTGATTTCAGCTCTGTCATGCCTGGTTAGGGAGCAAAGACATGGCACAAATAGACTGGAGTAGTGAGCATGCATTAGCTGACACCAGCTAGGGATGTCATCTGGTGATGAGACCAGGGAAATTCTGCCTGGGACATTTACGAGCTGAGGGTGCAAGACAGTTTGGAGATCACAGCAAGATGTTATTTTTGATCACTTTCTTCTGCTGAAATAGATGGAAGTCAATATGATAGCACTGGATCAGATGCCAATGTCCACAGCCAGAAGCTAATAAAAAATTATTAATAAAACAACTCAGAAAAGTTTGACATTTTGCTGAGCAAGAGCCTGGCAAGGAGAAATATTCCTCTGCTCCATTATGGGAACAGTGAGAAGGAAATGTCACCAAAGTCTAGATACTGCTGCTCAGTAAATCTCATCTTCTTCTCACAAGTGGGTCAGCAGTGGTCTCATCAAGATAGAGAAGGCAGCACAGGAGGAATGGCATGACTAGAATCAGCCACTCTGGCTAATAAAGGATGACTCAGTGGTGCAGCAAACTGTGCCAGCTTCCTCTTGGAGCCTGTGCACAGAGAAATCAGGCCCAGGATGCCATGTGCGCTCTTGCTTTCTCCAGAATTTGTCATTTTAGGAGAAAACATAAGATTGCACCCAGGAACTTCCAAACATTCTTTCAAACACCCTGTAAGGCTCAGTAGATGCACCATTGGTGCAGAAAACTTTAAGCCAGTCACTACTTTGTAACCCTCTACCCCATGTTCCTCTTATCTCCACTTTCCTCAGATGGCCAGTCCTGACCTTTTCATCACCCGAGCCACTGACAGCCTTTTTTACATCCCTCCAAACAAATGCATCAAAATCCCAGCAGCTGGGACACGTTTACATTTGACAGGAACTCTGCAGCCCACCCGAGTCAAGCCGGAATGGTGCACACTTCTTGGGGATGAAAAGGATTAGGAAACAGGGCCTGATGCTGGTGTAAGCCCCCCGTGTACAGAAAAGGCTGGGGGAGGAGAGATGATGCTCTTGTGGAGAACGAGGACAGGTGGGGTCTGTATGCCAGTGCTGCCATCTCAGATGCCTGTGGAGAAGAAACAATAAATACTAGATAAAGTGCTTTAAGGGTTAAGAACTTCAAGGGGAGAGCCTGCACAATCTCAAAGAAGAGATAATAAAGAGCGTGTAACACTAGATCCAGCCTCTATGTAAAGATAATCTACTGGATGGAGGCTTAATCCTAGCAAGGGCTGCATAAAGTCTGGGAAAAAAAGGGGGTATAGTGTGAACCCTGAATAGTCTAATTGATCCCAAAAGTAGAGTTCCTTTTTATATGTAAATATCCCATCTCCTTCCACCTCTTGATCATCCAGGGTCTAACCAAGGATTTCCTAAAAAGACATCTGCTGTCAGGAGAAAAATCCATCCTCTTGTATAGAGCTCTTCTCTCTCACCTAAGGTTTCAAGCTGTGAGTTCTCTCAGTCACTTTAGTCTCAGAAGCTCATGGACATCCTCTGGTACTGGTGGTTGGAGCACAGCACAGACAAGAGGATCTCTGTCCATCACTCCATGGCCATGCCAGGCACAGTGACTCCAGAGCCAAAGTGGAGGAACACCAGAGAAATCATGGGATTGCTTCAGGAAGTTTGTGAGTTTTGAGCACTTTCTTCTGCCTAAAGAGAGAGAACTCTGTGGCAGAAGCTGTTTAAAATGAAGACACCACACCCTCGCTTTGGTCTGTTGTATGACCAAGAAGAATTACCTGAGATCCAAGCAGACAGGCTTCTTGGGTGCTGGACACCAGCGTAATTAATTTTCCTGTCCTCACAGCTTTGGTTCTTCAGTGAATGCAAGAAGAAGCACAAAAAGGCTGTGGAGCAGCCCATGTGAACTTCCTCTTGGACAATCCTTCCCCAAGGAATGATGAACCACCAGGGGCACCCTGGCTCCAAACACCACCATCATCATCACCAGAGAAGCAGCAAGGTCACAGCTAATGGTGATGATGCTGCCTTTCCACTCAGCCCCTTCTCCCTGGTTAAGAAACATGGTCAGATGGGTCACAGGATGTGCAGGCAGCCTCAAAGCACCTGGAATTTTCTGCTTCAGCTGCCTCTTGGCACGGAGAGGGAAGGGAATGCCATTCCCTGCCTAACACTAATGTCACAGACACTGATGGGATTGGGTTAGGAATTGTCTGGTCCCTTCAAGTAAGCTCCCCTTCTGGGAGACTTCTGCCTTGGACTTGCTGACAGCCACAAAGCCCCGCTCCTCCTGAGAAGAGGGGAGGTGTGAAGACAGCTCTTCACCATCAGGGTGCCAAGAAGGGCAGTTGGAAAAGGACGGGATGAGAAGGGTTCCTCACCACAGGAGAAGCATTTCAGTGGTTTCCTCTCTTCCTTTTTTTGCTTCTGCTTGCTTGTCAGCTGGTTTTGCTTTCTTCATTATGCTGGAGGAAGGGGTGAGTTTGGGGAAATTAGAAGCTCCACAGAACTATCTGGAAGCCAGAATAGGAGCCAGTCCCCTTCTTCACTCACTGTCTGCATAGCAGAAGGCAACAAAAATCAGCAGATTTAAATACACCACAGTCTGATCTGAGGCTCACTGAAGATCACTGACATTAATTAGACTTCTGCCTTGCTTCTTTCCAGCAGCTAAAATGGCAAAGCAGGGGGAAACTGTCTAGAAATAGATGATTTTACTCATCATATGGAAACAGTTCAGCAAAACAGAAAAAGCAGCAGATATGATTGGCCAAATGGTCTCTGCTTGTTCTGCAGAGGTCTCACAACATATCCCTCTCACTTGCATTCTAGATGCATGTGTTTTTCTACAAATTGCATTGTTACTGTATATTTCCTTGTCTGAAAAATTTCCTTCAGTCAGACGAAAATAAAATCAATGCTCTAGCTGATGCTTGGAATGATGTGGCCCCAACACACAAACACACACATCTGTTGTCAGAACTCTTCTGCCTTTCTTTTCCTTTCTTTTAATACAAGTCTGGAATCCACTGAGTGTTCTTCAAGTCTAAGCTCCAAACATTTCAAACAGCACAAAAGGTATGACAAGATGAAAGAAAATGTCCACAAATAGACAGCTAGACAACTAGTTAGCAGCTGTCTGCTTTTCTTCAGAGTTTTTTGTGTGTGTTTTTTGTTGAGTTTGGTTTTTTTGTGGGTTTTTTTTTCCCCCTGCAGGGGGAAAAAAACCCCCAACTTTATTTTTCAATCTTGAAGGAACCGACTGCAGATTCTTTTGTTCTGGCAAGACTCCAGCCCTGTTTAGCACTGGAAGTGGGGGAGGAGGTGAACTTATGATGCCATGTGTAACCTTGAACCTGAGAAATGTCTAACACAGTATGTTAGTTGCAGCAGTTTAAATGGCATTGATCATTTTCAACTTTTGTATTGTACTGATCATAACTTAATGAGGTTTTGGTGTTCTATCAAGTCAGAGTATTTATGCAGAAAAAGGAACCAAAAAGAGCAGGTTTTGATTAAAAATGTGTATGGGCTTTTGGGACCTGGTTTAAATATTTCAGATCTTGAGCAAGCATGGAGCCTGCAGTTGAAGTTATTTATCTTCTCCCTAGACAAATCTGGCTGGGGGGAGGGGTGGCAGCACTCAAACGCTTGATTTTAATTACTGTTGTTGTTTGCAAGTATTTTTCTTCTGTCATTTCTGTTCTCCTTCTCCCCCTAAACAGATGATCAGCAGACAACATGGACTCCCGTCTAACTTGCAGATTTAATTTGGAAACCTGAGCATCCAACGCAAATATGAAACACAAGCTGCAGTTGGATTCTCCTCCAAATCTTTGCTGCTCGCTCGGAGAATTCAGTCTCTCCCTTTGTGAGGCTGGAAAACTTTCCCTTCTCACCTCCTTCTGGGTCTCTCTGTGTGTCCATAAATGAATGTGTGTGTGTCTGTGTGTGTGTGTGCACAGGAGTCAGCATGCCAGACGGCATTCCATAGCAGAAGGCAATTTCTCCTTCCCCCCTTTATTTGCACATTTAGCATGAGTTGCATTCCTCCAGTACCTGATGAAAGAATGAAGTGATATTGTCAAAGGCTGGGCTGCAGGAGATGTGTGGAAGAAGCCTTCCTTGTCTGGATAGATCACACATAACCAGGCAGAGCAGAGTTTCCATCCCACTGAAATCAATTTGTATGGCAACACTTAACTCTGCAGCTCTTTCCATTAGCAGCTTCCAAGATATTTTCCTTTCATTTTTTCCCTTTCCCACCCAGTCTCTTCCCTGCACTTCCAGATCATAAGTTCTTCAAGACAGAGCATTTATTACCCTGTTCGTACAGCACCTGCTATGTTAGTTTTAGTAGAATGGTGATCTCAATTAGCATTTTGACCAGCTTTCATACAAATAACAGATAAACACACCAGGTTAACCCCAGATCTGGGTGGCTGACAGAGGTGCTCCAGATCCAGACTTCTCCAGATGAAACCTGGGGCAGTGCTGGCCAGAGAGACCAAATGGTTTTGCATTTCACTTTAACACTGGGACATATTCTCCTAAGCACAGACAAACCTGAATCCTAAGCTAGGGCTGCAGGTGGCCCTGTGGGTTTGCAAAACCCACCTTGATCGACCCCAGATGAGCAATTGTTGCCATATCTAGCAGTGAGAACGCCTGAAATTTGAACAGTAGCTTTTCTCATTTGGCTACAGATTTTTGTGTGTGACTATTTCACCCCCTTCAGCCCAAAAGCTGATGGGATTTTACTCCAGTGGCCCTGCATAAATGCAATCAGTCTTAACAGCTAGTGACATCCCTCTCTGGAGGAAGAGTAAGGATCAGGTTCAGGTTGTGGTTGTTACCCACAAGACTGAACCATGGAGAAAACTCAAAAGTGTTGAGTTTTACCACTTAAGAGTGGTAAATCCTTGCAGTCAAGCTGAAGGGAACCGTGGGGCTATGCCTTGCCACCTCATGCCTTGCTGGAAACACCAAAACCTCAAGCTCCTTGAACCAGTGAGGACTGTCTAAAATAGAAAAAGGCAGCAAAGCACACACAGCTTTCATTAGTCTGGGGGCCCCGTTTGTGCTTGTCAAGGTAACCCTGCAAATATTCACCTGCTTGAAGGGTGCCTGAGGCTCCTCCTCCCAGCTGAAGCCCTCAGGATGTGAACAAGCAGCAGCTGAAGGCCCTTTTTCTGCTGCTTGCTGCAGTTCTTGAGCTAAGGTTTGCAGAGACAAGGAGGTCATTGTATTTGCAAGGGAGCCCATGAGCTCAAGGCAAAGTCTTTTACAGAAGTGGGGCTCACGGGCACTGATGGGGCTATAGATGGGTTCAAAACAAACAAAAACAGGCTTAGTGCCTGGCCTTTTCACCAGTGTAAGGAAGCACAGCCTCATGGGACATTACTCCAGCACCTTCCTAGCTCTGTTTAAGAATAAGTGATTGCATCAGCTGTGGAGGACTGGGGAATTGGGCCATGAGTTAGCACAAGGTTAAAAAGACTGTGCAAATAAAAAACTCGCTTTCAGCACAAAGGACATCATAGTTCAAGGCCAGAAGCTTCTCTCTGTTGTTCTGGAACTAATTTCAAACATGAATCAGAAGTCTAACATGGAGAGGTTACTGTCAATAACCCCTTCCTGAGAGTGCCTTGTTTAATGAGATGTTTAACTGGGTGATATGAGAATGAATTCATAAGCAAGTGAGGGAAAAGGTCCATTGCTTTCTTTTCCTCAGTAAGGAAGGAACAAAGGAAAAAAGGAGACTGAACCAAGGGAGAAGAATAGAGGAGATGGACAACAAGTGAAAAAGAAAGAAATTATGTGAGCATGCACACAATAACAAACACTTTACCCACAATCAGTGGCTCACCATCAGGAAGATGACCATGTGCTGCTAAAAATCAAGACCCTTGGCAAATTCTCACAGGCAAGAGTGAAGGATTTAGAACCCCAGCCCCAGAGGAGCCCAATGTGCAACTGCAGGACTTGGAAAATAATTTTCTCCATGGCAGTCCAGCCAGCCAGCACACCTCAGCAGAGAGTTCTGGGATGGCCATTGTACATCACCCTGTATAGCAGGATCATCTCTACTATTTTTAAGCCTTCAGAGCAAAATCTCAGCAATTTCAGGCCACCAAAACATTTCTTCACAGTAGTCCCTTTTCAATCCTGTCATCATCAACACGTGGTAAATGAGACAGTTCAAAATCTCAGGCCTGGATCTTGTACAGATGTTTGATATCTATTTCCTGTCAGGGCTCCCACTGATATCAACGAGCGAGGAGCTCAAATACCTCTGTGGAGCCTGAGCCTTGGAGTGCAAGACAAATACGTGGGAAGGATAAAGACAAAAAAGAGAGCTGTTTCACAGCCTCCAGGCGGCTCTCAATTAGATGAAGGCATTGCTCCAGCTCTGAGCCAGCCCTTTGGAGATGCTTCAGCTGCCCACATCTGCGTTACAGAGCTTCACTGAGGACATTCACAGTGAGCTCCCAAGGAAAAACCCAGTGCTCAAGCAAAACACAAGTTGCCACAGAATGTCAGGACACGGGGTCTGAAATTTCCCCACTTTTTTTTTTTTTTCCCTGCAGGGAGTCTGTTCACAGAGCTGGTACAAAGAAGCCTTCTAGGCATGGAAGGCTCACTGCTTTGTGTAGGCACGAAGGAAGGAGGAAACAGGACACTTCAGGTATTTATTTTAAAAGTCTATCATGCATTTGGATGGCTGCTGGTGCCAAAACTAATCATGCTAGTGGAAGAGGTACAGAAGCAGAACAAGCAAAGCATGGAGAGCAAGTAAAAGGGAAGGAGCCTGGAATGACAAGCAGGAAAGGTAACTCTACAGATCAGAGGGTTTTCAATGTGTTGCACATGCTGCAGCCTTTTAAACAGCATATTATGTCTCCTGAAACATTTTAAACAATATAACATGGTTCAAAGGTTTAAAAATATGGCATGGCATCTCCAGTGTATAACTCTGCTGGAGCCAGATAGTGCATGCTGCCCTCACAAATTCAGAGGAAGAGAATTAAATTTAAAGAGGAAACAAAATGCTCATTTTAATCACCCATTGTCCTTTGAGGATCTTTTTCTGTCCCCTTCATAGTGTAATGCAGAGTAACAGGCAATTGCCATATCCCCAGCTGATAGTTAGGCTGCCCAGGATCCCAGTGTTATAAACTCCCTATTTTCTCTGGCCTCTTTCACAGATGCATCTTCATATACACTGACAATTGCATCAGTGCCATTACCTTTGGATAGAAAAGCCCGAAAAGTTAAATCATTTGTAGCCAAAGGCAACATAATCAGCTGTCCTTATTACTTACAGAATACGTGGGGTTTGCACGTGGAGAAATTACAGAGGTGCAAAGGGCTGACTAATGAAAGTGCAGAAAGGATGTGCACGTGAGGTATTCGCCTCAGGATGAGGAAGTATGGCATTATCTGAATCACACTGCACCCAGAAATCATCCCTCCCTGCTATTTGGTGTCCTTCAAGAAACAAATCCCACCCACAAGGCTTTTAATGGACTCTGGCAAGGGGCTTCATTAACTGAGGTTTCAAGGCATCCAAAATACTTTGTGCAGGCCCAGGTAAGTGAAGGGATTAAATTATACTTTACTTTGCTAAGCTATCTTTTACCCAAGTATGCTCCCAAGTAAACTGTCTTTTACCCAAGCCATCTTTTTACCCAGGTATAAATTGCAATGGGTGCAAACTGCAAACTGTACTGCTTTGAGAGGAAGGGGAAAAAAAAGAGGTAATCATGACAAATTATACTTTTTCAAGTTATCATCATCTTGCTCTGTCTCTGTCAAATTGCTCCTCAAACACAGCAGTCTGTGAAGCCACCTGATTCCTCTGCTTGCCTTTTTTTTTTCTTCCTTTCTTTGTACTATTTATACTTCTTGGATAAAATCTGCACTTTTGCATATCTCAGCCATTTCAAGGGCTGAGATGATGAACTGCACTGTTTAGTCCTTTCCATCACAGTGTCACTAGTGGTCATGTCCCTGATTATCTCTAAGGACAATGCATTCAATAATAGATTCAATCCAAATCTGTCTATAATTATGATCAAGGATGATATACTAAGTTATATATGTGAAGGAATGGTTCATTTTTCAAGCCTACATGTTGTTTTCCAAATTCTTTGTACCTGCAACGTAACCTTGGTCTGCAACTTCACCAAACAGTGAATGTGACTTTTCACTAAACTGATTTCACCCTTCTTAAAAAAAAAAAAAACAAAAAAAACAACCAAAAAATAAAAGAACAAACTATCCTTACACACATACATTTCACACACTTTAACATTTTTCCTACTTTTACCATTTCAGAGATGTTGGTTTTCTCCTGGGCTTTAGACAAAACAAATACAGTTCGCTGTAAAGCTCACTCAGTATCTGGTGTGGGCTTTTGGGTGGTGAAAGGAAAAGAGAAATCTGCTCTGAAAAGAAAACTGCTCTTTGAGCTTGGTCTGTGCCCAGGACTACTTCAGTGCATTTAGGAAAGCAGGTAGAGGTCTGTTATTTCCTGCTTGGACCTTTAAAATTCCTCCTCTGCTCCTTGCCTCTGCTGGGAACAATTTCACTGCAATTACTGAAACGAAGTCCCTGAATTCCACTCTGTAGCTATTCACATGACCCTCAGTGTTTTGGACTTGATTTTTCTCCAGTTTTCTCCACAACAGGAAGAGTTGTGAGGAGATTTTCCTCAGCCAGTGGCTTCAGGTTTCTATTAAAAACTTTTGCTACTTGTAACACTTCTCAAAACCTTTAAAAAACAAACCTAGCATTGGAATTATTCAATCAAATGGTATTAAAAGCACAGATTATGCTTTAGAAACCACTTACAAAGAAGGTTTTTACAGATCAGTGAGGACGCTAGCGAGGAGGGGCCCCTGATATGAATGGAAACGTTTGTTTCAATCCTCATTTATCTTAAGGCCCGGGTGCTTTCTGGACAGTGAAACATTCTTCTCCTCCCTGCACTTGGAAAAGTGAGGATCAAGTTGCGAGAGAGTGCCCTTGAATGCTCAAGTAAGGAATTTGCTAAGTGGCCTCCTCAGCCAACACAGCTCCCATGCTAAAGGTGGCTTCTTATTTCCCTCTGCCCTTGGCTGCAGGATTACCCATCCTCTCTTATCACAAGGCATCACCACAGCTGAGCCCCCACAGTTGCATCCACCCACAAAACCATGGCCACTTCTCATGTTTAAAATGTTTGCCGTTTCTCCACCACGCTGAAATTTTAACCAAGCCTTGATAAGGATGTAAAAAAAACCCCTCACAGTTTTGTAAAGGTCCCAGTGTTCTTATTTTTTTTCCCCCCAAGGCTGCTCAGGGATCTCTGGAACTGCATGTTTGCACGGGACTGCTCCAGACTGCCTGGATTCCACACACCCCTTCAATATAAACAATAATTAAACAGGATAATGGGTTACTAATTGTCACTGAGGCCACCAGTGGAATCCACCTACATTTAAGGAAACCACAAGAAAACATTGGAATGTTTTGGTCTTCTCACAAACAAGCATTAGGTGGGTTAAATCTATTTTAGCCTCATTAACGTATTCAGTGCAATTGTGGGGTCCCACAGAATCCCTTCCAAAATCAGCAGTGATGCTCTTTAACAGAATCAGAGCTC
Organism: Passer domesticus; assembly: GCF_036417665.1. Lineage (NCBI taxonomy): Eukaryota > Metazoa > Chordata > Aves > Passeriformes > Passeridae > Passer > Passer domesticus. The sequence goes on along the minus strand of NC_087512.1, from coordinate 77,806,426 downwards.
AGTCCTTGCTGAGGCAGTGGCCTCCATGACTGTATCAGATTTGCAGCCCTGCTCTAAAACCCAACTTCTGTTGATGCTTGTGGAATTTTGGCCAGAGCAAAGATCACAGTGTTTGTCCTGCAACTTGCACAGCTAGCTTGAAGGTTTTCTTCTTCCTGCCATCCAAAGCTTCTTGGGATTAGTCAGGACTGATATTGATGTATGAACATCTTAAAAGGACTGTACATAGCTTCCAGGCTGAAGACTAAACATTGCTGCGTAAAACAGATTTTGGCAGTGATTCTATAGGATGAACCTAATCAGAGCAGACAGATTACAATACATGGTAAAGGCATGGAGTTGAAAAGAAAAAAGGACTTGCTCTGCAGTATTGCATAATACATTCTGGAGAAACTAGAAAACCTTTCAGAGCAGCTGGGACAGAGGGAAATGAACCATTTGTTCCCAAGTGAAATAAACAAAAGAAGGAAATGCTCCAAACTGTCTCCAAACTAGGAAAGGAATGGTGGTGAGAAAAGTGACCAGAGGCTGAACAAAGCTTTTCACATTGTCCAGTTCCTGACAGTAGCTCTGTTTCAAGCGCACAAGCCCATGTCTCCTCATCCCCTGGTCAGTCCTGGTGAGCCACAGACCTCTGCAAGGGAATGCAGCCTTTGGCAGACATTACTGGATGCCTGCAGTGCAGCACCAGCCAACACAGCTGCTCTGTTTTTGAGTCCTGGTATGTCATCTGATGAAGGAAAAAAAAAATAAAAATCAAAGCAACCCTTTCTTGCTCCAAATCACCTGCACTGCTCTGGATGTGACCAAGAAAACATTCCAGACACCTGAGATGAGTTTGGCTGAGGAACATAATTTTCAGTACAAAAAACCACACAACAAAGTTCAGACAGAGTGGAAAGACCTGCAAATCAGAAGAAGGAGAGAACTCTCTGTGGTGTTGACTGTGAAACATTAAACACATTCAGTCATCTCTTCCTTGCTTGTGTTTTTTTTTGTCACTAAAATGTGACTGTTGGATTTTTTTTTCTTTTGTAGATGACAACCAACACCATCAAGAAAGAGAGCACAAAACTGACTCCTGGTACCTGCTTGACAAGAGTGTGAGTTCTTCACATCATCCCTCTCCTTTTAAGACTTAAAGTTAGGGACCATTCTGACATTTTGATTCATGTAAGGAAACTGCTAACTTGAACTCGAGAACCTGAAAGAAAGCCAAGCAGCCCTCTTGCCAGGCTTGTTGCCTTTATAGAGCATCTCTCAAGATTTTATATTTCTGACTTAATGCCAGGGCTCCTTTCCCTTTTAAAACAGAACCCAAACAAGGTTCTTGTTTCAGCAATAGCACTGTGAGTCAGTCTGAAACTCTAATCATGTTGCCTTTCTGGGGAAATCTTACTGAAAACTTAGGAGATAAATTGTTCATTCTTTTATACAGCCTTGTATTCAGAGCCAGTGAATTGAAGCAGATGGACAATTGTGGCAATTCACCCATGCATCCTGATTCTCATTTATCCAGTCCTCTTCTCAGTGCAGACTGGAAAAGCTCAGTGCTCAAGGTGAGCAGTTAAACCATTGGGCATGCCCTGAGGAACACACCTGGAGCACTTGTGAATGACTGTGTGCAATAACACCTCCTAATCTCTCTTGGAAATGCACTCAAGTCAATCAGACCTTTCTCTTGCACACTTCTGGTCAGCAGGCTGCTCCAGAACCTCCTTCAAGTACTTAAGCATCTTCACCTATTTTCCAGAGGAAAAAGAAAATCTCTACAGTGAGCATGTAGCAATTTCTTCCTGTCTTAGTTCAGTTCTTCATTAAAACATTTCCTGCCTCAACTATCCCCCTCGCCCTGCTATACTTAAATTCAACAGTCATGTTCCCCCTTTTGTGTCATCCCCCTAGGATGAGCAGATTTATGTTCTTGAGTTTCTGGATTTAGAATAAACTGTATATCCAGAGCTGTACAAATGTGTATGATGGTGTGTTCTCACTTCTTACTGGTTCTGCAAGACTAAACTGCTGGGAGTGTATCTTCTCATGAATGCTAAAGCACACATGAGGACTCCCTTTAGCCCTTGGTTATTCTGCAACAGTTTACTGAACTGGGAGTTGCACTTCACCTGTTCCTGTGCCAAGGCAAAGCAAGAAGGTAAACACGTTTCAGTGGCTGGGAAAATTAGACCCTTCTTGACCTTGAGTTTTCACTCTGAACACAAGGACTGTTCTGCTTGCCTAAATTCCCGTATTTTTCCCTCCTTTCACAAGGAAATTGTGCAGTTCAGGCAGTTGAGAGAGGCATTTGCAGGAGGAACAATCAGAAGAAGGTTTCATGTTGCAGCGGCTTCCTGAGTGAGAGAAGACAGGCATGGGAAATAATAACTCTGCTTCAATGTCGGGGCTGAGGAGATTTCTATTTCCAATTTAAATGTAATTTTAAGAGCTCTTTGTAGCAGCAAGGGTTCACTTCAAGAACCTGGAGGCTTAGTACACAAATTGTGTAGTCCACAAAAAGGTTCCCATCAATTTCAGGGTGACGTGCCTTATGAATGTGTGCTCTTATGCTGCAATCAGGAATGAGGGAGCACTTTAAAAATGCTGGTGCTGTGCAATATTTATGGGGTTTTTCTTCCTGCATCATTCAGTTCTTGCACTCTTCAGGCAATTCCAAGAGCTGTTCATCTGCAGATTGTGATGTTTGGTTTTCTTCAGGGATACCAAAAGAGAGACTGGTAGGGAGATCTTAGGAACATGGCAAGAAGGTAAAATCTGTATTGCTGGGGTTTGACAGTCTCAGGTTGATTCAAAATAAATAACGAAAATCTTAATGGTTGAGCACTAAAATAACAGACTACCCACAAATGCCATGCCCTGTGATCTGATATACTGTAATTCCTGTAGCCTTCAAAAGGTAAATATGTTCTCACCACACTTCCCCACATAATGTTTAGAAATCCACACTGGTATTTTTCACAGTGATTAATTATGTTGAATTATCAGATGGACTAAAAAGGAAAGGATTTTTATTCTGGAAGGACAACTCACTGGCCAAAAAAAAGGAGAAAATTAAACAATGTTCAGGCTTTTCAACTTTGAATATCAACAATATTCTTCTAAATAAATTCAGCAGTAAGAAAGAAAGACAGACAGACAATTCTGAGAAAATGCTCAATTGAACATGTCCCAGAAAGGTATCCAGTCTGGAAAGTGGAGAACTCTCCAGACCAAGAGGGGTCAAATTTGCAACTCAAGTTATGTCCCAGTTTTTCACATATGCAGCAGCATTCACTTGATTTCCATAAAATATCAAGTAGCTGAAGCAACATTCACAGCACATCCTTGCAAACTGCTTAAAGCAGGATTTCTGAGATCTGGTAGCTATGAACTCTAAAAGTTGATATGGTGTTCCTCCACTCTATCAATGCTCTGGGCTGCAACCAGCAAATATTAAGAAAACATGTACAAATAGGAAATGCCATCTTTGCTTTCACTCTTGGCATTAGAGCAGTGAAATCCAGGTATGTGGAAGCAGAGTGTGAGGCTGTGTTTCAACCTCTCTCCAGCTGTTTGAAAACCCTGGTTTGCTCAAAGAGCCACCCAAGGGGATAACTTACTTTTTTCTTCAAACATTTTTCTGTGTTTTTATTACTGAAGGGGAAGTGCTGCAGGACTTATTTAGGGAGTGATAGTGGATGACAGATTAAATATGAGCTCACAGTGAGAGACTGTAGCACAAAGAGGCAAATACCATACTGGGATGTGGAGCAGAATTACTTGCAAGACTACAGAGGTAATAATTCCTCCATACATAGCCCTGGTGAGGCCCCTCTTGGAAAACTGTGATCAGTTTTGGGCAACTCAATATAAAAAGGAACTCAATAAAATAGAGTGACTACAATGAACAGTGATAAAGATAAGAGGGTTGGAAGGTATGATGTATGAGCAAGGGAACCCAACTTACTAAACACAGCTGAAAGTTAGAAGAAAAGGAAGGGCAAGGGGAGTAGGGACATGACAATGCCAAAGTATTCATAGGTGGCTGGAAAACTTGACTGTGTCTGTAGATGTATTTCAGAGATAGTGGACAAAAAATGTCATTTTTCATGGAGAATTTTAAAACAGGTTTAAAGAATTTCCTTGTTCCTCTCCATCTTATAGATATATTTAGGTTATGGGAGGGAACAAAGTAATTTATGGAGGGGGAAAAAAATTAATTTGGAGACAAAATAATATTTGCTTTAATAGGGAAAAAAAAAGGAAAATAAACTGGAGTGCAAACCTCCAAGTACACACACACACAGGTTCTCACACACTTGCATATTTTGTCCCCAGGAAAAAAAACCCCAAAACTTCATGGAGCATTACCAGCCAGCTCTAATCAAAGGCTGACATCCAAACTTCATTCTATTCTTAAAGATTAGATTTTCCTGGGTAACTTTATCTCAGTCCCAGGAGCCATGTAACCACTCTCAGCAGCCTTGTGTCCATCACCACGAAAAGCCAGCACTGTGCTTGGGAAGGCTTCCTTCTGGAAGGGCTGGATGATCTCCACCTGGGCTGGTGGTCAGGGAAGAGCAGCTGGCATCGCTCTAAAATAAGGAGAGTTCTTAGATTTCAACCTGCTGAAGCCCAGACCTGCCTGGGTATCTCCAAGCACTCAGACTAATGTAATTAATAACGAGGTGGCTGAGCCTGCCTGGGGGTGGAGGTAGCAACTGGAGCTGGAGTACAGGAAAACTGACAAAGCCAGCCCTGCATAATTCAGACAAAGCTTGTTTGGAGCTGGGGAGCACAGAAAAATGCTCTTTTGCACTGTTCATTGCCACTCATAGCTTTGCATTAGCTCAGCTGCACACCTGCAATTCATACATGGAGCTGTCTTCTGGAGACAGTCTGTTTTATGATGTTGTTTGCGTAGTCCTTCCACCAGCTTGCCTGTTTCCTGGCAGTTCCCCCTTTCCTTCAATGTCCTAAAAAACTTTTTTTGGGGAAAAAAATATGCTAGAACCAAATGACTTGTTTAACCAATTTCTTCCTTTCTCTCTCCATTACTTTTTCCAGGACAACTAACAGAGCTGGGCCCTCCCACTTTGACTCAACAATATCTTTCTCCTTCCAACTATTCTTTAGGCTTGAAGTGAGTTCTTCTTATAAATCTTCCACAAAAACTCGTGTTTGCTTTTTAAACCTTCAACTCCAAACACCATTCAGCTTTGGAATTTATTAGACTGCATTTATTTTCACTGTATATTCTTATAAGTTATCCTGACCATCTTCCCAGTCCTTCTTCACTCTTTGTTGCTCATGAAAGCATATTCTTTTGTAGTTGTTAAACAGATCCTCATCTCTAAAACAAATAATCTTTTCACTTTCTTCCCTGCCTTCTTACCTCACCCTTAGAGCTGAAGTTGGGTTCAAACCTCGTTTCTTACCTTTTTTTTTTTCAATCAGAGCAGGAAAAATGGCCAGAAAGAGACAATGCCACCTCTTTTGAATTAACTCCTTGGTGCTGGCCAAGCCAACAGGATGAATTCCCTGCACAGTGAGCTGTGATTAAGCAGGAGCCTGACACAGAGGAGCTGTGAAAGCACTGGCAACCCTGGGGCAAAACCCCTCCCTGTCCCAGGGCTCCGAGCCCCGTGCCAAAATCCTGGCTCAGCTGTCAGCTCAGCTCCAGCCCTGCCTTCCTCAGGGGCTGCTCAGCACTTTGAGAGCTGTAGGCACCTGAACCACTGCTGGGAGAAATTGAGCAATGGCTTCACAGCGGGATCAGTCCCAGAGAGAGTTCCCTGTGAAATTACATACTTTTAAACTTGAAAAAATATATAATTTAGAGGTGAACGCTTTTTCTTCTCCCTCTGCAATAGTTAGAGTTGCTTTTATTTGCCCTAAAGGAACAAGGATGCAGGAAAATATTGCCACACAAAATATTGCACTGTGGAAGGAAACTACAGTGGGTTTGTTGCAGGATGGAAGCTCTGTTTAGGATACCTGATGCCTCCATGGGGATTCTTACCTGTTTTCACAGTGCTGCCTGATGGAAAGGGGAGCTGCCAATCCTGACTCAAAAGGACACAGCCAAAACAGAGCTTTTTTCTGCACCCACATCAGCTGAGAAACACTGAAACACTTCCCTTTGCACATGCACAGAAAAATAACATCAGTGCTCTTACCAACACTGGGGTGCTCTAGGACGGTAAAATCTGCATCCCAGAGACATTTGAGTGTCCATCCTGGACTTTCAACCCAATTGTGATTTCTTCTGCAGTCTACTCTACCAAAAATTCTTACTCTCACTCAGACACCTCTTTCTGGACGTGTAGACATCCAGCAGATTGCACCTGGTTTGGTTCCATATTTGTTTGCTGCTGAATGAAGCCTCACTTGCAATAAAATTTGGTCATTCACCCACTCCAATTCCACAAAGGCTGAATTTGGTTAAAAAAGAAGCTAGAGATAGGTGCAAGTCTAATGGGAATTCAACTGAGAATCTCCACCTCAGCTAATGCTGAATGGAAACCATATGAAAAGCCACAATTAATAATTTAGACATTGTCAAGCAATTGTAGTATTTGATAAAGGAGTATTTCCTTTTTTTAACCTCGAAGGCAATCAACTACTAGCACTACTAAGAGAGATTATGATATCAAAAAACTTCCACATTGATTTACTTTCAACAGAACAAACAAGAAAAAAATTAAATCCTGCAATACTGTTAACAGTGAGTCTGACAATGCAGAATTGAAGACAATAACTCACATTCCCCCATTAGCATGGTTGCAAAGTTAAAACTCCTGCATGGAGATTTTATCAGATTTCTTAGTTTGGTTTGCATGTTTAGTTCAGGCACACACTGCATGTGGAGGCTCAGAACTCACATTACATGACTGCTTGGAAGTCCAGCACTGCTGCAAAGAGATATTATGTTCAGGAGCCTGTCTAATATAGAATATTAGATTAGATTTTAGATATTATATACTTCATTGACACACAGATTTACAACTTAGTTAAAAACAAGTCAGAAACCCCAAGTCAGATGCTCTGAGAATCCCATTTATACATTAAAAAAAATACTCTCTGGGAGGAATTAAAAACCCCTCTCCCCAGTAACCACAGCAATCACGTCGGCAGAAACATGTGCAACGGGCACGGAACATTTTGAAGGCACAAGCCCATTAGCATTCTGGTCAGGACTGAGTTTATTAGGCATCTCTCCAGCCTGGGTAGCACTATGGAGGCTGTGTGCCTCGGGGGATGTCAGCTTAATGAGGTGCCCTGGCAGTGCAGGGGATGTGCACCTGCTGCTTGGGGCCACGTGATGGGCAGATGCAGGAGCAGCAGAGCCAGAGCTGCCCACTCCCCATCTCCCAGCAGAGGCAACACCCATGGGGTGGACAAGGGGTGCACAGCCTGCTCTCGCTCACCTGTGGGCCTGGATGGTGAAAGAGAGGTGTTTTTTTCTCTTTTCTCTTTTCTCTTTTCTCCTTTCTCCTTCGGTGCACAGTTGCAAGGAAGTGGCCGGACAGAAGCATGAGTGTTCAGGGCATGGAATCATGGAATGGCTTGGCTTGGAAGGGACCTTGAAGGTCACCCTCTCTGCCACTCATCTGACCAGGCAGCTCAAAGCCCTGGTCTTGAACACTTCTAGAGATGGGACATTCACAACTCCCGTGGGGAGCCTCTGCCAGGGTCTCACCACTGCCATAGTGAGGAATTTCTTCCTGACATCCACCCTAAAACTGTCCTTTACAGTTTAAAACCATTCCCTTTGTCTGTTTGTATAAAAATCCCTTTCCCTCCTTTTTCTAAGCCCCCTTCAGGCACTGGAAGGCCACAGTGAGATCTCCCCAGAGCCTTCACTTCTCCAAGCTGAACAACCCCAGCTCTCTCAGCCTGTTTTTACAGCAGAGGAGCTCCAGCTCTCTGAGCATCTTTGTGTCCACCTGAGACCTGATCCCACAGGTCCATCTCTTTCTTGTGCTGAGGGCTGCAGACCTTGTCAGGCAAGGGATGCAAGAGATCCCTAAAAACCTTCACAAGGGGTATAACCATTGCAGTATAGGGTTGCCAGCCATCAGAGGGGTGAAGCCTGGCACCACGTCTAATTTTATCTCAAGAAGTCCCCAGCCAACTGGCTGAGGGGAGCTAAAGAAGGAAAGGAAGTGTCAGCTGTAGCCACAAAAAACCAAAAGCATTTGTTCCAGGAATACCTCCATAAAGACCACAACAACAAGTGATGGATGTTCCAGGAGAGAAAGTTCACAGTGTCCTGGAACTATTTATATACTTTGATACAAAATAAAATCTGGTGAGGCCCTGGCACAGGCTGCCCAGAGAAGCTGTGGATGCCCTATCCCTGGAAGTGTTCATGGCCAGGCTGGATGGGACTTTGAGTAGAAACTCTGTGGAAAAGGAACAAAGACAATTCAAGTACTTTCCACTCTAATGCCATGACCTAAACCCAAGACCATTCATATTCCCTCTATAGATCCTGATAAAACATTGAGTTATTTGTAGTTCATATAAGCACTTCAATTTATTTGGGGAGGCCTTAATTGTTCTTAGTTTTTCTATGTGTTATTACTCAAGCTCCAGGTAAAATACTTTTTTTTTTTTTCTTTTTTTTTGGTGGGGGGGGTGTGCATTAGTACAGATTTGAAGGAAACATGTAGGTGGGGAGCATAATGCTTCCAATTGAAACGCACTAGCAAGCACAGACTACAGTAGTTTAGAGATTAAAAATAGGATCATTTGGATGTGTGGATTTGAATATGATTTATGGATCACTTCCAGAGACATTATTGTCGCTTATCATTCAGATGGCTGTGAAAGTGAAGACTATGTGGGAAATCAAGCAAGAGATACATTGCCTGCAGAATGGGGAAAAACATTAAATCTTGGAGTTGCTGATGCAGCAATTAATATTGCAACCTTCACTGCCTTCAATGCACAGAAGAAAAGGGTAAGACGGCCTAGATGTCTGCTTCCCATAAATAACTTATCCCAAGACTTAAAGGCAGAGACAAGCTTAAACACTACACACTAAAGGCCCTTTTCCATTTGCCTTGGAGGAAATGTTTAAAATAGGAGCCAGTGGTGAACCAGGAATTCATACTCAGGACTCTTGGGCTGCCCCAGCTTACACCTCCAGGTCTAAAAGAATCCAAAAACATCAGGGCAACCACACCTTCAGCAGGGATGGATGGGAGATGAGGAGGTGTGCCCTACGACCCTTGGTGTGTAAAGATCTCAGCTAGAGCTGTAATTATAGAAGATCACAACTTTCCACAGCTGAAACTCAGAGGCAACCCTTTAGACATCTACAATTATATTATTTTATGTGTTTTGTTTTTTGCTTGCTGGGGTTTTGTTTTGGTTTGGGGTTCTTTTGGGTTGGTTTTGTTTTTTTTTCCTGTGTCTTGTTAGCTTGGTCCAGAGCAGATCGCAAGTGCCAAACAGAAGGAAGGAACTAAAATACCTGGCTTTCCTTAGTTTGCTTAAAACAGTGGGATAATTCCACTGGATTCAGCAAACCTCACCCTGATTTACAGTGGTACAAATGAGGTTAGGATTATTTCACTTTTTTGTCCAACACTGTGAGGACAAAAAAAACCAAAAAACAGACCCCTGTATATCTGACCAAGCTGCCTGAAATGAGACCTTTAATTTGGCATACCCTTTTTAACAAAAAATAATGAAAGATGTAGCAAAGCACATTCATTCCACAAAGCAGCATACAGAGACAAGTGGTTCTAAACACACCTGCAAGTAATTGTCAGAACAAAATCTCAGGAGCCCTTGAGCAGCACCCCAATATCTTTATCTTCTTAATGGGTTCTGTTTTACTGAGAAAATTATGGCTCCTTACCCAACACTTGTGGTTACTCTTAAAAGCATTTCTTTTTCACACATGAAACCATAAAGTTCAAATGAGACTCTTTTGACCTCACACATTTGTTATTTGTGAGATGGTTAATAAAAGTAATTATCAGTAGTCTCTGACAAGTGGAGTGAAAATCTGAACTCTTTGATGTGCAGAGAAAAATTGTGCATGTTCATCAAGAAACTTCATTTCTTTGGAGAGTTGTCCCAATGGCTGCAAAGTTAATAAGTCATTTCCAAAAATGAAAAAGTGGAGGCCCCTGAGAGAGGGAAATAGACTTTGCTCAAAAATTTCAGCTACAGCTGCCTCATAACCAGCTGTGAAGGTCAGAAATTACTTAAGGAATGCATGTTTGCAAACTTTTAATTAAAGAGGCTGAAGGCCAGTGCTAAGAAGGCAATCTAAGAATGAAATACAATAATAAACCTAATTTTGCTTCATTGTGGATTTCCACTGATGCCACATATTTGGGAAAATGGAGTCTGCATGACAGGAGTGGCAAGGTGAATTATAACCAGAATTATGGTCATATAGTCAACAGTGTGGATATCAATACTGACCCAAATATTGTTTTCTGAGCTGCCTCTTCCAGCAAGATCAGGTTTAGCAACACTTTTTCAGTGTGATGAGGCTCCCCCCCTTGCCCAGAGAAGTCAACCTGGTGCCAACCAAAACAAAAAAATCTACCTCTCTCAACAGAATGTCTAAGAGTTTTGTTTGAATTAGGGCTGAAATACTTGGCCAAGAGATAGCAAAGGGCTGTACACCTAGCACAGAAGACATGAGACCATCTGCAAATCTTCCCTCCTCCCTGCCTCAAAAAAAAAAAAAAAAATAAGGAAATAAGAGAAAAAAAAATACAGTATGGAAAGTCCTAGTTAGTTCAATTAATTATCCACTGGCCATTTACTTAAGGGACTTGTTACAAATATATCCTCATCACAATGACAGGAAATCTATCTGAAAAGTCTGCAAAAAGGCTATTAATGAAGAGAGTTTCTAATGCCTACAAGCTGAAATACCTTTTCACTCCTTTTGCCAGTAGTTCCTGTGGGTCACTTCTGGGGTCAGCAGTGGTGTGCAGAGTAAAGACTCTGCCAGTGCTGGAGAAAGGGAAAAAAAAAAAAAAAAGCAGAAGGAAAAAAAAGTACTTCAGTATTGTCAATCTTTTATCCTTGAACGATACACTAGAGGCTGACATTTAATACCCTAAGGATATAGATGTTTGAAAGCTGGTTATTGTAACAAAGGAAACCATCCAAACTCTGCAAGACCAAATGGATCAGATAAAGCTGACACTGAGATAAATCTGTTTTACATCCATTCTTGCAAAAGTTTTGCTAATCTATGTAGTTATAGCTTTCCTGCAGCAAAAGGAGAGGGGGAGAAAAAAGAACCTTACATTATAGGAAGTCAACATGCTGCCCCTATTTGTAATCTCCAAAGCATAACGTTGTGGTCAGAGAACATTTTTCTCACAGATCATGTGCAAACTCTATAAAAATGAGGAAGATAAAGGAAAAAATTGAGGAAAAACCACAGAGACTGGGAGAGGGTATGAGAACAAACATGCAACATGCTCTTTGTGGTTGAACTTCCATGTTAACATAGATTCTGTTTGTTTGTTTAACACATGAATTCGGATCTTTCATAGACACAGACTCATCTTCCAACCAGTCAGAAACTTTAACACCTACTCTTCATTATCCAGTATTTATACCGCCAGATTGGACTTTCATATGGAAGCCTGGAGCAATGCTGGTACAGATGGCAAGATGACTCTCAAGAGATTGATGACTCTGAAGAAATACACAGTATTAAGTCAGAAGGTGCAAATGTTAACATTCCAGTGTAGAAGAGAAATATTCCTTGCATACGCTTCCCAGGTTTGTTTTCTCATGCATTACAAAGAGAAAGAAAAAGCCCTCGACACACCTCGTAGCTGGCAAACGAATGATAAATTTACTTTAGTTTCTTTTGTATGTCAACTGTTCATGCCTCAGGTACTTAACCTTTACTTTAAAAACATGGTTCAGATCCTAGCCTTGAAGGTGATTGGGAAGAAGGGGGATGGTATTCCTGTAAATGTTTCATTTAACAAAGGCAGTACTATAAGAAGGTTCAGTGGTGAGACTCTGAATGGTATTTATTGTTTCAGATTTCAGGGCTCCCATACATCTGCTGCCTGTCAAAGGCAGATACCACATTCATAAAACAAGTGCCCTGTCTGGAGAAAGAAAAAAAAAAGGACTCTCTTCCCTCCAGGATTATGTGAGATGGGAGGCTGCAAGAAGTGAAAGTTCTAATTTGCTGCAGAGATGATCAACAAGAAAATCTTTTATTACTGTAGAGTGGAAATTTTACTTTTTTGAAAAAAATGTTGTGGGCCCAGATGCAGCAAAACATTTTAAGAACAATCCCTACTCAGAAAAGCTCTTAAACATGCTCTTATGTGTCTCCATGTGCCTAAGAACTTACTTTGATGAAGCAGAAACCTAAAGAAGAACCATTTCTATTTACACTAACTAAGCAGCTCATTTTACCAGGCCCATTACATGATTCCTGACTTTATTAGGTCTGGAATGTATATTTCACCCATGGTGAGAAACATGCTCATTCATTTCTTATGATATCATAGTCTTCTCCATGGTAATCTGGTGCTATGTGAGGAAAAACAATAGGAGAGAAAACTTTTCATGCCGAGATGAAGACGGATAAGGAATTATGTTCAGCCGGGTGGGAGAATATATAAGAGGAACAAAACCACAGAGCCCCTGATTCTGAGGATCTGATTTATTTAGTATCTGGCATTGGCCATAAAGTGTGGGCAATGAAAAGAGGAGCTGACCTCAATGCCTCCTTAGCAGCAATCAGAAATTCATTTCAGTGTGTGAGCATTTAATTAGCTTCAGTGAGTTTACAAGACCTTCAGTCATTTTAAGATACTCGAGGCAACTACGCCACACATAAGATTACCCTGAATCTGGAATGCCAGCCACTTAGGAGGAATGTCTGGAGAGTTTTAATTGAAGGGGACTCCTTTGTTTTTATATCCATTTGATGTGCCATTACCATTTCCTCCACCACTAATTTACACCGAGGGACTCAACTACTCCAAACAATTGTTTTAATCGGTAAATCACAGAAAACCTTCAAGAAAGTTTAAGGTTGTTCTGCATCTATGAAAAGTCAAATGGCACCATTAAATTTTTAGAGCTAATCTAATCGTTACACAGTGCAGCCACTGCACCACTTCAGGCATCTGGGGAGAGTCATCACCTTCCCCTTTTTTACAGAAGACCTGAAATATATCTGCTTCATGCATTTATTGCAGCCATACAATAAATATATATAGAGTGGGATTAACTAACAGGAGGCAATTACTAATTTTATTATGGCTTCATGAGGTCTGTATATCAAGCTCCTCTCCCTGGCAAGGATGAGGAATTGCTAAATACAGCTAATTTCTGGGCTGATCTTATTTATATACTGGATGCTAATCCCCTTCACATATCTCATGTGCTTCTTTCTTCTCAGAGATACTGTCCCTCAGTGACCTCCTCCCAGCATTTCATTAAATGCCTTCAGCCTCAGTAAATTACAGCACTTTAAAAACATTGAGTTTAGCATATAAAAAGAGAGAGAGAGAGAGAGAGAGAGAGAGAGTTTCTGTACGCTGCCATGGGATAAGGTGCAGTGAAAATCCCATACAAGCTGAACTGTACTTCCTAATCAAATGGGTGTAACAGATGGCTGCTAGAGCAAGCCATCACAATGGAAATATCTGCAGTTCTCATGGTAACGGAATCTGCCAGGTCTGAGGGATTTGCTGTTTTCCAGGACATCTGAGCTGCAATCTCTTTCGAGCTGTCTAGCAGTCTCAGTCTCGCTCTCTCTCACTCTCTCAGCATGATGGAGATAGAGTTGAAAGGTGGAGCCTGATTTTGCATTCCAGCTGTGATTAAAGACACGCACACACAAACGCACGCGCGCAGAATCAATGGCACTGCATATTCATCACGCTATCTAGAACCTCATTAACCACTCAGACAGAACAGCGAGGAAATTTTAATATTCCTCCTTCCTTAGGCAGGAAAAGAAAGAAGTGTAATGGGGGAGAGGGGAGGAGAGAGGAAGATGGCATGTATGTGGGGAATTAAGATTCATGAGACATACCTTTTAATAAAGATATGGAGCAGTGTTAAAGCTAGCAGTTGTTTCCATTTCATGGCAGTATGTCAATATGACTTAACCTAGCAGAGTGAAACATCTGGCCTCAAAAATAATAATAAAAAAAATTCATTATGTTGAATTTCCAAAACATAATATTGAATCTCTGGAAGAAGGAGAAGGAGAAGAAAAGAAATAGAGCAACTGTGTACCATAATACTGAGTAAAAGCATGTGACAGACCTCCTGGTACTGTGTAATTAGAAAGGTGATCCTTCTCGTAAGGTGTAGGATAGCATAAAGACAATGAGCTTTAATTATAAATCTAAAGAATTGGGTTTAAACCCACAGGGCTCTCTTAAAAGGTTCTTATATTTCTGCATGCAATTCAGAATCATCAGCAGGAAGAAAATAATCATTCATGAGACTTTTATTAAAGTCTTTTCCTTCAAATCCCTATAAATTTAAAGAAATAAGAAGCATACTGCCTTCTTTGCTAGACTACCTGCTAGAAAGCACACAGAGGGTTGATTCACAGCTGCCTATTCTCTTGGGTATTTGAGCCTGAAGATCAGACAACATGTAAGAATTCAGCCGTGGCTCAAAATGGAAACAAAGAGGACCATTCTTAAAGCAATGTGAAATGAAAAACTACAGGCTGTAGACTGTAGACCTTAGCATGCTGATCCACCACATTGTCCTTGAGGGCACTAAAGTTAAATACATGTGACAGCCAAAGAGACAGGAAAAATGCTTTCCAGAATAAAATGACCTGATCTCCTTTTTTTTTCTTCCTTTTTTTTTTTTTTCCATGATGTAGAATAAGCCAGGAAAAGCAAGCTCCTCAAGTACCCACTCAAGAACTGGGTGTTCTGAGGTGGTCTTGTCTACCTATTTGTGCATCACTGAAGAACATTTTTATGTGAGCTTTCCTTGCAGCCTGAAATGCTTTCACCACAACTTCACTCCTCTGTGGTAATGACTTCTGCACAAGGAATTTAATTCTTATGTTGGCTTGGTTAGTTTCAAACAGGCATCTAGAATTCTGTGGCAGCAGCACTGCATTACACCTCCAGGGCCCTCCAAACCTGTCAGCTAGTTAGAAATGACTGCTGGTGCCAAGCAAAAACGGCTGCAACAACAGCAGGAAAATAGTGATAACTGCTTGCAGTCAGCACCAAAACACTTGGCAACAGGAGGGCTGCAGAAGTCACCTCTGCTCACAGCAAGCAATGGCTGGAGCCACCAGCAGCTCCTCACAGTTGCAACCAGGCCGCTCAAAAAGGCTTCTCCTGCTGCTCAGTGTGAGGCAGCAGTGCTCAAACCCACGTCTGCTTTCTGCCACCCTGGTGCAAACTAAATAGCACAATCACTCCCTCACCTGAGCAGGAGAGGCAGCCGCCCCTGGAGTGAACCTGGGCTGGTTTTTGGAAGAATGTCACATTCAGCTGTGAGAGTAGAAGATTTCAGTTCCTCTCTAAAAGTAGAGCAGCTCTTCAGAACAGGAATAAATGGTGCAGAGCTTTACCTTTTACCAGAGAGCAGTTCTGGGTGGGATGAGGGGGTAATAAAAGAACATGGAGAGGTAGTTCTGTTCCTCATCCCATTACATGAGGTGTTTCCCCATAAAGTCAGCAGAGATTGTCAATCCCATGGGCACACACCATTTTTAATGCTGTATTTAGTGCTGTGTAGATGTGCTTTCAGCAAATTCAACCCTCAGTGTAGATGGTTAAAAATTACTTATACTCAGCTTGGAATATATCCAGGGTTAACACTGTGATTCTTGCAGCAACAATTCCAGCCTAAGCAATGACACAAGAATCCAAGAAAATCTTTTTTCACATTCCTACTTGATAAAGCAGCCCTTCAAGTAATTGACTGTTGAGCATTGCACTGCTCTGCTGTTGCCGTACTGCTAATATTTATTAAGAGATCAGAGTGTTCCTCACTGAGCACTTTGTGGAAAGTTCTGACTCAGACTCCATCCACGTGCTGAGCAGTGTGATCAGTGGGGCTCCAAGCCATGGAGCCTCACACGTGGAATTCACCCATGCCAGGGGTCTGTTTGCTCTTCCTCAAACAGCAGACTTTAGCACACACACTAAAAAAAAGCTGCCTGCAAAGAGCTCTCCTCTGTAGACACCACTTCCTTCCATTCAGGTGGTATTTCACTTTTTCCCTGCCTGGTGACTGTCCCCAGATGCTGCACCCATAAGCCTGACCCTGCTCACCTTGCTTAATCATTCCCAAGCACTTTTCCTCCACCAGAGCATCAGGTCCACTCTTTTCTGGAATATGACATTTCTAGGAGATCAGGACAAGAAGAAAACCTCTGTGACTGTCTAAAAGTCTTTCTTTACCTCACTCAGAGCTCAAGTATCTGACCTTCAACATTAGCAAGCTGCCCAGAGTTCCCACACATCTCACAGGCCTTAACAGGGATCCAGTATCACTCACACACCTCCCTAAAATGCTGTCCAGCTTGAGCCCTGACACAGGCTTCCAGCTGGGAAAACTCCACCGTGTACCTCTGAGGCAGGAGACCTGGTGGCTCCAACAGACCTCAGGGTTTCCAGTCCCCAGCCACACTCCTTGCTAATCCCCAGGGGAGATCAGAGGACTGCATTTCAATTTTAGGGTGTGTTTATGTCTCACTCCTAACAGCAGAAGCTCTGAGAAACCTTGAGTTTCCTTCAGTCCCAGATGGCTCTTGGTCCCCAGCTGACTCCAGCCCAGACAGAAAAAAATCATCAGCACTTAAAATTAGTGGGGTGGTGCAGGCTAGAATCATAAAACTCTGAAATAGACCCTCTTGCTATTTCAGTTCTAATTGCGCTCTTTGCTGCCTGGTTAGCAGACACTTTTCAATCAATTGCTGTGTTTGTGCTGACAACACCAGATCACAAGAGTTGCTCTTGTCATTTCAGTGACCTCCATCTTCAATTGTTCTTGCTGTTTCCAGCACCCACAGCCACGGAGCAGGGTGGGAATATTCCCATGCCCACCAGTCCAGGGTTTCCAGCGAGAGAGCACACTGACACTGCACATCACCTGAGGATCTGACCTGCACTATTTACATGGGCATGCAGCCCTGTGATCTGACATTTTAACAGCAACAAAAAAAAAAATACCTTAACATCCCCCATTTTGCTCAAAGTTGATCCTTCCCGGCAATTTCACGCAGAGATCCCAGAACTGAAATTCCTCAGCCCTGTGAGCCTTTCCCATCCCCTGCAGGGGCTTCACAGACTTCACATACCAGAGGGAATCTGCTCCAGTCAATCAGCTCCTGCAGTCCCCTGCGTGCTGCCAGAAACTGCTAACAGAGGGGACAACAGAGGGGAGAACCCTAACCCCACCCCTTCACACACAGTATTGCCTTATTCCTCAAAAATACTGCTCCGTGCAGGATGCTCCATTTCAGGATGCTCCTATAAATACACCACGCTTTCAGATGGAGGAAACAAGCCTGCTCTAGTAAATATTTTAGCAATGAAGTGGCATGGAGTCCTTAATGCTTGCCATTTTTCAACATAAGGAGCACTCCATCAGAAGGTGCTCTACACTCTAGGGAGAAAATGTGCATTCTAACAATAACAGGACAGACAGTGGCCAGCACCTTATCAGTATTAATTTTCCTTGAAAACATGTGTGGTTCTTCCTCCACTCCACCACCTAATGTCCGGAAGCCCTTGATTTAATAAGAAAGTTCATAAAGTCAAGTTACAGACACCATGAGAGGGAAGGCGGGTAAAGCAGAATTGGCAAATAAACAAAATATTAAAAAAAAAAATCTCAGCTGTCTCCTGGTAACTTTTTTTCCTTTTTTTTTTTTTTTTTTTTTTTTAAGAGCTTTCCTCAGTGTGTTCAGCTCTGTGGTGGTGCAGGAGTGTTGGTGAGGATGGAAGAAAGCAGCAGAGCATTGGTGGTCTGGGAAGCAGCGTGCAAGCAAAGAGTGAGGGCATGCAAACCCCAGAGATGGCTCTGCTGAAACCAGCCGAGCTGTTTTATGGGGATAGCTCTGATTGCTGAGCACAGTGATGCTGTCAAGACTAACTAGGGCTGCCTACAACAGGGACAAAGGGAAGGATCGTATGTTACAGCGTGCCTGAAGTCCAGACAGAAGAGCTCCATGGCAACATGCAGGGATCTCTTATTCTTCCATTTATTCTCACGTGCAGCTCCTGGCATTGATGTGCTCTCTATACCATGAGGTAGGGAGGATCTCAGCTCCTCTTTCTCACCAAGCTGCCAGGCTGCAGCTCTTTCCCCAGCCTTATCCATCCTCGTGAGTTGGGAGGGTAACATGGCTTAGCAAAACTGCTCTGGGATGCCTTTAGAGATGAAAGGAAGTCCAGAGGATGGTTTCTGCAGGGCCTTGAAAGATTTGTTTTCTGTGGCAAGTGACCAGTAACCCCCAGCCTGCAATGTGTGAATGCTTGCTGATAGATTTAGCTTCATGCATGTGATGATTTAGCAAAATCAGATATTTCACAGTCATGTGCACACCCAGACACACAAAAGGAAAAGTCCTGGTCCCATCCCACGCATCTTCTCTTGCACCAGTTTGAAAATTGTTTGCAATGACTGGAACAAAGATCATACCATATTTCCTTTAGATAATGGAAGAGAAGGACAAAAATCAGGACTGTGGCAAGTGCAATATTTCATTCTTTCCCTTGCATGCTCAGCAGACTTTGTAATCAAGCTTCCTCACTTGAAGACACCCTTCCTGCAAGGATGGAAATGGGCAGAGCCTGTTCCTCAGATTTGTGAAATGTCCTCCTATCTTAAAACTGTTTTAAAAGAGACAGGACAGACTGTCACCTGCCCACAGGATGGGAGATGTGCTCTGCTGCTTTCCTGCAGAGGTGACCTTGGACCTCTCTTTCTCTTCCAAAGCTTTATCTGTCTAGATCATTGAGATGCTAAGTTTGTAGGAGGAACAGAGAAGCAATTTTTACTGTATGTAAAGAATACAGCACAATGACACCATCTCAGGTGAGGTAATGTGTCTGTATAAATACTTTTCCTTTTTTTTTTTTTTTATGTAAAGCCTAAAACATCTGCAGAGACATCAAAAGAGGAATGATCATGCTGCACAGGAACACAGTGCAGCTGACAACGAGCTGATCTAAGATTGCTCGAAGCTCTCTTGCAAGCTCTTCCTTGCACCTCCCCTCTGTAATGTCACTTGGTCAAAACCCAAACAAAGGAGGAACAATATAAAACAAATATCTGTGGCTCAAAGGGGGCGTGCAAGGCACAGGCCCTGCAGACAGCACCCAGAGGAGAGGCAGAAAAGGGACATTCCTAGCAGGAAGTGTGAAGAACTCACTGGATTATCAGAACTGCACTTTTCGCTTCCAAATCTAAGGAACAACCAACATCAAGAGGGCACACTGAAAGACATATCCTTACCTTTTTTTTTTGCCTTTGTATATCCCCTGCAATAAATAAACCTTCCTATTTCAACATCTGGCAAGGTGTCAGGCTCCAAAATGGAGCAGGAGAGATAATTGATACTTACAGGAGAAGAAGAATGCAGTTAAAAACAGGCCAATACTCCTCTGTTAAGAAGAGGTTCCTATTGAAAAAAGATTATTAGCCAGATCTCTAAGTTGACACCTGAAATCAAATCACCTTTAATGGATAATGTGAACATTATTAGTGTGAGGGAGAAAACCATTGCAGACCTTGGGCTCTGGAGAATGGAAGAAACATGATTTGCTTCTGACCTCACTTTTTGTCAGTTTAAAACAACAAAGAGATCATGGTTTACTCTTTGTAAGATGAACTTTCCATAACAGCAAGATTTTTTTCCATGTACCTAAATATTCTTCTGCTCTGAACTGGAAGAGGATGCTGGATTGTTTAGAAAGAAGCTTCCTCCAGGTCTTGGTTCCTGTTGTGCTTAGCTATTTTCCAGAGGTCTTAATATACATACACCCCACACAGGGACAAGAAAAGGAAAACATTTTTCACCTGAAAAAGAGGGTTTGGAGGAACAAAACTGTCTGGAATAAAAGCTGAGAATCCACACTGCAGAGCAGTTTGCTTGCACTTCTAGTCCAACTGATCAGGCATGCTGAAGTATTTACATTTCCCATCTGAATAGCAGTCCACATTGTTGTAGCTCACAGGAGGGTTTTCGGCTTCTGCCAGTCTAAATAGAATGATTCAAAACTGAATCATTTCCTGCAATTTTATTTCATAGCTGAGTGCACACCATAGCAAGATAAGCCCACAAACACATGGAGCTACCTCCAGAAAACCATCCAACCCTCTGGGCTGCTTCTAGTGGAAGCCCTAAATGACTAAAAGTAGGTTCTGTTATTATCATGGCACAGAAATTCTCCTGCAGGAGATGGTCAATGGCCAGCAGCAGTTGAGACAGCGCAACAATCACGTGGCAACTGGATTTTCCACCGATTGCCAGAGAAGAAAGGGATGCTTCCCGAGCTCTGTCTCTCAGCTCTTTTAACTGAGAATCAATATCACAGAGACAGAGGGAGAGAGACAAACAACCAGCAGAGGGAAAAGCAACTGCAGCCTGCCACATTCGCGGGGAAGAGAGATAAAAGCCTGCCGCGCTCTGAAATCTAATATGCCCAGTCACCTGGAATGAGTGTCTCCTGAAAAGGGCAAGCCTGCTCAACATCCTCGGCCAAACCTTCCCCCCCACCCCGCTTCCAGAAATGAAGCACCAGGATCTGGAAAGCTTTAGCCTTATTAGGTTCATTAAAAGCTAACTAGCACTTAGAGCTGGCGTGGAGATGAGGTGTCAGCAGAAGCAAGACCCTGTGAAATACGTGTGTGACCCACGCTGCTGCAGAGCAGTCTCCATCCTCCAGCTGACACACGCTCTCTTTTTAGGAGCAGATCAGTGTTGTCCTACCCCTTGCAGTAGCCAGAAAGCAGTTTTTGGGGTGCTGGAAACTCTTCTGAGAAAGCAACCACTGAAAAACACCTCACCAGCAGCAAGCTCTGCCAGAAGACTGAAGTTTCAGACTAGTGTAATGTGCCTTTAAAAAGTACCATGTCTACACTACTGTATTGCTTACTTTCTGAAGCTAAGCCAGAGGGATGTACATAGTAAGATCTTTGTCTCATTTCAGGGAGGATACAGGATAAAGATTCTGTGCCAGTAATCTTCCCTGGATTAATGGTTTCTCTTTTATCTGCTGTATTTCTGCTCAGATGTCTTTGCTCTGAATGAGTCAGTGGAATGCAAATGATGGGTACAGTCGGTCTGAAAATATTTAAATCTAGCTTTCCACTGCACTGCAGGTTTGTAAAAAAAAAATAAATACTCACATATAAATATACATGCTGAATAAAGGGCAGATGAAAATTACAGTTATATCAATAATGAAAAAAAGCCCCCAGTGGTGGGTCAAATTGACAAAAGATTAATTTTTCTGGTTCTCCTTATTTTCTTTTTTTTTTTTTTTTTCCAAAAATACCAGTATTTAGTTGCTTGCTATGAATGGGTGAGTAAAATCTGCAACACTCCATTCCTAAGCCCCAGACACCAGACAAAAATGTATCTGTGGGAATAGGAACCTGGTTTTATTCAGGCTGCTAAATGCCCAATCTTTATTATCCCAAAAAGTATCTTCCTAAAGATAGCACTCTTAATAATGACAAAGGATAAACCAGACAGCACAGACATGATTTCTCTGGATTTTCTCCCTTTCCTTCTTCTTTGACAGATTTCAGGTTTTTTCATTCTGCTGGGATATGGTTCCTTTCTTCTTCTGCTTAGGGCATGAGTTTCTCCTCTAGCAAGTGATTGCATCCCATAATCAACCAGGTTAGGGGGGTTTTAGAGCTGCAGCTCTGCTTGGGAAGCCAGGAGAGAAATCATGGGGCTTTGTCACAGGTTTCAGCAGGAATTGTCCTCAAACGGTGGCTGCCCACAGAGTTTTCACAGCCTAAAGGCAGCCCAGAGAGTCTCCAAAAGCTCTTGTGTACTGCAGGAAGGAGGAATTGGAAGGGAACAACTGGATAATTTCCTGGGCTTTTCCAAATTCTGTGGGAGTTGGCTCCAACACAAAATACTCATTCCATAAGGGACCAGTCCTGGGGTGAGCAGCAGTTTCTGGTCAAGGGTGCTGCAAAGAGCAAACTCTGCAGCAAGAAAGAAAACACCAATATTAACCTGGTGGCTACTGTACTTAACAGTAAATCAAACAGCACCACAAGTTGTGCAATCAGAATCATTTGCAAGAGAGCATTAAGCCCTCTAGCCCATCATAAAAGCAAAAAAAAATTCTCCTTCTGAAAAGCTGCCTATAAATCCAGCTGCAACAAAACAAACAAAACAAAGACTTACATTGTCTACCCAATCCATGTGGGACTTGAGAATTAGTTAGCAGGAGGAATCTGCTTGCAACAAAAAACAAGATTTTTTTATTTTGATGGCTTTTAAATAAACCACCTTTTCTTCTATATTTTCCTTTAAAATAGTTTTAAAGCATTTTATATTGAATTTATATGAATTTTGAATTTAAAATCTAATTTAATAAAATCTCTTGGTTTAGCCCAGAATTGGTTTTCAAGATGGGAAATTAACTAGGCTGCTGGTTTTCATTGAAAGAATACAGAGACTTTAATTTAGAATGGACAGCAGTTTCCAAAATGCATATTCTTAAATGGCAATCTGCTGACAAAAATTAAATAGATTAAATATCAAGATCCATAAAATAAGCCATTAATTTCTGGGATTTTAATAGTCATTTTGTTCTGAGTAAGAGAAGAGTTTCAGAGCTGGGTAGACTTTTTCAGGTCTGTTGGTGCACAGTTGAACCCAAAAAGGGTTGGTGCAGCACCACAGGGCCAAAATTTGGGTGTGAGGAGCAGGTCTGGCATGGTTCAGTTCTCACATGAACACTCAGAAAACTCTTCCAAAGAAATGTGACACTTCCCTCTGCTCTGTTGTGTTGTGACTGATGGTTACCTAGTGATGCCCAGAACTTCTTCCAGGCCTACATGAATGACTGATGACTCAGGTACTTCTGGTAATTTCCAAAATTTCCACAAACATTCATGAGAGCCTCGGGACCAGGACAGCTTAGGCAAAAATTCAGTGAGAGATCAAAACAAGGTTCCTGTTCCTTTGCAACAGGAACCTGCCTTGCAGTGGACCATCATTAGCTGTTGTGCAGAATTAATTATTGAAAGAAAGGAGTCTCTGTGGCCACTTTCACACTGAGCACAAGCTAATGATGACCTTCCTCCACAGGCCAGCTGGGTCACTGTGCAAGGCTGATGCCACCAGCTTTGCTGGTGACAACAAGCAGGGGGGCTCAAGATCTTCCTGTAATTAAGCCAGGCTGATGAGTTAGACCCTGCCACCATGCAAATGGCTCTGATTCCAGCAATCCCCACAAACTCCCTGCTCTCACAGTGGTCAGCTGGGCAAGACTCTGCCACGTGGGCAGGGAGCTCACAGCCTGGTGCCAGGCTCACACCCCAGATGGGTTTTATCTGCTTTTTACAGCTTCCTGAGAGCAAAGCAAGATTCACTTCAGCCCACCAAGACTCCTGGCACCTGCTTCATCCACAGGTAAGAAAATGAGATGTTTCTTGGTAAGCCTGCCACCAGATTCCTGTGCCAGGCTGCTGATTCCCCCACACTGGTGGCCAGGCTTCCACTGTCAGCAGCTGAATGTGATCTCCATCTTGAGATTTACTGAGTGTTTACAGCAGTGCAGAAACGCACAGCAGAAATGCAATGATTATTCTTATCTCATTGGAAAGACTGCACACATTTCCCTGCTTGAGATCATCTTCTCTGGGGACCCATTCAAAGCGAAACCACTGCGTTCTGAAAACACGTCTTGGGCATGAGATCTGCATGTTTTCCTGCCTTGGCCATAATAAAACGCAAAAAATTTAATCAAAGTGCTCCTAAAAAACTATATCCTTCTCCTGCATGCTTCCCTCTCTTCTCTGCACAAATACAAGCCCTGGAAGGTGAAAGATTTGAAATTCATTATTCAGCATGAAACAGTATTTAGGAGCATGGTGCATAACACAGCTACTCTACAAATATGTCCAAACAAACATAAAATTAGTCTTTCATGGCTAGGAGAGCACTTTTTTTTTTTTTTTAGCCCAGCCTTTAACTTAATAATTTCTTTACAGGAGAAAGCAGCCTGTATGCCATCAAATAGTTCCTAGATTCCCAGCTCAAACAAAGTGAGAAAATGAATAGGTCCATTCATGCTTCAGACAGGATAATTCTGGCAAAGCTGGTGCTGACAGTGTTAAAGAGCAGTGATGGAGGAGTCTGGCCTTGCCATTCTAATTGTGACCATGAGTGACAAGAAACACATTCCCTTTGCCAGTGGACCAATTTTGCAGGTTTGCAGAACCCAAACCGTGCCTAATGTCATCATTTGGCATTCAAGGGGCAGAAAATTCACCCACTCAGGTGCATGCTTTGTCTGAGCCTGGCACAGCAAAGCACAGGAAGGGCTGGGCATTTTGGGGCTGTACAGGGGGGAGAAGGTGGGACCAGAGTGTGAAACCAGCCCTGTGGTCTGACCCTGGCACAGGGCTCCCCTGAGCTCCAAAAATTGTGGATCCTCAGTTGTGCTAGGGAGCACAGGATGCCTGGGTGAGTGGGGTCATTTGGTGTGTGCCTATCTCCTCCTTGCTCCACAGAGGGAACCTCTGGATCTGGGAGGAATGGCCAGGTAAAAATGGCAGGAGAAAAAAGACTAAGCTGTCATAAAGAGCCAGGAGAGCTGTCATGGACTAAACCCCATTCCTGCTTACAGAAATATCTCTCTCCCTCATCCCTTGCTTCAAATCATATCAAAGAAGCATTTTTCTCACCCAAACAGAATACCATTTTCCTCAGAAAGGCTCTAAATCCAATGAATTAAACATCATCTTTTGCAACAACAAAGGGAAATTAGTATCCCCTCTTACTTTCTTCTTCAGCAGGGCAAGGTAGGGACTTCACCCCAGACAGACAATTCAAATAGCTCCCATAGGCATTTCCTACACCACTCCTTCAGAGGGACCATATTAAAAATAAACTAATGCTGTAGGCAGCTTCGGAAAATGACTTCAATGGTATTTATTGCTTTGATAGGGTCAGTGCACAGTATGTGCATGTTGCCTTTTAAACATATGTTTCAGGCAAAGAATCAAAGCTAATTTCAGTGTGTGAAAAGCAAGCAGATTTCATTACTGATTGTGACTTTAACATCAAAATGATAAGGATGCTGGATGTAGGTTCTCAAAACTGAATGTCCAAATGGGAATTTATGATGTAGAACTTCAGCTTTATCATCCATGGGCTTCAATATAGACTAGAAGAAAGAAATTCTCTGCTACCAGGAATCTCACAGTTAACCCATGAGCCAGCTGACTGTTTTCCCACTCTCTAATTCTCCCTGCAGCTATTTCCTATCTGTAACATGTTAAAGCAAGAATGGCCATTGGCACTAACCACTTCTGGCATCCAAGTGGTGGATATGAAAGAGATCTGATATTCTTTTTTTTTTTTTTTTACACCACCACAATGCATCCTCACTCTGACTCTTTGCAGAAGTGTCAGCAGAATTCATAACAAACCCAATACAATCTTATAGAAAGCACAATAAAAGGCCTGCTAATAAATTTAATTTTTTTTTAAATGAGGATTCCTTGCACATTATTGCACCAGATCCAGTTCCCAGCTTCAGGCAACCACGAGTAAAACCCTTCCCAAATGCTCCCAGGAAAAAGGTGAATCCATAAAATTACTAAAAGGCTTCAGGTATAAGCAGCAACAAGTGAATGAATGAGGACTTTTCACAATGTTTACCACAAGGTCAGATTCAGGATTCCCTAATGGTAAACACCAGAAGGTTGAAACCCAGTAGCCTAAAGGTAGATATCTAACTCAGGGTTAGTAGCCACATTTTCCACAAGATATTTTGAACACCTATTTAGCTATGAATGCAAACACAGCTAACTCCCCACTGGAGGGGAAAAAAAAGCACTTGGATATCCATAAAAGACCTTAAATGTTTATGCTAACATGTATAAAAATGCATATACACATTCAATTAGTGATTACCTATACATATGCATGTGTGTACACATCCTTATGTACACTCCAGAGAGCCTCATTTGCACAGTGGGAAAGCACCCACAACTTCACTTTGAGTCAAATAAAAAGTGCAGGATTATGAAAAATAATCAAGCCTCTTTTTTTTTTTTAATGTCCCTGTCTGCAATTACAGACGTGCACTCACTGCTCTGAAAGGCTTTGTCCAGGTCTGCTTTACAGCACCACAGTCCCCTAGGTTCAAATGACACCTTTGAAACAACCGAAGCAGTAAATCACACCTCTTTATTATCATCTCAACAAGAATGATAACAACCTGCTCTGCTTGGTGAAATACCCATGGGAATTTCACCCAATTACGTGGGGATAACGTATCTTTCATGACTCTAGCTGTCTACCATTTCCATTGTGTACTTGGTAGTCAGTCACAAAGGACACAATCCACTGAAGCAAAATGTATAGACAAGGGGTTAGCCATTTCAAGAGTGGAGAAAGGGAGGTAGAAATCGAAGGAAGAAAGAGAAGGATGACACAGAGCAACTGCTCAGCTTAGTAGCACAGCTGCTTAAACAACTGAATAGCAATCAATGGGTTAGCATTCAATCCAAGTTTAGATCACATTGAAATCTATTAGAATACTGCATATAATGAATGACTCTTACTTATTTGGTATTCTATCTTGGAATTAATCAGCTCAGTTGTTATGCAGGGGGAAAAAAATTTAAAAGAAAAAAAAAAAAGTCAGCGAGTAGACAGGCCCAAACCCAAGAAAAACAACCACCTTGATTTCCCTGGTGGTTAACAGCCTGACAGAGCTCAACAATACAGGCTGAAGTTGAACACTGTGAGAAGGAGTGCAAGGTGAAGGTTTTCTGGCTGTTGGGGCAGCAGCCTGGTTTGTGTGAGCACAACCTGCCCCATCCCCTCCCTTCCAGGCTCTCACAGTGCTCCTGGGGTTGTACCATCTGCTGGAGCACAATCCAGAGGTAGCTTTAAAGTGATGATAGCTCTGGGAAATGATAATCACTGGGTCATAGAAAGCGGTACTGCAGTGTATAAATAAGATAACAGAAAGTGCTGAGCAGGGCATGTTTGCATTATGAAATGTATTTTCCTTTTTCCTGTATAAAACCTGCCTTGAAAGCGTGGGGAATGCAGCAGGATTGAAAACCAGAAGGAAAGCAACACAGCCCCAGAAGCTGCACAAAGGAGGAGGGGGATGGAGGAATGGTAAGCTGTAGTATTATTGACTGAGGAATGATAAAAGAGGAAGGAATTCAACAGTTACATCCATTTCGCTTGGTGCAATGGCATGAGATCAAAGGCTTACGTTCACATTAGCCCAGAATAATGCATACTCCATAAATGATGCAAAGCTAGGCCACATTCCCAAGATGTGACAATGCCTCAAGATGCCCCTTTGCTAAGTTCAGGTCAAGGCAACAGGCTCCTGCATAAGAAATCCTTTTTCAAGGCACACAAACGTACTTAAACCACTGGGCATGGAGATCGACGACACTCAGGACAGGCAGGATGTCCTCCACCATCTTCTGCTTTTCCACAGATGGCTTTGCAAATTCAGTCAGCTGTCTTTCAGTTGCAAGATTTTGTTCCCAATTGCTGTTGATATTTCAGAAGATGCAAACTGTCCACCCAAGCACAGAGAAGCTCAGGCTGAGAAATTGTGGGGTTTTTTTTTATTTGTAAAGCAGGTATCAGAGCAAAGAAAGCATCAGAAGGTAGTCAGCTCAAATTCCAGAGATGTGCCTGGGTCCCACCTCTGCACTGGTAACCTTTGTGACCTTGATCAGCTCACCTGGGACAGCCCCTTTAATGGCTGCAGAGCAAGAACAATGTCAAATGGCTCCTGAAAGCCACAGTTTATTTTTTTTCTGAGACACGTTTGTCAAAGCCACTTAAGGATTCAGATCAGTGCTGGTTGTACCTTGATTCCTGGGGGATCCAGCCACTGTGGATACCTTAAACAAAAACACCACCAGGACACATCCATATCGTAAATTCCTTTAAGAAATCCTAATCTCCGGGAGTCTGTACACCATCAGCTAAGTGGAGATGAATAATTATTTTTTCCCCTCACCTTTCACGGTTTGGTTGGTGCAGGGAAGCGTTGCCATACCAACAGCGATCCAGCCTGGCCGTAGGACAGGGCTGGAAGTGTGGAGGTGCAGACATCCCAGGCCGAGAAGAAAATCCTCCTTCCCGTCCCTCCCTCCTTTCTTCCCTCCCTGCCTCCCTCCCTCCCTCCTCTCCCTGGAAGAGAAGCAGCTTCTCTTTGTGAGAGAGCACAAAGGGGAAGAAAGAAAAGGAATTGTCCATCAAGCTCAGCAGAGCCTCGGGGGCTTTCAGCAGAGGATGCCACAGCCTGTGAGGAGAGCGAGGCGCACTGAAGACTGATTTTAAAAGGACAGTTCAACCCCAGCCAGCCTGAGCTGCCTCCAGCAGCCCTCAGCCTGTGGAGAACATGTGGCACTGAAAGGCTCTCTGACATCCCCCCGTGTTTTGCTGCCCAGAGATCAGGGCTGCTCCCCACCCACGAGTGCCCTGCTCTTTGTGGGGTGCCCAGAGATGCTGCCCCGGCAGCCAGAGCCTTTTCTGGGGGCTCACAGCTGGCACCACTGATCTGATGGGTCTTCTGGGTGCCTCCTCACCTGCCAAAAACATCAGCCTGTGAGGGTTCCTTCGGGGGAAATCTAACAGATACATTCATTCCCTGCCAGGGGCTGTAAATCCTGCGCACCCAAACAGGGGTTCCAGCCAGTACTGGAGGGAAATAAACCATGTGCCAAACCTGTGTCCCATTCCAGACACCCTTCTTGAGACACTGGAACCAAAGAGGGACTGTCCATAAGCACAAGGTGATTATGAGAGGAGAGTGGAAAGGAAATGAGAGAGAGCCACAGAAATAACTCAGGGCAGACAATAAAGCTGTGTTTATATTTATATGTACACATACGTGTGTCTGTCTTTGTGTGTGTGTGTGTGTATACAATAATTAATGGTGCAGAAAAGATAAAAGACGCCTTTTTTCAAGTGTAAGAGGTGAATGAGTGCAAACAAAAATGGAGCAATTCAAAACCACTACAGAGCTAGCAGACAGCACAGCCATAGCATCCTCCAGACCACGCAGCCCCACTGAGACCACACTCAAAACCAGACCCAGAGACCTTGAATATCTAAAGATACAATTATCTATTAAAAGTAAACAAGCCCCCGGGAAGTGCAAAACTCCTTGGACTGCAGGAGGACAGGAAAACATCCATTCTTCAGAGAGAATGACAGATCACCTGTGAAAGGAGGAATCCTCAAGTGCAGGCTGAAGCATCTGAGTCAAGAGGTGTTCACATGCATTTTCCATGAGAGAGACCAGGTCTTTATGGGATTGAGCCTGTGTTGGCCTTTGGAAACAGAGGTTCCACACCAAGGCAGCACCAAAGTGAGGAGAAAAATGGAGCTGGGTGATATCAGGACTATTGCTGCAGTTTAAGGCTCTCCTTTACCCATGACAAACCTTTAGGCCCTGCCTCACCATTCATCCCCACCAGATCTTTGAGTGGGACTGCTCACCAGGCACTCCCTGCTCCATCCAGACCCCCTCAGCCCTCTCTCCTCACTGGGCTGCCCTGGTTCTGCTCTGACAGCCTCAGAGCTCACACACACCCTGAGCAGGACCAGCTCTCACTGCAGATGGGTGTTTTCCTCTTCATGCTTTGGGACCAGAGCCATAATTCAATATGAAGGGGATGTCCTGGTCATGGCATCACAACTGACACAGCTCTCCACCCTCCCTTCAGCTCCCTACAACCTATATCTGCCCTTCACTCACCTGGCAGACCTCCCATTTTCTCTGGTTGTTGTTCTACAAGACCTGTAGATGGCATATTTCTCCATCTTCCCTCTCCTGGGCCTCACATCCTTTGGTGTCCTGATCTTTAAAGCTCAATGGTGACAAGAAGTAAAAGATTTTCACACAGTGAAAACTCACAGTGTGAGTTAAGTGACCAGAGAAATAAGGTTATACACCCAAATTTGATGTCTTCATAAGGAAGATAGGCTCAAGGCACACTACAGGAAGAACTTGGAAAGGTCTGGAAGAGTGGGATAACAAGAAACTTATGAAGCTCAACAAGAACAAGGACAAGTCTTGCACCTGGAAACACACAATCCAGGAATAAAAAGGTAATAGGAATATAAACCTGCTCTGTGGGAAAGGACCTGGGGGTCCTGGCAGACAACAAGCTCCATGAGAGTGAGCAATGAGCTGCTGCAGCACAGAAAACCAACAGGATGTGGGTTGCATCAGCCAGCAGAGATAACAAAGTCATTATCCTCCTCTAATCAGCCCTTGTCAGGCCACATCTGGAACACTGTGTTCAGTTTTGGTCACAGCTACATAAAAAAAAAAAAAAAAACAAAAAAAAAAAAACAAAAAAAAAAAAAACCCAGTGGACCAGATGGAGAAGGTCCAAAGAAGGGCCACAGAGATGATCAAAGGGCTGGGAAGCTGCCAGCTGAGGAGACGTTGAGACAATTATTCAGCCTTGAGAAAAGGAGGCCATGGGGAGACCTTATCACCATGTTCTAGTACTTAAAGGGTGGCCACAGGGAAGATGGAGGCTCCCTTTTTCCAAGGAGTCACATGGAAAACGGGTAATGGATGCAATTTACTCCTGGGGAAATTCCAATTAGGCATAAGAGGAAAATTGTTCACAATGAAAACAATTAGCCATTGGAATTGCCCCCCCAGGGAAATGGTGGGTTTCCCAACACTGCTCACTTTCATGGCTCAGCTGGAGAGGGTGCAGTGCCACCTTGTCCAGAACCTGCTTTTGCCAGGGTTGGATCAGATGCTTCTTGAGGCCCCTTTCCAATCTGGCATCCTGTGATCAGATGATTCCGAATACATTTTTGGAGTGGACATGCTGTTGGCTCTTTATGGAGTGAGGACTCTCTCCTAGCACACTTACAGCCCCATCAAAGCCTCCTGGATGAGTAAACACTTCCCTCTTGGGAGCCTCAAGAGCTCTGACATGAAGAACAGGTTCAGCCACTCCTTTGAGAGACTTTATTGGAGTAGCTGCACCACTTTTAGAAAATAACCTTGCTAAGCACTGTGAAGTTTGGGTGTCTGGGAACACATCCACTCATTCCCAAAAGTTTGTCATGAGCACGGAAAAGAAAAGGCTGGATTTCTTAAAAACTATGCTGCTGGCCAAGATGATTGCAGGGATGAACTAGATGAGCAGATGTAGACCAGGCAGAGACTCCTGCTTTTCTTGGTGGGGCTATGCTTAAGTGAAATCCCTTCACCAGAAATAATGAAATGGACATCTATGACAGCATCTGGAAGCTATTTCTGGATATACTTCAACGAGAGCAAATGCATTAAGGGTGGACAAGTGTTTTATGGGAAGAGGCAGCCACAGAGAGGTTGGGAGAGCATGGAGGCCTCAGTTAGGGGGAGAGGAATATAAGAAGGAAGAAAGAAGAGAAGCAGCCAGCCCCACTGAAAAAGTGGGGAAGGCACTGCTAAAGGGTCACAGCCTGTAATCCTATCAGACTGCCAGGTTTTATTTCTGTGCAGGAAATATGCCAGGAGCACAACTGCTAGTCCCTGGATTTAAAAAATAAAATTTAAAAAATTGAATGGTTAAGTAAAAATGAGGGGGAGTAAGACGTCATTATAATGAATGAAAATAAAATATCTTGATCAAGCACCATTATATCAAGAGGGATGAATGGTTAAACAACATCCATAGCTACATCAGTACAACTTTCCCCTCCTGTTTTTTCTCCCCCTTCACAATTGCAGGGTTAAGAAATAATAGCTATGAGGTTTGTCTAAGAATGGCATTAACTGCTGGTTTGTATTGATGAAAAAAATAGAATAGATTAATACTTTATCACTGCATTTTTTTTTACCTACATGCAAAAATATCAATAAAAGCTTTAAGCTTTAAGGATGTACACCAGATTATTACTTCCTTGAAAAGTCCATTAGACACCTTGTGCTTTTATGCCACAGAACAAACACCAAAAGAAAAGTTACAAACTCAAACAATTTCTGATGTAAAAGCTTATTTCTCCTTCACCTTTTAAAATTAAAAAAAGTCCTCGGGGAGCAAACAAATATAGCAAATATGCTGCCAAGGCCAAAAGAGAAGCTCCTCAGTGAGGATGGGAATCTGTTCTTGAGCATTTTCATCTCCTGACTGTCTCACAGGCATGCCAGAGGCACACAGCACCAGGAAAGGCCAGGCACCCATTTGCAGCAATTCCACATCACTCCCAGTCCCATCCTCACCTCTCCCAGCATCTTAGAAATTATCTCTCTGCACAATGCTGGGTGGTCTGGTGACCTTTGTGACGTGCCAAAGGGCTCACGTGGGCAGCCCCAGCCCTGCCAGAAGAGGCTTTCCATGGATTTCCAGCACAGAGCACCAAACTGCAGCCTCCTTGCTCCATGGCTCGGCAGGACACAGCCCACCCTGCCTGATACTGCTCCCTGCACAGCCTGGATTTAATAAATAATTTAATAAATAAAAAAATAATTAATTAAAAAATTAAAAAAATAATAAAATAAATAAAAATAAGAGTTCTCCTGGAAGAGCTGCTCCTGCTCCAGATTCTGCCTCCTCCAGGGGCACTGGCATTGCCCCTGCACAGCCCCAGAGAGAGAGATCAGGGCACCAAATTCCTAAAGAGGTGCAAATCAATGCTTCTCACTTCTATTTTAGCTCTCTGAGTGACGCATCCCAGGGCTCAGCCTGCCTCTTCCACCAGGCATGGTGGTGTCCTGGAAGGCATCCTTGGCCATTGTCTTTCTGGAGCTCTGGCAAACATGATCCACCCCACGCAGAAAGCTCTTTTTTATTCACCACAGCTTTTATTGATTTGTATTCATCTGCATTATCTGCTCGGGTTATTTGCTGGCTCACCAACAGAAAAGTAAAATTCTTGCTGGGTTCTCTTTATGCTGTTGCTTAAAAAAAAAAATAAATAAAAATTAAGCATGCTAGCAACAGTAAAAGTGATTATTTCTTGTGTTCCTTGTTACTGGTCTCCTTTAAATGGGCCAGAAGCACACCCAAAGCTGAAGGTGTGGCTGAAGAGGCCACAGCTTTGACTCAAAAATGCTTTGGCCTTGGAGGCTGTTCTCACCCAAAACCAAACAATTTTTTAATGGAAACCACAGCAGGATGTCTCCTCTGATTTTCCTACATAGAAGCAAAGGGGTTTCACCTCCTGAAGAGGAAATACACAAAAATATACATACATAGAGAGAGACCTATAGATAAATCAATGTGTGTTTAGGCCTACATATAACACTTCATACATAGGTATGGACCTTAGGCTGACATGGTTGGACAAAAGTGGATTTTCTAAAGGAAAGAGGCTGGTTGCTTTTGCAAGGTGGAGTTGTGCCCTGATGAAATGTGTGAGCAGTCACAATTTTCACAAGGGAAGATTGAAAGGAAACCTCTCTTCCTGTGAAAAAGTGACTCCTGGGATGCAATCTGAGGTCCACCACACCAGTGCAAAGTTCACTGCTGACTTCAACAAGTTCTGAAACCAGTATAAGCATCTCTTTTAAAACCAGATTTTGGAAAACCTGCTCATGCACCTCAGCCAAGTTCTGGCTGCTTTGCTCCTGTTTTTAACTGACAGGCAACTCCAACTCCTGGATGCACACCTTGGTTTTGGTGGAAGCTGGTTTTATTTCAGAAGTCCTGGGCACTGTCAGGGCTAGGGAGCAATTCAGTCAGCATCTGCTCTGGGCAGCCATGGTCCTTACCAGACCTGGCTGGTTCTGCTCCTGCCTGGGCCAAGGTCACACCCCGTGGTCACCCCCAGGATGCTGCTGCATGGAGTGGCAGCCTGGTGGCTGCTGTCCATCAGAAAATACCACCTGGATCTGCTTTTGTCACAGCGACAAAAGGGGTGCAATTCAATTTTTTTTTTTTTCCACACCACAGAAATTCAGCCTGTTCAAATCCGGCCTTGATTTTGTTACCGACACAGCTAACAGGAGAAGCAGGACAAAAATCTGGGTGAAAAAGGTGTGTGTGCTAGGAATGTGGGCTTGTTTACCATTCCTTTCTGCTAATCACAGTGATGTATTTGTATCACTTCCACAGATATAGATCCTCACTTCTCAGACTGGTTCTAGCTGATCTGTGTAATGTATGCAGAAGGCTTGGTTCTCACCAAACAGAAATAGAAAGGAAGATTTGCTGTGAGAAAATCTATTTTTTTTTCTGTGAATATTAATCATTTCAGCTTTGATAGAGAAGTGATATGAGTGAAAAAGCCAAGAATTGCTCCAGGGCTTCACATAGATGACTATTGTAGAAAAGACATTTGCTGGAGATAACGCTGCTTAAGCTCAGAATCATTATACAGAACACAGTTAACTCAAATCAACCTGCTTGCTCCCCAAGATTTAAACAGAATTAATGTGACATCCCAGCTGAAGCTGGAACTCAG
This sequence comes from Passer domesticus, assembly GCF_036417665.1. Classification (NCBI taxonomy): domain Eukaryota; kingdom Metazoa; phylum Chordata; class Aves; order Passeriformes; family Passeridae; genus Passer; species Passer domesticus. The sequence goes on along the minus strand of NC_087512.1, from coordinate 77,771,793 downwards.
CAACTCAGAAAATAAAAGTGACAAATTAAAGCAAGTTCCATATGTGTTTTAATCTTAAATGGCAAAAAGAAAGCCATTATGCCAGATGATAGGAGAGCAATATGGTCCCAATACACTGTTCATCTCCTTAGCAGCTTTAAATAATGTTTGGTGTATTCTGCAGGAAGAAAACCATGGGGATTGCTCTAAAAATTTCCATGGGTAAGAAAAAGGTCATCACCTTTTAGTCTGGAAAATCAGAATAGATTTTGGACCAACTAATACAGAATCTGCTGGTCATCTGGTCATCCTAATGGATTTTCACAACCTGAAAAAAATCCTCTCATTTCAAACCAAAATTCAAAAACCTTCAGTTAAAGATCAAATAGATTAATGCCTTTCTTTCCTTTGGGAAATGCACAGGCACAAGGGGAAATTTGAGTCACACCAATTTTTCATTCAGTCTTACTTATGTTACAGTATTTTAGAGCTCCATGAAGGACACAACCCTTAAAGGCAGGCCTTGGTAAAGAATTTTTTTCCAGTTTTCAGGATAAGGGGACAAAGGAAATTTTGAACAGGTTGGGAACTGAGGCACACAGAGGCTGTAAGTGAGAGACTGAAGTGCACCCAGAGCAGCAGTGGCAGGGCTGGGAGTTCCAGTCTCCTTCCAAGGATTTCAGTGGACACCTCACACCCCTGGTGGGCCCCTGCTGCAAGAGGGGAGGATGAAAGGTCACAGAGCTGCCAGCAAGAGAAAATGCATCAGCCACTGAGCGAGGGAGCAGAAGTGGGCAATTGGAGATGGGTGGTCAAATGTGCACTGAAAACTGACTCCCGAACCGAGCTGGGAGGGCTGGCTGCTGAGGGAGCACAAAACAGTACTCTGAGTTGCCTTAAACAAACATAGTGAAATTAAAAATAAATAAATAAATAAATAAATACATAATTTTTATTTATTTATTTATATATATATATATATATATATATATATATATATATATATATATATATATATATAATAAATTTCGTCTTCTATAATTGATGCCAAGCATCTCTCCTCTGTGAAGGAGCATGAAAAGGTGGGTGTTTTTATGAAAATCAGTTGTGCCTATTCACTACTTCTGTCCTTCCTTCTTCCCCACCATCACCAGACTCACGGGTCACTCTCTCTCTTTCTTCTTGCCTCACTGTGTTTCCTCCTCCTGCTAATTTAGTGTAACAGAGGCAGCAGGATTCTCCTATTCATCAGCTAGGAGGTCTGAGATGTGCACCTCTGGGAACTGATGCATATTTACAATATCATCAGGAAAGCTCAGTCACCACGTTGGTTTGGACAGTGTGCACTCTGACAGCCCCAAACCAATCAAACAGCAGGGCTTAAAGCTCCAAAACACAAGAATCTTCCAAGTTTTACCTCCTCTGTGGCTTCTAGGGAGGTTTTTAAGAGGGGGCAGAAGAAATAAGACTGAATATGAAGTATACTTTGGAAACTTCTAATTATCAGAGTCTGTGCATTACCAGGAATAAATGCTAACATATTGTAAGATGCAGCACAAAGAAGGATCTCACAAAGGCAAAATGAGACTGATAAGAAGAATCACAAAAAGAGAGAACAGTATCTTCTTACACATATATGAAACCTTTCACTCTGAAAAAAATTACAGCCTACAGGTAAAACTGTATGAAATTAATTTTGACCTAGTTTTGGGTTTGTTTTTTTTTTTTTTTGTTTGCATTATAATACATAATATTAAATTAAAAAGTCAAAACGTAAAATTTTTATCCTTCCTTTTGAAGCGCCGATACATTTCATTCTGACAACACAAGGACATTTTGATATTTGTCAGACGTTTTTGATTTGTTCTCCTTCCACCAGCTCAAAATGAAACTGGATGAACCTATCAAGGCTTCAAGACAGATGGAAAACGTAATGATGTTATGGTAAGTTCTCCAAAATACAGCGCAGGCAGGGTGAAGGCAGGGCGCAGCAGCAGAAACAGGAGCTCACAGCCAGGATGTCAAAGCCTGGCTTTCTAATCTCCACATTTTAACAAGAGACCTGGGCCTTATCAGATATATCACGCTGGCTATGTTTGTGTGTACTGCCTGGAATCAGATGTTTTCCTTTGAAAAATCAAACGAGGGTGCAGGTGAAGAAGACTGTGCACAAGCTGTTGGTTTTTAGGTAGAGGAGCTCCAAAGCTCCACCCAGAGCTGTAATAAAGTTAGAGCAGCACCACAGTGGTGAAACTCCATATTTGATGGGCGTTTGAAACAAAGAGATGCCACTCCTAGGCTCCATCTCCCATGAACCAGGGTGAATTATGCCAGTGGGGTTAGGGTAAGAAATAACATCTCTGTGACAACAAATATTGACCAGAAGAGCGAAGGTGGAAAGTAATGAAGTGAAAAGCATGTCATATATTAAAAAAACCCACCCAAACAAAAAAAAAAAAAAAAAAAAAAAAAAACCCACAAAAAAAAAAAAAACCAACAAAAAAAAACCAAACAAAAAAACCCCACCAAAAAACAAAAGAACAAACAAACAAAAAAGAAAAACAAACAAAAAACCCAAAACCAAAATAACAACAAAACAAAACCAACCAACCAAACAAAAAAAAACCCAAAAAAACCTCAAACAAACAAACAGAAAAAAGCTCCCAAAAAACCAACATTAAAAAAGCAAAAAACGCCCAAATAATAAAAAAAACAAACCCAGAAACAGAAACAACCCTGAGAAAAACTGTAGTCCCACCATTAAATGGTAGTGGGGATACAGATTTCCTTCTTTCAAAAGTGATAGTGATTATTTTAATATTTTGATAGAGTAGATTTCTTTGCTAAATCCAGAGGCGGGGTTTTGTACTATGGAAAAAGAAGACATAGTATGGAGGTAAAAAAAGGCATTAAAAGCAGTATTTATACACAAAAATTCCACAGAACCATAGGAACTTTGTGAGCATAACATCAGGATCCAGTGCTTTGCCTTGCAAGACTAAAAGTACAAAATATTAAATATTTACAAAATATATATATATATAAAACCAAAACTGAACACACTCCTGGCCTGGTCCACATTCCAATTACATCATCTTCTCCCATTTTCAACTGCACATGCATTTCACCTCAAGCAGGCCAAACAGTTCTTCGCAGGAGGACCTTCTTTGGAAAGACAACACACTTCATACCCCAAGATTGCTTCCACTCCCAGTGAGCCTCCCTTGGTCTGCATGGAAATTCCTCTGCATCCCAGACAGTGACTCGTAAAGCGGAGATGACAGGCAGTCCTTCTGGTGCAGGGCAGAAATTCGTGGCATCCCAGGTTTCCAGACAGACTTCCCCCTTCCCTGCTCCACTCAGTGCATCTCAGCTACACAGCCAGACCCGTCTCCTTGGCACACACACAGAAGCATGATTTCCACCTCCAGCAATTAATGCTTAATGAAAAAACAGTAGCCACAACAGCTCCATACCACGACTCGAAACCATCTGTTCCTGCCTCGTTAGTGTGTGCTTTCCAGAGTGACCAATCCACTCCTCACCAGCAGCGTGGAATGCATCTGCTAAAGAAATATTTTACTGCACAGGCTCTGGGTGGATTTCTGGCGTGTGGGGGGGGGGGGGGTGGGGAAAGAGGCAAAGGAAGCCAAAATAAACACTGGCCTGATTATTTTGAGGTACATCTCTCGCTCAGGCACACGTATATAAATCTCACCCAAGACACAGGAAGGTGGAGTTACACTGGAGAAAGCCTTTGGCTTGTGTTGGGAAGGCTGCTAAGAATAATTAGAATGCTTCAGTTTGGCTGCTTTTTAATGACCCCCCTTCATGCACCCTAACCTTCGCTTTCCCTAATATGGTGTTGAGCTCCTGCATGCAGGGAGCAGCAGGCAAGGGAGGGATTTGTTGACAATACGTTTGGAAAAAAAAATAAAATAAATAAAAGGCGCCGGCGCCGTTGTGTGTCAATACTCATCCGAATGTGCCCATTTGATATTTTACTGACAGAACTGAAAATATGTTTGAATTTCAGACTTGTCGAGATGGCTGGGATGCAGGGATTATTTTCCCCTGAGGGCAGATAAACAAGACGGATGGACTAAACTCCGAATCGCCTAATGATCAAAATGCAAGGTAAGCTGTCATAGAGAGGGCTCTTCTCATCCTTGCTGACAGCATGAATTCCGCTGAATTATTTCTAGTCCTCCTGATTAATGGGCCTGGTGACTAATTAGTTTGTGAGTCTTGCTCGTAAATGGCACTTTGATAGCTGCCACTTTGAGGGACAGACCTCAGTGATGTCAGCTGGAGATGTGCTCTCCAAAAAACCTGTCCCTGGATGATCCCACAGCTGACAGTGGGTGCACAGGTGTAGTTTGGCCCCAGTGGTGGAGCCACAGCCCTGGCTGGGACCCCAGGCCCACTCTACCCCTCAGTAATTTGGTGAATACCTCATTAAAAGGAGAATAATTTTATTAGTCTATCCCATTACTCCCAGCTTCTGATTTGCTCCTTGCCTGGAAGAGCTGGAATCAGTTTACTTCACCATCATATTGGGAGAACAATGTCTCACACAACTTTCCAGATCCCACTTTTCCCTACAAAGGCTCCCAGCTATGGAATCTTGGGGTCAGATGACACACAGGCTTTGGATTTACAGCTCTTCTGAGACACCAGGAGTGTGCTGGCACTCCAGCCATCACAGCATCAGGGGATTTTGTTTGCTGCGAAGGGTTTCAGTCCCAAGACGTATCAATGCACTGGACACTAAAAAGAATTTGCTCTACTACAACTGGGAAAATTGTTCTGTCTGTATTGCTTGGCCTGATGAAGGAGGAGAGAGAATATAAATGACCATAGCCACTTTCTGAGCTCCTTCTCCACTCCAAGCCCACTAGGAGCACTTGCTGAGTGTCCCACAGCACAATTCCTCTTGAATTGTGGCTCAGTTTCTGCACAGGTAAGAATTCCTTAGGGTGTCCACACACCAAAATAACTTGTTGACCCCAAATGAAATGTGGGTGTGACTTGGGGAGTGACATGCAGGCTCATCTCCAGCACCATCCCCTTGAGATCTGAGGTGTGTTTCCACACAGATGTATCTCCTCTCAGCATTCCTTTCTTAAAAGATGTCCCTGGAGATGACACCCTGTGGGGTCACACATGGGCAGAACAGAGGGAAGACAGCTTAATAATTCCATGCCATTATTTGTATTTCCCTGATTAACATTAATTATGCTGTAATTAGTCACAAAAAATGGAAATTTCAAGCCTTGTGCATTTTCTCACCTCTGTGGTCCAGAACCCACATCCTTAATCCATCTGTAACTGAGTCCCATATTTGAAGAGGTGTAAAACACCTCCCTGTTTGATCCTTGAGTCACAGACTTCCCAGGTGTCTCTCCCTCAGTTATACAGAAGAGCAGATGGAAATCTAGTAGGGATTTTTCATGCCATGGTTCTCCTTCTCCTCAAAAGGACCCATCTGCTGGGAGCCACTGACTTGGCAGCTCCTGTGAAAAGATGGGCGCACACAGTGAGGGTGGAATCTGTCCTGATCCTCCATTCAGCAGTAACACAGGGATCTGCAGGTGAGTCATGCCAAGGTTTGAACCTCTGGTTTCATCCCTGCTCTCCAAAGGGCGGGTACAGAAAATCCTGCACCTGACCCACAGTTTGTTGCCTCTTCCTCTTCAGCTCAAATGGAAAAATCACAGGACACAAAGATGATCACTGAGCATATGACTGCAAAACCCCATCCCCAAAAACAGCCTGTATGACTGCAATCTTCTCCTCACTTGGAGGAATTAAGAACTATGCATGAACATTCCATCCAGGATGCCCCAGAGTTCAAAACTCAACACCACAGCAACCCTGTCAGGGGCTGCCCATGCTGGGTTTTGTCCTGTGGTGGCCCACGGCAACTGAGGGACTGTGTCAGGTCTTGCTACCAAATTTCCTGCAAGTTTACTTCCTCTTTGTGGTCCCTGAGTCCTCCTGGCACACAAAGACTGTGGAAAGAAATCATTCTGAAGGGAGAAACAATCTGCTCCAGACAGAGCCCTGACATCTCCAGGAAAGGGCAATCTTTGCCAAAAGACCAGAGTCCACCTATTAGCTAGCCAACAGCCTGTCTGCACTTGCAAACAGAGCAAAAACTCACCCCAAAAGTGCTTTCCAGCACTCAAGCCTGGATAGACAATTCTGCAAGAGGAGTTTTGGTGAAAGAAACTCTCCTCCAGCTCGAAGAATTAGAGACTGTTAGAGCCATGCATTATTCAGCTCCATTCTGTTCTGATGACTTGTTCAGCTCAGCGGCTGTATTGCAAAAGGTAAACAGGTTTCTACCCATAATCTTGTTGTCTCTGAGCAGCAATCCATCTGTCTCTCATTTATAGTATCGTCTAGTGGTGTGTCTTCTTACCCAGGTAACACTCCCTTCAGATACTATTTTAATACTGCTGAAGACAGACGAAACCCCAGATTTGCCTAAGCAAATTTAAAAGAGCTATTTAAAGATAAAGATGCCGCAAAGCTCAAGCTAATACAGTAAAGATTTCTCAGGAGGGTTCCTAAACGGAGAAATTACTGAGAAAGAAAATAATTCACCAGAAAGCTGCGCAAAATAAAATGAATTATAGCAGCTTCTAGTTAGGACAGTATCGTAAGGGATATATGCATATAGAAGAAATCTTGGCATTGTAAATTTCATTCCTAAGAGGCTTCCGTCTACTAGTGAAAGATTTAAGTTTGACTCTAGACTTTGATAAAAATATCTAATGCTCAATTTAGAAACTTCTCAGGAGCCTGAAGCGTGTGCTGTTTTTCAGCACGCCCAGGACAGAAAGGTCCATAGCTCATGAGACAATGACGCTGGTAAACAGTTAATAGGGCAATAAAAGCCAGGTTACATGTTTTGGGAATCAATGTGCCATGGGTTGGTTTTGCACTGCTGCAAACTGTGTTATGAAAATGGAGGTTATTTGCACTCTAAACAGATAATTACCCATGTCATTCAGGCAGAGTCCCTTGCACAAAGAAATGGCTATTGTTGAGATGAACCAGTTTTTCGAGTCTGACAAACAGATCAGCTCCTGAGGGTATATGTATTGTCTTCTTAACTAACCCCTCGACAAAGAGGACCTACAGTTACAAAAACAGGCTGTTCCCACTGGCCATTTTGGATTAAAAGTGAAAAGGCAGAAGCAAAACCTGACTTCAGAAACACGGGGAGACTCCAGAGTCTGGAGAAGCAGGCATGTGAAAGGATATTAAGGAAGAGGAAAGATCCTGGGCTGAATAAATAGGTCTGATCAAAGCCCAAATAGCACTCAAGAGCAATGCCAGAAGTGAAGCAAGGTTAAGCATATGCAGATGTTTCACTGTTCAGTCTCAATCTGTACATGACCTCTTGGACTATCTGACTCAGACAGTAAGTGTGTCTAAAAGGCTTTGGGATGCCTACTTGTTACAAGCCTGAAATAGTAAACAGTAAATCAAAACCTCATGCAAAGGCAGGGCCCTGGGAGAGAACAGGCTTAAGTGGTGTGGGTGCTTCCAGATGTCAGCCCTGGTCCAAAGGCAGCTGTAACTGAGCAAGGAGGTGATTGATTGCCTGTATGAAGAAAGGAGAAGGAAAAAGATAGTGTCTACAAGCTAGTGAAAGTGAGCAAAATTCCACAAGGCACTGCCCCAAGCCAGCTGCACCAAAAGGCAGCAGGACCATTTTGCAACAAGAGGTGGCCCCAAAAGGGCCACCAGCTGAGGAACCACAGCCTGGCACGAGTGGGGCCCCCTGTCCTCAGCAATCCAGCATTCCCAGCACAGCATCTCCCCAGGAGCAGAGCCACAGCACCCAAGGAAGTCACCCAAAAAACACAGCATACCCACTCTCCCTGTTTTCACCACTATGACTTCCCTCAGGGCTGAGCCCAGGGCTCAGGCAGATCACTGAACATGATGTGCACTAACCATATTATTTAGTGTACTTCTGGAAGATACTAAATTGATGAGGGAACCACAAAAAACCCACCAAAAACCGAGCAATACAAACCCCTCTGGTGCTTCTTCATCCTGCCCTCCATCTGTCAAATGCAAGTCCTCAGATGCAGAAGACATCAAATGGTCTCCATCTGTACAGCACCTTGCACAGTAGAGTTAAATTTCAGTCAGAGCCTCTGGCCATTCAAGTAAGGTAAGCATTTCATGTCAAGTGACAAATACATGAAATATCAATTACTATTTCCACAGAAATCTCATGGGGCCAGGTGGGAATACTTCAAAAGGACCATATGCATTCAGTTCTTCACGTTAATAACTCATTTACTGCAAACTTTCTTCACTTTAAAAATGTCAAAATGAATTGAAAAAATTTCGAAAGCATTTATACCCCAAGAATTTAGATGGGTTCTGTTACAGGGGACAGCTTGTGACATAATACACTGATATAGAAACTGACCAAGACAATAAAAAAGGCAGTATGAACTCCTGTCAAACTTCAACTGTCACAAAATCACTCAATTTTTAGGAGATGGGTACCCATCATTCCTTCAAAATATAAGTCCCTTCAAAAGACCTTGAGTATCTTTTGACTAAGATCCCCTGATATCTGGAGTCTTTCCTGAAAGTATTTTAGACCTCTCATTTTTAGGTCTTCTATGCACCAGCATTAAGGAGAAGACGTGAAGCATTTTTCTATTAATATCAAAACTCAGGACTATTTTTGCTTATAGAAAACTATTTTTGGAAAGCTTCATGCAACAGTCAGGACAGATCATTATTTGTAAGCATTCACCTGCAGCTTGTTCTAAGTACACACCAAGGATAGACAGCTCTCAATATTTACCAACCAAAGAATTGTCTTGCCATCAAAAGTGGCAGAAACCTGAAGAAACTGCAGCTGAGGACATAATCTTTGATGAAACAGGGGTAGGGAAACATGGAGAGGTACATTTTATCTTTTAGAAAAAATGAGGAGGGTAGAATTGGTGCACTGTAGAAATGCTTGTGGAAGGAGCAGATGAAAATCTCCCCAAGAGGGGACTCCACCAATGGGCATCATTACAGGAAGGTAATTTTCCAAAAAAAAGCTTTTCCAAAAGCTTCACTCTCTATCAGACATTTCTTAATCAAATCCAAGCCTACAATCATGGGGAAGGACTGCCTGACCAATCTGATGAAAGAGTGTAAACTAAATAACAGTACAACATTCAAGAGGCTGTAAGAGTGAGGCTTGAGTTTTTCTAGACTTCAGAAATATGAGAACTAGGGGGAAAAAAATATAACAAAATTCTTTCTTTGAACTGTCTTAATCCAAAACACATTGGTGTTCTAGGAAGGCTTCACACAAAAAACCTGATGCAGCTTAAGTCAAGCCAAATGCAGCAAAAGAAGTCACTGAGATGGATGTCGAGGTCTACCCATCCAAAAGGAAACCTTAGTCTCCAGCACTGCCCATCTAACACCTCTCATCAGGAGAAAAAAAAATTATTATGTGGTTTTTTTCGTCTTAGAGAGAATTATTATTCCAAATTGCAATGATAAAAACCTTGCTGTCATTTCTTGTAGTAAGAAGCAGGCTTGTACAATTCAGCTGTGATCAGATCCTCTTCCAAGCACCTATTGGAGAAAAAAAATATATATACACAGAAAATTGCTGCACACACAGAAAGACAAGACAGAAAGTAAAACAATCATGCATGTGTATAAAATACAGCACATATAATTTATATATAAACAGTATTTATGTATCTAGGAGTTACTAAGCATCATTGCTTAAAGAAAATGTTTAAAGTATCTAAATGCAAATAGTCTAAACTGCAGAAAGACAAGGTTTTCCTCACATTTATTTCTTAAATAAAGCATTTCAAAACATCATTGAGGTAAAATTTCTTCTCTCAACAAGGCTGTGTATTAAATTCCTCACTGGCAAAGGAATTTTTACAGAAGGCTAATGCTTCCTGTAACATTTATCCTTCACAGTGTGGCTTCTCAAAAAATTTCTGGGCTTTTTCTCCTGCACTGTTATAAATCTTTATCTTCACGGTCACACCTTTACAAAACCCAGTCTTCTGCTGGCACAAAGGCAGCAGCTACTCCTCAGTCCCACCACACAGGTTAGCTAAACACAAACCCCAAATTAAAACAGCACTGGGTGTGGGTATAAAATCCAGAAAGCAAAGAGCCATGGAGCTGAGAGCGTCTCATGCAGTGCCACACAAACTGACACCACTCCCCATGGTGCCAGTTAAACCCAAAACCTTGCAGCCTGGCAGCCACTTCCCCCTCACATTCCACAAAACCTGCAGGGTGAGAGGGGGAGGCTGGCAGAAAAAAAATAAAAATACTGGGGGCTGGGATGCTCCAGCCACAGAACACTCCAGCCCAGAGCCACCAGGCACAGACCCGGGGAAAGGTGATGCCTGTGAGTTCCCAGCCAGAAGACAGGTATAAACGGCATCAACTGCAGTAATTGGGGCTTGGTTGTTGTGCAAAATGAGTGCAGCTGGCATGCTGAGGTGTCAGACAGGGCTGTAGCAGAGCAGCCACCAGGAGCAGAGTATAAAATACAGCAAGAAACTCACATGCAGCTTGGTCTCAGCTCTCTCTGGCCGCTCTTTGGAGTTGGGTAGAATTTTTTAAACCATTTTAGCAGACAGAACCAGCAGCCCTGGCCAGGCCTGTGACATCTGACAAGAGCTCACCACTCCAAGAAGACACAGCTACCCCAGTGCCTGCATGCCTCAGCCCTGTGGGACAGCACACCTGCAGTGGGAAGTGGTGGAGGAACCAGGACACAGAGGCATTTGTTTTGTCATCTGAATGGAAGAGCACTGCAGAAACCAGCTCTGCACGTTTTCAGAGAGTGAGGGGCAAAGTACAATAGCAGTCAAGCAGAGAGAACCATTTGTGGATTTAAGCTGACCTTGCTTTTTCCCCCCATTTTTCTCACGCATTCAGCTCTAGTGTGAGTGGAGTGACCTTTTAGTGTCCCCTCCTCCATTAGGTCATCTTTGTGTACATCCTAGTGCCAGTTCCATTAACTAGAGGCTTCACATCTTGGACATCCTCCCTTCCTGAACCCAGGTAATGGATTTCCAAGTCTAAACACACTGTGCCATCACCATGGAAGGTTTCCAGAGGCAAGACAAGGGGCACGTTGTGGTAAAGGGGCTACACACAAAACAGAGTAGCAACAGGATCTGTCACTCACCAAAAATTCAACAGAACACTAAAACTACAAGTTTGAATTTAAGGGTGCTGTGCCTCAAACACGCTGGTCTAAATACTAGCACAAGTACATTTAAAAAATATATGGTTTAGACAAAATATTTGCGAACAAATATTCAACACCCTGGAGAAAAGGGCCAACAGGGACCCCAAGCAGATGGGACAGGGCCAGCAGGGGCACTGGGGAAGGCTCAGCAGGTCCCCCTTGGGCCACTGAGCCTGGTGAGAGAGGAGTCAACAAACTGACAGGGACATGAGGATGCCACTAAGACAGTGGGGCTGTAGCAGCAATTCTGCAGTGACCACAAAGGAAGTCACTGTGCAGATTTTGGGGTTCAGTTGCTCGCTTCTGCAGGCAGTGGTTATTTTTGAAGTTTATTTCTTGGTTTTGAAAGAGATTTGATATAAGATCCTTATTCCCTGCTTCTGTCTCAGATACTTGTGCCATTCTCTTCCACATAGAGTTATCCTAGAGTCTGGAATGAGGGGAGGAGGATAGGCTGAGGAAGTGGGGAGAGCACAGGAAGGTGAGTGACTGTCCTGTGGGTGTGACTGACTACCAAGGTAAACATATGGGATATTCTGGGCTCTCATATAAAGCTAGAATGTTCATGTACAGCATACACAGCTACTATTATTCTTTCAGCAGCACAAGCAGAAGGAAACAAAAGTGATTTTGACACAAGGCCCAATATCAGAGCAATGTCTCAGATCATCAGGGAAAAAGTTATAATTTCTGTTCCATAATAATTTCAAAATTCTTTCCAATTAATGCCCGTTATCAGTAAAGGCAAATATAAAACAAAAAAAGCAAACTCCACAAAACCCAAATTGTTCCTCTGTTACACTCATGCTGTGCCACAGAAGTCTTGATTCAGAGCAGAATTAGCCCCTCTCTGTCTAATAGCTGTTGTGAAAGTGGAATCATTGCACCCTACATGGAATTGGAATTGATGACAAACCTCGCAGTCACTTGTATTGCTTATTTTTCCTGCTGTAGGAGATTTCTGAACAGCCTCACTACAGTGCAGGTTAGAAGGTGACTCACTGGGCCAATGGCCAAGGAAGGAAATATTGCTTCTCAACAGGTTACATTCCTAAAATTCACCAATTTCAAGCAGTTTCCCCCTCGTATTTTAAAAAATTGGGCTTCTGCTCCAAGGAACTGAAGAACAAGACAAAGAGTCTTCTCTATCACTCTGTAAAAATCACCACCGACAGAAGATTTTTCACATTCTGTTTAACCCTGAGCTTCTTTTAAATCAAGAAGTCATTCTGGGAAGATCCTGGTTATGACCCAGTTTCCACCAGCAGTCCAGCAGCCTGATCTAGGTTGAATGCCAAGGGGGCCATTGTTTTAAGAGTGAAATGACACAGAGCCAGCCGTGACTCATGTCACGCACAGCACCACAGAAGCTGCACAAACAAGTCAACAGCGGGGCAAACAGGTGCTGGGGAAGAGGTGCTGTGATCTGCCTCCTGCAGCAGCACCAAAGACCTGCAGGTAAAGGAGGAGGGGGCACCTACCAGGGTTGCTACCAAGTCGTCTTTACTGCTGCTGCCTTTATGACAACAATATAAAGTAACTCCCACAACACAGTGAAGATAAGCTCTTTAAAGAAAATATAAAAGCATTAGCTTGGCAATTCATCCGAACCTCATCATGCATCGTAGACATTTTTGAAGTTTAACAAAGAAAAGCACATCATTAAAGAATACTGCTCTATCACCATTCTTATGCAAATCCTTTCAGATAGTTGGGTGGAAAATTCCATCTAACACACAGTGAGAAATAAATGTTGCAGGGTGGAAATTTCAGCTATACCGAGTGCATCTATCACTTGTATAATCCAAACTACTGTATGTGCCCTGACTACAGAATTAGTATTGATCCATTCACCATGTAAACATCAAGTACTTTCTATTATTACTTGAAATAGCATGCTATCACAATTTCTATTTCCTCCCTCTATCTTAAATAGAAGTATTGCACATTAGCTCTTCCCTTCATGTACTTTTTTGCACAGCTATCTAACTACAGTGTTCAAGGCTGTGCTGGGTTTCCTGCAGACATCTGCAGTATTACCATCAAAGTACTTTATTTTCAAGTCATCTCTGATGGAAGGCAATACAACTCTCATTTACACTGAAACCTGTTACTGTGGCTTCTCTTGGTAAAACACACAGAGCCCTTTGTTTTAAGATCTCTGTTGTGACTACCATCGTGAGCAACAACATCAGGCAGCTTCTCCAAGCGTTGCTCACACACTTCTCAGGAGTATCACTAAGATAAGAGTGGACTGCAAGAATCTGAGCAGCTATGTTGTCTGAGCACACACAAGTGGAGGGGGGGAAAAAAAATCATGATTTCCATCTCATTTGTCTCAACAAAAATAAGCTGCTGTGACTTAAACGCAGCTTTGGAAAGTGCTGGGAGATGCTTAGAAGCATAATGTGTTTCACTTGTTAGAACCTCACATTTTCTCTGAGCACAGTGAAAAACGTAAAATGGAAAATATAAGGGCTTTGTGTCCAGGAAAGCTCCCAAATTTTAGACTGAGACTTGGTCCTGAGTCTTCAGCAAGACCCCGAGTGCTGAAGTGCCAAAGCTCTGACTCAGAGCAGCCCTTACTCAGTGTGAGAGGGACAGGGAGGGAGGGACAGCAGCCACTCCTTGACCCTTACAAAATCAGCCCCCAGGGAGTGAAGGCAGTGAGGATGGGGCACTTTGTGCACCAAGGGCTAGAGGTAAGTTGAGCTGGTGGTCATCCTGCTAGGAAAGGAGCCAACTTTTGTTGTGGCATCAACTGGGAGGAGAACCCTCTGCACCCACCAGAAAGGATGTGGTGACCCAAAGGGAACTGAAAATATGAAAATTTTTTTCAAACATGGAAATATGAAAGGGAACTGAGCCCATGAAAATATGCAGCCACCCAGGCTTGGGCTGCAGGGAGTGCCAGAGCCTGGCATGAGTGGATGGCAGCAAGGACAACAGCAGTGTGAGGTGTGGCCAGGGGGATGATCTCTCCTGCTGGCAGAGCTTCAGGAGGAAATAGGAAGGGGAAGAAGTATCAGGGACTCTGAGGAAGACATTGCCTTGGTGAAGCCACCCTCTACCATCCCTGAGGCAAAGGCACAATAAGAGGTGCATCCCTGAGCTGGCTGCACCACAAAACCAGAGGATCCCCTATTCTCCCAGCAGCAGGCAGCAGGAGGATGATGTCTTGTGAAGGCTGATCTAGAACAGAGGCTGGATGGAGTTAAAGAATAAAGCAGGGATTTATTCAAAGGATCTTCTCCATGGATCCACCTTGGGCAGCACAAGAGCCCAACAAGGGCTGCACCCAGGATGAACCAAAACGGTCCCAAAATGTACAACTGATTATGAGGTCTTTACTTTTATAAGTTCTACTCCATTTGCATATTGGAGTTAATTGTCCAATTACAGCTTTAGGTTATTAAGTCCCATCCTTCTTGTTTTTCTCTCTTCAGCCCATGTTGTTTCTGCTCTTGGGCCTGAGATTTGGATCATTTGTCCTTGATCCCCAGCTAGAGAAGGAATTGTTTTGTTTCCCTACTCCATGAAGAGAGGTCACCATCCCCTAATAAATACACATTAAAGCAGCACAGAATCCAAAAAAATATAAAAGTCAAAACCTGAGCTATCAAGGTAACCTAATCAATGAAGGCGGATGGAAACAGATATCCTCTCAAGACAGAAGGTGAATCCCCTTGCAGCTTCCCTCACCTTCCCAGCTGCACTCATATTTCAGGAACAAGGCTCTGGAACTTGAGGGTCAGGCAAACAGGAGCCAAGATCTCCATTCAGGTTGGAGGAATCACCAAAGGCCAGCCAGCCTCATCATCCTACCCCTGCACCACCACCCCAGCCAAGAAAAGGGCAGGTGTGTCAGTGCCTCTCTTCTGAGTGGAACACGAGGCCCAAAATGCTGGTCAGCACACTGGGAACTCTGCTGCCTTCCTGGGTAAAGCAAGTCACTGGAAAACTCTCTAGTCTGGTGTGGTCCCCTGGTTATTATCCCCTTCTGGTTCTCCAGGTGGGCAGAGATGAATTCCATCATGAAGCCTGAGGAAAATTAAGAGGGACCAAAGGGTCTGGGATTATCCATGATTGTTCTCTAACCTGCCAGGTGCAGGGAAGCGTGGGACAAATAAGAAAATCCTACCTGTCTCTGAGCCTGGTGTCAGTGTCAGGATTTTGGTGGTTTTTGAGCACAATTCTGTTAACTTGCCACTCACTGCTGACAGAGTACACCTGCTCAAAGGGTGTTGAGCCCCCCACCCTCATTCTCATGGGGAACCTGCTTCTCTGCTCTCTGCCTGCCACCTGTGGTGACTGCACAACCCCACAAAGCATCCACAGGAGGTGAGCCATGCTGGGGGCCACCAAAATATGCTCAGAGAGAAACTTTTGTTTCCATAAGTGCAAAAATATAATAATCTAATGAAGCACACGATCTGTAAAGCCCAGAGAAGGCATTGGCAGGACTCTTTATTTCCAGGACAACAGTGCATCTCCCAGGTCTTCCCCTCACAAGGCAGTACACCAAAGCCTCCAGCCTCAGAGGTCAGGACAGTGCCTCTTCACTGCCTTCAGTGCAGGTCACCCGATACCACAGCACACCAGAATGTCAGCTGCAATGAAAATTCCAGGAGCTCTGAGCCCAGAAAACATCTGGCCAGTCTCAAAACATGCAGGAGGGATGGCAGAGAGCAAAGGGTAGGCAGGCCCAAGGAGGAGGAGGAGGAGGAGGAGGAGGAGGAGGAGGAGGAGGAGGAGGGGGAGGAGGAGAGGACTCATAGTCTGTAGGTGTTCGTGCATGTCCCATTACAGGCTCCTTCCCCTCAGCAGACCTGAAGCCCCTCCCTCAGAGATCCATGTGGAAAACAAAGGAGACAGATGGTAAATGAGAGTGGATCAGGCTGGAGCTGTAATGATTTACACCAGCAGATAAACTGACCACTGGGTCTTGAAGTGCTGGAGGGCAATTTTGCCACCCCCCACCCCCCCTTCCACTAAAAAAAGAAGGTAACAAGAAAGCTCTGTTTCTGAGAAAAGCATGTCAGTTTTGGTGCTGGGCACGTTTCTTATTGTTCATAAAACATCATGCTGGTCTGTGGTCCCAAGCAACTGCTGACAGACATCTGCTGAGTGGGATCCTTTGGATATGACTCAAGGAAGAGAGAAGTTTCTCTCCTCAGAAAATCAAATAAACCAGGTGCCTGGGATGCACCAGGGATTATGAGAAAAACCTAAACAGGAAGACAAAGACTGCCTCCAGGTTGTGTCACACAGAGAAGTGTTCAGGACGCAACAGAAGCATTCTTCTTCAGCTCCCACCTTCTCAAGGTGTATCTCAAACCCAACACAAACAAGGGGTCCTCCAGCAGGTTCTCCAAGGCCGTGTCTGAGCTCTCCTCCTCTTGGGAATTTCAGATGTAAGCACAAATGCCAGTACTGTGTGCCTTTGTCATCCAGACTTAGCTGTGGGGCTGCTACAGCAAGCAGTGACCAAAGTCACCAGAAAGGAGCTGCTGACAGACCCTGAAAACAAAACTGACAGCCTAGCAGTAGTACACAGGGAGAGGAGTAGCTCCCCCAATCTAAAAAAGAGGGTGGAATTGTCATGTGCTTTGAAAATAACTCCCCTTGAGCTGCCTGAAAATCTTTGGGAAGGTGATCAGAAATGAGTGTGTCATGAATACATCATGGAAAGAGCTGGAAATGAAGGGAGGAGAAACAGAAGTGTAAAGGAGATGCAGGAGGTAAATAAATGCATCATTAACTCAGAAGATCCGAATGGAGCTGCTTTTCACTGTCACTGGCACCAAGGATACACTATAGCAAGTCAGCATACCATTACCAGCTTGGTCACTCATTTATCTCTCTCTCACATCTTCCATCTGTAATTATCACCCCAAGATGTTCTTGAGTATCACCTCTGTGTCCTTCACCAGATCTGCTCTTTGCCAGACCATCAGCATTCCTCAGTTCTTCAAGACACATTTCAGTCACCATGAACCTATGTAGCAGAGACCTCCGGACCATCCCTTGAAATTAGGTTTGTCTGTTTGCTTATTTAAAGCAGTGTTATAAAACATGATTAAGTGTTCTTTCTTTTTTTTTTTCTTTTTTTTTAATTAAGTAATGCAAAAAGAAAAAAAAAGGGGAAACTGTGCTATCAGAATGACTCAATAAGTCTTGCTGTTATTCTCACACAACTAATTATAAGGTCATAAACCAATTTTCCTCCTACTTAGCCTAAAATAGTCAAGTCTTACACATAACCAGGTACATAAGAAGAAAGTAATGCTTTATCACTTTCTTGGCAGCCCATCACCATCAGTATTTGTGGCATGAACCCAGAATACTCCGGAAAAAGGTTAGGAGAGGAACACTTGCTAATAAGCCAACACCATTTCCTAATGTTATGGCTAGAGACTTTAAAAAGTAAAAGGCAAAGCGTCTCTCCAGGACACTTAGGAATGTGGTTATGGCACTAAATGTAACTTTTCTTTAAAAAACCCAAAATTAGAAGCCCAGCAGCCAACTTGTCAGCGTTACAGCCAGAACCTCCAGCCATCAGTGCAGCCTGCTCGCTTTGCCCCTCAGAAGTGGTAGGCAAACTCACTCATGCATCAGATGAGCCATTCTGGCAGACCAACCCCTAGGAAACCTGGAGCCTGGGCTGTCCCACTGTGTCTCCTTCATATTCCATGCTACAGTGCAACCAGAGCATCTAGGTCACCCTAGACAGTGATCTTCACCAGCACAACCAGCCACGTGCAAGGCTGGCACACACCTGCTTCTCAAAGTACACCTACTTCTGTCAGAACACCTACTCCTCAAAGCCAAAGCACCTTCTGCATTCCCCACATTGGTCTCCCAGATGAGTGCACTGGCCACTACCCTGCTGAATAAAAGGATCTGAACCGCAGCAGAGCAACATCCCGCTCCAGCTACTGTGCTGACTTCAAAAGGGTGCTTTCAGTTTGCTCACTTCAAAGCAACCACAAGCATTTCTTCTTGGGTAGAGGGTTTTCAAAGTGCTTGAGTCCATCGCCAGCACTCCAGAGAGTAGGAGAGATTGCAACAACCTCCTGCATTTGCAAGCTTCCAGAGGGGTGCCTTTAGGGTGTTCCTCCTTCAGCATCCAACTTCCTTAGGGTGCCCATTCCTTGTTATGAGCTGGAACCAAGAGGTGTGGCTGCAGGCCCTCAATCAAAGCAGTCAGACACACAGAAGCTCATTAATTTTGCCACCAAATTTAAAGCAGTGTTTGTGTTCTCTGTTGGCTTCCTCCCTGGTGCAAATCCCTGCTCAGATCCTGCTTCATCTGGTGCTCAGGTGCAGAGTGCAGGGTGCTGATAGGAAACAGTCACTTCTCTCTTTGGCTTTAATAGTGTTGGCACCCTCAGCTGTGCTCACCCCTCCCTTCTTCTGCCAGCTCCATGCACAGATTTCTGCATCTGAGCCCCGCAGATGTGAGTTCCAGATGCACAGCCATCCCACTGGCAAAATGCAGCTCAGCCCCACCAATCACCCGCCCTTCTTCATCACTACTGCAGTGTCAATTAGAGTGAATTTTCTGTAGGGGTAGTTTCTGTCATGCAGGCGTTTTGTGCATGTGTATCTTCGCAAAGGCTTCCCTCAGGGAAACCTCCACGAGATTTTTCAGGATGTGGAGCCTGCATCTGCTCTAAAAAGCAGGAGGAAGTGTAGAGGCAATGAGTTTGGGAGCTCCTTCCCCTGCACCAGGCCTGAGGCATGTACACAGGTCAGTTTATTTGGCTCAAGTCAGAGTGAATCTGCAAAACTTTAATAGCCCATGCTAAGGAACCTGAATAGCAGACTGGAGTCCAAACCCTCAAAGGTATCCAGCTCCCTGAGTTCCTTTGGTTTCAGCACCATTGATTAACCTAGCCTGACCTACAAAATTTCAACTGCCAAAACAAAGCCACACTCCTGACTGTTTTCTCCATGGAATTCATGAAGTGTCCAGGGTCAGCTTCCACCGAAGCATGGCAGTAGATGGTCTTTAAGAACCCTACAAGAAACTACAAGGGAGGCCCACTTGAGAAGCATCATTTTCTTTCTTTGTAGCAGAAACACAGTTTTGTTTTTTTTTTTTTTTTTCATTGCTGCCTATGCTGCTGTCTAAATGAATCCCACGTAGACAGTTAGTTGGATCCTATGAAACAAGAAGGCTACACTTGGCACCTGCTGTGTTACAGATTGTGCCTGTGAAATTGAATTTACAAGGACAAGACCAGAGAGAATGGCAAAAAACAAGGAGCTGTTGAGAATGATGTATTTGCCTGAACTATATTAATAGTTTGTCATTAAGGATAAGTAAGACTGCCATGCACTTAGCAGTGAAGATCTCCTTCAGTGTGGAACCTTAGCTATTTACAAAATCAGCTTTTTGGGGGAATGATTGTACCCTACATTACCAATACACGAGAAACAAAACCCAGCTGACTTGCAAGTACTACTGTTGTGTATGTTTTTATTAGACAACGCCATTGAAACCTTGCACCGTGGGTGAGAGGTAGCATTACCCATGCAACTTCCCTCTGCAGAACTGAAACCCAGCCACACTGCTAATTCACAGATTTAAAAACATCCCTAAACAAAGAAAGTATGGAGACTGCCAGACAGCTGCCCGATGTTTGGGCTTGTCTGGTGAGAGCAGAGGAGAAATTTCAGAAGGCCAAAGCTGTTAATTTGGTTATCTGTTAGCAGGGAAGAACTCTGGTGGAACCCAGCAAGAACATCCTTCCAGGATACACACAGTGTGTGTGTGTGCATGTGTGTAACATACATGGAAAAAAATAACGGTGTTTGTGTGAGAAATTTCTTCCCAGCTTGCTAATGTAAACCAGTCAAAGGTCCCTGACACAGTCAGAAAGATTTCAAAAACTGCAGAAGTAAAATATAGGACCACAGAATCATAAAATATCCTGGGCTTGAAGGGACTTACAAGGACCATCATGTTCAATTCCTCTCCCTGCACATCACAGCCCCAGAGTCACACCACGTTCCTGAGAGTGGTGTCCAAATGCTTCTTTAACTCTGGCACTGCCCTGGAGAGCCTGTTCCCATGGCCAAACACCCTCTGGGGGAGGATCCTTCTCCTAATATCCAACCTAAACCTCTCAGACACAACTTCAGGCCATTCCCTGGTCAGCACAGAGCAGAGATCAGCGCCTGCCCCTCCTCTTCCCCTCACGGGGCAGCTGCAGAGCTGCAGTGAGGCCTCCCCTCACTCTCCTCCATCTCAATAAACCAAGTGCCCTCAGCTGCTCCTCACGCGGCTTCCCCTCACGGCCCTGCGCCATCCCCACGGCCTCCTCTGCTCACTTGCTGACACTTTAATGCCTTTTTTATGTTGTGATTCCAGAGCTGCACCCAATATTGCAGGTGAGGCCGCCCCGGCCCAGAGCAGAGCAGGGCAATCCCTCCCTGGCCCGGCCGGCCATGCCAGGCCTGTGCCCCCAGGACAGGGATGTCCCTCCTGGCTGCAGGACACTGCTGGCTCGTGTCCAGCTGGCCGCTGACCAGGAGCCCCAGATCCTTTCCCACGGCACCATCTCCAACATCTCTTTCCTTAGCCTGTCCATGCATTCAGGGCTGCCCCATCCCAGGGGCAAACTCCAGCAATTTCTCTTGTTAAACTTCCCATGGCTGGTGATTGTCCAGCCCTCTCATTTGTCAAGGTCTCTCTGCAGTCCCTCTCTACTTTTGAGACATTCAGCAGCTCCTCCCAATTTGCAACCTTGCCCACTATCCTTTCTAGTCCTGTATCCAGGTAATTTTTGAGGATGTTGAGAAGCACAGGGCCAGGAACGTGTCTGGTGTCACCCCAGTGACCATAACCCTTGGTGCCTGAATTGTGAGCCATTAATCACCCATCACGTGATGGGGACGAATATTTTGTCCAGCAGGATCCTGGGAAAAACAGTATGGAAAGCTTTGCTGAAGTCCAAAAAGATTCTATCAGCTGTCTTCCCTTTATCAACCGGGTGGGTTATCTTGTTGTAAAAGAAAATCAGGTTTGGCAAGCAGAACTTTCACCTCATAAACCTAAGCTGACTGTGACCCGTGTGTCATCCAGGTGTTTTTCAATACCTCCCAGAATAATCTTCTCCAAAATTTCACTAGTCACTGAAGTAAAACTGACAGGCCGGTTGTTTGCAGGGTCATCCTTCTTGCCCTTCTTGAAAATTCGGACATTCACCAGCTTCCAGTCAACTGGGACTTATCCAGATTTTTAAGAACTCTCAAAAATCATCAAGAGAGGCTTTGCCATGATATCAGCAGCTCAAGGACTATTTTCTAATTAAGTCCATCAGGCTCCATAGACTCAGAGACCCAGCAGGAACAGCACATCCTATGCAAGTTCAGGAACAACTGGGAGTTGATCATTCTCATATCCACAGTGCTCCAGCTCAGGGCCCTGGGACCCCTTAACCTCTCATTTGTATTGAAGATGGAAGAGAAGAAAGCAAGAGAAGAAAGAATACCTCTCCTTTGTCCATGTCCCTGTTTCTGAGGTAACTATCCTCATCAGTGTATTAATGTTATTTCTAGACCACCTTTTGCTATTAACATACTTAATAAAACTTCTTTTTATTGTCCACCACAGTCTGGCCAACTTCAATTAAGCTTTGGCTGAACAAATTCTCTCCCTACAGTGGCAAGCAGCATCTCTGTATTCCTCCAGTGTCATCCAACCTTACTCCCACTGGGAAAATGCCATCTTTCATGGCTGAAGCTTCCAAAGGAGATCCTTCCTTAGTCAAGCTGACCTTCTGATTCATCTTCTTGACTTGTGGCACTCTGGAACTGTCTGCTCCTGGGAGGTGGTGCATGAAAAATGGCCAGCACTGATGGACCCCAGCACCTTCAAAAGTGTTTTCCCAGAGGACCTTACTCAGTAGTTCCCTGATCAGCCTGGTCTGATGTCTGCTCTTCTCATGCCCAGGGCTGAAGTTTTGCCGGCACTTTTCCTCCCCTCAACAAAGATTCTTAAATGTATTTGACACACAGCATCTTGCAATGCTGCATGGAGCACCGACCAGCTTGATGGAGAGGCACCAGTGCTTGGAGCCATGAGGTAACACTGGAAGCAGCTTAGTGTAAGGAAATAAAATCTAAGCTTAGAGGAAAAGAA
The DNA here is from genome assembly GCF_036417665.1 of Passer domesticus. NCBI lineage: Eukaryota > Metazoa > Chordata > Aves > Passeriformes > Passeridae > Passer > Passer domesticus. The sequence goes on along the minus strand of NC_087512.1, from coordinate 77,749,384 downwards.
AACAAGATGCAATCATCAGAATGCAAAGAACAAGGGGGCAATCAAAATTCAGATTTCACTACTTGAGCCTCAAACAACCCAGGAAGCCACAGGACTGTTGCAGGTGGGTTTTTCCACCCTTGGAGTGCTGCAGGCTAGGGAGAAAGTGTCTGGAAAGTGCCTCAGTGGAAAATGACCTGGGAGTGCTGGTCAACAGTGGCTGAGCATGAGCCCAGGTGGCCAATAAAGCCAGTGGCACCTGGGCTAACCCATGGTGTGGCAGGAGGAGCAGGGCAGTGACCATCCCTGTGCTGGCACTGCTGAGCCCACACCTTGAGTCCTATATCCAGTTCTGGGTTATTCACTTCAGGAAAGATGGAGGTGCTGGGGCAAGTCCAGAGAAAGGCAATGGAGCTGGGGAAGGGTGGAAGTCTGGGGAAAGGTGATAAGGAGCAGCTGAGGGAGCTCAGATACCCCTCACTCTCCACAATTCCCTGACAGGAGGGGGCAGCCAGGTGGGGACCTGGCTCTGCTCCCAGGTCAGGATGAGAGGACAAAAGCCTCAAGTTGCACCAGGGGAGGTTTAGGTTGGACATCAGGAAGAATTCTTCACAGAACAGGCGACTGGACATTGGACTGGGCTGCCCAGCTGGAGTCACCACCCCTGGAGGTGTTTAAGGAGAGACTGGAATGCACCGGGTGCTGTGGTCTGGGTGACGAGGTTGGGGATCAGCCACCCGTCCCACTCGATGATCTCAGAGCTGTTTTCCAGCCTGGCTGACCGTGTGATTCCATGGTGAAGCCGCGGTCCCCCGCTCCCGGAGCACGGCGGGGCCGGGAGGGAGCAGCGGGACGGGGAGCAGCGGCACCGGGGGTCCCGCTTGGCATCGGGGGCCAGCGCCGTGCGGGAGATGGATCGGGAGCGGAGCCGGGAGCGGGATCAGGAGAGGGAATAGGAGCGGGAGAGGGATTAGGAATGGGAGCGGGGCCAGGAGCGGGAGAGGGATTAGGAGCGGGAGCAGGAGCGGGAGCCGGGCCAGGAGGGGAGGCGGGATCAGGAGCGGGTCCGGGAGCGGGAGCCGGATCAGAGGCGGGAGCGGGTCCGGGAGCTGGATCAGGAGCAGGAGCTGGATCATGAGAGGGATCAGGAGCGGGTCCGGGAGCTGGATGAGGAGCAGGAACGGGAGCGGGTCCGGAATCAGGAGCGAGTCCGGAAGTGGGATCAGGAGCGGGAGTGGGTCCGGGATCGGGTACCGGAGCGGGTCCGGGAACGGGAGCGGGATCGGGTCCCGGAGCGGGATCAGGAGCGGGTCCGGGACCGGGCCCCGGGTCCCGGAGCGGGAGCGCGCCGCGCCCCGGCGGCGGCGGGCGCGCGCCACCTGCCGGCGGGAGCGCGGAGGCCGCGCGGCCACGTGGCGCCGCCCGGGCCGGGGCGCGCCCCCGCGCCCGCCCCCGCGCGCCCCCGCGCCCGAGCGGTCCCTCAGGATCCGCGGTGTTGGAAAAGGCCTCCGAGCGCAGCCGGTGACCGGACAGCGCCTGGTCCTTGAGCACTTCCAGGTGACTCCAGCACCTCCCCGGCAGCCCGTTCCAAAGTCCGAGCGACCTTTCCTATGAATAAATTCTTCCTAATTCCCTGGTGCAGCTTGAGGCTTTGCCATCTCATCGAGTTCCCTGGGAGCAGAGCCCGACCCCCGCGGCCGTCCCTTCCTCTCAGGAGTTGTGAGGAGCCGCAAGGACCCTCCAGAGCCTCCTTTTCTCCAGGCTGAGGCCACCCTGCTCCATCAGGCGCTTCCCATCCGATCTGTGCTCCAGACCCTTCCCCAGCCCCGTTCTCTCCTCTGGACTCGCTCCAGCCCCTCGGTGTCCATTTGAATTGAGGGGCCCAGACCTGGACACGGCGCTTGAGGTGTGGCCTCAGCAGCCCTGAGGGGGAAGAATCACTTCCCTGGTACTGCTGGCCACACGATTTCTGGCACAGAACGCTGGAAATCTCTTCAGGTGTTCTCAGCCCCCTTCTCTTCATCACTGTCTCTTCACGGGAGCATCCTGGCCCCAGAAACAGCCCGGACACATCCCCACCTCGCCAGCTGCCACCCCTGGGGTCTTCCCTTTGTTTCCATCCCTAAACTTCAAACCCGAACTGTGTTCTCCATCTCTGTGGCAGCCCAGCCAGTGTGAGCTTTCACATGTGATGGGCTTCCCATTTTTCTGACCTGACTCTTCTCCCATCAAAAATCACAGAATTGCAGAAGTGTAAGTGTTGGAAGGCACCTCTGGAGATCATCCAGTCCAACCCCCTTTGCCAAGGCAGGGCCACCTGGAGCAGGTGACACAGGAACGTGTCCAGGTGGGGTTGGAATCTCTCCAGAGAGAGAGAGAGACTCCACGATCCCCTTGGGCCCCCTGTTCCAGTGCTCTGCCACCCTCAGTGGAAAGTTCTTCCTCATCTTGAATCGGTTTAATTTATGGCCATTTCTCCTTGTCCTGTTGCTGGAAACCACCAAAAGCAGTCTGGATTAAATCCAAAAACATCCTTTTGGCACACACCTTGGAGATATTTATCAGGCCAGCCTGGGTCTAGAGGCCAAGGTGGCACCAGCTGAACGCCAGACACTTTGGTTTGATTTGGTTTGGGAGTGTTTTTTGTATGTGTTTGTCTTCCAGAAGCAACTGCTCTGAGTTTCAGAATAATTACAAGCCCTGAAGCCATCTATGGGCACAAGAAGATTTTGTGGCTGATCATTCGCCATCCACAAAAGAGGTTTTTGGGGGGGGAGGAGGGTGTGCAAAATTCAACAAAACAAATTATGTGAAATGAAGCCACAGTAGACAGCGTGGGAGACTTAGCCAAGTAGGTTATTTCCCACTAGCTCCATTGCCAGTTGTTAGAGGGACTTAAACAAAGCCAGTGTTTTTAGATTTAATCCAGAACCATTGAAGAAATAAAAAATTGACAGAGAAGCATCAGTGCTCCAGAGTCTCAAATTTAAGTGAGGACAGCATTTAAGTCAGGACAACACTTGCATCCATCAACAATCAGCTGCCCTGTTAGAGCACATCAAGAGATAATGTGGAATTAATCTCTGATAGTATCCATATTTTTGAGATGTTTATTCCATTGTTTCTTTCCGCAGTTCTGTACCCTGCCACGAAACACCTCGGTGCAGGTTTACAAAGATTTATGTAAACAGCTCTGTCACGTCACCACTTGCACTGAGGAGCTGATAAAACACCTGTACCTGATCCCCCTCTGGGCAGGAAGAACAGATGGGTCCCTCTGATGCTCAGTTCCAGGTGGTTACCTAAGGACAGCAGCAGCACAGGCAAGACATTCCAATATTGTCCTCCATCTTCCACGTCCTCCAAGACTTCTGGTGGAGGTACAGCCAGCAGCCACTATAAATAACAAGAATTTGTCAAGAGTCTTGTTGCTACTCTAGAATGAAATTGTAAGTGCTTGAAAGTACTGCACCAGGTACATGCAGATTTGTATCTTTTGAATTTTTACAGCATGTGCTCTGGAAAAACAGGACTGAAAAAGGCCCCCTCAGTTCTCACACAGAGTCCTGATAACTCTGTCTTATGGGTCCCTTCATAAACATTTCAAGCTCCACCTTAAACTGAGTTAATTTTCTCAGACTTTTCATTTACATGAGTGAAGAGTGACCAAACTACAAAAATGTGAATGTTTATTTTTTATTATAGGGAAAGCACAGAGAGAAGTGAATGAAAATGAATATTTTAAAACCAGACAACATTATTAAAGTAATTCTGGCAGCACCTTTTTAACTTCTTTTGAACAATAACCCAGCCCATTAGCAGACCTCCCACAAGATCATGCCAGTGACCTACTGCAGGTCTGATCTGGCCTTCAGGTTGCAGGTAAACTCTTCTTGGCTTCACCACTGGCTAGGGTACATGCTGCTAGAAGGAGTCCTTCCACTAATTCCACCAAATTGGACATCCATGCAGTTCTGAGAAACGCTGAAAAACAGCAGAGTACATGTGTGGACTACAGCAGTCACCAGGGGTTCATTAAGCTTGATGCTTAGAAAGCCATGAGTAAGAAGCATTGTGCATGCACCCCATCTGCAATTCCAGTGCTCTGTAATTCCTAAAAAATCAAATGTCATATCTGGGGATATACTGAAGTGACTACCTTCCATTTTTCAGCCAGTTAGCAGGAATTTCAAAAGCAACTTGGAGGCAGGTAGGGATTCATATCCCCAGGGCACTGCTGGGAATGGAGTTTCAGTGCGCACAAAGTCTCCTTGACTTCTGCTCTGGTAACTGAAGGACACATGTCAGAGCCATCAGCAGAAGGGCAAATACTGATGGAGAAGCCAAAGTCTCAGATTTTCCAGGGAGACCTTCCAAGAGGAGCTCATTACTCATGGCAGTGGATGGTGTTTTAAGTGATTTTAAGTGATTTTAAGCTGGCTGAAGACACCAGTGGGAGAGGAAGGTGTCAGAGATGTGCTACGAAGGATAGAGAGATGGTAGGCAAAGGCAGGGTGGGGAAAAAAGCACTTTAATGCAACAGTGGGTGTAAATGGTCTTAAAAAGTCCTAACAAGGGCATATTTTTAATATCTCAATTTCACTTTTTTTTTGGTTAGGCAAACAAGTCTAACCCTGCACCACACCACCACTACTCACCACGTCAAGTACACACTTCTGTGCACAAAGGAAAAAGGATATCTGATTCCTATTGCCTGGGAAACACTGTCAGCATCGTGCACAGTTCAGCCAAGTTTGTGGCAGACCTTGCAGCCCAGCAGAATGCCAAAATACGTGACCTAATGGGCTTTGCACTGCAGATGATCTCACCCTTTATTTGGTGATGAATACTTGCCATAAAGTATTTGCCGAGACAAAGAGAGTAAAGCAAGAGTGGTATTCATGCTGTTTGCCAAGAAAAATACCAGGATATTTGTTTATGTAATTTGCCAAAAATACCAGGTACCACAATAAACAGGCATTAAGTTAAATTTGTCAATTTCTAACACCACCTACCCAGCTGACTGCAGCTGAAACCATCATTAGGTCCTTTATTTTAAATAATTCAGGGATTACAGGGCTTTGGCTTTTGAGTCAAATTCTCATTGCACACATGTATATTTTTCATTGCACCCACACACTTTGCTCTTGCAGCATACAACACAAAAAACCATTTCAAAGAGAGCAGAACCAAAGTCTCCTCTAATCTGAGTTAGCAAGAAAGGAATACCACAACCTGAAGTGAGTGTGTTCATCAGCACATGCAATCCAAAGTGATGTAAGAGCAGTAGAAGGTTACTTTCACCCTTCCACCCTTCTCTGTTTCCTTTGGCATCACCCAGACCTGTCAGCTGAATTAGAAGAGCCTTGTAACACAGACATATTTCAACTTTGTTGATTTAACTTTTTTTCCCCCCAAAGTGAGAAGAAGCATGATTTTAAAACAAAAAAAACAACAAACCAAACAAACAAAAAACCCAAAAAAACCAAAACAAACAAAAAAAACCCACAAACAAAAAAAAAACCCAAACAAACAAAAAACAAACAAACAAAAAAACCCCTTTGACTTGAAAAGCAATAGTTCAGGAAAATTTGTACAATCTAATGCAGGTTTAAATATTTTTCTCCTTTTAATCTTTTTATTTAAGAAAAGTCTTAAAGGAGTACCTATCAAGACAATTTCTGAGCAGCCTTGTACCTAGGCTGAGATTTTGTGGCTGGACATTGCCTCCAAAGACCATCAAGATGAAATGCTACCCTACTTTTAGGAAAAATGTTTTAGCATCCCAGCCCAGACTGTGGAATTGAAAATTACAAGGAGCAGGAGGAATGGGTAGTGTTAAAAATCGTAAGACCAATGCATTTCAAATCAAGTTTGGTAAAATATGAAACAGTGAAGGTGAAATACCATTTGAGATAGAGAAGGAGAAGGAAATGAGAGAAAACCTCAATAAGCAATGAAATAATCACATCTGACACACAGCTGTATGCTGTTGAGGGTGAAATGGTTCAAAGGATCATAGTTGGGCAGTCATGATCTAAGGTTCACTTCTGCTAAAGTCAGTGAAGACATTGCTGCTGACTTTACCAAGATAAGCATTAGACAGCTCACAGTTTGAAGGCCAAGTGCCAGACATCTTTAAACTGATAACCTCGGAAAAAGATCCCTTGTCCATTTAAATCATCTTGAATTCAAGGACTTTGGATTAATTTTGCCAGCCTGCTCCAGCTGAGATGCAGTCATCATTGGATAAAATGACCATGGGAAAGGGTGTTGTAGGGAAAGAAATGAATGATGGAACACAGTTTTATTTGTACTTAGTTGAATATTTCTTACTGGTGCTGAGTGTTATTTTCTCATACTGCAAATACTGTTATGAACAATGAGGAAAAAGTGCACTTGATCTGGTTATAAAGGCTGCTGAATTTCATATCAAAAAGAGCTTCAAGAGAAGCTCTGGACTCCAGATGAGCACTGTATGTGTGTGAGAAAGAATCCATTGTGTCCACTGAAGATCTAATCCTGAATTCAATAAGTTTCTCTTGGCAGCGGTGTACCTTAAACACAGCACATAGCTTTGCCATCAGGCTGTCCTTTCCATCATGAACAACTCAGGCTTCCCTTGAACAAAATTTTTGACCTTCAAGTCCTAGAATCCATTCCTCTCCTGGTTTCTTGTCATGCATTTCCCAACATTCATAAGCTATAAATAGAGATAGATGGAGAGGAAAATAAAGACACTCATTCCCTTGAAACCTTTTTGGCCAGAAGAATTTTGCTGCAGGAAGCAATGGAAGAATGATAACTATTTTGCTTTTAAAAACATCTGAGTTGCTCTACCTAAGCAAGGCCAGCTGATGTGTAAGGCAGTCAGCTATTTTAGTACTGCCATGGAGTTGGCCAAGGAGTTGCTGAAATACTAATTCCTTTTGACAGGAGCCCTGTAAGTTAACTCCAGACAATTACCTCTGGAACTTCCCAAAAGACAGACTTCAGCCATGGCAAATTTTATATACATCCAGGAAGGCACAGAGAAGGTGACTGTTTATTGTATAATGTTGCCAGTTTCAGGGATGCCCAGTGGTTACTGGAGACAGGCCATTTTCAGACTCAGATACTTGCTGTCAGGAGGAGACTTGTGTTGAAAATGTGCTGTGGGGGATTGTTCCAAAGTCTTGATGCTTGCCCTGTAAAACGTCTGTGATCTCTGGCTATGCTGCAAATAGTTCTGATAGTGCAGGTTTCTATCCTCCACCCAATTTCACTGGAAAAAAACAGAATTTTTCCCTGCATATATGGCTGGAGATGGGTTGACTGTGTTTCAGTTAGCAAAGCTGTTACATGAAAGATAAATTGTAATTGGCAAGAAACTTAAATTATATGGGATTTACAGGTAATATAAAATATATTAGTCTCAATTCTAATGCAAACCTCTTCTTTGAAAGCAGGAGTTAAACAAACATGCAGATCAACTGCTAGATCTATATTACTGTTGATGGTTTTCAGCTTAACAATTTTGTCCTTATGTAACGACTTAAATGCAGGAGGTGAAATACAAGGCTTTTGTTCCTCAAAAAAAGGACCTGCATGATGTTTGGTCATCATAGTTTCCTACCTTTGGAAAAGAAAAGAATAATCTGTCAGCTTCTGGACTGGGTCATCAGCCAGTTGGACTAGCGCAGATCCTTCAAAGCAAATACTGTTTATTTGTTTTGGAAAACAAATTAAAATTGTACTTTCACCAAAATAAATAATAAACTCTACAATGTATTAATAGATCCCACGGCCATTTCAGACAGGTCAAAAAGCACCTTTTGGTTGGTGTGCTTCAGCAGCACGAGGGCTGCTGCACACAGAAGTTACTGGGGCAAAACCTACAGGGATGCACCTCACACTCTACCTTAGACCTGGATACTTCCCAAGATTTAGTGTGAGGGTTCCCTCGCTCTGTGTACAGCCACCACCACCTGTTTGCAGTGCCCTTTGCCACTGCTATGTGGACAGACAAGTTAAAAGGCTGAACCAAGCCCTCAGCTTCCAGGGCTGACAGGGATACCTTGATGCTGCTCAGAGTATATTGCTTCTGCCCACAGGCAAGGTTGGAAATTACTGCACCAACACCTTTGTTTTCAGAGCCATGGGAACACCTTAGGAAAACCCTAGATGGTGGAAGAAAACACAGGAATAAGGCAAAACAGGTGAGAATGTTGAAACAGTCCAAAACATTAAATTTTTTCTACTATACTTTGAAATATGAGAGTTAAAAGTCATCATCCAGGGCTGTGTGTGCAGAGCACAGGGATGCAGAATTCACAAGGAGAAACACTGTAAGGAATCAGGAACCAAGAGTCTTCTTTCCCTCGAGGCATCAGGGTACTGGGACTACCAGAACTGCAGAGAGAAGAATGGAGATTGCTCCCCCAAAATTGAAAACAGCAGCTCAGTGGTGCTCTCCACCACCCCAGGCTTAGCATTTCTCCTCACAGGCCTTACACAGTTAATGTGTAAGACCTGTTGTGCCTCTCAGCAAAATCTGCTACACCTTGGCATTCGTAACTTCAGCTCCTCAGGAATGCTGTGAGTGCCCCAGTGTGGAAGTGAGCTTTGGAAGACAAGGGCTGGTCACTGCAGGTGGAGTACTGCCTCATGGATAACACTTCCCACGCTCTGGGAAGTGTAACACTGGTCCACACTGCCCTAATTATGGATTACAAGTGTTGATGTGCTGATGTAACACCTTCCACGCTGGGTAATTGACTCACTCTTGGGCCTCTTTCGTCAGGATCTTGACCACAGCACACAAACTCTATATGCTCCTACTCTACACAGTGATCTTCGGGTTTACATCTGTCTCAGTCGACATCAAGATGACCCCTCCCTTCTTAAACAATATGTGTAATTCCCTTTGTGCCTTTCCCCTGTCTTTTGCAGGGTGCACTCTTGCCTGCCACCCAACAGTTCTACCTTGTTAGAGCTACCAAGATTGAGTGTCTCGCAGGCAAAGTAATTTCATTCTTTTCAAAACAATTACAACATTGTTACTTTGTAATGTGAATGTCAAAGGAGATAAGGGAAAATAACCATGGGAAGGCGGAAAGAACAATTTAATTCAGGAGGCAATTAAATATCTACTAGTCATAATGTGGACAAAGGGCTTGCCGTGACTCAACAAGTGATAGCTCATCAGCTCAAACACATTTAACTAGGAAGGTGCACATAAAAAATAGAGGAGGTTAGTTTAATCTATTCTTTCGGTTAGAGACTATTTTGGATAATGGCAGTGAGCAGAGAGAAAGGGTAAAGGGAGAACAACTGTATATATTGATGGAAGTAACGTAGCTTTATTACAAACAGAGAAAATATAAAGAATGCACATCCCTTACAAAGAGGAACACTTTCTAAAGAAGTCTTAAGGCCCATGGCTTTGGTCCATGACAGTGGGAATTGTGAATGCCATTTCCCACTTGAAACGCTTCTTCTCTCTCCAAACCCTGTGAGCATTATGACATTCCCAAATAAATGTAGCCAGGAATTACCATGGCAAGCACACCCACAGAGGCTTGTAAACACATGCTGGCAAAGCCCTGACTAGAGTACTTACAAGACAGAATGCAACCACTCAAAGAAGATTTCATGGCTGAGGAAATAAAGGCTTTAGAATGTGCCCAAACATTATGTACAGAAGAGGCTGTAATGGCTCTGCAGAACTGTTCCTCCGCTTGCCCAAACTGTTTCTGGAAGCAGAGGCACATGCAAACCCAGAACCCAGCACCCCTTCCCACCCGATGGTGAGCCAAGGACACGCAGTCTCGCAGACAGTATGCTCTGTGCTGGATCTCCAGGCCAAGATTATCACAGCAGCTTTGGAAATTTGCACACCCAAGGGGAATGAAACACGAAATGTGTCCGGAATCTTTCCAAGCATCCTCTGTTGAGTGCTCAGGCCAAAGCTTTAAATGAGCATAGATGGATCTAGAGCCTTCAATGCACTGCCAGTGACTGAACACAGAGAACTGGAAACAGAATCTGCATTTTCTGATCTTGCTACTTACAATACACCTTAAATGTTTTTTGGGGGGACAATGTTTTTGCTAGGGGAATGCCACCATGGTTGGTAGTGGTCATTCAGACTTTCTCACAGCTGATCTGTAATTAATTTGGCAAAGAGTTCTGGCAGATGGCAGAACACATCAAGCTCTCCAGACAGCAGCAGCATTCAGGCCACTTCAGAGGTGATCTTGGAGTGCCTGATCCCCACTCTTTGTGCTGAACTGTCCTGCATTTATTGGCTGTGTGAAAACATCTGCACACCCACCTGCCAGTCACAATAATGCAAGGCAAAGTAACCCCAAGCGAGTGAAGAAGAGGTTTTTACTCTTTCAGAATCATTTAGGTTGGAAAAAGACCTTTAGGATCATCAGGTCAACCTTCACAGACTTGGTAAACATTACAAGACAAATGCAGCAAAAGGTAGGGTGCTCCAAAGTAGATCACAAAGAGCAGTACAGAGTGACCCATGGCTTTTCACTCTCCATATCCAGGCCAGCCTTGTGCTCAGCTAATGCTAAACACATGACTCCAAGGAAGACCTCTACCAAGTTTTACAGCTTTTCCTATCTCACAAGTCACAGCCCTGAAAACCATCAGGTAATACCCTTAAGTGGGGCACCAAGGACCGAAGAATAAAAAAATTTCTCTGCTGGTGTTCCTCCTGGTTGCTGAAGCAGATTAGCACTGCACCCATGCCTGTTTCAACACTTCCTGTATTGCTTTTTTTTTTCCAAGAGTGTTTGTGTTTCCATAACACCAAGCACAAGCCAGATAAACAAAGTGGCTTTCCCCACTTGCTTAAGATGCTCTGCTCTTAGAAAATGATGAGCTCAGTAGCATAAGTTCTTGCAAATAAAAAAAAAAATCAATGCCCTCTCCCTATTATTAGCACTTATGTGATAGGCTTAAACAGGTACTTTTAGCACCAGCTTAACATTGGAAGGGGAAAAGGATGTGACTGTAAGTAAGACTAAACCACTAATTTTTTTCAGACTGAAGCTTTTTGAGGCTCTTCAACAAGAGAACAATGTTTATTTTAATGTGGCTGACATCAGAAAATAACAAAACCTCTTTTATGACCAGATTATAAAACTCTTCTCTTAAACCTAAACAGCAAAACAAGTCATCATTAGCACATGAGCACAACCTGATAGATAAGAATTTCTCCCCACCATCCAAGCTTTCAAAACCCTGTTTCACCACAGAAAATTTCATACTGTAGTATGATGGGTCTTAAAGAAAAATTTTGTCTTGGAGGGGGAAAAAAATGGGTGCTTTTTACACACAGCAGATATTTGCTGAAACTTTTCATTAAACTCAAAGTCTGTTTTCAGAATGAGATGACAGCTTCCAAGAAAATTTTCTGTCCATACCTAAGTAAATGATTGAAAGCAACAGAGGAAATTGCTTTATTCCAAAACCTATTCATTTAGTGTTTGACCATTTCCCCATGATGAATTAAACAAGTTTTTCATAAACAATAATACTTCTAATTAAAATAAAGGGAAAAATAATTTTCACCCCTGAAAAATATTTTTGTAAAAAATAGCTTTATTTGTTTTCTCTGCTTCCTAGACTTAAAACCAATATAGTGTTCTGGGAAAAATATGTTTCCTTGTAGTAAAACCCATTTTCAGCTGGAAGAAAGCCCTCAGACAAAGCAGCTGTGCTTAACACTAGTAATTAATGCATCTAAAATACCCTTTCATGTGGGCTCCTGAAAGCATCCTACAAATAATGAAGTGCCCAGAGGCAAGAGAAGGACTTCTGTTTTGTAAGAGAGGACACACAGACAAAACAAGTGCCCACCTTTCAGAAGCAAATGTAAACACTGCTGCTGCAACACAGCCATGAGTCCAAGGGCCTCTCCAGCCCAGGAGCCTTTTGTTTTCCTGGTAGAGAAGATGCTATGGTCATGGAAGGTGAGTTTTCTAGGGTGAAGCCAATCCTTCATGCTCCAGATGTGCTGGTCCCTGTAATTTTCCCAAAAAAAACCTGTCAGCACCTTTCCCTGGGGGACAGGGTCTGCCAAGAGAATATTGGAGAATGCACTCATATGGCCACAAACTAAAAGAGAAATTGTTGCACTCAACATGAGGAGTAATTTCTTTCCATTGAGGGTGGCAGAGCACTGGGACAGTTTGCTGTGGAGGGTGTGGAGTCTCCCTCCCTCTCTGGAGAAATTCCAACCCCACCTGCTCCAGGTGACCCTGCTCTGGGAGGGGGTTGGACTGGGTGATGTACAGAGTTCCCTTCCAGCCCCAGCCATTCTGTGATTCTCTAAAAACACTCTCCCACCCTCTGACAAAACTCTGTGAGGCCTGCCTGAGTCACAACTGGTATCTAACTGCTTTCCATTTCTAGCACTTCTACTGCAGGCAATGAGTTACACAGCTTAATTATACATTGTGCAACTTAAATGGCTTTTCTTTGTTTGCTTGTTTGTTTGTTTGCTTGCTTGCTCAGGGTCCATTACTTACCAGTTCCAGCTGAAACTGCTGTAGTGTGCACAAATCATTCCACATGCACCAGGGTCGAGTTGATTTTACAGAATTTGTGATGGGCACTCCTCTCCTGCTAGTGTTGCACCAGCAGTGACCTACCGAGTCAGTCACTCTCTGTGCCAAAGCCAACCCATAACTTTTATCAGTTTTCTTGTTCTTTCTTTTCAGAACAAACAAGATCTAGTAGGTTCACTGATCTGATGCCCTTGGATGAGCAGTAAGAAGCCCACACTAGGGGTAGTTAAATTCTGTGTTGCCTGACATGACTACTTTACTGCATACCTAGAAGCTAGAATGCAATTGACCAGGAATATAATTTTCAACACCCTTTTTTTTTTTTTCTTCTGGCATTAGTGAAGTGCTCAGACCCCACTCTCCTTCACATCATTTCACCCTCTGTAAAAAAAATAAAATTAAAAATCAGCACTGTTTAAATGTATCACAAGCACATTCTCATTAGTAACTTGAAATGCCTGGTCACATTCTTGTAGGTCATGCTGCAAATGTATCCCCAGGGTCTTACCCAGCTTGACCTTCTTAATCATTGCTTTTCCTTGCAGCATTGATGCTCTGATTTCATAGACATCCATACAGACCAGGTACAGACACAGGAATGCAGCACGTCACCTCTCGGGTCAGCAACAATAAGGCTGCACCACTATTAGAACCATATCCCTGTTAATTTCTGACAACAGTCTGGGTTCCCTCCTCTTGCTACAACATGTAACAAGATGCTGCATAGCTTTCCCAGGAGTTACTTCACTTTGTCCTGACTGCTTGTGTTCCTGCTTCAGCTAGGTCTGAAGCTCACTAACCTTGTGCTCCATTCTGTTTGCATTTGAGGACAAGAACAACATCACAGCAATGCACAACTTGGAAACCAGGTTCCTGTGTCTGTACACAGTGGATATTCTCAGTAGCAATGCCTGAGTTTGTTTCCTGAAAATTCACTGCTTTCCCAAAGTATTAGCACTAATTTTTTACGGGATTTTGGTAAACTAGCATTTGGCATCTGTATCTTCCTACTTAATAGACACCAGCCTTGAAACTTTGGGGGTTTTTTAACACCGTTTGTGTTCCATCTTCTTCTAAACTCAGTTATGATCCAATTCTGCCAAACTCACTCAAACAAAACTTCAGTCTGATATAAGCAGGAGATTTTGATAAAGATAAGGGAAGGGAAAAAAATCATCAACACATTTGATTTCTAAGGAACCATTCTTTTGGTAAGGCAGTTCTAAAGACCAGCCAGCTATAGGACACCTGGATTATGCTTGGAGAGATGGATTCAGAAAAATCCAACCTGATCCTGAACTTTTTAATCCATAATATCCAGAATAAATAAAAAGCACATGTGTACTTCTTGCAGGAGAAGATACCCAAATTATTGGAGCATTAGTTATTTAATTCCAGATTCCAACATGGCTTCAGTCCCAGCAGTTAAAGCCTCAGGCAGAATGAGTGTGACTCCCAGAGAAGCATCTGAATGATCAGACAGGAGGGTTTTCCTTAACATTCACCTGCTACACTGAACTAAAGGAGACTAAAAATACTTTGGGTAATTGGACTGCAGCCAAAGAACACGCCCCAGCTGCCCAGAGAGATGGGCCTCACTCCCAGCTTGAAAATTTCAAGTAAAGCACTCAGCCTCTCTCTCTCTCCTGCTCTGCTGCTTTAGGCTTCCAGGAGCTAGAAAGCAAACACCAGAGAACAACTGCCTCCTTTGCAGGAAAAGAGCTCACTCTGGGAGAGTCAGAACCAGGCTTTGGCGCATGATGGGTGGCAGGCAAGTAAAAAGAGCAAAGTTTTCCCACAAAGAACATTTGAACTGCAGAAGTCGCTCGTGTGATGAAGCAGTCGCCATGAAATTGGACCCTCTCCAATATAAAACTGATTTCTTCACCCTGGATTTTTCTGACATTTTGCTATGACAATGGAAAAATGTGAGTTTGTATTTTCATTTTGCACTTGTTAAGTGCTTTAAAGGTATTCTGAAATTCCATTGAAAGAAACTCAAAAATACTTCCACGTAATTCCTAAACACCCCAGGACCATAAATGGGTATTATTTTTAGAAAACAGAATGTATGCCAAAAAGCTTTAGATCAAAGTATCTTCCAGTAGTTTTATTCCAAATTTGGCCATGAAAAACTCCAACTTAAAAACCAAACCCATGTAATTTAGCCTTGACATTCAACTGTCTGATAACGGTCTTCTTTTAAGGGGGAGGAGAAAATTTGTCCAAACTGAAGGTGACTCTGATTGAAATGACTACCACTAAAAAAAAAAAATATCTAATTTATTTTGGGAAAATGTGCCAGAGTACTTGTTAAAATTTCAGCCAAAGACAACAAAGTAGACACACATTTATTTCATTTAGATGCATGTTTCTTCCTTTTTTGCCCTACAGTTCTTTTCATAAGAACTACATGACACAGGCGGTATCAGCTTCCAGGGTCAGTAAGGGCTGCCTCAACCGCTCTGACAACATGCTTCAATGTTGAAGAAACATTTTTTCATAGAATCAAAGAATGACAGAATAGTTTGGGATGGAAGGGACCTTTGAAAGCCATCTAGTCCAACTCACATGCGATAAGCTGGGACATTTTTGACTAGATCAGCACCTCATCCAACCTGATCTTGAAGATTCCAGGGGCATCTGCCACCTCTCTGGACAACCCACTTCAGTGTTTCACCACCCTCATCATAATTTTTTCCCTAATATTATCTGATTTGACCTTTCTTCAGCTTAAAACCATTACTCCTTGTCCTATCATTACAGCCCTGCTAAAATATCTGTTCCCACCTTTCTTTTAAGCCCCCTTTCAGTACTGGAAGGCTGATGTGAAGAGCCCTTGTCCCTAGTTCTCTCAGACTGTCTCCACAGAAAGGTGTTCCAGCCCTTTAATCACTTTTGTGACTCATTCCAACAGACATTCCATGTCTTTCCTGCACTGGGGACCCCGCAGGTGCAGGTGGGTTCTCACCTGAGCAGGGCAGAGGGGCAGGATCCCTCCTCCCTTGCTGTCCACCTTGTGGGATGAGCTCAGGACAGGTTTGGCTTTCTGGGCTGCCAGAGAACACGGCTGGGTAATGTCCAGCCTCTCAGCCACCAGCAATTATCCACACCAGGGGTTGTGCAACCCAGCTGCAGGTTGCTGTGCATGAACTATTTATCACACTAGATTGCAGCAGTTTTTATTTGTGATGCCATTTTGATCACCACATTCCACTTCCCGACTGTAGATAAAGCCCACTGGCAGATCAGTGATCTTGCCTGAGAATATTAATGTATTTCTGTCAGCCTTCATGTTACTATCTATTCCTTGCTGAACAATTTCACACATTTCACAAAAGGCTTTTGATTGCTTAACAGAGAAGTTTTATCAAGACAAATGCAAATTACTATTTACAACACATTTTTGATTCTCATCTTGGCATCAAATAGTGTTTCTCTGTTGCTACTCATTTAAGACTTCATTTAGACCTCAGAAATGAGGATTCACCTTATAAATTAAGAGTATCCACTCTGAGTAAATCTTGCATTCCCTGTCTAGACTGTTGGAAGATGTTAGATTTCAGCATTCCCCTTATGCTGAGCAGATTGAGATTCCTACAGAAGACAGATGTTTGGAATTCTTGGACAACTGTATCTTGCCTAACAATACACCGAAGAATCACATTTCAGATGATGGTACTGTTTGTGTGACATCTCCACTTTTTTGCAATAACATGAAACGGAGACAAAACAGAAGAGGAAAGCAAATAGCATTTATTGTATAAAGAAACTTCAGTTCTGTTCCTGAAGCAAATTTTAAGGTATTCCTTTTTACAGAAGCTGGGTGTATTTAGTAGAAATTTAATCAGAACAGCAATTGGTTTAACCAGGAATATGCCCTTCTAGCCCAAGAATTGAGCTGATAAAGCAATTTCTGAATGACTTTGTTTATATATGCACAAGGCAGCTTCTTCTAATTTTACCAGGTTAATGACAAAATTAGATGCAGCCAAGTAGTTCATGTGTGCAGCTGTGCTGAATCTGACAAGCTTTACCAGAACAGTTATAAGAAATTGTTAACAAAATTTTCACACAGAGAAGTTTACCAGAGATAGAAAACTATCAGCATGAAAGCTGGGAATTGTTTATTTAAGAAATCCTGGACACTTGGACACAATGTCTCCTATGGAATTCAGGTTAAACCCTGAGCAACTGGTTATCTTTTTCTGTGTCATAAAATGTAGTTCTCAGAACATTTGCATGTAGCTTTTTGGAGCACCCATCCTTCAGCAACACATGATACCTTTAAACACAAAGTTTTGTTTTCATGGTGCTTAAAACAGGATTTCTGTAAACGTACCTTGTGTTCTGTCTCACAACAATACACATTTTTTCCGTGTTGTGTATTATTTTTAAGGTGTTCAGACAAGAAAACACTTTAAAAAATTTTAATATTGTTGACTTTATCTGAAAATGAATACAAACCACTATATTTTCCTCTCTAAATGTAAACTTGCTAAAGATGTAGTCTAAGCATATTTTCACATTGACTTGGGCTAGGAATAGCCAGTTTTCAGGCACAATTTCACACATGTGTAACACAGTTCCATGCCACAATCCCCTTTTGTATGATACATGTGATCTAGAATACACAATTGTTCAGAAAAAAAACATCCAAAACCTTAAAAAGCCATGGACAGGCAGCATGTGCTGGTGTTGCTTGATAACTAGCTGATTGTTAACTAGTCAACTGGCAGCTTCAAGTTAATCCATGACATCAAGCTACAAAAAAAATGAGACACCAAGTGAATAATCCAAGCATTTGTAACTGAACACTAAGTTTCAGTGTAATGTGTAGGGAATATGACTGCTAGTTTGTCCAAAGAGTTTGGGGTATTTTGTTTTAGTTCTTCTTAAGTGTTAAAGAAAATAGTAATTTTAGCTTTCAAGGTACAGCACATTTGCAATGAAGTTGGATTTCAAACTGAGTTCAATGCTTTTGGTCATCACCATGGAAATGTAACTACTCAGGCACAAGAAATTTCTTTGGTACTTTTATTTTTCTTTTCTCTAAGCACAGCATTGGTGACAGCTTTTCTAAATTTAGAGATGTACCTGGAACTAGAACTTTGTCTTTTCAAATCAGATCTCCCTCCACATTCTCTTTGGCATCCTGCACAAAGATTAACCTAACACCTCTTTGCTGAACAATGCTCTTCAAAGCAGTACTCTGAAGAAAATAGTCTAATTTTGTAAAAGTAGTTTATTCTAAAAATTGGCACATCAATGAAAAGATTCCCCTGAAAAGATTCTATTCTTATGTATTGTAACATCTTTAAAATGCCAAAGTTCTCAGTTATAAAGTGTATGCCACTTAGAACTGCTTCACATCTTGAGTAAAAAAAGACAACAAGCAGAAAGCAGCAAGATTTCAGCAAATGCTAATAAAAATTTCAGTGCTTCTGACATTAAAGAGCAGTTTAGGTTGGAACAGACCTTTAAGATCATCAAGTCAAGCTTTAACCCAGCATGACTAAGGCCAACACTAAACCATATCCCCATGTGCAATACCTACAGGCTCTTTTAAATCCCTCTATGGACGTTTACTCCATCACCTCCCTGGACAGCCTGCTCCAATGCTTTTCATCATTTCTGTGAAAAAATTATTCCTAATATCCAAATTAACCCTCCTCTGCCGCAGCCTGAGGCCGCTCCCTCTCCTCCTGTCCCTGTTAGCACAGCCTGACCCCCTCGGCTGTCCCCTCCTGGCAGGAGCTGTGCAGAGCCACAAGGGCCCCCTGAGCCTCCTTTGCTCCAGGCTCAGCCCCTTCCCAGCTCCCTCAGCCTCTCCTGGGGCTCCATTCCCTTCCCAGCTCCCTCAGCCTCTCCTGGGGCTCCATTCCCTTCCCAGCTCCCTCAGCCTCTCCCGGGGCTCCATTCCCTTCCCAGCTCCCTCAGCCTCTCCTGGGGCTCCAGCCCCTTCCCAGCTCCCTCAGCCTCTCCTGGGGCTCCATTCCTTTCCCAGCTCCGTTCCCTTCCCTGGCCCCGCTCCAGCCCCTCCATTCCCCGTGTGAGGGCCCAGAGGTGACCCAGCACTGGAGCTGTGGCCTCAGCAGGGCCAGCACAGGGCCGGGCACTGCCCCGCTCCCGCTGCCACCCACGGCTGGCACAGCCCAGGGGCCATCGGCTCTTGGCCGCCTGGGCACCCCTGGGCTCTGTCCGGCTGCTGCCACAGCACCCCAGGCCTTTTCCAGCTCCTTTCCCCCTGACTGAGGGGCCCTCGCTCCCCTCGTGCAGCCTTTGCTGAGGATGCCGCACAGGCCTGGCCCCAGCCCTGATCCCATGGGAACGCCCTGGTGCCAGCCCAGCTGGGTGTCCTTCCATGTCCCACCCTGCCCTCAGCCCGTTCCTCCCCCGGAGCACAGGGCCCTGTCCATGAGCAGCCAGCTCCTCCAGGAGATGCTGTGGGAGAAGGTGTCAAAGGCTCTGTGCAGTCCGGGCAGACACATCCACAGCCTTTCCCTCAGCCCTGAGCAGGTCACCGTGGGCCAGGAGGAGATCAGGTGTGTCAGGCAGGACCTGCCTCTCCTCAACCCAGAGAGGCCAGGCCTGATGTCCTGCTTGTCCTGCTCCTGATGGCTCTCAAGGTGACCTGCTCCATGGCCTCCCTGGCACTGAGGGGACATGACAGGCCTGTAATTCCCTGGCTCCTCCTCCTGACCATTCCTGCAGATGCGTGTCACATTTGCCACCTCCAGTTAACTGGGAACTCCCCAGTTTGCCTGGACTGCTGGTAAATGATTGGAAGTGGCCCAGCGAGCTCTCTGCCAGCTCCCTCAGCACCCCTGGGTGGATCCCATCCCACCACTTGGGAGTGTCCGGGTGTTCTAGCAGCTCACTGACCATTCCCTCATGGATTAGAGGGGTAACATTCTGCTCCCATCCCTGTGCTGCAGCTCAGGGTGCTGACTAAACAAGGCAAATGTACTGTCCAGTATTCTTCCTAATGGAGTCTGTCCTTGAAAAGAAATAAGTGCATATGCTTGGGAAAAAAATGCAGGCAAAGATGTCTAGACGCAAATGAAACACAAGATAACTACAAACCACTTGTAAAACACTAGTGTGGCAAAAAACACCTACATCTCAAATGTTTGCAAATAAAAGAGTCCAAGCAAGCCAACAACAAAAATACTGATGTGTTTCTACTTGCTAACTAACTAAGATTTGTTAAAGTGCCAGATAATGTACTTTCATTTTAAAACACTTAAAAATATTTTAAAATATTTACTTTAAGAAGTGAAGAAAATCTAGACCAATGCAATGTGAATTACAACAATATTTCAGTCACTTTTCTAGTTAAAGGCATTAAATTGGTACATTTTTATGATTTTACAGAGTGCAATGTGATTAAGCCTTACTTAATGACTTTCTTATTTGGGACGTGCTACAGTGAACACCTGACAGTACAAATCAGTGTTATCAAAATGACACATAAAAACTGGGGGATAGGAAGACATGAAAGTGATACTGTAGGAAAAAAAATGTGATTGTCACATTTGTGAAAATATCTTTTTAACATATAAGCATCTGAAGTTGTCGTAAGTACAAAAATTAGTAAACTTTTAACCACTATAAAAATTCATAGTTTTAACTCACAAATCCAACATGTGCATTTACACACAACTTACATAACATCCCAAAAAGGCAAAGCACAACACAGCCCTGTTCTCCTTTCCTTAGAGAAACTTCTCAGCCAGCCTAATCTGGAGGACACACATCTTCATGACCATCACAAGGATTTCAAGTCACTTATTCTGTTTTCTTTGCTTGTTTTTTCTTAGCACTGTCATGGTGCTGCTCAGAAGGCTGGTCACAGACTGAAGAGCCGTTGGAAGATGTGGCACTTTCACCCTTCACTTTGGAAGGTGTCTTTCGTGAGCCAAAAAACATCTGGCCCACTGCAGCCTCAATGGGAGCAAGTGGAGAAGTTGCACATCTTGTCAACATCATTTTTACCTATGAAGAACAAGGATCAAATTACAATAAAAGCTGTGATGGCTGCACAGTAAACAAGTTCAAAGCTGAAGGGGTGCATGGCATTTTCAACTTCCTACACAAGGATGAGGCTGTGCAATCACCAACAGAAGTCTGCTTATTTCAGCTGAAATTGGGCAAAGAATGCTTTTCCTTCTCACCAACACCCTTCACACAGCTATGAAGGGGATCTACAGGGAGGTCAGAGAGGGATTTTCCCTCAGGAAATAGCAATAGGACAAAGGGGAATAGGTACAGATTGAAAGAGAGGAAATTTGAGCTGGATTCTGGGAGGAAATTCTTTACAGTGAGGGTGGTGAGATACAGGTTGCCCTGAGATGTTGCTGATACCCCAACCCTGGTAATGTTCAAGACCAGGCTGGATAAAGCCTTGACAAGCCTGGCCTTGTAGAAGATCTCTCTGCCCATGGTAGGGGGATGGAACTAGATGGTCTCTGAGGTCCCTTCCAGCCCTTAACATTGCATGACTCTATGTTTCTATGAGCTATGCGCAAACAACGTGCACAAAAAAACCCTCTCTATAAGATTAATCATCCTGAGAGCAAATCACATTTAATGCCACACATTTAAGGTGAAGACCAACTTCTATGTGTAAGTTTGTTGTTTTGTTCAAACTGAAAAACTAAACAGAGTGGCTTTCTTCCACTTAAATTAGAAGAATGGAATGTGTAATTACATTTTGAATGTACAGGTCCATAACCAGACTTTAATTAGAATTCCAGACAGCCATATTCACTCCATAAAGTTCAGAGATTTAGGTGGGCACCCCTGAGGACATGTAACTTGGAATCAGTATTGAAAAAACAGCTTTTCAGATCCGGGTACTGGACAAGTTTATATTGCAACAGTTTCTACAGCTTTCAGACACATGACAAGTTTCCTAGGAGACATTATTAAGGGACTACACCAGATACACTGTTGCTTTATTAGTTTATTAGTTAAGTAGGTGCGAGTTCCTGACTGTCAGTACAACCATCAGTGTAAGGATTTAGTTACTCCAGAGCAGCTGGACAGCCAGCTCCTCTGGACACCTGCAATTTCTCCCTTCCAGAATAACATTCCTTTCCTTCTTCATTCCCAGCACCCACAGTTCAACAATGCCTTTATCATTTCAGATAGAAAATCAAGTACGTAAGCTTCAATTCTTGGCTCCGTAAAGTTAAATTCTGCAGAATTAAGCTGGTCAGCTCCTTCCCAGAAAGGAGACTGGCAACCACATTTCCACACATTCTCTGGTGTGTTCAACACCAGCTCTGAAGCTCTTAAAATTGCCAGATATCTGCTAACAGAGATTATGTTTTCTTATAAACTAGTAATCCAGAAGAAAGGCATCATCCTGGAAATGAACAAGACTGGAGGGACTGGAGACTTCAATAGAGAAGTAGTGTCTATTTTATTACAAAATAGTTACAGCTACTTCAAAGTAGTTTTGGTATGCTTCCCCTTCCCACCCAAAGACTTACTTTGTGAACATTTTAAATGAGAAACCAGCTGGTTTGTTTTGCTGTTTTACAGACCCACTGGCCACTGCATAGGTACACACAAAACATAGAGAACAGGAGAGTTACTTTCTACAAGAATATGCTTTTTTTTTTTTGCTTTTTTTTTTTGAAATTACAGACATACAAGCCTGGAATATCAAATACTGAATGCCAGAATTCCTGATTTTTTTCCTTTTCCTCCCTGTCCCTTGCATACATTGAACAGAATCAGTAACAGAACAGGTCTTCCATTCTGCTCATACACAGAACTCTAAACACATAACTTCAGCAGGAGCTGGCCTTCCCATCAAGCAGCATGCATTTTGACAATTAAAATATTTTCTGTGATATGGTCAGTAGCAACTTTCAAGTTCTTACCTTGAAGACAACAAGAAAGATGGTGTAAAAAAACACAAGGTTGTGTTTTGCTATTGGCAAGTACTGTCTGCGTTGCAGGGTGAAAAGAACTGCTCCTATCAAAGTTACCTTCACAGGGCTAGAAATCAAACAAAGAATGTTAATTTCTCTTCTCTGCTCTACAGTGGAAGCTGTCTGGAAAGCAATACATGTTCTTAAGTCTGCAAAATAATTATTTCTGAATGGAACTAATGAAAACTTGTGGTAGTAGCGGTAAGATCCAAAATCCAGCTATAATTAAAATAAGATTTTCACTTTATATACTATTACTGCACTTTCAAGTCCAGCACTACTTTGCACACCCAGAAAACTATGTGACAAACACTCCTCAAATCAATGCTTCTATTCAGACTTTATACATGATCTTGATTTTCTTCTTCTTCTCCCAATATACCTTGAAGAGTTAAATTACAGAGCTCACACTACTTGGACTACACATAAAAACAGGTTCTTATACTCCAGGAGACAGTTACTCCAAGGAGCTGCTTATGGTGTGGAAGAGTAACATAGTCCAAATCCTGGTCCACTGTAACACCCCAGCAGCTCTGGGGATGCCATCAGCTTAAACCTGACTGGAGCCAGGCCTGAATTACCAGGTTTTGTCAACACAGCTGTGCTGGCCTGAGACATGCAAAGATTTCCAATCTATTTCCAGCTTACAGCAATCTTTGTTGTGGTACTAAATCCATTCCTAGGAATGCAGCCAGAAAGCAAGAGATCTTTGGTCAGTTGTCCAGAATTCTGTGCATTTCTTAATCTGCATGTGACATGTACAGGTGACACTCCTGTTATCACAGAGCATCTGTTGTGGATCTGCTCTTCTCTGTCTTTTCAGGAACCAAAAAAGTACATCAAATTCCTGCTCAAGAAGCCCAAAAACCAACCCTGTGTACACAGGCATCTCATCCATTTGCAAGATGTTGGATGCTTTTAACTCTGTAACTTAGTTCAATTTAATGCTCTTAACACTTACACATAAACAAAACTTTTGAAATATTTTTTGAGTTACTTTGAGCCATACCCAGAGTGGAGAACGAGAATATATGCAAGTGATGCCAATCAGTAAGCATCGTTCTGGTGTTGCACCTCTAAAGACAGTTTTACTTGTGTCTACAGTGTTATTTTTGACACTCACTTTTTCTTCTGGAAGTTTACTTTCAAGACTGCCATTTAGGCACTGACAAGAGGAAGAGAAATTCTAAATACTTAGAATTTCAGAAAAAGCCAGCAACTAACACAATCCACAAAAAGTTGAAATATTGCCAAAGAGAAGGCTACAAATGTCTCTCCTGTTATTCTGTGTCTAGGAGTAGCTGCTGAAAAGCAAGATAGCTTTTTTTAAAAAATAAAATTATTATTTTTAAAGACCTGACTGTAACCTGGGAAAGATCAAAAGAATTTTAGGAAATTATCACAGTGACCTTATCTTGACTTACAATAATAGCTTGTGGCTTTCCAGCCTGTTTCAATTCTCATTTTACAGAGAAAACCAGGAGGCATGTAATATTCCTCATTCTTTGCTTCTGCAAGAGAAGTAACTTTTCCCATCTTGCAGGTCATTTCTGCTATACTGAATAACCAATTTGTACCTTCTCAAATAATTGATGTCTTTGGAGGAAAATAGCACTGGCAGCAAAAGTAAGAGTGACAGTGTTCAAAGGAAGCCATCTTAGTGATGCTCAGAACATACACCAAAATTCACTTCTGTATTTCTGGTACCACTGTGCTTTCATTTTGGACAGAAGACCATGTCCCTGTAAGACAAACTGAGCCAATACTGCTTTCTAGCAAACCCCCACAAGGTCTTTACTACTTTCTGACAAGTTTTGTTGACTTCTTCCCATTTGCAGCTCTTGGGCTGTGAACATAAAATGATTAAAATATCTTCTAAAAGTCCCAAAGTTCATTGTCCCATCTTTCAAAGGATACACACCAAAACAGAGTACAAATATGTCCTAATGGATTTTTTTTGGGTTTTTCTTTTGTTTGAACCATTGAAAGTAAGCATCCACACAAGGAGCCAGCAAAACAATAGCTAACTCATTGCAGGTTTTTTTTTTAAAAAACTTACTAGGACATCTGCAGGAGCTCATTGGTTTCAGGTTTCCACACTCCTCTCACCAGCTGCTCAAAGTTGGAAATTAAGCCACCACCAGCACCTGAAATTGCAGAGATTTATGGCAAGTTTCCACTGACTGCTACCACTACTATGCCATTGCTCCCAGAAAAACTCATGACACCAGGTGCTAAATGTGGCACCAAAGCCCAGACTTAAAAAGGTTTAATCCAACCTCTCATGCAAACAAGACTCAAACGATGGCCACAAAACCTCAGAGGCTGAGATACTCAGCAAGAAGCTCAGGTCTGTAAATGACAGATCTGAACTGGTGCAATCATCACATTCACACTTGTTGCTTTCCACATTAGCACAGAAGCAAGCAGAAACAAGAGCTGCACAACTCCTTTCTGAAGTGACCCTGATGGTGTGGCTGCAAATACAGCTGTCAGGCAGGTGGCTTCCAGAATTCCAAATGGCAGGCAGGCAACAAGGGTTATCCCTACGTTTAAAACCAAGTAATGGTTACAACTCCAAAACCTAAGATATCCAGCTCTCTTCTTCTGCCTCATTCAAGGGCACAGCTCTGCTGTTGGAAAGTTCAGCAACAGCCACACAGATTTACTTCTTTATTGTCATTAACTGCCCATCCTGCAAGCTCTCATAAGACCTTCTGAAGGGAACTCCCCTCAAAGTCCTTCAATGTCACCCTTAGTTCAGGCAGAAAATCTGCAGCACAGGCTTTTTCCTTCAGGAGACATCAAATGCATCAGGACTACAATGCCCAGCAGAGCAAGGATGGTGCTACAGCTCTGCTGAGGGGCTAGATATTTAAACACCGCCCCAAAAAACCCCAAACCCTCAGAAAAAGATGCTGTGCATGCTACCTCTGGCCCAGCCCACAGCCACCATGACAAGGCAGGCATCTTTGTAGACAGTGTCTGCATGTGCAATGCCATCTGTGATCTTCCAAGTCCTTGTCACTTCTTTCATTCCTGCCACCAGAAGACGAAGAGGCAGAAAGGAAAAGCAGCGGCAGAATATGTCTTCTGGGCAGTAAAACACTAGGTACCTGAAAGTCATCAGGAAACAAAACATTAGCCACGTTTTCATAATCTTTGAAAATATTTTTGGAGTATGACTAGCAATGCCTGATATACTACTGACAACTCAAAGTCTTGAACATCTTGGAACAAATTTGAAAAGCTTCTGAGCACGCCTGAGCTTTTGCACCAAAACCAAACATTACCTGCTCATTGTCACAGAGAAGAATCTGCTGAAGTCCATCTGAAACAGCTGTACATTCTTCCAATTGTTCGACACCTTATATAGGACATTTCTATAATTCAAGTCATGAAAGTGGTATCTGATTGACTTTGTGTGGTTTGAGTTTATTGGTGAGTTATTTTTGTTTAGTTCAGTGTAGGGGGTTGTTTTGTTTTGGGTTTTTGTTTGGGATTTTTTTTTTTAATAGGATTACTACGGGGTGGTAAATTAAATGCTGACTCTGTGCTTCCAGACTGTAGGTACCTGGAATTATATAACTTCAGCAAGAATGCCTCCACTAGTTAATGTCATACTAGATGAAATGCGTGGCTATTTTTAAACACATTTAACATCTTAGTACTCACCAATTCTAGCTTTTCCAGCTTTCCAATTATAATCACATTTCTATATTCAACGCATTGAAATAACACTACACAAAATATCTTTGATCAACTTGCTTTTAAAACCAAATAAAGATGGCTAACAGTTAAATCCTAAGTGACAGTAAATTTTAAAATATTAGATTATGTAGTGTTCTATTATATGTCTTCAATAATAAATAAAATTCAGTTCTTACTGAGACATTCACAAAAACCCAATCAAGATTAAGTATCTTGATTAAGTTATCTTAAGTAGATTATTTCAGCACAGGAGTAAGAGCAGTAATTGCATAAGAGCAGAGGAAGTGTTTGAAAACAAGGATAAATTTTGTTTTATTTAAAAAACCCAAAACACTGCCCCTTGCTTTAAGGTTTTTGATCTCAATCCTGCCTGTCAAGAATTTCTGAGGCCCTTCCCTTTATCTCTTACTGTAAAGTCAGATGCCTCTGTATGCAACCAGGCTTCAATCAAGCCAAAGATGTGGAGAGAGGATGTATTTTACAGACTACAGCAAAAAGCCATTTAAGCCGCCTACTACTCATCAGACAACTCACACCAGAATTAACTCAGATCTGCAGAATGTGGGTTTAGGACCCTGAGGCACGGGTGACAGGACTGGGGCTGGCACTGAAGGGCCACCACGGCACTCCTGCCTGTAATCTCTGCTGACAGTAGATGCCGCTGTCCTACAGACTATTTAGGAGCATTCCTCAAGCCCAGCACGACTCCACTCACTCTCCAGTCCCAAGTGTGGCTTGAGGAATTCCATTTTGCATGATCTGGGGCCAGGAATTAAGGTCATTACACTCAGGAAGAGTGGACTTTGTAAAGCTGGAAGCTTAAAACGTTTTGTAACGTTCACAGCTTCTCACTAAAACCTTTAATTTGTGCACAGATCAAATCACATTTGATCACGGTGAGTTAAAAAGAAATCCTGCTCTCCTCAAGTGTACTCCTAGCTCGTGTCACTTGATGAAACAAGCAATCAATCTGCCCACATCAGACTAACACAACCACAGGCAGGTTCTGTTAATAATTCACTAATAATACATATTATTAATTTCACCAAATTAAATATGTCATCTTCTACTGTAACACAAAGGCCACAAAACGAATACATATACCCAGACAGACAGAAACACTTGATTTCATTTCAATGAATTTGCAATTGTAAAACTTCTGGGAAAAGTGGAACTAAAGGACTTTAAGCAGGCCAGACTATCTAAATGCAGTGATTGAGATTTATAAATTCAAAACCCCACTGCTGCTCATGATTTTTGGTACGTTTGAAGTTTTCTTCAAAGATCACTTTCTGGAACAAATGAACTCCACTGGAAGACCACATTTATATGAAAATAACTCCAGAATGTCTTTTTAACTCCAAAGCAGGCCAAAATGCCTAATACTTGATTCAATCATACTATTCAGATAGCTACTGTCTTCTACCACAACACCTGCCCATCTGGGAAGGAATGAAATACAGGAAAAAAAATGTGTCTGGAAGTAGGAACTGGAGGAAAGATGTGTCTTGGAACCTCAGTTACAGGAAAAAACAAAATTTTTACATCAGCCAGGTTCTGGTCTTCAAGAGCTACCTTTTAAAAACTTGACTGCATATGAGATGAACATACCTATGTTCAGTAAATCAGCAACTGAATAACTTTATTAAAAAGTCATGTTTGCAGCTGTTTGACCAGGAATACTACAAAAATCTAAGGCAAGTCTGATCTAGCAATAGAGCATTTGGTTAAACAACAGGCTGTAAGAGTTGCTCTCTGTTCCCAGAGAACAAAGCTGCTGTGACACTCTGGATGACAGTATCCAAATCCACAACACTTTCAAGCAAAAATTCTGATTTACATGGAACCTTGATGGTACAGTATCAATTTACAGCATACAGCTTCCTCAGAGCCAATATCACCCATTTTACTCAATTGTGGCTGCTTACCAGACTGAGGATGCCAGTAGAATATTTATGGTCTTTGCCAGAAATGCTACTGGAGGTTCACCAAGCATCAACGAAGACAAAACTGAGCCCCCAAAGCAATAAAGCATTGCACTAAACCAGCAGGCCAAGGGACTTCGGACCGACACTTCCACAACTCCTGTGGGGGAAAAAAAAAAAAAAAAAGCATAAACAGAAATGAAAACTGGAGAAATAACATCATGTTTTAAAGGTCAGTATTTTTCAATTTAGTTCCTTTGGGTAATGAAAAATCTTCCAGCAATCAGCAGGCTCTCACAGGGAGAAAATTTTCCAGAAATGCAAACCTCAGGGTACAGTGACTTTAACTTACACTCCTAAACAGAAGTTTAGGCTGACACAAAGTGTTCTCTGAATATCTTTTGTGCATTAGTTTGTTATATCTAGGTACCAAGAAGAAAAAGCTTTCAGAGCATAGCAGTGAGGTCTTGCTGTTAACAGCCTGACACAGGGACACACTTGCTTTCAAATTTGTATTAAAAACACCTAAGTGGCTAATCTAAACACGATTGCTGACATTTGGAGGGTTATTCTAGGAATTCCATTTCTGCTTTTGAGTGTTCCAAGAACTCAAGGTAACTGTTTTCCCTTCTTTTCTCACAATATTCTGCTGTGATTTCTGGCCAAAATGAAAACAGCATCCAAGATAATTATCTAATCGTTTTCAACTGCACTCTTGAACAGAGGAAAAAAGGTTACCTTGAACTACAATAATAAATGTAAATTTCCCTCATTATTAAAAAGGTTGACAGTTTGGTTTACTTCATCATCTTTAAAATTAAGTATCATTTTAAAATGCAAGTTAACTATGCCTAAAAGAGCACTTAATACTAAAAGCTTACACTGGAGGTAATGGGAAGTATTAACCCTTTTCAGAGGACAACAACATTTTACCAAAGCTAGAAATATTGTCAAGTAGCTGTTTTGACTATTTCCTTCCACTTTAAAAGTTCAGTGTTGCCAAAGCCTCCCCTTTACACTGGTTCTGAGCTGTTTGCCTGAACAAGTTTAATTTTCCGTAGTCCAAAGGCTGAAGTACACAAAAGCACTACTGTCTGCCCCAAAATGAAATTTGACATCTGTTCCCAATTCAGAGCAGAAGTTTTGGTTTATCAGGCATTTCTGTGGGAAAAGAAGCTTCTACCCAAAATGAGAGGCTCAAACATTTAAAAAAACATACAGCACTCTCAATCCATTCAATGTATTAACAAGACTGTTCCAGTTTTAGTGCTGGCATAGATACCAAGTACTGCAGCAATATCAAAATGCCCATAAAACGGCCAATTTATAAAAATGAGCACTCCTAAGCAATACAGAATACTTGAATATAAAACATCATCTCTTTTGTCTTCAACTATTTTGTAATTTATTTTTCAAACTGCAGTACCTAGTGCTCCAAGTAAGACACTTGCAAATTATTAATGACTTGTGTTTACTACTTTTGGAGTAGGTTTAAAATTAGGTATCTGTTCTCTCTTCAGATCTACTCTCCTACAATAACCAGCTTCTCCACACTTCCTTTGCCCCACAACTTAGATTTTCAGTTTTGAGGGCAAAGTAGTTTTCAGTTTTGAGGGCACATCCAGCCTTCCCTCTACCAGTAAGCTCCACAAAAATGCAGGTAAATGTCTTCATTTTACAAGTAAAAAGTCATGAAAGTGGAACCTCTATTGCACTTCAAGATTTTTCTGTTGGTCAGCACTAGAAATGGCTCAAATGCCAGTTTTTAACAATTCATACCTGCTTCCCAAAAAGAAATATACACAATACAGAAGACAATGAGACAAAAAAAGTTGAAACTAATTTAAAGATCATCTCAGCATTGCTACCTAAATTATTACTAGGGTATAGCCTTTCAGAGGACAAATTCAGTTTTAAGTAGGTCACATGTCTTTGTACAAAGTGGTCATTTATATTTGTCCTCTGATGCATCCTCTACAATTAATGAGGCATCACACAACCACGCAATGGTGGATCTGCCAGAAGGCCACCAGCCCTGCAGATGTACACTTCAGAAAGGAAAGGTTTCAAAACAGAAGGACTGATTTTGAATATGGTTTTAAGAATGGTTCCTGAACAATAGTAACATTAAAAAACAAACAAAAACCAAAAACAAGCAAACAAAAAACAACCAAAAAAACCACAACCAAACAAACAAAAAACACACACAAATTAAAAAAAAAAAAAACAAAACCAAAACCAAAGGGGGAAAAAAACCCCACAAAATCCCCAAACCCAAACAACATAAAACAAAAAACAAACAAAAACCAAAACACACACTAACAAACAAACCCCTTACCAACTATTTCTGTCAATAGGATTATATTTGCTTTATTTTTTTTCTGCATGTTCCAAATAAGCAATAATGCAGACTAAACACACATCCAGTGAGGAAACCAGGAGGGTTTGCACAAGTTTCTTCCAGTACCCCATTCAACCACATAGAATAGCATTAGTTAAGATAAAGGATTTATAGAGTCAGACTTAACAGAGCTAAATTATGCTGAAGAAATTATTTCTCAAATCACCTGAAGCACATCATAGAAAAATGTCAGGAACAAACCAAATATGACCCATCCTCAACCATCAACACCTTTTGCTGTCCCTCCATCCCAAAACAAAGAGAATTTCCAGTTTTACAACTGGCTGGAATTACAAGCAAGCAACTCCTAAGCCATCCCAAAAGCACTAATGAAGAACTCTTCTTTTAAAACACACAGAAAGCAACAAGTTGGTTGTCACTGCTGTAGTTTGCCAGTCACAAGTGAGCAAGAAAGCCTGGCTAGGAGGATTGGAAAAGTCCCAGTTAGTGTGCACCCATCCATGATCCAAAAGCCCACACTGAATCTGATTTTAAGCAGTGGGGGTGGGTTGGTATTTTAATGAGACAGTAATCTGGGATAAAATAAATGTGGCTGTAACTCGACCACATAGTGCTGACATCACCAGGCACTCAAGGCTACCCTGCTATTTCCCTGTCAAATTTAGCTACTGTTGTAAGTTTCCAAGAAGAACATAAAGCCTAGACAGCACTAATCTACAATAATATAGCTATATTATTGAGCATTCATAATAACTGCTATTTCAGTTATGATTTAATACTCAGTTCAAACCACTTGGGAAGGGAGAAACAGGCCAGCAGGCAGTCACCTGGATTACAGTTATTAATTTCAACTATTAGAAAATACTCAGGAGTTCTGAACTACCAGCTATTAAGCTGAGAAGGAAAAAAAAAAAAAAAATAGGAGCATGGATCTGACCAGACTTCTGATAGCAATTTTACTTTCCATAAGTGTTGTCTCACTAAAACTACGCAGAGAGGCCTCTCATCCTCATCTTTAGGTGTGCCCACTCCAGAGGAAAAGTTAAAGGTGTTGCATGATAATGTCAGAAAGTCCCTTTCTAAATGGAGCAGACATGTTACACAATGCCACAGCCCAGTACCTGTTAAAAAGTTGAGCAGCATTAACAAAGTTTGGTGAAGATTCTAGAATGCATAAGCACTTCACACCAGTCTTCACAGTCTGTTAAGTGCATTTCCTCAGCAGACAGTCAAAATTCACCTCAGAACACATAGGAAGGGACCAAATAAGCTCTCACTGAATGAACAGTGCAGAGCCCTAGAAATCTGAGGCAAGCAGCAGCTCCCAAATTTGCACTACAATCCCAAAAGCCAGCTCAGTTTCCTACACAGTTATCACCTGGGACGCACAGTTACATGCAAACGTGTCTAAACACACACCACACGTTAGCTTAATTGTAAAGACTGAAAGAAGGCCAGCGTCTACATTTGTGACAGGAAAAAAAAACAACTAAAAAAAACCCCAAAAAACAAACAAACAAACAAACAAACAAAAAAACAAAAAACCCCAAAAAAAAACAAAAACAAAAACACACACACAAAACAAAACAAAACCAAAAAAACAAACAAACAAAAAAAAACCAAACACACACCAAAAAAAAAATTTAAAAAAAAAAAAAAAAAAAACACACCAAAAAAAAAGACAACCCAACAAACAGGTTTGGGGTTAACAGCCACAGTGTAAATGATTATCTGGAAGAGACCACGCAGACTGAAGTGCCATGATGTCCTCTCATACAAAACCTTGCTAGTGGAAGCAGAAAGCTTTGCTAAATTCACTTTACAATCTACGGGCTGACAAGCCACGGGCACAGGACCTACCCATGAAAATCCTGAGCTGTTTCCTAGAAGGCAGAAAGGCTTTAACACCCTAAACAGGGCGTGTGAAGGATGTGAACCCCAGTTAGTCTCCCCTCTCAGATGCAATTCTGGGCAGAGAGAGATACCGGCCTGTGTTACAAACCCACCAACCCAACCTCCAGGGCCCTCAGCCCTTTCCCTCCAGACCTCAAAACCGGAACAAACAAACTACTGAATAAAACACCCGAGGGGGTTTCCAGCTAAACTCTCGGCTGATTTCTCCTCTTTAAGTTCTGGAGAGCCAGAAAAGCTTGGCTGGGTGGATCCTGCGGGCAGGCAGACAAGGCTTTACGGAGGGGCCGTGGGGGCACTCCCGGCACGGCGGCTCGCCGCGGGACACACCGGGGAGCACCGGGATCGGCACGGGGGTCTCCGTGGGGTGTCCGCCCCGTCCCGCCTCGCCCCGCTCACCCCGCTGCTCCTTCAGCGCCACCACGGAGGCGACATAATGCGCCAGGTCGAAGAAAGGGAACATGCGGAGGCGGGAGAAGCTCAGCGGCACCTGCCACAGCTCCATGGCCGGGCACGGAGCTCCCGGAGCGGCCGCCCGGCACGGCGGCGGAGCGGGGAGGACGCGGCTTGGCCGCTGCCGGCCGCCGTCGGCGTGAGGCGGGGCGGGCGCGGCGCCTCACGGGGCCGTCCCTCCCTCCCTCCCTCCCTCCCTCAGCCCCGCGGCTGGGCGCTGCCAGGTGCCTGCCCTGCCTTTTGTTTGCCTTTTTTTGGTCAAAGTGCTGACAAGTCCCGCTCCGCGCGCAGTGCGAGGTCGGTTGTGGCCTCCCTCAGAGCCGCTGCTGCGTTTGTGCTGTTTCGCTGCACTTAACCCTGATACACTCTTGTTTTTCTTTCCTGTTAAATATTTCTGAAGCCCATCAAGAGTACTCAGCCTTACCAGCGTGTACGCTCGGTTCCACGTGTGGTCATCCTTCTTTGTTTTTTTTTTTTTCTTTGTTCATCACTTACTGAGGGTATTAATGTACGCTAGATGCTGCCGGAGCTCAGCAGAAGCGCTTTAATGCGTCCTTACATCCATTTTCATCGTTTTCTGCCTCCTTAAAGATCTGGGCCCGTGTTGCGCCAACCCCACAGTATTTTCAGCAAAGCTGGTTTGGTCTTGAGCTGCCCAAGTGAAACATTTTGAAAGATCTGCTAACTCCAATATACATGGCATTTGCTTTTTGTTTGTTCGCCAGCCTCGGAGGATCTGAAGGAAATTAATGTAGTATGATGTTTGGGGTTGGAGGGGACATAAAGCTCAGTCATGGGCAGGGACACCTTCCACAATCCCAGCTTTCTCCGAGCTCCATCCAGCCTGGCCTTGGACTTTTCCATGGATCCAGGGGCAGCCACAGCCTCTGTGGGTGTCCTGTGCCAGGGTCTCACCACCCTCACAGGGAAGAATTTCTTCCTCATATCTTATCTAGATCTATTCTCTTTCAGTATGAACCCATTCCCCCCCTTGTCCTCTCACTTCATGCCCTTTTAAACAGTCTTTCCATCTTTCTGACAGGCTCCATTCAGTTTATTAATTTGTGAATTTTTTGGCTGGTTTTCCCTACTAAATTTTCCCCGAGCTGTTTCTGTCTTTTCCATTCAGCTTCCACGTGCTGGTGAAAAGAACTCTCAAAGGCTCTAAGTTTTGCATGAAGTTAAGCAAAGCAGTCTGAAAATGTGCACCTTTCACAGGTGGTCTTAACTCGTTCTTTGCCTACCAAGAACTAATTTCAGGAAATAACTGAAATTATAGAATCATTCTGGGGAAAAGGTTTATGCCTCTCAACACAGCAAACACTTGAATTTTTCCCAGAATAATTTCAGCTTGCTATGAATAGCGAGCTGTTATTTTCATTGATTTGCCTTTTATCAGTACCGTTTCATGGAATAAATTCCTATTCTCCGTGTCTTCCTTTCTGTGCATCCAGTGACTCATTTTCTCCCTGAGGATTGACCCATGTGCATGCAGCTCGTTTCTATTTCCTGGCCATTTCCATCTTCTTTTCATCTACATGAACAGATCCTAATTTAGTCAAAGTGATCTCTTCCTAGCCTTGCCATTAACAAATCTAATTCTTATTTTCTGTCGTGCTTGTGTGCAGTCTCAGAAACCAGAGTTTGTTTTCTAGAGCAGAATATCGACTTGCCTCGGCTTACAGGTAATGGGACGTAATGCATTAAGCTGCATTCTGTAGCAGGAGTGAGCTCGGCATAATTTTATTTCCCCTTGAGCGAGGCTCTGTGCAGCCGCGGAGCTACTGACGGGATTTAAAACGATGTAATCTCTCCCACTCCTTGCAGTACTGGTTTATCCCCACCGAGCGGCATGTGTTTCATTGCTAGGCGGTGAAAACTGCTCAGGCTATCTCGTTTGTGATCATAGGAGAGGGAGGGAAGTGAAAATGGCAGTGACCGCAAGGAACCTACAGGGACGCAAAAAAACCCAAAAAAGTCGCAGTTTGGGCCAGCAACATCTGCACTGCAGCCACCTCCGTGCCTGCAACTTGCGTAGAGATACCCAAATTCTTTAACAGTGATACCTCTGCTGGTGCTATTTTCCAGCAGGTCAGCAATACCTGCCCGAACTTTCAATTTTTAGTGAGGTCCTCAAATACATGATACTGCACTGTCACTGCACCTGAAGTGTTGCTCTCCAAAGCAGAGTTGTGCTGGTTTGGGCTGGGGTAGAGTTAATTTCCTTCCCCGAGGCTGGTGTGGGGCTGTGTTTTGGATCTGTGCTGGGCTCAAGGGGTGATGATACAGAGATGTTTTTGTTATTGCTGATTGAACAGAGCCGAGGACTTTGCCCTTCCTCAGGGTGAGGAGCCCCAGCTGGGACAGGTGACCCCAGCTGAGCCCGGGGATGTTCCAGACCGTGAGACATCACGTTCAGTGTATAAAGTGGGAGGGAAAGGAAGGGGGGACATTTAGAGTGATGGAATTTGTCCTCCCAAATTCTGTGTGATGGGACCCTGCTCTGCTGGGAAAGGCTGAACACCTGCCCAGTCAGGGGGAGCAGGGAATTCATTCCTCCTTTTGCTTTGCTTTTTGCTCCCCTTATTAAACTGTCATTATCTCAGCCTGTGAACTTTTACCCTGCCAATTCTCTCCCCAGTGAGAGGGTGGCTGCCTGGGGCTGGGCTGGTGGCTGGGGTTAAACAACACAGAGGTAGCTGGTGTGAGGGTGGATCTCATAGCAGTGAGGTGGGAAAGCATGCTAACCACCACAGGTTAAACAAGAATGACATTTTGATGAGTTTTCTACCTCCAGCTCCAGCAGGAAAAAAGAGCAGCAGTTTATCTAAGACTGCTGGTGACCAGGGAGAGATTCCTGTGTGTTCAGGGTGGCATCTTAGCAGAGATGAAATCAGACCACGGAACACAGTCTGTGTAATAAAAGTAGAGTAACAAATAAGAAAACTTAAAATCTGATCAATTTCCAGCTGTCCTGGATATCTCAGCAATAATTTAAAGACAGCAGGGGATAAAACACCTGAAGTAATCCTGCTCATCCTTGAGCTGAGTGTACAGATACTGAGAGAACTGTGTCAGTGTGAGCTGATGGTATTAGTGTGTAAGCTAGGTGGACCTGTGTGTGTGAAAAACAATTTTTTGTGTTTTTCTGGTTTTAAACTGGAAGAACAGATGCCCCTTTCTTCATAAATTGGGAGCAGGCTAATAGTGAGACCTGAGCAGCACAGTGTGCATATAAGAATTTTAAAGACAGATTGTTCTGCTGTATGAGTGGAAAGCTCAATGTGAAATCAAAGCACAAGCCTGAACTGACTCTCTTGACAATGAATGTTATCCTGACCTTAAAAAACCCCACTGTAAACACTGCTGAATAGTTACCCAACTTGCACATTCTTCTTAGTACTTTTCAGCAGGGTTATGCTAATTTTTGTGTTTGAAAAAAAGGTCTGTGTACTTAGCATGGAAGTATGGCTGGTGAAGTTGCTGCTTAATGCAGGATATATTTATTTAGTATTTTATTTCATAATGTCTGTTGGGGTCCTACAGGAAATGGCCTGGAGTTCAAAAATAGTGCCCTAGGGGGAAAAAAAGGAGGAGAACTTATTCAGGATATTTCATCAGTATGCCTCAAAACTTTTACTCTTCTTCCCCAAATCAGGAAATTAGAAATAATCTCTTTTTATGAATTATTAGGTTAAGTATTTTTGTCTTCTAAGAAGATCTCTCAAACTTAAGTCTGTTCATCAAAATCAAGTCAGATTAAAATAGTAATCTTTTTCACAATATGGAAGTGGACATTTCCACTGTCTGCTCTCAGCCCACCACATTTGTCATTTGTAGCTGTGTGCCACACCGCTGTCTTCTCCTTCCAAACAAATTCTCATTCTGCTCCACAGTTTTCTGCCTTGTTTTCCAACAGTTTTTTTATCCCCATCAAGCTGCTTACTTTGATCTTCTAGAACATTTTCCTGTTTCCTGTCTCACCAGCACCATATATTCATCATTTCTTTCAGTGTCACTCCCCACAGCTCGCCTGATTTTCTTGCTTTCTCCATGGCATCCTCAGCATTTATTCATGGCTTATTACACCTGTCAGTCTGCTGTTTTTCTGTGAGAATCTGGATGTTCATTCCACTTTTGTCACCTTACTTGTGGATGCCTTCAGTCATAACTCATAAACTCAGGCCCCGCCTTTACCTTTCTGCATCTTCCAGCTTCATCACACTGGTTACCCTCCTTCTTTTCCACTTTTCCTACAGAAGGTCAGGTCCTGTGTCCTTGCAGATTTTCTGGGAAAAAAAAAAAATTGAGAAAATAAATCATAGGAAGTTCAGATGGCCAAGTTTCTCCTTACATAACATTACTCTGGTTTGTTTTCTTTGCATGCTGGTTAATGCCAATCTAAATTGGAAAGTGCAGAAATAATGTTGGTTTGTTTTGGGTTTTTTTGGTTGTTTTTTTTTTTTTTTTTTAACTGAGCAGTGGTGTTGTTTGACTTACATCCATCTCAGATCCATCCTCTCTCACACCAGATTAGGTTCTCACAGGTATTTAAGGATCCATTTAAAATTTCTCTTCTCCTGCAGCCTTTGAAGCAGAAACACTGTGTTTTTTCCTAGGACTGTTTTACCTTTTTAAACCTAGGACTGTAGCAGTTGTAATCAGTTCTGCTGGCCCTATCCAAGAGGTCCCTGGTGTGTACCCTTAGGTCATGGACACACAAGTAGGCAAAAGTGTGTTCTCCAGGCTTTGGATGTATACATAAAGGATTTGTATGGCTGTAAAAGAAGTACTCCAGTATTTGGTGTCTTTATTGCAGTAGTAAACTCTGTCATGACTTCACATAGAGTTTAATTCAGGTTCACAAAAATTAGATCTTGGCTGCAGGCCTTTGCTTAGCATATTTTGTTCCTTTACAATATTCTTTCTGAAAGGAGCTGATTTATAGGGTAGACTTTAACTCTTATTACCTTGTCTGTTTCTCTGCTGCATCATTAGATATCACACTTGCTGATTAGTTGGTGAGACTGAGACAAGCTCCAGCCCTCTGTTGATCCAACCACGGTTCAAAGGATGCCTTTCCCTGCAGCTGTGACTTTCCCTCAGCAGT
This sequence comes from Passer domesticus, assembly GCF_036417665.1. Taxonomy (NCBI): domain Eukaryota; kingdom Metazoa; phylum Chordata; class Aves; order Passeriformes; family Passeridae; genus Passer; species Passer domesticus. Next base: position 77,711,417 of record NC_087512.1, on the reverse strand, counting down.
GGCATGCAGGAATGCTGTACTGTCACTGTCCTGTAACATCCCCATGATGAGCTTTTGGTGATTGTGTTGACTTGTGGTTCAGCTCCAGCAAACACTGAGCACCTCCCTGTCCTCTCAGCAGGTACCTGGTTCTCAGGACTGGGTGCTCAGAGCACCTACTGTGCCTTTCATCGCTGTAATGCAACAGTTGTGGGCCTGTTTCATCCAGCAGCTCAGGATTTTCTTTTTCTGGGAAAAACACATGTCACTGCTAGCTAGTTTCAAAATAGTCACTGCTAGCTAGTTTCAAGGCTGTAATCAATCACAGCTGGCATATCACATTCTTCACATATTCTTGTTACGTATTAACATCATATGTATATAACTTAAACATGAGACCAAAGTTGCATTTGACTCCCTGTATGTATATAGCAAAATAAACATCCTTGCTTACTGTAACTTCCTATATCTGTTTGAAAAATCAAGGAAAAGCAGTGGTTTGAGGCAGGTCATCCCTCAGGTCAGGAGAAAAATAAGGGGACAGAGCAGGACCTTCTCCCCAAGATTATCCTGCTTGCTCTCTTTGTCTACTTTGTCAAATCCTTGCCAGTCTGACTGGGTCACTCAAGAGCTGCTGTAGAAGGGAATAAAAGGATACAGGAAGACCTCAAACAGTACAAATGACAGGCCTCAAACTACTCCTACTACTCCTGTGCAGTAAGTCCTGCTGCATGCACTGGCTTTTCTGTGTTACATATATCAGCAGGGCAAAAGCCCAGGTCTTTAAAGTTCATCAGATATCAGTGGATTTTAAGTGTTCCAAGAGCTCCAGGCATCTAGCATTCAGGGAGCATAGGATCTGGGATTGCTGATTGTCTCAGATTTAATTTTTCTTTTTTTAATCAGATCTATTTCTGTGAAATGTTACACAGCTCATAAAAATGCTGTTTGATTTGGATCACATCTGATAAGCTTCCCTGCTTCCCAGGGAAAAGAGAGAAAACAAGGCATATTTCCATGCATACAGTGAACACAGATGCTTCCATCAACATCTGACAATTTCAAAATACTCTTTATACTTGAATTTAACCTGGTAATCTTACATTTCTGATGCCTTTTTTTTTTCTGCTCCTTTGCTGAGTTGCTCCGTTCACAGAGTTATTTAGAGCTAATTTTGTTAAATACTGATATAGGCCCTGTAATGCACTACACATTCAGCAAATGAGATCTCAAATAAAGAGGAGCAATGCTGGCAAAATGTTGCATGTTTTCTACCCTATCAGGTAAACTTCATGTAAAACCCTAATGCATATGAAACTGAACCCAAGACTGGACCTGAGATGACAGCTTCAGGGTAGTAATTTTTCCTCCTCCATTTGCTTTTATAAAATGATGTCCAGAGGTATTCTACTCAGGGCTTCAGAACTGAACAAATGGTCTGTTCTGCATGAGAAAGAGGAGCTGTCCTTTTTAAGGCAGAGTGCAGAACAACTGTCTTGCTTCCCTCTCCCATTTTCCCTTGCAATAGCAAAGGATCTGTGGAGATACTTGACAGGGCACAGACTTGGGCAAGCAACTCTAGGTGACATGCTTGAGCAGGAGGATAGATCAGATGATCTCAGGAATTGCCCGCCAATGCAAACAGTTTTGGGATTTCTTTAACCTTGAAAATGTTGGTTTTTTTCCATACCCTTTATATTTTTTTTTTCCTCAGGGTTGTTTCCTGAGCAATTCCTGCTGCAGCAAAGATGATGTAAAAACAAGCTGAGACTCCATCAGCTCCTGCAGAGGGACAAGTCCAAGCTGGGAGTTGTGAGCTTGTGTCTGTAAAGTTGCTGTCCATTATTCAATAAATTTGGAGTGCATGGTCAGCCTGACTGGACAGATGAGGGTGCATGTGCTCAGAACTGTCTAGTGCCATAGCTACCACCTGAAAAAACAATTTGTGGGCTATACTTCAACTACTAGATTCTGGGAAGGATTAGTTAAGGAGAGAAAAAAAAAAAAAAAAAGCAACATTCAACAGGAAACAGACTTCTCATTGTGCCCCTTCATTGTATATTCTCCGTGTTCCCTTTTCTGCTCAGTGGCGCAGGCCAGTTTGGGACACTCTAAATTGTCAAGAGCAGCAAGGGGTTACCCGGAGTGTGCTTTGTTTGGCAATACAGACGGCTTTTTTTGTTAACTGACTTGAACCCATTGTTCTGTGCACCCCCCTCCCAAACCTCTCTCCTGCCCTCACCACCCTTATCCCCAGCCCAGCTCACCCTCCGCAGATCCCCTTACTTTGGGTTCATGAAGTACAAATTAGCATAATCAGATTATCTGCGTGGGGTTGTTCAGCATGGAGCTGAAAAGGAAGAAAAGAAAAAGTGCCTGACAAAGAGAAGCCCTGAGGAGGGCAGGGCGGGTGGCATTGCTGTTGTGCTGTGGTGCTGAAAACCTGCACCTGCATAGCAAGCAGATCCTCTTCTCACTAAGGACTCTTAGATGGTATTAAAGCATAGGAATTAATTGGGGGGAGGGTAAGAACACTGAAAGGATGACAGGAAAGCTGGGAGAGAGGAGAGGAGAGGAGAGGAGAGGAGAGGAGAGGAGAGGAGAGGAGAGGAGAGGAGAGGAGAGGAGAGGAGAGGAGAGGAGAGGAGAGGAGAGGAGAGGAGAGGAGAGGAGAGGAGAGGAGAGGAGAGGAGAGGAGAGGAGAGGAGAGGAGAGGAGAGGAGAGGAGAGGAGAGGAGAGGAGAGGAGAGGAGAGGAGAGGAGAGGAGAGGAGAGGAGAGGAGAGGAGAGGAGAGAGTCTCTATTCATTTAACTAACTGGACTGGGAATACATGCTTTGCTGACAGAAAAAAACAGTTTGATTTCTGTTCATTATGGAGAGGAGATCATCTCAGTAATCTGGCCTATCAAGATAAGACTTTTAGAGTTTCTGCAGGACACTGATAAGAAAGGTGGAAGGAAAAAAAAAAGCCAACTGTCTAGGGGCAGGGGTATGTGTCTGTAGGGGGGGTTTCCTGGGCATACTCTGTGGTGGGCTTGTCTTGCTACGAGTAGTAAACAATCTGCTTGATTTCCTCAGTGCCTGCCCTGATCTCTTCTTTCTGCCCATGCTGGGAGATGAATGCTCCCAGAGGACTCAAGACTCAAATCTGTAGCCACAGGTTTTAAAAGCAGCTGGGGGCTCTGTATGCTGGCGTACTCAGGAACATGGGATTAAATGACTTGAAGGTGCCCATTTTTAAAAATATATTCAGGCTACTTGTACACTACCAGCTCTTCCAGCTGAATTGTCTGACCAGTCAACCTCATCTTTCTGATGTGTCTTAAAAGCATTCATGGACAGACATTACAAGAAAAACACCCCAAAAAGCAGTCACGGCAACCCTAAAATGTTTCAAGTTGAGCCCTCGAGATCAAGAGTCTTACTGACAGCCCCAGCCCTAGAGTTTTTCCGTACTTCAGAGAGTCAGGATAAAAGGAAACATAAATGTCAGCGTAAGTCAAGCTTTGAGGCAGTATTTATAACACACTCCTGCCTAACTTGAACCTCCAGTTTTCAAGAAGACTGTCTTTGGTTTGATTTATCTTAACAGCACCACACAGAGAGCTGCTGGAAATATTTAACTGATGAAGTTGTGATAAATAGCAGAGAAACTTTTTTTTTAACTATAATTTTAGCAGTATTTTCACTTCTTTGAATTTAAAAAAATTATTTTAGCAACTTATAGCCGTACTGTTGAGGGACATAGAAAACATGTTTGATAACCAGAAACACATACTCAGTGTATATCTGTTTTGGTTCAGAAGCCTGTACTTTTGGGACATATTTGAGATTAATGGAAGCCACTACTTTAGAATTACCAATTTACTGGCAGTTTGAATTACTTGTTAGATGTAAGAGAAACAAGGTGATGTTACTCTGTTTTCTGCAGCTGACATATAAAGGAGTCTGTGTCCATGTCAGAGACAGAAGTCTGTGTCCCTACAACAAGTGTAGTGTCAATCCAGGTTATATCAGGCACTGGCAATCTGTCTTGTTTTTGGTTTTTTTCACTTACATTATTTTTTAGTCTGAAAAAATAATTATTTTGATTATAAACGCAAAATTTTTTCATTTTTGTTTGCATGTGACCTTAAAAGAACTTAAGTGGATTTCAAGGAGATGATAAAGGTAACATAGATCAATGGATAATAGATAGACAGAAAGATATAAAGACAGACACGTCTCATTTGTGTTTTCTGTATCTGCTGAGCTTTTCCATTCAAAATTGACAGGTAAACTTATGCTGCTGAAGTTACCTGCCATGACTTTCTCACTTCTAAACCTGAGAGCTGGGGAGCACCTCTTTGCATTCCACACATCTATGCAGAAATGTGGCCTTTGAGACTGGGCTGTCCTGTGCCAAGCACAGTGGCTGGGCATGTTCACCAGACAGCAGCTGGCTGCTCTTCTGTGCCTGGAAATTTGGGGAAAATGCAGCATAGCTCAGGAGGAAGAGCCAGAGCGGGCAGGTCCCTTCGGTGCTGAGTTATTTCAGTTCCCTTTCAAGTGGTGGGAAAATTTCCCACCCAAGCGGGCTGTGCCAGCACCAAGTGCTCTTGGCAAGTCCAATCTGCCAAGCTCGCTCTGTCTGTAGGGAACTCTCAACTGGCAGCTGGCTTTTTGCCATTCAGTCCCACAGAGACCACTGCAAAGCCTCTCAGCAGGACCAGATTCTTCCCTCTGAATTCTCTTTTAACCTACAGGCAGTAAAATATTTCAGGTCACGGTCAGCTGGTCAGAGATCCTGTGGTTAACTAGGTCTGATAGCCTCCACTCAAGGTGCTTTTAGGCATTGCAGTTTCCTCCTGAGAGTGCAGGTCTTTCCAGTAAGTGTAAAGCTTTTTAAAGCTGGAATTTAGTGCTGTGAAGTCTTGAGCTGAGGGAATCCATAGGTTACGTTCTGGCTGGTTGTAAATCAATGTATCAGAGCATGGCAGTCCTGCTGTGATCTGAAGGCAGAGTTAATGTTGTCTGCTCTTGGCCTTTCTCAGCTGCAGGGCTGAGCACTGCTGTCTGCCACGGTTTGCCAAATACAGTCACCAAGAGAAAATCAATGCTAATCAATGTCTACAGACAGGGCTGGAAGCAGAACACCTCCCTGGAGACTTGCTGTCTGCAGGCTGTCATCCTTTAGCTTTTCATTAAGGTTTTAGGCTATCTAAGAGTCTGTCTTTCAAGGTGCAGAGTAGGGAATTTTAGAAAAAGTGAGGGACCTTCCCCAGATCTAAGGTACTGTGCCCCCAGTAGAAAGGTGTATGCATGGGAAACCTCTGCTGCCCTGTGCTAGTGAGTGCCTCTCTGCATTGCTGGCCAGCATAAAAGTCAGAGACTCCATCTGAATCCCAGAGCAGTCCATGCTGAGATCCACAGGAGTCCCACTGACTTCTTCCTGCCCTTTGTCCTGAACTTCTTCAGTGCTGTTCTGTGACACTGACACTCAGCAGGACAGATGTACCCAGGAAAGGCTGGCTGCTCTCAGCCTCTCTTTCTGGTTCTCAGTTCTGAGGTGTCTCTTCTCCAAAATAAGTTTATCACAGGGTCCTCTCCTGTAGCCATGATATTTTATGAAAAATCCTCTGCTAGGATTTTTCCCATCCTGAGGAGATGAGGGCCTCAGGAAAGAAATGCAAACAATAACTGTGTGCTGCTGTGGGATGCCACAGGTGCATCTTCCATTGGTCCATGTGGATTGTTTTCAATTAGTGACCAACCACAGCCACCTGTGCCCAGGCTGTGAGCAGTCACAGGATTTTGTTATGCATTCTATTCTATTCTATTCTATTCTATTCTATTCTATTCTATTCTATTCTATTCTATTCTATTCTATTCTATTCTATTCTATTCTAGGTCTCTGTAGCATTCTGATCACCTTCCTCTCTCTCTGTTCTTTTAGTATAGTTTTAATGTAGTACCTTAATATATTATATAACATAATAAATCAGCCTTCTGAGGAAAATGGAGTCAAGCCTTGTGTCCTCACACATGGGAGGATCGCCGCAAGACTCTCCCGTGCTCTGCTGTGTTTGCAATCCCAGGCAGTGAAACAAACTGTAGAGGGATGGGATATGCATTTGTGTGCACAATATGGAAAGGGAGTGGAGTGAGAATACTTTGGGATGAGGCTCTGTTCCTTACAGAGAAGAACCTACTCAAAGTGCAAAGAAAATGCTGTCCATGGCCTACAGAGAGAACAAAAGTGAATAAATTCAACCAGATATAAGTATTCACTGGGCACAGGGCAATCTCTGTACCTTCTGTAACCCAAGTACTTTTTTGAACTGCTTCTTCCACCCACCTTCTCCCCTCTGATTCTCTCAGCACCTGCTGTATTAAAAATACAATTACACCCTTGAAAAGTGGTGGATTTGGACTCTGTCACTGTGTTGATGACCTTTAGATTTAAGACTGGCTCCCAAGTGACCCCTGCCCCACAGGTCAGTAGTTAAGTCGTCCATTCTCTCCACCTCCTTTCATCACCCAGCCTTCAAAGAACAAAAGTCAGATCTGCCTTGCTCACACTACTTTATCCATGGTCACTGCATATCATTCCCTAGCAGCAAAGAAATTTGTGGAAACTGGTTAGACACTGGAAGATAAGTTCCAAAACGGTTCATGAATCATATGCCTGTGAAGCACGTTGGTGCTGCACCTTTACTTTTTGTTTAGAACCAGGTGCTAGAATGGATCTTAGTGTCCTGAAACAACTCTGCTCTGCCATTTAACGTAGCTGTCCCAGGAATCCTGTGAGTCCCCCTCTGTGATGCTCATTGTACCTTCATTCCCCCTGATTCAGGCAAGGTACAGCAAACAAGGCTGCTGAGTGCAAGCCTCACCACAGTGCCTTCCTCAGCATGTGGAGTACTCCAGAAACACAGGTGGGATCTCACTGTGCATTGTCTAGTGCCAGGCACAGCACATTCACATCCACCAGGATTTGAACCCACAGAATCTCAAGCCAAAACCCAGATTGCAGACCTGGCCTTCCTCTAACCACAGGCTGGCCTTCACTGGGGTTTGTGCACATCCTTTCAAGATACATTTGCAACTCATTCCTTTCCTTACACAGCCCAAATATCCAACTTCAATTACATTCCACAGCCACAACAGAGATGTTGAGAAAGTGGACGTGATGGGTGTCAGCTCCCTTAGGCTCTGTGACAGGTGAACAGTGACAGAACCTGTTTTCTGCCTCTGGAGAAAGTAATCCTCATTTGAGCTGAAATGTGGAGCTGTATTGTTCCACTGTTCCTGTTAGAAATTCCAAGTGAAGGAAACCTCTGATGATGTTTCTGCATCACAAATTCACAGGAGCACACTTCACACCCTCTGTGCAGGTTAGGAGTACCATGGGTTGGAGCAGACCATGATTCTTGTAACTTTTCAGCACTCCTTTTTATACCAGGAGATACCAAGAATGCTTCTAGAAAATACCACCTCAACTGGTCTTCCTTGCAGTATTGACGGCCATAGCTTCACAGAAAAAAAAATTATTATAGAAGTAGAAAAAAATGCTGTTCATACAACTCTATTCAGCACTGCTAGTTACAGATGGGGATAGAAATAATATCCCTTAGGACTAGGGATATTTTTGTCATTTGTACTAAGGTTTTGCCACTGCAACAACATATCTGAGATATTTTCAGCCAACTCCAAATAACTTGGAACATCTCCACGACACAGATCCCATTATCTCACAGCACTGTTTTGTCATGGCTGTACCATGACACTTCCACAGGAGGGATTGCCACATGATCCTCAGCATTTAAACCAATTTGGCATCACCTGCTGGAAGCAGAGGGGTCTCTCTAAGGTGACATTGCCTTGGTTAGTATAAGTACACACTGGACATCACACATAAATACATTTTGAACCTCACATTTGCTGATTTTTTGATTTGTGTATATAATTCCTTGAGACTATGCTTTCCTGACACACATTTTGTGCAGAAATTCCTGCACAAAATGAGAAATTGGTGTTCACAGAACACTCTCAGGGGTGTTAGACATCTAATCAAGAATGGAACAGAAATTGTCTCTGTGATCCAGTGATTTCCCATCTCTTCCTTCACAACTTCTGCATCTGTCACCCTAGTGCTTCCTCACCTTCTCCCAGCCTCAGATTTGGTTGGGGATTGGATTGTTCCCACCAGATGTTAGCCAGAAAGTGCAGCTATACATCCTAAGCTCCACTCAACTTTGAATTAATTTTTACATCACAACCTGGACTCCTGTTTGCATCTTTAGGTTGTGCCTATCTGAACATCTCCAGATAACAATGGACTCCAAATTAATTCTTTAGAGTGTCATATGCTTTTTGAAATGAAGTTCATTAAAATCTTTTGAATTGTGAATGTTTGGAAGAGATAAATAGCAACATCGTGCAATGAAATTTTAGTTATTTGTCTTTTTCAGTGGGTGGTCAAAATCTTCTTAGCACATAGATGGAAATACAATATGAATAAAATGGTAAGAAATTGTAATAAACAAAGAACTTCTGTCATTATTCATCATCTGATAATGTTGTTTCTACCACCAAGACTCTTGCATAACAGACAGCAGAAAGATCCTCTGCTGGAAATCACATCATGAGGTATTTGAGATCCTCTACCAATGTAAAATGAAACTTTGGAGAAGTTTGGAGCAACAAAGATTAGTTTCTTAAATAATTTATTTGGAATATATTAGGTGTTAAATAACATCATATGGCACAAAGTGTTATCAGTTGCACTGTATTTGTTCATGATGACGCAAATAAGAAATCCCCAAAACACAAAGAAGAAACTTGACCAAAAAAAAGAAATCTTTGGTAGAGAGAGATCTAGGGAAATACTTGCTGAATGTGACAGTAGGGAGCTCCTAAACTGAAAGGAGATCAAAGAAAATGGTGATACAAACCGAAGCAATAACAAGAAGGGAAGGTTTTTAGCACAGAAAACACAACAAGCGTGTTATGTTACAAAATTGCCAGGTTTCCTTTCCCCTTCCCAGTGTGACAGCTGCTCACAAGATGTTTTCCCTCGCCTTGGTGATTTGTGTTTCCTAGGATAGCAAGTGACTGATGGACCCAACAGCAGCACCACGCCTCAGCAGGAAGTGCTGTGATTTACTTGGACTAATTTGTCCTGCTGCAACTCCAGCAAGCCAGAGGAAAGCTGGGAGGAGGATGTGGCTCATTACCTTTGAGGTGCCATGCAGAAGAGGCTGTGGCTCCATTTAGTCACATTAAGGTGGGCAGAGGTGGGAAGAAACAAAGGATTCTCAGTGCCTTTCCACTCAGCTGCTCCCCAGGGCCATCCTGGCAGCTCACAAACCCAGGGATAAGCAAACTGTTAGCAGTGCTCAGAAAGGAAACCAAATCAACATGAACCCTTGAGTTTTTATTTTTAATTCTTTCTTTCTTTTGGTCAAAATCTGTCCACTGGCATGCCTGTGCCTCCAGCACCAGCGCTGGATGGGATGAGCTGTCTTCTTGTCAGACCTTGGCTTTTGTCAGTGCTGAGGACAGCTCAATATTCCCACAGCAGGAGCCAGCCCTGGCTTCTTTGGTGCACCTGGTGCTTGGTGAGGCTCTGAAAGGCAGCTCAGCTTCAGGTGCCAAATCCCCTCGTGCAGAAAGGCCGTGCATGCTGCATGCACAAACCCTAGTTCTGCTTTCTGAAAGCACCTCTTCGTCTCATGAACAAACAGAAACAGCCCAAGGACATGCCTTGGCCTACAGGAGCTACATTTCTTCACCAGTCATGAACAATTGTCTCTTCTAAGCCTTGACATGTACCTTGGTCCACATGAAAAGAGACACTTGTGTCAGTGGGAGCAGGATCTGACCAGAAAGCCATTCTGCTTAAACCTGGTGTCATTTTCTCTGCTGTTTTGGGCTGCTCATAAGTCACATGAGGAGGCCAGGCCTTGGCTGGCACAGGTTATAACTCAGGAAATAGAGTTATAAGTTAGAAAATTAGATTGGATTTTTTTTTTGTGGGCAGCACAGTGGCCCCTTTCATACAACCTATCATGTAAACACCTGCAGCATGATGGTTCATACAGGGCAGTGACTCACAAATGGAAGATATTTACACCCATTTCTTTGTCCTGGCTGCACTGGCCCATTTTCAAGGCAGCTGGGGTACAGCTGACCATCTTCCTTCACGTGCACACTGTCACTGCTAGGGAGGAGATTTAATTTGCCTATTGAACCCACTGAAACTCATCCATGACTATGTATTTGGCCATTTTGAATTAGCACTTTTTGCATTAACCTAGCATTTAATTATGCTTAATGTGCTTTGCTCTGACATAAGGGGTCCCTCCAGGCTGATGAAGAAATATGTAGCCAGGTTCAAGGGCTAGGACTTAAATTAAAAAAAAAAACCATAAAAGAATCAAGCTAGAAATAAGATCCACAAGTTCAAGAGAGAGTGCAATTAGCCCCTAGAACAACTCATGGAGGACTGTGTCAAATATCACAGCTGTCTAAATCTTTCACTACCAAGGCCAGGTATCTGTTGTGGATAAATTTTGTGATGCTGTCATAATTCTTCATCTCAATAGAGTTTCCTGGAAATAGAATGGGAGAATAATTTCTTTTCCTGTCAGAAACACTGAAGGAATTCCTATGCCCTGATTTATGGAGGAGATCTGGACAGAAGGCTCTTCTGGCTTGGACTCTGCCACGACAGCAGCGAGTCCTTCCAAGCTCCCAGAGACCACAAGTTCTCCCTCTGGACTTCCAGGTTTTCGCACGACCAAGGATTTCCTATGCTATTAAATAAAAATTCAAATTAAATACCAATAAATACAAATAAATAATCACGATACATGGAAGAGCAACCCACAGATTCTGCCAGGAGAGAGGGGACTACCACACTAACACCAAGACTTGCACATCTCACTGTCTGCTAGGGGGATGATGCCTCTGACCAACACTCTGCTAGATTGCTGCTCATGCCGGGACAGGAGACGCCACAGTTTTCAATCAGTGTCAGCTCTTCCATGCTCTGCAAGTGTGGGGCTTGCTGGAAGAGCCCCAGGATGCTGCCCCGAGCTGCCACTGCTGTCTGCTGCAGGCCTGGCTCTCCCAGGACCTTGACGAGGAAGTTGATGTATCTCATGGCCAAGCGGAGCGTCTCGTTCTTGCTCAGTTTCTTGTCTGGTGGGTGGGTGGGAATGAGCTTCCTCAGCTTGGCAAAGGCACTGTTGACATTTTGCTGCCTCCACCTCTCCCTGGTGTTGGTGAAGATCTTCCTTGTCATTCTTAAGGTGCTGCAAAGCAAAGGAGATGGTGAGTGAATGCTGGATACCCCTGGTTTTCACACAGGCTGATTTTTTAGGGCCACTGTGACCTCTGGGCCAGTGGCAAGCACAGAGTGGTGGTGCTAGACTTCTAATTTTAACCTCTCTGGCTGGTGCTCTTCTCCTCTGTGTCCTTCACAGATTCACCCCAAAGTCATGATCAGAAGTATTAGAGATGCAGCTGGGTGCCAGAGTTCAGTAAGAACTCCACAAAGGAGGTAAAGGAGTTTAATTTCCTTATACAAGCATCTGGTGCTGCTGCAAGCCCAGCTTCTCCAGGCTCCCTAGAGTTCCCCTGCAACAGAATTCCCAACAGACAATGCATTTGTCATCCCACCAGGGTGCATGAGAGCCACACAGGCATTTTTTATGGGGGAAAGCAGGCAGAACATGCCCACGCTTTCCCAGCCTCATTTCACAGCTCCCTGTGAAGCCTGCACCCTGCTAGCCCAAGCTTGGTGATTCCTGGCTGGAAGTAATCCAGGTGGACTTCACCATGGGCCTTCAGTGAGCAGCCAGCCCACACCACAGACATGTGTGACTGGTTATTTCTCCAGGGCTGCTGGAACCAGTCTGGTTCCCTGCCCAGCCCACAGTGCTGCTCACTGCTGGTGTCAGACACTTTTCAGTCTGGCTTCTCCTTTAGCCTCTGAGAAACGCCAAGACTTAAGCCACAAGTGTCATAAGTGTATGAGGGAAAGTGTGATTCCTGCAAAGCATGCTGGCATCCCACCCAAAACCTCTCCCCAGCTGTTCCCTGTCCACCCTCACAGAGCCAAGCCAAGGGAGCCCTGTGCCCAGAGCAGACCTGGCAAAGAGTACTGAGGCAAGGGGTGCACAGTGATTTTAAATGCCATTTACCAGAAAGACTGCCAGAAGCTCTTTGTGTTGCCCTAACCTTTTTCCCACCACCATGGGAAAGTGCCTTCCCTCCTTTCCCACAGCTCTGGGAGAGAGAGACTCCTCCATTTCTGAAGCAGCTCTTTGTGCCAATGGCACACAGACAGTTGGAGCAGGGAAGAGCTTTCCACAGCCAAGAGACTAAAGGACAAATGTTTCCACTTACCCTCTTATGCATGTGAAAACCTCAGCTTTTTATACCCACTGGCAAACCCTTCTTTACTGTAGTCCTCTAAAGGGGAGTGGGGAGCAAAGGGAAGAGCATCCCCAGGAAGAGGAAAATTTGGGATGACAGCCCAGCTGTGATCCTGTTTCCATCTGAAGCACCAAGTAAGACACTCAGGGCTCACCAAAACACAGGGTAAGAGCCCAAGGGAAGAAAGAAACACAGATGTGACTCACAGTTTAATTGGGAAGTTCCTGCCCAGCAGCTTCAGGTTGCAGTCCAGCACGGATTGCCAGCTGCAGCACTGTGGATCCTGTCCCAGCTGTGTTCAGACACCTCTGGCAGGGATGCAATCAGCACAGGCACTCCCCTGAGCACTGTAAATGCCTGCTTGCACTGACAGCACCTCACATGCTCCTCTTGGCCCTGGCCTTTACACTGGTAACACGTTTCTATTTTGGTAGAGGTCTGGAATTGCTGTCATGCCTTTAGGGGATGAGAAAATTGTCTCATCAAAATGGCCTTGTTTCAGGAAAGACTCCTTTAAAAAACAAACCTTTATATTTCAGGTTGCTGAGAGTTTTTCTTGTCTTTTGCAGACGTACATGAAGACTCATTGCTTAATCCAAATGGGGATTATATCTCTAGTTTTATTTATTTTTTTTAATTGTTGTCCTACTCCATGTATAATTTTTTGTCTGCGCTGTGGGAAAAAAAATCTGTTTGGTGCTTTGCTCCTACCTCAAATATGTTGCATGTACCTTTCTGGCAAGAGCACTGCCACATCAGTGGTACAGATTTAAACACTGTCTTTCAGTGCTTCTCTGTACTGCAATGTTTTCAATGCCCAAGGCAAAACTTTTTCCTTTACAGATTTATTCTTCCAAGCAGCTGCTCAGATCCATGTGAAATGCGGAATGCCACCTGCTTCTTTCTCTGTCCTCTGTTTTGGTGTTTATGTTGTTGCTGGATTTTTTTTTTCTTCTTCTGAAGACATACTTATCTGTACAAAGGTAGTTATTTTTTGTAACATAGGGGAAGTTATTTGGGTTCTCTTGTTTCTTCTAATGGGTTGGCTGGGCTGTATTTTGCCAGGCTTTTGGGGCTCTGCACTGTAATTCTACCATGTCAGTGTACCAAGGGAGAGAGTCTGCTTCTTGTCTTCCTCCTGCTGCAGACAGCCCCCAGGACAGCAGGTTAACACCCAGCCCTGGTGCTGTGAACCTCTTGTCCTGTTAGTGGTGTTATTGGTGGAAAAATAAACCCAGCCTGCTCCTTCACGCCGTGCTTCCTTTGTCTCTCCACTCATGCCTTCGGGAAGGACAAAGCTACGTTTGTGGTCACAAGCCTTGTCAGCAAACAGATGCCTTTGTGAGAACAGCTCCTGCTTTACACTTCAAAAACGCGTGTTTGTATTTCTGACATTTATTCGAGCTCAGCAAACAACGGCTCCTTTCCTTTCCCGGTGCCTCCTCTTGCAGGGATGGCACTTTGGGGAGCTTTGCTTCAGGTGTAAGCCACCTTACATCTCTCCACCTTAAATTCCTCTCCTCCTTTCCTTTACTGGTGTGGGGTTCCTGTTGTTGTGCTTGGAGTTTCCATTAGAAACATAGCAGAGAAATCACCCTGGTCCAATCCTGCAGTGATTATAATGTTTCAGCACAGCTTTTTGCTCTGGTCACCTACACATCCCTCGAGTTCTCTGTGACCACAGCACCTTCTAGTTAAAATGCAGCTGGTTTGCTAGCAAAGGATCTGATTTCCATTTCTTTTGTCTCATTCCCTTCCTTCTTTTCCTTCCTTCTCTCCGACTCTTCTCGCCAAACTTGTCTTTCAATGTATTATTTGCAACTTGAGGTCTTTGCTAATTGTGCACAACCAAGCAATGTATTCTTTAGCTTTCTCTGATTCACTGTGTGAAATGCCTGTCATCTACTTGGTCTATGTTAAATCTGTGCAGAAATCACCTGTTTGTGCAAATAACTTGTAGATTTGTTGCATTAACCTGCAGCTTTGGACTCTGTACTTTCTGCTGACCTTCCCTAGCCACAGATTAACTGCCCCACGTTTAGCTGAGAATTCAAAATCCAGTAAAACAGCAACTTACATTCAAGAGGATCAATTCTGCTCTCAGCAGCCTAAATCTGGAAGTGTACATCATTTTCACTGGAGGAATTGCTTTGAAGGACAACATTTTGCACTGAGGAAAGGCTTTAGCTCAGGCCAAGGAGTCATGTCCAGAAGTAGGATGTAAATGGAGTTTCATGAGCTAAGGTGCCCATCTGCAACAATGCAAAGAAATAGCCCCAACAAATCTGCTACAACAGCGAGAAATAGAGGGGGGGAAAGAAAAAAAGGAAAAAAAAAAGACAAAGGAAAAACAAGGCACCACCACCCGCCAAAGAGACAACTGAAGCTCTTTGCACCCCCTGCCCACCCACTGGAAACACATAAAAATGTGTGGTGGGAGGAATGCTGGCTGCTTCCAGTGCAGCCGCGAGTTTCGCCAGACAAAAGATGAAGATCTCTCCCAGCAGCAGCAGCAGCTCTCACAGCCTCCCCGTGCTAAAGCCTTTCAGGCAATTCAGGCAGCAGCAGAGCAGCAGAGCAGCTTAGGCACAAAGCACATTTCTGCCAGACATTCCCCAGCAAATGGCCCCCGAGCCAGCGCTTAATGTCTGAGGGCTGGCAGGGGACCCGCCGGCAGCCCGGCGCTCAGTCATAATTAGCAGGATGCTATTAACTAAAGATCTCGGACGAGAAAGTCCCTCCCTCAAGTTATACCTCTGACCTCGGTGAAGTTAAATCCATGTTGAAACTGGCCGCTGGAGACCTGCCCCTGCAAATCTTAATCAGACAGCAGATGCCTGCTGCCACCAAGAACTGGAGTGCTTCTGGTAAATGTGAGGTGCCGCACCATCAGCCCACAGGGGAAACCCAGCGCCTGCTAAAATTGGTTGTTTAACACATCGTGCTGGATTTTGTTAAGTCCCCCCAGCCCTTAAGTAAACGGCAGCAGAAGAGCAGATGGTTTCTGCTTCCTCTCCCAGGCAGGTGCTTGTGAGCCCGGGGAGCAGAGATTCTCCAGCTATCACTCCTTGCTTTGTTGGCTTTGCATCCCTGTGATTTGGGCAAGAGGAGAAAGGGGAAGTTCAGAGTTTCCCTCTCCGGTTTCACACAAGCCTCAGAGTGTGGCACTCAGCCTCACACAGGGGGCAAAACGGAGCACGGGTGTTACAAGACAAAACACTGCCTGTCACTGACATGGGGCTTTATTTTTTTCCTATTACCTAGGAGGAATAAACTCACTCCCTGCACCTTAACTATGCACAGTTTGCTGCATGGCTGCTTGGATTTCGGGGACTTTCTTTGAGTTGGGAGGGGAAGGAAGGGCAGAGGGGACAATGCACCCCAGCTTGATGGATTGCAGGAGGAGCAGCTCACCACCAGGTACAGGCTCTTCCCCGCAGCTTTCCTCATTCTCCCCATTGCTGCCTCTCTGCATCTCAGTGCTGGCCCTTCCCAAAGTGCCTCCCACCCAAAATCCCACAGGTGTATCAGTGGAAAAGGACACAGAGAGATCTCAGTGCTGAGAGTGAATGCTGGGCTGGCAACCACAGAGTTGAACTTCTGTCTGTGTTTCTGTGGTCCCCTTGCCTCAGGCAAACTCCCCTTTTTCTTTTTCTTTTTCTTTTTCTTTTTCTTTTTCTTTTTCTTTTTCTTTTTCTTTTTCTTTTTCTTTTTCTTTTTTTCTTTTTCTTTTTCTTTTTCTTTTTTTCTTTTTCTTTTTCTTTTCTTTTTTCTCCCTGCACCTCCTTGACTCTCCTGCTAATTAACCTCTGCAAGTTTTGTGGAAAAAAGTGTCAAGTGTATGTGAGAATTTGTGCGTCGGAGCAGACACAAGCACAGGGTGGCCCAGCCCTGCAGTGCTGGTATAATGAATGAGAAGAGCCTTTCCCTGCATCCCCAGGGTGATTCCTTACACTACCAGTGAACTTCATTTCATTTCAAATAAGATGTGGGAAGAGGAACAACTTCAGGAGTAAACAAGGGCTCCTTTCTCTGCCTCCTGCCTCTGTTGGGGGTGTTATGTGACAATCACACCACGGTACACAGCAGAGCAGAGCAGCAAAAGCCCTGTAAAAACCAGTCCATGCTGGCACACTGATTTACCTTTTTTAGAGCCTTTAAATCTAGGACAAAAATGCACATAGCAGAATCTCTGCTTCTGGGAGCCCTCCTGTCTGAGGGCAGCGTTTACAGAACCTCTCACAGTGCTCTCACTGAACCTTTAGAAAAAGGAAATCACTGGAGTCTTCAAAAGCAGCTGTGTGAAGGTCTCAGGACTGTCTTCCTTCTTGTTTGGGGTCACTACACTGCACATGACCCCAGTTTCAAGGGGCAGCTCTTTCACCTGACCCAATGCTGCTCCTGGGCTGCTGAGCTTTGTGCTCCTGGAGGGTTCAGGTCTTCAGCAGCGAAGAGCTCTCTGCTTTCTGAGAAAAAAAAGACTCCACAGCCTGCACACTGTGCCATCCTTCCCTCTAGGCCTGCAAAGCCATGAGTGGGCTGCCACCCAGGTGGGGTTTGGGAGAGCACAGAGTGTGTGGCCAAGAACTTGGCAACAGTGATAAAGATGTGGCTCAATAAAAGGTTTACTCTGCACATGAGAGTGGGGTTTTTGGGGTTTAGGGGTGTTTTTTTTGTTGTTGTTGTTGGATTTTTTTTTCATGTAGCTCTCTTCTGCTCAACACTTTTTACGGCTCTTTGCAGAAAGATTAGTTATGCCACAGCTCTACACCAAAAAAAAAAAATAACCACTCATGGGCTGCAACAGCTTTTGCTAAATGGAGTTCCAGTGCATTGGCAGGGGCATGACAGCTTGCTAAGCTGAGAAAGAAACACTCTGCCAGGTTCAGCTTGTATTTGCTGAAGTTGCACTTGTGTTATTTTCTGTTCCAGAGAATCTGAGAGTCTCTCTTGGAAAAGTGCTTCTCTGTCCTGAATGACAGTTCCTGTGGGTTTCCTTTAACAGCACTCTCTGCCAAATTAACAGCCCAAATACTACATAGAGGCATCCTCACAGTGCTTTAAGGTAAACACTGGGAGGAAAAACAGTTGGGTTCTGTTCCAGGAGTTCTTGAGGTCTTTCTCTCTCTCTTTTTTTTTTTTGTTTGGTTTTTTTGGTTTTTTTTTTTTTTTGTTTGTTTGTTTGTTGTGTTTTGTTTTTGGGTTTTGGTTTTTTGATTTTTAGGTTTTTTGGGTTATTTTTTTTTTGTTTGGTTTGGTTTGGTTTTTTGGAGTTTTTTTTGGTTGGTTGTTTTTTGGTTTGGTTTTTTTTTGTTGGTTTTTTTGGGTTTTTTTGTTTTTCCTCAGACACAGTGTGCAAAACCCTGTTCCACACTGATATTTCTCCCACCTCCCTCCTGCCTCCCTCCCTCTGGCCCAGCTAGGCAGGAGGGCAGCTGTGAACAGCAGAAAACATTTGTTTTGCCCTGCCTGTGTATGTAGGGAAGACCACATGCACCTCCAAGTGAGGAGTGGGACAAGATGCCCCACGTCTCACAGCTCAGCAGAGAGCAGTCTGCAGCAGCTCACGCTCTTGGAGAATTTGCTGGGAGCACAGAGGAGAAAATCCAGCCAATGCAAAGGACATTTGCATCAGGGGGAATGTAGATATTTATTACGCCTGGACGTGGCCCCCAAACAAAATTTGCTTTTGCATTTTGTGCAGGTCTGCTCTGAGGCTGGTGGAAAACCTGTCTGTGACTGCAGGCAAAGCAGGACTGGAGGTCTGGCAGCATCCTTCCTGCCACAGCTCCCACCAGGCTGCTGGCCACCTCGGGCCACCCCGGAGGTCACAGTGGCCACCACGGCAAAACGCAGCTGCCAAAAGTGGGATGCAAACCACAGCAAGGCACAGAGCACAGCCCCATTTTCCCCTAAATGTCTGCCACCGACCTCTGTGGGGCTGTTCCTGAGGGAAGCAGCAGCTCAAAGATCATCCCTGCCTCAGCCACCTCTGTTTAGTCCAAATTTCCTGCCTGGAATGCTGGCGCTGTGAGCACATAATTTCTTGGATCACCTGCTCAGATCACTACTGTAAAGATTTATGTAAACAGGCAGTAAAACCAAGCAGCATTTATTTTAGGGTTTTTTTTTCTGGTTGTTAGCTTTGCAGTTCATTGTTTGGCCTTTTTTTTCTCTTTTTTTTTTTTTTTTTTTGTCTGTGTGAAATAATGTAGAAATGCATGGTGGAAAAAGATTCTGAAAATGAAATATTGTCCTGTAGTGTTACAAGGAAATCAGGAAGGATAGAGACCGCTCCTTCAAAAGCACTCATGCTTTGCTGTTTATTAACTTTCTCAAAAAATAGGTTTATGCAGAAGGCTACCCCTGGAAATAGAAACATGTTTTATATTGGCAGTTTCAAAAGTTTTTTCACAAATCTGAGAGTTACTAACATTTAACAGGAAAAGTGAAAATTTTAAATAATGCTAAGTTTTTCCTTCTAAGTGCACTGTTGAACTGCAGAAAATTCAAATGCCTATATGTTTTACATCTGCATCAGCTGTCACACGGATGACCAGTAAAGTATGGGAATACTTTTAAATATGTGAGGATTCGAATTTAAAACTTATTCCTTACACTTTTACCTGTTGACACAGTCAGTGAATTTCCACACAGTCTAGTGAATAAGTAGTACATGATTATTTGTGCTTTTGCAAGGAATTTGTTTTAAATCTCAAACAGCATTGGAGAATTCATTTAAGTTTTATTTCTGAACTCAGGGCGTCTATGACACTCTGTGTAATCCTTTTGCACCGGGGCAATAACTCTGATTTACAGCAGCTTGCAGTTCTATAAATGAGCTTGCCTAATGTGTAATTACACAGCTGTAAGGAAATCTAGGAATAGTTAAGAACAGTGATTATGAAATCACTTTCGTTTCCTCCGCCAACATTTCTCTCAAAAGCAGTAAAACCAATCAATATTTTCCTCTGGTAAGGTCTGACTCACAGAGTCTCTGTGGGGACTAGGAATTTGGAAAGTTCAGGCACAAACTGTCTCTTCACTTGATGAAGTTCAGCCACCTGTGAGCGGCTGTTTGTCAGACGAGATGCCTTACTCTTAAATTTTTGATGACAGGAACCCGAATTGCCACAATAAGAAATAAAAACCCAGAGAACTGGCAAAAGGCCACTACAGAAATCGCTTCCTTTTAGGATATTCCCTGCTCTGAGGGGGAATTTTGGCTTTCCTAAGAAAGTTGCAAGGTGAGCCCGAAAGAGGGGAGGATTGCTGTAAAGAGGAAGGGGCCATTGCCACTTACTTTTCTGGTACTTCTGCCTCTGGAAACCTGGTCGGGGGGCGAACAGGCAGCAAAATCTTCCTGTGCTTCTTTCCCGACTGCTTTTCCAGTGCCTGCCCAGGGAGCTTGCTCTTGCTGGAGTCAGCCTAGCGCCGGTCCCGGCTGCCTCCTTTATAGAGTAGCAGTTCCTTTGTCTGGCGCGTGTCACCACTAGTCCTGGCAATCCAGGGAGCTTGTTTTGCATCTCCCAGGAGATCCTCTCTCTGTCTTGCCTTTGCTCTGCTCACCACATGCCCCCTGCCCTTTTCTGGGGCTGGTAGCTGGAGCCACCCTTACCAGAGTCACTTATCTCATGACTCTGGCCAGAACTCTGCAGGAAAGGATGGAACCAGCACTAGCAATAGTCTAATTTTCCCCTCTTTTTCCTCTTCTGTTTGGGGAGATTTATTTTTTTTAATTTCATATATTTATCCAGCTCTGACATTGTCAGTGTTTAGAGAATCAGAGATAGCTCTTTCAAGAGCCCTCCTTGGCTCAGAACTCAGGAACAGGCTGGGGGTATTTATTGCACTCCCAAGCAGGAGGAAGCTCCTGCTCTGCTCTGACAGAATGCGAGGTGTAGCTGGGGGGATGAAAACGTGCAGGTGAGTGGATCCTGCCCTCCCTTCTTTGGTGGGAGCTCCCTCTCACCTGGAGTCACAGCTGGCACCTTCTGCACCTCCATACTCCTGTGGCTAAGATGTTGGCTCAGTGAAACACAGACTTCCTTCTGCATTGTGTTATGAATAGAAAGCTATCTATTTTTATTTTTGTTGCAGAGTTAAAAACAAGTCAGACCAGTTGTTGTAAGTTAGTTTCACTGCCAAAGAAAAGTTCTTCAATTACCTGTTAATGACTGGTGATTAACCATTGTCCCCCTGATGCTGGCCGCTTGCCAGGGAGGGACACGGGACAGACCCTCCAGGTACGAGGAAAATAGCAGTGACATCAGAGCCAGTATGCAGATGAGAAATGCATTGCGCCCCGAATTTTTACAGTTTTTCCCAGGAAAACCCCTAAAATTACGAGCCAACAAGTGACCTAAGTGACGTCTAAGGATGGGAGCATAGTCCCGTACCTGCTTGGACCCTTTTTGCTTCTCACCCTAACCTGAAAAGATACTGATTAAAGAGACACCCCGGGGTGTTAAAAAAGCAGGAATCCACAACTCTCCCGTGAGGACAGAGTCCCCAGTTCTGTCTGCAGACCAGCGGACAAAGCTGCATCATCCTCCTTCTCCGTGCCACGCCTGGGAGCAACGGCGGCGAGGGTGCAACCCGTCGATTGCTCCCCACCTGAGCTGATTCTTCTTAATAAAGGCATTAAAAAAGGAGAAAGATCTCCTGCCCATTTATTTCACATTGCATCCCCCAAGCTTCCTCTCTGAGCAGGGACGAGAGGGAAGCAAGGTGACACCTGAGTGCAGAACCCAAAACCTGCAGAATAACCCTGCCCCAGCCATGTGTCTGTGTCCAGGACAGGGACTGCCCCATCCAGCCTCACCCTTGCCCTACAAAGGGGAAAACCATCCAATTATAGGTCAAACACTGGCACAGGTTGCCCACCCCTGGAAACACTCAAGGTCACTCTGGATGGGGCACTGAGCAGCCTGATCTAATTGAAAATATTGCTCAGTGCAGGGTGCTCGGACTAGGTGGCCTTTAAATGCTCCTTCCAGCCCAAAACACTCTTTGTTCCTATGAAAATAGTCATAAAATTGCCCCAGGCACAGTCCAGCGAGCCTTGCTGCAACCATAGAGATCCTTTGGGACCCATCCAATCCTTTCTGCTCCTCCATCCACTTCTCCATTAACTGCTGGGAGTTTGCTTTGGGTGAACTTAAGAGCAAATAGGGAGAAAATTAGCAAGATACCTGCTTATGCCCTGGAGCAGCAGGAAATATCCTGGGGATAGAAAGGAGAGCAAGGGGTGGGGAAAGAGCAGCAGGCCCAGCTCATCACCCCGCTTCCACGGGGCAGGAAAACTCCTGCACCCAGGATGAGCAGCTCCAGGCACACCCCAGCACTTCCCTCTGCCAGGTGCCAGGAAAGCTCAGCCCCTACCCAGACCAAACACTGAGACGGCTCAGCAGCGCTCACCTACAGGGTTTTTAACAGCGCTGAGGATGTTTCAGCTGACGGGATCGCCCCATGAATATCGATAAGCCAGCAGTGGAGTGATGCGGTCGCTCTCCGGAGAGAATGAGCCCCGGGTCCCTGCCAGGGCAGAGCTGTTCCCCGCGGAACTCCAAGGAAGGCTCAGCCCTTTCACACGGTAAATTAACAGTGGCACTGCAGCCTGAAAGCTGTGTCAACCGCTTCATTTAGCACAAGTGTTATGTTAACTAAAGGCCCTATTCCGGAGGGGCCTTTGGCCTCGCAGAAGCCTAATTTCCATGTAATTTACATTGGAGAGTTGGAGAGTGTCCCTCCTCTCTGCTACTTCCTCCAACCTTTATGTACCCAAAACCTGCCCTGAGATGCCTCGGCCAGCCCAGGGGGCAGCAGTAGGGAAAGGGGCTTGCAGGTCCAGAAAGGGAAGGGAACTGAAGCTCTCGATCCCTGTTATGAATAAAAAGTTATCTATTTTTTTTTTTTTTAAGGTTGCAGAGTAAAACACGTTAGTCCAGTGCTGTTAAGTTAGCTTCATTGTTAAGAGTTCTTCTTCAATTACCTGTTAATGGTTGGTGATTAACCAATGTCACCCTGATGCTTGCCAGGGAGGGACACCGGGCCCCTGCAGGTACCAGGAGAATGGGAGTGGCATCAGAGCTAGTATGCAGATGAGAAATGCATTGCACCAAATTTTGCAGTTTTCCAGGAAAACCCCTAAAAATAACGAGCCGACATAGAACTGAGTGACCTAGGTGATGTCTAAGGATGGGAGCATAGTCCAGTACCTGCTTGGATCCTTTTTGCTTCTCACACTAACCTCAAAAGATGTTGATTAGAGAGAGGAACTGAGGTGTTGGACCAAAAAGGTGGAATCTCCTAATCTCTCATGCCTGCAGACCAGCAGACAAAGCTGCATCATCCTCCTTCTTCGTGCCACGCCTGGGAGCAACGGCGGCGAGGGCGCAACCCGTCGATTTCTCCCCACCTGAGCTGATTCTTCTTAATAAAGGCATTTAAAAGGAGAAAGATCTCCTGCCCATTTATTTCAATCCCTGACTGCTTGGACACCTCACTGCCTAGAGTTTCAAACCCTGTCCAGGCAAAGCACTGAAAACTGCACAACCAGGAAAGCTTCTTTCCTTGCAGGGAGCGGGGTAGGATGGACTGCTTTTCATTCCCGCTCGTGCATCCACACAGGAGAGGTTGCAAATATGACAGAGCTTTGTCCTGCACTGCTGGGGCACACCAGGACCCACTGCCAGGCACTGGGCAGGAGGTCCCAGGTGCAGAGCCAGCACTGGTGAGGTGGCACAGGGCTGCTGACATTTGCACCAGCTTCAAGGGTCTTTTTCTTGCTGTCAAAGTGCTCTGAAGGGGTCATACATCAGGGTCTGCCTCACTGTGTCTTTAGTAAGCTTCCTATTGAGTTGTGGTTACTTGGCACCCATAAACAACACCAGTCTTAATCATCTTCCTCTCCATGCTTGTCTGTGACCTGGCAGCAGGGGGAACACATTACAATCCATCCCATTACTTTTCCACAGACCAGGATGGTATAGCTCAGCCAGGAACAAGCGCTGTGGGAGCAGTGTCACACCCTGGGCTTGCTCCTCCTCACAAAAATCTTTGCTGGGATACATCCTAGCAGTTTCCCTGGAGTCTGGGGCAATTCTTTACCTGCAACAGGTCTGGTTTTCAGCAGCCACCCGTTTCCAGTTCATGAAAATGGAAGGGGGCACCAAAAGGATTTTGTAAGGTGTGATATTAGCAGGTCACTTCAGCCAGCTCACCTCTGCACCACAGGAGCTGTCTGACCTGGGTGAAGCAGCAGACTGAATGCTCTGTCTGATGAGCTGCATTTCCACCTGGCACTCTGTGAAGTGGGGAACGTGAGAGCTGGGCATTTTGAAGAGGTCAGGAGCACGTGGGTGGCTGCAAAGTGTGGACATCTCAAAACCGAGCCTCTTTCCGAACTCTGCCGTGCCAGGATTAAAATTGCAGCCCCTGACACAAACCGGGGCATAACCCTGGTTCTCCTCCTTCCTAAAAGGAAGAAAAGCTGTTTCTGGCAAACTGTGTGGTTTGCCAGCAGGAGCAAAAGGCTTCATCCTGCTGCACAACTTCCAGAGCCAAGAGAAGCCTCTCCAAGAGAGAGTGATGGTCAGATGGGCAAACAAATGTTAGTGGTTCCCACTGGGCCAGACCTCAAGCTCTGTCCCCCTCTAGCAAAACTCTTGCTTGCAAGTGACCAGGATATAGCAGAGAGCCCTGCCTAAATACAAGCAGGGATTTCAAAGGACGGGCCTGGATTTGAGTAATTTTCCCTGCTTTGTGAGGTGACCCAGGTGAGCCTGATGAAAGCAGCAGGCACAGAGTGACGGGCAGGAAAAGGACAGCCAGAGGCTGCAAACCCACAGCTGTGTTACCACTGTGACTTCAGAGCCCTGCTCCACATATGGCAACAATAAGAAACAATTACGCACATCTGGGCTCCTGCCCTTTAAAATCATAATTTAGATTAATGGATTTTGAGTATATTGAGCTGGAGGAGGCTGCTTGAGGTTCAGAATAGCAGCTGCATGCAGACTGCTGAAATATTAAACTTTCATCATCTAGAGCTTTTTCCAAGCATTTTGAATCTCTTATTAGTGTTAACAAAACGCACCAGGGGGTGCTTTAAATTCTGGCCACACTTTCTGGCTTAATTCCAAAAGCCAAAAATCTCCCTTTTAATGCTGAAACTTGCTGATAGCATTGAAGGAAATGTTTAGCCACAGAATAAAGAGACTGAAAACCTAATGTGCCTCTAAACCTTTTCACTAGCAGCAAGGGGAGAGACAAACAGCTCATTTTCCACTTGACACAGATGCACCTCAACATTAAAAGTTATTGGAAATCACCTAAAATAGAGGAAAACAAGTCAGGCATCTGAAGGGATAAGCAGCTGCCACTTTCAGGGGCACACAGTGTGGAGCTCAGCCAGGTTGCATGCAGCAGTAAGGAAACCACATCAGCATCACTCAAAACAGGGATTAAAAGAAACGTGAAGTTGAATTTAAGGAAGTATTTCTGACCAGACTAAAAGCCCCAAAGGGTCTTTGCCATAGGTGCACCTCCTGCAACAAACTTGCAATTAATGACAGAGAGTTGTCAAGAGACCAAGAGCTTTAATTTCCAGCATGACTTCAGGCAAAACCCTCACCCCACAACCATTTGGGTTTTATGTGCTGGGGATTCCAGGATTTTCCACAGTCTGGCAAGTCCTCTTCCATCATGCAGAATTCTTTGGAACCATGTAGCTTGCTCTCTGAGGTGAACTCTTCCAAGAAAGGAGGGAATTTGCTCTGAATTTCTCCAACATCTCTGAGTGCAGGTTGTTGTAAGGGAATGGCCGAGGTTGAAATCCTCAAAGGAGAGGTCCCAGGTTTGGTGTCTGGGACTGCTGGTGGAGAGATGGGATTGCTTCAAATTTTCTTTTCAGTGGCTTTTTTCCCATTGTTTTAAGTACTTTCTTATAAATTTTTATCAATTTTGATAAATACTTATAAAAGTATTTCTGTATTTCAGATGCTCAGCTGGTGCAAAGGGATGAACTTTCATCAGTTACTACAGAACAGAGCTGACTTGCAGCCTGCAGGAGTCACCCCATTGCTCTTTTAATTCACCTGTATTCCATCCCATGACCATGCTAAACACCCCTTTACTTTCCACTGCCTCAACAGAAGCCAAGGGCAGACAGAGAAAAGACAAAATTTAGACAAAATTCCTATTGCACGGGTGAGAACTGTGCAAGATGCATATCTGGTCGCCTGCATTTTCAAAGTAATTCCTCAAGGTCAGGCAGAAGCCCCTAACAGTTTGCACCAGGGTGTTCATTTTCCCCAGCTGGCCATGAATATTGTTCCTGCAGAGCTCATGCCCCAGCCTCTCACACCACAGCACAGGGAAGCAGCTCCGCTGACACCAGAGAAGTCCCTTGTGTGCACATCAGCGTGTCCCCACCCCACCTGAGTCTGTCACCTGAGCCCACGGAGCCCTGGTGTGCCCTGTGACCTGCTGGACCCATCAAACCTGCAGGACAGCTGTGTGCACAAATTTTAAACAGCCCTTGAGACACCTATCCTTACCCCGAGAGAAAAAGGTGTAAATATCAGGATGTGTGTTCAACAGCAGAGCAGGGCTGGGGAGCAAATTCTCTTGGCCAAAAGCCCAGTGCAAAGCCCTGGTTGTGCCTGCCACAACAGAGGCAGCCTCATCCATGTCACAGACAAATTGCATTTATCCAGGAGCACCTTGCCCACAAATGGAGCTCAGCTTGGTTTTCGGGGTCATTTCCAGTGGGCACACAGAGAATTAACAAGCTCTCAGCTCCTCTGCTTTAGTTACAACTGACCTCCCTTGCCTCCTCCAGCTTTCTAGTCCAGTTGGTGAAGAAAATACCCTCAGTTCTCCCTGGATGAAAAGCTCAGCCTCAGAGACTGAGAGCTACAAACCATGTTCTGAGCAGTGGTCAGACTGGAGGAAGGTGCTGCTGTGGCTGCTGGGGCTGCTGGCCTGTGCTTCAGGGAGACACGAGTCTGCACTAAACCCAGAGCCAGAGAAGGTGGTGACCTTGCCTGCACTAAAGCACAGGAGCAGGTTTGGGCCAACACAAGCCCAGGCTTTGCAGGCACAGGTTGTTTTTGGTAAGGTGTCCCTTCCTTCAGTCTGGTCGCTGTGCTCAGGGGCTGAGTGCAGGCTGGGGACAGCACCTTGGTTTGCTGGTGTCTCCCACTGCTTGGCCAGGGCAGGATGCCTGCCTGCCTGCCTGCCTGGAAACAAAGCCCTGCTCCTCACCCCAGCACCCTCTGCCCACCCCTTTCAGCAGCGCTGCCTTTTTTGCAGTTTAAATGTTCCTTTTTAGAGTGCCTTTTATTCCCAGCTTGGAGAGCAGCGGGACGAGAGATGGGATAGGGGTGCTGAAGTAGTAATTTGCATAATCTGATTAACGGGGGATTATCCAATGGCTGCTGAACAGCCTTAGTGTGCTTGAGCTAAAAACCTTACTATTCATTGCTCTCACCACCCTGCAGGGCGGCTGCACCTGCAGCACCAGCTAATACTCTCCTGGGGACTTCAAGGAAGGAGAAAAGCAGGGGCACATTTTTATTATTATCTGGGGGAGGGTTGAGGAGCTGCAGCTCCTTGTGTGCAGCCCCTAATTGATCTGTCTGCATTAGCCACTAGGAAGAGGGAATGAAAGCTGAGCCAGTTGGCATTATCAGGAACAGCCATCACCTTTGGGAAGGGCCAGCTTGTGTGGCTCCTCCTGCATTCCCTGTGGCCAGTTCAGTGTGGGCCATCCTGACCTGCCGTGAAAGGAGCTGGGTGGAAGGGTCCTTCCTGCACATGCAAGGACCTAAAGCACAATTTCCCCTGTGCCTCACTGAGCTGGGAGCAAACCAGGCCCAACCCTTGCTCTGGGATCTCTAGGATCATCAAGCCTGGCCATTAACTGCCAAGCCCACCATAAAACACATCCCTAAGTGCCTAATCTACATGCCTTTTGTATCCCTCCAGGGATGGTGATCCCACCATTTCCACTGGCAGCCTGAGTGCTTGACACAGCTCTCAGAGGAGAAGCTTTTCCTGGTATCCAATCTAAATCTCCCCTGGCACAACTTAAGGCTGTTTCCTCTTGTCCTGTCACCTGGGAGAGGAGATAAATCCCCACCTTGCTACAACTGCCTTGCAGGTAATTGAAAGAAAAATAAGGTACTCCCACCCCAAACCTCCTTTTTTTTTTTTTTTTTTTTCCCCAGGCAGAATTATTCCAGTTCTCATAGTGGAGAGCAGCAAACTCTCCTGTAACAATTCAGCAGGCAGGATGAAAAAAAAAAAAAACAAAAAAAAAAAACAGCTGGAAACGACAGATAAATTCCACAGCTCCTTTAACACACTGCAAAACTCAGCACCACATAAGGGCATCGACAGGGGCTGAGCCCAGCTCTCCAGAAGGAATGGGAGGTGGGTGAAACCCAGGTCCTGGCAAGGCAAGATGCATTCAACATCTGCTGGTTTCAACAGAAGCAGGTCTGCAGCCCAAGGATCCACCCACAATGAAGGGTTGAAACCCCAAAGTGAGAAACATTTGAACCCTAGAATGGAAAGAACTAGGGACACAGAGTTCTTCAGCTCAGGAGAAAAACCAGACAGTGTGAGCTGGGCCCTCCTGCACACATTCACATCAAAAACCAGGGAAAGAGGAATAATTTGGATATTTATTTTTTTCCTCCATTGTACACAGGGACATCTGCAAGGCGGGCAACTTTCAGAACATTCCAAGGATGCTAGAATGGGGCTTCCTAGAAGAAAAGAGACACAACCAAATTTAATCCTTTCCCCCCTGCCACCAGTAGAAGTGCTGCAATGTAATCACCCAAGACTAATTGTGAGTCTTTGTTTCCAGGAGCACACTCCAACCCCACAGCAAGCTCTGGAGATGCTTTACATATTCTCTGGTGACTCAGACTGCTGCATTTGTCTCTGAAGGCCTGCCTGGCAGCTGCCATTCACAGACACCACCTAAACAGATTTACAGCTCAGTGTGTCTTCCTCACTCCTGCCCACGGTGTGAATGAGCAAAGGCAGGCTGCAGAGTGTGGCCAAGTCATCCTGCCTGTTTGCTCGTCCAAATTTTCCTCCTCTTCTCCATCAAGAGGGGGAAATGCTTCTGATTTCGGGGTAAAAACCACAAGAACAAAGGCTGAGAAGCAGCCACCAGGGGACACATTGTGTGTGCACAGCCATCACCACGGAGTGGGTTGGGTTTTTTTCCTCCAAGGAGCTGTGACACAGAGAGATGTCCTTTCACTGCTCAGCCCTCAGTGCTGCCTGGAAGTGCTGGCTCCTGCCAGCTGCTGGCTGACCTGACAGGCATTCCACCTGTGGGATGCCCAGCAAGGTGTCCAAGGTGTCCGTGGCATCTCCGTGCTCCTCTCCGTGGCTGAGGGGTCACCAAGACGTTTCCGTGCTTTGGTGCAATTAATATTCCTGGGTTTGGGAGTTAAGTGGCATCTACAGAAAGGGATAACACTGCATCCTGGGGTACACTCGCTCTCCTGCTTTGAGAAAGATAATCTGTGTTGCTAAACTAATCCTTCATGCTGGCATCTTCCCAGATGTCAAGAGGAACGAGAAACCAGCAGCAACCCCACTAGGATTTCTCTGTGCCACGTGCTGTGGGAAAACTGTTTCCTACAGAGATTTATTTTTCTGTACAGCTGTACCTCTGTGAGGCCTCCTGGCACCTCATGGCTGTTGAATCTAGACCCTTGTCTCCTGATCAGAAAAGCATTCAAACTGGCAAGAGGCAAAATAGATGTGAAAGGAGTTTATGTGTGCTGGTGGGCAAAAGCCAGGCCCCTTCTTCACCTGGTCTTGTCACTTCAGTACAGGAATTGAAGGGCTGGGACCTGGTGCAGATCATCTGGCATCTCATGGTGTCCCAGAAAAGGAGAACATTTCCACAGATCACAGGGACAGCAGAGAGAACAGCAGCATCTGCTTACTCTGCCTTGTGTTCCCAGAGAGGGACTTTTATATATATATATTCCCCAGAGGCTCAGCAGCCAGAACAAAAAACATTTCCTCACAGCTGCTATTACCTTTTTTCCACGCTTCTGTCCCCAGAAAAAAGCAGCAGAGCTATTTAGCTGCCATCCATTCCCCAGGCACACAAACTTGACCCACATGAGGCACAGAAAACACACAGACGGCACAAACAGAATGAAAGGAAAAAAAAAACAACAAAAAAAAAAAAACAAACCACCAACTCCTTCTCCTGGGCAGCGGGCACATTTCTCACGATAAATCCTCAGCACACAAATAGCAGCAGCTCCTCCCCAGCAGACAGCAGGCCAAGTTGAGGAGCAAGGAAACACGTTCAGAATTCAGGGTCTAGGTCTGCTCACAGCAGTGAGATGGATCTTGTGAGGAGGTTGTGCTGCTCCAGCATTAGGTGTCAGCTTCAACACTGGCTGCTCTCAAAGAGGTGACACAAACCAGGGGCTCTTCCCTCTCTCCTTTTCCCAGCCCTGCCCCCCCGGGCCCCTCCTGCTCCCCGTGCAGCTGAACCACTGCTCGGGAGCCCAGGACAGCTCAGCTCCTGTTATTTATGAGTTTGGAAATCAGAGCCCTTCGGTTCACTGGCAGCGATTGGAAGGAGGTGGGGCAGGGGGGGAGGCTTGTGCAGCCCCTCATTCCCTGTTCCTTATGAAAAGGGAATCACTCCAGCTAACTGGCCCGTGGAGATAAGGATTTCAGACAATCTGCATTAGCCTGATAAGCCAGGTTTGCATTTCATAAAGATTGTTTGTTAAGAGCCTCAGTAAAATAAAATACAGTCAGGAGGGCTTATCAGCACAACTCATTTCCACTCCGCCTGTCAGCACTGACTTCTTTTTTTTTTTCCCCTATAAATTAAGGTCCCTGCTTGTGTCCTGTGTCTCTGGGATGGAACAGGGACCAGGGAGCAGTGGGGGAGGGCAGGGAGGACAGGGAAGAATAGCCTGGAGCCTCTCCACTACAACTGGTCACTGTTAGAGCTGTGGTCCTGATCCACAGGGTGTGGGAGGGCAGAAGTGCCCACCTGGAGGATTTGGGTTGGATTTGCCCTCTCCAGTGCAAACCAGAGCAGCTGGGCTGGCAGCAGCAGCCTTCCCTCTTTGCACCAGTGGAGGATCAGAACAGGAAAAAGGAGTTTGTCCACATTTCCTTCTATTTCATGTTTTTTTCCTCATGATGCCTCAGGTTTTGGCTTTTATGTTTTTCAGATTCTGTGCTGCTTTATTCTGAGCTTCACATTAGGGGATGGTGAGCTCTGTGCACAGAGCAGGGAGACAAAACAATTCCTTCTCCAGCTGGGGACCAAGGACAGATGATCCAAATCGCAGGCCCAAGAGCAGAAACAACATGGAAGAGAGAAAAACAAGCAGGATGGGACTTAATAACCTAAAGCTGTAATTGCACAATTAACCCCAATATGCAAATGGAGCAGAACTTATAAAAGTGAGAGACCCCGTGACCAGCTGTCCATTTTGGGACCATTTTGGTTCATCCTGGGTGCAGCCCAGGCTGGGCTCTTGTGCTGCCCAAGGTGGATCCATGGAGGCCTTTTAATAAATCTCTACTTTGTTCTTTAACTCTGTCCAGCCTCTGTTCTAGGTCAGCCTTCACAAGGCATCACTCACATAAAAAAACCCACAGCCCCTGACATGTGAAATTACGGACTCCCAAGCCCCTGGCAGTTTTCCCTCCTCCCTCCTCCCTCTTCAAACAGGCCATAGTCAGGCATTTTGCTGTAAAACAGCCTTGATGAATCACAGAAAACTACCAGAACACCCTCAGACTTTCCCCCTTTTTTTCCCCAGCACCTGCAGTGTGTGCAGGGAATGCACCAAGGCCAATCTCTTTGGGCAGTGCTGCCTTTCCAGGAGGTGGGTGCCCATTTCTGCACAGATCCTGGGCATTATTCAGGTTATCACACTAATTCAGATTCAGAAAATCCTTTTCCAGTCCCCTTTGGATGGAGAGTCCCAGAGAAAGGCAGCCACACAAAAACAATTAACAAACACAAGGCCTTCCATGATTTGACAGCCAGTGCAATTACAAACTCACTTAATCTGTATCATCTGTTGTTTCCAGCTGCCATTGCTGCACACACTTTTTTAGGGTTTTTTTGGCAGAAAGACCTTAGCAAGGCAGAAAGCATCCTGGTAGGGATTTGCATTTCTACCTCAGTCCTTGCTAATGCTGTGGAGTGACACAAAAATTAGTGCCACAGGTAAGCACGACCCTCTCTCACGTCTTTTAAGGACTCCAACCCTCAGCATGAGCACTGCTGACCATCACAAAAGTTGCACTAGCCCCATTTCAAACAGGTCCCCCCTTTTCAGGCCCATTTGTAGGTGAAATCTGGGCTTGTGCAGCCACGGTGGCAAAGCCTTGTGTCACTTCAGTGGAAGTTCTCATGAAACTCCCTTGCCTCAAAAAGTGAGATGGAAGGTGTGGCAGTCTGGTCACCACTCTGGCCAAAACCCAAAGTACCCATCTCCACCAGCCTCATGCCAGCCTGCCAGGTGAGAAATTCATGAGGATTTGATAACAGCCAGAGCCTTTCAGAAGAGGTATTGGGAGGGACTGGAAGATTTTGGCGGTCAAAGAAAGAACAGGTAGCAGTAATTTCTGGGTCTTTCCTTGTCTTGTTCACAGGAGATACTGTGGACCTTTACTCAGAGGTTAGAACACCTCCACTGTGCTGCAGGGAAAGGCAGGTCCCTGGAGGGCTGAGGGGCAGCAGATTAATTGGCTGACTTCATTAGCTGCTTGCAGCAAAGTGGCTGTAAAAGACCAGCAAGGAGGAGGCTAACGATGGTCTCAGCACATTGACCCCAGCATCAGCTTTATCTCAGCAAAAAAGAAGAGGCAGTTTTTTCTGATTAAACACCAAATGCACTACAGAGGCATCATTAACCCAGGGAGTGGCTGCAGCAAACAGCCAGGGGCTAAAGGCATCGGCAGGGCAGGAAAGTCATCACAGGTGGCTACAGGCAGCACGTGGAAGGTGTTTGATGGAGATGGGTCCCAATCTCCTTCGTTGGTCGTGTTCCTGTGTGTCCAGGTGTGTTGGAAAGAAGGGGATTGAGTTTACCATTAACAAATTTGTAGATGTCACCAGGCTGGGTGGGATGTGGATCTGCTGGAGGGCAGCAGGACTCTGCAGAGGGCTCTGGACAGGCTGGATCCTTGGCATGAGGGACAACCAGGGGAAGTGCTGGGTCCTGCCCTCGGGTCACAACAACCCCTGCAGCTCCAGGATGGGGGAAAGGGGCTGGGACAGGCCCTGGGGGCTGTGGCAGCAGCCGGACAGAGCCCAGGGGTGCCCAGGCGGCCAAGAGCCCATGGCCCCTGGGCTGTGCCAGCCGTGGGTGGCAGCGGGAGCGGGGCAGTGCCCGGCCCTGTGCTGGCCCTGCTGAGGCCACAGCTCCAGTGCTGGGTCACCTCTGGGCCCTCACACGGGGAATGGAGGGGCTGGAGCGGGGCCAGGGAAGGGAACGGAGCTGGGAAGGGAATGGAGCCCCGGGAAAGGCTGAGGGAGCTGGGAAGGGAATGGAGCCCCAGGAGAGGCTGAGGGAGCTGGGAAGGGAATGGAGCCCCGGGAGAGGCTGAGGGAGCTGGGAAGGGAATGGAGCCCCGGGAGAGGCTGAGGGAGCTGGGAAGGGAATGGAGCCCCGGGAGAGGCTGAGGGAGCTGGGAAGGGGCTGAGCCTGGAGCAAAGGAGGCTCAGGGGGCCCTTGTGGCTCTGCACAGCTCCTGGCAGGAGGGGACAGCAGGGGGGTCAGGCTGTGCTCCCAGGGAACAGGGACAGGAGCAGAGGGAACGGCCTCAGGCTGGGCCAGGGGAGGTTTAGGTTGGACATGAGGAAGAGTTTCTTCACAGAAAGGGTGATAAGACATTGGAAAGGGCTGTCCAGGGAGGTGGTGGAGTCACTGTCCCTGGAGGTGTTTAAGGAAAGGCTGGAGGTGGCACTCAGTGCTCTGCTTTGGCTGACAGAGTAGTGATCAGTCACAGGATGGACTCCATGATCCCAGAGGTCTTTCCCAACGTACCTGATTCTCTTGTGTTGATGAGGACCACAGAGCAAAAGAACACTACCCAAAAACATCTCCAAGGCAAGGCAAAAGCCCTCCTGACATGCTTTTCCCTGTCTCTGCTGGGACTGAGTCACAGAAACGCTTTTCTTTCCAGGCACAGAGCAGGACAACTCCTTTTGGAGGAGTGGAGGCTGCATTGCAGAGGATGTCACACCCTGGAGAAGTAATGCTCCAAGGAAAAAACACCTCATTTTCTTCAAAATAATGCAGGAGAACCCACTGCACTGCTTAACTGGGGGGGTACAGGGGTATAATCTGGTAACTTCTCACCCTCACAGAGGGATGGGGAGGAGAATTGGGGGAAAAAAACCCTGTAAAACTCACGGGTTGGGATAAGAACAGCTCAGTGACTGAAAACAAAGTGAAATACTAACAATGCTGATAACAACAATAATGATAGTAACAAGAATAATGAGAGAGAGCAAACACCAAAGTGAAGTGGTGGACAGCACAGTTTGCTCACCACCCACAAACTGATGCCCATCCCACCCCCAGCAGTGATCAGCCCTCCCAGCCAGCTGCCCCCACTTTATACACAGATATTCTCTGGATATTCTGGATTGTTCAGCTCACCTGCCCCCATGGCTTCTTATGCACCTGCCCACTGGTACGTCAGGAGGAACTGAGACTTCATTGATTTAGGGTGTAAATTACATAGCAACAGCTAAAACACAGGCGTGTTATCAACATTTATTGTCATACCGAATCCAAAATCACAGCAACACACCAGCTACTGAGAACATTAACTCTGCCCCAGCTGAAACCACGACAATAAAGAAAATTTTTTCCCAGGGAATAAGACACCAGGTGTCTGGTCAGTCACGGAGGGACCCCCTTTCCACATGACACAAATGTATCTTGGCTTCCTAAAATAAATTAATGAAAACAAATCACAAAAAAAGAAGGGATATAAATACCAACCTAAAACCCAACAGCCTGGCCTGGCTCCTGTATTTACCAGCTGTTCCCTATTTAATCTTCTCTCCCTTTCCATGTTTGCTCAGAAATCCCTCTTCCAGTGCAGCTGAGAAAGGTTGTTACCAGCAGGCAACCAAGCCTGAATGCTGACAATGTGAGATGATTACAGGAGCCCAAAGAGCAAACACACACAGATTTTTCAACAGAAAATGCTCCTGCTGCCCCAGCCAGCTCCTGAGACAGTGCTCTGGACAATGGCAGTGATAAAGAAGGGCTAGTGTCAACTCAAGGAGAGAGGCCACGCAGTTCAACAGTAGCTCCTTGTGGAAGCTGCTTTACTCAAGAGTTTTGACTTTTCTGACAGGAAGTGGATGGGTGAAAGGTGCTGTAATTATTTGCTTTATGTCAAAGAGAGCCACTTGGCTTATCCTGGGTTTGAAGTGGAAGGAACAGAAATGGCTGAGCTGAGGAAACACAATGCTATTAAGAAAAGATTATCAGCTGGCGTAAAATCGTCTGCTGGTGCCACTTTACCAAAACAGCTGATGTAGATCAGTGAACACAAGTGCCAGGCAGACTTTGATGTCCTTACACATAATTCCTCAAGTTCCCTGGTTCTGTTTGCAATTCACAGTATGACAGAAACAGACAAAGAGGAAGGAAACAAGCCTGAGCAGCAAGGCAGCAGCCATGAGCTTCCTGGGCTGCTGTGTGAGCTCGGAGAATTCTGCTGGGGAGTAACAAAGGACAGAAACACATCCCTGGGAGCCACTGCACGGTGACGGGCAAGCCCCTCGGAAGGAAGGTGTCTGTGGTGTGGTTACACGTCTCCTCCATCTGTGCAAAACACACAACCACAGTGGGCAGTGCAAAGAGAGACTGGTTTTCTCTAGAGGTGACACATTTCAGACTTCTGGAGAATTCTAAGGCAGCAAAGGATGCAAGTTGTTCAACACCAGCCACCAGCATCTCCCAGGCTCTGCTTCAACAGCAAGGGCATAACAAGATCAGTTAACACTTTTTCATCTGGACAGCAGAGAAAGGCAGCTGTGCTTCCAGGATCCTCTCCTGCCTGCATTGGCAGAGTTTTGCCCATTTTCTGTGTCTGAGGCTAAAAGAGCAGCGTGGCAGAACAGACATGGGCCCTCCTGTCAGAATATGGCTCCTGGACAGGTGAAAAGTGTGAACATCTCCCTGGGAGCCTCTGTGCAGCCAAGCATTGTCCATCCCATGATTGTTCTGCAGCCCCAGTTTGGAGCAGACATACCCTTTTGGGAAGGGCTGCATTTGCCCTTCTGGTGCAAGCAATCACAATTTTTTCAAGTGTTCAGGATGCTGTGGTTTTCTCTCACTTCCCGTGAGAGCATCACTCTTAGCATGAGCTCCAGTCTGATTACAGAAATAGATCCTTTCTTGAGCTCACATACAAACAATGACTCCAATTTCCACCTTCTGAAAGCAGGAAGTTGTGGAATTATACAGAATCATGGGAAATAGGAGCTCCCTCCAGCAGGAAGATGGGATTAAGTACAGTCAGTCCTTAACTACACTCAGCACAGATGTGGCTGGCATTTGCCTGATGTGTTCTCAGAGACCCCCAAAATCACAGGTTTTACACATTTCCACACGTTAAATACTCCAGCTTCTGTGCTGGTGGATCAATTTGCATTCCTCCCATTTACTTCTACTTCCTACCACCCACAGAAAGGAGCATCCCTTCCTTTTCTTGTATCCATCTTTTATGGCTTTTGAAAACGGCCTTTTATGGTCCCTTTTCTTCAGGCAGTGGTATTTCTTCAGTCTTTCCTTGCTGTTATTCTGGAGCTTTGATCACTTTTCTGTCTTTAACAGCTGCACATAAATAACATGAAGAACCTTGTTTGCTACAAGAAGCCAAGGGACTTCACATGTGGTTGCTGAAGACCACTAAGAGAAATTTAGGAATTATCCTCCTCTCCAGAGCACTTTCAAAATGAAGGCAGTAGTAAGTTAAGAAGGTAAGCCAGAATCAAGAATCCATTTCAGGAGAACCCAAAAGGAAGCACACCTCAATCTGGCTGTTTCTGAGGGAATGCCAAGGCTTCAGCCTCATGATGTGCCCCCAAAGAGCAGCAGTTCCACGATGTTCACTCCTGGGCACCCAGTTTACATCCAAGCAGGAAATTTGTGGCCAGAGCACTGCAAGAGAGTGACAGGAGATGTGCAATGTGCCATCTCTCTGGGCAGCTGAAGGATCCTTTCTCCTACATGTGGGCATCTGCTTTATTCCAAGTATCTTCATTGTATCCAAGTATCTTTATTAAAAAATAAACCCTCAAAGACAGCCAGCCAATAAGCAGAGTAAGAAACTTGTCAGGATTCTCCTCTATGTATTATGTCATGGTAACTGCAATGAAGTGTGTTAAATGCTGCCCAAGATGACAAAACAAAGGATGAAACAGCATCTCAAGTTGCAAATTAGACTCTCCTTTTAATCAGTGTTAAATATACACTTGTATCTTCTGAAGTGAAAACATTTTAACCTGAAGACTATCTTACAGGTATTATCAACCATTCAAGACATCCTCCCTTTCAGGGACATGCATTTTTTTTTCATTAGTCTTTTCATCTACAAAGTCAAACGTTTGACAGATTATAATTTTCTGAGAGCATCTTTTCTTTTGCTCTTAAACATTTACCACATCTGAGAAACTCACAGACTTGCTGCATGTTATTACACCAAGAAATTCAGGACAATAGAGTTATGAACATGGAAACCACAAGGACGTTCACCTTTTTTTTTTTCAATTTTAAGGAAAAAATACAAAAAAATCTACCTGAGAAATTATCCCTTATGATGTCATGGTTACTTTAGCAAGTGAATGGTGTTAGCAGGATTTTACATCTCTCTCTCTACTTCACCAGGCAGAGCAAAGTTACCATCCAATTGAAGAGCCAGCCTGACAAGTTGTTGCCAGAAGCTGAAAATTTACTCCAGTGTTTCAGTGGCAGGAGAAACTGAAACTGAGAGGACTGGCAGGATTGCTGATGCAAATTTGATGTAACAGTTGGTATTTGTACACATTTCTTCTTTCCCTTAAAGAGTTCTGTGGAACAGAAAACTGTGAATAACCCCCATTTCAATCTACTTGCAGGAAAGCAGGGATAGCTGTAATTTGCTGAAAAACAGTAAAACATTTTACAGGGAGAACACAAGGACTGGAACATTAAAACCAGAATTTTATTTCTTTTCACAGGGAAGCCAGCCCAGCAACATGTACCTTCACATTCTTAAAGAAGGACAAACTGAAAAATGTCCAATGTCAATAGTTTCTCCTTCCATTCACTTAGTGTTACACCATTACCACATACCTCCTGGATGTAAAGCAGGTCACACAGGTTCTGTGCCACAGAAACATTCCACTCCCAAGAGCAACCCCTTGCTCATGGTAGGGATGTACCAGTCTCAAATCAAGCACATTTGAGGTACTCCTAACTCTGGTGTTTTGAAGTTAAACAGTCATACATCACCTTTGAAAAAAGAGGAACTTCTCTGAGATTTTCCCATCCTAACCTTCTCTCAAGCTTGAGAATTGAACAGTCTGAAGGTTTTGATGATCCCAGGAATGTCAAAGTCACCTGGCCACTTTACATTTAAGGAGTCAACTGCCCGTAAGTGCACTGCAGTCCTCTCTACTCCTTTTGTGCAGCTTTTCTTTCAGCTTCCCTTCCCTCCAGCTGCTTTTCATCTTCTCCTTTAACCACGTGGAAAAAGCACAATGAAGGTGAAGAAAACACCTGTTAAGCAAAGGGAGGAAAATGCCTCCTTAGGAAACAGGTGGGGCAAAGAAAACAGATCTCCGTGCCTTCGGGCACTGGGAAATCACGAAGTGACAGCTCTGGGGACAGCTCTGCCAGCAGACAGGGGTCAGTAGATTTGGATGACATTGTCCCACTCATCAATAGGCCAGACTCCGTTGTCCTGCACGTTGAAGGGTGAGCTCTTCCAGTCCCACGTCTTCACAGGCACCTTCCACTCCGGGCCGTAGTTGGCCTCCACGTACTGCAGGGTTTCGCAGGGCACGTGCACCCTGAGCTCCACAAATTCAGTCCAGCACAGAGTAAACTTGGGAAAGAGATACCTGTGCCAGAACAAAAGGGTATGGTCACTGGAAAAAAAGCTAGAATGCACCTCTGAGTAAGTTCAAGGAGAGAGCAAGCAACTGCAACAAGTGGCCGTGTTACATTTGTACTGTTTTTTCTCTTACACACTGGGGTGTTATTAACAGTAACTGGTGAACGTTTTGCTTCGTGTGCTTAGGAAGGAGCATTCCTAATTTTTTTGTTGCTTTTATTCACGTCATTCTGCCACCTACAGGTTCATCCCTGCCTCTGCTTTGCCTGTTACAAATGGGATTTAGTAGTTACCCCTTATAGAAAGCACTGCATGCTTACAGCAGTGGCAGTTCACAGGTAAATTTCACAGCTTGACCAGAAATACATCCTATCAAGTGTCAGAGTCGAGGTGTCAAACAATACCAAAGTCTACCCATTATTCCTGCAGAGGATCACTCCCACTTCTGAAGTTCTGAAGACTTCCACACACACAAAAAAATTTTTAAAGTGATCCTAAAATTCCTTTTTCAGGAATTTTAGGATCACTTTAAATGGTTTCATTTTAACCTGTGAAAAAAACCTTTTTTCACAGGTTAAAATGAAACCATAAGCATTCTGCCCTTTAAAAAAAAGGTTTGTGCATTTGTATGATGAACTAGAACTGCCCCCTCCATCTTCTTTCAAACCTGAAGTTAATTTCATTTCTAAGCTCTCAGCAAACAGTATGAGAAAATAAAACAATAGTGCTTCATGCCTTAAGTGGAGGGAAAGAACAAAGTGATCAAGCATTTTTTGGATATATATCCAAAGACTGCTGATTGAACTAAAATCTTACACAAAGTCCTCTTTGTTAAAAACCTACAGAATTAGCTCACCTTAAGGACTAAAGCAAACAGGGTGGATTTGATTCCCAGACTCAGTTTTTTGTAGATTGCCTGCTGGAGATTGCAACTGTCCAATATTAAATTTGCAAAGAAAGAAGAAGCCTCAGTTGCTGCAACTCCCAGACAGTATCAGGAGGATGCACATGCTTGTGTCAGGAATTCTGAGGAAATGTTTGTGCACATGGAAAAGCAAACCACACAGCCAGACTGTGAGGGTTAGAAACCAGCTCTCCAAGGAAACAGAGGCTAAAAATGACTATGAGAAATATTTTAGGGACTCAATGAGAAATGCTCTAGCTCTCCACCCTCTAATTTAGATGTACAGAAAGTATGCCTGTGCAAAAAATTTAGCTATCCGAAGAAAACACCTTCTACCTTTCAGTTTTAATCCTAGAAAAGAACTTCTACCCTTTTCTGTGATGACCCAGTAGCAATCAGCATCTCTTCTGACACTACAATTTCTTTAAAATTGTTAGAGTAGATTTAGGATTCAGCATGAGCAAACAATCACTACTCTTCTGACTGACCTCCTCACTTTTGCCTTCCTCCAAAATTCTGACAGGGCTTAAGCAACATTGAGGGTCATTCTGGTGTTGCACATAGTCAGATCAGGCATTCCAAGTGGTCTCACATCTCACAGTAACAAAAGCTGCGTCTCTTTTCTCTTTTTGAGGATCTATTTGGAATAACACATGACTGGAATTACTTGGCTAAGGATTCTGAACAGCTACAGTTCTGACATGGCTCAGGGCCTTTATGGTGGTAAACAAGAAGTTTTCCTGATCCTTTTCTGTGTGTTTTAAACTAAGAAACACCAGCTCAGAATTAGAGGCTTGGCTTCCTTATGATGCTACGCCTAAGCAAAGTTATTACTGAACTAGAAAGCTACATTTGGAACTTGTAACAAGCTACCACCAAAAATAAGTACAAGGCTACAAGAAAAGGCAAGAGTTTTGTGGAAGATGGAGCCCCAAAAGAGCTGTAATACCCAAGGATACAAAAGCTGGAGTGCAGCACAGGGTCACATTGATCCCCTATTCTCATCTCTTGGACCAGTCATTATCAAAAAATGGGGGAAAAACATCTCCCAAGTATCCAAGGTTTGATGGAATTTTGAAGGAGCAGTGTCAACTCCGCTGGCATGGAAACAGCAATGCAGATGCAACAAGAGCACAAAGAGGAAGAAAGGAATTTATTGGCCACCTTGCTTTTCAGAATGCACCACACATGAAAACTGGAACTGCTGCTGTATTCTAAAAAAAAACCCAAACACCAAACTTTGCTACACAGCCCATTTTCTGTGGGGATATTCCAAGACCTCTTTCTTTTGTCTATTTCTAAATGTGCCTTTTGAAGCTGGTTATCAAAATATCTTTTCCAGTCTTTATTTATCACTTCAGAACAACGATAACTAAGACAAGGATTTGTACATTATCTTCAACTGGATGACAGTGCTCACTAAACAAAAACAAATACATTTCAGGCAAAATATGAAAGATAATGAAATCCTGTAGAAGCCTAAGAGGTTTTCAACTAGTCTGCAAGAATCACCTACTGAGTGAAGGTATGTGATTGAAAGAAATAAATCTAATTATCAAAATCCACATTCAGTTTGCTGAAGTGATTGGGATTGAATCATTAAATTAAATTATTAAGTCATTGCTGATTTAATACTGAAAGGTGTGATTTAATACTGAAACAAGAAACATGGGATCCTATTCAAAATTCCATTTTGAGAACATGAACAGTAAGGACTGCAGGAATTGTCTGTGTTCCAAATTGCTACCTCAAAAATCCCAAATTGTGGGCTTTTCTGTGCAAGGAGAGTTGAGGCTTTTTGCCATAATACTTCCTCATCAAGACAGATGCCTAAGGATTAATGTTCTACTACAAAATTAGATTGTGCAATAAACACTGTTTTAGAGATTTTCCTCATCTTGGGTGTTTATGTAACTGGGAGCCTGTCACAGTCAGATAAGATCTGCTTGATATATGATATGCCAGCCCTGCTTTTGATTTCACAAGAGATCTGACATTTACTCTCTAGTAAGGCACAGGACTGTTCTCTCTCTGCTTCACTGGTCTCAGAGTGCAGAATCTCCACTGATTCCCCTCTGACATCCACATTTCCACAAAAAGCACAGGCTTTGCCAGGCAACAGCACACAAAATGCCATCAGTAAACACTATCTTGTTCAATTTCTTTCCTACTAGTGGTACAAATCCAGTTCTTACTTAAATTTCTTGCCCGATTTGGCCTGAGTTCCTCCATTCCATATGTGGTCATTCTCTTCATAGAAGAAAAAAATGTCAAGTTTCACATCATCTTCTCCCTGAAAAGAGAGTTCCAAGCTGTCTTCCACCTGAAAGACAAAAATACACACTGTATATACACATAAAAATGCAAAGCAACTTATGTCAGCAGAAAATAAATTAATTTTCATCAGATGTACAGACATACTTCTATTCTAACTGAAGAAAACGCAGTAATTCTGCATTATTTTTAATATTAAACACTTCTTTAACTTTGTCAAAGTCCACAAATCCACAGAAACATACACATGAAGTAAAATGTTCGTTTTCTATGTACCTTGCCAAATTTGTGCTTCAGTGGCAGCCCTGCTTTCTGAAAGGCTGGAATGATGTCTGCTTTGTAGTCCCTTATAAAGATTCCCAAATCCACATCCTTGCTGTGAGGAATGACATTGCACTGCCTATACCAGCCTGAGGGGGAAGAAAATAAAGCAGAAAAATCCCAAACTAGTTAATTCAGGAATGTGAATTTAATAGAACTAAAGGAACACAAAAATGTACTCTCCTTAGATCACCAGGCAAAAGTCTTTGACTTTTGAGGCCATAAAACAAGACTTCTGCCTTTTTTTAGTATGGGATGAACCACACCAAAGGAAACAAGTATTACTGCACTTGTAGTCATTTCTCTCCCTTCAGAAAGCCAAGAATGCAAGAGAAAACAAAGATAATGTATCTTCAGTTTCCTAATTTAAATCCATTTATAAAAAAAATTACATTCTTTATGTGGGTCCAAATCTAATCAGCAGTTAACAGCTACAGGGCCACAGCTGTGCTTCTGATTTGCAACTATTGTTTTATACTGCATCCAAGATGTTAATCATCTTTCAATCACCACTGCAAAGCAGAAAGACACAAAGTGGGACATCCTTTTGTCTGTTTCATTAAGGCATCTTTTAGTAACTGTTCATTCAGAAAATTATATTCCCTAGTGTTAAATAAATACAAGACAAATGTGAACACATGAGTTTTCACTAAGTGTTTCAGAAACACAGGAATCCTCATCAGTGATAAGACACTTGTACCTTCAGCAGAACTGAAAACTTGCATTACCTACTTTAAAGGATTGTAATTTTAATAAAAGGTTGTTTTGAAAGAAAATAAATTAATGTAAACTGTATTTTAGAAGTCAGTGACAAGCATCTAATTGCATGGGAAGAAAACCAGGGTTAGAGTGTACTTGGACAGCAGAACAATGTGCTCATCACTGCATTTTCCAACTGGCACTTCAGTGAATTCCAAGTCACACAAATTAGGGAACTGTTGATTACATCCTAGCAGGGATGAACACAACACAGGTAATTGTTAACAACACTAAACACTGTTAATTTGCCCAGCATCTCTGCCGCTCAGGTTTCTAAAGAAAAAGCTTATTTCAGGAGAAAAAAGGCCTCTTGCAATACAGTTATTA
Source organism: Passer domesticus (assembly GCF_036417665.1). Classification (NCBI taxonomy): domain Eukaryota; kingdom Metazoa; phylum Chordata; class Aves; order Passeriformes; family Passeridae; genus Passer; species Passer domesticus. The sequence continues at coordinate 77,668,266 of NC_087512.1, read as the reverse complement.
CCTTCCAACCCAGTACATTTCGCCTCTGCTGACATCACAAGCAATGGAAGATCAAGTGTTTAAAGTTTCAGGTGAGTTTAAAAATACAACACAACACAATTTTTTTACCAAGACATGTTCCACTGCTCAGCCAGAACTTCACTCCCAACTTATTCAGTGTCAGGGCAGCCAGATGAAGCAAGGATTTTGCCTTTTTCCTGAATTCCACTGCACCAAGAGAGGCATCATCAGGATATAGCTGGAAGGCAAGAGCAAGCAAGTTACTAACAGAAATCAAACTTGTGCCTTCATTTTTTCAGCATCCTAGGGAGAAATGACCTTAAATGATTAACTTAACCCCTGGGCTAATAACTGTTCTTACATACACAGTCCATGTTCAAAATATGCACTGGAATAACAAGTGGAAATTAAAACTCTGAATCACCAACCTTTCTTTTTCTCCTAAACATCAGAATTAAAATTCACAGTGGACTACAATAAGAAAATATGTATTAGACACTGATTTTCAGCACTTGGCAGCAACATGGGTGAGCCCTTGTTCTGCACATGCTGAAGTAAATTCCTGGAGTCCAAGGAGAACACAGGGACAGAAACAGTCCTTGCCAGCACAGCAAGGCTTTTCCAACCTCCAGCACTCCATGATCAATTTATTTGGCGCCACCAAGTGTCAGAATTGGGTGTTGAGTTTTAAGGAGAGCTGCCAAGGAGAAAGTGTGAACCCAAAAATCTTGCAGACAGAACTGTGGCAAGGTCTGCCGTCCATGCAAAGCCAAAAACAACACGGGAGGCTGGGCAAACATTACCAATTCCAACAAAGGAACAACCACTCGGCTTTGTCATGGATTTCTTTAAGAGCTCTTGGGCAACGAGCAGCCGAAATGAACTTTTCAAAACAGGTACCAGCAGCTTGTCTCAGTGTTAAAGCTCCAGCACAGTTCAATAAACATTTAGAGGCACATTTTCTCTGCCTGTGGTGATTTCTGCCTGGAGGGTGAAGTGGATTATATATTTTCTGTCTTCCACACTTGAAGGGACAACAGATGGATGCCCTTGTGACCCTCCTGCTACCCAAATAAGGATCTTCAGGCCACTAGAGTGAACAGGAGTGGTCCCCCCTTTCCCCAACACCTGAATGACTGGAGACTGGAGCCTCCAGTGCCCTTTTTCCCCCTTCCATGAACTCAGAGATGGCTCAGATTCAGTGGTCTGACTCTGTAGTCTTAACTGTGAATTCTTGATCACTTTATAACTCATGTCCTTTCCAAGTTAGGACAACATGCCCCCCACACTGAAGCAGAGACATTTCTATCTGCTAAATCAAGTAGTAAAATTCTAAAAATAATGCTTTGAATAGTGGTGAAAACATTAGCTTACACAGTCAGAAAAGCAATTAAATCAGTCACTTTGGAATGTGACCATTTCAGATAAGCCCAATGAGGAACATGGAACTGCAGGACAAGATGCAAAAAATGTAAAATTAAATACTTCTCAAAACTTCAAGGACTGCTATAAGGAAAGTTTTCAGCCATGAAGATAGACAAGATTTATTTGTGTATCTAATAAAGCAAGCTAGTTTTATTTACATAAGATCCATTTAACGGTAAAGTTGTGTTAGAACCATGGATATGTTGGTTCCCTCTTGGGAAAAAAATGTGCTCACAAGTAAAAAAAAACAAAAAAGGCCATGATTTTCAGGTAAAGTTTTGATTTCATTACCATTTAGCAAGATCTGTGGAATGAGAATCAAGTGTTGTATTTAGCTTTGTGAACAGTCCCATTTAGGTAAAAAAAAACAGTGAACTGTTCTTAGGTTTGGGTCAATCAGTGAAAACACACATTTAATCTCAGAGACACCACCCAGTTACCACTAACCTGAAAGAAAGCCCGAGCTTCTCTGTACCTACATTCAAGAAATCTAGAGTGGGACATCTCCTCTAGAAAACTGGACGGATTTTTTGGAATTTGAACTTTTAAGTCATCGATGGAAACAAGCACAAGTTCTGGCCTGCATGGAAAGAGAGATAATATATCACCCTATTTAATTCTATTACAAACCACATAGCATTTTATCCTTTAATTCAGGTTGTAATCTTAATGCAATGCACTACTGGCAGTGATCCCTCTGTCCAAACACAGCCAAAACCAATTATAAATTAAAAAGAACAAGAGGTTCACCAAATTCCCCATACGTTTCAAAACTTTGTTTAAAAATAAATCCTACACCTCCACACCCCAAGCTGTTTTTTCAGATCACTGATTCCTTTACTGACTCTTGACTTGAATGTGTTCAGAGATGTTGTTCAGTGCATCTTCAAAATCAGTCTATTTGGTTGTCTAAGTATGAGATGCACTTTAGAATCAAATTTTACTCTGTACTTTGAGGCTATTTGCTTTTAAAAATTAAAAAATATTCAGCCTTCATAATGATTGAAGTGGGATTATTTAACAGCTTACACAGTTTACTTCAACATCTAGGAACATAACTCATATAGATTCTGTGTTTTAAAAGGACAAAAGAACGGGGTTAAATTAATGGAAAAAGTTAAACAGTTTTATTTTGATGTGTGAGATGTCTCAATATTTTTCTCGTTTTCTCAGAAACTATGTTCTCAAAGCCCTCACTTTGGGGTCTCTCTCATACCCGAGCTGAATTTTAGAACCTGACTACAGGAAAGAGAGTAGTTTTACACACAGAGGGAGTAATTTTGGGAGTGCCATGATGGCTTTCTCCTTGCCCTGTTGTGAGCTCACTTTTCATAGGCCCCAGGGTAGCGACCGAAGTGGAGCTTCCGGAAAGGCACAAACTTTCTGTCCATTTGCTGCTTGAGTCTCAGGGGCCCGTGCCAGAGGAAGTTGCCACTCCTCTCATAGAAGACCACCAGGTGAATGGCATGGGATGCCAGTTTGAATATGTAGTGCAAGGGAATTTCCATCCCAGACAGGTCATCCATCCCATCCAGGCGGGGGTCCTTGTTTATGATCTTTAGCCACTGGAACCCCATCTTCTCAGCAGTTCTAAAAAGGCCCACCTGAAAATGAGGAGGACAGGAAGCAGAGCAGGCTAAAGATTAGAGAAACCAAAACTGGAAGCTAAATGCTTATTACTAACTCACACCATTCCCCATTTCATTTTCTAATCAGGCTTAAGCACAAATTAATCAAAAATCTCTAAGAGCTTGAAGACTAGCAGTCACAAGCAATTCCAACCACCTTCTTTCCTTGTCTTAAATTTTGTCCTTCAAACTACAAAATAAAACAACAAATAACTGTTGTAAGCCATGCTTGGATTAGGTTTGTTCCTTGCCATAGCACCCTAGCCTGCAGTCTCAAACTATTCTCTAAAACTGTTCTTCTGCGAAATTTGATGTTCCTAAGTCCTTGAATAACAACACCACTAACACAAAAATGATTAATCCAAAACCTTCTTTTGTGGGGCAAATAAAAATGTCACCAAACATTGAGCACTGCTTTCAGGTAACAGGCTTTCATATTTCTACAAGCAAAGGGAATTAAATTCAGGCTGATTTAAAAATAAAACTAATCAGCACCTGAAGCACCTGTCAATTTCCCCCCTTGGAATATTTTGTATAAGCAGAATATCAGCTTCTCCCCTGAATGATACAGAAATTATCACTGAGACACAAAGCAATGGGAAAATGGATTTATGTGCTGCCATACAACTTTACTCTTAGTTTCTGAAATTTCTTCACACCTGTGGGTAAAACAGCTGCCTGATCAGGCCCAGAGTGACACCCTTCTTCACTCAAGTTCTTCAGTGAAATAGTCACTGATCATTTCAGTGTCTCTTGCTTTTTCTAATTAAAAAAAATTAAAAAGGGGAAAAAAAGAAAAAAAAAAAGAAAAAAGCTGTTTGCCATTGACACCTTTAGTCTGTAGAAATGTCTAATAAATATTTCCAGACTACACTTAATTGTTAAAATAATATTGGATTTAAATTTGTCGTTCCTCACATGCTACACCTATTTCTAACACAGCCATTAAAAATGTCCTAACACCACAGAGAAGAAGAGACACCATCAAGTATCACCAACACATTAAGTGAAATGGCATTAATTACAAGGATGTGCTAAAAGAATTGTAAAATAATAGACTATGGTAATTGTCACATCAATAACTGCATTTCCTTCTTGATAAGTCCCCAAACTCCAGATTTATAACAGAGGCACCTACATCACAGAATCCAGGTTCTCCTCCTTCCTTTCTAACAGACTTCTTTCTTTCCTTTTGGCATAGACCCTGACTACCTGTGGTTTTTTTTTAATATTGCAGACAGCTTCTGAAAAGTTTCAGCTATAAATTACTCCTATGTATCCAGGCTAGTAAATGGGCAACTTTTACTTTCAAACAAAGTTTCCTCTGCCTACAGCATTACCACCACATGAACTCAGATACAAACATGCAAGCATTAAGTGACAACATCAGAGAACAGCTGAGTGCATTAAAATACACAAATGTGAGCAGAAAACATGCACTTACATCATGTTTCCACGTTTTGTCCAGTAGTGCAAAGGTAGTGAAGTCTCTTGGAGCACAGAAGTATTTGCATTCTGGGCTGGGGCTATCAGGAGAGCTTCTGATCTGCTCAATGTCTTTATCAACCAATCCCAGAATCAAAGGGTCGATCAAATACACTGGAATGTTGTGACTGGATATCAATCCTAGGAACTTCCTAACCACGTGCTGCTTGACAGAGGACAGAAAGACCATCTTTGCATTAAAACTCTTTGGCAAAAGAAACCCCAACCTACTGAAAGAAGGAAATCTTATCTCCCTAAATACATCCTCTGAGTGTACACTTCACTTCCACAAACAGTTGTGAGGCTGAGTGAGAAGGCAGGATGCAAGTGCCACACAGAATTTGCATTCTGGTCTACCCAGGGCACTCGGCATTGCATAAGGAGTAAAAAGCTGCAGCAATTCTGTGCCTAATGCAAGGGTTTAATTTGATTCATTGGAGAACATTAATCAAGCACATTTAAGTGCCCATGGCACACAGAAACCACTTACAGGAGCCACAGTCACTCTGCCACTTAAATATATTCAACTGTAACATTTTCATTTAATGATTTTAAAGCTCTGGCTTCAGAGAGATGTGAAAACATGAGCACAGGATGTGGGTCAACAACAGAGTTGTGGCAGCAGCATTACCTGTGTGGTACAGGCACAAGCAAGACTACCCTCATGGTGATTTCAGCTGCACGAAGCTGAAAGGGGAGTGATGAGCTCGTATTCCTTCTGTGAGTAAAACTGGCACACCAGAATGATGAACAGGGAAAAAAAAAAAAATCTGTGCAAAAGTATCCACCTTCCCAATCCATCACTACTCCAAGAAAACAGATGCTTTTCAGCTGAAACTCAAAAAAGTTAAAAAAAATCCAACATAGATAATGGTAGAAAAGCATGGCCTTGATGTTAAGTCACCAAGAGAAACGTGTTCAAACTTAGTATTTTGGACACATCACTGCAGGGACTCTAAGGAAAGCCTGAAGTGCAGGAGGTGGCAGGGCCATGGCACATCCTTTATCACATATGATCTCAGAAGAGCAAGTTAAACCTTTAGAAGAGCTCTGCCCACAGACTGGAAGCCCCCTGTGACCGTGACACCTCACACCCGGCAGGCAGCTCCCAGGGGTGTCACCTCCAAGAACAGCAGGGCATTCCTGGCACAAGCAAGCAGTCCACAGAGCAGTTGGTTTGGATTTTTTCCAGGGACAGCTCTCAGCCAGAGCACCTTCCCTGTTGCTCAGCAGAAACCAGGCCTTCAAATGGCCATCCTGCTAATTAGCAGCATTATCATGTTGCATCCAAAGCGAAAGGCAGCACATCCCTCTCCTTAACCATCTGTGCTGGTTTTCCACTGGGAGATCAGTTAACAAAAAGTCTCCTGTAGAACTGTTTCCAAACAAATCCTCACTACAAATATGACAGGGGACCTTCTGATTCCCCAGGGTGGGCAGTTTTTGCTTGCATTCAATCCTGCAAGCCTGAAGCAAGACACAACAAACATCCCATTTCCAGCCCCTGACAGCACTCCCAGCACTGGCCATGAGGGCTGGAATGCAGCAGCTGGTGAATGCTGAAACGTGACATTTTCCTGAAGAAGAAGAGCTTCACAGCCAGGACAAGCAGGCAACAGAGCAGTGGCCAGCAGGTGACACACCTGGAGTGGGCAAAGGAGGGATGTGTGACCCAGGGCACGCTCAGAACAACAAAGGAGCTGCATGGCAAACCAGCCAGCCTGTTCAACTCCCGGCCTGAAGGGACACAAAACCCTGGATCAATGCTTCTGTCCCAGGAAGAACAAGTGTTTCCTCCTGAAACTTTAACAACGCATCCGAGCAGGGCACTGGCAAGGGCTGTGAAGCTGTAACTGTTTCTTTTTTACTTTACACTGTTGTTTTGACCCTCTCTTTGCTGAGCGAAGTTACAAAGTGTATCTCTTCATCTCCGGGTGAAGAGGGAGAGCTGAGCTTGCAGCCCCAGGCGAGCTCTGGGAGCTGCGGAAGAGCTGTGAGAGCCAGTGACGCTGTACATACCCATCTGGTGCTGTCTTGGCCTGACTGGCTTCCTCTGGCCTTGGAAAAAGCTGCTCCATTCTACCAAAAAAAAAAAAAAAAAAAAAAAACAGAAACAAAACAAAAAAAAACCCACAAAAAAAAACCAAACCAAAAAAATCCAAACCAAACAAAAAAAAAAAAAAAACCCAAAAAAAACCCAAAAAAAACCAAACCAAAAAAACCCAAACCAAACCAAACAAACAAACCAAACAAAAAAAAAAAAACAACCAAACAAAAAAAACCCAAACCAAACCAACCAAACAAACAAACCAAAAAAAACCCCCCAAAAAAACGACAAAAAAACCCAAAAAAACCCCCAAAAACAAAACAAACCAAAAAAAAAACAAACCAAAAAACCCCAAACCAAACCAAACAAACAAAAAAAAGCCAACCAAAAAAAAAAAACCCCAAAAAACCCCAGAACAAACAAACAAACAAAAAAAAACCCACCAAAAAAAAAGAACAACAAAAAAAACCCCAAAAAAACCAAAACAAAAAAAAATAAGGGAAGGGGGAGGGAGAAAGCAGAGAAAAAAAATTTCAGCTGAATCCTTGTTCTCTTAACTTGGCATTCAGGGGCATTTATCCCCTTCCTGGTTATGGCTGGGGCTGTGCCCCTGGTCATGCAGCTCACAGTGCTGAATGTGAAACCAGGAACAACTGCTGTGGCCCAAACATATTTAGAAGGGCAGCCCAAGCCCCAGGGACCTCCAGACACGGAGTGGTGAGGCCTCGGGTTTCCAAGCCAGTGTGCCAGCAAACAGGAGGGTGACAAACCCTGCCAGGCAAACACCACAGGGGCACTGTGTAATTTCCAGGTGTAATCCCAGACAATTCCATTTTAAGGACAGCATTTTCACCTGAGGGAGTCAAGGCAGCTCCTGGCTCGGCTTCTGGCTTTTCCAGAGCGTGGAGAATTTCTCAGTTGCTGTTTAAAAATCGGGAATGGTGAGGAAGAAGTGGAAGGCTGCAGCAGCAGCTGTCACTGACACTGCCTGCACTCAATAATGAAAGAAAAGCCAAAAAACAAGTCAGGGCGCCTTGAAACCTGCACGGTTCTTCTGTGAACATAAAGGGAGTTCCTTTATACAATCAGAGTTGCAATTGTAAACCAAGAACCACCGGAGGATTTAATTTACAGTAACATTCACTTTGCTGTCGCAGAGAACCACTCGCCTCGACACTCCAGGTTCGGTGTAAAAAGAAGTACAGACAGCACTCCAGGTATAAAAGCAGGATTTAAACTGTGGCGTGCAGCACTTTAGGAGCAATGAGTCATAAAAGCGACTGCAAAAAGAGTTGGGGATTTCTCTCCGCCGTAGCAGTGTTGGAAAACCTGCCTCCCTTCAGCTCAGCCTTCAGACAGAGCTCGCTGCGGCAATAAAAGCCACGGAGAAACGAGAGCTGAGGGTTAAAATCCCGGGAGCCGGCGAGGGCATCATTCCCTGCGGGAGAAACCCCACGGCTGACACAGTGACTTGGACACCAGGCTGGGAGCCCAGACCCGACTGTAGCCCGGCCACCGGCCACCGGCCCGGGCTCCCCGCCCGCCCCTCAGGCGCTCCAGGGAACCCCGGGGCCGGGACTGCCGCCCACACGGCGCCCCGCAGGGAAAGGCAGCCGGGCAGCTCTCTCACCTTCTGCGACAGGTAGAACTTGTAGTAGCACAGCTGGAAGAGCAGGAAGACCAGGCTGGTCAGCGAGAGGAGCGCCAGCACCGCGTTCCTGTTGATTTTCTGCATCAGCCCCGGGAGCCGCTGCCCGGCCGCCCTCACCGCGCTGCGGCTTCAGGCCGCAAAGCGCCGCCGCAAAGCGCCGCCCGCCGTCGCAAAACGCACCCCCCCGCTGTCGCAAACCCCCCCTCACGGGGGGCTCTCGCCCGCCCCGAACCCTCCAAAGCGCCCCAAATCCCCCCAAAACGACACAGCCAGAGACACAGAGGGTTGCAGATTTGTTGTATTAGTACAAAACATCGCGTCACACGCGGACGGCACACACACCCCCCCGCACACGTTCCCCTCCATGGCGGGGAGCGGGATCAGCTCCAAAGGGAGCCCAAAGGGCCCTGCCACGGGACACCCACAAACAGCGACGCTGGGGCACGACACCAACACAAAGTCACGGTCAGCGTCCATCCAACACCCCGCATTCCTCGAAATAAAAACGCGGAGAAACCCCGCACAAGTCCCAGGCGGCTCCCCCGGTCTCCACCTGAAACGTACACTGGACTCTGCTTTTCCTGCATTTTTCTAAGAAATGAGCCTGCCACCTCTGCTCTGCCCGTTTGGTATTTGCAGAAAGTATTTATATCCCCAGATTGTTTTTTTGTTTGGTTTTTTTTTTTTCTTTTTAATTATCCTGACACTGACATGCCTAGCTGTAGTTAACACAGTTCTTAGTTTTCCACGGGAGAATGGCAGCTAACCTCGTCTGATGTATTAATACCCCAAGGAAAACCTTTAGTTGCTCAAAAGTCAGGCTTTCGAAGTTAAAAATAACTTCAAAAGAAAGAAAGAAAGAAAGAAAAGAAAAAAACTAAGCATCTCCTTTTGGTCATAGAGCAGAAAACACCCGTCTTGCCACCATGCAGTATTTGCCCCGGAGCAAACAAGCCTGGTGGATTGAACTACAGACCTCCAAAAAATCTCATCCACTGCCAAAGAGCCACCCCTCTCCAAATCCCTGAAAGCGGATTCACAAAGGAAAAGGTAACTCCACAGGCTCCAGGCATCCCTGTCCAGCTGCAGGCAGAAACCCTGCATCCACTGCAACAGAAAGGATCACTGGGAGCAGCGTGGGGCCACTCATCCTCCTATCATGATGGGTGCTGGAGAGACACTAGCTCAGAAAAAACACTTCAAAAAAAAATACCTAAAGTGCTTAAGGCAATTCTTCATATCCCCATTTACTAAAGACAACTGGACTAGATGTTAGCAGCAAAAAATGGACATCTGTGCAAACTATTATATAACAAATCCATCCTTTTAAGGGCAAAAAGTCACATGTTAAGGTTCACCTAGGACATCAGTTAAACTTGCAAGTCACAAGTCACAGTATGAAACACTCCCAAGCTTTCCTCTAACTGTTATAAGAAAAATTACATTTTTACATCCGTGCATATCAAATTCACCTTGCAGGTTACACTACAACTTGCTAAAAAGGGATGGAAAAAAAAAACCAAACAAAAAAAACTTCATTATTTAAATGCTCTTGTAGAGGGCTGGATAATACTCATGGTTCTCACAACACATTAGCTGTTTGTAAACATCCCCTTTCTTTCCACAAAGGGAAATTTGAAGAGGAACTGCAGCTGAACACCCAAGATCAAGACAAGTGATGAGTGGTGATGAGGAGGTGCCAGTCTGCCCTGGTGCCTGGGCACCATATCCCCGGACTAGAACTGGCTGCAAAACTGAGTTTGTAGCAATTTATCCCCAAGAACTCCTAGTCAGGTGTCCATTGCAGTAAAATGGAAATAGAAAAGGTTATACACAGAGTATTTGCATAACAGTAACATCTGCAGATAATGTGTGAAGCAGCTTCAAACACTGTTGACCAAGAACCACGTCACTTTTGAGTGCCTTTGTCCCAAAGCCCAAGCAACAGAACACGCAGAAGAAGGTACAGTTAATCTGGGAACTGGTTTGTACTTTCCTCTGCAAAAAGAGATTACACGTTCACAATGCAAATAATTAAGAGATGCTCGAGTTCCAGATACAAAATAAACATTTTAGGGCTCAGCCAACCTGTCAACTTCATGACTCCTCAAGAAAAAACAACACTTTCCAGAACAGGTAATTACATTTCCTTGTTAGTTTTAACTTTTCACTGAACATCGTAGCCAGTTTATTAGAAGGTGTCTCAAGGAATTTCTTCTTCTCTTGAGAAATTGACGGACAGAAAGGAGCCAATACTGAGGTTTAACACGATTAGGTGCTTATGGTTTTATGGGCTAAAGGATACACAAAAGGGAAATACACTGGCCCAGCAGGAAATGAGCCAAATGTCATGGACCATGAATTCGTAATAGTTTTCAGGGTGATACCAGAAAACAATCTTCAGTTAGGAAACACCTGATTCAAGAGTGTACCTGAAAACTATTTATAGGCTCCTCGGCTTGATTAGAGGGAAGAAAGAAGATTAAAAAAGCCTGCAATAACCTAGTAATTCCCACTGACAAGCTGGGATTTTCCACGAAGAATATAACATGATTTTTTTTTCTTTTTTTTAGCTCTCCCTTTACTATTAATCATTTTACTACTGTTTTACTAGGCTTTCAAATGGGAGTCAAGGCAATGGAACATCTACACGTAATTTTCTAAGGTAATTAAAATGCAATTAATGTAATGGTGACAAACAGGAGCCAATATCAATACACATGGTTTTAAAAAGGAGCTACCCATGGAAAATAGAAAGATTTTGTATCACTGGGGGAAATAATCACAGCCTGCTCTTTTACTGTTTCTTCATACCAAGCCTACACATTCTTGTAATATCCTTCTGAAACCATGCTGCTGTGGTATTTTGTCAGGCTAGGCCAGCAAAAATCAGTCTGTTTTCAAAATACATCTCAGAAATCACAACTTCTAATGGGAAGCCTAGTAATAATTAAATATATAGTTAAGTAATTTGCATTAGGAGAGCTAAAAAGTGGTATTTGCTATATTCTTCATAGAAGAATAGCATTTACAACAAAATTAATATTCAAGTCCGTAACAAAATGCTTGAATACAGTATTAGAAAAGTACATAGTTACAGCTCTTGGTTTTTTTGTTTTTTTTTTAAATAGGCAACAGTTCAGCTTTCTGACATTCTTCTGGACTCCCAGCACTGGTTCCTAACACTTTAGCCCCAAACGTTTGCACTATCAGTACCCAGGCCCTAAACAGCAGAAGGTAGCAAACCCAGCAAAATCCAATGCTCACAAGCTTCTGTGAGTAGTAGCTACACAGAAAAACAAAAACATTCAGCAGGAGAAGTGTTGAACAGACATTACTAGGCAACATTATTCAGGCTGCTTGTTGAACCACCCAATCCATTTTCAGTCTTCTGAAGAGTTTTCACAGCACTTGGCACCTGCAATCCAGTAGTCACTGTGAGCCCTCCACACCAGATCTGGGGGAGAAAAAGAAATAAAATGTGCATTATGAACCAAACACATCTCTCTCCTCCCATCCCACAATTAACTAGCACAAACACAGCTGCAAGCCCTCTGTAAAATATTCTAATCACAGAGATGCTGATTTTTAAATCCATAAAGTCTAAGATGCTTCACATATTATGCTTCATAACTAAGTTTATTACTAATACCTAGTACTCAAATCACTTGCTCCTAACTACAAAAATTCTTTGAAGGCAAATGTGCCAGCAGCAAGTAGAGTGACAGTGAAAAGCAACTCTCTCACTATGCTCTAGTGCCTCAAAGCAGTGCTTATTTTTGCTATGTCATCTGGAATTATGTCATCATAAACATATTACACAGAAAAAATAAAACTGAGAAGCTTCAGGGTCACAGGTGTCCATCACTTCTATTCTGCACATGAAAGAATGCAGTCTTTTAATGATTATAAATAAGTTTGAGAGCTGTAATTAAGCAGTTTGTCATTTCCACTTGTCCTGCTCAGTCAGTAAGGCTGCTGTCACTCTGTGAGGGGCTGGCTGTGTGAGGTGCAGAGGGACAGCCTGAATTTTGGCAAGCAGCTGTTTCCCCAGATGACTTGGGAACTGAACTTACACGAGTCAGCCTTTGCTGTGCTAGGGAATGGCTAACACATGCATCCCAGCAGCTCTGGAGCTGCTCTTTTCCCCCTATGCCGAAAATGATCAGCAAGACAAATAAACAGCTGTGAAAAAATCCAGACCTGATAAAATCCCAGGCCTACACACTCAGCTCCCAGAGCACAAAGCACTAGATGGCACCTTACAACGCAACTGAGGCCCTCCCAAATCAGCTGAACGAATTTCTTAAATCATTAAAGGAAAACTAATAGTAACTAATCCTTCCCCTGTGTGTTTTTGGCAAGGTTTGAGCCTTTAACACTGCAGAAAGCTGTCACCAATTAGCTTAGAGTGACAAAAAAAGATTATGCAGGGCACTGACTGGCAAGAAAATCCCACTGAGCTTTTCAAGATGTGAAAGGTGGAGACTTTTTTTCTGGAAAACTTCTGGTGCTGTTCTGTCCCATGGCACCTGCTCTGATGGCTCAGAGCATCCTGGATTCCATCAGTTTGGATCAGTTATTGCAGTGGGCTCATCAGCCACTGCAATGTGCTATTAATTTCCTATACACAAATTTAATTACTTGTATTTACATAGCTGAGACATCCAGGTGCAGAGTCCTGCTGAGGTGCCACTGTAAACACCACACAAAACCCAAAAGAGAACAGTTAAACACTTTTAAAAATTAGTAGCCAAACCAAGTGTTTGCAGTTTCTATCTTTAAAAAACAATTAAAACTGCATTCAGTGCTAGAAATGGCAAGATTTTATAGATACTGACCATGAAGCCTGGTAGCAATGGTTGGGTAAACTTTGTTCGGAAGGTGTGTAACAATGCCTTTGAGCTTGCATTATAAAATGAGAGCTGACCTAAGAGAGAGAGGAAGACAGAGAATAAGTTGAAATTCAGCTTAAACAGAGTTTAAGCTAAGATGCAGTTGCTGTCTAACTTGTACAAAAAATTTTATTATTTTCCAGGACACACTAAGTGCAGTCTGCAAGAGTGAAAATTCACCATTTTCCCTGAATTTCAGTAGCTCTGTCACACAGATGAACTCTGTTATTTGACATGACAAGCACTTTATGGTCTGTGTTGTCATGCTGGATCAGTCTGGAAGTAATGCACTTCCTCAGCCTTGGACTGCTCCAGCTCAACAGAAAGAGTAATTAACTCTTTTTACTAAATCTCTTAAGGTGTAGTTTACCTCCATCAAAGTCACAGTATACTCCTATTCTGTCTGGGACAGGTATATCTAGAGTCTTTGCTTTATTGTTATGCTTTGCTGAGAAGGTGGTTTGCAGCCAGTTGTTGATATGGATGCACCAGCTGGAATTAGTCTTTCCCAGCTGGTCAAACTTCCCCGGGTTCCTGTAGGTTACTCCCACGCTGTAGGATTTGCAGTCCTTCTGGGCTCTCACTTCCCAGTAATGCTGCCCACTTTCAACAGCAGTGTCTCCTATCAACAGAAATACATTTAATTACAGTTGAGTGTGGTTAATTACAATTAAGTGCCTTTCTAATAGGCACCAGTGATGTCTTCTCTATTTTAAGGCAAAGAAACCTGAACCGTAAGGAACAAGAAAATTGTATAATAGAACATAAATATAAAACAGTATTATGAGACTGTATTTATCTATGCTTATCACAACAAGATACATTTAACACCAATTTATGTTTAAAAGCAGTGTATGTCAGTTACTAAGAGCTTTCTAACCCAAAGCAGAGTTGAAGACAGAAAATTCTGCTGTTACATGGGCAAACTGCTCCGGGCAGGACAATGTGGAGTACGCAGCCTTAAACAATCCCAAACTTTCCCTCTAATTCCTGCCTGCTCTGCCCTTTCCTAAGGGAGCAAACAAGCTCAGCTCACCCAGCACTGTGTAGGATTCACCAGCGAAGCGATCCCGGCTGCCCCTCGCCGAGGCCCTCGGGCTGTTTGTGGATCTCTTCGGAGACGCTGTGCTGCTTCTGCAGGGGAGATCAACCACTCAAAACTTGGACAACACCACAGAAGTGCACACTCAGGTGCCCCCGAGCGCCTCAGGTGCCAGAGACACACACACAAACACTCTGGAAATGACACATTAGTTGATGCCTCTAGCAGCATGCATGCACAACAGCTGAGAGGGAAGAGGTGACAGAAGAAAACATACAGAATGTTGTGAAAAAACAGGTTCAGAGGCAGCTGAGAGTGGAAACAGAGGTGGGGGGAAAAAGCAGATGTGTGGTTTGAATGAAACACTTCAGGATGGAGAATAGTCTAATGAGCAATCAAGTCGTATAAAAGAATAATTTTAACCTAATGAGGTTTTCAAACTTTTTTTAACCTCTGTTAGGCCCTCAGAAATAATTACCAATAATTTAACCATTAAACTGAGTGAGGGCTATTTGAAATATTCCTCAGTAGGCAGAGAATCACATCTGCTTACTACTTTAAAGGCAATCAGCAGCAAAGAATTGTAACTTCTCAGAAATAGCTGTACTGTTTTACAGTTTAATTTCATTGACAAAAACCCCAAAAAAGTAGTCAGTTTCTGAAATACACTTGAGAAGTAATTTTCAATTTCTCATCCTCTGCAATCTATCACACATTAGCCTTGGAAGAAATACCACCTACAAAAGAGTTTTCTCTCCAACTGCTCCTTCAGCTACTATTTGGTGAACCTACTTGCTACTTTTATGTCCATTAATACAGTGAAATTCAGCTTGTTTTCTTTCCAATTCATTCATTATTCTCAAAAACCATTCCAGGAAGGTTTGGGACATGTCCCTTTTTCCTAATAAACCACCAAAATAAAGTCACATGGGAATCAAAAGCTAAGTGACATTAAGCTGCTAGATGTATGTATGCTAAAATCTAGTTCATGACCAAGTTTTTTTATTCCATTTATAGAAGCCTACAAAAAAATAAGTGATGAAAAAGCTGTTTATTTGAGCATTACTATTTAGACAACTAAGCTTCCAAACTGCTCACAAGAGATACATGAAGGGGTTAAGTGTACAGCTGCACCACATCAAGTGCTTTTGGATTCTGTAAATATGGGGGATGCTGCAGTTTACTTACCAAAGGAAAAAGTTAGCAAGTGATAGCATGAAAAAAAAAAAATAGCAAAGCCAAGAATTAAAGCATAATTTCGGAGGGAGGCACTCTGCAGATTCCAACCTGCTTCATGTGCATCAGACATCATCCACTCACATTCCCAACAAACGCTGCTGAAAATTTTCTATTAGACACAGTGCTATGCAGAAAGCAATGTGGCAATGTGGCCATTTAGAGACTCACAATAAGAAAAATGCAGGCACTTTGCTAGAATTTTCTCAAGGTTAAGCAAGCATTAAAAGCTTCTTGGTATAATTTACTTTGTTCAAGTCTGTAAATGGCCACTGCATGTGCTTTGTCCTCTCAAAATTTAACAGCCTTTATCAGTTCAGAAAATTACACTGACTATTTGACATAAAAGCTGCAAAAAAAACCAGTTGCTCAGGCTTCTTTTCCTCCACAGTGCTTATAACTTCCTTCCAATGGAAGGGAGCAAATTTCATAGCAGGAAGTCAGTTTTGTGCCCTTTTTCCAGTAGAGCACAGTCCTTATTAGCCAGTAACTGACATATTTCTTCCAATATTCAGGGGCAGATATTCTTGTCTCATGGTTCAGGATTGTTGCCTACAGCACTGCAATTAATCCCCATTTCCTCATCCATTTCAGACTATATTCGACACAAGATGTATTCTCTTCTGGAGAACAAAGGTCAAGGAAGGAGATCAGAAATTATTGAAAGGCTTTCTTCTGGTCTAACAAATGAAAGAAAATTAAGAATTTTGTTGCCATTGTGTATTTCCAACTCTTAAAAACTGCACATTTTTTGTTTAAAGTAACTATACAACAATTTTTACCCCCACTTCCCATAGGGCCAGCTCCAAATTTCTCTTCTAACACAGACACCTCACAGATGTTTTTAGGTGGGAATAAAAGCCTCCTACAAGAACAAAGCTCATCTAAATCCCCTGCTAGAACAGGTCAGTTTGAGATGCAAAATTGAACATGTGACCACATCCTTCCACCACAGCAGAGCCAAGAACTAGGAAAGTTCTTTACTGACAGCTACAAAGAGAGACCAAGGTGTAAAATTCCCTGAGCTGAACAAGTAGGAGCATCTCCAAGACATTTTTTAAACTTAGGTTAGTACAAATTGCTATAATTTGTCTAGTACAACAACTGAAATTGAATGGCTTCAAGAGCTTATTTTGCTTTTTATATAAGCTTTTCTTTACTTCTGATTTCAAATCAGAGATAGATCCACCTGATAGATGAATAACGGGGGAGTAAAACCTGTAAGAACTTCGGATCCTGGGCACTTCTTTTGATCCCATAACTTCTAAAGCAGCAAAAGAAAGCACAATATCAAAAACAGGAAAAGCAATTTCTCAGAAAGGTGTTTCACTAGAAAAACAATGAAAATATGTGACACTAAAAAACCACAACTGCACAAAGATTAGGAGAATATTTTACCTAACTTTACTTCTCAAAAAAATGGACTGCTCATTCAAACACTTGGTTCTGCAACTGGAATGCCCATGAAGCTTTTAACATATGCTTCATCCTCTTAAAATATGTAAAAACACTTACTTCTTACCCTCTGAAGTCTAGTAACAGCTACAGCACAAGTTCAGAAGCAAAGAGGTTTTTGAGGTTCAAAAATAATCACCAAAAATATTTTAAGAGTTCTCAGAAAGGAGATCTTTATCATATTTGTAAAAAATTTCCTAAAGGGTTAAGAAAGCATCAATATGTTCTGTAAGTAACAGGGATCTTTGGATCAACATTAAAATACACAATGCCCTTCCAGCCATTGCAAATCAGGTTTCATACACATTAGCATGAATCCTTCCAGAAAAACTCTCTTCCAGTCACTGGAGAATAAATCATCTCTGTGAATCCAAATTAAACTGCAAAATAACTTCTAAATTCGCATGTGCACTGTTACTGATAAAGGCTATTAGATTTGTTTTTCATGACACCAAGCAAAGGAAAGTAGCACAAATTCCCAGGAAAACTAGGTGCTAGATCCTAGGAATAAGAGGTATATTATCACCTTCTATTGCTCTTCAGCAGAGGTTTCTGGCCACTGTCGACAGAAATAAGTAGTCATTAAAGAACTGGTGTAGCACTACAGTAAATTATCCCCAGTTTTAAAATGCCAATAGAAGTTATCCTATCATGCCTCTGGCAATATATGACTGTGGAGAAAACATTTGTTCATAAATTATCTCAGACTGTGACTATGGAAAGCCAATAAACTGTGGCTGAGGGAGTAGCCAGTTGTGTGGACCCATTCCCACAGAGCATCCCCAAAGCCCAGGAGATGAGGCACAGACTGGGAGTGGGGCCAAGGGCTCTGCACAGATCCAGCTGGACACCAGGCTCACAGCCCTCCAGGTGAGGAAAATCCACACAGCAGGACAGGCTGGGGGACACCCAAGGGAAGAACAGCTCTGCAGAAAAACCACTGAGAGACAGTTTGGGAAGCAGAAGCTGACAAGAACGGTGCCCTGTGCCCTCGTGGCAGGGCTGGACAGCCAAACCCAGCCTGCAGCCCCAACACAGCGACCAGGAGCTCAAAGCAAGTGACTTCTCCTCCTCTTTAATGAGGTAACAGGAAGGGGAGCAGAGAGGATCAAGCCAGGCTGTCCTCACAGGGGTCACACTGGTGGCTGAGAAGCACCTGGGAGTCACTGCACCACAGGGAATTCCAGTCAGGTGCCAGGATATTCCTCCCCTCCCATAAAAGAGGTCTGGAACAGAGGGCTAGCAAGTTAATACATTCCTCATCCACACATTCTTCATCCCTGGAAATATTCAAGGCTCAGCCACAGTAGGCAGAGTTAAACATTCTTCCAACAGTGTTTATCCAACGACTCAGAATAGCAGACATCTAACAACCTGCCAAGAGCTCTGCTGAAGTTAAGTGCTTTTCCTGGATGAAAGCAGTATGTTTAGAGCTGCCACATCCACAACAGTTATGTTTCATTATCCCTTACCTTTTGCTGTCTGTTCTATTGGTACTTTTTCCCCTCCAATGAGGGTTTGAGATAAATTCAGACACTATCTACACACAGTACCAGTTTTATTTAACCATTTCTTTCTCAAAAGGGCAAGGCAGTTAGCTCTTTCCTTATTTTTTTATAGTAGAAATACTGTCTATTGACTAGAATTGACCTGCAACACTAGTTCTGTAAACACAGAATTACATCAGTTGCCTGTTCACATTTACCTTATCTACTGCCCTGGCCTTATGTGGCAAGGTTTTAGTACCAGGAGAAGGAGAAGCTAGAGGAGGTGGGTGGGTAGCCAAGGTGAGTCCATCACAATTATCCCTTAGCTCAGTACACTGAATGATACTCTAACAAATGCATTTTTGAAATAACTAAATATTCTTTAACAATTACAACACAATTCTAGCCTCTACATCAGTGTGACAGAGGAAGGGAAATAAAAAAAAAATTTAAATTTCTTCCAGAGAAACATTTCTGAGTGAAATTCCTCTCATGTCCCACTGTCTCCAAGTGCTTTAATTCCTGCCCTCTTCCTTTAACTGCCAGAAGTGATATGCCAGACACTTACAAAACAGAGTTCTTACCTGTTTTTATTTTCCTTCCCTTTTATTTTTTCTTGTCCTTTGCCTCCAGTAGGATCCCATTCAACGTAAGTGTCTTCAACTTTCAAGTTCGGATGAGATGAAGTACTGTCCAAACTGAACAGAAATGCTGGTCAAGAGAAAACAGAAAACAGTGAAATGGTATAGTGGTTATTCAGAGAAAATTATAGAAGCAGTAGTAAAGTTATCACAGAACTTTATTGAGCCTAATGGAAACACCAGCCTTCAGTCTGACACTTGGAATAAAAAAAACTAATACAACAGACTGAATTTCCTAAATATATTTACAGACTGTTCTATAAATGTCCTGATATCATCAGATATTACAATCTGACCCTGAAAGAACATATACTTGAGATTTTTAAGAGTTCAGAGCTCAGAAATGCACAAGTGTAAACAAAATTTATTTTCTCTGGGTTGATTATTAAAGAAAGTGAACTAAGTGTTCACCCAGGAATAACTAAAATAATATGGGAAGCATGGTAACTGCCCAGACAATCAAAACCAGAATTACTTTTCTGGTACTGGACTAGGGAATTATGTGGCTATTAAACAGATACTATGTCTCTGACAATGACTGTTGAGTATCAAACAAGATTATTCAAGAGTATTAAAATAATTATAGAAAAGTTACCAGAATGCCCACCAGCTCATTCCAATTCTATACAGCTTTATTCTTATAAATAGCATTCAAAAGGAACAGAATTTTTACTTATATAAATTATACAGTTGATACCAGTCTTTTGACCTTTTACACCAGACCTGGACGTAAATCAAACCTCAGGATCACTCTCTCACCTTAACAACTTTGTGTTCTGTCACAATACATCCCTTCCAAGAAATTTCTCTTTCAGTTTATTTACAAAATGTTAAGAAGCCACTCTAACAATTCTCTGATCAACTAACTTCTAACACCATGACCACACGCCTCAGGCAGTTTGAAGCTGCCAGCTTTTTAAATATTAACAGTAAACAGAAACTGCAGCTACGAAGTCAAGAAAACCCTTTCCAGCAACTTCTAGTTACAGAATGCTGTCTGCCACCAATAACAGGATAATCACACCAACTGTTTAGATGCCCAAAGAGTCACCCACAACATTCATCCTTCTTCTTGCTGTATGTTGGCATCATACAGCAGCACATGGGACTGTCACTCCACAGTTCAAAGCAACCAATGCCAAGCTTTGGGAGAAAGTGACATTAACTGCCCCATTTTTTTCAGGGTCTGAATGCCAAAAGGGCAGCTCTGTGCCAATAAGCTTCTTAATCCTTTACAGTTGTTTCCTTTTCCACTTAGGAAGTGTTTCAGCAGGGCTCATGCAGAAGCAGACTGAACACAACAGGTTCATGTAGGAAGGCAGAGAAGTTTAAGTGCAGGATTTTCACCACAGATAAGGTTCAAGACTTTTTCAAACTTTACCTTTGGTTTCCAGAGTCACGGGGTCAGAGTATTCACCTGCCACAGCTTTGTTGCAAGCTTGTACTCTAAGGTTCATGTACTTTGTATCAAATTTCAGACCTACAAAGCAAATGTTTACAAATTTGAAGTTGTGTTTATTACTGATGACTCCTACAAGACTAAGATCTGTCCCCATGTATCTGTCTTTCATTTACCTCAATCTGCAAAAAACATGCTTGAAGACCAGTGTGAACTTCATATAACACACAATTTTTGATAAAACCTCAAAGTCAAAATAAAAGACAGAACTGTTATTGTACAAAGCACCCACAACTGATGTGATATAATGGCAGCTTCATTACATGCAGAAAAATGGGCATTTTGCAAAACTTCCAAGCTTAAAGAGTTATATCAATATTCTTGGGTTTGAAGTGTAAAAAACCTATACCTGATAATGTGTATTGAGTAGCTTTAATGTAGTCCACCAGCTCCCAGCGCTGTTCCCCTTTTAGTCGAGGGAGCCCATCAAAGTTGGTTTTCCTGTACTCCAGCACAAAATGATCAATTCTGCTGTCTTCCTCAGGCATTTTCCACGATATTGTTATGCAGTTGTCAGCAACCAGACATGCTGCTACATCTATCTCTGGAGCTTTAGGGACTGCAGAAAGACAAGCACACAGGTCAGTTTGAAAAAGAGAAGGCTAGAGTAGAGTGGACATAAAAATATGAACCTACATTTGGATTAAACACCACACAGGAAGAACACCAGGAAGCACACTTCTGTTCCTATGTCTATGGAAGGCAAGTTCAGCTGCACCCCTCACACAGCATCACTTGTACTTACTTCCATCACTACAGACACTAATATTTTCCACTAGCTTCTCTTCAGTTACCCAGTTTTCCTTTCTTTTCATCCCTTTGCCTTGGAAGGAGGGGGGAAACAGTTCCTAAGGTCCAATAAAGACTTAGGTTTTGTTTACAGGCAAGAGAACTCTACTTCCACAAAATCAAACAATGCCTAAGTCTGTGGAAAAGAAGTTTTGGAAAAAGACATTTACAATTTGTAGAGCCTAAAGGACATGCAAGGAAGACTTTTGATGAAGGAAATGAAAAAGAAGTTTTATTGTTTTCAGTCTGAGCTTTTGATGTCTGAAGCACAGCACTACAGTTGAAAAAGCAAGACTGATACCCAAACAGTCAGTTTTCCTGTTAACAAATCAGAGGCCCATTTCAAATTCCTATCTATTTAACAAGGAAATAAGTATAGGAAGGATCATACTAAATAATACCTTTATCTAGACAAAACTTTGTTCTAACTTGCTGTTAGATCTTTGCACTCCCATTGCTGTTAAACACGTGCACTGTGAAATCCAGGGCAGTGACTGACACCCAGAGTCCAAGACTAGAAGGTGAATTTCTGCCTGGACACTGCCAGATGACCACTAGGAATAACAGTGGTCATTTACTGCACCTGCTACCACATACTGTATCTGCAACACATGGGGCAGAAATGAAAACTGATGCTGCCAAGTCCTTAACAGATTTGGATTCGTGACCTAGAGACGAAACAACTTTACATCCCTGCCAGCAGTGCTCTTGTCAATATATTCTCAGTAACAGCCAAGGGCAAAGTGTTTTAAATTGGAAAGCAATAGGATTAAAAAGGCATGAAAGATACACACTGGTCTAATGCACCTAAGTTTACTATCAAACAGGAATAGATAGATTAATACACAATTTGTAATATGGTGGTATCACTGTACTAGTGGACTGTCCCTCCCTTGTATTTCAGACTATGTCACCACTCTTGTAAGCCATGTCTAAGTTTACAGTTTCACACAACACTGCTGCACATGAGCAGGACTTTGGGGGGCACTCACGATCAAGCTGGCATGGACAGCCCTAAGAAACCTCAGGTAACTTCACAGAGTACAGAGGAACTGACAACTCATGAAAAAACTTGGTCCAGAAGACTCACTCTCACTTCTGAGATCAATACTGCTGTCCAAAACAGTGTCTTGTGCAGAAATGAACACAATAAAACTAGAAAACTCTCATCCTCAAGGTATTCAATTTAACATACCATGAGTAAAAATGAATTTAGGTACTCTGAAAAATTTGCTTATTAGGGCGCAAGAGGTGCAATTTTCTTTTGTTTGGTTGGTTTAAATATAGCAAGCTGTTCACATAGCAACAAAATAAACACACTGAATATGGTTTTTACCTGGCAAAAACTTCACAGCTTGGAGCATCCGCTTTTCCAGGGCAAAGTCCACCATCATATGAGTCATACTGTCACTGACTTTTGGTTTCAGAGAGAGGCGGAATGCCGAAGCCACTGTGGCACTGAAGCCAAGAAAGCAGCATTAGCAAAATGTATTTCACATTGTCAAGTCCTATATCCCATTTTCCAAAACAGCAATCAGACCATCTGTATCACTGACGTCAAACTACCGATCAAAGATTAGAACATTTTTCTAACACATAATTGTTTACCATTTAGCACACTCAAAATAGAAAGTTTTGCTAATGTGACTGTCTCAGAATAATGGTGTGATCTACCAGCTGTTCTATATCACTAAGCAAGTAAGTACTCATGAGATGACTAAAGATGAGTTTAAAACTTTTTACTAGTGACAAAAAACCTGGATAAGAAACAGAACAAAATTCACATCACTTGACATAAATTCAGCAAGTATGAAAAGTTTGAAGTAGTGCAGACTCAGGATCATGTTTATGCATTTCTAGACAGAAATTAACAAGCTGACTATGCTGATATTATATCTATCTATTAATAATCTTATCAGGGGAATAAGAAATTTTTCAAGCTGTGAATTAGGACATGCAAGCACCAGACCAGTTTTAGAAGACAGACTAAACACTGAAGAACTTTAATTCAACGAAGGAAATGCAGAGTCCTGCACCTGAGCAAGAGTAACCCCAAGCACCAGCACAGTTCAGCGTGATCTGCTGGCAAACAGCTCTGCAGAGAAGGACCTGGAGGTGCTGGGGGACAAGGAGACCAAGGGAAGTGCCCTGGGAAGGGCATTGCCAGCAGGCCAGGGAGGGATCCTGCCCCTCTGCCCAGCCCTGGAGGCACCTCTGGAGTGCCCTGTCCAGCTCTGGGCTCCTCAGGGCAGCAGGGACACCGAGCTCCCGGAGCAGAGCCAGCAAAGGCTGTGGGGTGGGGAAGGGCCTGGAGCATCTCCCGTCACCAGGAAAGGCTGGGGGAGCTGGGGCTGCTCAGCCTGGAGAGGATGAGGGACCTCATCCCTGTGTGTCCCTGTCTGCAGGGAGGGGCAGAGCAGGGCCCAGGACCTGCTCTGTAGGGACAGTGGGACAAGAGGAATGGGCAGGGACTGATCCCAGGAAGTTCCACCTGGACACGAGGCAGAACTCCTTCCCTGTGCAGTGACCCAGCCCTGAACAGAGTGCAGGAGAGGCTGTGGAGTTTCTCACACTGGAGATATTCCAGATCCTGGACACAACCCTCAGCCACGTGCTCTGGGATCACCCTGCTGGAGCACGGACATTAGGACAGATGGCCCACTGTGGTCCCTTCCTGGGATTCTGTGAAGCACTGCTCCCATTTCCACTCCTGAAATCTTAGCTGAGTACTGTTACAAACACTCCCAAGACATTTTTTTACTCCAACTACACCATCAAAAAACTCATATCATTCTCTAACTCTGAAGATACCAGGCCATGAAGCAGAATTGGAGTAACATTGATCCAGACAGCATAGAGATCCCAACTCCTCCTTTAAAAAAAAGATTCTCAACTACAAAATAATATACACACCACAAAAGTCAACTGCCAAGACCTGAATCCATTTTACAGCCACTCATGTGTGGCTCCTTTAGAACACCTGATACATATTCCTTCCTGCACTCCACCAGAATGTAAGAGAGATTGTATGCTAACCACAGATACATCAAAGAACACTGAAAACCAAAAAAATCTCGTAGTGTGGAAGGAAGTGGAAATGTGAAGTTTAATACTAAAGATATATGCAAGTCAGGAGTGATGAGCTTTGCAGTTCTGGGGTATGAGACAATTATGAGACTGAGCTGGACATCATGAAAGACAATTCAATTGATTTCCCAAGACAAAGCTGACACTCTGAAATTCAGCATGGGCTGCCTAGCACATCAGTGCTCAGCCAGATGGGAAGAGAAAATCTCTCCTTAAGGAAGAATAATCCTTTTATTAGCAGCAAGAAAACACCAGGGAACAGTGGGCTTCAGACAACTTTTTAACTTCTGCATAGACACAGTCTTGGACAGAGAACAACAAAGGATTGGGTGATAATTTCAAGAAGCCAAAAGAGGATGCTCATTACTGACAAAAGGTGCTGAAGAGTCCCTTCACTGGCACTATCCACTCTCCCTCTGACCTGTTAAGGATACTAAATCTTTACCTCTGGAAAAGCAAAGATTAAATTAAACTCTAACAATTACTCATTTTACACAGGAGGTCAGAGAATTCAGTAAATCAGAGCCTTCACTAAAAAACCTGCACACTGAAAGCCAACCTATTTGGTCCAAAAATAAGCTACATCCATCTCAAAATATTACGTACATCATAGAAAGTTTTCTGAACTAGAAGGTCATAGTTTTGGAACAGAGTTAACATTCTTCCAAGTGAGGAAAATGGCCTTAATATTGATTTTGAAACAGCAAAGCTTTGCTTTTTAAACAATTGTTCAAAGAAAAGCTACCAGAAATAATTTCATTGTACTAGTGTCACCAGAAGTATTTCCACAGCTACAAGACTTTTTACATTTTGAAGAAAAATTAGCTAGCAAAAATCTTTAAAGAAACAAAAAACCCAACAAGATTCTCTCACAACTAAAAGGGGCAGAATCAGCTTGAAACATCATTAAATTTCAGCCATGAGGTATTAATAATAAGCTTATTAACAATAATAATTAATGATATACATATATATTCAAAGACATGATAATTGCAGCAGCAGCTGATGCAGAGCTCCACTTCCCTGCATCAAAAACATATTTTTTAAGTTATGGAAAGTCAGGAAAAACCATACGACATGAGCAGCACAGAAGTTTTTAGTTCCCTCTCAGAAACTGTGATAACTAACACTTAGAAAAGAATGAATTTGGTTAAAGCTGACTATGGCCCTTTTACAGTAAATGCATTTTCAAGGATAAGATTAATGCAAAGACACAAAAGTGATAGATTTTGTACTGTACCTATCTTTGATCTGTCTGGCAGCCTTGATGCATGTCAGGGAGAAGAGAGAAAAAGTAGTTAGTATTTCCATGCAAGTATCAATGGCAGTAACATGCAAGAAGGCCAAGAACAATCTCTGCTGCATTGCTCAGATTTGAAGTTCAAAATGAGTTTAACATCTTCCTCAAAAGAAACTGTCCTGTGAAGCATGTTAATAGCACGGGTTAGCACAGCAACACTGTAACACCTGGGAGGTGAAAAAGCTGATTTCCAGAACCACACCAAACCAACTCCAAATTACTCAACTTTGTGAGTATGACTTTGTATTTTTAGATTTTTCTTAATCAGTCAGACTTACTCTCCATGGTTTTTTAAAAGAGCTACAGGACCAAGCCAATAACATTTAACTGGCATGGTATTTTCTGTGAAACTACACAACTGCTTATTTGTGGCACTAACCATGCCTGACTTGCTGAACTACACACCCACAATGCCCTGATAAATAAGACAAAAATAGGACTTAATTCTAACTTTTCCTCTGAAAGGTAGGAAGTGTAGTTGGAAAAGTATAATCAAACTCTCTCCGCATGTCAGCATTCAAAAATGACAGCAAATAGTTCCTCTCAAATAAATAACACTGAAGCAGATGACATTTAAAAGATAAACATCAGCTGGCCATGCGGAAAG
Source organism: Passer domesticus (assembly GCF_036417665.1). Taxonomy (NCBI): domain Eukaryota; kingdom Metazoa; phylum Chordata; class Aves; order Passeriformes; family Passeridae; genus Passer; species Passer domesticus. Next base: position 77,642,032 of record NC_087512.1, on the reverse strand, counting down.
ACAAAAATCTCTCTCCTTCACCAAAAGGAGCTACAAACCTAAGACAAAAGATTATTGCTGAAGTAGTGAGGGCTTGGTTGTGTCTGTTGAAGCCTTACTTCAACACTGCTCCTTGATCCAGCTGCTCATTCAGCTGAATTATTTTCCCTTTCAAAGGGACAAGAATCATCAGGCAGCTTCCCAATTTGAAGTCCAAAGTGGAGAACTTCCCAATTTTTCACTAAATACAAATCACACTGAAAAAAACAAGGGAAATCAGGCTGTCCCTGCTACAAAACTGATTCTATGTTCCTAAAGTGGGAAGCAGAAAATAAACCAAACCAAGTGTTCAGAAATAATTTAGCTTAGGAGGTAGCTTTGCTTTACCTCAAAACAAAGTTACTGTAGGAATTACTGACTGATTTTCCTACATGATATAAAACTTCCCAACAAAATCCTTGGGTTTCAGCTCCATGTCTTGTAAAATATGGGGCAGCCAGGACTCAACATCTTCTGCAAGACAGTCCCAGCTTAACTTCACTGACTTTAGTTTGTTTCCAGGCTATGGACAGAGCTACAGCCCATCCCTGAGGAGCTGCCCAGCAGTGTCTGGTCACACCCTACCTAAACACTGAACCCTCCTGCAATCTGCCACTCATGTTCTTTTGACTTCCAGGAAAATTAATTCTGAGAATAAAGCCATAAAAATATAACATAAGAAAAAAAAATTAAAATAATCTTATGCTAGTTGCTCCTGAACTGATTTACTGGAGTATCCAAAGAAAATTTGTGAATATACAAGAGTCAGGGCTGGAGCTGCCCCTTCAGAAACACTTGCTATTCCTACCAGCAGAGCAATACAATTAGCTGCCTAATAACCAAGGCAATATTACCTTAAAATGTCTTCCCCAAATGCACAAATGTAATACCAGTATCAAATCCTGCATACTGGATTTCAGTATCTTAATCTTCAGACTCCAAATCTGAAGAGGCTTTCCCCCAGCAAATGCTCAGCTAGCTTTCCTTGGTGTGTTTGATTGGGAAAAAAAAAGCATTAGAGAGATCTGAAATAGAACAACTTCCAAGAATGTCAAAGCTGCATTTTGCACAGAGTTCAAAAGCCAACTCAATTTTTTGCTACAAGGCAGAAAGGACAACTCCAGCTGAAGAAAAATACTGTTTAGGAATTGCAGTTATTCGAGGCAAATAAATCAAAGCTGACACCCAGAAAGCATGACAGCACACAAACATGCAGCCAAAAGGTAAAACTGACACAGGAAGACAGCTTTCCCCCTTGTAAACTGATTTGTGTCCGTGTTCCCATTAAAATGTAAAGAGAAAAAAATTAATTGGGCCTTGGATTTGGCGTGGCTGATCCCACTGCTACCACCAGGATTACTGTAGCAAGCATGACTGTACTGATTCAGTGGACATGTGGAACTGTTTCCTTAATTTGCAAGAATACTCTTCTAGTTAGATACATGTTATTTCACCCTCCCTTTCTGGGGTCATCCGTGCAAGTTTGCTTAACAATAACAGTTGTCCAGGAGAAGGCACTGTATTCCCTCCCCGTCACCCTAAAGTAGGAAAAAACCAACTTATTTTATCAGAAACTGCATAAAAATTCAGGACTACAATGTTTAACTTGGCTTTTCAGCAGCGCACTAACTGTATTTCATATTTTATATGCCTGTCTACCCTCACTCTAAGTACACCTGGTAAGTTTGCAGTGTCCAGGAGAGCAATGCAAAGGATATTTCAAATCAAGACAGATGTCAACACCTGTCTCTCACACATCCAGGCAATGTTTTCTACCTCTAAGAGCTCCACAGGGTTCTTTATGTCCAGTGACTGCACAGCAAGTTCCAGCAGCTCTTCTGAGCTCTCAAGGGCACGGCTGCACTGGCTCAGCTGATCCTGGAGCAAACACAGAAAGAATAATCTGCTGTATTCCCACCAAAACAGCAACTTGTGAGGCACCAGTCCCAGGAACTACACGGATTTGTTATGCATTTGTGACAAGTTATTCCCTTATATAACCAAGGCCTCTGACAGTGCCCTCACTTCACTGTGCTTGACAAGTGCACAGTGATACTTGGCACATCCCACAGCTCCAAGGGGGGGGCGAAGCTGAAGTCTGACTTAAAAGCCAGATTTAATTTCAATGTCCTGTTTCCCCCAGCTTCAGGGTTTCAGAAAGCAGAGAAGTAAACACTTATACTCATGTGCACTACAATTTCTATTTACAGGACTGCACTTCATCACTGAATGACTGTGTAGCAATAGCCCTGAAAAAGACAGTGACTTTACCAGCTCTGGAACTGTCACAAGACAATCCTGAAAATCAATATTGCTGTGTAACAAATGGGGATAGCACAACAGGAAGAGAGGAAGTTTTAAAATGCTTCTTTGCAGCTGCAAAATTTTTTCAGAAGGGGTTATTTATTTACCTTCAGAGCTTGAATTTTACGAGCTTCTTCTTGCTGAATAGTGTTGGCCATGCTCCCCTTCATCTCATGCAGGACAGAATACAGACCATCAAACTCCTCATCCAGCTCGCTGATGGCATTAGAGGAGTTTGCCTGAGAAGAGAATTGAAAATGCTGTTTAAACTGGAAACGCTGCCAAGAAACTGAAGGTCACACAATTCCCTACACATGTTTTGCCATGACCACTGGATAACTTGTGACTGCTTTTCAGCTTATCAAAAAAGGGGAAAAATATTATGAATGATCTGTCTCCTAAGCAGACTCTGTATCAGGATATATCAGAATGCTGCAGTCTGTGAAAATTCCATGATACTCAAACTTGCACAAAACCAGTACACTTGGCAACTTTGTTCCATGCCAAAAGCCTTGATATTCCTCACACAAACTGTATATGGATTGCTAGATGTTTGGAAGGAGGAAGTTGCTCAGTTCCAAATAAAAATATTTCACTTGATGCTAAAAACTGCACTCAAGAAGGCAGTGTAAAGATTTGCTGGATAATTTCCATTTCTGCAGCCAACCTGACTCAGCTTTAGGACGAAACAACTTTTGGCTGATTGACAGGCTGAATGAACCTAAACCTCATCCTCTTGCAGATGCTTTAACAATCATGTCTAACTACAAACTTGAGCCCAACAATTGGAAACTGGTGAAAACAAAAAGACTAAAGAATTTTCTCCCAAGTACCATTTTTCAGTCTGCCAAACAGAGCAGAAATCTGAAAATACAGACTATTTCCCACAAATGGGAGACTCAGATCATGCATCAGATTAAAGATTATCTTTCCCACAAAAACGGAGTTCTACAAAACCTCTTCACAAAAAATGCAAGACTACCACACCTGTCATATAGAGACAGAAAAACATTTTAATTCTTAAGTTTGTCTAGTTTCCAACATGAAGATGTATTTTGAACTGGATTCTCACAGCCCATCCTTTAGACACTACAGAGTTTGAGACTAAGAAAAGTGCAAAGGTGCCCCCCTCCCTCAGATACAAGCTATGAGCCTTAAAATAAATACCTGAACATTTGATATTGTGTGGTTCAACATGTCAATGAAGTTGTGAATTTCATCATTTTTGTTCACTAGAGTACTGACAATCCTTTGCAGAGTCTCCTAGAATTAAAAAACAAGTAAGAGAAGTTGTAAAAAATTGTCTTGCAATTTTTTTTCAAATTAGCACCACTTCAACATGCATGAAAATTCATCACAGACATTTCAGCTGCAGCAAATTCAGTTCTGATGGGATCAGAAAATGCATTTTCTCAGGACAGAGAAAGACTATTAAACCTCTAGGAAGCATTACACTAAATTAAAGATCTCCAGGTGTTAGTCTGAGAGAAATCAAGAACCTGCTTTGAGATACCCCACTGCTTGACACGTTTTTCTACCTAAGTCACCTGCACCAAAATACCCACTGGCACCACAGCTTCTCCAGATGAGAAAGCTGGTCCTTGTGCAGCCAAAAAAAAAAGAACCAATAAAGAAAATTTTAAAAGCTGGTAAAAGGAAACCCAGAAAAAAGCTGAGATCTCCTCATGTCAAAAGAAGATACTGTGAAATAACCACGCTGACAGTTTATTCTACATGCAGAATAAATCTGTAAAAGTGATTTGTAAACTTAATCTGCAAATGGGAGAATATTTTGGGTGAGTAACTTCTATCTTCAAATTAAAAGTGACCTCAAAGACGAAAGCTTCTGACAGCTGAGAAAGAGAACCAAGGTTATTTCAGTGGTGTGCATCCCAGCTGTTCAAAAAGCAGCAGATTCAGCTTACAAAACACACCCCAAGGCAGAAAAACTATTAAAGGACATCAAAACTTATTTTAAATTAAATAAGACCATCAAGTCTAAGTTTGTTGAGCAGCTAGTCACATATTCTAAGAATTTGACAAAAACACATTAATGCTTGGTACTTAACTTTAAGTCAAGTTGTATTGCTCAAGAATTTTAAGTAAAGTTGTATTAATAAAGCATATCAGGATATGTAAGTAAAAATAAAGGGTGATATGATGAGTTAACTAAGAATTTTCTATAACTTAACTCAGGCTGGCTGGTAAGTTTTAGACACAAATCTAACTTTAAAAAGAGAGATCAACATTGTCTTAATTAAAACATTATTAATTAGCTGATCCAGAGTTTCAATTGCTCATCCTAATGTTGTTGCCTGATAAAATTTAGGAAACCAAGGCATAGGTAGATAATAAAATACACCTTGGAAACAACCAGACCACCAAAGGGGTGCTGCAGAAGTCCCTCCCAGAACCAATTTCTTAATAACCATGTACTGCCCAGACCACGTTTGTTTGCTAAAAAGCAAGAAAAATGTTTTATGCTTTCACAACACCCACGGTGAACCTCAACACTACACCAGATTTAAAGAACTTCTCTATTAGCCCTAAGATGTGCTCCTCCCTCTTTCCTCTGACACCTCCCCAGGCAGTTGCCAACAAATCTAAAAGATATTTATGGGTTCTCCAGCCCCTGCCTGTTTAATAGTGCCATACTCAGGAAGTCAAACCACAAGCAAAAAAATCAAATTTTAGTGCTTTTGCCACAGGTGTTGATGGTGTTACACGCAGAGGTAACAGAACAGAGAGCAATGACTCAGGTCTGCACTCTGGGGAACAGAAACCTTGGCTTCTCACAGAAAACAGAGGCACAGAAAATCTTGACCACTTCATTACCGAACCTCCTCCTCGCCTGGCGAAAACCGAGCGCGTTTGAAGGCAATTCTGTAGACACCAGAATGCCAGATGAATAGCCATTGTCCAGCCAGCTGCTTCTGCATTCACCACTGACCAGGGGCAATTGTTGTCACAGGCCAGACAGCCTGGAGATAAGCCTTAGATCCTATGAGCACAACTGTCAATTTGGATGAACACGGAAAACTCACAATCCTCTTTCAGCACGGGTCTTAGGGCTTACTCAGCTGCAACACACGGGGGAAAAGTGTTCCTGTGTGCAGCGCTGAGCAATGCTGCTTGGTTTTATAGCTGCATCCTGGTTAAAGGGAAACATTTACACGTGGGGAACATTTAAAAGGCCTTTACACAGCCACACGCACGGCAGCAATTGCAAGCCAGCTGTAAAACAAGATCTTCACCTGAAGTTACAGCAAACTGACTAAAGGTGGGCTGGTATGGCTCTTTTTAAGTAAGCTACCAATTTCTCTGTCACTTAATTCAACCAGGTTTGGTGAAATTTTAATGAGTTTTGTTGGGAACTCCCCATGTGTGGAGACATGAGGCTTGGCTCCATGTTTCAGAAGGCTGGCTTATTACCTTATGATATATATTATATTAAAATACTACATAAAAACTATACTAAAATAATAGAGAGAAAAAGATCATCAGAAGGCTTGAAAGAACAAGAATAGAATGAATAACAAAAATCCTGTGACTGCTCACAGCCTTGGCACAGGTGGCTGTGATTGGTCACTGATTGAAAACAATCCACATGGACCAATGGAAGATGCACCTGTGGCCTTGCACAGCAGCAGATAGTTATTGCTTACATTTCTTTCCCGAGGCTCCTCAGAAGAAAAATCCTGGCAAAAGGATTTTTTCAGAAAATATTATGGCTACAGAGTTTGAATTCTCTTTAAAAGTATGCACCAACAGCAAACAGAATTTTTCTGGAACACCAGAGCAAAGGCAGCTTTTAGGAACCACTGTCTTACTCTATTTCCCAACATAATTTTCTCTTCACTAATAAGCAATAAATAGATTTCCTTCCAGACACACCATACATGCCAATTAAAAACATGCTCCAGTGTTTCCATTTCTTCCTTTAAGGGGAATTTCTGAAAAGCCAGTATAATTTAATAGAAAAAAGGCTTCTAGAAAAATTACTGATGTAAGCAGCAAAAGAGGCCTACATTAGCTTATAAAAGAATTGCAACAGCACTAAGCCCAGTAAAGTTTCTTGGTATTTCTGCACCAAAGGACATTTAATTCTACTGCCCACTGAAATACTGAATGCAGTATTTCACAGAATTCTATTACAACCAATTTTCTTTGAGCTTTCTCTCTGACCTCCATGTGAGGTCAGTTTCAAATGGATTTTCAAAGCATTATGAAATGTTTATTACAGAGGTAATTTTTGCTGCTCCCAGTGAGCTTCATGATGCTTTTCCCTTTTGTGCCCTAATCTTCCTCTCTGAATCTAATGCACTTTGCTAGGGAAACAAAACAAAAAGGAAAACAACTCAAACATGCCACTGGTAAAGCAAGAGTGTGGACGAGCAAAGGATTAAGAGTAAAAAAGGATAGAAAAAATATAAAAGGGAGCCCTACAACATGTAGTTTGCAGTCTTGCCAAGTGGATAAAAACAGAACATCCAACTTTGAGTGTAACTAACATGATATGGCACCTCTTGAAGCACACAAGCAACTCATAAAAACTAAATTCTGATAAATGAAACAATCATGGCAATGCAGCATAAGAAGCAAGTTACAAAGCTGCTCAAGATCATACTGAAGGCTCACGAGCTGCCTGCATGCAGAACAGTTCCTGAAGCAGTCCTGGGTCTAGGACAAAATCACGAGGCATTATAACCTTCATATCCAGATCAAATTTCAAGGAGGTCGTGCTTACTTGGCTTCCATTAATTTAAACTCCTGCACTTGTCAACACAGTGAGGCTGCCAGAGTTTGAAGAGCTTCATACAGTACAGGTGACATTACCAAATTAACCCTTGGCAGAGGAAGTACTGTAAAATACGAGACCCACTGCAGCTTCACTGCCGCATTCAGAACCTTTGGAACTCAAATATCATCCACGACCCCGCTCAGAAACATCCCTAGAGCACCCACAACAGGGGCAGTCCTCGTTTACTCTTCCCCCAGAGGGACAGATCTCAGGTGGAGCAGGCAAAGACAGACCCAAATCCACAGTTTCTACCAGAAGCACACTTCCTATGGCACTCCGCACCTCACATGCCAAAGCACACCTTCAGAGAAACTAGCTGCCTAGCATAAATAAGTTTTATGTAAAATAAGTTTTACATAAAATAAGTTATACAGAATGGCAGTATTTTGTGATTTAGGGTGCTGCTCGCTGAGGAAGAGGAGCTGGATTTGGCCTTGGGCTGCCAGCTGTGAACTCACAGCAAGTTCTGTTGTGGCTGGGATACAGATAATTTCCTCAGCAACTTCCCAGAAACTCCTACAGTGCTGTCGCTTGGCTCTAGCGGGAGAAAATCACACTGATCTGTAAATTTCATTATCAGCACCAAATTTCTCGGTCCACCCCACACACAAACCCGTTCCCAGGCTGAGGAAAGCACAGCTCCCACAGGACACAGGGCGAGGAGCCCTTCTGCACCGAGGGAATGGCTCAGCCACAACTTTTTGCAGAGGAATATCTGTTCAAAGAAAGCCCCGAGGCTTTGGGGCGAGCATCCCTGCCCTCCAGCGAGCTCCCCGAGGGCTCTGACGGCAACCAAGGGAAGGAAGGAATTACAGGGCAGCAACCACAGGGGGAAAATATAAAAATAAAAATCCCCAACAAAACCCTTTTATGCCTTAGTGCCCTCCAACACCAGATTACATCAACGGCAAACAGAAGGGCTTACGCAGGCACCGTAATTACTTACGACAGCAATACACAGAATGAAAGAGCTCCTCAGCCGCTGGAGCACTTCATTCCAGAAACAGGGAAGAGCCGGGGGCTGGGAAGGATCAACCCCATCCCTGTGGCGGAGCAGGGGACACCGGCACGTCTCCAGGAGGAGGGAGACACACCCAGCCGGGAAGCGCACCGGGGATCCCTCACAACTCCGCCAGCATCCCTCCCCTCCCGCACCAGGCCGAGCGCCGGGGAAACGCCGGGGAACCGCGGGGGAAAGGCCCTGCCGGGCGGCCCTCAGCCCCAGCCCCGCGGCGACTCACCCGCTCCTCGTCCATGTCTGCGGCCGGGCCGGCGGGGCGGGGACGCGCGGGGCGGGGACGCGCGGGGCGGGGACGCGCTCCCGGCGCCGCCGCCGCCGCCGCGGGGTCAGCGCCCGCGCGCCCCGCCCCGCGCGCACCGGGCCTGCGCGCGCCTGCGCGCCCGCCGCCGCCCGCCCCGCGGCGCCGCGGGTTCGAGTCTCGGGGCCGCGGGTTCGAGTCCCGGCCCCGGTGAGGCGATGGGCGGCGGGGGCAGCGCTGCTCTCGTCGCCTTGAGAAAGCATCTCAGCAACCCATATCAATGCTCCAAATCCATAGCAACACCCCCAATCCATGGCAATACCCCAAATCCATACCAATAACCCAAATCTATATCAATACCCCCAATCCATACCAATAACCCCAATCCATATCAATAACCCAAATCTATATCAATACCCCCAATCCATACAAATACCCCCAATCCATACCAATAACCCCAATCCATATCAATAACCCAAATCTATATCAATACCCCCAATCCATACAAATACCCCCAATCCACACCAATCACCCCAATCCATATCAATAACCCAAATCTATATCAGTACACCAAATCCATAGCAATACTCACAATCCATATAAATAACCCAAATCTATATCAATACACCAAATCCATAGCAATACTCACAATCCATATAAATAACCCAAATCTATATCAATACCCGCAATCCATAGTAATACCACCAATCCATATCAATAACCCCAATCCATAGCAATAACCCCAATCCACACTAATATCCCCAGTCCATACCAATACTCAAATCCATACCAATGCCCCCAATTCATACCAACACCCCCAATCCATACAAACACCCCCAATTCATACAAATACCCCCAATCCATACAAACACCCCCAATCCCTACAAACACCCCCAATCCATACTAACACCCCCAACCCACAGCAATAACCCAAATCCATACTGATACCCCCAATCCATAGCAATAACCCCAATCCACAGCAACAACCCCAATCCACAGCAATACTCCCAATCCATGCCAACACCCCCAAATCCATACAAATACCCACATCCATGGCAATAACCCCAATCCATATCAATACCCCCAGTCCACACCAATACCCCAAATCCATATAAATACCTCCAGACTCGTTTTGCTGGTGCCCACTGGCAAAACCTCAACGCCAAAACTTCCACCTGAGTTTTTCCACTGAGGATGGCAGGGCACTGGTCGGGTCACACACCGACTCTTATCTGAATCTCCTCCTGCAAGTCTTTGTTGGAGAAGCTTCTTCTGACCTGGGGTCTCAGTGGCTGCTGTGTAACAGGACAATACCGAGGCTCTGTGGGTGTTTATTCCTTTCATTACTTGTTATTTTAGGTTTAAGAGGAAATAAAAAAGAGTGGATGCATCCAACAGTGTATTCTCCCTGGCCAAATATAGCATGGATTTTAAGGGGGTGGCATAATTGTGCAACCGAAGGAATAACGATGCTTAAGTGCAGGAAATTATTTAGAGGTGAAAGAGAAGACCTAAAGATAATAACTGTGGCACGGAAAAGGCTGTCAAAATTCATGGAGAGCCATTAAACACAGGAAACAGTGACAGTCAGCTGTGCAAGAAATTACTTTGCAATGACAACAGTATTGTTGTGCTCAGCTCTTGAAATGCTCCTGCCCTAAGTGACCAAAACCTTTGGAAGTTGCCTAGGAGACCCTATGACATATTACACGTCTAGAATGCAATCTTTTTGCAAACTTCTGTGGAAGGCTGCCTCTCTGAAGACATCCAAACCCCATCTGGGCATGTTCCTGTGTCACCCGCTCCAGGTGTGTGATTCCCTGGGAGCAGAGCACAGCCCGACCCCCCGGCTGTCCCCTCCTGGCAGGAGCTGTGCAGAGCCACAAGGGCCCCCCTGAGCCTCCTTTGCTCCAGGCTCAGCCCCTTCCCAGCTCCCTCAGCCTCTCCTGAGGGCTCCATTCCCTTCCCAGCTCCCTCAGCCTCTCCTGGGGCTCCATTCCCTTCCCAGCTCCCTCAGCCTCTCCTGGGGCTCCATTCCCTTCCCAGCTCCCTCAGCCTCTCTTGGGAGCTCCAGCCCCTTCCCAGCTCCGTTCCTTTCTCTGGACAGCACTTGTATGAGGTTGGATGACCTGTGAGGCAGCTTTATTTTACCTCACATCTCACTAATCCAGTCACAGGAAGTGTTGGAAAGAGGAATAGTAGCTTCATGATGATGGCATTTGCCAGAGATGCAGTCACTGCGCTGGAGAGCAGCGTGGTGGTTTCCTGGCAGCTCTAAGCACCGTGCTGGAATTGAAATGCAAATGAAAATTAGGCACGGGCCCAGCATCAGGAGCCCACTTCCAGTGCGGAAATTCACCATTGTGGGCCCTGGCTGTGGTTTGAATATCCATGTTGTCTTCCAAGTACCTGATATCTTTTTTTTTTTTTTTCCAATTCGCACCCACAACCTGGGCTGACAGTGGTAGTTTCAATTTTCAGCCAGCCAGGAGATAAGGAGAGAAAATCATGTCTGGTCATGCCATGCCTCAGGCTGCCCAGAGGCAAGGACCATGACCACGACCATGAGCCCATTAATCGAGGTTTTCTCCAAACAGTTTAGAAACAAAGTGCTAAAATCCAAAGGGATTTTTAATCTCTTGGCCTGGGAGGCAGCAGGGTCAGAAATAGTGCCTGTGGTCAGACACCCAGGGGTGCCAGCAGCACTGAAACCCTCTGCAGTGTGTCGGGTTGAATTGATTTCTGCCATTCTGGGCCCACTCCTTAATTCCAGATTGGGTTGTGTGGGAAGATTCGACCACAAATTCCTTTCTAAAGTGCTAAAGGAGGGGAAGTGTCACCGCTTGTGGAGAAATATTTCCACAGCTTTGTGGGCTCCTCCAGCACTCTCGTGATGAGTCCAGAGAAGGGCACCAGAGGGGTGGAGCACATCCCATCCAAGGAAAGGCTGAGAGAATTGGGATTGCTCAGCCTGGAGAGGAGAAAGCTCTGGGCAGACCTAATCCCCACAGCTGAAGGAGCCAACAAGAAAGATGGAAAGAGAGAATTTTAAAGGACTTAGGGTGACAGGGCAAGGGGGAATGGCTTCACACTGGCACAGGGCAGGGTTAGATTAAGCACTGGGAAGAAAATTCTTCCCTCTGAGGGTGGTAAGGCCCTGGCACAGGTGGTGGTGCTAGAGGGGATAAAAAAATATCTTCAGAGTGAACACTCTCGGTGTATCTTAGGCCAAAAAGAAATGTCACAGACAGGAGACATGAAGGAAACCATGGCCAGAAGTTGGAGGAGGAAGAAATACTTCAAGCCCCTTAAACAATAATGGACCAGCTTGGGCAAGCACAAATAACACAAACAGAAGTTGCATTTTATCTGTCTCCATGCAGGGTGGTGAATTAGATGCATCTCCTTGTCAAATTTTTATTTGAAACAAGGCTTGGAGTTTTAAGGAATGATTTTTTCCCCAGAGAATTTTCTTCTGCCACCAAACACTTCCTTACACTTAACCCCTGAAGCATAAACCAGAGTTAGCCTCACCTGGCCACCTCCTAAAAGCACTTACTATCTTGAAAGTCACAAGAAATAGAATATTAACACACTATTCTTGCTGCTGCAGGCATAAGACAAGACTGCTGTTGTGGGGTTTTTTTTCAAACAATAGCCAGATGGAAGCACTTATATTTATTTGCAGTGCCAGATAAATCTGTGTAAAGATTTACAAGATCTAAAAAATCTGAGAAGAAGAGAGAGCAGGTTGCTGCATTTCTGTATGGAAGAAGTCTCGGAAGCAGTTAAAAATTATATAAAAACTCCTTCTGGGAAAGCAAGAGCTAACCAAATAACAGGAGGGGAAGAAGGCCTGTGTGGCACAGTAAATATCCTTTGGGCTGGCTTCGGGAAGGGCTGGACCCTGTGGTGCCCACTGCAGACATTTGGAGCTGCTTATGTGCATCTCAGTGTGGCTCTGGCACCTCTCCTGGGGCAGCTCCAGGTCACTGTGACTTTGGAAAAGACTTTTTTTGGGTGGTTAGAGCAACACCACAGCCCTCCTGTGTTTTTGGGGGGTTTGTAAGTGGACGAAGCAAGGAGTGAGTCACAAACTGCCTCTTCGTTGTGCAGGCTTTTTGTGATGCATCAGTCCTTTCTTGCCTTTCCCTGTTTTGTCCCTGTTTGGAGAAGACCGGGAGCCACCAGCACAGGCAGAGGGGGATCGGTGGAGCGGCAGAGAAGGCTCTGTGAATGGGACACGAAATAATCTGAGAACAATAAAGACTTCCCCGGCTTTCCTGCCACCAAACTACCTGGAAATGGCTGAGCGGCCGGCAGGGAGTCACTGCGGGGGGAACCAGGGCATCCTGACAAGGCTTGCTTATCACTTCATTACCCTGATGAAAAGCCTCAGAAGTCGCTCTGCTGATGGATCGTTCGCCTTTGGATGTAATTGATGCACTGTTCCTATCATAACCCAAGAAAACGAGATTTGTGGAAGTTCCCCTGCTGCCCAGGATCAGCTTCTGCTGCCTCTCTCAGAGCAGAGCAAGAACAAGTGACTGTGGGCAGGGGAAAAACAGGCTTTCCTCAGCTCCCTGAATCAGCCCTTGCTCTGAGGGAGACACAGAAAGGTTTTATTTGTGCGCGCGCAGAGAAAGCTGTGGCTGTCAAATCTGCTTTTATTGTTTCCACAGTAGGCTCTGCACCGATTTAAAATTAAAATCTGCGCACAAGCAGTGCTCTGTGATAAGAACTGCCTGTTATGCACCTATATTTGGTATAGTAGAGCTTTGATTCCCCGTGGATTTTCTCAGCAGTAATTTCCAGTTAGAAACAGAGGGAAGTAAAACGTGTCCCGAGACTTGAGCAACTGATTTTTCTCCCCTGGAATTCCTATTAAAATCCACTGCCTTTCTAGTTTTACACACATATTGTAGTTTTAACCCCACCTGGCAATCAACCATCACACAGCCACGCACTCCCTGCCCCACCAGCTGGATGGGGGAGAGAATCAGAAGTGTGAGAGTGAGAAAACTTGTGGGATGAGAAAAAAAAAAATACCCACAAACCCTTGAATTGCTCTTCATTTAGTGCTACCAACATGCCCAGTATAAATATGGTGTCAAATGAGGGCTTGAATCTTTAAAAATAGTATTTTTATCATTTAAAGCACCGTAAGTCAGTGGTAAAACTGTCTCCAGTGGAACTGCAAGGAGGGAGGAAAAAAACTGATGTAAAACCCACAGTCATCATAAATCAGGATGGGTGGGATGAAATCTTTTTGTCCTCAACTACAGCTTCACATGATCAATGTGACAGAAAAACTTGGGGAGTCTGGATCCTTTAAGGACACATCCTGATCCTGTACCAGGTAGCAGAGTGGCTGTGCTAGCTCTCTGCCCCCTGCTCCCTGCAGCTTGGAGTTCAAACTTTGGATATTTCTGAGTGGAAGAAAAAAAAAAACAAACAAACAAAAACCAAAAACCAACCAAACAAAAAACAAAAGCAAACAAAAACAAAACCAAACAAACAAAAAAAACCCCCCCACACAAAAAACCCCAACTAACAAAACAAAAAATCCCAAAACAACAAAACAAAACCAAAAAAAAAAAAAAGAAAAAAAACCAAACACAACAACAGCAAAAAGCTAAAAAAATAAAAGTGGTATGGAGCACTTCCTTTGATAGTCACAACACTGGAGATTTGGAATTTCTGCTGTTTATTTGGGTAGAAAGCTGATTCCTGTAAGCACAGTTATCTGGGAAGACAGTGGATGCAGGACAGGCTGTCCCACGTTAACCCTGCAGCTCCTGGAGGAGGGTATTTCTGTCCTGGTGTTGAACCACAGCCTCTTCCAGAGAACATAAACATCCTGCCCCTTGCAGATTACTTTTGCGTGTTTCTGTTGAAAACACCTGTACATGCTCCTGGTAACAAAGTGTTCTTAAAATTAAAAAAATTCCAGAAGTGACCAGGAGAGCCATACCTGAACTAATAAGTTAGACACCTTGTGCTCTCCAGAGTACATTTCACTGCTGAAATCCACATTCCTTTCCTCTCCCACTTCCTGTTTCCATATCCCTAGGTTCACACTCTGGATATTTCTACGATGCATGACTTTCCCTTGAGCACCACACACCATTCCACACCCGTTTTTTAAGTCAGCTCCTTTGTCAGAGTGTGGTCCCCCTTTAGACACAAACTTCTGCCACGGCACCAGAGGTACCACAGAGCCCCTCAGGGCTGTGCCTGGGTCACAGTCTTGTTCAGATCAGTAGAGTGGTAACAAAAACTGCACGTGGATGCAGGGGAAATAGGTGCTGCATGTTTTGGGCGCATCCAAGCCTGCAGGAAACAGCCCTCCAGTGCCACAAGGTGGTGCAGAGCTCGTGTTAGCCGGGACTGACACAAAATAGACATTCTCCATCCTTGGAAATTGGCCTGGCATTAACTTTCATGAGCTGTGGGGATAAAAGGGAATAGCCAAGCCCAGTAAAATGAGTTCTGCTCATGCCATGCATTGCCCTGTGCTGCTCTGGTAGCACAGCAAGGCTTGTGCCATGGCTGGGACACTGCCCTGCTGTGAATTTCATTTTCCTGCTAATGGTTCCATTGGATAAGTTTCAAAGGGACCCAGCTCAGTCGAGTTTGGCCTTCAATTTCACTTAAGTACGGTGAATTTCTTTCTTTTCTGACCTGCTCACTGTGTGCTGTGAGATGGCTCCAGTCCCAGCAGTTAAAGACCTGGGTAGTGGGAGTGTGGTTCATCCCAGAGGCTGGAAAATTCCCTCAACAACCCCTGAGAGAGAGAGAGAGAGAGGGAGAATCTCTTAGGAGAGAGGAAATATTTGTATAAATAGGATATACCCACATACATGGCTCAAGTTAAGCAGAGCCAGAGGAGCTCATGAGGGCTGCTGGAAAGAAACAAAATGACTCACTCCATGGACACTGGTCAGGAGTCACCCACCCGTGAAGCTGAGTCCCTCAAATCACATCGCTCTGTCAGTTTCTGAAGTTGCTGCTCTCATGCCAAGGCACCTATTGGAACAAGCTTTGACCCACCTCAGAGGACAGGGAATAAGAACATTTTCTTAGCCACTGCCTGTGAAGGTTTTGCTCAGAGCCACACAGTCAGAAGTCACTTTACATTTTAAAACCAGGTTTGAGAAGCCCTGCAGCCAGCCAGCAGCAGAAAAAAGGCAGGCAGTGAGGGGATAAACTGCAGAAGAGCAGAGGTAACAAAAAGAGGGGAAAAGAAGAGAAAGGGAGGGTTTTTTAACCTGGCATAATAGCAAGCACAGCTGGGGAAAAGGGTCTGCAGCTGCCTGGTTTTTTCATATAGCAGAAGGTAAGAGGAGGAGAGAAAATAAGAGCTCTCCCCTTGAGGGAGAAATGTGCTGGCATATTCCACTGGAGAGGCCAGTTGTGGTGGAAGAGAAGGAGCATAATTAATGAGGTTTTCAAGGCTGTCTGTGCTTTTGCTGGGCTATACAGTCAGTTGCACTCCTCTGGCCATTAAAAATTAAGGAATACTGTTTCTCCAGCTTGTCACATGGACCTCCCATTTCTTTTCCAGAGGTCCCAGAGAGAATTGTGGGCAGGAGCTTCTGCCTCCACGGCAGACTGCTGCTAGGAAGCAAAAGCTTCCACTGATGTCACAGACTGAACCTCAGCCAGCAACTGCTCACTCACTGTCCCTGCAACAGGACTGGGGAGAGAATTAAAAGGGTAAAAGTGATGAAACTCATGGGATCAGATAAATACAGTTTAATAAGGAAGGAAAAACCACACACACAAGGAAAGATAAGCAAGGAATTCATTCACTGTGGGCAGGCAGGTGCCAGCCATGCCCAGGAAAGCCAGGCTCCATCAAGGAGGCTTTGGAAGACAAAGGCCATCACTCCAAACATGCCCCCTTCCCCCTGCTCCCCCCAGGCTCTGCTTGCTGACCCCGACACCATATGGTCTGGAATATCCCTCTGGTCAGCTGGGATCAGCTCTCCCAGCTGTGCCTCCTTCCAAATCCTTGTGCATTCCCTCGCTAGCAGGGTGGTGTGAGAAGCAGGAAAGGACTTGAAGCTGTGCAAGTCCTCTTCAGCAATTAAAAAAAAAGATCCCTGGGTGCAGAAACCCTCCCCAAGGATCCCCCTGATGGGGAGACCCCTAAAAAGTTCTGTGCCAGGATTGAGAGACGGATGGGACTTTTGGTTTTTTTGGTCTTCAGGTTGCTGTTTATTTTTTCTCTTATCAACAGTTCAGCACGCTCTCTGCTCACAAGACTTAGTGTACAAGGAAAAGGCACCAAAAGTCCCAATATGCACAGGTTCAAGGTCTCTTAAAACTATTTTGTCCAATTAACTCTTAGAATGTATTTTATTTCTACCTTTCTATCAATAATTATTTGTCTGTTCATGCAACATTTGCATAGAGGCTCTTTCTAACCAATCACTCGGTGCTTGCAACACTGCAGAAAATGGAGTAGATGAAGAACAAGAAGGAGATCAGACAACACCCAAAATCCTCCATCTTGTCTTCTATCTACCTCCATACTAAAAACGCAAAACCCTAAGTTTTTCACCCTGTGATAAACTATACTACTGTCTATTTCACACACTCGTATATCCCAATTCATCCCAAAGTCTTGGAAGCTTTCTCCATGGACAAAGGTTAAGAGCAGTGTTCTCCTGGGGATCAGGACTTCTCAGGACAGGCAGAGAAACATTCCCTGTGCCCTGGGTTCCAACACCTGGGTTATCAACACTGTTTTCAGCACAGAGCCAAAACAGCCCTGTCCAGCAGCCTAGAAGAAAACTCACTCCATCCCAGCCCAAACCAGGTGATAAGTGCTGGCGCACCTTGCAGGACACAAGGCCCCTAAATCTCCTTTGCAGCAAGGATTAGCTGCTGTCCTCTTAATAGGCTCAGGAGCTCCTAATCCTGGTTTTGTGGTGGTTTGCCCTCCTTGCCTCGGGCATGCACAGGCTCTGCTTGCGCAAGGAGCTTCTCCAGGGAGGAGTGATGCTGGATGATCCAGCCCCCCCTGCCTGGCTGGAAAACTCTTGGACAGTGGCTGCCAGCGCCCAGCTGATGGCACTGCGTCCCCTCAGCCTTCCCGGACGGAGGAGAAGCGATTCGCCCGTGCCTGGCTGGAAAAGCCTGGCTTTTGCTGGCCGAAAGAGTCTTTAATCCGCCGGGCATTTATATTTAATAGTGTTTTTACCCGATCCTTCTAGGTGGCTGCAGCTCTCTTCACAAGAGGACTGCTGAATCTTGGAACAGAGAGCTGCTAAAGAAAGATGCTAACAGCTATTAGAAATTAATCAGATGTGACATCATATAATTATCAGGTACTACAGGGAAAATTTCTGGAATGCCATGGCCACTTGGGCTGAGGCTGGCTCGTGGCTTTCCAGGGCTTTGAGCTGGTAGCTGGCATGTCCTCTTCAGAAGTAGCTGCAGTTTTGCTCAGGTCAATAGAAGTTGTCGGGCACGTTTGGACAAGTTTGTCAAAGGTCTGAGGAACAAAGACAAGCCAGGGAGATGGAGGGTGTGAATTTGCAAGCACTTCTGTTGGCTTTGACATGCCCTGCAGCATCCCAGGGCTTCTGCCACATCACCACAAGACCCGAGTCCAGGTTTGGCCTCTGAATGAAACGTAGACAAAGTGCTGCTTGTATTTATATTTCTTCTTGTCTTGTGGAGAATGAAGTGCTAACAGGGACCCTGCATCTACCACTTCCACTTTAATGGTACTTGAAGAGTGAAGTTCAAACCCACACTACATGAGAGTCCTTGCTGAAGTAATTTTAAGGTAATATGGTTAAAGGTACTTGAAAGTGCCTTACTGCCCTCCCCTTTGTCTGCTGAGGGGGTCAGAGCTAAGAGCAGTTGAAAATCCCACCAAGGCATTTTATAGGGAGTGGAACCCCTGGTTTCCTCCACAGAGAGAGGAACTGCAGCAGGGATGTGGGAGGAAGTAGCACTCACACTTTCACTGTTGCCAGCAGAAAAGCAAGGAGATTAAAGTTCAAAATATCAGTAGAACATGGCCACCAATCTTGCAGGGCAGAGATTTCCATATATGTCACCATCAGGGCAAGCCAGAGTTGGAGACAGTTTCCGTTCTTTTTCCCTTTCCCCCAGGTAATGTTTAATCTGTGAGTCAGACAGATTTTATATCTGGCTTGACAAACGACAAAGAGAAAGAGAGAGGTGGAAAGGCAAGGAGCTTTGTCCCAGGTTTCAGGAGCAGCTTTGGGGTGTGCAGCTGTGGCTGTGTGACACCTCAGGTCTGAGATGGAGGAGAAGTGACACGGAGGGAAGGTCTGGGTGGAGGAGAGGTGTGGATCATACATGGTGTGCGAGGCTGGGGCCATGGGATTGATCTTGGAGAATTATGGGCAGCAGAAAAGAGAGGGAGGCACAACCAGCAAGGGTTAGGTGAGAGTTTGTGGACAGAAGGGGCTTAAGGCAGATAATGGAGAAGGAAAGTGTCAGCAGAAGGCCAGACTGAGTTTTACATGTGGCATGAAGACCTCCTGTGTGTCCAAAGAAAAGAAAAAATTAGGACTACAGTGACTGAGTTAAGGTAAAAAGCAAAATTCAGGGTATGTGAGCCTGGGGGACAGGAAGAGAATTACTAAAAGGCTGAAAGTTGCATTTCTGCACCTCTGCAAAGGCAGTGTTGTGTATTCTTGTGTGCCCTCGTAGAAGAGCAGCAGTGGATGGTGGACCTCACCCCTCAGCTTCCCAAACCTTGCAGGGATAAAGATTGGCAGCAAGAAGAAAACTCCAGAGCATGGTTGGGCATGATAAGGTAACAGAAATCTGGGGAGCAGAAAATGGGTGTTCTGACCCTGTCCTATGCTTTCTGTAAATGAAACAGGCAGAAGATGACCTTCGTGCCAAAGGCTGATTCTCTGCCACCTCTTGGGGAGCAGCAGCTTCAGTTTGGTCACACAGGAACCTGGGAATAGCTGGGAGACAATCTGCTCTTCCATCCTTCCTTTTTCTGGCAGCACTCCTGGGCTGCCTGCATGCAGGAGCACTGAGCCACACAGCCCAGCTCACTCAGAACAGGGCTGTCCCCAGCAGCAGCTGGTCCAGGAAATGCCTTTGAAGACTGGAGACTGACTTGGGATTATTTTTCCTGGTCATGTCATGGGCTCTCAGGACACTAACTGCCCTTTGCTGGTTTGTTAGAGGCCTGGGACAGATGTAAAAAAGAGCTGTGTGCTCTGGCAGGGGAAACCAGAGGAGGAAAAAAAGGTCACCATTTCCTTTCAGGGAGTTGTACTCAGCCTCCAGTTGGAGCAGTGGGAGCACTATTGCTGTGGGGCTTCCAAATCTGCTGCTACGTATCCATGCATGCTGTGGGCAGCAGTTGTACACTGCTAGGACAGATTCACTAATGAGCTCTGAGCTGCTAGTAAGATCCAGCAGTCTCAGAAAATTCAATTTGCAAGGATCTGCAGCAAAATGAGCAGGTCTGGTTCGGTTTCTTGATCATGCATAGGGTAAAAAGCAGGCCAGGAGTGTCCCAGAATAATAAGTGTGGGTCAACACACACAAAGTTGAAGCAAATGCAATTATTTATGGAGGATTTCACAGAGCTGAGCCTAACACTGGGTGGTTGCAGGTCCAGGAGGGGAGCTGTGGGCAACCTAAAACCTTTGCAGGTGGCTTTCATAACCATGCTCTCCTGGCTGTGCTGGGACAAGGGTACCAGACAGAAAGTTGGCTCTTCAGCAGTGGTCTGAGCACAGCACCCTGCAGGGAAATCCCTTTTGCTGGCAGCCCACGATGAAAATTGCTTCCTGGCTTCTTTGTGACACTGCTCAGATAAACACTCAGTGAGTTTCAGGGAATATGCATTTACTGGCATGCTGCTTCCATGTCAAAATTACCCAGCAGAGTGTTTAAAATGGGGTTATGGTGAGGCATTATCATACTCATTGGTTTTACTTGCTATTTAGTCGTTGTGTATTTCACAGCCACATCACAACGGGTGGCAGTGTAGATTATATTTCCCATTTCTCGTGGTGTTAAATACTTCTCTGTAATGAAAAATTACATAGTGATATAACGTTATTATCATTACTTTATGGCAGCTGGGGAGCACCAAAGCCCACTGAAGCTTTAGCACAGGCTATAAAGACTCCTGGAGAAAGAGTCAGGTTTGGTGTTTTGTTAGTATGACATAGACCCATAGCAAAGCAGGTCCTATGGACACCAGAGGGTCTACTGAACCTGTAGCATTTCAAGGGAAATGTAAAAGATATCAACAATTAAATAAATAGTCCTTCATAACCACAAGTGAGGGAATGTATTCTGTGACAGCCAAACTGTTGTGGCAGCCCTTTACAGATAAAGTTAATTTGATGTGATATTATCTTTTTTTTCCTCCATTTTAACAGGTCATTAGAAATTGTTTCTCAGAATTTGAGGGGTTGATGCCCCTGAGTGCCCCAATGAGCCCTGACCCCCAAATTTGGGCTGCCACAGTTCTGGGGGTCCAACTGAGCCCAGCCTCCCCTCAGGAATGGGTGTCCCAGCCCTGGGGGTGCTGCAGAGTTCAGGAGATGCCCTGACAAAAGAGAATATCCAGCCTGGGGGGTGTCCCACAGCCACCCCAAGTGTCCCAGGGCTCCTGCCAAGCCCAGCGTGCCCAGGAAAGAGGATCCCATGGGGATCTGGGGCCACACTGCTGCCAGCCCACCATGCAGG
Organism: Passer domesticus; assembly: GCF_036417665.1. Classification (NCBI taxonomy): domain Eukaryota; kingdom Metazoa; phylum Chordata; class Aves; order Passeriformes; family Passeridae; genus Passer; species Passer domesticus. Next base: position 77,620,933 of record NC_087512.1, on the reverse strand, counting down.
AATGGCAGCCAAGGGGCCAAAATTTGTCCCAGCCCCAGCCACCTTGTCCCTGGGCAGCCATCCCCCCAGCCTGTCAGAACCCAGGACATCTCTCTGGATGCCTTGGATGTCTCAAAGCCCTGGCAGGGGCTCAGAGACCCTGGCAGGGGCTCAGAGACCCTGGCAGAAAGCCAAAGACACCTGGGAATTCAATCTTAATTCATGGAACAAATTACCAACCTTATATGAAGAATTACAAGTCACAAAAGTTTAAATAGAGTAGTAGTAGCAATCACAGGGTGAAGGGAAAAAATGTTGGAGCACTGTACAGGGGGGTTTTGAACCTTGTACAGGGGGGTTTGGAATTCTGTACATGGGGGTCAGGGGTTCCAAGATGGAGGGATTTGGGCGTGCCCTGTCCTTCCTCCCTGTCCTTCCTCCCATGTTCAGGATGATGTTGGCATTCACAGATTGCTTTAGAGTAGAAAGTCACTGTCTAACATAGGTGATAGACATAGTATAGGTAGTTTTTTACACATAACATAGTGTAAACATAGTATAGGTAGTTTTTAGTATAAAAGACAGCACCAGCCCAAGAGGTGGAGAGTGTGCCTCAGACTGACCTGCAGAACAGACAGAAAATGTTTGAGATAAAGAAATAATAAACAACCTTGAGAACGTGAACCGAAGGCTTCTCGTCTCCTTCTTCGGCTGCTGGGTTGGGGAAAAGAGACTTTTAACAGAGACACACCTCGGGATCTTCCCAACCAGACCAGACCAGAGGTGATCCCAAGACCAGCCCTGTCCCCTGCCAGCAGCTGAACCCGTCCCCAGAGCCCAGAGCCCTCCAGCCTGCAGCGGGGGCTCCCAGCCCTGCAGCGCCCTGGGGCGGGCAGAGAGAGCTCGGGAGCCGCGTTTGTTCTCCTGCAACGGGAGTTTATTGACAGAGACTGGAACAAACGGCCCTAACAACAGACAAACACAAAAAATATTCATAGCAGTTCACACAGAAATATGTATAATGAGCAAACAAACAAATAAACAAATGTACCCATAACCAAATATACCAACATACCAAATAACCAATAATCAAAATTTCATTGCAATGAACACAAAAATCTTTATAACAGTAAACATAAAATATTTGATGGTAAACACAAAAATATTTGACGATAAACACAAAAATATTTAATGACAAACACAAAAATATTTATAACAATAAACACAAAAATATTTATAACAAGTAACACAGAAATATTTATAACAATAAACAAACAAATAATTACACCAAAAATTCATAACGATAAACACAAAAATATTAAAAATAATAGACAAAAAAAAATTACAGCAATAAACAAACGCAGACCCAGTCCTAACACTAAATATCACTAAATATGCCCAAGCCGAGGTGCATCTCTAGCCAAGGGAATAATCCTTCCTGCCATCCCAGCTCCATCGTTCCCCCGAGGGGCTCACAGGTCCCGCCCGCGGACGAAGAGCGCCCGCCGGCCGCGCCGGCTCTGCCCGCGGAACTGGCGCAGCTCCTCCTTGAACGCGGGGTGCTCCATGGGCCGGTAGTCCCGGGGCTCGCAGTGGCCCTGCAACCCACAGCTCCGTCAGCCCTCGCGGCTCAGCCCCCGGCCCGGGACAAAGCCGGAGCCCCCGGCCCGGAGTTCCCCTCTCAGAGGCAGAGCCGCCCCTCCCCACTGCCCCGTGCCCCCCAATTCCTGCCCTCCTGCCGCCGGCAGGGACTCACCGGGAACTGGAAGAAGAACTCGCGGTACCCCCCCTTCAAGACGTAGAGCTCGGGGTAGTGCAGCTGCGGGTACTCGTGGCAGGAGCGATCCTTCTCCCGCAGGAATTTGCACCTGTGGCGGGGCACAGCCCACGGCATCAGCCCCGGGCGGGGATCGGGGGGCTGGCACACCCCGATGTGTCCCCGCCCGAGCCCTGGCTTACATTCTGGGCCCCCGCTCAACAGAGAACTCGCAGTGGAAGATGAGGATCACCCTCTTGCCGGTGTCCTGGGGCACGATGGGACGCTCCAGCAGGAATTTCTCCACGTCCTGCTGCAGCGGCAGGTTGACGGCGCCCTGGGGAGGAACACGAGGCGCCTTTTCCCCTCTGCCTCCAACTTCAGTTTCTCCAGGATGCTGCCCCCACCCTCATGCTCCTCTTTCCACTTGGGAATCACTTTGAGGGGGCGGCTTGGCGCTTCTCAAGGGCTGCTCCATCCCTCCGGGCGGCTCGGGACCCTCCATGGGGAGGGGCTGCTCAGTCCCTCCGGGATCTCAGAGGGGCTCTGGAGTGCTTCACTCCCCTTTGGAGGGGCTGCTGAATCTCTCGGAGGGTACTCAACAGATCCCGGGGGGATCCTGAATCCCTATTGTAAGCACCTCGGACACCCCCCTTCCTCCCGGCCCCGGGGCCCCGCGGGGGCTCTGACCTTGACGTGGCCGCCCTCGTACTCGTAGGGGTACCGGCAGTCCACGACGACGCTGCTCTCGATGAAGCTGCTGTAGCACCCCGACAGCACCTTCTCCAGCTGCGGGGGGAGCGGGTCACCAACGGGGGACACACGGGGGACACACGGGGGCGGGAACAGGCAGGCGACCCCTCGGGGGTGCTGCGGAAGGGTCGCTGTCCTCTTACCGTGCCAGGGGAGATGTACTTCAGGCCCGGGTCCTTCCCCTCCACCGTCGGCAGGAGGTGAGGCTGGAGGAGAAAAGCCTGGGGCTCATCGCCGTCCCAGGGGCACCTCCCGGGGGTGGCACCTGTCCCCCCCAGCCCAGGAGCCCCCAGTGGCCGGGGAAGGGACAGATGGACATGCCTGTGGCACGGAGCAGAGGAGCAGTGACGGGGCTCTTCACCCCCTGCAGGCGCTGCAGCCCCAAGGCCCCGTGTCCCCAAGCAAGGGCCACCAGCTCGCTTTGGGCTCTCTTTGGCAGCACTGCGGGGCTCTGATGCTGGCCCCTGCTCAGAACAACGGGGACAGCTGGCCCATCCCAGAGCTGGCCCATCCTCGTGGCCCTACCTTGGAGAAGTCCCCAATGAGCTCCTGGTCATCGCTGGCCAGCAGGTTCTCGACCTCCTCCAGCTGGGCATTCCTGCAAGGCTCCGGCCACACTCCCTGCGGAGGCACCAACCAGAGACACCCCCAGGTGTCAGCAGGGGCTCTGGCACAGCCGGGCTGTGGCACAGTCCTGCCAGGGACACGCTGCCTCTCCCCCCACACCTTCCCCATCACCCACCGGCTCCAGCGATGCCTCCTGCTCAGGGCTGCCGGCCACCCTCCTCTGCTGCCTGGCACTGTCAGGGCTGTCCCTGTCCGAGGGAAGTCCCCGCTTCGGGACGGGCCCGGGGACACCGCCGGGCACCGATGGCGAGCGGAAGAGCTGCCGGCCCTGGCCGCGCTTGCCCGGACGCTGTGGGGAGAGCCCGCGCCGCTGCTCACCAACCTGCCCCCGCCCCAGGGACCTCCGGCCCCAGACCCCCCTTTGGAGGGGGGACCGTGGGGCTCCATGCACTGCCAGAGGTGGCCACGTACCAGCTTTGCTTCCTCCTTCTTTATCACTGGCGTGGTCACCGGCTTCTCCATGCCCTGGGGCGCGGTGGCATCACCCTGCCACGGCAGCAGCTGGGGGAACTTGGCGGGGAGGCAGAGGAGATGGTGAAGGGGACAAGCCCGGCCAGCTGCTTCCCACCCCCAGGCAGGAACGGATCCCTTGCCCAAGGCCATCCTCCTCCAAGTGCCTCGCAGCTTTGAAGTCAGGGGGTGCCCGTGACCCCCCAGCCCGCCCATCTCCCACACGCACACGCCTCCCGCAGAGGCAGAGCGGCAGATGCCACTTGATGGCCCATGATCACCCAGCCGTGGTTCCTCCGGGCGCTCCAGCCCCTCTCACCAGCAGCTCTGGTGTGCCGCGTGGGCTCTTGGCAAGGAGGTCCCTCCTGGCAGCCCCGCGGCTCCGCTGGCCCAGCCTCTGCAGCTTCCTGGGGACAAAGCCCTCCTGCAGCGGGGGGACACGGCGTCAGCACCCCTGTGCCCCCTCCCTGACCCCCCCAGGTCTCGCCGTGCCCCTCACCTCATCCTCGGGCTCGCTCTGGCGCTGCCGCCCTCTGTCCCTGCGCACCTGGAGCTGGGAGATGTCCTGCAGGACCGGGCTGGCTTCCAGCTGGCACTGCTGCGGGATAGCCAGGGGGTGAGCGGTGCTGCACAGCCTTGTCCCCTCTCTTGGCTCCATTCTCCCCGTCCCGGCACGGCCCGAGACTCGGCAGGACCCTGCACAGGCTCCAGCACTCACCGGCAAGGAGCCGATCCTCTGGCGAAGGAGCTTCCTGCTGCAAGAGCCGGGAAAGGGAAGCGTCGAATGACTGCAGATGTCCCGCACCGCTGTGTCCCACCCCTCTGCCATTGTCACCTCCGTCCCCTATGTCCTCAGGGTGGGGAAAGGCCGCTAAAGGGCTGTCACAGCTCCCCAAAGGGACGTGGGACAACAGCACTTCCAGGCACCGGGCAAACAACAATGGCCTGAGTGGGACTCCAGGAGGGACACGGGGGCAGCCTGGCTTTTGGGTCTGGGAAAAGGGACAGCCCGGGCACGGGAGCAGCCTGGCTTTTGGGTCTGGGAAAAGGGACAGCCCGGACACCGGGACAGCCTGGCTTTTTGGGTGTGGGATAAGGACAGCCCGGACACCGGGACAGCCTGGCTTTTTGGGTCTGGGACAGGGACAGCCTGGGCACGGGGACAGCCTGGCTTTTTGGGTGTGGGATAAGGACAGCCTGGGCACGGGGACAGCCTGGCTTTTTGGGTGTGGGATAAGGACAGCCCGGGCACGGGAGCAGCCTGGCTTTTTGGGTGTGGGACCGGGACAGCCTGGGCACGGGGACAGCCTGGTTTTTGAGTTTGGGACGGGGACAGCCTGGCAGTCATGTCCTGCCGCAAGGGACAGAGCCCCTCCACGTACTCTTTGAGAGCTCTCCCAAACTCCGCGATGCTTTTCTGGAAGCTGTGGGGAGAGCAGAGAGGGGTTTTATCGGTGCTCCACCCGCGTCCCCGCCCAAGCAGCTCATGGTGCCACCCCCAGACACAGACTGGGGGTCACAGCCCCAGGCTGAGCCGGGGTCCTGCTGCTCGGGACAGGGACAGGGGCTGTCCCCGGGGATGGGGGGACACCGAGCGCCACAGCCGCGGGAGGGGCGGCCCGCCGTGCCCCCTGCTCGGGGCGTCCCGGTGCCTGCGGGCGGTCGGGACGGGACAGCGTCAGCGCCTCGGGAGCCCTGAGCCCCTCCTTGCCGCGGGCAGGAGCTGAACCATCCCAAGAGAGTCCCAAAAGCGCCCTTGGGCACGGCCCCGCGGCTGTGGGGAGCCCCGCGTGGGGCGGGCGGACAAAGCCCCCTCACCTGTCCCGGCCCTCAGCCGTGCCCGCGGAGGACAGCGGCGACACGGGCAGCCCGCGCAGGGACATGGCCCGCGCAGGGAGGGAGCTCCGGAAAGTGGCGGGGGACAAGAGGTGACACGGGGAGGTGAAAGGAGATGACGGGCGAGAGGCGTGTGTTGCTGTGAGGCGATGCGACCCGCCCGGCGCCGACAGGCGACTGCGCTCCTGTTTACAGCGCTAACAGCAATAACAACAACAGCGCCGCCCGCAGCCAATGGCAGGCCGCGGCGGGCGCGAGGCGACGCCGCCGGCCAATGGGAGCTGCGCGGGGCGCTTGGGGGCGGAGCCGCAGCCGACGGGGGGCGGTTTCGGAGCGGGTTCCGCGCGAGGGAGGGGGCGTGGCCAGCGCTGTCCCCACACGCGGCGTGGCCGGGCCGTGTCACTGCCGGGGCCACCCCCGGTGGCTGTCGTGTGCCGCCTGCAGGGCAATGGAGTGCTGCTTTTCACCCAGCCCTGACAGCCAGGGCCACGTCCAGTCGCGAGAAAGCAAGGTTGAATTAATTTTTTTTTTTTTTTTTTTTTTTTTTTTTTTTTTTTTTTTTTTTTTTGTGGTGGTGGAGCTTCTGTTTTTCAGGGCATCACTGTGTGTGTGGCCTGCTCCGTTTACCCGGCTGAAAAGTCTCATTTCTGTGTCAAACTGAAGCAAAATCCGTTAACTGCCACCTGTGCTTAAGGGTACTTGATTTCTTTGCTCTTGAAAGCTCGCCCTTGCTGTTGAGTCCTGGGTGTTTATTTCCTGTGTGGTTCCAGCCTCAGTTTCCTCATGGATGTGCCCAAACAGTTGGAATTTTAACAGAGGTGAAGACTGAGAGGGAGAAAAAAAATCATAACCTAGAACTAATCTCAAGTGTTAGACTGTGCCTCCCTTTTCTCCTAAATACAGATCAAGCCTGCCCAAACTCCTAAAGGAGTTTAGCAACATGAAGTTGTAAAACTTTAAAAAAAAAAACAAACCCAAAAAACACTTCAAAAAACTTCAAAACTGTACAAACTGGATACAGGGTGTGAAAAAACACTCCGTGGGTGTTTGGAAGGCACCCTGTTGCAGTGCTGAGAGCCAGCAGCTCTGACACAACCCTGCAGAAAGCACCACTTCCTCCTGCTCACGGCAAACTCCGTGTATTTTTTAATATATACATATATTTATACACAAATCAGGAGTTCTGAGAAAGCTCTGCATCATTTTGTGCTGTTCAAGTATTGCCAACTGCTGCTTTCAAAACATTTTAAGAGCCTAACGCGGAATTGGACAAAAACTCAAATTGCAGGTGATTTTTCCGCAAAGTCTTTTTTCGTCCCCTGTTGTGCAGTCATTTCTTTTTGTGAGCAGTGAATGGCATTTCTGCTTTTAACTGCTCAGTTCTGAGGGTGCCTTCCAGCCCTTCTTACTCCCTCCCCAGCCTTTAATTTCGGATATGCCTGTTGTCCTGCACTGCAGCCCTCCTGCAGAAGAGATGCGACCTCACACACGGATATTTCAGGACCTGCCAATTTATCTGGGCACAAACAACTTCAGGGAATTTACACCTCGCTCTTCCAGCTGCCTCCCAGCACAAGGTGGAGCTGCTCTTTGAGATACAAGGGAAAAGGGGCAACAAAAAATGTCTCGATGAGCTTGTGAAGGCTTTCGTGGAGTCACCAACATGCGAAGTGTCACCAACATGTAAAGAAAGGCTGGGGACTGGAAGGGGCTGTCCAGGGAGGTGGTGGAGTTGCAGGAGGTGTTTGAGAAAAGGCTGGATGTGGCTGACAAGCTGCTGTTCAGTCACGGCTTGGACCTGATGTCTCAAAGGCCTTTCCCAACCTAGCTGATTCTGCAGTTCTGTATTTTGCGGGTTTTTTTTTTTTTTTTCTGAAATGTTTGATTCAATTTTAATATGCCAACGTTTGTGCGGGTTTTTTTTAAAAAAATACTTCTAGGTTTCCTTCTGCCTGCCAGCAGCGGTAATAAATGAAAAGCCAGGAAGGGCACAGTGCATCCTCAAAAACTTTATTGGAGCGGCACGGTGCAGGCTGCAAGTACAGTCACGAGTCTAAATATCCCCAACTTCAGCCTCTGCACCATCCCCCTGGGCCCTGCTGCCAGTGCCAGCCCACGGCAGGGCTGTGCGAGTGTCAGGGCGTGCAGAAGGACATTCTGCAGGGCAGGGAGGAGGAGGAGGAGGAAAGCCCACGGAGGTGGTGGCACACCCAGGGCTGCGGCAGCCGACCCGTGAGAGGCGCCTGGCCGTGCCTGTCCTCACAGGGAACAGCAGGAATGGGGCTCTGCTCCCTGCAGCAACACCTTCAGCCCCATCCCTCTGTTCCCTGCTGGAGCGCCAGGGACAGGAGGAGTAGAAACAGTGCAAAATAAGATAAAAAGGAGCCCGCCCCTGGACCTGAGCTTTGATCGCTGCTGAGGCTCGTGTGCCTCCTTTCCTTCCCTTCCCCACCCCTTTGTGTTGGTAGCTGTTACATTTGTAATTTGTCCAGTCCAGGAGACTCCTGAAATAATGAGATAACAGTACAGATACAATTGGAAATAATGGTGATACTAATAATAAAAAAAAAAAAAAAAGTCCTGCCCTAGTGTGTTTTAACTACTGCTAAAGGCAGCATCCCAGATACCTGCTCGATGTCCAGATGTGCTGGAAAAAGCGGCTAATCCCCAGTTTCTCACTCTTTAGCCACCCCACAGCTGGCCTGCAGCTTCCCACCAGGAGCTGGCCTGAGCAGAAGGCTGCACAGCCCAGCTGAGGGTAACTAAAGCTCACTATATTCCAGAATACTTAATGCATCCACTGCAACATTGAAAAATGCTAGCACATATGAACTCTTCAGAGATTTACAGGCACTATGTGAAGATTATGTGCAAAAGTCTGCAGATATTTTTTCTCTTTTTTTTTTTTTTTTGGCATAGCTCTTCATTGGTGCAATATATTTCCTGCAAATAGAAAGCATTCTTTCCCCCTGAATGCTGAAGGAAATGACAAAAAAGTCAGACTATGTGAGTCAATAAACTGAATTGTTAGGGGAAAGAAACAAACCTGAGTCTACTACTGGGAAAAAAAGAAAAGATGAGAAAAAGTCCAGCAAGTATCACTGTACAAAAACCACCCAGAATAACTATGTGCTTTTGGCATCAGCTTTTGTTCTTCAGGAATAATCATCCACCCACAGAAAGAAGACATTTTACACGATGCAGCAGGATCCTGGTGGGGGGAGACACAAAACAAAAAAACAAAGTCAGAGTGCTCATACTCTGTTAATTGGAAATAAAACTCACAACGTAAATCTGGGAGAAATTATGGGAACTAAGCCTCCAGGTGGATCCAGAGCAGAGGTAGTGACACAAGGTCAATATCCAAAGATCAAAACCCCCAGCTGAGATGTGCTTGATCCTCATTACTCTGTGAAAATGTCTTAGGGAAGCAGCACGTTACATCTTAGAATGCTTGGAATTCCACCAGCCTAAAGGAGTTTGGCAACATGAAGTTGTAAAACTTCAGAAAAAAAAAAAAAACTTCAAAAAACTTCAAAACTGTACAAACTGAAGGGGTGTGAAAAAAAACTTTTTTGCCTGGGAACCCTGAAGTCAAGCATTTTGACTTAGCAGCAGTTTTAACCATGTCTTGGTTTGGTTCAAGGACTGCTAGCAAAACTCAGCTTTAACTCACGAGCATGAAATTGTCTTTGTGGTAGCCCAGGGAACAGGGAAGAAGAAATCTCACCTGGTAAGGTTAACGTTTAGCTTGCTTTCTGCTTCTCAGATTTGCTGCTGGAGGACTGTCCCTTTGCCTAAAGAGAGGACGAGACAATGAGAAAGTGAACCAAGCTAAAACCTGAAATCAGGCAGTGACAAGACACTCGTTAGAATTACAGTTCAGACATAAATACAAACTGCACCTGAAATACAATAATTTAACAAGAGTATTTGTGACTTGTGCTGAGTGTGAATATTTTCACCTTTTCACCATCAATTGCTTTCTTTAAGACAATGGGTTGTGCCTGACCTCATTATTCCCTGTTCCCTTTTATCCACCCCAGTGATCAGGCCACAGCTCAGAAAGTCCTCCTGAAGAGGAGATAAAGACCCCCCTCAGTTTTACACTGCAAGTCAGTTCTGGGTTCTCAAAAAAGGCACCTGTGGTGTTTTAATAATAACAACAACCAGAAATCCCATCACTGACATGTGAAATGTAAAATTCCCAGAGCAGATGTAATCATCTGATTCAGGCATCTACTGCACATATCCTCTGTTAGGACAATATGATGGAACAAGCTTCACCCTGACCTGAATCAACTTCCTCTATTCTGGATTAAAAAAAAAAAATTCAAGCAACCCTTTTTACCTTCCCCTTCTCACCCCTGTTTTTGAATATAGAAACAGCTGCCTGCCTTTCCCCACCATGTTCATTCATAGTTTTAAACGACAGTATATAGGTAGTAATTAATTTTAAAAAATAATTTATGATAATAATTTGGGAACCTGGCTGGGGTTGTAGGAGTACTTTTTAATCACTTTTGGATGCTGTTACTCAAAACTGTCAAGAAATGAGAGAAGTGGTGGGGATCCTGTGCCTGAGACAGCTACAGGCAGGCAAAATGGGATCCTTAGATCTACAAATCTGGGAAGGAGAACCTGTGGAGCATACCCCCAAAGCACCCCCTCAGAGAACAACACTCTGTCTGAAATATACATATTTTTTGCTCCTGTTTATTGCCAATTTCCCTTGAAATAGAAAGGGGCCTTTCTCCTCTGTGCATGTTTACAAAAATGGATCTCAAAATAACAAAAGAGAGAGTTTACAAAAACTCTCCCCAAAATAACAACCCTGTAATATAAGTCCAAAATCCAGCTGCCCCTGTTGTATGCCTGTCCATAGTATAATAAATGTGTCTGTACCGTTTTAGGGTCTCTGGGCTTTCCTTTATCCTTTGAGCTTGGTTTAGTGGTCGTAGATTCCTTTCCACTTTTGTCCTACACTCCAAAGAAAAAAATAATTACAGTTACAAGGAGAATAGAGCACTGGTGGCTCCTGCTTTGACATCTGCCAGAACACAATCTTTGGAAGGGTTTGGCAGCAACACAGGCTGTGCTGACAGGAGACTGCATCAGAAAAACCTGGTAGAGATGGGCAGGTTTTGTATTTACTACTGAGGAATAATGCTGCAGCAGCAGATTTAGCCCTGGGTTTCACGAGCAGATGAAGCAGCTCTTGAAACACCAGTGGTCCTGTCTTCAGCTGCCTGAGGGAAGCCCCTGGGGAAGCACTGCAGTGGCCAGAAGAGCTGTTTGGAAACAGCTCTTTCAGGAATACAGCTGATTTGAACATCAGTTTCAAAGCTGCTGCTCCTTTTCTCAGTTAAAGGACCTCTGGAGCCCATTCCTTCTGCTTTCTTCTTGTCAACTCTACTGTTTTCCCTAACACATCTGAAAGTCTTTGCTGGTCCTTGCTTTTCCCTCTACAAAACCCTCTTGTGTCTCAGCTCCAGCCAGCAACCATTGCTACACAGTGCCTGCTGTCATTGAGCAAAGGTTTCTCTGCCTCTCTGCAGTTTATGAACACTCTTAAAAACTGTTACCACATTTCTCTGCTCGACTTACTCCTCCAAGCCTGTCTGAAAGGCTCTAACTACCACAAACCTTCCTTCTTCCAGACATTTAGTACACAGCAAAATACATCCAACTTCCACTGCAGAAGTGAGACAATCCCTGCATCTGGACAGGCTTCCTGTAAACCTAAAATGAGCTACTGCAAAGAAAAGTGAGGAGTGAAAAACTGTTTATTTTGCAAGTTATTAGCAGAAAATGTCCTACCTTTGAGGGCTGGGGCGTAGCAGGAGCCTTTGCACAAGTATCAAAGTCACCTGATAAGGCATCAATAGCTGCACTGTCATCCGCAGGTTTCTGCAATAATTTTAATTTTGTAGTCTCAAAATGTGCAATTCAGCGTCCCACAGTCAAATTAGCGGTTCAGGAATTTATGTCTGCTTTAATTAATTATCCCTTTTCTTAAAGAAAAGCACACCTGAACTCCACACATCTGTTAGAGATATCTATTTGAGGCTCCCAAGAGGCATGATTTCCTGAACATTCATAATGCAGTTGTACATAAAAACTGTGTTTATGTTACTCCTCACAAAAGTTTTACTGTCCACTACTGTTCCTATCACCACCTTCATTTATAAGTATTTGCAATTAATCACCCCTTAAGCCTACAGTGACACAACAAAATCATAGCCCATAGCATGAAAGAAAACACAGAATAAATATCATAAATATTAAAAAAAAACAAACACCAAAACCCCTCAATAAACCCGATCATAAATGTTACCTTCTTTCCTTTGTGTTTCACATCATCCTTTGCTGTTGGCTTTGCTGGCTTACTCTTGGGAAGAAAAAAAACCAGATCCTCACTCATTTTGAACCAGACAGATTAGTTTTAAAATACAAGTATTTACATATGGCACTACTGGGTGTTCACAGATTGCCAATGAGCCTGCACTGTTCTGAATTTAGTAGTTCAAAGTGATTGATTTGTTCAGACTGCCCAGCTGAAGAAGAAAAAAACCAGCAAAACAAGAACAAAACTTCTTTTTTTTTCCCTCCCCTTTTGTTTTTTTTTTTTACTTATAAGCATGTGAGGATAGAGCTACTCTCACTGAAGGATATTTCCATGTTTTACCCTAATTCAGTGCAGACACTCACTTATTCCACTTTTAATCCCAAAGAGGACAGACTGGCTCAGACAGACTCAGTTTCCACTGTTGCAGATAAAATCTAGGGAAGTTTTTCCTTACCTGCTCACCTGACTCCAGAAGTTTTCGATAGTCAGGTGGGATTGTTTCATCCTTCTCTCCAAGCTTGTCTCTGTGTTCAGATTTAGCCTTTTCCTGAAAGTATTACATTAAAAAAAACCAAAAAACCCCAAAAAACTTTGTTATCCATGTTGGAAATGTTAGCAATCAACAAGTCAGAGGGCATATCAGACTCAGGACAGATATCCTTTTTCACTTAAAAATTTTAAAACTACTGAGAAAACCCCCATATAGTAATTTAACTATGAAGCGTGTTTCACGCCTGAAAGTTTTAAAAACTACATTTATTTTTCAACTTATGCTGCTCTGATTTTTGGTAGCATACCAGGAAGATGCCACACAGAACACTACAATAAGGTTTTTAAAAAGACTGCTGAAGAACATTTTTGTTATTCTTAATGCAGACATTTTAGGGGCCTCTTTTTTCTTTTTTCTCCAGCTAAGATTCCAGCTTAAACTTATTGATAGGCAGCATATGGTGGTTTTGTTTTCTCCCAGTAATGTACTTTACCCTAGCTATTTCAAATTACAATTTGTTTGTGTTATTACTACTATTATGCAGAAATTTATTTTCTTGTTAGCAGAAGGGTCTTTATAGGATTTTATGAAAGACTAAATGAAGACAAGACCAGCAGAAACAAGGAAATTTAAAAATGTGCCTGATTAAGTGAGCTTGTCATTATAAAAGTCAAAGCTTGACAAAAAGATGGCCAGAAAATCAATTTTAGAAACTGAGGCCCAAGAAGACACCTGGAAAATGATGAGAATAATGGCAATGAAAGGCACTGAATTAAAATTATTTCAAATTTCCCGTAACATTTCAACACTTGCCCTGGAGTGGCAAAAGTATATTAACCAAATCATCATTTTTCACAGAACACACAGGTAATCCGGATGACTGAAAAGTGGTTGATATACCCATATGTAAGAACATGGATTTTTTTTTTCCAATAACCTTGCTCTTACAACATCTAAAATCCCAATGCCATATACTCCTGTGAGTGTGTGGAAACCACTGCAGATTTTGGGGAGTTTGAAGGGTTTTTTTTTGGTTGGTTTGGTTTATTCCCACCCACCACTCCTTCTCCCCAAATTGCTTAAGTTTCAGAATGTCTTTTGTTACCTTCACTTTATCCACAACTGGTTTGTTCTCATCAGGGTCAGGTTCCCTCTGTCCCAGGGAATCAGAGAGGAGATCTAAGGCTTCATCCACCTCTTTTCCTCCCTAACAAAGCAGAAACACATTTGTGAAAGCACATCTGCTGCAAAAATGATGTAATTCATCAATCTACTGTAAGTACTGGCTAATGAACTGTAGAACTTGAGTGAACAAAGAGCACTCCTGTTGTGCTTGCAGTGTAGCACAATAGCTGGGGGAAAATACAGAATATTCCTGACCTGTGGAAAACATAATTTCAAGAAGGGCTTATGGAATTATCTTGAATGGTTTTCTTTTTTTTTTTTCTTTTTTTTATAAATAAGCCAAGCTGCTGCAATGAGAACAGATCTGTGAAACAACTGGCAATTGCTTGGCAATTATTGTTTGGCAATTACCATGGATTTTGCAATTTTATACAGAGGCTGGATAGGAAAAAAGCCCTTAAAGCCAAGACAGGCAGGAGGAGCTTTATATTCTCCTTCCAAGCCAGGCTGGGAGCACCAGGGGAAGATCCCTCAGCATGGATCAAAATGTGTGAGCAACATTACAATAAACACCAGGAAGGAAAGTTCCCCTGGTATTCAAAGGTGGTCATGGTACTGCCTGTGGAACTCTGTTGAAAATGGAGGGTTCCACTCATTCTTTTTTTCTCCACTTTTTTTTTTTTTTTCCCCCAGGGGAACATTCTCCTTCTCTGCAATAGCCATTTTTAGCAATAAATTATTAACTTCTGCAACAATTCACACTGGTCACACTGTCCAGATCACACTGCTGCCTTTCCTCACTACTCAGCCCCTTGTTTTGGGGTAAGAACCTACAGGAGAGGTTTCTTACAGTGGCAGAAGGTGCAGGGGCTGCTGAGTGCACCGAGGAAACTGTAGCAGCAGAGATCACATCCGAGGAACTCGCAGGCTTGGCACCATCCTTGGATTTCTGGAAGAACAGGGGAACCAGAGAAAAACACTCATCAGACCCAAAAATGTATCCAAAACACAGCACCCACACAGCTGATTTCTAGCATTTAATTTTCTTGAGGAGCTTTGCTTATTTCAGATGGAAACACACCCCCCCCCCCCCCCCCACACACTGTGCAACTGTTCCTCATCTCAGTTTGTTCTTCCATCTCAACCACTGGGATAAACCTCACCACAGCTGAAGTTTGAACAGGTTTAACATGGCTCCAAAAGAACTAAGATTTCACCAAGCCGTCTAATATTCCCAAAAAACACTTTTAAAATCCTCAGCTGGAAAGCAGTACTCATGCAAGCAACTGGTAAAAAGATTGGTCACATAACTAGTTTTTTGTTTGTTTTTTAAAGTCCTGCTCTTCTATTAACTTACTGCAATAAGTATTTTAAATTTTTAGTTATTTTATTTCATTGAAGGAAATTTATATAAAGAAAACATAGAAAATGTCATTATTAGTCAAACAACTTGAAAATAAAATCCGATTTCAGAAATCTAACATACTCACCTTTGGTACTGTTGATGTAGGCAGTGGTGCAGGTGGTGATGGAGAACAGGAAAATCCTTCTGTCAAACCCTCTAAAAGATCATTGTCACTCATAGGCTGCCATTGGAAAGAAAAATAAGAAGATTATAAGTCTCTTTATCTCTTAAAAAGTAAGCAGGTAACATATCCCATTTTTAAACTGAACACTGGCTAACCCTGTTCATATTTGGTAAGTCATAAATGAAACAGTTATTTGAAATCATTCCTTTTTTTACCTGTGACTTCTCTTCTGGTTTTGGTAGGAGTGGTTTTCCATCTTTATCCTGTAAAGAAAAAAAAATCCCTTGCATTAACCCTTAAAAAGCCATGCAATTCAAGCATTCTGGGAGCATTCTCTGAGCAACAGAAGTTGTTACAGGGGACAGGGACCTAACCAGCAGTCTATGCAGCATCTACTGCTGCTACTTAAAATGCCACTTAAAACATCCAGGTCCTTGGGACTTACTTAACAGCTGTAACCAATCACAATTTATTTATTTCTAAAATACCAGAAGCTACTGAAATACTCTGGTGGCCTAATCTTAGAATTATTGATATGCAGGTACCTGCATCTAAACCACTTCTATGCCAATGACAGATGACAGATATTTGTGGGAACTACAAACCAGAATTTCTAGATATTATAAAAATGGCTGAATGAAAACTTCAGTGTTTCAAAATGAAATGGGAGTCTCGGTTTCACCCACATGTTCTGAGGAATGAAAGGGAAGTAAAACTAAGCACATTAAATTACTTTGGTTTCTGTTAATCTGTACTCTGGAGGAATTGTTTCTTCTTCTTCACCCAGTTTTTTGTGTTGCTTCTTTTTGGTTTTCTCCTGTGAAGGAAAAATAGGAATCACAGTAAGAAAAACAACTACCCCTAGAAATTCACATGAGCAAGCGTCCAGCCTTCAGTCCTCTGATTCAAATTGGTCTTTCTCATTCAATCCAACCACTAGATACAAATCTCATAAAAGTTAAAAGAAAGCATTTTCTCTTGAGAAAGCCTTCATTCATGCCTGTTTCTTCCTCTGTGTATTAGAAGTAGCTCTATCTATTTCAGTGAAGCTAGCAGAGGTAAGATGTAAGAATAGACAAGGTTGGACCAAAATCAAAAATACCTCCGAGTCTTAATTCTTGACATTTTTGCAAATTCATTCAACAGCTGTCTGGGCTGCATGCAAAGGAAGGCTGAAGAGAGAAATCAGTGGCCCACTTCAAAAATTATTATCCCCATATGAGTTATGCTGGGAAAATGGCAACTAAGAGAAGGGACTAAAGCCAACTTTGGGAACTTCTGCTTGACAGAATTCCAGCCACCAGAAGGGCTGTTTCTGACTCCAGCCAATTCCATCAGGTTTAGGGTGGCACATGAGGGCATTCAGACATGAACAGCATTCCCCTGGAAAGGATTTCAGTGTCTTACTTATGATTCCCTATTTCAATATAGAAATCCCAAAAATTGTGTGCATAATTCCCAATTTAAACCCCTCAGCATAAAGTTGGTTCCTTCAGAAAAAGGACCATACTGTGTGCTACCCCTGATGTGCATCTTAATTCTGCTTCAGTTCAGCAGCACACAGCAAAACACAGTTTTCAGAAACTGAGGGAACTACTGCACTGCAATAGTCAGAATTATTAGGAAAGTGTACTCATTGTGTTGAAATCCTACTAGTACTTCCTAAGCAGAACAGAACTGCTTTCAACAGTACATTTGTTTGTAAAAAAAAAAAAGTGAAAATGTAATGTCTAATTGTTTGTGACCTGAGGAAATGGAGTAATGCTGAAGGTAGTTACATCAATAGTCTATTTTTTCAGGTCTGATTTTTTCCTCTACCTTAACTTTGTCCACAGCAGGCTTTTTCTCATCTGGATCAGGCTCCCTCTTTCCTAGGCTACTGGACAAGGCTTCCAGTGCTTCATCTGACACAGGACCAACCTGCATGGGTGTTGATATAGGAAAAAAAAAATTTTAGTCTGAAGAAACGTGGTTTTGTCTTCTCCTGCAGTCCCTATTAGGTTCACAAACAGTATCCCCTTTAGGGCAGGAAGAGCACAAGACATCACAGAATATCAGTTTGGCTTCCTCTCTGGGGAAGGTCACTGACCATTCATTTTGTGCTTGACTTGTTTTTTTTTTTTTTTTGTTTGTTTGGTTTTTTGGTTTGTTGGGTTTTTTTGTTTATTTGTTTTCTTTTTGTGAACCGCTCAGCCTTTGTGGGTTACCACTGTGGAGGAAGAACATGCAATACTGAAAAGAGCATCCCGACAACATGCTCTACCATTCCTTAAATGAAACACCAAGTTTTGTTTCAGCTCCAGCTGAAGGGGCTCACTACTTACTGAAGGCACAGGAGCTGCAGACTGCACAGTGCATGCTGTGGCACGGGGGACCACCTTATCCTCAGTAGCTTTTGCAGACACAGAACCTGATTTCTTCTGAAACAGAACAATTTACACTGTATTTTAGTGAATATGCTTAGAAAACATAAAATATGCCTGTTAAACAGTTTTTTTTTTCCTAAATACAGTACTGAACAAGAAAGAAAAGTCTAAATTTAAAGGCTGAAGATGCTCAGTGAAGAGCTGAGTGCCAATACTGCATGTTCCACTAAAGGCAATGGGAAAAAAACAGGAAGAGAAGAAATTTTTTTTTTTTTTTGAAAGAACACTAGCACTACCCAATGTTAGCAAAACTGTCAGTGTCAGCTTCTCCAGTGAGCCAAAAAGACTTACTTTGGATATGTTGCTGGGCTTTGGTGCTTTGGGTTCTACTGCAGGCTGTGCAGGGCAGGAAAAGTCCTTTGAAAATTCATCAACAAGATCAGATTCACTCATAGGCTGCAAAAAAACCCAAAAAACAACCAACATGTGACACAGGTGACTCACTGCCTCTTTTTAGCTTACTTTTTCAAAACCTGTATTTCAGCTACTCATAAAGCAGGAAAAATATATGTTGTTTACACTGAAATAACCTTTCAAAATTATGTGCAACAAAACAGAATTAATTTTTCGTGCATAAAATTAAGAAAAACACACTTCAGAATAAGTTTCTTTGTTATCACAAGTCAGTATAATGTAGAGAACTGTACATATAACATAAAACATAATATAGAGAACCAGATGTATAATGTTCAAGACAGGGCTACTGGAAAGGAAAATACAACCTCTTAATTAGAAAGAAAATGCTAATATTTACTAGCAGAACTAGAGTTCCCTGAAAGTTCCCTGAGCTGTCCACTGATTGCTGACACTCAGTGGTTTTCACTATGTGTGTTTTGGTGAAAAAAATTCAGTTTTAGTTTCCTGCTGTTTGTGATATATTACAATCTACTGATGCTATGTGAACTAGGCAATCCATATATCCCTACATCCATACACCTGAAGTCCCTGGGACCCTCCAAATTGCTGTTCAAAGCTAAATGTTTAAATCTTTGCCAGCAGTGATGGCCATTCACCTGCTGCATGTAACTCAACAGCTTAGGGACAGACTCACAATGCATAAAATTACATTTCTGACAGAGAAATCCCTCCCTCACTCCCTTTCCCTAATTCTTTGTCAAGTGTCTCAACTTTTCATAATGCCTGAAATCCTCCTTCAGACACTAAATAAGAAAAGGTAGTAAATTTTATTCGATAAGAGTAATGCCACTGCTTAAGGCTACAGAGAGTGGAGGCCCAAGAAAAGACAAACACTGGCTGATCTCCTGAAGGAAGGCTTTGCCTTCACCAGAAATCATGGAAGAACAGCAGGTGGCTGATGGTTCCCAGCTATTAACACAGTTTTTAAGACAGCTTTTGCCATTTTGCTGATTTTGGGTCCACTGATCTCAATATTAGTGGTGATTCCCTGACAGCATGGCCTAGTTCCCCCCACAGCAGAGCTGCTCCCTTTTCCTCCTCATGACAGGCCTGGCAGGAGTTCCCTTCTGTCCAGCTCTCAAACATCCACCACTCACAACAATCACACGTCTGAGACCTGAAATAACAATTTCTAGAGACCAGAAGTCTTTTGGTTCCCAGCACTTTGCACTCCCTCCCTCCACACTTTAACCCTGAACTTCAGAAGTCACTTGAGCTGGTCCTGACCACACTCCTTTCAGGAGAGCAGAGATTTCCTGTGCTTTTCCAATTTTTGGCAGCACTCCTCAGCTCAAAAGAGTGGAGCCCTCAGTTTCTTCAGTGCACAGTTCCTTTGCTTTCTTCCTCTGCCTTTAAAATTAGTGTTTGCAACTGTCTCTTTCAGTATTTTAATCCGCTCTTTCACTTTCTAGGCCATGATGGATACTCTTTGTAAAGTCCAAGTTGTTCTTTGTGATTAGGAAAATGTCCACAGCAGCTTTTTTTTCCTTCTTTCCAGGCAAATTTCTTTATATTTGATCATTAGCAAGAGTAAACTGTCAAGAAAATAAAAGATTTTCCTGCTTCACCTCTCTCTGTCCTTAACAGCTCCAACACACCTCTATAGAATACTTCATACTAGCTCCCCACACAGCCTTTTTTTGAGTCAGCAGTAATTTTTTTAAATCTCTCCTGTCTTAAAGTTTCTAAACCTTTTCCTTATACGAGCTCTTCATTCACAGACAAGTGAATTTCAATAAAACCAACTTCCACCTGATGCTTGTGACCAGCAGGTTTTGTGCAAGGAAGTAAAACACACAAGCAGACCAAGAGACTTACATCATGGTACAGAGAGAAGTGATGACAGAGAGGGAGAAAACAGGATATCTAGCCACACTCCTACAATATTGTCAGTTTTCTAACCTTTGGTTTTTCTTCAGGCTTCGGCAATATTGGTTTTCCATCTTTATCCTAGAAGGAAATTAAGTATTATTGACATTTTTCTGTTGTTACAGGAAGTGCCATACTCTGTAATCACCAGCAAAATAAGGTAAAGTAAATTACATACTCAAGAATTAATCAGTGACAGGAATTCCCCTACATGGGGGATTTTTACATGGCCAGATATGTAGACCAAAAAAGCAAATGGGATGTCAGCACATTACAAGAGACCAAAAAAAAAAAAAAAAGCAATTTTCCCTATTCCAAATAGTTTCCCACTATTTTACATCAGTGCTTCAAGGTTACATTACAAAAGAGCACTTCTGCAAAACGATGGATTTTTACAAGGCTGAGATTTAATGTCAGAAACACAAAACTTCACTTTTGGAGAAGGAGTGGGTGACTTTGCCATTTGAGATTACTCAGATGAGATGAGATCTTTGCCCACAGTGCCTGGAAAAAACAGTGGTACCCACAAAGGTAGAGGAGGAAATAAGAGGTACAGGAATCACCAAGAAGAAAGCCATTGATTAAATACTATTTTAGTTTGTTTTCCCCATGTTCTTTCTCTCTCTGTAATGAAAGAAAGTGTCAGGCACAGTGCCCTGCCTACAAAGCAATGGAGATATAAAAAACTTACCAACTCTGGTGTTAACCTGTACTCTGGAGGTATTGTATCATCACGTTCTCCAGCCTTCTTTTCCTTTTTCTCTTTGGCTTTTGCCTTGAAAAGAAAAAAACATTAAAGAAACAAAACTACTTAAAGAAATTAAAATAAAATAAAAGCTCTAGGTACATAACTCCACTGTCAGGATACTTCTGCCTACTGTGTACAAAAGGACTGGCATCAGATCAAATTAATTCTGTGTAGCAAGATACTAAAATACCTCAATTTATTTCTGTCAAATGTCTCTGGTAAAATCATAATGGTTTAAGATTCAACACCATATGTGAATACTGCTAAATTATTTTAAATCCTAAAAACTTCAATCCTAAAAACTCTAGACAGTATTCAGAGCTCTTTTTGGCAGGCACTTTTAGAATTTTTGTGTGTGTGTGTGTACAAAATTGTCAGGTTTTCTTGCACTTCAGCACTCTGATTACAGAACCCATAATTGTATATCTTTTACCATCACTGGCACCAAAACAAAGTTTTTACTTCTCTGGGCCTCCTTAATAAAGAAATGCATCTGCTAAGTTATCTGAAGGCCCAGACTGACTAAATCTGCACTACAAGAAGCTCTTTTTTAGTCAAAATTTAGCTCAGCAACAGAAGATTTTTTACTATTTCCCCATTGTTTGCTTGGTCTGAACTATAAGTGAAGACAGGAAAAAACTTGCTCTAATTATTGTTATAGACAGAGTTTGCAAGACTAAACCAAAAAGTTCAAGTTCAACATGCAAACACAGGGTAACTACTTAAATTCTATCTGTTGGGGAAAAGCAAAACTCTCAAAAGACAGTGAAGGCAAGACTCAAATTACACAATGGAGTTTGATGGAAAAAGGAGCACACACACACTGGAAGTCAAAAATCAAACAGCAAATATGTGCAAAAGGAAAGCTTGCTATAAATTGTGTAGAGTGCTGGGGCAGAAAAAACTAAAACAGAGCTGTATCTACTTGTGAATTTATGTATGTATATATGCATGTTTGCTTGTGTAAGCAAACAAATTACATGCTCATAATTTTCTAGACCATCTTATTATGTTCTATTCTAACTGTAGCCACTTGGGATTCTGAATAGTTTTCATTTTCTTAATCACACATTTCTTAGGCCTTTGATATCAAAGTCACTTTCTTGTTACTTTACACATTTGTCCAGTGTCTAACAAAGAAAACTCAGGATTCAGAGTCAGAGTCTGGAAGCCAGGGTAAGAAAGGAGTGATGTGTTACCTCTGACACCTCTACAATAGGGGTAGGATCTTCTTCAGGTTCAGGTTCAGGTCCTCCAAGAGTATCAAGGAGAGCATCCATTGCATCATCTTTAATTTCCTGTATTTGAAGAAAATGTGCAAACCACTTTGTAATTTCTTTAAACTGGCATGGGTTTTTACCTCAAGTATTTTTAGATTGTGTATGAAGAAAACTGCCAGCACCAGATTGGTTATTTGGTGTAAAGCCAAACTGATTTGGCTTTACCCAATTTACTTAACACCAAATTATGTGACAGAATTAGCACAGTTTTAGTCAGACATGAGGCTTTTCTTAAGGAGACAATGGAAAAAAAAATAAAAAGAAGTAAAAAAAAAGCAAACAAAACAAAAACACAGTGTCATAATGTAATCTAACACAATTCTCATGTGCTTTGACTGGGCAAACTGAAAACTTGCTCTTCAGAGGGAAAAACCAGAAACTTCATAAAACATGAGAAAGTTACTTCATATCCATGTTTTAAACACAGATCACAGAGCTAAGAAAATTTTCCTACAAATATTTCTACTCTACTTCCTCTAGTGAGAAGAACCACAGTTATTCTTCAGAATCCAGAAGGAAAATCATCTGATACACCAAAGCAAGATCTTTAAGGCACAATGGAATCTGGGCAATGGCATTTCTTGTTATTCCTGTATTTTCTATGATAAAGTGGATTTACAATTGAAAATTAGAATGATGAGCATATTATGAGAATAAAAAACACATAACAGCAGCACATGCCAGTAAATTTTAATTACAAGGTAACCAGTGAAAGAAGGATTATGTGTACCTCTTTTGATTTTGTTTTCTTCTCCTTAGGAGGAATTGAGCTCTTGACTGAACTTGCTGCTTGTGCTTGCACAATTTCTCCTTCTTTATTTGGTTTCTGTGAGCGAGATGAAATTACAGACAAATTTGCAAATATAGAAAAGAAGCAGGAAATTTTACCTACTTCAAAATTAAATATTACGATAACAGTGTCAATTTTTTCCAAACAATAAATGCATGCTGTGGAAAGGAAAGTGTCAATACCTCCGAAAGACTTGTCTTCTCCTCCTGAGCAGAAGCAGCACTGCAGGTGAAGTCAGATGACAGGGCCTCTGCAAGCTCATCATCTGTCATTGGCTTCTGAGCAAGGAATTGCAAACCCAGTTATGAACATGAGAAACTTCAAATATCATCATGGGTCAAGCTCAGTTTACAGCCTGAGTGTGTCCCACAATTACTCACACAGTGACCTCACTGGCACAAGTTCCTGACACAACAAAAAATAAAGGTGCTTGCCCCCACTGGTTGATTCATGTCCCAGACAAGCTTTTATTTTTAGTATGTCAAACGTCCTAACCAGCAAAATTGTGCTGGCTGACAGAAATCTCTGGCCAAGTACAGAAATACAAATAGTCTTTGCTGAAGGCATTACAGAGAGACTCCTGCTTGTGTAGTATTTCTTCCCTTTGTTATTTGTATGCCAAATATTTCTGTAAGCATTTATTTGACTCATTTCAGCTTCAGCATCGTGAAAATTCCTAGAGCTTTATTAAAACCATCTGCGCCAAACTCTATTCAGTTTTATCAGTAGCTGGGTTATTTGGAAGTCCACATCCCCCTCCTACTGCTTGGAACTTTTGGAGAACAGGCAACATTTGTATTTTCCTAGGAATTCAATGATAACTGGGTTATTTTCACCTGGGTTACTTTCACCTTCCAGTATATTAAAAAAAAGTCTTACTTCATCTTGCTCATTTGGTTTTGGTGGGACCACGTCTTTGCCATATCCTTTGCTCTAAAGTGAGAATGAATTTTGTAGTAAATGGAAAGAAGAAATATCCACTATTGCAGAAAACACACATGGAGAATGTACTAATTTTTAACTCACCTTCAACAGTTTAACATACTCTGGAGGGAGACTACCTTCCCGTTTGCCCAATTCTTCCAAGTATCTTGAATATATATCTTCCTGTGAAAATAATGCATACAATGTTTGTGCACCGTTCTTTACTGAAATAAATTTCTGATAGAGTCACCTACAGTGATACCACCAAAAAGAAAATGCAAATATTGACTAGGACACTCTATAGCATCTTTCAGTACCTACTGTCATGCACTTGCTTCCTCATCTGCTTCAACAGTGCTCATCATCCAGCAGAACATTCCCAGATTCCTAATTTAAGCCATTTCACTGTCTCAGACCATAGGATGTATTGCTGAACCTAGATTGCTTTTTAAATATTTATGTATTCCAAAATTTTTGTCATGTCTTACCAAGCCACTAAGCTTGTAATCTAATAATTTTTACATGATTCTCCTATTCAGACTCAGAAAGTTATGCATTCTTCACCAAATTCCCAAAACTGTCATTTCTATATTAACAAAACTAACATTAAAATGTAACTGTGCACACAGTTTTAACTCTTTACAGATCACAGGTACAAGTCCTGGATCAATGCAGTAATGGGCCACTACAGATGTAATTTAGGGATGAATCTTCTAAGAAATAAGAATGTGAAGTGTGAAATACCGTAATTTCTGGGCCAGTGTAAACAGGAGTAGTGGGCACGTCTTCCTCAGGTCCCCCAAGGGTATCTATTAGGCTATCAAGTGCTGACTCATCCATACTAGGCTAAAAAAAAATAAGCAAACCATTACAGAGGTTACAAAGGTGTAGACAGGGGGGGAAAAAAAACCCTGAAACATCTGGTGAATCTTTAGAATACTCCTAGAAACCAATCTAAAAGCTTTCTTTCAGCAGGATATGCACTTGACAAATTTTTCAGTGAGAATGGTTCTAAACTCAGTTCTACAGTGTCATTAACAAGGTATTTTATATTTGTGTCAGTGGATACACATATATATTCAAATATAACTGAGGATAGGGAGTAACTGATTTTAAGCTTGTATAATTTTAAGCTAGCTTCTGAAGAAGTCCTATTTAGCAAAACAGAAATGACACATCAGTTGTTTTCCACCTCTTCCTGCAGATGGCCCTCCACCATCATACACACATTGAGGATGTAACTTCAGCAATTACCCATTCATTTTTTCCCCTGAAACCAAAGTATTCAGAGAGAGAAGCACTCTCTGAGACATTATCACAAGGGAACCCTTTGTCTGAGGCTGTGTTTACTAACCTCAGTACTTGATTTGTCAGCAGCAGCAGCAGCCACACTTGCACCAGCTGTGCCTGTTCCAGCAGCTGCACCCGTCACTGTGGACATCTCCTTGGAATTTTGCTGGAGAAGTAAAAGAGAAAAAGTAAGAGGCAGTTTATAACAATGTTAACAGAGAGACAAAAAAAAGGTAAAACATCCAATGCTGAGGCTGTGCACAGTGTTTTGGAGTCAGCAATTGCCTGGTGCAAATGCACAGCACCCAGATGTTTGGGCAGAGTGAGCTACCACCATAACAGCTTTGTTTCCAGTGAGATTCTGCTGTGGGAAAGAAAGCTTTTTATTTTAAGCACTCTACCTCCTTATTTTTGTCTGCCAGTGAAAGAAATCTGCAGGGAAGGAAAGACTTTGAGGCCCCTTCCATGTTTTTTTGGAAAGCTGTCACTTACTTCTGGTAGCTCTCAATGCTCCATTAAACTCCAGCAGCAAAAGGTGCTCAAGCAGGTGGGGTAAAAACTGCTGCAGGCAGGGAGGTGGAGGGGCACCACCACCACACAAAAGGCAGATTTCTGCATTACTGACACTGCCATTTACTGCCAAAAACTGTGTTGTAGCAGAGCTGCAGAGCTGTTACCCCGGCCTTGCCACCAGACACATCCACACCAGCAGAAAAAACATCCACATTCTGATGCCATTTACCATTTACCCTGTGGAAATCACCCCTCCCCAGCTTTTTCTTCCCCCAGCCTTCCTCACTTTAGTTTTTTTCAGAGCCTTCCATTCAGGGCTGACCTGCTACATTTGGAGCCAACTCGGCAGTGAGGGGCAAGGGGAGAGCCTGGCAAAGAACCAGTGACAGCTGTGAAACTACAAGGAACTCAGGAAAAAAACTGAGAAAAAACAGAAGAGCCCCAAGGACACAGAAACAGGCCTAAAACTGTGATGTTCTTACTGTTATTTGCTTGGCCAAGAGCTTAACTACATTGTGATTTTTGGGGGCCCAGAAGTCTCACTTGACAATACTCAGTTAAACAATCCATGTTTATATGGATTCCTAACACTCCCTCAATAAAATAATAAAAGTTAGCTGGAGTAATAAAAACTGGTTGTGTTTCTACGATACCTTTGATGTCTCTGTGGATGTTGCTGGTGGAGGCTGGCCAGCCTGAGTTGTAGTTACTTTTCCTGTGTTATTTGGTTTAGAAGCTGTTGTCACAGTAGGTGTGGTTTTTCCCTGTGTAGAGATAAACCATTATCACTAGATAAGGAGCGCTGGCTTTTTGTTTTTTCAAATAATTTTTTAAGTGAAATACAGAGGTAAAGTACATGAAGAAACCCTTATTAAAAGTAGAGTAAAATATCAGAAGAAATTAAAAAATTCAGAGAGAGAGAGAGGTAGAAATTATACTACTTACATCACCGGGTTCCTTTTGCTTCTCTTCAGACAGCTGTTTATTTTGAGAGTCTGTTGGCTGTCATAAAATAAAATATTGAGATAATTTACCATTTCTACCACTCAGTGCTACAGAACATGATCCATGCTAGTCCAAACAAGCACAAGACAGATCTAAAGATGGTTAAGAGGACACTTCTTGGGCTGTTCTGAAGTTTATGCCCAGATATGTCACTGGTCACACACCAGTTTCATGTGACACAGAAACAGCCAGGAGTTCAGCCTCTTTTTTCAAAGTTAGTAAAAGACCAAAGTGCAGCAGCTCTGCAAAGGTGAAAGGTAGATATTTACCTTGTCTGACTGGGTGGTTTTTTCAGTTCCTGCTGTGGTTGTCGGCGCAGACTGAAATATAAACAACATTTATGCAGCAATTAATATGCATGGTTATTTGCAGAGGATCAGATTATGTAAAGGAGAATATCAGACAGGCTCACACTTGTCAGCACACATGCTGTCTAACTACTACACACTAATCTTGCAGTTCATAACATCCTAACACAGGTTACCAGTGATTTAAGAGCACTCAAATATGTGCAAACATCCACACACAAACACACTCATTCCTCACATGGGGGACTGACAGGGAAAGATGTAAAAATATAGTAACCAGTTAGATACCAAGCCCAAATTGCCACTAGCAATTTCTGAAATAGCCTCAAATATTATTTGGATTATGTGGATTGAATGGATTATTTTTCACTAATTTATCAATAAAATAATTATAATTGCAAAGTAAGTAATTATAAAAATACATGTAGGCATGATGGAAAAGACATTAACTACTTAGATTCAACGGCACACACACAGGGTGGGATATGTTCAGTTAATACCCTTATACTACACAGCAGAAATTTGTGTTTTTTCTTTCCTCTGTAACCTCCTAATGTTCTTATTTTACAACAGAGCTGGACAACCTGGCTAGGATAATCTTACATGACTGCATTTCCAGGGTTTACACCTGAGAACCTTCTGCAGCCATGCCACAAAATCAATTCCTGTGATTCATCCAGTCAAAGTACAGTAAGCAATAAATTCACAACAGTAAGAGCTGAAAATGAAAAATTATGGAATTGTTGAGAAGAGAGAAACCCAGCCTCCTCACATATTTTTCTTCCTGTTTCTTCTTGCTGGTTCACTATGAGCAGCACAGAAAGAGCCTTTCATCTGCCAAACATTCACTACCACTTAGAATCACCCAGCTTCCGTTTCCTGGCTGACCACACAGAGAAATTTGCTAAGTTTGTTTACATTTTGTTACGCAAGTATTCACACCCCCACACTGAACTGCAGACACTTGGCTGGGAAATCCTGAGCACACATTAAATGCAGATGCCTGGGCATAATCCTGGCAGAGGTGTTGGAAGCTTTGAGGGACACACCTCCACGCACAAATGGGGAGATAGTGATGGAGAGGGAGAAGCAAAAATTCTCAAAGTGAGAAAAAGATATTAAAAATAAATATTTCACTTAAGGTTCGCAGATTCCCACCTTCTCCCCAAATTCCCTGCTTTGTATTTTGTCTTGATGCCTAAAACCTGATTAAAGCACAGCAGCTCTCAGGTTCAGTCATGCTTTATATACTCCCACTTGTGTGTCCTTATTACTTGACTACTGCTAACTCAAAGACACACATCCCTGTTTGTACCTGCACACAAAATAATCCTGTAATGAGAGGATAATCCAAGATTTTCCTAGTTTATAAGACAAATTAAGGTTGGGTGTGTTTCTGTTACATCTGTAGCAAATAGTCAATCAGACATGAGGTGTCCTTCAGCAGCAAGATGCAAAAAATATAACAGAAGTGCAGAGATGAAGTACAAAAAATACAGAGTTTGACTCTGGGACTACTGCTTGCTCAGGATTCTAAGTACCCTGCTGTCACAGTACAAATTCAGGTTTTTCTTATCTGCCTTTCAGAAGAAAACTAAGCACACCTTATTTTTGCAGGACCATAAAATACATGTACTTGCACTTCTGCCCACACCCAGCAACACCTGTACAGAACATTGAATACAAATTCTCAACTTGCCAAACCAGTTATGAACAACTGTAAGTCTTCTTTTTCATACTGTAAATATTATTTTACTGAATATTTTATGCACCTTCTGTGTGAGACATGCATCACTCACTATCCTTTTCTATAATGTTTAAAATATGAGGAATTACCCATACTATAAATTTATGTTTGGTGACGCTGAAGAATAAATAGACCCATATTGGAAAGGATTTGATTCAAGCCTTGCACACAAAAGCTGAGGCCACAACAAAACACATTATTACAAACACCTGCTCACACACAGAGACACATCTATTTAGATACACTTTTAGCAATTATAAGGTTCAAATCTAATTTTTTTAAAAAATCAAACACAAAAACCAGGTAATCAAACCAACAATTTTTGTATGAAACTATCAATTCAGAGGAATCAGCCATCCTTTACACAGAGTCAGCTGTGAGCAGCCACAGACTGAAGCCATGGCATCAGCTGATGGAGTGCACTGAATTTCTGTGGAGAAAACTCCCCACCTAAGCCCAGGCTTTGCCCACAGAACAAGAAATTCCACATTCCTTCCTCTGCCACAGTGAACTCAGGGCTTTCTCGGAGAGGCACAGCTCTGAGGGTTCACTGGGGGCAAAGGATGCACACACAGAGAACGGGAGGTTAAGGAGGGGTCCAGAGCATGTTTAAGAGCAGTGGCACACTAGAGAGACTTCAGGAAAAACAGATGACATGTGGTTATAGCAGGCAGCTGGGAAAGATTTGTTAATTTGCAAGAAATTTAGGACTACAAATTGAAGTGACTCAGCAACCTTAGTTCTATTCAAAGAAGTCTACTGTCAAAAATGCAAATAACTTGTTTAATCCAGCAGGAGAAAGACATTAATAATGCAACAGACATTAAAAGAAAACATTAATTATGTTACACATGCAAATGCAGGCCACTGTTTCAAAGGGATTTGTGTTTGCCAGTCTTACAGTGCTGAAGCATGCCTCTGCTACTCTATTTTTGGCTCATTTACCACATTCTTCTGAGAGTTGTTTTAAATTTCAAGTAGGGAAAGACCATAGCTGTCTGGGTTAGACCATATGGAGAACCACAGCACTAATGAACATGACACAAATGAGTTTGCCCACAAACACAACAGGGAGGAGAAACCAGATGCTGGCAGATGCCTTCATTTGTGAGTAACGATGATGGTGCACAAATGGAAGACTTGTTTAATTGCCATTCAGCTCTTAGATGTACGTGTGCACGGAGGAAAAGGGTTTCAAAAGGCTGAGTGGAATGTAGTGGCTAAGTCCAAATGCAGAGATGGGGGTGCAGGCCAGAATGAGCAGAGGCAAGAGTGAAAGATTACCACAAAGAAACTTCCCATTTGATAAATGGGGAAAAAAAAAAAAAAGAAAATCACCACTGTGAAGGCAACCTCAGCTCTGACTGTGCCAACAGGCTGTAGGTGCCCAAAAGGTGCCTGGCAGGGCTTCCAGCAGTGCCATTTACCTGCAGGGCTGGCTCTGGGGCCTCTCCCACCCTCACCCCTCCACGCACCCCTTTTTTGGCATTTACACGAGGTGCAGGCAGCCCGAGCCTTTACCACCACACAAGTCCCTGCTGGCCTGCTGTGGCATCCAGCTTTTGTTGGTTTTGCTGTTATGGCTGTGGAAAATGAGAAGAGCTGGGGGGGAGAACCATTAATCATCTGTTGAAACAACACAGGTAACTCCTGCTGGGCGAGGTGAGCACGATGAGTCTCTCCTGGCCAGCAAAGGGCAGCACTGATGACACAGCCCTGACACTGAGGAAGCCCCAGTCATAAAACAAGACAGAACAAGCGTGAAGGGCAAAGGCAGGGGAGCTGTCAGACAGGGAGACACAGGAGATTAACCAGAAGATGCAACTGTACGTACAGAGAGAGCTGAAGCTCATCCTGGATTTGTTGAGTGTGTGAAAAATCATCACCAGATAAATAAATCTGCAGTTTCACTGGGGGGAGCTATACGCATGTCACAAAACTGACAGAGCTAAAATTTAACATTGCAATCTATTTTCTTTTTATTGCCGTTGTAAAAACCACTGGTTGCTTTGAATAGCACTTTTTTGGATTTTTTTTTTTCCTTCTTTTGCAGAGGAAACTAAGCTACGATAAGAAATATGGGTAAAGTTATTCAGTATCAAAGTGTTAAAAACTAAATTCCATGGCCTCATACATGTGCCCTGCAAGCATGATTTCCTTCTGAAATTCTTACCCTAGTTTCAGATGGCTTCATAATTTGTGGTTTTGATGCATCCACAGAAGGAGACTGCTTCTAAGAGAAAAAAAAACCAACTTTACTTTTGTAATAAATACTTGTATCGAGCAAGCATAAAGAATCTGAATTCACTTGTTATCCAGATGAAAATGAAGAATAAATTGTTTCTGACAATTAGAGTTATTATTGGAGATCTTTTGCCCAGCCTGTATTTCCACAATACATATAGAACTTTGACAGAGGCCCACAGACCTTCTTTAGACATTATATTTTCTCCTCTGACATGCACAGACAGCAAATTTTCCATCAAGTACCAAGACAAACTCAAAGCCTGCTCTCACACTGAAGCACTTATTTTGCAGGATTCGCCCATGCTACTTTTTAAATTTTTTAAACAAAAATTGTGCCTTTGGATTTACTGGCTTGTTATGAAAAATATTGAGTACTAAAGTATCAAACTTAGATATGTCAAGACAAAAAGGAGTAGTTAATATGTGAATAACCCAAGTCCCCCTCAGTGTTCCTATGTATCATCTGACCTTCTTGGAACTCTAGAGAGGATATGGTCTCTTCTCCTGGCTTCAGGGATGTCAATCCAAAAAAACCATGGTGTGTTGCTGTTGTGGCTGTATCAAACCTCAAAGCCCAGAACATTCCAGCTGTCTCATCAATACTTTATAAAGAAGTAATACTACTCCTCTATTCCTGCTTCATGCTCCTCTGCTTAAAGGTGTATTTTGTATTTTTGCAAAGGCTCAAAGCTCTATTCTATGATTCTGTGATTTGCCATCTCTGTCACAGTAACACATTCTTAGGTCACATTTAAGTTTACTGCACAATTTATAATTTTTTTTTTTTACTTCTTCTCCTCTCCATCCATTTTTTTACATTGCCTCTGTTTACCATGCTACTTACACACACACACACGTTTGAATGAGCAGAAACCATATTACTACTCTAGACCCCAGTGTGGCTTCTTACTTCCACATGGAAAAAATTGTAATTTCCTTAACTTTTTGCACCACAAGGATTTCTCAGCAATAAGAGGAAAGCTGTACAGAATTTAAAATGCACACTGTGATGACAACAGCATGGTCTCCCCACCAGCTTAGTTGATGTCTCACACACTTCAGGGAGAGGTTTGATTGTTCCAAATATATATTATAGAGAATCTGCAGTTGTCACACTGCAGAAAAGTAAACAAATAATTCCTGCTTCCATATACCTACAGGTTGACGACTTAATATGTGGGAGTTTTTGCATGGGTGGAGAGACACACAGGAATGTAAAGAGCCTCCTACATCACAGCAGAAAAATAAAGTTTTTAATAAGCTTTTAACCTATTTCCACTACGACCATCAGCTATTTTTTCTTAATTTGCTCTTCAACAGTTTTCCTCTTCTTTTCTTTCCTCAGCAAGAAATTAATCTGAATTCCTTCTGCATGACTAACAAGTAGGTATCTGTTCTACACCTTAGAATTAGTCACCATAGTCCCTGTCTGTTTAATAATGAAAACATTCATCTGAGCCCTTCTCCCTTCCAGCCCTCAGAAAACTCCTACCAAGCCACTGTCTCAAAATGCACGGAAAAAATTCTTTTTTTCCCCAGCAGAGCAGCACCACCACAACCTGCAGGGATGAGTGAAAACTTCCCAAAACCCCAGCTGCTCCTTCCTGCCCTGCCCAGCTGGAGGGCAGTGACCAGCAGAAGCCAAGGGGTGAAGAATGGAGGAGGAGGAGCCCTCTGAAAATAAAAAAAAAACAGCTCGATGCTGACCAGGGGCTGTGGAGGACACCAGGCCATCCTTCCTGGGGACACTCAGGAGAACAAAGCCCCGAGGAGCCAGAGAAAAGCAGGACAGCTGGGAAGAGCACAGGAGCGCCGCGCTTCACTTCCTGCTCAAGTTCCACAATAAAGGCCCACCATTTTCCACCCTCTCCCCAAAAAAGAGCCACTGCAGGGAAGAAGCAGGGCCCTTGTTCTGCCAGCCCCTCAGCCAGGGGGGTCTGCAGCCAGGCTGACAACGCCAAGAGGCTGCTGAGCTCCAAGCCCTTTGTCTGGGGTGGTCACCTGGTCACCGCCAGCCTGGCTCAGGGACGGATCAGCCTCTTACCTCACGCTGCTCTGTCCCCAGGACCCTGCTCTGCCGCCAGCTGTGCCCAGATGTTTCGGCCACAGCTCCACAGAGGGACTGCAGAAGGCGTGAAGCAACATCGTGTGTCAGGCGTGGAGGTAAATAGTGAAGTGCTGCCTGGCAACCTGGCAACAAAACCCTCCTGACGCAGGAGGAGGCTTTTGCCATGTGGCTGTGGCACACCCTGCTCACACCCCAGGCTGGACAGCCCCAGCAGGAAGGCTGGGGTGTCACACAGTGAGGGTTTGGCCGGGAGGCTGGGGCAGGGAACATCAGGAGATGCTGCAGAGGGAGAGTGGGGTGCCCTCTGAGCTGTCAGGGATCCCTGGAGGGGAGAACCAGCACAGCCACTGCTGGTTCCTCTCCTCCTGCAGCTGCCCCCGCTGTGGGTCCTGCCTGAAAGCAGGAGCGGGTCCTGGAGGGTGCTGTGCCAGCCCTGGTGCCCTGCGAGTGAGGGGCAGGAGGGATCCCAGCCTGGGGCACGGCTAACACACAGCTCCTGTGTCAGCTGGGAGGCAAATCCACAGCATGCATCCACCTAACACCGCCACAGCAGGACTCAGCACACAGGGAAGAGGTTACAGGACAGCACTGATTAGGCAAAGGCTCATTAATTACCCCACCCTGCCAGCAGAGCTGCTGGGTGACCTGCAGTGTGGGGTAACACCAGTCTTTGCACCAGAGCTGACCAAAGGACCTCAGGTGCTCCTGAGTTAGAGGATGGCTTTCCAGGAAGGGCTGATGAAGAGATCTGGGATCCAATTTGATGGAGTTAAGAGAAGGAATACCCTTGGAAACTCATTTGTCAAGTTAGCAGGGCAGTATTCGTGCTGGTTGAAAGAGAACTGTCACAGAAGCCAAGCAGTGGGTAAGCAAAACAAAACAATCAGAAACTGGTTATCTGGTCTCACTGTGAGTATTACAGAAATCTGCATGAAAAATGGAAAGTGTTACAGGGGAAGAAGAAAATAATAGTGACAACACCAAAATTAAAAATTTGAACAGCTCAGAGAACTGCCCTCTGAAAAAATAAAACAGGCAAATAAATCCATGAGTGCTCTCAGTTTCACAGACTTAAAGATCATTGAAACTACACCAAGTGCAGTGAGAGCTAACATCAACTAAAATTATAAATTCTGTAAATTTATGAGGAAGATTCATCAGGCTGAGGAAGGTCATTGCCCAACCTCAGAAAAGAGCACAAAGCACCAGGTGGGTCTCTTCAAAACCAGAAGAGATGCTGCAAACATTTAGCAAGCAACCCATACAGAAATGTTGAGATGACAACAAGAAGATAAATAAGAATAAAGAAGAATAAAGAAGAATAAAGCAACAAACCTCCAGAGGAGGACACACTGCCAGTGCAACTTTTCACTTTGCTTGAGGTGACATTTTCTCGAATAAAATGGGGAAATTGGTCTGTAACACTGAGTTACAATCTTGCTTTCAGAATAAAGCAGCGCTCCTGATCTCTGACACTGGGGGTAGGCTGAAGGCAGCAGCACAGAAATCCAAAACAACACCAAACCCTTCTAGACAGGCAGCAATACTGACAAAAACATGCAACGGCCATAATGTCACAGAGTGAGATTCTCCTACCAAAAACAAACAAGGGAAGAGGAATCTGGGAAAAAGTAATCTGTTGCTGTGACAATGTAAATATAAATGTAAAATGTAACTTCCAACCTCTTTGGCTTAAGGTTCTCTAGGTCAAGTGCTAGCACAATTTTTGCCATCACACTGCATCAGAGATGAATATTTTAAGATACGAGGACAGGTTTAGGGGAGAAAATTAAGAAAAATTATGTATGAAGGAATTAGTGGCAGGGAAAGGTGAGTCAGGACCTGATGCTTTGTACTCTGGCCAGGGCCCCAAGAAAATGGGAAGCAAAGAAGTGACTTAGCCTTTAATTAAAAAAAAAAAAAATCTTTCAGGTCTGTGCTCAAAGATCTTCCTTCCGGAGAGAAGACTCACTCTGAGGCAAAGGCTGCCTGGATAAATCAGGCACCTCCAGCTCCAGCAGCCTTTGGGGGAGCTTGTACAAACATTTTTAGAGTGATCTAGCCGAACTCAGTCTAGAACAGAGGACTGAAGAGCTCCTGTGGGATAACACCCTTTTGGTATGACTGAGCTGGGACTGCTTCCCTATGACTCCACAATTACTAACTCACAGGGTGTGCAATGCAAGGGAAAACCTAATCTACCTGACTGTGAGTGGCTGCTTCTCTCCTATGAATGGCCCTAATTCTGAGCTTTAATTAATGGCGCTTGTAAGATGTGGGCAGCAAAAGCTCTTCAGGGAACCACTGTGAAAAATAATGGGTTATTTCGCTCAAGTGTGAAATACCACTTGAGCTGTTAAGAGGTTAAACCTCTCACTTGCTTTGATGGTGTGTGGCAAGGGCTGTGCAGCCCTCCCATCCCTGGACACACACACACAGGAGGCAGAAGGTGGGGCAGGGACAGCACCAAGGGGGTGTGTGTGTGTGTGTTCACATGTACAAATAAATACATAAATCTATAAACATTTAAAGCTGCACGGCGTGCCAGACGTGCAGTGACTTAAAATGGGAGAAAAGATTAAGCATTAACTCTTTAAATATCTTTTATTGCTACGGTGTCTATAAAAGCTGAGTTAAAATATTACAACTTTGAGTGCCTCCTGTGTTATTTTCCATCCCAAGTAATTCTGGAAATATTCTACTATTTTGCAACTGCTGCTCTTATATGCAGCTCTGATATTATATTTCTAAGAAAAACAACAGGTTTTTGAGAGAGAGATCAAAAATACCCACAACAACCAAGAAAACAATATTGTTCTCAAGATTTCAAGCAGTCAGTAAATTTTGTGGAGGCTCAATACTAAGAACCCAATGAAACGGAAGAGCAGGATGCAGGTTTCTAGTTAGCACCTGTGTATTACTCAGACACTGGTGTAGCTGTCTGAGATGCTTCCTTGTGCTTTTAGCATTCATAAATTCAGCTGGTGTGAATATAACCGAAAAACATCTACAATCTATTACTATCATTATAGTTCAAATTTCTGCAGCTACTATCGTGAAAAAGAATAACCCTAAAATTTCATTATTCTGCCATTTTCTCACCATGCAGGACAAGCATTTGCAACAATTATTAATCTACGCCCAGAAGCAATATCAACCACCATTTAGAGAAGGTAAAAACACAGAGGAAATACAGCCATTTCCTCATGAAACAAAAACATGACAATTTTTTAAAGGAACTGGTTTGAACCAGGAGACTGAGGTGCTGATTAGCCATTAAAGACTATTTTATGGCCTCAAGTGCTGCTAAATTTATTGATGCTCATGGAATATTGAGACAGACAACTTCCATTACACAGATTCACTGGTTTCTTCCTCTTTGAATTTAGAATAAAATTTCTGCCATTCTGACACAGATATGAAACTCTTCAATACTTCTCTACTGAATTTCATGCATCAGCTAAAGCTGGTTAACCACACCACTCAAATTCAATTCAACAGGTTTTCAAGCAGTGTTTTTAGAGGCAACCTACTTGCATTTGAATTTGGCCACACTAAATGAAATGTTAACAAGCAAATCAGTGAGTAAGAACCAGTATTATATTTACCACAGCTTAGAACAAGGCTTCACACCTCCTAGAAACTGCCAAACCACCTTTAGCTGAGATGTCTGTCTTACAACGTCTGGATTGCAGTGACCTAATTCGAGGCTTAATATTTGCATGTTTGTTTTGTCTTTATTTTAGCAACTGTTAAGATTCTGGAACAGCTTTTTGCTGGAACAAAGCACAACTGAGGCCAGTGAATGACAATTCACTTTAAGTAATTTTTGTAGTATTCCACTTTTCCTTTAGCTTCCAACACCTCAGTTTATGCTTACTTATATGCAGGAAGTTAGGACTTTAATAAAATTTTTAAGTATCCCACACCTGGTGGCAAGAAACACTGTGCCTGTTTGCTTCTTCTGGAAGCAGAGGGAAAGTTGGTCATGCACAATATTTATACAGCAAGAATTTACATACTCACAGTTCAATTTGTGGCCGTGAGGAATCACTTAGATTCCAGCATGTGGCTTGGCCTATTGCTTTAAAGACTTCACTATATACAAAGGCAATTTCTATTTAATGCTCTTCCATGATATTGGAAGTGATCTGGAAAAAAAGTCAGTAAGTTCCAAGCAGGGTAACAGACTTCATCTGCTGCCTTCACATTATGTGAGTCTGCAGACAGACCACTTCAGCATTTGCGGCTGCACAATCCTTCTTTCTTTTAAATTAATCAACAATCAGCTTTAAACTCCTCATTCTTATTTCCCCTTAAAACGTGCTCTTCATTTACCTCCTCCTGGAAACTTCTTCTTTCTGTGACAATAAACTACAAGCTGGCAGGCACTGAAATTTCACTTTCACTCAGTCACATTCAGATATTAGAAGCAGTGCCCCAGCCCTGTCCAGCCTCTTCTCAGGTTCCCACTCTGCACAAGAGAGGATTACAGTAATGTATGAGCTGCTCACTGCAGACTCACTCCCCTGCTTTTGTGGGCAGCTCAAAAATCCTCTTTTCAGTTTTGCCTCACGTGAGCATCTAGCTGCAAGTTCTCCCGCCAGCTGTTTCCATTCTCTGCATGCTGTTTCAAACACCAGAACATTCCACAGTTGTCTGCAGCAGCAAGCTGACACATAAAACACCAGGAAAACAGGAGATTAGGTGCCAGCCACATGCCACGCGGCGCTGCTGAGCTCAGCTGGGATTTGTGTCACTTGGTCTGCAGTGTCACACCACACTGTGCTCTGCAGGGCTGGGATGCAAAGGGGAGCCACAAACAGAAGCAGGGAGCTACAAACAGAACCAGTGTTCTCCAAAGTGGGGGTTGAAAAGGACACTGAAACACAACTTCAGTGTAAAACAACTTTACGTTCACAACTTCACGTAAAACGCAGCTTCGTCTTGAGGCTAAAGGCCTCTGAGGTTATGAACTTGATTATTTCCACTGCAGCAACCAAACCAGGCAATACCAAATGTGGGAGCAGCACTCAGAACAGGAAATTTGTTTTTTCACTCCCAGAATGCAGAGAAGGTGAAAAGAAAAAAATATTCACGAATGGTTGTATGGACTGACACACACGTGGCTACCAAAATGAATGGAGAACACAGGAGAACAGATAAAAAACACCAAGTCAAAGAATCTGAATAGAACATGGCTGTTTAAATGTCATCTCAGGGCAAAGCTGCATAACCAGGGCTGGTGGTGGTGTGTCACTGGGCTTTGTCCTTAGATCATTTTAGAAAATTTCAGCATTGTGTTATTGTCCCCACTTAAAAAGAAGCAGATTGGGGCACTTCTTGCTTCAGCATTGGCTTCAAGTTAAAATTACTTCAGAAGGGCCTTCAGGATGTTCTGGAGGAATAACTGCATTATGGTCCAGGTAAAAATACAAAATCTCCACTTTGGTGAGGTTTTATCCTGCCTCACAGGGGTCTTCCCTCCTGGGGATCAAAAATGTTCATTTTCTAGGTGGTTCCAGCACTGAGCATGCTGAGCATGGCATAAAGGCAGGCACAGACCTGACTTGTTCCATAAAGCCAGCAGGGCTTCTGAGCCTTAAGGAGCTCCCAAAGAGTGCTGAAAGCTGCCACCCTCCCTGTCTCCATGCCAGGCTCTCCCTTTGGCAGAAGAGCAGACAAAGCCCCGCAGCGTTAATGAGCACGAGCATCCTCCCCTCAGGGAAACAAGGGGCAGAAATGGGGACAGTGGAGAGGCTGGAGACCAAGGCAGTGGAAAAAAAGCTCCTTTGCTTGCTGGAGATAGAGGTTTTCTTCTCTACCCCTCACTCCCAGTCCTCCAAGGGCCACCAGGGCAGCACAGAATTCAAACTGGGAGTGTCCCCCTAATGTGCAAAGCTCTGCAACCAGAGCTGTGAGGAAAAACTGGTCATGGAGCTCACTTCTGCAACTCCAAGATCAGAAACAGAATTTTCTGCAAGATCTACACACCCCAAGTATCTAAGCACTCAAAAGAAACAAGAAAAACCCAAAACCCAAAAAAAACCCCCACAATCCCAAACCAAAAAAGCACTCAAGAAAGCACTGTTATCTAAAAGACTGAAAGTAACAAATATTAGTCTAGAAAGGAAAATGTCGAATGCAGAAATAGCTATTATAATACCACAATATTGAGGAAACTAGTTACAAAAAAAAAAAAAGGGAAAATAAAAGGGGTCAAGTACTCAGCAGAAGTGTCTGCAATGTTTAAAAATTCTGGGCTATTTCATGCACTACTTTAATTTCTCCAAAGGAGAGACAATATTACCAACAATAATCAAACAGTGGCATTACTTAAGCAATGCCTACCCTAATGTTCACTACGGCAGGAACAATACAATCAACTGAAAAGTGTTATTTTTTCCCCAGATGTTTTAGCATATTTCAGATATGCTAAAACACATATTTTTAAGTGCAATAAACTACAGATACCTGAGCACAGTTCAAACAAGGAGTTGCTCTTGCAGAGCACCACACCCTGGCTATGCAACACTCAGTACAGGCTTTATAGGCTCTGCATTAGTACGCCAAAAAAAAATCACCCAGGTCTTGGAAGCCAGAACAGCGTGGGCTGTGAGCGAGGAAGAAAATACCAACCCCGCCCCGCAGCAAAGATATAAATACAGAACAACTTGGACACAAAGCTGGCTCTTCCTTGTCCAACCTCCGTGCCACGCGGGCGTCCAAAAAGGCTGTTTCCAGCATATCCGAATAAATAAACGAACTGAAAGTTGTAAACCACACTGCATCCCAGGCTGGTCTGGAGTGCCTCCAGCCTGCTGACAGGGGAGGCACGCCAGAAAAGCCCCGGAGCTGGCAGCTCGTGTTATCGCAGCCCGCAGGACTCCCAGAAGAGGGGGAGAGAGGGGAGAAAACGACAAGAAAAAGAAGAAGGAAAAAAAATATATATAAAAAAAGAGAAAACTGCAACAGGAACACAACCAAGCCTGAGGCAGAGGCAGCAGGGAAGCAAAGCAGGGAGAGCCAACCCCAACTCACTGTGGCGGGCCTGCTGCCTGCTGCAGGGACGAGGCTGCTCCTGGCTCTGGGGCTTCCGGGAGCTGCTGGCCAAGCCAAGCCCTTGGCAAGGGCTGAGCCACAGGATCCCCACCCAGCAGCACAGGGGAGGGCACCCAGACCTGCAGGTTTGGGCCGAGCCACGGGGAGAGAAGCCCTCCTGCTGCTCCTTGGAGCAGGGTGCCCCAGCTGTCACCCAGCTGTCACCCAGGGACAGGCAGCAACAGCAAGGGGTGAGCCTAAATCCCGCGTCCAAAAAGCGGTGTTCGCCTCCCACCCGTGGATTTCTCAGCGCTGGTGACGAGGGAAGGAACCTGCTCATTTCCCCTCAGCCCTATGACAAGTTTACAGTCTCCAATTTTGGACTGATTGCCCAGACTCTCTGAGTTGCTAATTGAAAGTAATTGAGATGGTTTTGGCCACTTAAGGCCTAAATGTGACTGAGTAGGGTTGTTTTCAAGCATAACAAACCCAAATAATCTGTATCAGTTTAGAAATTAACAGGTGCTTCTTGAAATACCAATAGTGATCTGCTCTTGAATTTCTTTTAGCCATATAATCAAATTTTCAATACCTGTGGTATTACACGAGAGTTTGTTGGTTTTTTTTTTGTTTGTTTGTTTTTGGTTTTTTTTTGTTTTGTTTTGGTTTGGTTTTTTTTGGGGGGGGTTGTTTTTTTTCTTTTTTTTTTTCAAGACAAAGCCCCATGCCACTAACAAAACCTTCAGCCACTTTTTCATAATAGCCTCTGTATTGCCCTTTGTCCTGAGTGAATAATAAGAAATAAGTCAGGCACTGGAAGGGAATTAGAAAGGCATAAACATCAGCAGACTGATGAAGAAAATATCCCATTTCTGAGTGAAGTATAGAATTTTTTTTTTGTGCAAAGGTTGTGCTATTTTGACCACTGCACAGCTCTACAAGTTGCAAATCCTGCATCTTTACAGAAAGCCAGCTCTTCCACGCACGAGGCACCTTTTGTACTCCAGCAGCTTCCAATTTTTAATGTTTAGGTCTATTTTTAGCATGCCTCTGTCACCAAGAAAGCCAGCACTGTTCCCCACACAGGCACAGCCCTCCTGATTTTCACGTGCTGCCAACAGCTGTGAGGGCAGCTTCCAGGAAGAGCCCCATGGTTTGCCACAGTCCTGCTGCAGAACACCTATAAATTGTGAATCTGTGTCATGACAAACACCCACCCCAGAGAGAACATGGAAACTAAGTCCCCAGGTAACCTGAATTGTTATTTTTCTAAATAATCTCAAATTTTAGAGGTAGCATTTCCAATCTTCATAATATGACTGGAAATGTGAAAATAAATGTAGTTATTTCTGTGGACATTCCCAAACAATCCTGTGACTTCAGATGCCTTCTACTCAAAAAATTTCTTCCTTCACAATAAGGTGCCTCTGCAAAGCTCACAAAATAAAAATTTGCTGACAATTAATAA
Source organism: Passer domesticus (assembly GCF_036417665.1). Taxonomy (NCBI): domain Eukaryota; kingdom Metazoa; phylum Chordata; class Aves; order Passeriformes; family Passeridae; genus Passer; species Passer domesticus. Next base: position 77,579,898 of record NC_087512.1, on the reverse strand, counting down.
GGTGTGTAGCAGAAAAAAAAACACTGAGAGTAGGTGTCATTTTTGATGATAAACTAGATAAATTTGCCTGCTGCAAAAATAGTAGGGTTTTCACTCAAAGGTACTTATCAACTTCTCTTCTTTTTCCTTGTTTTCTTGTTTTTTGCATGAGAAAGCAGAATGGATTCCCCTTTAAAGCAATGTTAATTTGGGTGCCAGCTAAAAGTAATTAACCTTAAATTTCTTAAATCATTAAGGTCAAGAAGCTTCCTCTGCAAATTGGAAATAACAATAATTATTAAAAATGTTGTTGAGCTCTCCCAGCACTGCTTCAGTAGGCCATGAAAGTAATACAGACAAAGATTCTCACTTCTCTAAGCTATAGCAGCCACCCAGAAAAAGAAAATAATTACTCATTAGGAGCAATGCAAAAAATCTGCTACATAAAAAGCAGCAAAACTCCATCTGTTATCAGCAGAAATACCACATAAGAACACAAAGATCCAGGAAGGGTGTCTGGATCCAGCTGTGTTCAAGTATTAGTGCCTTCTATTAATAGACACGATTGAACACTGAGGTGGAAATTGGCTTTCCTGATGGCTGTGGAACTGGCAAAATCCTCGTTAGAGGCTGTGAAAGGAAACACAGCAGCACTGGCAGGAGAGGGAGGAGGTGAGTTCAGCTTTTCCTCCCCACTGCTGCCTGCTAATCCTGGCAGCCGTGACCTGGTTTGTGCACCTTGGCAGGCAGCGTGTGCATGGAAGAGGCTGCTCTTGGGCAACCCAGCAGGCATTCCTGATGATGACAGCCTCACCTGAACCTCCCTTTCCACTCCATTTACCTGCCAAGCCAGGTGCTCGCTGAAAACCCCAAACCAGCAGTCGAGCTGCACTCCCCCATCGAAGAGGAAAGAAAGGTTTGTCACAGAAAAAAATAAAAAAAAAAAAAAAAAAAAAAGAAAAGGATTCAGAAGAGCTGCCTTGGTGAAGCCTCTCTAAATTATCCACTTGGGTTTGAGTCACACAAAAACTGGGCACGTCCAGGATGCTGACTGAGCCTCCTGAGTGCAGAGGAGGAGGAGGCAGGAGGGGCAGCACTTCTTGCACCACAGGGACACTCAGGCAGGGAATCAACACCCCTGTAAGAGCACAGGGAGCAGAGGCAGTGGGTGAACGCTGGCTGCAGCCCCAGAGTGACACAACAGGGGTAAAGTGAAGGCACGGAGAACTGCATTTCTGAGGGACAGGGTGGGAAAACAAAGCCAGGCAGCTGAGTGCCCTCCCTTGGACGATCAGACTGCCCACACGACACAGTGACAATCCTCCACCCCACACAAGCTCCTGCATCTGAAAGCCAGAATGCCCAGAAGAAACAAGCCACCAGTTATTATTGCTTTCTAGCTGAAGGAAAAATTACTCAGGCAGCAAACCCCCTCTTGGCTCTTCAGTTTAATTAATTTCACCATAAGGCAGGAATTGGTTAAAAAAATAAAAAGCGTGAGCTGGAGCAACTTAACTATCCCACCTCCCTTGCCACTGGTCAGGATTTAGAAATGTAGCTGGGATAAGCGATGACAAGTAAGCACTACTGACCAGCAGAATTATTAAAGCTACATTAGGGGGAAATAAATAATAGAAGAAAGAGTGACCCCAAAGTGTCCAAAATCTCATGGAGTATCTCTGACTGCACTAAAAGATTTGATCTGGTTTTGCAGGAAAGTAGAAAGTGCTGCCTTGACTTTTCAAGAAATACTTCCCTTCCTGTAAAATTCCTGTTAAAAAAAAGAAAAAAAACCCTGCAAAATTATTGTTTTCAATAGATAATTTAGAGACAAAAATAAAGGTAGAAAAGAAAACAGCCAGACAAATGGCTTGAAAAAAGGTATGTGTGGTACAAACTGCAATAAATCTCTGAGTTTCCCTCTATTTTAAGTAACACTAGATGATCACAGGAGATTGTTGAGAGTAAAAGTTACAATTAACAGAAGATTTAGCCTAAGTGAAAAAAGATGGAAATGGCTGAGTGGGAACTGAAAAGGCTGAACTTGAATTAGCGTCTGATTAAAAGTCAATATTAGATAGTATGAGGTGAGTATTTTTATATTACATAATCTTTATTTTTATATTACATAATCTTTACCAGTAAGTATGCTGGAATGTCACAGAAACTGGAGAGTACTGCTAAAATACACAATCTAAGCTGCAATTCCTGGTGATTCCATTGCATTATTTTCATGACACTACCTTCCAGTTCCTAGGCTTAATGGCATGTATGAATTGTGCCTTCCACACTTAAAACTTATTTCTACTAATCACAGAAAGAACATATACTGAAAAAAGAAAAAAAAAAAAGGAAAAAAAAAGAAAAAAAAAGGATGTATTAGTAAGAAAATTAGATGTAAGCATCCCTGTGACTATGCAGCTGGTGACATCCATGTTGAGTAGGAGGAGTAAACCTTGGCAAAGTACAAGGAATAGAAAGAAAAGAAAAAAAAATTAAAATGCTGGCCTGTCTTTAGTAATAGACAGAAACACTGAACGAAACAGACAACTGGATTTATATCTTTGTCTCCTCCCTCACTGAGTAAAAAGGAAAAATAAATTGCTTGGGAAGCATGCAGATATCTTTAGGTGCATTATGTTACAAAAGCACTGTTTGCGAAAGTGAAAAATCCCATTCAAAAGCAGAAACAGTTCCTGCTGTTAGGATCCCTCCAGCAAGAGGCTCTCTCCAGACATGGAACACTGTGGTGGATCTGTGGACCCCTCTCAGCTTGCCTTAGCAGCAGCCAGCTCCACATCTTGGAGGAGCTGGAAAGCCCCTGGCACACACATGGGAGTGAAGGTGGGCTGAGAAATATCCCAAAAGGTGCTTCTGGAACCCAGAATTTCAAGGTAACCGAAGTACAGGACATGGTACCAGACCCAAACAAAGACATTAATATTGTCTGCACTGACCAGCACCCAGCTGCCTCCCTCCTGAATGCTGCCATCAAAATGGGCCCAGTCTGAGTTCTCCCTGGACTCCAGCTGGAGTTAAACTTTACTCTCAAACTTCACCAAATTCCATAAAAAATATTTATTTACTTCAATAAACATAGTGCTTGTCCTTTAAGTGATCTGAATTTTTCTCACCTGTGACAACTGTGCACTAACAATGGCTACCAGGGGCAGCATCACCAGGAGCATTTTCAGCACCCTCCTTCAACACCCTGCCAGACCCGAGCACCCTGCTTCCCCTCAGAGAATGCCACCTGCACTCCTTTGCAATTCAGCCTTAAAATGCTTCTTGAATGATCAGCTGGACTGCTCTGGGGGCAAGGAAAGCAAAGACAAGCTGTCAGCTCTTCAAACTCACCGAGTTCCACCCAAAAAATAAGAACACCTCAGGTTGAAAAAAGAAACACAGCATCCCCAAAAGCCAAATAATGAAGGTGCCCACTGACAGCAGCAGGGCCAGGATCCTTTAATATAACTGGGAAACTAACAAAAAAACACGTGTAAAGGGAGAATGTTACCATTTATTTCCTCACGATTTTTCCCTTTCCTTCCAACAGGTTACAATTTCTAGCAAGTCACAAAAGAGCACCCCCGTGGTGTTGGATGGGGGCAAACAAATAATTTTCCACCCCAGTGCAGGGGATGGAGTCACACCACATCCTCTTCACTTGTAAAAAAGTATAATTTCCTTAAGTACACACATTACCTTAGCAGAAGCAGCTGCTCCACTCGTCTCCGTTTTGGGCGGCTGGCTGACATGAGCACTTGCTTGTTTCTTCTAGAAAATAAAAATACATAATAAAGGTCAGAAGTGTCAATGAAGGAAAATAAAAGCCAACTGTAAAACAAACAAACAAAAAAATCCTCCCTCAAACCGAACTCAAACTGTTAAAAAAAAGAAAAAGCACACTTAAAAATGTCCCCTAGAACATTTTTGCGAGGCGAGTCATCAAAAAATGAATTCTCCTACGTAGCTTTAATTCACACAGGCACATTTCAGATCTCAGAAATGTGCACACCCAGAGCAGACTGAGTTTTCCTGCAGCGTTTTATGGACGATACATAAATCTGTGCTATTTCCTGCGGCACATTTTAAGCTAACAGTTAAAGCAACAATATTTACATAAAAAGTATCACGAAAAGAAGAGGGACAAGCTATTGCTGTTCAGACAGAATGTGAATGACCAGCCAGGAGGTAACACAGGGGCAAGGAAGTAAAGATACAAAGTTAAGGGCAAAATCATGTTTTTGTTTTTTTTTTTTTTTTTTTTTTCCTAAGAAGCACAAGATTCACAATGCAGTTAAAGATTTCACGTGTCAACAAGCAGGGCAGGTCTGCAGAAGGACCAGAGATTCAAGCAGCAAATTCAGAAGCACCAGTTCTCAATGGATGGGACACCAGAATTGTAACAATCTGGGGGATCCCGAGACCTCTGCCATTCAGGTAATCCCACCTCCTCTTTCTGGTTCTGTTTGAAAAACAAAAAGCTGGGGCAAAGGTGCACGTTCAGCAGTCACCTCCAGAGATGAGGCAGAGGGCCATGCACATGAGATTAACAAAATATGGCCCAAATCTGGTACCAAGTGAAACTAAGAGGGACAGCCAGGAGCCTCACAGCTCCCCTCCATCATGTGCCAGTCAGGTTTGTCTTGATATTTTCTCCTCTGACCACACATTCCTAAGGGAGCAGACAGTCTCCTTGCACATGCTCTGCAACCCTGGCTACAAGGGGCATTTTTAACTCCCTAAGGAGGGAAGCAGTGCTCCAGCTGGGGTGGTAATGATCCTGGAGGCAGGTGATGGAGGTGTGATGCATTTGTGATTTTGTAGAGACAGCCAGGAGATGCAGAACGCCTTGGGCTTTGTCTCTGACACAGTGCACTGAAGACTCTGTAATGAGCATTACCCACCAATCCTTCAGCTTTTAATTAAGCTGTCCAAGTAGCTCAAAATCTGAAGTGCTAACCTCCTCTTTTCAAAGAGAAAATTAAAAAAAAAAAAATAAAGTCACCATAAAAGAATCATGAAAAACCCCAAAAACAAAAAACCCAAAAAAACAAACCAAAAACAAAAAAACAAGAACAAAAAAAACCCCCACCAAACAAACAAAAAAACACGCAACCAAAAAAAAAACCCACCCCAAACAACAACAACAACAACAAAAAAAAACCAAACAAACAAACAAACAAAAAAAAACCACAAAACCAAAAAAACCCACAAACAAACAAACAAACAAAACCTCTGAAGAGTATCAGAATTCTGGGCACACCTTCACTTTCAGCACCACAGATCTTGACTGCCACCTCATGCTCAGCCTTTGGCTCAGGGTTTATGGTGTTCAGGATCTACCTTTGGTAACAAAGACTATGTCTAACAGAACTGTGATGCTCTGAAAATATCACCAAATCACAGAATTCCACAAATCCATAGAGTACTGTTTTAGAGAAGGGAGTCTTTATGACACTTACCAACACACCCAAAAAATTTCAGGCACAAGGAAAGCTTTCCCCACCTCCCTGCAAGTCTGCACTACAAAAAAAAAAAGCCCCCAAAATCCAAACCAAACTAAACTAACAATTAAAAACAAAACAACAAAAAAAACCCCAAACAACCCCCCAAAATAAAAACCAAAAAGAACCCCCAAAACAAACAAACAAACAAACAAAAAAAAACTAAAAAAAAAAAAAAAAAAAAAAAACAGAAAAAAACCTAGACCAAAAACCAGAAACAAAAAATCCCACCTCCCAAACCCCCCCCCAAAAAAACAAGGAAAAACTAATGTCTCCCTGAAAAACAATAAAAACAATCAAAGAAAAGCCTTCTCCAAAACCAGAACCAGCTAACAGAGTGCAATAAATTCTTGTTCAGAGTATGAACTTGTGTTAAACAGCTAAACAGAATTAAAAAAAAAAATGTTAATGCCAATAATTATTTGGTGGCAAACCAAACAGCAATAAAAGATAGAGAAGAAAAAATAACAAATAAATTATCCTCTGCAATAGAGAAAGACCACTTGGAGGTAAGCCATGTGGAAGTTGAAGCCACCATATCAAATGAGTATCACTCAGTGAATGCTGACCACAGCACATGGAGTAATATATATTTTAGTTCCCAGAGTCATCTTTCAACAGCAACTTCTTTGGTATCCAGGTATCCTCACCACACTTGTAAAAGCAGAAGCACTGACCACATCATTCAACATTTATCATTCAATTCAGGTTTATCCTTCTTTCACCCTGATTAAAATAAGGATATTAGGGCGTGTCCCAAGATGTTCTCTCCATGCAAACCAGCTCAAATACACTTTACTGACAAATGCATCACAGATGTTCTCATCTTCTGCCCTTCCAAGAACTGGAAGAGTATTTTTCTCCTGTCACATTCTCAGACACAAACAAGTGAAGAATTACCTTGCAGCTGTGCTCACACTTTGATTGCCAACCTGATATTAACAGAGACAATGAATTATCAAAGCACATCTTCTTTATGAAATGAATTAAATGAATTATGAGCCTGTGAAGAATTGTGTGTGAAGGAATAAAAGCTGTGGCTTACAGTCTACTCGTCATTGTTAGCAGTGGCTTCAAAAAGACAGAACACTGTTTCAGAGTGGAAATATTAATTCTGCAGGTTTAATAAGGGGGAGATGAAATATACATTCTTCTGCTAAATGGATTTGCAAAGGAAGACATGTATTAAGACTGGCGTCCAGAAATGTGGACTTAGTGTTCATTTTGGACTACAACATTCAAGTGTTCATTGTAAGATTGCAGTAAGAATTCTTACAGTACACTTGTCCTGAGGAAAAAAAAAAAACACAAGAGGCAAGGATGTGCAATCTCTGTTCTGCAAATGCTTTTGACAACCATCAGCAGCACTTCAGCCTCCCCCTATCAATCTTTAATTCAAGAACAGCTTGAGCAGCAATCACCCTATATTCCTTCTGAAGGCAGACACTTACATTGCAACAGCTCTCAGCGAGTACCAGAATTTAACTGAAATAATGCTATTTTTCAACTACCTTCGGCATTTTAGCCAAAAGAAGCACCAAAACAGAAAAGGCAGACACATAAAGAAGCTGCTGCTGTGCTTCCCAGAACTTTCCCACTCCTCTACTGAAGAGGGATTAAGGCCACAATCCCCTCTGCCAGTGTTGAGGTGCTGTGAGGCACAAAGGGGAAGGAAAACAAAAAAACAAAGCAGACATAAATTAATAATTTGGTACCAAAGTGAAAAGAAACCTCACAAACACCCCAGATAAAAGCTACCCATGCACTTCCATGACTCAGACCAGCAGTGGGCACCCCAACAAGGTTTTCACCAGTCATAATGCCTTTACTCAGCATCAATGCTTTCTCTGGATAATAAATCCTAAGTGGCAAGCCTCAGGATTAAAAAGTATCAAGGACACACTGATTTCAGGGCAAAGAATCCATTCTAAAAGGAGAGAGTGCTTTAGTACCAATCACCACCGTCATCCTTTCAAAGCAGAGAATATATTTCCTGATAAGTACAATGAGCTGAAGAAGCAGCACAGGTTCTGCCTGCATTCCTGTAAAGAGCAACTCAAAATGCCACCTTAGAGAGGGCCCTGTTTCACAACACACCTGGTGAAATACGGCCTCACTCTAAGCTGGGGCTTCCAATTCCTATAATATATGACTCTGTCTTCCTTTTTACTACCACATTTTCACATGCAGACAGCAGCCATGCACAGGCTGGGCTTTTACACAGAAGCAGAATCTCTCCCTGGTATTTCCCTCTTGGACAGTAAAAAGAGAACAGGCCCTTCTCCACATTATTAACATGGATCAGCACAGAGCAGGGGGGTTTCAGAGCACAGCCACACACAATGCAAGCACTTGTTCTGCATTACTCTTGTGAATTTCATGTGGCAGAACACACTGTGCCCCAAGGGCAGCCCTCTGACAGGCTGGACGTGGCGTGCAAGGTTAGGACAGCAGGACCATGTGCCTCATCACAGTGCAAGAGCTGCCTTCCTGAGTTTGGATAAGCTTCACTTTCATCATTCCCCTGTCTCTAACAGTGGTCAGGAGCAGGTAGGAAAAATACCAAAACCAGTTATGTGAAAATAGTTCAGGTCTATGTTGATGTTTCTTCTACATACTCTTCCACACTCAATCTGGGGGTCAGGGTTTTCTAAGTTCAGTGTATTTGACAAACCATCCTGGGTTTTTCTTCAGTGATTTTGTGCCACCTGCCCTTGAAAGCATTTATGTTTTAGCATCCAAAAGTTTCTAGAGCACTCGTGCCCCAATGGCCTCAAAAATGGAAGTGGTCTGAAATTGGTAGAAGGGCACACACATACGTAAGCTGAAGACAATGCCCAGATGGGGAATAAAATAAAACCACACCAGCTGTCCCTCACGTGCTGACAAACTGCTAAAAGCCTTGGAAGACCGGGAAGCAAGGGGAAGAAAGGAAATTTACTGCTCCACGCTGCAAACACGCCGGCTCAGCTCCACGAGGTCCCATCACAGTGAGCGAACAGAGGGAATGGTCTGGGAAACCTGCAGCACTTCTACAGGGTGGCAGCTGCATCCCAGCTGCAACACTGTGCCACAGCTTCACCTGCAGGAGCAACCAGCAGCTGCAACAGCCTCCATTCTTTTCTGTTAACACCCCCCTATTATTATCGGCGCTTTAATTTGAAGGGATGGGGCCACAGCTGGGCTAAAAACTATTTATTGCCCAGATAAACATCAGTCTCAAAGGCTGTGAGATTTCAAAGAGCAAGCAGTCAGCCACACAAGGTCTTTTTTACAAGACAATAAATAACTTTCTAATCCAATGGGCAGTTGCTACAAAGTGTATTTCACGTTTTTAAACTATCACTTTTACTTATGTCTGTTGCAATTAGTATACTTTTATCCAATGGGCTACTGTCACACCTACACACATGTTTCTATTATAACTTCTAAACTCTTTGCTTACTCTATACAATTACATTGCTACACTATAAAACCTTCACCATGTATCAAAACAGTGTATTATTTAAGGAATACTCTTACTTACAACTATAGAAACATAAGTTTATAGTTTTTTCTGCTTAATGTCTGTGTACTTTATTTTTACATCAATTTAAGTTTCTTCTAAGGCTGCAGATCAAATCCTTCAGTGTCTGTGGAAGTTTCTATTTTTCCACTTCCCACATTCCCCCACACACACACCCACAAGGAATGAAAACATTTCAGTAAAGCTGAAATGAGATCCTCAGCTAGGTTTTTTTCCCAAGATTTTCAGCAAGTGTCTGATTCTCCCTAGAAGGTGAACTCAATAAATGTAAGGTTCTAACAACCAAGACATCAAGATTTCAAGACAGCTCCCTGTGATTTGAGCCTTTGTCCTGGAGCAATGCCTAACACAACTTAGCACATACACTTTTATTGACATCTACACTGATGAAGAACTGCCTTTATTTTAATTTTTTTTTTCCAATTACATATCCTAACACATCTGGAACTTCCAGCACATCTTTTGCCTGTTTCCACAAGGCTCCATGCACACACTCAGCTGCTCATCACTGTCCACCACGGTTTCCCTTCTTACCAAACAGGTTCCTATCTACACCAAACCTGCTCTGTTCTCTTCAGTCTGCTTTTAAGTCTCCAAGAAGGAAGGGTTAAGAAGCCCCTTCTACACCCTAACACTATTCATGCAGAGCTCCTCTTGATGCTGTGGCTAACTGACATCTCCCACTCAAACCAGTGTCAGGCCCTTCCTAAATTTGCTTTCCAAAGCTCTACCCTCCATCTCTCACTCCTTCACTCACCCAAAGAATCTGAGAGGCAAGAGTTGTTTGTTGATATTTTTGGTTAGAAAAACAACCATACTGATTTTACTGTTTTCCTTTCAGTATGGATACAAACTCTTCAAAGACCTCAATGTTTTACTGTAATTTTTCTAATGCCAAACCTTTTCTAGTAGGCAGGTGAACAAACTCAATATTCTAGACAATGCTCGCCAAAGATCTCTACAGATACATTATAAATTTCTGCCTTAAAAATTGAAGACTATAGGAATTTTCTCTGACTTATAAACAAAAACGTAACATTGCAGACTCTTGGGAAAGCTGTTGAATGATTTTGAGTTGTTGCCTCAACTGCTTAAGAAGTCAGTGTCTTGGATGTAGGTATGAGTCACAGTGGAGTCAATGACCCTCAGTGGGTCTCTGGAAGAGGTTTTTGATCTATTTCTACTTTTAAGCACTGCAGAGTGGATGGAACAAATAAAACATACGAATAAATTCACAAGAGGAAACATGCATGCAGTATTCTAAGGACTCAAAAAAGAAGAAGTATCTGGACAATAAATTTTAGTAGGAGTCTTGTTTTTGCTGGAAACAGATCTTCTCAATAAGAGGTCAGAAACATTAACCCCAGAACCCAAAACTACAGGCCTCAGCTCCCACCCTTCCCACAAAAAAACTTCTCTAATAGGAAGAGCAATGTGCAGTCAGAGAATATGGCACTAAACCAAGATTGTACAAATGCACAATGGTATTTATGAAAAAAAAAACCCAAGCTGTCTGGAGAGGAAAGGTGGAACATATTCTCAGGCTAGAGAAGCTTTCCTTGCTTTCTGGGCAGGAAAGAAAAGCAATTGCTTGAATCATCTACTTCAGAGGACTGTAACAAAAGCATTCACTGACCCTGATTTGCAGTGCAGTCAAACAGGCTTAGGCAAAGTTATTTCCCACACAGCTTCTGCTGAGGATGAACCACCAGGTGGAAAGCATCAGGGTGCACTCCCTTCACCTGTGCTTCTGGGCAAATGAAAAACCAGGGCCATCAGATGTGTCCCACACTGCACCAGCACTGCACAGCACACACCCCACTGAGGTAACTTCCATGGATACCAAGTATTAGGCATGAAAATGTGAACAGAGCAAAAAAAAAAAAAAAAAAAAACAAACAAAAAACCAAAAAACATTTCCAGTAGGATGTTCAGCAGAACAAGACAAATCTAAACATTCCTGGGGTGAATAATGGCTGCCTGGAGTCACCAGTGTATTGTCCAAAAACTACCACTTTGCTATCAAAAGGCAAAAAGTCAGCATAGGAGGAAATTCATTGCCAACTTTTCTTAATATATTCAAACATTTGGATTTACCTCTTCCACTTCTGCTTTCTTCTCTCCTGCCTTGGAAGAAGCTTCACTTGCCTTCTTGTCACCATGCTGTGAACAGAGAAAATAGATGTGTAGTTATTTAGACCTTAACTCTTATCTTCCACACAAAGAAATTATCAAAATTCTTAGTGCAAGGATGATTCATTTCAGCTACCACAGCAGGGAATGCTTTAGAAGTTTTTCTTCTCATTAATGGACAGGATTTCTATCCTGCTGGATAACTTCAAGAGAAATCAGTCATAAGGTCATGACTCTTAGGGCAGTTACATGACTGTTCTTGTGAAAAGTTCTGGGAGATATTCAACTTATCACTCATCCCTCACCAGCAAAACACTCTCCAGTGCTTGTTTTGGAAATGTCAGAGCCACAGGCTTCAGCAGCAAGTGAGCAGCTCTCAGAGACACCAGCATGGTGTATAAAACCCACTCCAACATCTGAACTCCCCTCAGACACTCTGAAATGCTTGCTATGCCCAGCCCTCCTCACCTGAAAGAAAGATGGTGCCATGATTGCTGTAATTCTGGTGCTGACACAGAAAAAAATAAATGCTCCAACAGTTCAGGCACAGGTGCACGTTAGGAAATACAGTCCTTTCAGGACCCCTGAACCTCCTGCATCTTTTATGTGCTCTTCCTTTCACTAAACCTGATGTACAATCCCAGCAGCATCCCATGTGCAGCAATGTAGACACATTTTGCTCAGCACACACACATGTATCCAGCACGTTGGCACTGCCTGCACCTCTGAAAAGTGGTGAATATTGTCCCTCAAAAAAAAATTTAAAAATAATGAAAACAAAAAGCATAAATTAATATGAAAAGCAACATAATAGAACTGCTCTCTAGTATCTCAGCTAGTGTAACTTCCCACAGCAACTGAGACATCTGGGAGGGAGGATTCACGTCTGGTTTGTTTCGTTAAGTAAAGACAGGAGATGATTCAAGACCCATTTATTCCCTTCTGTTTTTGGGACTGAGCAGCAGGAGGTAGAGCCTGCTAATCCACTAAGTAATGAGTTCCTGCAGATTTTTCTTTACATGGCTATAGGGAGAAAGCAATGATCCATGTACCACTGCACTGTCTTCAACAGAAATCAGTTCCAGCACATCAGCAGGAGAAAGTGCAGGCTGAAAAAAGTACTATAGCAACAAAAATTTCAGTAATTGTTTTGGACAACCTCTAACAATTCAAGTTTTTAAAACGAGTTTGGTTATGACTAAGACACTCAACGAGTTTTAAAATTGGAAATGCTATAGTCATGTTCCAAATGTGCCTCTTCAGAGGAAAAACAAGCCCCATTGGTTGTCTATTCAGGTAAGAGATTAATTGATTCACTGCTCCATAATAGCACTTCCAGTAGAAACACAATTTACCCAGCTATCTGTGCTTTTTACTGCTACAATAAAAGCACATTGCACATATATCAGTAAGAGCAGTGCCAGTGAGTCTCCTGTTGCTCACAGAAGAGGAATTTCAGAGTCAGCAATGCCATAAGGCTCAGGAGCTAAAGGAGAACGTTGTTGATCAGGCTCTCTTCTTGCATGGATACCCTCAGCATCAAAATGCTCCAAAAATCAAGTATTATCCTGAGTCCAGCTATTAAAGTCTTCGCTTGCTTTCACTTGTTTTCTTCTTCAAATTCAGACATAGCTTTAAAAGAAGGAACACCAATTGTACTGTAGGATCTCTTCTTTGGTTTGTTTTTTCTTTTTTTAAAGTTTTATTAAACCAAGTCAGGGAATGTAGGAACGAAATTCTTGATTCTTACTGAGCATGCCAAGCCTTTATCAGAGCTGAATCCGTGTTATTCTTCCTCCCTGAGTCCACCTCCTCATCCTCACACCAAAGAAACCCACAGCAGACAGGACCATGGCACCAAGAGAGCCTCCAGACCCAGGACTAGGAGGGAGATGTGGAAGGGGACTGGCAGGATTCGCTCAACCTCAGGCAGAACAAATCCCAGAGGGACCCCAGGGCAGCTTCAGTGCCCAGAGAGGATGCAGAACAGACCAGGACAAGAACCACAACTTTGCTACCCCTAAACTCAAGTCAGAGAGACACTGAGAGCACGACATCTTCCCTCCAGAAGGCAATGCCAAATACCATCTGTAATAAAGAGCCTTTGACTCAGAGGCCAAATATGTTTATTCCAGCTCAGGGAACAAAGCACATATGGTCAGAGCAAAGTAGTTTTGTTTTGTTTTTTGGTTTGTTGTGGGGTTTTTTTTTTTTGGTTTTGTTTTTTTTTTTTTTTCCCAGTAAGTTGAGTAATGCACTGTGTACACATGGAGCCTTGATACTCACTCCCTGGCCTCAGATAATAAAACAGCCTGTGAAAGCACTGCCTTGCAGGAAAGTCTGCTGTCCTGAAGAGGGAACCTGGGAAAGCACAGCTTCACAGTACACCTGATGCTTAAGCTATGATGAGGGATCCCCATTTCAATAATGCCCTTCAACAGCACTTTTCTTGTCTGGATTTTCAACCTTTGAAAGAAATTAAATATGCAAAAAGAAATAAAACAAAAAACAAATGAACAAAAAACTCCAAACAAACAACAACAGAAAAGAAAAAAAGAAAAAAAAAAAACCAAGAAAAAAACCACCAAAATAACCCAACCCAAATCAAACCAAATCAAACAAACCAAAAAAAACCCCACCAAAACCCAAAAAACTCAAACCAAACCAAACAAAACCCCAAACAAACAAAAACCCGAAATAAAACAAAAAACAACAACAAAAAACAACAGCAACAAACCAGGCAGTAAATCAATTTGTGTAGTCAGAAAGCTAAGCTCAGGTTTTGTGGGACAGTTGTACATCCACTGCTCATTCATATTCACAACTCATGGTGACAATCTTTTTCTTTGGGCACTCTTTCCTTTTCCTGCTCATCTCCCAGTGCCATAGGTACAGATTCATAACCAAGGCAGTGGATCAGAGCAGCTCCAGCTCTCTCACATCCACAGTGGGCATACAGCTGAAGTGACAATTTTAGTTCAACTCATGAGCTAACAGCTCCTTGTAGCTTTTAAGCTGGCTCAAAATATTTTCCAACCTTACTATCTAAAAAAAAAAACCAAAAAAAAAACCAAAACAAAAACCCACACAATCCTACCCATAATCACATGTTCACAAAAATACGTAAGTGCCATGAACAAGAAAGTTTGCCCTGAGATCTTCATCCTGTTCTAAAGTGCACAAAAATGTCACCACACTATTAAGACACACCTTTAAGCTTCTGACTCAAGCAGCACTCATAAACTAGAGAGTAACTGGTGAAAAAGCACAGAGAAAATTACTAACAACTGAACAGACACCTTTGCGCACAAAAATCCACCCCTCACTAAAGGCTTTGCTTGCAAGAAATTCCTTCTAAACCTCAGGAGATTTAGGAAGCATTTACAAGCCTTTGGTTTAAGGCCACTGCCCAGCATCTGGGGGATGTGCAACAACTGGGTGAGAAGTGAAGTCTTGCAAGATTCTCAGCTAAAGTCACCCAACTGAGCATTACAGACATTTAAGGAGATGGGAGTCTGACTTTTGCTCTCAGCTGGAACCAGGAGGAAGAGAGAGATCTCGGACACTGCTTGGAAAACTGTCATAAGCAAAGAGTTGCCAGGGGAGTTACAATCAAGCCAGGTGAAGAATCGAAAGGTGAAACCGAGGTTCTTATTGCATCCCACCCCAGGTTTAAATGCACCAGCCAGTAAAAACCTTAATCTCCTTTATGTCTGTCCCTCTCATCCACCTCTCCTGCCTCCCCATGAACAGAACAGGACTCCAGTCCCACAAGAGCCAGCAATCCCCAACAGCCAGGGGTTTCCAAAGCTGTGGGGGCAGTTTCCTTGCCTGATCACACATAGGTGATCCTGGTGTCTTTTCTTCCCCTGGATGCAATGACACAGAGCTAAGGAGGCCTTTTAAATCCATTCCATAACCTAATGCAGTAATTCTCAAACTTTCCCCCTTGTGCTACCTCCCGCACACTGATCTGACCTGACACAATGACTGATACCTGAAAACACTGATCCAAGCTACATGAGGCAACTTAAAAGTGCACTTATAACTGCAAGAGGCTTCATCTACCTGATCACACACTTAGGAAATGCATTAAAGTGATATTTTCTCTGAAACCAACGTTTCACAACACACGCTTTCTGTAAAACTTTAACAGAATGCAAACTTTTTTTTTTTTTTCTTTTCACCATTCCACAGAGAGGCCAGCTGCTTCCTCCTACGTGCAACAAACCATAAATCTTTCTTAAAGGCTTTCAAAAGCCCTTTAAAGTAGTCGCGGGTCCGTCAAAGTAATGAGCAGCGACCCAAAGCCGCACGGAGCCGTCAGAGAGCTGTGGTTTGCTGTGGTTTTTGGGGAGGATCCGGCAAGAACGGCTCTTCCCGGCAGCACCGCCGCCCACCTGCCGTGAGGAACACGCTCCCGGGAAAAGCCGCCGGGCATTTCCCCCCCAAAACAGGAACATTCCCACACAAAATCCCGTCTCAACGCGCTCTGGCGCGGTTTCATCACGCCGCGAGCCTGCGCAACCCCGGGCGACGACGAAAACCGCTAACAGCACCAAAACCCGCAGTTTTCTGCGTCGCTTTCTGGCAGCGCGATGGGACAGCGGGAGCGCTCCCACCTGAAGCACTGGGGCTTTTTTTTAAAAAAAAAAAAACAGAAAAAAAAGAAAAAAAAAAAGAAGCGCTGTCTCGCCTCCAGCCTCACAACCTCCTTGCCTTACCCCCTTCTCCATCCCGAGCGCCGGGGAGCTACCGGGAGCATCCTGCCCGCTCCCACTCCGGCCTCTCCCGCGGGGTTCCCGGGGTGTTCCCGGCTCCCCAGCGCGGCGGTCCCGGCTCTGCCGGGGCTCTCCCCCCGCACTCACCATAGCGTACCACCAGCGGGCGAAAGCCATGGCGCTGCGGCTGCTCCTGCTGCCCGGCACTGCCCGGCCCGGCCCGGCACGGCCCGGCCCTGCCCGGCCCGGGACGCGCCCAGGGCGGTGCCGCAGCGGAGCCGCTCCCCCGCCGGGGCCGCGGGGCACCGGGGGCAGCTCGGGGCGGCATCGCCGCCCTCCTCACACCCCTCCCCGCATCCCCGAGCCCGCCTTACCGCCGCGGGCGGCGGCTGCCGGCCCGGCCCGGGCGCTGACATGCCGGTCCCGGGGAAGAGCAGAGGCTGCCCGGCGGATCGCAGCTCCAGGGGCGGCTGGAGCGGCCGCCGATCCCTCCCCTTCCTGCCGGGGCCGAGCCGGGACGGGGGAACCAGGGGGGCTGCGGGTGCGGGAGGAGGCGGCGGGGAAGGGACGGGGAGGCGGTGGCGGGAGGCGTTCAGCTGGGTTTTCTTAAAAAAAAAAAAAAAAAGTGCGCAGATTTTCTTCTCCTCACTCCGGTCATTCCCCTTGGGACGGCGTTTGGGTGTCGGCAGCCCAGCCTAGGAAGCTCCAGGCTCCGTGGCAGCCCCCAGCGAGGATTTTGCCCTTGCCCCGAGATGGAGCCGCTGCTTGGGGCTCCTCTGACACCCGGCTCCTCTGCCAGCTTCCCTCCCACCATGTTCCTGTGGCAGCCTCCTTCCCCAGCCTTTCCATCCTGGCTCCCCCACCAGCCTCTGGCTCCTGTGCCAGCCCCCCTAGAGCTGTGCCACCCGGGATTCTCAGCTGGTGGCCCCATCAGCTCGTTCCCACCACGCAAACACACGCGGCTGGTTGGGAAGTTGGCCGCGCATCCCGCGGGTTGGCGTGCTGCTAACCCTCACATCCCGGGGATTTGTTGCGGGTCAGGCTATATAATGGAATACACAGGCATCGTGTGCAGGAATAAGCAGAGTTTGACGAGGTTGCCTCGCCAGTTTGTGTGCAGTCCAAGTCAGTGTTTGGGGTGTTCTGTGCCGGGGAACCCCAGGATCAACCCCTTCCAGGATGGGTGGAACAGCTGTTGGATGAGTGCACTGCTCTCAAGGGGAAACAGCAGCAGCTCCTGAGCACGTCCTTGTGTCAGGAGGCCCTGTCTATAAGCAGAAGGAAGGAAAAGTGTCCCAGTCTTTAGGGAGTGCTCGTCAGCTGCTTCCTTGGGGAGCAGGCAGTAGGACTCATCCGCGTGGTTGGAAGCTTGTAAACCCAATTAGTGCCCACGCCCTCGGCTGTCAGACCCCAGACAAGTGGGTGAGGCCTTGGGAAAGGACTTTGTTCTGCAGAGAGAGGGGGAATGTTCAGAGGGATCTGCCTGAAGCCACCCCTGCTTTTCCTTTCTGATTTCAGCCTGTGACACTTAGCCAAGGTGCTCCAGACTCTTAGGCAAGGCGCTCCTACGTGCGGCAGGTTTACCTGGGGTCACTCTGACAGGTCTAGCAGATTGTGCTGCATTCCTCCAGCTGGCTGCAGGCAGCCCTCAGGAAGCGTCACTGCCTGATGACAAACAACTGGAGCTGACAGTAATTGGGGTGGTGGAGCTGCACAGGAGCAGGGCAGCAGCCCAAGGAACCCTCGGTGATGTCAGCCTGCATCATGCTGGACATTCAGGGTCCTGCTGACCCAGAAGCACATCATTCCAGCTCTGCTGGCAGGTCCAGTTTATAAATGAGGCCTGAACGCTGCTGCAGGAAGGAGGGGAGCTGCCCAGACGCTTGCCCCAGTTCCTGCAGTTGTTGGAGAGTTTTGTAAACTGATTGGGCTCCCTCCAGCCTTGCAAGGAAATCTTGCTGTAGGGCCGAGGGCTTGGCATTGTTGCTGCTATTAGAAGGCTTCTCCAGCTTGCCACTGCTTCAGGAAACAATTGTTTATTGGCAATTTCTTCCCAAGTTTATTCTTGGCTATATGTAGTTTATATGTAAAGGGTGCAGGCAGCACACATTAACCTGGGGATGGAAAAGCAGGTTCTTCTTTGTCTGACAGAAGGAGAGTCAGCTGATGGATGCTTGAGTCAGCTTTTTAAAATACTAAAGGCCTAAACACCACTCCAACAGTTTACTCATTTGGGTGAAGATTTGGATGTTTGAGTAGAGCAGTCATAATTATCCAAGTCAGTCTGACACTTTATTATCTTTAACTAAGGAAAAAAAAAGTTTTCCTTGCAGCTTGCAGCAGCATACAAGTGTGTGGTATCAAAATCACACTGTGTTTTCTGTCATAGTTGCTACTTATTCCTTCAGAACATCCGCAAGTGAGCAAATCCACTGAGGCTTGCTGAGATTTTACATGGCATTAGCCATGGAGTTCTGCACAGGGCTGATCAGAAACAGATACAAGACGTGATGGGCAGCACAAACATAATTTTTTTCAGTGTTTATTGGCTGGAAAAAGAGCAGGTGACCACATCAGGAGCACACAGGTTGTTTTTTACTGCAGTGATGTGAACAAGTACTCAAAAAGAATTGGTGTGCTTTTAATAGTCATGGATACATTTCCATGTAATTCAAGGTGTTAGGAGTCTAAAATTGGAATGGAGAATCACAGATTCATTTTCCCCACCATGCCTCATCTCCAAAGGGCACCAGTTGACGTCAAATGCTTCCCAATAAAAAGGTGCTCTAAATTCTGGCAGGATGGGATGAAATTTTTGCCAGGCATACATATTTTATTAATATAACTTGCATAATGGTATGACTGCAAGCTTATGAGTCATTCATAAAATCTACAAAATAAAGTACAAAATGTCTTGTGTGACTAGATTTTTATCTAGGGTATTTTAAAAGAAGTCTTAGTATAAAAACTAGTTTAAATAGTTTTTTTAAAAATTTCTTTCATCCTCTTCCTGTGGTTTACAAAGAAACTCATTAGAAGTTGTTGTTCTCTTGTCTTCCTCTGAAACCCAAAACCATCAGGATTTACTTTTTTTTTTTCTTTTTAATTTGACACATTCAAATCCTGGAAGAAATTCAGTCCCACCCTGTTTTATCACATCAACCAAAAAAAAAAAAAGACAGAGAAGCAAATTTCATTTCTTCTTCTACTATTTTTGTTCACAACACATTCAGAAAGTGGAAATTGGAATTTTAAATCATGGAAATTCTGTTTGTTGATAAGCCTAGTTTGATGACATTCTTGCTCTAGAAAACAATGCCAATCCTTACTATTGAAAAGAAAGGTTTATTTCCTTATCTATGGATACATGTATTTTTGCACATATTATAAACATCTAATATCATTTAAGTTGTATGTCCTCTGCTAGTTTAATGTAGTGTGAAGATTTCCTGCTGGACTTTATCCCACTCCTGAGTGGGGATTTCCTCCCCGGAGACAGAAGACATAAACTTTGACACCAACCAGGAGAAAATTAGAGTCTTCCTTGAGGTTTGATATTTTGTAATTCCCTAAATACCAAGATCAACGTTAATTAAAAACCAGAACCATTTCAAAATTAATATTGAATAATTTCTGGCGCCAGATTTGAGTGATATGTATGAAAGTTTTTATCTATGCAGATTTTCTCCTTCGTTACATTGAAATGCAGCAAATCCCAATGTTTAGTAAATGTATCACATACAACCATGAGGGGGAAAAAAATAAAATTGTAGCCTTCATCACACAGGATTGTGTTTCTCCCACCTGTGTTTGGTCCTCTCTTCTCTCTGTTTTCTACTGGGGCAGCCAAAGGCTGCTGTCAGTTCTGGGAGTCAGCAGAAATTCAAGGTAATTGTCTTGAAAACCACACTATAAATTAAGCTTTTAGCAAACCACAGGCATTTTTTTCTGGGCTGGATACAGATCCAGATGAGGTTGTGACCCCAAAGTGAGTCCAAAAGGAAGAGCAGCAGGACGAGTGAGGCGTTGCCCCAGTGAATGTCAAACATTGCAGCTATGCAGGAGTGCCCAGCCTGCAGCTCACTCTGTCTGCTGGCTTTGCCTGAAAAGGACTCTCCCAGTGTGAGGTACGTTCTCTCAGGTGTAAACTGAATTATGAAAATGCAGAAGGGTTTATGGACTAAGCCTCATTGATTTTTATGAACCTGATTTGTGAATATGTATATGAAAATGACAGTACCATTCATCTTGGGTTCTCAAACTATAGGGTTAGAGTGGTGGGTAGAATTCTGTAGGTAGAAATTGCAGATTGGTGAGTTTTGTGAGCGGTGAGGCAGAAAAGCCTTGTGTATTTAGAAATATACTTTAAACTCTTTATACACTAGGGTTTCAAAATCAATAGAAATCCATGCTCACAAAATAAAACACATTGCTTTTAAGTACAGCTTACACTGTCAACGTGCAGGTTTTTAGACAATGCTTTGATCTGTGCCAAGTCATAAAATCCATGCAAGAGATTAAAAATTCCACGTGCTCCTTGGACATATTTTCACATAGTCTCCATTTGCTACAGAAACAGTAATTTGCTTGAGACTGATAGCATTCCCTCCAGTGCCACAGTGCCCTCATCCTTAATCATCAAAGTAAACAATGCTCCCCTCAGGGCACTTCCCTTCTTCAGGTGAAATTAATCCAGAGATTCTTGGTATTAAGAGGCTCCCCAGAGGAAGGGCTGTGAAAAAGAGTTGTGTTTTTCGTAAAAGAAGTCAAAAATGGTCTGTTTTGGTTTGCAGAGGTGCAGTGGGTGAGTTTTGATGCCAGGGTGATGAAGGTAAGGTTTCACATGTCATCACACCCCTGCTTATGTTTTGGTTTGTCTTGCCTTTTCTCACTGTCTCACTCAGATACACATGGCATCAAGGTTGGAAAATCCCAAGCCAGATTAAAATACAGTTTATAACTAATCCAGAAGCAAAGTTAAAGCTAATTCTCAACTACTTTATATATAGCGTGCATGTGCATTCACACATACATGAATATCTTGCAATTATTTTGTACAAGATGTAATGCACTGTACCACTAAACAATGCTCCCATGGTTCACAGGTAGAATAAAAGACCAATGACTAAACACTGAAGGAGAATAACTCAAAACAGCACTGATAGGCAATATAAATTTGCAATGAAGTTACACACCAATACACACCAAAATATTAGCGTACGGTAGAATTTTGACAGAAACCTTGGAGATCATCTGTGGCTAGGAATGTGAGGAAAAAACTTCTTTCACCTGCCTCCACTCAGCTTTTGCAAGGGTTATCCAGATAGCAGCCTTGATATCAGCTGTTGCTGACAGTGGCAGAAGCAGCTCAGTGTGGCCATGACATCTGTAATATAAAATAAAAGATTTTACAGCTGTTCCTTGGGAGTTTTCAGGACTGTGCTTCTGGGAGAGACCTGGACAGTGTTGGTTGCTATAAAACACAAAATGCTCTTCTGCCAGGACTGTGAAAGATTTCTTTTGCTTCCTCCTAGGGTTTGAAAATCCTTCCCTGATCCTATGTTGTTTGGAGAGTGATGCTGCCTAGGTGGAGTCACCATCCCTGGAGGGATTTGAAAGGCATGTAAATGTAAAAAGGCACTTGGGGACATGGTTTAGTGTTGGGTTTGGCAGTGCTGGGCTAACAGTTGGTCTCGATGATCTCAAGGGTCTTTTCCAACTTAAATTATTTTGTGATTCTATGATTCTTCTTATATCCTTTCAGCAGCTGCCCGTGAAACAAAATGTCAGTAATCACAAGAGTACTTCCATAGTGTTTCCTTCTGCACTTGTGTCAGGGTATGGAAAAAAACAACCTCTGGGAAACAAGAAATTCCTGTTGAGAGGCAGGGAAATTAAAATGCTGGGCTCTGTCTGCTCAATAATTGCGGATTGGCTGGATGTGGAGCAATTATCAGCCTTGTTAGCATCTGGTTCATCCTGTGTTTAACTTGGTTAACTAGTGCCTCATCTGAAAGTGACATTAATATGTTAAAAGCTGCATTAACATTGACAACCATGTATCTGCTTACAGCCTGCCTCCCTGAATCCATTATATCCACTGCACTGCCATTACTTCCCTCTTCATATCTTTTCTCAGTTGCATGGATCAAGTTCTTCTCCATTGCTGGTACCGTGGCTCCCTCCAGATAAAGTTTCACAGGTTTTTCTTAGGTTAATACCACACTTGGTGCCTCTTAAGAAGCACAACTTCCAGTCAAAAGAACACAAAGGAAGCCAAACCAAGGGCAGGCCAGCACAGGAATATTTTATGGGAAATTACAACACTGCTTCTCGGTAAATTATTTATTGTTTCAGAAGTGTGTGAAAGCACGGAGATGGGATTACTTGGAAAGGAAACATGGGTACCATGGGAAACATTTTACAGCTGTGCACTGCTCTGAAGGCAGCAGACATTTTTTGTGGTTAAAAAAAGCCAGGAGATTGAACGGGCATCGAGCTGAACCGTGGATAAGTGAGCACCAGGGCTGCAGCACTCCGTGCAGCCTGGCTGGGTGATGCATTGCCCGAGGACATCCCTGCTTGTAGCAGCTTCCCTTCCTGCTCATGCTCCTCTGAACACAGGCATATGGCATTAATGGAGCCAAAGCACAGATAGCTGTCCCTTGGGAGCAGTTCTCAGTCCCTCCTTTCTCTTTTAATCTGCTGGATTTGTGTTTGCTCCGAGATGTGTGGTGGGGCTGCCCTGCACTGCAGCAAAACCCGCTTCCTTGCATGTTCAGGAGCAGAGGAGAGCACAGGAGTGCAGAGAACTTGATTTGTGGTGAAACCTCTTGGTAGAGCAAGCCAGCACGATTTACATGCCGCTGACGTGCAAGTCACCATGAGCTGCGGCGGGGAGGGAGGGCGTTTTGCACATCACAAACCCACAGATCTGTCACTTCTAGGCAGAGCCACATGGTGCTTCTGTGAGGCAGGCTGATGGGGACAGACAGCCCTGTGAGCTGAGGTGCTGCTCTGCTCCCCGTGGGCACTGACCCCCCCAGAGCTGCCTGTGGGTGCCCAGTGCCCCGTGCTGTGTTGTGAAGCTGAGAAAACTCCATCTGCAGACACACCAAACTTGTGCCACAAACGTGGGTGGGTGGCAAATGCACGGCTGCTCTGGGGGAGCTTGGGTTTTGCGAGCAGCAGCCCCAAATGTTGCAAAATCCGAAGTAATTCCAGTCACCATGGAGCAGGAGAGGAGTGACAGGAAATCCTCTGCTGGGGGAAATGAGTTTGGTTGGTATGGAGTGGCTTGTGATGGCCCTGCAAGGGACAGACACACCAGGCCCAGCCAGAACCACCCCTGCTTATGGTGATGCTCTGCCCTGGCACCAGCAGAACACCCCTGCCCTGTGTCCAAATTCCTAGGCTGCTTCTGGACGAGGAGCAGAGAAGCTCCCTGGAAGGGGAGAGGGGCTGGACCCCAGGATCCATTCTGGCAGGTGGATTACACCCTCACCCCATGCCTGCTGCTCCCCTCACAGCTCTGCTGTGACTCTCCCCAGTGAGATCCATGACAGATCTCTCCTGCTCTGCTCTCCTGAGGCACCAGGCCAGCAGCACAGCAGCTTTGGGGTGGAGTAGTAAGCTAAATAATTAACTTGCAATTATTAAATGTGGCAAAAATAACGGCCTGGAGTGAGAAAATGAATGCATGGTGCTGTGTAGACCCTGAAAATCAATATTTTTGCAAAGAACACAGTATGAGTGCAAGTGCCCACCTACTAAGGGAACCAGGAAGTCAAAATCCTCCTCCGCCCCTCAGAACTTGCCACAGCTGGAGGGAATGTGGTCGCTTGTTCTTGCCAGGGACCAGCTGCAAACCTCAGTGTTGGTTGGCTTTCCACTGCCACTCAGTGAGTTTTAGATCAAGTCAAAAAAACCATTATGTTTGCAACAGCTAAAAAGGCTAACAGTATTTTGCATGAGCCAGGTTAAGATATCTACACTTGTGAACATCCTCTCCCACTGTAGGGAAAATATTGATAAATCATGACAGCAACATTATTCTTGCAAAAAAAAGCTCTGGAAAACTCTACCAGCATTGTGCCAGAAGAGAACCAATCCTTTTAAACCCCAAACCTGCTGCCAGTGGCTGAGAGCAGGCCAGTGATTTGGGAAGAACAGAGTTTGGAGAGTTCTGCACCAGGATTTGCACGGTGATGCCAGCACTGACATTTGCTCTGCATCCTCTGCCCCCGCTGCCCAACCCCTGGGTTTGCAGCTTTGCCCTCCCAAGAGAGAATTCCTGGGAAGCCGGGACGCCTCTGGGGATGGGAAATATGAAGTTCAGCCTGTGAAAAATGCCAATGACTTGTTTTTAAAATTTTAAAAGTTTAATAGTAATAAAATGGCTATAAAAATAGTAATGTAATTAGAGTAATAAAATTTGAACAACTGAGATTAGGAGAATATGAGACAATAAAAACAAAGAGATACGTCCAGGTACCTTTTCCTGGGCAACACATGCCCGAAAAAGGACCCCCATTAACAGAGGATTAACCCTTAAAAATAATTGCCTTTTGCGTATTCATACATCTCATACATGATGCATAAATTCTATTCAAACACAAGATTCTGTCAACTTCTTCCTCTGAATCCTCATGCTGTCTTCCTGTCTGAGCGAGGTGGGAAGAAGTTAGTTTTCTGCTGATAAGGGAGCAATAAATTCCCTTTCTCTGAAACATTTAGGTGTCCTGTGGCTTCTATCTGGTGCGAGTCCTTTCTTAAACAAATATCTTACACAGCATAGTTTCTATTTTAGCATTATGTTATAACCTAAAACTATATTTAATACACTACTTAAGAAAATTAATATAGCATAACTTTCTAGCACAATACAACATTAATTTTAATACTTGCGAAAAGCCAATCATAAAATACTCATTTTTCACAGATACACATTTTTCACAAGCCCACAAGGGGGAATTCCAGAGCGCGGCGGGAAGGCTTGGCGGAGCGAGGCGGGGAGCAGCGCTTGGCTTGGGCAGTGGTTTATCTCTGTTCCCAGGGCTGGGCGGAGGGGGTGCTTGGTGATTTTCCTCCCCCTGACCGCAGTCCTGCCTTTCCCCGCTGCTCCTCGCTGCCTGCCGTGTTTACAGAGCAGCTCTTTATGGGATGCTCAGGGCGTGACTCACCCGCAGCAGTGCCCGGACCTTGGCGGAGCTGCGTTGTTAAAGCTGAAACTTCCCTTTCCCTGACTCTGCAGATGAGCCGGGCTCTGCTGACAAGACTGTGCCTGTACTCTTTGTTTTTCTTGTCTTGCCAGAAATCCTGTGCGGGAAGGTTCCTAGGAGTCATTCTAGCCCGGATCTGAATTTCTGAGCCGAGAAACGACGTGTTTGGGACAAGTTGGGCGCTGCTGTGCTTGTGCTGTCGGTGGGGCTGCACTGGCCCCCCTCCTCTCCATCTCCTCACCGTGTGGACCAGGGCTCTGTAAAAAAAACCCCCAAAATCAGCTGCACCACACACCCAGGAGGTACCAGACTTTACACCCTTTTCTATCACAGCTGGAGATATGTGCCAGACATTTCTAGACCTTGCCCAGTAAATTTCACCACAGTGCTTTTCACCTTTTTTTGGTTGTTTGTTTATTTGCTTGGTTTGGTTTTGTTCTTGTTTTTAATGGCTACTGGGTGCTTCAAACTGTCCTGCTGGCAGCACAGGTTCATTCAAGGTAACTCATATCTGGGTTAATATTTGCTGTACACAGGCTTTTGTGACCTCAGCCCCAAGTCCTCCAGAAAGGGCCCTTGATGTGCCCTGGTTTCTGCCATTCCTGGGAATCAAAACAGCATCAGCTGTGCACCATTACTTTGGTTAAATTGTATTATTTAGTCCTTTTTTTTTTTTCCAAGACTCTGATGATATTTGTGAGTCTCAAGCATCTCCCTGCTGTACTGAGAAATACTGAAAGATGTGACAGAAAGACAGAATCTGAGGAATTTAAACTCTTAGACCTGCACAGCCCTTTCACAGCTCAAAATGGCTCTGAGCATCCCTGGCATGAGAGTGCAGGGTTCTCCTGTCCAGTGGTACACTTCATCCCAGCTGTGTCTCCTCTTCTTCAGGGTGCCCCAGGAGTACAGCAGGCTTTGATTTCTGCTGTCTCTTCTCTGGGGAACTCCCTTTGCCCCTCTGGGGCTGTGACTCATTTCCTCCCCATGGCTCATCTCATCCTGTCTGCTGCCAGAGCTCGCAGCTCCCTCTTCCCCTCTGCAGCAGCAAAACTTGTTACAAAAACAAGTGGAGCCTCCACGTTGCTGGAAATCTTGTCCCCTTTCCTGCAGCACTTAGAGAGCCTTGTCTGTGGGGCTCTGTGTATGGTGTGACATGTAAGGAAAAGTAGGGAAAATATCCTGTTATTTGCATGTGAAGCCATTTTTTTTATATTCCTGTTGTGCAATATGGGGGGAGACACAGCCAGTAATAACACAATTAGTGAAGTAGCCTCCAGCTTCAGTCTCCAATTTGCTAATGTAAATTAAAATCTTGAGTAGTGAATGAAGGCAGAAATAACCATGCTGGCAGTACCAGTTCTGGTGGTGAGAGGCCTCCTCAGAGTGAGCTGGCCAGGAAATTGGGGTGCACATTTCCCTGCCCTGTGGGTGGGACCCTTCCCTTTCATGTGCAGCATAACTTCTATCTTTATGCCCTTCAAGGTAGGTGATCTTTCTTTGCCTAAGAAACTGATCCTTTCTGAGATTCAAAACACAAAAATTTTCATTGTTATCTTTCCTTGCCTAAATCTGTTTTCCCCTCTCACTCAGATTCAGTTTGTGCCATTATTTTTATAAATTTTGGAACAGGAGGCAAAGAAAGCTGAGTGGTAGGAATCTTAAAATGATGTAATCTCCTTTTAACAGAACTTAACTCTGGTGTTTGGCTTCCTACAGCTACCGGGGAAAATAAAGACTTCTAAGGTCTAATTTTATTTTTTTTTTCAATTCTTCATCTGGTTGTAAAGCCCTCTGGGGAGGTGCCAGTGGGTTTTTTTGATTCTGTGAAGAGTTGCTAGAGCTTGCCACATGTAAAGAACTGGGCTGAGGGATTCTGCAGGTGGAAGTGAAGGATTGCCATCATGTTGGGCCTGAGACAGGATGCAGCAGGCCATTGAAATGTGGAAAAATTAAAATCATGCTATGAAATCAGTGTCCAGGCTGTTCCCAGGTTCGTGTGGAGAGGGACCCATGGGGAAAATATCAGACCTCTAACAGCTGAGAGAGAACAATCTGCTGTGGACTCTGTCAGATGCATCCTGTTTTTTCAGACTTCAATTTAACAGGTAAAGGGCAGCACTGTAGCAGTGATGGTTCACTGCTACAAACAAAGGCATCAGTGTTCTAACCTCAGAACTGATTGCAAATAAAATTAGATGCACAGGATATTCTGCCAGTATATGTGTGGGCACACAGCTGAAATTCCAGTAACACAGAGCCAGTTAAATTTTAATTAATTTGTTAAAAATACATTTACTACTAATTTGAAACTAGAACCAAGCTGGCAGAAGAGAGATTATAGTAATGGAGCATAGTCTGTTGATACAGTCCTTATTTTCTCTTGAAACACTTAAAATATGTTAAAAAATCTCCTTGATTAAAAAAAAAAAATATTCAGTTTCCTTTTCCTTCTTCCCTCCCTTTTTCTCTTCCTTTTTCTTCCTTCTCCTTCTCCTTCTCCTTCTCCTTCTCCTTCTCCTTCTCCTTCTCCTTCTCCTTCTCCTTCTCCTTCTCCTTCTCCTTCTCCTTCTCCTTCTCCTTCTCCTTCTCCTTCTCCTTCTCCTTCTCCTTCTCCTTCTCCTTCTCCTTCTCCTTCTCCTTCTCCTTCTCCTTCTCCTTCTCCTTCTCCTTCTCCTTCTCCTCCTTCTCCTTCTCCTTCTCCTTCTCCTTCTCCTTCTCCTTCTCCTTCTCCTTCTCCTTCTCCTTCTCCTTCTCCTTCTCCTTCTCCTTCTCCTTCTCCTTCTCCTTCTCCTTCTCCTCCTCCTCCTCCTCCTCCTCCTTTTCCCTTCCTCTTCTTTCTTATTTTTCCCTTTCTTTGTTTTGCACTTTGCTTTTTCTCTTTCCTTCCTTTTGGAGGCAGAACAAGAAGCTGAAAACTAATCCAGGGCCGAGAGGTTTCTACACGCAGCTCTGTGCCCACACTTCACCCCTAACACAATGCTTTCAGTTCCTGGCTGCAGTGAGCTAAAAAAAGCCTTCTCCAGGCAGGGGTGCACTTTGGAGAGAGGGAATGCTGAGCCTGCCAAGCCACGCTGGGCAGTGAGACAAAGCTCTGGACGTGGCCCAAGGACACCCTTGTTGTGTGTCAGCTCAGTGGTGCCCAGGAGATGGAGATGGTGGGGACGGACACAGCTCTCCCCGTGCCAGCAGCTGGCCAGGGAGTGGGGACAAGAACCCTCCAACCACGGTGGAGTTGGAAAAACTGCTCAGTTCTTCCTCGATTCTTCTAACAGCTCACTTTCCTATTCCAAAGTTGGCGTGCAGCACCTGGGAGCTGGAAGCCCTGGAATGGGTGGCGGCTTTTGGAGGCCTCAGAGCTCCTCCGGCCCTGCACAAGGCACTGCCACGGCTCCCACGGTGGCTGTGGACTGGCAGCCAGACCAGATTTCATCTTTTCCCCCTCAAAGCAGCTCACTTCGTAGCCATGGCAACTCGCTGCCAAGCGCAGGCAGGCCCGGAGCTGGCGCTCTGCAGCAGCTCTGGCCCTGCTCCCCCTGGATGGCCAGGCAAGGGAAGTTCCAGGAGTCTCCTCATCAGCTTACAGTCGGCTGTTCTGGTCTCCCAGAAGACACCTATGAGGCTGAAATCAGAAGGAGGGTTTGTGAGCATCCCTTTGTGTGTCACTCTTTGTGAGGTGCAGTGTCCCCTCTGTGGCCACAACATCCACTGAAGGGCCACAGGATCCTCCCAAAGGCCACAGCATCCCCTGAATGGCCACAGCAGCCCCTGAAGAGCCAAAGTATCCTCTCCATGGTCACAACATCCCCTCAAAGGCCACAGGATCCCCTGAAGGATCTACATCCCCTCCATGGCTATAATATCCCCTCAAGGACCACAACATCCCTTCAAGGGCCACAACATCCTCTCCATGGTCACAACATCCCCTGAAGGGCCATAACATCCCTTCCATGGCCACAACATCCCCTCCATGGCCACAGCTTCTCCTCAAGGGCTGCAGAATCCCCCGAATGGCCACAGCAGCCCCTGAAGGGCCAAAGCATCCTCTCCATGGTCACATCATCCCCTGAAGGGCCACAACATCCCCTCCATGGCTACAATATCCCCTCAAGGACCACAACATCCCTTCAAGGGCCACAACATCCTCTCCATGGTCACAACATCCCCTCAAAGGCCACAGCATCCCCTGAAGGGCCACAGGATCCCCTGAAGGGCCACAACATCCACTGAAGGGCCACAACATACATTGAAGGGCCACAGCAGACCCTGAAGGGCCAAGGCATCCCCCCAAAGGCCACAACATCCACTGAAGGGCCAAAGCATCCTCTCCATGGTCACAACATCCCCTGAAGTGCCACAGGATCCCCTGAAGGGCCACAACATCCCCTCCATGGCTACAATATCCCCTCAAGGACCACAACATTCCTTCAAGGGCCACAGCATCCCCTCCATGGTCACAGCTTCCCCTCAAGGGCCACAGGATCCTCTAAAGGGCCACAACATCCACTGAAGGACCAAAGCATCCTCTCTGTGGCTACAATATCCCCTCAAGGACCACAACATCCCTTCAAGGGCCACAACATCCTCTCCATGGTCACAACATCCCCTGAAGGGCCATAACATCCCTTCCATGGCCACAACATCCCCTCCATGGCCACAGCTTCTCCTCAAGGGCTGCAGAATCCCCTGAATGGCCACAGCAGCCCCTGAAGGGCCAAAGCATCCTCTCCATGGTCACATCATCCCCTGAAGGGCCACAACATCCCCTCCATGGCTACAATATCCCCTCAAGGACCACAACATCCCTTCAAGTGCCACAACATCCTCTCCATGGTCACAACATCCCCTCAAAGGCCACAGCATCCCCTGAAGGGCCACAGGATCCCCTGAAGGGCCACAACATCCCCTCCATGGCTACAATATCCCCTCAAGGACCACAACATCCCTTCAAGGGCCACAACATCCTCTCCATGGTCACAACATCCCCTCAAAGGCCACAGCATCCCCTGAAGGGCCACAGGATCCCCTGAAGGGCCACAACATCCACTGAAGGGCCACAACATACATTGAAGGGCCACAGCAGACCCTGAAGGGCCAAGGCATCCCCCCAAAGGCCACAACATCCACTGAAGGGCCAAAGCATCCTCTCCATGGTCACAACATCCCCTGAAGTGCCACAGGATCCCCTGAAGGGCCACAACATCCCCTCCATGGCTACAATATCCCCTCAAGGACCACAACATTCCTTCAAGGGCCACAGCATCCCCTCCATGGTCACAGCTTCCCCTCAAGGGCCACAGGATCCTCTAAAGGGCCACAACATCCACTGAAGGACCAAAGCATCCTCTCTGTGGCCACAACATCCACTGAAGTGCCACAGGATCCCCTGAAGGGCCACAACATCCCCTCCATGGTCACAGCATCCTCTGAAGGGCCATAACATCCCTTCCATGGCCACAACATCCCCTCTATGGTCACAGCATCCCCTCCATGGCCTCAGCTTCCCTTCAAGGGCTGCAGAATCCCCTGAATGGCCACAGCATCCACTGAAGGGCTACAGCATCCCCTCCATGGCCACAGAATCCCCTCCATGGCCACAGGATGCCCTCAAGGGGCCACAGCATCCCCTGAATGGCCACAGCTTCCCCTCAAGAGCTACAACGTCCCTTCATGGCATGCTCCCACAGCCCTACCAGGATGCTCCTGCTGCAGGCCTTGGCTGAGGCTCATCAGTAAATCTGAACAGGGGAACAGGGCCCAGAAAGGGCTCAGTTCTCCTCAGAAAGGCTGTTTGGACTTGCTGTTGTCACAGGGAGCCCTGTGCCACAGTGCACCTTCTCTCTGTCTCAAAAATTCTCTGTTGAGATGTGTATTCTGGAGTGGAGCAGGGATTAGATCCTGTTCCAGCAGCGAGCTCTAAGGGGTTAAAGGATGGAGTCATACAGCCTGGGACTTTGCTCATCGACTTCTTGCTGCTGTTTGCTGTTGCAGACATTTGTTATACCCTGCATTAGTCAGATTGTCCTTTAAGACACCTTCCCATTACAACAGCAGCCTTTCCTAGTGAAGATTTCTTAATTAGGATTTCTTAATGAAAGCCTTAAGGTTGCTCTTCTGTATTCACACAGGCAGCCCAAACCCATTTCTTTTCATTGGCTTGAGGAGTTCTCCTCCTGAGGAAAGAGAAGGCATAAGAGAAAAATAAACATGTTTTTAGGGCTGGGAGGGGAACTAGGGACAGCTCCCTCCAGAAATCACTCTGAGGTGATTAGGGGGGAAAACATGGGCAAATCTTGACCTTGGTGTGAGGCACTGGCTCCACCCTTGCTGCTCAATTCCTGCAGTTCATCTCGTGCTACCAGAGAGCGTTGCTGTAATCAGGAGCTGCAGCTCCAGAAGTCTGACATTGCTCCCTGGAGAGCCATTCTGGCTCTGCTGGAAGAGGCAGCGCGGTGCCTGCGGAGCAACACGTTCCAAAAGCCAGGAAGAAGGTGGTGCTGGAGCCTCAGGTCTGCATTGCTCATATCTGCAGTGCTGATGTGTCTGTGTGCCCAAGTACCCACCCCTGGGTTTCACGCCAAGTGTTGTTTCTAATACAATGATTTCCCTGGAAAAGGGCAAAATCTCCAGCTTCACACATCCGTTATGACAGAAGAGACGGGGACTGGCTGAAAAAATAGATGACACTTGGAAAACAGAAAACAACTGACGGGATTTTGTTATACCAAAGAGCTGTTGGCAGATTATCAGTGCCACCATGTAGACACTGGTTTGAATCTTGTGAGGATTCACAAATGAATCATAAATCGTTGACTGGAGACTTCAGCACTGGAAAACATCACATGGTCAGCCTGATTCCAACCTCACAGGTGCCATCTGGGAGGCCAGAACAGTGTGAGCAGCTGAGGAGGCTCCTGAGCCTTCCTCCTCTTGACCAGCCAGCAGCCCACAGTGAGCAGAACCAGACTCAGGGCTGCTGCACTGACCCAAAGGAGCCACTGCTGCTGCAGTGCAGAACAGGGCTGGGCTTCCGTGCTGCTCCCCTCAATCTCCTGCAGGAGCTAAGTCATCACCTGATGGAGATATTCCTCATGCTCCTGTATCTCTTTGGCCGTGGGCATATCAGCCTGGTGCTGCAGCTTCAGGCTGGGCAAGATGCCCAACAGAGACAGGATGAGAGTTGTTGTTGGACCCATGGCCTGGAGAAGTGGGGCAGAAGGTCTGGCTGGGAGGGACCAGGGGGCTGGTGACACCCAGAATGTCCCCAGAGCCTCTCTGGGCACCTGCCATGATGAGAGCCCCAAGCCCCACTTCCCTCAGCCCTGAAGACAGTGCCCTGTCCTGGGGGTCCCAGCTCTCACTCTGGCTTTAAATCCCCAGGGCATCTTTCCCAGCCCCCATCCAGCCCAGCATTTCCCCTGCATGTGCACTCACTGGCTGCCAGAATCCAAGTGTGCTGGGGCTGGGGCTGCCTGGTGATGTCCCTGGCACAGCTCCCAGTTTGATACACCCTCCATGATATTGAACCCCCACAGAGCCACATCTCCCAGCCCACAAGGCCCAGCCTTGGTCCCCCACTGCTGGGCTCAGGTTCTGGGCATTCCCACCCTGGGCAAACCCAGCCACAGGAGCCCCCTGGGGCTCTCTGGACTAAAGGGACCTTTGACCTGACCCTCCAAAGCTGTAGCTGAAAGGAACATGAGGACTGTAGGTGGATGTTGCTGGCACAGGTGGAGAGGTGAGATGTTTTCTGGGCTGTGTCATCTTACTCTGAGTTTCATTGCAATGAAGAGTTATGTCCTCTTGCACAGAGACAAAATTCTCCTCCTGCCTCTCCTCTTGTACTCTTGGATTGCTTCTGCTCCTGTAATTGGTTACCTTGGAGAAGAGACCTATCCCCACCTTGCTGCCATCTGCTTTCAGGGCATTGTAGAGAGCAAGAAGAGCCTCCTTTCCTCCAAGATAAGCACTTCCATCTTCCTCAGCCACTCATGGCTTAATCCCTAAACACTTTCCTGACTCCACTGAGCTTCTCTGGACACACTCCAGCACCTCAATGCCTTTCTTGCCATGAGGAACCTAAAACTGAACACAGGATTTGGGATGTGACCCCAGCATTGCTTTTCTCTCACCCACTCAGTAGGTCACCTTGTCACAAAAGTAGATTGGGCTGGTGAAGCAAGGCTTGCCCTGTGGTCACAGTTCTCCTCCACAGTTCAGCTGCTTGTCAATGCATTGAAACTAAATCTGTGTCTAGTTTGCATGAAAAAGTTTGCATGATGAAATGGATTCTTTCATTCTGGCTGTTTTGTGGTCAGGTTGGAAGCACCGGTGTCAGCAAGTGACCCAGACAACTCTTTTGAGTCATGGCCATATGCTAATGGTGTCTGCATTTTCCCCTTTATTGCAATCTACAGTTTCTAATCTTTAGTACAAGTTACAGGTGTTTTTTTTGGTTTTCTTTTTTTTCCCCCCAAACTATTTGGATTTTTTGAGGACCAACAGGAAGGAAGGGCCAACATATGTAAGAGCTCTTGCCCAGCCTTTGCATATTCTCCTGGAAAGAGGAAGAGCTGCATGAGAACAAGACAGCCAGCAATGAGGAAGGTCAGATTCCAGCATGATAACTGCCCTCCTGCACTGCTGGTTCATCCACTTTTCAGCTCCTTACAAGTGCAACCCAGCAGGGCAACATGTGGAGCAAGGGTGACACGCTGTGATAGCCCGGGAGAAGTACAGGGGCGTTGCTGTGGTTGTCCCCTCTTTGCTCAGAAGGGTTTCAAATGCAGAGTAGATGGAATTCATTCGCTGTGGCTCAGGGGCCAGCTGAATGCCCACCTCACGGGGTCTGTGAACACACAGGATCAGCAGTTCTACAGGAACAAGCTCAGTCCCAAAAGCAAGTGAGAGGAAAACACACTGGGCAAAGCACCAGCTCTGTTCGTCTTAGCAAGGAACAGAGGAAGAGAAAATCTTCTTAAGGAAGAGAAAAATAATTTTAAACCTAAAGGTAAAAATTTCCCAAACAAAACCCTGTAAAACAGCTTGCTCCTTGATCCTGGGAGTCAGTCAAGTTTGGATTCTCAGATTTGTGCCTTCTAGTTCTTTCCTACTGACTTTCAATTGGGCTGCAGCAGAAGGGCCTGCCCTGCTAGATGCTAAAGGATGTGAAGGTGTCATGAGATGAATGTAGAAAGGCTTCAGCCTATTAGATACCAAAAAACCTTTCTGACCATCAAAAATAGTTAGGAAAGAAACCAAGCAGAGTGTCCTCTGGCGCCTAAGGAAGTTTTCATTTCAAATAATACCACCTATAACAACAACTGGGAAAAGTTATTCCAAGTATGGACATACCTACTGCCGCTGGGTCTGTTGGATTTCTTGTACAAACAGAAAAAATAGTAAAAAAAAAAATCACAGGGTTCAAAGCTCTTTAGGAAGCTAAGCTAAGAATGCAAGATAGGTTTTGTTTTAGGAAAATAACAGCTCAGGAAACAAACATATTTAGTAATGATGAGTATCCTGGGCAAGATTCAGCTTGTTTCCAGCACTGCTTTGGGTATTGTCTGTCTTTAAAAGGAGGCTTAAATTGGCTTCTTCACCACATGTGAATTCTCTATGTCTTTAAAAAGGGCAGGTCATGGAGCACGGCTGCTGTGACCAGAGGTGCTGGGGTTAGAGCTGGAAATTAAGCAGCCTGAATTCCTGTGAGACCCTGAGAGCATAGACAGCATGTTCCCACCCCAGAAGAGCCATGCTTCTTTTCAGATTCCTGATGAAAAAAGCCCACAAGCTGTTGTAGCTGGATGATGATAAAATAGAGCTGCTCCTCTCTCAGAGCAACACAAGTCTGATCTCTGTCCTGGAGCTACAGCTGAATGATATTGCCTGTTTTCCAGCATTTGCTGAAATACAGAGGTCTGACAGACAGAAAAAGGGTATTGAGAATGTGACAGCTCCTTCCCTTGCATAAACTGAGTTTTCAGAGATTTTGCTCAAATCGGGATAAGAAGCCTGATACCACTTCTCATGATGCTGTCTTTGAGAAATAAAGGAAAATCTTACCCAGAAAAAATACACACATTCATAAAGCCTATACAAATGATTGGTGTGTCTTCAGTCTGTGTCTGTTTTGCATTATTAACCAATCTAGGTTTTATTGTGAAGCTTCATTGATCATTTGCATCTTGCAAAGGCAACACAACTGGAAAGCAAATGAACTTCACCACTGGCTCTGCAAGTGATTTGCATTTTGGAGCTCTTGGGATGGTGGTACAGAATAAATTTTATCCTGAAATCCTTTCCTTGGGGCTTCCCACTGTTAATGGACCCTTTTTCTCTTCCAGTACCAAGTATTTCCCTGCAGATGTTATGCTATATTTCTGTTCTAACTTCTCATACGTTTGTAATATATTCTGTCATATTTGGAGTGACTGATGCCAAAATGTAAAAATATTTCTTTATCCTGCCCTGGACCTTTGCAGATGCTCCAGACTGTTGTTAGAAACACAGCTCAAACTATTCATGTTTTCTTAATAGAAAATGTTACCCTGGAAGATTGAAGCTATTACCTCCCTGCTGTCATTCTCTGGAAAATCGATCAATTTGCTAAGTAGGAGGAAGAATAACCTGCTCTACTCACCAGTTTTTTTAATCAGTGGGTACGTTCATGGCTTGTTAGCAGAGCCTTGGCTGTCTCTCTGCGTGCTGCCAGCCTGACACAGCATCTCCTTCCCCAGCCCTTTCCCTAAATCTTCATGGGAGAGCTGTTTTCTGAGAGAGGCTGGCTTGTCCTCGTGGGTATGTGATGAATTTCTCTGCTGCTGTGTGAGTCAAAGGATGTAGCTGTTTCAAAGGGATGGCTACAGCCTTGGGTACAGCCAGCATGATGTGAAAGCAGCTTTTCAGTTAAAAGCAGGGCAGCTTTTTCTTTCCTCCCATTATACTGGCAGCCAGACCTTTGAAAATAAATCAGAGGAATTCCAGCAGCTGGCACAGAGGGTTGGTAATGCTGGCACAGCCCTACTTGTGGTCAGACTCTGAGGGCCAGGCTGCTCCTGGTGACAGCAGATCCAGAGCTGCTGGGTTTCAGTGGGCATTGGAGGGACCTGGAGAAGCCCAGTGTGCAGTGATGTGGGTTTTGGTCCTGCCACCTTGTGTGTAGGCACATTGTCTTGCTTTGAAAAGACAGGTGTCTGCTAAGGAAGGCAGGAAACTCCCCTGAAATGGAAATGTAAATCGCCTCCCTCTGAATTATTATAATTTTGAAATTAAGGGGACCTCTCAGGCAAAGATATGGGACCAGGAATAACAGTTCTTTATCAGGGAAAAAAATAATAATTAAAAACAAACAAACAAACAAACAAACAAACAAACAAACAAAAACCAACCCCCCCCAAACAACAATAACAAAAACAAACAAACAAACAAAAAAATCCCAAACACAAAAAACCCCAAAAAACCCAATAAAAATCCCCACAAAAACCAAACAAACCCCCTCAAAAAAACCCCCTAAAAAACAAACCCCCCAAAACCCTAATGCAGTAATACAAAACAACACTGACAGAGTCAGAACACAACCTGACACCCTGTTGGTCAGGGGGTTGGTAGCAGTCCAATTGGAGTGGTGGCTGCCGTCCTCCTGGAGTGTCAGGTGTGGTTCTGTTGAAGCAGTGATCCTGTAGAAAGGTGTAGTCATCCTCTGAAGATCCAGTGGTGGTGTGGATGGGCCTGGTCTTCCTCTGGGAATCCAGTGGAAAAGGCAGCTGCTCCTCTGGGAATCCAGTGGAAAAGGCTGTCCTGGTGTCCAAAATCTCAGATGATATCCAGTTAGGAATGCTTGGCTCCTCCCTCTGGGCAGAGCTTCTCACAATGTGGGATGATGTAGTTTTATCAGTCATGCAGTGACATTCAATATCCCATTAACAGAAGATATTTCCCAGAGGGAAGGTTGGAAGAGATAAAGAAAACTGCCCAATTAAGAGAAGATAACAGAGCCACAGACAGGAATACAACACACACACCCATTTCCAACCTGAGACACACATGGAGATGAGTGTGTGGCACGTGGGGACGTGGTTTAGTGATGGGCTTGGCTGTGCTGTGTTAACAGTTGGAACTGATGATTTCAGAGGGCTTTTCCTACCTGTATTGTTCTATGATTTCCTGTGTCTGTGATTCTGTGAATATAGAGACAGTGTGAGAATTCCTGCTGGCTATGGCTGCGTCCACCCCTGATAATGGCATTGCAAAACTCAGTTTCTCCATGCTGAGATGACTTACTAAACCCCATTTTCACTATGGCTAAACTTGGCTTAAAAAGGGACCCAACTGAACCTGGTGAAAAGGTTTGCTCCTAAACTTGTGGAGGTATTTTAACATCATGCTTCAGACCACTGAGATATGCCTTCCAGCACTGCCTGTCATCCCTGGTGGTCTTCTGGTAACTCTTCTTTGAGCCCACTTTCATTTAAGGTTTATTCCCCTCTCTGCAGAAAATGCTTCTTCCCAGTAATCCTATTTCATAATCCCTCCCATGACTGTTTGATTTTTATTGCCTCTAACCTCCCATGATCTCCTGCAAAGCAGCAATCAGATCACTGCAAGCTTGTCCAACCCCATTCCCTCTTCTGTCAAGCTGCAAACATCTCAAGAAGCACTCCTGTCCTTTCCTGCTCTTCCCAGACGTGGCTCAGACAGAGCTGCCCAGCCTGACAGGGGACAGTCAAATTGCACTGGTGCCATGGAAAGGATTCCCAGTGCTTCTTGCTGCATTCTAAACCTTGAGGAAAACTGACTCTGTGAAACCTGTAACTCACACCCCATTGCCTTTAGGAAGATCATGAGGACCTCACAGTAATTTCTGCTGCATTTCTGCTGATTTTTTTTCTCAATGCTGCCTCCGAGGCATGGTAGTAAAAGACAGTTTTTAGTGTTTTATAGAAAAGTCTATACAAATCAGGTTAGGAAAGTCCCTCTTCCACATGAGATGATGTGATGTGCTCTCTGTACTCCCTGTTGGTGAAAATGGGGCTGCAGCATTTTGCAGACCCTGACCAGAAGAGACTGAACTGCTTTACAAGCACTAATTCTCATGATTTGTGCCTCAGTAGCATGGACAAGCCACTGGAGCTGTCTCTCCTTCCCTGGCTTTCCCAGGAGTGGGAAAAGCTGTGGCCAAGGGGCTGAACACCAGAATTTTGGCCACAACCCTGGCCCTGTGTTCCCAGCCCAGAGATCCAGGCCCCAGTGCTCCCCTGGAGCATCACTGTGCTCCCAACAGCAGTTGGGAAGGATTTCTGCCTCATTTGAATAATGGGCTAATTAGTGCTCCTCTGTCTAAAATTGCTCTGTTTCCGAGTCCATGGAAGTCTGTGAAAGCTTTGTCACGTGTTTTATGGGGATTAGGAGGCAGAATAATTTATATAAGATATGGAAAAATGATACAGGAAAAGGAAGAAATTATTCCAGAATAGAAGCCATTAGCACAAACAGTAAAAAATGCTTTCTTAAAAAAAAAAAAAAATCTATTTCAAGAATTCATATCAGTATTTTTGGGCCTCATTCTCTCTCCTAGCACCAGGCAGTGCCATGGCAGGACCCAGCTCCATGACAGGGTACACTGGGCTTGTTGTGTAAAGCCTTGGGTGACCTGGAAGTATTCCCCTCTTGCAGGGCAGGTGAAAGCTGTCAGGAAACACCTGGTGGTGGGGGGTGGTCAGCTCCATGAGTTTGTTCTGCAGCAACTTCAGCAGAAGAGAGGAGGAGGAGCTCTGTTTGAAGGGACTCTGTAGGTGGTGCAGAGAGCACATCTACATCTTTCTCTTTTTTTATTTTTTTTTTCCCCTGAGAAATAAGTAGAGATAAATAATTCATCAGGAGAAACAGAGAGTTGAATTTGTTGCCATTCCTCACAGAGCGGGCTGTTAAAACACATAGTACTTTCTGCCAGGACCAGATGAAAACTTACTGTTTAAATGCACGAAAACATATTAGGAATCCAAGCAGGGTTTCTTTGCATGAAAATAACTGTGGGTGAAGACAATAAAATGCTATGCTGTAGGAAACAAATTCATGAGGTCATTGCATAAATGAGAATTAGCTGGTTCAGGCTGAGCACACGCTGAATCCAAGCATTCCCCTCAATCTTCACTGCGAGTGCAGAGTCTCTGAGCAGAGACAGAGCCCGGCTGCCTCCACTGGCAGGGCAGGCTCTGCAAGGCAGGGAACAAACAGGAGAATCACTGAATCACAGACTCATGCAGGTCAGGAAATTTCTCCAAAATTAGGTTGGAAAAGTGCTCCAAAGTCATTGAGTCCAGCCTCTAACCCAGCGCTGCCAAGTCCGCCACAAAGCCATTTCCCCAAGCCACATCTACATGTCTTTTAAACCCATCCAGGCATGGTAACTCCACCATGGGAAGCCTGTTCCAGCATTTGACAACCATTTGAAGTGAAGAAATTTTTTCCTAACATCCAAACTAAACTCCCCTGGAGCAGCTTTAGGCCCTGTCCTCTTGTCCTATTACCTGTAACTTATGAGAAGAGGCCGTGCAGGGGAAAGATCTGGACAGCAAAAGTCTAATTGGAAGGCAGTGACAACCCAGTATTTATAAGCACTGTCTTTGTTGAAGTCTAGGCACCAACATCACTGGAATTTCCATTAATGTGAACGTTCATTATATGCATTCTGGCTCTTAAAAAGTGATGCTTATGGCAGACTCTTGGTGTGGGGCTATCACAGCTTCACCAGGACATGTGGGAGCCACTTGTGAAGACAAGAGAAGATGCTGGATGCTGATTTACCTCTGGGGATCTCTTGAACCGAAGTCCAAGCCACCCTCTTTGCACCAATGAGTGGGAGCATGGGCTGTCATGTTTTCTGGTTTTAAGGCAAAACTTTAAAATCTGATGTGAATTTATCTCATCTTGCCCTCCAATGACATTTCAATCGAACAGAAGTTTATGAAAGCACCCTGACACCAATTTTTATTTTTAAAATTTCTCTAGAGAAGCCAACTAACAGGAACATCTAGGGTCAGCTGGCAATTACCTCTGTTCCCAGGTATAATCCTGCTTCAGCATATAATCCTGCTTTGCAACTCCTTTTCAGGCCAAGGCTGCATACTGTTCTAACTACCCAGGAAGCTTGTCTTGAGAAGAGATGTCCCACTGGCAAAGAGATAAGCACATCTGAATGCATTCTAGGGGTTTTCCTCATAGCTCAGGCCATTTGCAGGTGGCCATACAAACCTGTTTTTGTGGTTACAGCTGCACCTCTACTTACCATGGTTATAAGTGGACTGGTTACAGCATGAAGAAACAGAAGCAGCAAGGAAACATCTTGGGAATGCCCAGCTTTCATAGCACCCTGCTTTCTTGGCTTTGTGGTGGCTTGCCAAAACTGGTACCCTGCACTGAGCATCATCTGTGGGGGTTTGTGAGGTGGGACCCTGGGCTGGTCCCAGCTGCAGAGCTGGGAGGATCAGTCCATTCATCAGAACAAGGGATGTGGGAGTGCATCAGTCTTCCCATGCCCTTGACACAGGGTCAGGGATGATCTCAGGCACCAGCAACTTTCATTACCTTGAAAACCCTGACTGCCAGTCCAAGGCATGATTCCTTGTTTGCAGAGATAATGTCAATGGCTGGAATAATCCATTGACCTGATCCAAACGGAAAAGTAAACACTTTATTTCCATCCAGAGCCCTGTTTGCTAGGCTGTAATGCTTGTGACACACTGGAGGATGAGCTCATACTCATGAAATATTTCAGTTCCCACTTCTATTGTCCTTTGCAATGGAAGCTCTCACCTCTGTTTTAACTATAAAACCCTTGTAGGAGACAGATCATCTGCAGTTCTGACTCAGACCATTAAGGGCATGTTGAGAAATAACTTTCATTTCCCAGAAGACTAATTTACGTCAGCAAGCAAGAAGATAATCAGAGTCATAAATCTTTGTCTGTGTCCATATCTCCTGATTGCTTTAAAAATATTGGGACAATACTTTCTATAACTTAACCAAATGCAGAAATTCAGCTTGGTTTTCCTAAGATTTGCAGAGCATGGTAGTTAGGCTGGTTTATATCTGCCTCATTTCCAGCAGGCTGGAAT
The DNA here is from genome assembly GCF_036417665.1 of Passer domesticus. Taxonomy (NCBI): domain Eukaryota; kingdom Metazoa; phylum Chordata; class Aves; order Passeriformes; family Passeridae; genus Passer; species Passer domesticus. Next base: position 77,538,693 of record NC_087512.1, on the reverse strand, counting down.
TAGGCATGGCCTGTAAATTATGCGTGACTTTTTAACATTCATGAATCCCATAATTTTACTTCATTGATTAGTTCTTTACCATAATTGGCAACAGCCCATGAGGAAATGGATGTTCTACATCAGGCAAATGGGAATTTTATTGATGTAGTATTGAGAAAGCAATAGGAATGATTAGCAAGCTAAAACGTTCCTATCCTTGATGTTCATTTGAGAGAGTTGGTGTCCTCCTGCCTGCATTTTACCTGGGGTCTTCATGGGAGTTAGAAAACCCGCTCTATTCAATATTTATATGGAAGCTGTCTTATTCATCTAGCCCTCTATTAATATTAATGAAGGTAACCATGTATGTTCCCTCTATTAATATCAATGGCAAGTGAACACAAGTGTCGGTGCAGGGATTCCAAAGTTTTTCCGTAGGACTAGCAGCCAATTTTTCCTTTTCCCTCTCTCTCAACCTTCACTGCACACACTTCCTGAATGGCCACACACATGGCCAACTGCAACGCCAGGCTCTTCTGCTGATCCCCATGCTAGAGGAACAACAATTCCTTTCACTTTAGGAGGAACAAACCCACCATAAGTAATCTGGTTAATAAAGGCCGTGTACTGAACTACAGCCTTTGTCCTGGTGTCAGCTGTAAATTACAGAGGCACCGTGTCATTCAGGTGGGAAAGAGCTTTAAGATCATCAAGTCCAGCCCCAGCACTACCAAGGCCACCACTAAGCCATGTCCTCAAGTGCCACTTCTACACATCTTTTAAATTCTCTCCTGGGGTGGTGACTGCCCCACTTCCCTGAGCCAACACCTGACAACCCTTTTGGTGCAGAATTTTTTCCTAATTTCCAGTCTAAACCAACTCTGGAGCCACTTGAGGCCATTTCCTCATCCTGTTGCTCACCTACCTGTGAGAAGAGGCCAGCTTCCCTCTTGCTATGATATTTTTTGGAGGGTGGTAGGATCCCCACTGAGCCTCATTTTCTTCAGGCTAAGGAAGCTCATCTCCCTCAGACAATCCTCACCAGACTTGCACTCCAAACCCTTCTACAGCCCTGTTGCCCTTCTTTACACATGCACAAGATTTGAAACCCATCAACAGCCAGAAAATCAATGTCCAGGGAGGAGCCCCAGCCATGTCTCTGTTGTCCTTATGTTTACATCATGGGAAAGGAGAAACTGATCCATTTATTCTGAGGGTAAACACAGCCTTTAATTAGATAAAATAGCTTTCTTATAAAAGTGGTTCTTGGTTGGACAGGGTGGCATCAACCCATTTATTGCTTTTAACAGTGAAGACAACCTTCCTGGTGGGCCATGTGGCAGAGACTTTTAGATGATCTCCCAAAGCTCCCAAAGAGTAACCATGATCATAAAGCATTGACGGTGGCCTTTCATGACTCCAATTGTACATCTGTGGAGGTAAAGATTCATAGTGTGAGGGTAGTTAAAGGAAGTTTAATTCTCTACATGCCCCTCCTAAATAAATTTAATGTGACATTTGCATTCTGCTTTGGGAAGACACCTGATTGTGTTGATAAAAGTGATTAGGGCAAGAGAGTCAATCCTTTGTCAATTATTGGGGGTCCCTAATGAGATCAGTTTTCTCATTTTATTTCCTGCTTATGGATCAACGTTATGCTTGTTGGGTGTAACTGAATTTGTGTCCAACAGCAAAATGAAGGTATTTAGATTTACTCTAACATAATCTTGTACCAAGGTTATATTAAACTGCACAGAAAAATGGGAACTGCTCTAAAACATCTTAACTTGAAGTCTGCATATAGCAAAAATGTTCATTGTTCAAGTATAACATGACTTTAAGTCTTCATTTTTCTCTGGAGTGCACAGTAACAGAAATAGAAAAATGGAATGACCTCAGGCTTTTATTTTTTGTTCTTTTTTTCTTAAGGAAGGAGGGAGGGAATAGTTGATAGAATAGTTGCAAAATAGTTGATAGAAAACCCTTAATTGTGCTCTCAGAAGGTCTTGGATGGGTTCACACCTCATACAAAGTACAAGTCTCTGTAGTTTGTGTTAAAATTAAGAAAGGATGGTTAGGCACGGAAAAAGCCATTGCACACAAATAATCTTGAAAATGAAGTACAGGGTGCATTTAGTATCCATACTGGCAGGGAAAGCCAGTTTAATGCATCAGGTAGGTAAAGGATTTCTTAAAAGATCCAGGAACCCAAGAGCAAATGATAGTAAAGTAAAATGGCAGAAGAAAATCCAGTTTTCACCTGGTCCGGACATTTTTCAACTCTTTAGAAAATAAAGCCTATAAAGCAGAATCCTCCTTGTACCAAAAAACAAAAACAAAAACACAAACCCCCAAACAAACAAACAAACAAAAAAAACCCAAAAAAACCAAACAGCAACAACAACAACAACAAAAAAAAACCAAAAACAAACAAAAAAACCCCCACAAACCAAACCAAAAACAGAGGAGAGGGTAAAAAGGAAACAAAATATCATAAACCGGAATGTGTACAGTCCTGGTCCAAAGGGATTTGTTGCAAAAACATCTTAGTGAAAGTATCATCAACCTTCTTGGGAGACTAGCACTCACAGACAGATTTTTTGGAGTAAAATCAAACATAACCTCCAATATTTTAACTTACTGGCTATTAATAAATGTTTTATAGGAAAACCAGTCTTTATTACATATCATGTAAGAGAACATATGTTTGTATTTTCAAGTTTTTGGGAAAGCAGGGAATGCAGTGAACATCTGATTGAATTACTGACCATTTTCTTGGACATGGGGAGCTAAAGCACTTTGTTTTTTTATAAATAACACTTTTACCTTAAGACTACCTGATATTACACAACAACAGCATCAGAGGGCACTTACCACACTTCTTTCAATGTGTTTGATCTTCATCGTAACTTTGTGACTATGCAGAACTCTTCATAAATATTTAATTCTTATTATTCTGCAGGCACAAGTGCCAGGGAAGAGTCAGAAAGTGACTCATTGTTTCTTAATAAGAGATGAGGACAAAGGAGCTCTGGCGTCACAGTGGGAGAGGGTTCTCAGTGCTGATAAAATCATCCAAAGATGTAAAAAAATTCTGTGGAATGAAAAAAAGTATTTCTTACACCATCAGCAAGGGTATGTTTGAAGAAACAAGCACAACCGGTCTACTCCATAATAACAAAAAGAAATGGTAGCAGTAAATTAATTGTAAAAACAATAGGAGAAATTGCTTTAATCTTTCAAGAGCTTTACCCATGATATCATGGATGGAAATAGGAAGAAAACAGTATGATCACACACTAAAATAATTGATTTATCATTGAACACTTGATCCAAAGTAGAGCCATTCCTGAGCCCTTCTGGTACAATTTAATTGACTTGTGTATATGCTCACATTTGTCTGGAATTTGTCTTCACTGATTTGGTGGCCTACAGCAAATTTACCATAAATGGTTAATTTCAGGATGGCTCTGAGACAGTACCAAGTATTAGCCCCACCTTCTGAGTTTAGCTGGTTAAACAAGAGCAGGTGCAGTGACAGCTATGAAGATCCTGCAGGAAAAACTGGTGAAAAGATATTTTCCTGAAGTGAAATATGCTTGAGGTTTTCCATCCCATCCTCTGGGTGAGAAGGTTACACTCATTCACCCAAGCCACATACAGAGATGGCTGAGCTGTCTATGACACTGCATGGGAAATTTATTTACTATTCCTTTTAAAGTCAGTAGGAACCCTTTTAAAAAAACAAACAAAAAATACCGCAATCGACCAAAAAAACAAAAAAACCCCAAAACAAAACCAAAAAAACCCTAAACAACAAAACAAAAACAGCACAACAAAAAGACCAAACATGGTCTCTCTGCAAATGGCAGCTGGTCAGTGGCTGTTGCAGGACATCAGCCACCAGAGCAGGCTTTGTCTCCTCAATGCTGCCTCTTGTGATGTGTTTAAATGTTCTTGAAGATGACTTCGAGATTATTTTAGCTACCTTTTTTTTTCCCCAGAGTTTGTGAAAGTTTCCACCCCATAAATCAATAGAGATTTTATTCAAAAATGGCTATTTTAGATATTCAAATATCCTCTAATAAGGATGTTTGAAAAATGACTACTCATAATTATGTCAGCCTCTTTGGTGTATCCTCATTACTTGACACTTAGTCTCCTTGCATATGAAGGTTTTCCTTTTCTTTGCATACCCTGGTGTTAAATTCTGTCTTCAAGCAGAAGTTTGAGCAACAGCCCAGGAGATAAATGGTCTGGTGTACATTGCTAGAGTAACCATATATTTCTATTTTTGTTTGACTGGGCTACATTTTGAGTTGCAGCACCACCCCTGAAAGTGATGTCTGATGCGTGACAGTTATTGTTATGAATTGCTTTTGCAGATCTTTCAAGCCTGCAGGATGCTATCAATCCTCAGGGAAACCACTGAAGGGTAAATTCTGCATCAGTTCCCATTTTAATTTTAAATTAACAGTGTCTTGATTGCGTGGAGCTGCACACTAAATGAGCATCCACAATTTCATGAAAAAAACCCCCTGTTGTTCCTGGCTTTTGTTGGTCCTGCTATCATTTTTCCTGCACCAAGAGGTCAGTGCTGCAGAGTTTAACCCAGCTCCTGGGGATTTGCCAAGTGCTGCTCAGGGTGAAGGGGGGATTGAACATGGAGATGCTCCTACCTTCACGTGGAAGGAGCAGGCATTTTCTTTTACAGCCTCACTCAGCCACCAAGAAGGTTATTAGTCAACCAAGAAGAATGTGACTGAAAGCAGGTTCTTCCCTATTATTCCCTACAAAACAGATCAAAAACTGTGATTCTACAGCTAATGCATGTATCTAGTGTTTCCTGAACCTGGCATTAGCACAAATAGAGCACCTTCATGCTACTGTACCATCTCAGGCGCTGCATAAAGACGAGTGAAAATCCTTCAGGGTGGATTAATCCTCCATGTTCAAATCAGCCCTTCATTTGTTTTATGTCTGCTAAAATCCTGATTCAGTATTCAGTTATGATTTTAATTCCTGATTCCTGATTCAGTTATGCTGCAATATCACCAAAACTCACTGGGTACTGCTGCTGCATGACTTTGCTTTGGGCTGCTGTGTAACCTTGGAATGGCCACCAAAATCAGAAGAAACTTGTCCTTTTCAGGGTGCATTGAAAATACAAATATTTGTAGCATTTCAGGGGGCAGAGAGGCCACAACAACAACAACAACAACAACAACAACAACAACAACAGCAACCTAAATTGCCTGAGCTGTTTTACCAGCCAAGAGGGTGGCAACTTTGGGGGCAGATCACTAAAATCTGAAAGGCTGTGTCAGGACAGTGGATGAGTGCTGAGAGCAGGGCCAGGCAGGCAGGCAGGCACATTGCAGCCTGTCTGCAAAACTCCTCTTTGGCTCAGAGAAGCTCAAACCTCAAGGAGAAGGTGGGGGTTGAGTGATGCCTTTGGTCCTGCATGGCCTGGAGCTGATAAGGGAAAGCATCCCCAAAAGGATCCTGGTGACATCCCTGCCCTCCCTGCTGCCTGTGGCCTTGCTGCTGTCCAAGAGATAGAAATTGCCTTTATCACCCCTGAATAAAGAGCACTGCCTCTTTCTCTATCTCACAGCCGTTCAGGCTTCCAAATTTCTGCAAAAACAAGCAGTAAAATAAGACATAAATTCAAGATACTGCTGTTTTATCCCCTGAGCAATGCCAAAAGAGCTAAAAAAGGCATCACAAATATCTGCCTGCAAATGAGAACGCTGTTGTGCCAGTTCTATGATGCCAAGGTGAAGCTGGTTTGAGTCACTCCTATAACTTACACAGGCATGGCACAGGCTTTTGACGCTCATTATCTTTTCACACCACCAAAGTTATAATCCTGAAAGTGTGGATCTGCCTTATTATCCTATCTGTTCTTGGAAAGAAGCATACTATGTAAGAAATCTCAAAAATGAGGTACAGGAGGGAATCTGGGCTTATTTCACCTGTAAAATTTGGTAACTTTTCTGAGCCAGGTTTTGTGTCTTAAGACTAGACTGCCTAATATAAATAATACTCCCATAAATACATAAGAAAAAGCTTTTTCCCCATTTGAAATGTGTGTTTACTTTGTAGGAGAGGTGTTTACTTAGTGTCAAGGCGATGAAGATTTGAGCTTTGTGAGCTCAGGATGAACTTCCCACTACCTGCTGTGGGGGCAGAAGAGGGTCCTGAACTTCCCACTACCTGCTGTGGGGGCAGAAGAGCAGCACCCAGCTGCTACTTTCTTTCACAGTAAAATAACAGAAAGGGGACAACTGAAGAGGATAGTTGCGTTTTACTATGTAAATAAATATAATAGATCTGGAAATACAGTATATTTCGCCTATCTTGACAGCTTTGAAGACTAAGATTTCCAACAGGAAATTATTACTGGTCATGAGGCAGTGTGATTACCAGCAAATTGCATGTAAGTAGCCTATGCTCTAAAACAATCTAAGTTTAATTTTATACATATAAGTGTATATATATAGGCACTTAGCACACTGAACAGCATCAGTTGGTGCTCTTTCAGTGAAGAAAAATGCAACATTAATAAGTGATGAAGAAAGAGATTTCTGTCCTGGTGGACAGAACTTGCAAGATGGACAGCCTGCAGGATGGGCTTTGGAAAATCAGTTTAATTTTCCCTGCCCCTTTACCTTTGAGTGATGGATTAAGCAATAAAGTTCATCCATAAAACGCCTTGCAATATTGATTACTAGTCCTGCTGCAAAATGCACCATGATAAAGATGGTCTGCTGTTTTCTGGGGGATTTTTGGTTTTTGTTTGTTTGTTCGATTTTTTTTGGGGGGGAGGGGGGGAGTGTTTGCTTTGTTTTGATTCTGTTTTTTTTTTTAATGTAGGATAATCATAATAATTTTGATTCCAGATAATTCTGCCCATTTCAAAGAGTATTTAAAAGCTTTTTCCCCCCCCTCATTCTCTACAAAACCATTATTTTAAAATTCCTCTCCCCTTTAAAGCAGGCTATCAGAGTGCTTTGCACATGAAGGATACTATTGACATATTCAGAGGGATATTTTTAGCTCAGTGGGAAAAATAAAATCTTGGGAAAGGTCAGCTCTTTCAGTGCGCTAATTAAATTTCTGAGGAAGGAGATTTTGTCACGATGGTGACACGCGGGCTCGCGGGGACGTCACGCAGCAGCCTGGGTGAGAGGGGCTGGCAGGGGTGGACCTGCACACCTGACACATCATCCCTGAGTCAGGCAGCACCAGATTTCCTTCCCTGATGTTTTCATTGTGGCAGGGATTTTGCAAAAAGAAGTTTCCCGTTGGTTGATGGCAGCTCTGTGCATCCTCTCCGGGAGCAGGGTGTGCTAAGGGAGGGATGGGTGCGAGGTGGGGCCATCAGTGAAGCTCTGCTGTCCTAACTGCACTTCTAACACAGCCTGGGATGAAAACCCCGAGGATTCAGACTGGAGAAAAGCAGGAAGTTTTCTACAAAGTGAGTGGTGAGGCTCTGGCACAGGTTTCCAGGGGAGCTGTGCATACCCCATCTCTGGAAATTCTGCAATTTCCCTATCCAGGCTGGACAGGGCTTTGACCAACCTGATCTAGGGGAAGATGTCCCTGGCAGTGGCAGGCAGAGTGCAACTGATCTTTAAGGTCCCTTCCAACCCAAACCATTCTATGATTCTGTGATTTTGGAGGATGGATTAAAATCTAAGGTCACTTTTAAAGCAAAATGATGCCAGCATGACCACAGGCAGAGTTGGGACTTGACACATCTTGGTAACAGCCAAGCATTCTGTAGAGCCTGAAATTTCAAAGCTCTGCACAGTGGTGATTATTGCTTGACAGTAAACAGCCACCTTCTCCTCTCTTCAGGGGACAAAACCTGCTCCAGTGGAAAAATTAAGAACATGCTAAGTAAGATATTTCAAATAACTAAGCTTCTTGAAAACTGACTTCTGGTGGATATGGAGAACGAAAACTGCATTGTGTTTTCTGTGGTAACTCGCTGTCTGGACAAGGCAAGGCACAGACCATGTGCATCAGGAGATTTGTGTCTTGCAGGAGAGTGAAAGGAGCAGCTGGGAAGCAAAGCAGTGGCTCCGCAGTCACCTGCAATCTGACAGGTTCTCCCAGGTTTGGATCCCTTTCTGCACCTGCCAGGGCATAAAGAATGCCATCAATTTGTTACAAAGCCCTGTCAGAGGAGGATGTTCCTGCAAGATGAGCTGCCACAACAGGCACAGATGAAAGCAAGAAGAAATTCATGTCAGATCTATGTGGAGGTTAAAGACTTGGAATTAGCACGCCGGACAAGATTTCACTTGGAGCAACCTGTGGAAAAAGCAGGGAGGGAACAAGAGGAAGATGCCAGGCTTGGTGAGGCAGATCTGGGTAACTCATCCAGACAAAAAATTCCCACCATGGCAGACTGTGGGGAAGGAAGCAATTATTTTTACACATATTCCATCCCAAGCTGTGGGAACAGCTTGTGTGGCTCGTGGGTACCTTGAACTTGGTTTGCATAAAAGTGGCACCTCCAGAAGAACACTCAGGGACCACCCCCCTCCACTGAGCAGAGGAAGAGGAGCCAGCAGGACACCATAGAAATCTGTGTGGTGGTGACCATCTACTTAATCTGTCTCTCTCTCTCTCTTTTCTTTCTCTCTCCCTCTGTCCCTTTCTCTTCCTCACATTTACTGCTACATAAAATCCATACTCTTGGCTTCAACTATGGTCTAGTTCTCACCTTAATTCCAACAGAGGCATCTTTTAATGATCAGATCCTAACGCTGTTTCAGAATTAGGATCCTAACATTATCCAGGGTATTATAACAGCATAACAGCATGGATCCCCATGCGGGATCCCTTCCCCAACCTGCCACCCCTGCACCCACCAGTGATTGCTGCCTCATTCAACCCCCTGTCCTGCTGTGGCCACTAGTGCCCAGCACAGCTCCATCCACCATTCCTGGCCAGCGATGAGCAGAGCCTTATTTTCCCAAACATGTTCACTGATCTCCTGCAGAGCCCTGTGGTGGTTTAGCAAAACCCTCGTGGCTGGAGACAGTTTTGGTTGGTTTACCAGAGGATGGCACAAGGGCTGTTCACCCTCCCAGCCGAGTCACTGTCACTTCCCAGCAAGTGTGAACCCGTCTTCACGCTTCCACAAGCAGACAGGGCAAGTTGCCTGCGTTGTTTCTGTTCAGTGGGGGATCCATCCTCCAGGGCGGAACTGTCACCGTCTTTCAAGACTCAGATTTTAATAAAAAAATCCTGCACAAAGCGTCTTAACTCTCAGCTGAATGACTGCTTTGAACAGAGCAATTAAGAAGATGAAAGGGGGGAGGGTCGCCCCGTGTATCTTGTTGTCATGTGCTTCAGGAGAGCTCCCGGGGTGGGTGTGAGGAATCCACGAGCAAATAAGTCTGTGCAAGAAGATCAACAGAGTTAAACCTGGGTGCTGCAGACCCGGGCCGAGCAATGGGAGGTTGTGGCTGAGGATCCCAGAGGAATTTGCTGGGACTTCATTTGGGAAGATTATATTTAGGATCATTAATTGCCTATGAAATCCTTGAACGCATCGTGTTTAAATTCAGATTAATTGCTCCAATCTGCAGTTAATTTCAGAGCTGCTGTCAGTGTGTTCTCACCGACACAGACGTGAAGGAGGCTTCTGAATAAAATGTCTATGGCTGAGCTTTTGCCCCACAAATGAGTGAGCAATGCTCCCAGCATCACGTCATTGGCCTCTGCCCCATTTTCCGCAGTCTTTTCAGGTTGGATGTGCAGAGGAATAGCAGCCCAGCATTTCTGAGAATGCTTCATGGCAGAGATAATTACATGGTGAAATGCAAACTAACAAGCTGCATCTACTTAGTATTAAGGATTAATGATCTCAGCTTTAGTCTTTGCTCCCCTGCAGGGTGGCACATCTCAAGAAAATCATGCTTCAATAAATACAAAAATTGTGGTGTGTAGCCTATGCAGACTGTATGTATAGAAATAAGATTCTTACCCTTCTCAGCCATCATCAGAAGCTGGACCTAATGTTCTGCAGCTTCACTTGCCTGAGGCAAAACAAAGGTGCAAGTTAAAGAATCATGTCATCACAGTATGGTTTGGGTTGGAAGGGACAATAAAAAACATCCAGTCCCACCCCTGCCAAGGGCAAGGACACCTTCCACTAGACCAGTTTGCTCCAAAGCCTCATCCAGCCTGGCTTTGAGCACTTCCAGGGACAGGGTAGCCACAGCTTCTCTGGAAAATCTGTTCCAGTGTTTCATCACTCCCAAAATCAGGATTTTTTTTCCCAGTATCTAACCTAACCCCATCTTATGTCAGTTTAAAGCCATTGTTCCTTGTCCTTTCACTCCAGGACCTTGTTCAAAGTCCCCCTCCAGCTCCCCTGGAGCTACTTTAGGCACTGCAGGGGACTCTAAGATCTCCTCAGAGCCTTTTCTTTTCCAGGCTGAACAACCCCAGCTCTCTCAGCCACCACCAGACTTGCTGTGACACAAACCCTGCTCTGCTCTCTGCTCTCCAGGACTATTTATCCCCATTTCCAAGCTTCACCAGCCCTTTCTCACAGTTCTTTGTGCCTATATTCCAAGTGGTGAGATGATGGGCACCGTGAGGCACACCACACACCCAATGCTTTCCTCTTAAGTCCTTCCTTTGCAGCCAAGACGTGGTGTTTCACCCAGTTTGGCTGTGACCAGCTGTCTCTGGACCCTCCCTCTGAACCAGAAAACACTGAATAGCCTGTCTCCTGGCTCCTTTGGTCTCATTGGGATAATTTCCCAGCCACCTGGTGATGCTGGGCTCCTCTGGAGCACCCTGGAACATGCTGCGTAAGTGGCAGGATGCAGCAAGCTCAAATGGCAGACAGAGGCTGGGGCCTTTGCTGGCCAGCCTGCTTCAGTCTAGCTCAGTTTGTCTTCACATCCAGGTTTTCTCCAAAGTTGCACTACAGGAGTAATGTTGCAGAAGGGAAAATGTGGTTTAATAGAGCATGTGCAACACGGGTTTTGAAAACATCTGCCGTCCCCGTGGAATTTCTGGTGCATCCTCTCTCTCTCTCTGTGTGTAAAGTCTGCTTCAGGTTATCATTTCCCACAACCAGAGGATGGAGATCCTGTCCCTCACTCAGTTTGATTTCAGTTTAAAGAGACTTGACACTTCAAAGCAAGCCTCAGTCTCTCTTTGGGGTGGCTTGTGTTGGACACTTACCAGAGACAGCACATCCAGCAGTGCTCCCACTCGGCTGTGAGCTGGGAAAAACTCCTCAGAGTGTGAGCTAGGACCAGAAATGCAACCAAACCCTCCATGTAAGGTTGTTTTTTTTTTTGTAGAAGCTACTTAAAACCACTGTTCTTTCTTACCTCCCTTCAGTTGCTGCTGCATGGTGTGTTTTATTTCCCTGAGTGTGGCTCTGAAGTGCCCCCATGGCAGGCTGTACACTCATCCAACTGGCAGAGCTTCCCTCCACCAGCTCAGTGGGAAATGGTACAAGCCCTCAGACGTACTGACACATCCAGCTTAATCATCTTAAGCCTGTTTGAGCAGGAAAGAACCCCAGGTGGGATAAAAGACAAAACAATATTTCTCCATGCAGAGAAAGAAGGGTTGCCCGGGTCATGGAGGCACGAAACACCAGACCTGCCTGGGATGCCAGATTTTGGATTCCCTGAATGAGTACCTACAGCAGAAGGGGATCCCTCCTCTCCTGGAGCACAAGCCACCTTGTCAGGCTGGCTCCCCAGCCAGGATATCTGTATTCTGGAAATACACTGAAGGTTTCTTATTATGTCGTTTCTGTGGCTGGTTGTGTGAGTAAATCTTGTAGTCAGGCGAAGCGTGAATAGTTTGGCACATATAATTTACTCAATGTATTCAGATGCAGTGCCCTGAATACTAAGCACTGTTCTCCCATCAGTGAAAAAGATTGATTTTTAGTGTTGGGGGCTTTTTTTTTTTCTCTTTCTTGGCAGACAGAGGGGGTTATATGTAAATCCTGCTCTTGTGTATGTGTATTTGAAACTGTAGGATTCAAATAAATAGATCTGGGTTGTTTTTTTCTTTTTTTCTTTTAGAAAAATAAATTATCCCGACTTGCAGTGGCACAACTGGCCTGTTGAGTCAGACTCCAAGGGGAAATATGGGAGGAAGAAAAAAGGCAAGTCTGGACTGAGATGGAAGGGTAGTCTCTTGAAGAAGGCTGGAGGAAACATGTCCTGTCCTCCCAGCCCTTGGAGGTAGGACATCCAAGCTTTTATCAGCCCCTGGAAGGCAGTGCCCAGTCTCTATCCCCCATGCCCAGCACTGCTAACCATCATCAGTGACTTCAGAAAGGCTCTGCTCCCACGACCACACCTGGCAACACTTCTGCTCACTGTCCCTGGGGAACAACTGGAAACAAGTCTGTGCATCCACACCGACAAGTGGAGGGTGTTTAGTATGCAGGAAGCTTCCCTCCTATTTTCTTTATTTTCTTTTTCCTTTTTTTATTCTTGCCTTTTTTTTTTTTTTTTTTTTTTTTTTTTTTTTTTTTTTTTTTAGAGAGCACTGTAACAGTGAGCAGCTATTATGGCACAGCCTGTCAGCTGTAGTGCTGGCAGGTGGGTATCTGCAGGTTGTGTCTCGGGCTTGCTGATAGGGACCTTACACAAATAATATCTCCTGCCTTCATCAGTCCCTCTGAACCAGCCTGTCAGCTCGGGAGACAGGGAACAAGGCTCAAGCTTGATTGCAAGCCTCCAGCTCCCTGCTGGGGAGCTGAGAGGACAGGAATCAAACCCTGGGGCTGATTTCTAATTGGTAAGATAAGGAGACGTTTTAAATGAGATAGCTGCAATTAGGATGAGAGGCACTACAGAGATCAAGAGAAATGCTCCTTCATAAGAACAAGCTGTTGCTTCTCTCAGGGGGAGCAAGCAGAGGAAGGGTAGCCTGCCTGAAATGGGTTAGCTGCAGCAATTAGGCAGGAGACTCAGCAGACAGAAAGAAATCTCTTCCTTCAAGCTAGTGACTGATTTCAAAGGAATCAGGGCTCGTTGAAAAATAAATTATTGTTATTAATCTGACAGCTTGCTTAGCTTGGTTATTTTGCTCTTTCCTTCATGTTGGGGACATTATTTTTAATTACTTCTATAATTTTCAAGCAGGCATGGAGGAGCATGGGGCTACTGCAATGTTTGAGAAGAATGAGTTAATATTTATGAATCCAGCAGGGAAAGCTAATGGTCAGGTCAGTGGTGCCCATGAGGCAGTGGAGATGTTGGCAGTGACCCCATGTCCTATGGACAGTGACCACCACTGGCTTATTCCTTCCTTTTTCCTTCATCCACAGCTTTTCCCTCAAAAAGCCATCAATAAGCTCTGAAACCAGAAGGGCTGAGAAGTGCTGCTTATCCCTAGAAACAGGGCTAGGAGGACAACTGCAAACTGCTTAGCAGCATCAAATGACAGCTGAGATCAGAGCTGACACCAAAATTCCTGGTAAGCACACCTCCCAAAAGTAGTGACAGAAGGTATCCTGCACTACCACAATGCTCTTATCACAAATCTCACTTCACCTTCTCTATTTTCTTCAGTGCTGATTTTAGTCTTCCATATTTAACACAGTCTGAAGGTTTCTGATATCTATAATTTTCTGGTGCCACTTCAGTTGTGGCACAGTTTAGATGTGACCTGTTCATCCTCAGGAAGCTGGAGATAAAATTTCAAGCATTTGAAGAACACTGCTCGAGCATATGCTGAATGCAGAGCAGCTGATTTTTCCCTAAAAGTTACTTACAAGCAGCACTAATTATCTTATTTTTCTGAAATTTTACGAGTGGCGTCAGTGCTTAAAAAAAACCCCATCAAGGCAGTCTGGAGAATAAGGTTTTTCTGGAAATGTTGAGCAGAGCTCAGAGCTGTAGACGATAAGGTCACAGCAAAAGGGAGCACAGAAACTGAATTTCTTCTGACAGCCCTCCCGGTGCATCAATGCTGAGTATCAGAGAGAAGCAGAGGTTTCCATATCTAAAAATAAATTGAAACAAGAGCATCTTGTGGCCTGCTCAGTGGCATAGAGCAGCAGCAGCTGTGGCACTTCCCTTGGTCTCCCCAAGGCTCCAAGTGGGAGGATTCAGGCCACTGCCTTTCGTACATTGTTTAAATCCAAGCACTCCAAACAAGCAGCCAACAAGTGTTTTGACATGAAAATCTTGCCTTTAGGGCTTCTGCTTTTTCTCATGCAATTTTTTTTCCCACTTTTTTATTTTGTTATCCTTCCTGCCTGCTTGTGCCTTGTGCTGCAGCCACCTTATTAGCACAGCAGAAAAGGAGCCAGAGATAGTCTTGAGTCTCATTTATTTCAGATCAAAGGGAAGAGGAAAACAGGGCAGAACCAGCATTTCCCTGACGGGACAACGGATCCTTGAAAAAAGAAAAGGCCAGGATCAAGCACTTCTTTATGTCACAGGAGTGCAGCAGATAAAAAATGGGTTCACAATGACCCAAATGCCTTGAGCAGAGACCTCTGTCCCTGTGCTGCCCTGGCACTTTGCTGCATCCAGCAGCAGACCTGGCGGCTGCATGGGGTTACCACTGGCAGGTGAGGGGCCACACATTCCCAAAAAACCTGCTGGCACCCTTGCTGCTGTGTTCCAAGGGTCTCTGTGCTCCTCTCAGGGCATGGACCCACATATGTGGGCAGCCCCTTGAGCCACACAAGGGAAAACAGCAATGGATTTTCCTGGTTTTAGATAAAAATTGGTTTGAGAGAAAAAAACATTTTAAGAAATTCTTCACTGTGGTGGTGGTGGTGAGGCACAGGTTTCCAGAGGAGCTGTGCATACCCCATCTCTGGAAATTCTGCAATTTCCCTATCCAGGCTGGACAGGGCTTTGACCAACCTGGTTTAGGGGAAGATGTCCCTGGCAGTGGCAGGCAGAGTGCAACTGGATGGTCTTTGAGGTCCCTTCCAACCCAAACCATTCCATGATTCTGTGATTTTATGGTTCTGTGATTCTGTGATTTAATGTTTCAATGCTTCTTTCATTCCATGGCTTTATGATTTTGGAGGGGGAATTCCAATCCAAGGCCACATTTTAACCAAAATGATGATCAGAGATGGGACTTGACATATCTGCATTATTTTATCTCTGCCCTCAGTATAGTTTGAAGAGGAAGGAAATACATTTTGAAGGAAATCCTAGAAATTAGATTTCAGTAGCTACTAATGTTTGCTGTTTGCTGGGACTTTTTTTTTAACCAATATTGAATATATTGCTGCTGTTTGGTGGATGTCTGTTGACTCTTGATGGTATCAGCAAAGTGCTGAGTAGAGCCTGGGATTTCAAAGCTCTGCACAGTGGTGATTGTTGCTTGTCAGTAAACATCCACCTTCTCCTCCCTTCAGGGGGGCACAACCAGCTTGCTCCAGTAGAAAAATTAGGAGCTAACTAAGCAACTTCAATGCTTGAAAACTGGCTTCCAATGGATATGAAGAATGAAACAGTTTTTTTAAGTTAACTCAGCATCTGGATAAAGCACAGGCCTGTTCCCTGAGTGTTGAGGCTTTATCTGTCTGGCTGCATGGTCCCCAAAAAGTCAGGGCATATATTGCTCTGTTCCTCCAGTTTCCCTCTGAACAAAAAAGAAATAAATCTGATCCTTGTAAAGAATAAGTTGATTAATCATGCTGTCTTGGTGTTTTATCTCTTTACTTGCCACTCTCCCCAAAAGGAATTATGGGACACTGTCAGAGAACGTATTAAAAAAAACATTGGGATTTCTCCTTAAGATATTCTTAGCATTTGTAAAACCAGAACATATGTCATTGTTTATTCAGTTGAAACAGATCTATGATTTCTGGATTTCCTTCCAAACTAAGAGCTGGCACACTGGTCCTAGAAATGCTGGTGAAACCTTGTGCATGAATAGATTTGGGAGTTTTGTTACCTTGCACCAGTGAGAAAATTCTGCTCTGCAGCTCTGTGTTTGTGCTTAGTCCCCTTCCATTGCTTGCAAAAGCCAGAAGAGGAGGCAGAAAGGAGGACTGAGAGCCTCTCCCACCTTTCCAAGGACCATCACTGCCCTGGATCTGCAGCCAGGGAGGCACCCAGAGAGATGGACACCAGGGTGAGGCACACGAGCACCTGATGAGCACGGAACAGACAAACAGGCACGAGGCTGCCTGCCCTGGGACATCCATTGCTCTGGCAACCAGGATGGGTTTTGTTTGAGGAAGAAACCTGAAAAAACAACAAGATGCTGACACAACACCTCTTAAATGTCATCTGTGTAAGGAGGGAAGGGAAGGGAAGGGAAGGGAAGGGAAGGGAAGGGAAGGGAAGGGAAGGGAAGGGAAGGGAAGGGAAGGGAAGGGAAGGGAAGGGAAGGGAAGGGAAGGGAAGGGAAGGGAAGGGAAGGGAAGGGAAGGGAAGGGAAGGGAAGGGAAGGGAAGGGAAGGGAAGGGAAGGGAAGGGAAGGGAAGGGAAGGGAAGGGAAGGGAAGGGAAGGGAAGGGAAGGGAAGGGAAGGGAAGGGAAGGGAAGGGAAGGAGTAACACATGGACAGAGAAGCAGACACACAAGTGTCCCAAAATCCAGAAGGGGAGCTAGATGCCAGGATGACAGCAAGGTCAGAGAATTGCATCAGAGACCATCTCCAACCTACTAAAGCCCACAAATTAATTAGAAAACTATCAGGTGGCTGACACCCTGTTCAACATTTTTTTTTTTTCTGCATTTTCCCCTACGCTCCCTCGAAACCTTTTTTTTTTTTTTTTGTAGCTCCAAGAAAAATATCAGCACAAAAACTTCCACTCAGGAAACAGGGTTAGAATTTTCTTCTCTCTCTTTCTCTCTTTCTCTCTCTCTCATTGGTATTTTGTTCTGAAATTTTCTTCAGGAACTGTTTATTCTGAGAAGTGCAGTGTTCAAATCACTGCCGCGGTCACTTGGAATACTGCAGAGCCATTTGAGCACCCCTCTCATCTCTGAAATCACTTGTGTAGGTGATACATGACACTCTGATAGTGCAAACAAACATCTGCTTCTGTGGGCGTGGGCTTGCTCACCCCAACATGCTCTTGAATCTAATTGGGAATTTCCAGGCATATATTGCTCATGCTCTTTCCAAAATAACTTGTAAGTATAAAGTGTATGAATTAATCATCCTTTTAATCTGGCAAAAGCTGTGCTATATCTGCTCAATCACGAGACATTTATTTCTGTTCTGGGTATTCAGGATGGAATATTTTTGGTTTGGTTGTTGGGTTTGGGTTTTTTTCTCAGAAGTGCTGAGAGGAATTTCCAGCTTAAAGAAGTAAAGCAGTTGACTTTTGCAGCAGAAAAGAGATTTAGCTGCATGGCTGTCAATCCTGCTGTCTGAAGGGAGAGGGTGAACTGAGGCTGTTTGTTTGACTGGGTTTGTCCAGAGCTTCACAGCACGTTGAAGTGCACGTGTGGTATCATGAGCATAGCTCAGAGTCTGGGCACACACACCAGGCAGCCAGCAACATTTCTCTGTCCAGTCTCCTCCTTCCTGTGGCTGAGGATGAGTGTGTGGCCACTCAGGCACCAGCCCAGGTGTTGGGGTGTCACTGACCATTCTGGTCTTGCTGTTGCCCGTGCTTGTCAGAACCCAGGACATCCCTCTGGATGCCCTGGACGGCTCAAAATCCTGTCAGGGGCTTGGAGACCCTGGCAGGAAGCCAAAGACACTTGGGAATTCAATCTCAACCCATGGGAGCAAATTACCAACTTTACATGAAGAATTACAAGTCACAAAAGTTTAAGTAGCATAAAAGTAGTTGTCACAGGGTGAAAGGTGGAATTTTGAAGAATTTGACTATGGGGGTCTAGGGGCACAAGATGGAGGAATTTGGGCATTGTCCTGTTCTTCTCCCTTCTTCTTCCTAGCCTCCATCTTCTTGGTGATGGTGGCACTTTGGGATTGGTTTAGAGTAGAAAGTCACTGTCTAACACAGGTGATAGGTATTGGGACATAACTGTAAATATTGAATACGTAGTTTATAGTATAAAAGACAACACCAGCCCTGGGGGAGGACAGTGTGCCTCAGACTGACGTACAGAACAGACCTCTGCAAGCCAGAAAGAGAATGTTTTAGATAAGAAATAATAAACAGACTTGGGAACGACAGCTGAAGACTTCTGACTCCTTCTTGGACAGCTGGGTTGGGGAAAAGAGACTTTTTAACACACGTTGGGATCACCTTGACCAGAGGAGATCCCGAGAGTGCTGGGCTGTGGAGTGGCTGTGCTGGTACTGATTTGGGCAGGTCATTTCAGACCTGCCCACAGCTCAGAGCACAGTGAAGGCAGCACTGGGTGGGTAGAGATGAGCCATGAAGGGCCACGAGGCACAGACAGTGCTGCCAGAGTGCCCTGGTGCATGGCCATGAGCAGGTGGGCACACCCTCCCAACAGAGTTTCCGAGCACTGGGGGGGGAATGCTTTGGGTTCCTGCTATGGAACTGTGCCCAGGCAGCAGCCAAATTGTCAGAGGGAGGTCCTGCTTTCCTGCCAGTCCAGTGGAGTGACAGAAAATGAGGCCTGGAGGCAAATTTTGGACACTGGGGCAGAGGATCTGCGCATTGCAGAGACTGATGACACAGTTCAAGAGCAGTTCAGCACAACCAGAGCTCAGGACACCTTTCCCTCACAGCTGGCAGGAGTAGCCTCCACAGTCTGAGGGCTCATCTCATTTTCCCAAAGGCTTTGCCAATGCCTATTTCCTCAGGCAAGGATCAAGGAGTAGGAAAATGACTCATGAAGTATGAAGGTGATTGCAGTACTGAACACATAGACAAGGTGAGTTTCACAACCAGCAACACATCAAAAGCCAGCACTACACAGTGCACCAAAACAATAATCTTAGTTCAGAACCCACAGAGGATAAATATCTGGAAGCAATAGGACAAGAGGAAATGGCCTCAGATTGTGCCAGGAAGGGTTTAATTTGAAATTAATTTGGAAATTTCTTCAACAAAGGGGTTGTCAAGTGCTGGAACAGGCTTCCCAGGGCAGTGGTGGGATCACCATTCCTGGGAGGATTAAAAGGGAAAGGTTCTGTGGTGGGCTTTGCAGCACTGGGCTGAGGTTGATGATCTTAGAGGGATTTTCCAATCCAAATGATTCTATGGTTGTAAAGGAAACGTGGCTAAAATTTACTGGGACTGTAACATACATATATCCTCTATAGCTACAACATCTTGAACAGGACCAAGACTTCTGTCAGACCCGTGAGAAGGAGAAAGGATGAGTTACAAAGGAAGAGCTCCACTCACCTGCATGACCCTTCCTGGCAGCTGTGACACAGGAGATTGATTGTTCAATGACTGTATCCTGTAAGAAAAATAAAATAAACTTTTTATTTACTTGATATGGAGAGCAAGATTTTAAGTAGTTCTTGTTACTGAAAATAAGGAATTTTCTGCAATATATAACTTCATCAAAAGTTGCTGTTATTTGGATGGAGGAGAAAGAGACATAGAGATACTGGCAGAGTAGCTGCAGGAGTCTCTAATTAAAATTTATCCCATTTCACTCCTTAGTTGGGAAGGTCATTTAATAATGAAGGTTGTCTTGGCAGCCTCATCAAAGTGGTATATTTAAGCTAAATAGCACAATGTTTTATGTGATATATTCTAGGATATGGTGAACCATAAAATACTAGTCACAAAGTCAAGCCAGATTTTTATGGGAGAAAACCATTAAAAGAGAAGCAGTTGCAAGAAAGTGAAATGTCTACAGCAATTCAAAGAGGAGCTGGTATGGCTTGCCTTCTATATTGATTTTGCTTTCTGCTTAGCAACAGGATCTCATGTGGGTTATATAAAAACACAAAAACAGCCAACAATATGATTCAGGATAACCTTTTCTGGAAATATTGCTGGTATTAATCTTGGATGGAGCTGTTTTACCTTGGTAGATTTGAACAATAAAATACAAACCTGAAGTATCTGATCTACGGGGATCTAACTGGGAGTGCTTGCTTGCATCTAAACAAAGGCTTTGATTTTAATGTGACTAAGTACATCTTTATGTGACATCTGTTCAAACACATCAGGGGCAACTGAAGACAAAGGAAATGGTTTGATGGAAAGCAGCTTAGATAAAAGCAGGCTGTCCATAATACCTTATTTCAGAGAATAGGGCTTGTTAAACGTTCTGTAAAATTCCAAGAAACCCCAAGTATTTCTATTTATGTAGTTCCATTCAGCTCCCCAGCAGTATTATGGTAGGATACCTTTTGTTCTGCACCCAGTCTGGTGGCTTTTGCAGGACTACTGAAACATTTGTGTGAGATGACTGGAGTTTCAAATGCATGTGCTTTGATTTCCCTAACCTTTTGCATCTCTTTTCTGATGATACTCGAGCGACTGTATTCCCCAGAAAGGACATTTTTGCCTGTGGCTAGACACCATCATCTTGGAAGATACTTAATGTTTTCAGCTGTCACTGGAATTAATTTTAGCTTGTTGGGAGATGAATTTTCTTTGCTGACGTGGTCAGCCTTGTTTGTCCTGCAAGGTCCTCCCCAGTCCTGTGGCTCTGTGCTCTGCCTGAATTGTCTTTTCCTAGAGGAAAGGATGACAGTGGACCCAACAGTGGCTGCTGGGGAAATCCCAGCATGTCTTTTCCATACAGGAGGAATACATTTCTGTGATTGTTTGGCATAAAAAAGATGAGTTGGGGAATGCTCTTTAAGACATACACAATTCTTCGTTTGTGGCTTTCCTCAAATACAGGATGAGATTAAAACATCCAGTGTCATGTGAAGCTGCTACTTCTGTAGGTGACAAAGAAGACATTTCTTCAAATAACTGGCAGATACTGTGTGGAATGTAACATTAAAAAAAAAAAAAAATCCAAACCCAAAGGGGTGGGTTCAGGTTACACAGTAAATTCAGAAATGCCCAATGCATGTGTCTAGGGGTAGTTTTCCCACCTGCTTAAAGCATGCAGCACCTCCTTTTGTACCCCACCAGCACTGTTCACTGCTTCTTGGACAGCTCCTGGTTCTGCTTTGCTTGTGGGGGATTTCAGCCCTTTCATGTGGCAGCACAGGATGCTGAGACAGAGAGCTGAGGGAAAGGTCTCGTGTCTCTTTCTGGCTCCCCTGCCTTTCATTGCAAATGTTATAAACCCTGAATCTCAACAGGAACATTACCTTTGTGATAATTTATAGATGACACGTTGCAGTGGGCTGACCCCAGCCAGCATCCAAGCAACTCCCTGCCTTTCACTCCTTCCCTTCTGCTGGGGGATGGGGAGGAAAATGTTCAAAGGGAGGCAAAGAGAGTCGTGGGATGAGATAATGGAGTTTATTAAGCAACACAAAAGCTGCCCATGTAAGCAGAGCAAAATAAAGGATTCATTCAGTAATCCCACTGGCAGGCAGATGTCCAGCTGCTTCCTGAGAAGAAGAGCCTCAGCTTGGTTAATGGCCACTTGCAAAGACAAATGCCATAATCACTAACATCCCATCTTCCTCCTTCTTTCCCCGAGCTTTTATAACATCTGACACTCCTTTCTCCTCACACTTCCTTTCTGCTCCAGCACAAGCCCTTTCCCTGGGCTGCAGCCCCTCAGGTGAGCCCATGCCAGCGTGGGTCCTCTCCATGAGCTCCTGACTGAGAATGAGCCCCTGCACTGGCACCTCTCCCCACACCAAAATATTCCTCACACCAAAATATTCCCCACACCAGAACAAAAGTATTGCCATCACAACACCAAAAAAAGTGGCCAGTTTACAAAGATGATAAAACCCCAGTGCTTGGGCCCCTCACAACACTGCAACAATAAAACATTCCCCACAATTATTACACTCTTCTGGGTGTTTCCTCTGTGAGTTTTGTCCACTAACTCTCCTAATTGCTTGTCTTTATCTGAAATCACTGACCAGATCCTTCCTCTTCCTAACTGGAGGGGAAAAGCAGACCCAAGTGCCATCCTCCTGCTCTTCCTACTGCCCAGGAGGAGGGCAAGACAAAGTGAGATGGTGAAGCCACCTCCACCCAGAAGGGCCACAAGCAAAAATTGCAGGGGCAGGCTCAGGAGGGTTCCCTTCTTCTGTACTTATTGATGGCATGGGCCCCTTCCTCAGCCATGCCCCTCTAATGGGGCTGAATGCTTGGAAAGACATGGCCAATTCCCAAGAGAGTGGTGAGGAGACTTCTCAGAATTCTAAAACCTCTTGGTTTTAGAATTCTCCCTGAGATCAGCCGGGCCAGGGCAGCTCCGTTTGCTGTGGCACAGGACACTTAATCACAGGATCATGCATTTCAGCCCGTGAGGTGGGAAGCACAGGTTTTCCTTCTTATCTTTGCTTCTCACCACCCTACCCTTATTTTCAAGCGGCAATAAATTATTGTCAATTAAATTGAATTAGTTAAATGAAATTAATTTCCCCAAGTCGTATCTGCTTAGCCTGCGACAGTAATTGGCAAGTAGTGATCTCCCTGTCCTTATCTCAACCCATGAGCTGCTGCTGCTGCTTGTTTCTTTCCCAACACCCTTTGGAGAAGGATGAGGGAGAAAGCAGCAGGGTGGAGGCCTGGCAGGCAGTCCTGGCCCTCCCACCACACATGTGAAGATTTGTACCATTATCACTTAATACTCTTTTTATGTAGGGTAGGTTTTTTTTGTAATTTTGGGCTTGTATTCCCTGTGGTGCAGAAGGTTTTTGAAAACCCCCCTAGGAAATCCCCTGGGGAAAGGATTTGGCAGCAGAACAGATGGAGGGCCCAGCACAGCAAGATCCAGGCATTTTTAATGGGATGAGTGTGTGCAGGATATACGGGAATCATACTTGGAATTCCTTTCTGGGTCCGGGAAAAGTCTTTGATGAGGAGAGAGTGGAGACCCAGGGAACCTGGAGGTCCTGGATGAACTTTCTATGGGACAAAATTAGATGGAGGGGGTGCATGACAATGTGTTGTGGAAAACCTCTGAATTCTGTATCATTCTTTAAGGCATTTGCTAAAATGCATACCCTACCCTTAAAAACTGTGTTTGCTTTGGCTGCCACAGCACTGGTAAAAATGCTTCCAACCACATGCATGGCACACAAACAGGAGGACTGGTTTTGTGTGTTTATCAGCTTTGGAAAGGACTGAGTGATTTACTTTTAAATACCATTGTTTTATATCAGCTGAACCTGGACTCAAAGAATGTAAAAAAAAAATATTTTGCAGCTGTCACTGGTACCTCAGTAGCCCAGACTCTTGCACCTTTGAAGCCAGATTGTCATAATTTGATAGAAAGCAGCACATGAGTTGTTAGATAGAGGTAAACAGGCAGCCCTTGAAAGCACCCAAAAGCATCAAAAATCACCCAAAATCATGATGCGTGGCCAAGTGTCACCCAGCAGGGCAGGTTGTGCAGCACAGACATTTGAGATACTCCCCCAAGGAGCAGCAAAACTCAGGCACAGGCCTGGCTTTTCTGCAGCCAGATGCTGCACTGGCCAAACCAACATGGGGATGTTTTAATTTCAGTATAAGGATGGCAAGACTTACTCCTCATTGGGATTATACAAGCCAAGGTTAAGACCTTTAAGCAGTGAAATGATGAGGAAGGGAATTTTATGCTCTATGAAGAAATGAGATCAATTTTGAGCAAGTTTAGGGATGTAGCTGAGTGTTGGGCTTGGCAGTGCTGGGCTGGACTTAAGGGTCTTTTCCCATGTTGGTCAACCTGATCTGTTCTGTGATTCTTTTCTCTTATCTGTGTATATTATAGACCCGATATTGGCTTTGGTAAGGAACACTTAGTTTCTCCCAGTTTTCTTCAGCAAGACAACCCTTTCCTCAACAAGAAAGCTTTCTTGAAATTTTAACCTAAAATAATCATTTATTGTCATTTTTTGTTACCCACTCATTACTTAAAAAAAAAAAAAAAGGGAAAGAGAGAGAAAATGATAAGATATTTTTTAAACGCAGCTTTTTATATAGCTCTGAATGGGGTTTAATCTGTTTTTCCATATATTTTTTCTCTTCTCTCATGTATTCATGCTCTTTGTTCTTTCCGGTCTCTTCTGTTTCATCCTACTTGAAATGGAACATGACGAGGAAGAACACAGCATAAGAGCCATTTAAAATAATTAATCAATGTACTTAGTCTTCTAAAAATACTCATACAAAACCACCCCCTTAAAAAAATAAACATGTAACTAAAACAGTAATTTTGAATTCTCAGAAACGTTCTCAACAAGGCTAAATATTAATTATGCTCTTATTAAAATAAATCAACAGCAGATTTATGAATTTATTCATCCTTCTATAGGGATTTATTGGAGAGCTCGCAAGCAAGGACAATAAAACCATTACCATGAATAAAATATTATTGCGAGTGTAACACGAGTATGAAGAAATTTAAATTTAAATTTAAATTAAAACGTCGGCTTGGCAGATACAGGTGATATAATAATTCCTTAAAATGTTTCCTTTTTTTGCTCACTTCTTTTATCAAGCTTTAAAAAAAAAATTTTATATATATATATATACATATATATATATATATATATATATATATATACATATATATATTTAAACCCCAATAACAATTTTTTTCAATTGCCATCAGGAAAACGCTTGAGTTGGACTTTGTCCTTACCAAATAGAGAGATTATTACCATTTCCCCCAGGGCATACACCTCTCCTACAACCCCACCTATGCATTTTCCCAGGGCTTTTTGCTCGGGTTGGCTTCAGCCAGCAGAGCAAACAGAGCCACCCCGGTGGCCACAAGCTGCTTCCTGCTGGCCCCGGGTGGCTCCCGGTGTCATTAGGGCCGCTGTTTTAACCACGTGTATGGCCGGGAGGGCATGTTTGTGTTTCATTTGTACAGACACGAATAGCTCCTTCCCAGGGCTCGTCTGCTGTAAAGCTGGAAATGTGTCATGCGCTATTACCCAGGCAAATGTAATGCCCCCAGAATAAATATGCCCCGCGAGCTCGCAGGCTGTAATTGATGGAAAAACAGGTGTTCCCCCTTATCCTCTGTGATTGCCTGCACATATGGCCTCTTTTACGCCGTCCTCCAATTGCTTTGCAGTGCTGGCTCCTGCAGAAAAAGAAATAGTGTTGCTGCAAAAGAGGGGGTTTCAAGAGTGTCCTTCGGTCCACGGCCAAATTAAATAAAAGCAGCACAGCCCTTTTTAGTATTTAACTAATTAAGCTGCAGCAGCCACCACAAGCACTTCAGGCGTCAAGCTGCATTTCCAGCTACTCGTGTTTTAAAGTGTGGTGCTCTGACTTTGCAAATTAAAGCCACATATAATACAAATTCCCATTTGAATGGTGTTAACATCCTCAAATTGGACCGTTCAAATAGAAACAGTGAGATAGTATCAACTCCTGGTTGGTTTTATACTTTACAGCCTGAAGTTTTGTGTTGAAAAAAAACCCCAACATTTATCTCCCAACAGCTGTGTAAGACCTACTGGCCTTGCAGCATTAAAACCAGGAAGATTTCGGAATGAGGCACAGGCAGAAATGTCAATGGTCCCTTTACATAACAGGTTTTCAACAAGATTTTGTTCTCCTGGGTGACTGCACTTGTAGGAAAAATAAAAAAGGAAAGGTGGCTGAACAGCTGGAGGGCCACCCTTAAGAGGTGAAGGCTGGTGATACCCAGCAGCCAAAATACTTATTCCAGGACTGGGCTGAATGTTGGTCCCTGTGCTTTGATCTTTTGATCTGCTCCCCCCAGCATGTGTCTCTGTCTCTGCATCACTCCTCCTGTCTTGCAGAGGACAGGAGAAGTCTCTGCTTTGATTGTCTGTGGTGGTAGAAGATTCCCAGAGTCAAGACCTGGTCTGATCTCTCTCTGCCAACCCAGCAGTGTGTGCAGGGACCCAGTAACATGTTTGGAATATGCTCCTCCTGCTCCCTAAACATACCTCTTTTTGTTTCTCACAAAGAGGGTTTGATGTTTACCTGACAAGAACTACCAGTACTTTAACCCAAATTCAGCTTACATGTTGAAAGCAAGCTCTGTGGGTAGAAAAAAAATATCCTTGGCTTGATCTTACAAAATCAAATGGGCTTATCAAGATATGACATCAGAGATGAATCTGTCTGGCTTTTACACTGTCACTGATCTAAAAGAAAATGTCATTACATAATACCTTTCTTCATCCAAAACATACTTGCAGCAAAACAAGATGATAAAACAGTGGCATCCTCGTGAACCCTTTTGATTTTCCTGCAGATAAACAGAGTGCTTCTGCCTGCCTTTGGTTTTCCTTATGTCCTGCTCCTGTTTATCTCTGCTCTTTCATTAATTGCCTCAGCAAGAAGACAGTCCCTCTTCTCCTACGAGATACACGAAGAAGAAGAAGAAGAAGAAGAAGAAGAAGAAGAAGAAGAAGAAGAAGAAGAAGAAGAAGAAGAAGAAGAAGAAGAAGAAGAAGAAGAAGAAGAGGAAGAAGAGGAAGGAGAAGAAGAAGAGATGCATCTTTCTCACTTTATCCCTTCCTGGGGTACTCAATTCACAGCTTGCAGAGTTTCATGCCTGTGCTTCCCACCCTGTAACAGATAAATTTCACAGAGCTCTGGCCACTATTCGGAGGTGCTGAAGCTCCTGAACTCCTCCAGCTTTCCCCACTGCACACTTCTGGCTGAGGGGGTGGGTCTGTTGGACGTCAGTGTGGATGTGGTGAAGGCACAGGGTACCAGCTGCAGAGAGTGATGCCCACACCAGGAACAGATGTCTGGAGAGATGCCGTGGCAGCCAGCAGAGAGCTGGGCTCGAGATTATGGCCTTGAGTTTTGAATAAGGATTACTAGGTTTAAATAAGTCGTGTCTTCTATCAGGCAAGGAAATAGGGTGTTGTGTGTAAGTGCCTGGCTTTTGAAAACCAGCCTGTCTCCCTATTTCATGGACAAGTCTTTGAAGGATCAGACGTGGGTACAAAAACACAGCTACAACCTCAAATACTTGCATGCCTTTTGACAATAAGGGAGAAAAACACACTCAGGTAAACTCCCGGCCCTTGTAACTTAGGATTTCACCCTCAGTGTTACATGCTGTATTGGTAGATGTCTTACCTATGTGCAAGGAATATTTAGCACTAGGTCTACAAGGGTATATTTCTGCTTGGAGAATGTAAAGATTCCCATTGGAAAAAACCTCTGTACCAGGTCCTTTTTGGGATGTGGATCCCTTGGAAGCAGGTCTGCCTTGAATTCCTGAAGTTATAAAGATGAAATAATATTTTAATAACTAGCCTTATTTCAGATCTTACACTTGGGAAGAATACCACTGGGTGCAGTAGGGACTAAATAATTATTTCACTGATAAACAACAAGCCTAAATTGTTTATGAAGCATAAAACAATTATCTTTGACTCCACCTGATGCTGCTGAGCAAGCTGTTCCTATTTATTGTGCTATTATTAGATGGGAATTTAGTGCATTGGACAGCATCTTTCCTGAATGGATGACACAACCAAGTCCATGTAGCACAGACTCATTCTCCAGCACAATTCAGAGCTCTGTACACAGCCCATCATCCTGCATGGAAGGATTTCTTAGAAACCAAACACAACTGAATGAATTCATCACTTAGAAAAGAGTGCCTAGACTTTCAAAACACTCCTGTGGATGTAGATGTTCTGACTGCTACTTAAAGACTTGAGGATATAAATTGTCATTATATCTACATACAACTCTGATTTCATTTCTGTTTGGAGACAATATTTCTTAACACAAAATGCAATAAAAAAGCCATGACAGCTTGCAACGTCAGTGATGAGAAATGAGAGGTAAAAAAGCAGTTTGTGTTTTGAGTAGAACACTGGTGGTAACACTCATACAGGAAAAACCCACATGGAATCAGAAATTGCTTGGTGAGGTGGCCACATTTAAATAAAGCCTCAGAAACAATTCTAAAAATGGAACAGAGGGATCTTTAAGGCATCTGTCCAGGAAAGTGAAGAAAACATATTTTTGGCAGTGAACACTGCTAAAATCATGCAGAGAATAAAATGAATTAAAATGAGCAGGAACCACGTGCCCTGCTTGCTGCCTGGGCTTTGGTGAACCTTGACCTGTTGTTACACCATGTTGCAGAGAGCAAACGTGGGTGAACAACAGGATGGTGTTCCAGTGCCATTTTATCAGTGTTCTATTCTATATCAATATTTATTGACATTCTCTTGGCATTTCTAGTGTACTTACTACACACTCACCCTTTACCCCTCTCGTGGATCCGTTCATATCCCTGTTATTTGAGGCTCCTACTCTCACAGCTGGCAGAGCAGTGGCAGTGATTACAGTCCCCTGATCCCTGTGGGTCCATGGAGATGCCCAGAAGCACATCCACTCTCATGGTGATGTCTGGGAATGAGATGTCAGACACTGAAGCAATGATATTTTAAAATATTTTCCTCTCCTCATTGTTTCATATTTATGTTTTTGGTTATTTTCCCATTTCAGAAGCCAGTGAAGAGCAAGGCAGGCATATCTGTCACTCCATAATAAATGGAAGGAAGCACAGTGTTGAAGCACAAATCCAAAACCAGCCTGCTAAAATTTACAGTCAAAAAGTCAGAAGAATCAAGAAATGAAATACAGTGCACCATAAAGTGAAGATGCTAAAAGGTTCGGTTTCAGAGGAAAAGGGCATTTAGAGAACACCAGGAAAGTTTTAGAAGCATTTTCTAGCACTTGAAAAGAGAGTGAAAAGGTAGAGGGAATGTTAAATAAAACTGGAGGGGCTGGGGAAATGCAAATGCAACACGAAAATGTGCAAATAAGTGTTTAACAAATTGAAATAATTGCTGAAAAAGTACAACGTGCAGACCACCGGATGCGATTGATAGAATAAAAGTTGAAACTATTTTCAAACGAGAAATTGTACAGAATTAATAACCGTATTTGACAATAAACATATTTGCCCCCATCTCCAGGGTGGGCAGGGTGCACGTAAAGGCAGCACCTCTGTGGTGTGTCACAGGTGTCGGGGGACAATGCGCCGAAATCCTGCTGTGCCGCCCGCTGGGCTGGAAGCCCAGCTGAACAAAAAAAAAAAAAGCTAAATTAGCTAAAAAAGCCAAAGCTCTCGCAGGGGGCAGAAAACCCACCAGCCACGGGATGGGAGCGGGCGGGCTCCGCGCTCCTGCCTCGCCTCGCCTCGGGCTGGGTCTCGCCTCTCACCCAAAAGAATGGGAACCATCGCTCACCGACCCTCGGGGACCCCACCCCGCATCCCCCGTCCCGCCGAGCCGCTGCCACCCCCGCCGTCCCCTTCCCCGTCCCCCCGGGGCCCGCCGGGCTTCGCCCCCGCGCCCCCCGCCTCCATCCCGCTCGCTTCCGCGCTCCCCCCTCCCGGGAATCACCTCCCCCCGGCTCGGGGGCCAGGTACACTTGACGTCAGGATGGCTGTCGTCGTTTTGACGTGTAAACACTCATTTCCATTCCGGCTCCGGAGGGTCTGTGAGCCTCGGGCAGCGGCGCCGGCAGGCAGGCAGGCAGGGCTCCGCTCCGCGCTACCGCGCAGCAACGCCGCGCCGCATCCCGCCCGCATCCCGCCCGCATCCCGCCCCGCATCCCGCCCGCATCCCGCCCCGCATCCCGCCCGCGTCCCTCCCGCGTCCCGCGGCCATGGCCGGGCGGCGCTGGGCCGGCCGGTGCGCGGCCCTGGCCGTGCTCCTGGCAGCCTGGTCCCTGCCCCGGGAGGGCAGCGCCGGGCGGCTCTTCCTCAACGAGTGGGCAGCCGAGATCCCGGCCGGCCCCGACGCGGCCAGAGCCATCGCGGACGAGCTGGACTACGACCTGGTGGGGCAGGTACGGCCGAGCATCCCGCCGGGCTCCTTTCCCATCCCGCCGGGCTCCTTTCCCATCCCGCCGGGCTCCTTCCCTCCCCGCTCCCTCAAACTTGTGTCCGGCTGCCGCCCGCGGGGCTCCGGGGAGTTTTTAAAGCTCCCGGTCGCCCACCGCAGCATCCCAGGGTCCGGGGCCGTCGCTGGCGCCCGGGCAGGGATGCAGGGATGTCTCCCTCGGAGGGGACGGGGCAGGGCGGCTCGGCACTGCCCCGGGGACCTCGGGCTCTCCTTTGACGGGAGCGGGCAGGGCGCTCCCGTTCTCCTTGGCGGGACTGGGCAGGGTCGGGCGCAGGTCCGGCTCTCCCTGGAAGGGTCCAGGCATTACAGCTGGCTCTCCCTGAGGAGACAGGGCAGAGTCAGGCAGGGCACACCGCTCTCTTCCTCAGGACCCCCTCAGGGGACCGGGCACACCGACCTCGCCGTGCCACAGGGGACCGGGCCGGGCTCCCGGCTCTCGCCCGGCAGCTCGGGCAGGAGGAGGAGAGCACGGGCGGTGTCGGCTGCGACCCCGCGCCGCCTCCGCCCCGCCGGCTCCATCGCCATCGCGGGGCTTCTCTCCAGCCATCCCTCGGGCGCTTTTTTTGGGATGCTGTGACGTCAGCGTTGTCAGGGATGAGTAACCGCCGTGAGGGAGCAGCTTCGTCTCACCTCCCGGAGAGGGTCCTGTGCCGGGCACGGCGTCCCCCAGCGCCGGGACCCTGCTGCCCCCGGCCCGGCCCGGCTCCGCGCCGGAGTTCTGTCCGCGGACAGCCCCCTGTGGCCCGGCGCCGCCGTGTTCAACTCCCAAATCCGTGGGTGCGACCCCGCCAGTGTGGGTTTGGTCCTTCTGCCCTTGCAGGCGGTACATTTGCCCCCACAGCTGTCAAGGAGCCCGTCCTCGGGGGAGTGGGGTGTTCAGAGCCAGCGCGGGGCTCCTGGCTCGCCCGGTGGCTGGCTGGACGCTGAGCAAGTGAAAATGCTGCTCAGTGCCTGCACAACCCAGCCCCGCAGTGAGGTGTCTGAAGCCACGCGAAGCTTTTTCTCACCTGGCCAGGGGAAGCACAGGAAAAAGCAGATAAAACTGGCGAGCGACCTGCCCGCCGAAATGTGGCCTTGCCGGGGTGAGTCCGTGAGTGCAGTGGTCATTAGTGCAGGTGCTGTGCAACTTGAGTCCTGGAGTAGTAATGACTGCGCTTGAGCAGCCCAAATGAAATTACTCCCCCGGCTTCCTCTAGCAGCACGCAGGCTGAGAGAAGCACTTGTTACTGGAGGAGTGCTTCCTTGTTTGGATTAAAATATCTACAGGCTAGTTTCTTGCTCTTTTGTCTTCAAGGCAGCGTGAATTCTTTCAGGTTTTGATTGTTGGTACTTGCTCACAGTGGGGAAATACTTCCTGATAATTAAAGCATGCCTGTGTCTTACAGATTGGATCACTGAAAAACCACTACTTATTCAGACATAAGAGTCACCCACGACGGTCCCGAAGAAGTGCTATTCACATCACTAAGAGACTTTCTGATGATGAGCGGGTAAGTGTTGAATTCATTCTTTTAAATTTTTTTTTTATTCTGCCTCCTTACCGCTAGCTTCTTAAAGAGGTCACAGGCAAGCCTTCCTCATTTTGCAAGTCTAATATATTCAGCCATCCATACTCGTGCTGAATAATACTTAACTATTCCGTCATTCACAGGCAGAGCCCGACCCTCCCTTACCACATATTTTACAAGAGCTTTCCAAATTAAGATTTAAGACGTGCAGCACCGGAATTTCAGATGCTGATGTGCCACTGAAGAAAATGTGAACAGGGAACCAAGGGGCTGGATGCAAAGTAAAAAATCCATAGATGCACTAAGTTTAATTAGGCCACGTCTGTGCAATTACCATGTGAATTAGGTTTGATTTAAAGTGACTGAATATTAACTAAAAAAAAAAAAGCAGCAGGGATAAAGGGCTGATGCTCTGCTGGATTGGCTTCTGCAACAAGCTCAAAGGATCCATCACACATTCCAGACTTGCAGTCTTTTCTTACAATGATCTGCCACTGCAATCAGAGCACAGAAAAACCAGAGAGGGGTCTAAGGTGCAACCCACTGGTGAAACAGACCCCTCGTTTTTCTGGCTTTATTTCAGAGACAAGCATTTCTGTTTGCAACCATAATGAAAAACTGAGGTGCATGACAAATTTAAAGAGCAGACCAGAAAGCTGTCAGCCTCTCTTACAAACTATTTTCTGGGAAATGTCACAACAACAACACTTGATTTTAAGATCAGCATTGTTGCAACAATCATTGTGACAATATGAGCTGTCCAAACCATGAAGTAACCCAGTTGTCAAAACCAGCAAATTATCATATAAGGACAAATCACTTCAGAATGAGTAATCTTCTATCTGGAGGTTTTAGATGCAAATGTCAACTAGGAGGAAATATTCTGTGTGGCAAGACAGGGTGTTTGTTTTGCCTGTTTTGTTCAAAAATTGTACAATCTCATCTATTTCCTTGCAAACAGGAACTGGTCTACCAGTTTAAGTTGAAATAATCCTAACTTGGGCATGTCCAAAACTGCAGATTCAGTCTCAGCTAGTTGCAATTTATGCCTCTATGACCACATGTCCTATATTATTTTAGCACGATGCTCAGGATCAGAGTTTTGGGTGCAGTCTCTCGCTTTTTTGGGCTTGCTGCATCAAATGAATCTGTTACACAGGGAAGAATAAGAGTATTCAATGCATCACATTCTAAAATTGTAACAGAATGGAAGTGATTGTGTTATATTGCTACCAGACGTTATTGCATCCTTACATTCTTAGATTCAAAGTGCTGCAGGTGATTCGCTAAATTTACTCCAATTTCCATTTTATTTACCATCCAGTATGCAAATTAATTCCATGAATAAATGAGGTGCAATTATGCATTACGTAAGTGTATAAACACAAAGCAATCATGTAACGCTGTGTAGTTACACAGGGACCTTTGCTCTGAAGAGCTGCCCTTGTTCAGCAGCAGCCTACTTAAAAAGATTTAGATTCAACTTTTAAAAAGAGAAAGAAAGAGGAATTCTGTTTTTGTCTGTATAACGCCTTCATGAATTTTACGGTATGTTAAGTGTGAAAATTGTGGCAAAACTTGGCTCTAATCTGAATATTTATCTGCTTCCTATAGTGTTTGTTGTAAAACAGATAAAGGCTGTGAATGCATTGAAGGGATATAATTATCTGTTTACCTACCTTCTTCTAGTATTTGCGCTGGTTTCCAAATCTACTTTCTTGTGAGTAGATTTGAATTGAGAATTTTTTTACTGCTTTATGTATCAGTGATTGGAGATTTGTCATGGGGCCTTCAGCTTTTGGTGGAGATGGATGGTTGGAACCTCACCCAGCTGCTGAGTGCCAAACATTTTGCTTGTTTGCCTGGCACATGTGCTTGGGAGTTTCAGCTCTTTTCCCTTCGCTGTACTAGCTCACTGTGAAAAGAAATAACAAGCATGGAAGTTGTCAACTACTAATTACTGTTGGGTGGTGAAGAGGTCAAGCTTTGCTGTGGGCAGGGAAGAGAGTTAGAGGTAATTGCTCCAATGTGTGCACAAGTGTGTAAGGCCTGAGATATCAATAGAGCAGTTTAAAATACCTGAGCTTGCATGAGGATACTCATCTTCTATGACAAAGGTTGTAGGGGGTTTAGGACTAAATATATAGCAAAGAGAATTGTAAACATGCCTAATGCAGATATAATTTTAAGGGATTTATGTTCTTGTGGTGAATTTTCATTAGGCTTTCACTAGAAAATTGCATTTTAATCAAATAATACTTTTAAATCATAACTTCTGAGTCATTATTATCTCATATATGGTGATAGATGTCAGGATCATAAAGCTGCTCAATCACAGTAGATAAAAGGAACAGAATCTATTCAGAGCTTGAAAGTAAAAGATTAGATCCAAGGCACCCTCCACACGAGGCTTGTCAGAGGATCTTGGCAATCTTGCTGAACCCGAGTTTGCTTTGCCTGCTTGGAATTTGGGATGAAAAGGACCAGACATGTCTGCGTCAGAGTGACCATACAAGGACCAACTAATAATGTTTTATTCCCTTTCCACAAAGAGCCCACAGCACAGAGGAAGGCATCATCATCAGGATTTCATCTGAACTGGGTTCAGTAATGCATTCAAGGGCGATACACATTTGAAATACAACCTAGTGCCTTAGAGACTGCTGTGTCTGTGCACAGAGGCTGCGCAACTCATGTGATGCTTTATCAAAGCACGCTGAAACATTTTGGCTTTCGGTTGCCTTAAGTGGAATTATGCCAGTGATGAAGTTAGTCTAATATTCGTAGCTTGCTAATTGACCACTCTTCAAAACACCACTAGGAAGGAGAGTTGGAGGCCCAGCTGGTCTGTGAGTAACAGCATAATTATGATTGCTAGACTAAAGCCAGAGATAATCTTTCTTCTTTCCTTTTCACTCCCAATAGAGAATGAATAAAAGATAAATAGGAGAAAGAAGCAGGCTGTGGTTTTCCTTGTTTCAGTAAGCACCCTCTCTTAGCTGACCTTCTAGCCATACTACATGGTTTTATTTGCTGTAAAAACCTTTCTTCTGTCATTCACAGGAATTCCTTGTTAACTTGTACTTAATAACTTTCTGTGAATTGATTCTACAGTACTGTGATTTCACCAAGTTCTCTTCCCTAAATCTCAATGGAATACAGTTTAAATAATCCTCTTCTCTGTACTGAATGTTGCTCATTTTGCTTTAGGCACCAAAATCTCTCTGTGTGATGAAAGTCCTTATACTCCAGGTTAAGGAAGTCCCAAACTGAAGAGGTTCACTCATGATGTTTTTACAAACAATCGCAGGTGTCGTGGGCAGAGCAGCAGTATGAAAAAAAGCGAACTAAGCGTGCCGCCGTGAGAGACTCAGCAGAAAGCCTTTTCAACGACCCTATGTGGAATCAGCAGTGGTATCTGGTAAGAATTTGTTGCCCTGTGAAACGAGGGAAGGTGGTTATGCCATTAGCTGCCTTTTTTTTACCAGTGTCAGAGTGATTGCACCAAGGGGAATAAATGAAGAGTCCCTTTCCTTAGAGTATGTTGTAAAAATGAGTGATCTCTGTGCATAACAGAGGAATGTCACATCTACAAAGATTCTAGATACCAATTCAGTTGCTATTAGTATGGGGGAGGGATGATATCACAAATGGTTAACAGTTAAAAACCACTTAAATTATAATTTTCAAATGTTTGTAGGTTTTTTTTTTTGTAAGAAGTCCATTACCATATCTGAAGCTGGCCATCTATTTCTTCATTAAAATTGGTAGTGCAGAATACATACACCAGATCTGCATCTGCATGCATGTGACAAGCACCTTCAGCTACATGGGCTATGCTTTATATATCAGAGGGTCTCTAAAGATCACTCACATGTTCAAAACCTAACGGAAAAAAAATTCCTGAGCTCCACAGTTTCTGTCTGCATGTGTCAAATGAAAAATACAGCCAATCAGTTCGATTTTACATGGTTTCTTCCAAAAGCTTGTGTTTCCATTGTGCATCTAGCTGTACCTTCAGTTTAGGATTCATTGCTTCCACTCAGAA
This sequence comes from Passer domesticus, assembly GCF_036417665.1. Lineage (NCBI taxonomy): Eukaryota > Metazoa > Chordata > Aves > Passeriformes > Passeridae > Passer > Passer domesticus. The sequence goes on along the minus strand of NC_087512.1, from coordinate 77,503,300 downwards.
TAGGGATGGGATTAAAGGTGGGTATAACAAATCAGAAAGAAAGGTCAAGAACAAATGGGGCCTGAGTGGCTGGAAATACTTTTCCTCAGTTCATCTTAGAGAAATCATACCAAACTCTAGGCTGCTTCCCTTCTTTTGAGCTAGGGAAGATGAATTATGAACCACATAGCATAAAATATTTCCATGAGGACTCCTGCAGACTTATTTTGAACAGAAAAAATATTGTTATCTGTAAGAATTTAGCTTTTCTTTGATCCAGAATGTCTGTTTTCTTCCTTGCCTGTATCCAAAAAAGCAGGACATTTCCAAGATATCTATATTGGACAAATACACAAACACACACATGATTCATAAAAGCAGTCAGGGGGAAAAAAACCTGGCAATGTTCTGCTCTCCAGGAGATTTAGTTCCTTTTCCCACCTATTTATGGTTTTCACTACTTTTCCCTCTAGTTTTCACACATGAGAAACAAAAACATACTGCTTAGCCTTTTTCACAATGAACATTGAATTTTTCTGATTAAATGCATAAAAGTGTTAGATATTTTCTTCCAAAATATGAGTTTTGCCCTGTAGTGAATAACTGACTATTACCTTATTTTTATGATTTGATGGCAACACTTTTAGCTCTATCCTGTGTACCTTCACACATCACCAGGAAAAAAATATTATTTGATGGATTCAAGAGAACAAAGCTTGAAATCTCAAATAATTCCCCAAATGGAAGGAGTCAGATATAGGTAGCAAAATATAAAGAAATTTCGTCCCCATAACAAATTTATTTCCCTAAACCTTGTATTTTATGCAGTATTTCTTTGGAAAAAAAAGATATACAGAAAACCTGCCATCAGCTAACGTAATTGTGCACAGAGAAACAGAAAGAAAGTGCTTTTTACATCTCTGCTTTTACAGGGGCTGTAAGCACGTTTTCTAAATTAGATGTATGTACTGCTCCTTTAGTATTTCAGGGGGAAAATGACCCATGTAAGAGATACCCTTCAAAAAACTTGCTGCAGAAGGGAAGGCTGTCCATGATTCATACTTCCAGCTGATTTACCACAGGAACAGCAATGAGGGTAGTAAAGAGAAAATTGTGATTCAACACAGTTGTTCCCAACCAAACGACTACCTTAATTGTTTTACCCATTAATTATTTTGCTCTGGCTAACTTTAATGACCAAGGAGAAAACACATTTGGAGGGAATCCAGCTCACTGCACTGCGGGCACTGTCTTGGCTCCTCATCAAATGGAAAGAACAAACATTCCCAGGTCTGATTATTAACCCAGTGTTCCAAGGTCCATCAGTGCATCCCCACCACTCCTTTCATTTTCTGCTGCCTAATTACCAAAAATACAAGATGTTTTCTGTTCAGAAGTGGTCTTCAGGGAAATTCAAGCAGTGGGGTAAATTTTTCAGCCCCACAAGTATTTGATGAAATTAATTTTTCTTTTGTATTTGCAAAAATTGAGCGAAATACACAAGTTCTGGCTGAGATTGTTTACAGCATCTTTAGAATACAACTTTGGACATTTTTGGTAAAAACGGATAAAATGTTGATATCTGAATCCATTCTGTCCCACAGCAAGATACAAGAATTACTCCATCCCTGCCCAAACTGGATCTCCATGTTATTCCTGTGTGGCAGAAAGGATTCACCGGCAAGGGAGTTGTCATCACAGTCCTGGACGATGGATTGGAGTGGAATCACACTGACATCTATGCTAACTATGTAAGTTTGAGCATTAGAATGCCATGGAATAGATTAACCAGTTGTAAATTTGATAAGCAGACACTCTTCCCCAGCTCATTGTCTGTTCTGCAAGTCAGCTCCTGCAGTAGAGAGACTGAAATACTCGCCTTAGGCATGATTTGGAACCTGGTCTGTGTCACAGGAAGCTGAATGTCACTTAGCAATGGTAGTGGGGCAGATATTTTGTTGTTTTGTTTTTTCTTCAGTAGATTTAGTTCCCAGACACATTCATATGTAGCACTTTAATGCTAAATTATTAAAGCTCCATGAAAAACTTATGGAATTGTTAATGGCCAGCAAATTCTACCAGCTTGATTGCTGCCAGTATGAGGCACATCAAGTAAATAAATTCAGACTCTACGAACCATTTTGTTAGCAATTTAGAAATGCCTTTTCTAGCTGTCTAAATTAATTCTGCTTCTCTTTTTTTTTGCATGTAGGACCCAAGGGCAAGTTACGATTTCAATGACAATGATCCTGATCCCTTCCCTAGATACGACCCAACAAATGAAAACAAGTGAGTAGCTTCACAGCTGTCTGAAGAGAGCAAAGCATCACAGTGTTAGTTTGTGTGTTAGAAGATACAAGTGGAGAAATTTCTGTGTGGGTGTCCTGTGGCAATTATTTTATAAGAGGAAGAATTTGTGTAAGAGAATCACTGCATGGTTGAGCTTGGAAGGGACTTCTGAAGATCATCTGCTCAAGCAGGGAGCTCTAGAGACTGCTGTCCAGGACGACCAGGATGCCTTTGGAATACTTCCAAGGAGGGAGAGGCCACAACCTCCCTGGGCAACCTGTGGCAGTACTCAGTTGCCCTCAGTGTAAAGAATCACTATTGGATGTTCAGAAGGAGCCTCTTGTGTTCCAGTTTGTAGGAGCATTTTCACATAACATTGATATAAACACAGGGATAAAATTCCCAGATGAAGAATTTCATAATTGTAACCTCCCGGTGATGTCCTGAATTTCTTCAAGTCACGTGTAAGGTGCTGAGGTATTTCTTCAAGGTGAAGGGAATAATCTATTCTTGTGTCTCTAGGTGTTTCTGGAATGATAGCTCCCAAAGTATATCTTTACTTCAATTCTCTGCTTTGCTCTGGGAATTTAAAAAAAAAATAAAAAAGGTCTCTTGATGAGTCTGTCATACCTGGGCACATCCATCTTAGTCCAGTTATGAATTTTGACCATAAGAAAGAGAATAGGAGGGGCCTCCCCAGAAGCTGGTACACAAAACAGTCAATTTCTTAAACAAATTAGAATGCCACTACTCAGTACAGATAGCAAGAAACTGATGCATTGGTTCCCTGTTTCCTATCAGACAATACAGCAGCATTCACAACATAAATCATTGTGTGAGGGGAAAAAAAGAAAGATGAGTCTGAGGATAATATATCCAGGAATAAGACATTTGAAAAATGGCATTTCTACTTTGTTACAGTGTTGTTTTAGAGAAAGAAGCCATTATCCTCTTGTTATGATGTCATTATCTCTTAAATCTACCTGTATTGTCTCTAATCTTTATTAATAAGTAAATGGAATTCAGCCCAGAAGCATTGAAGCATGTCACTGAAAAACAATCTGTAGCATTACATAATGCAGTGCTCTTACCTTGAGACTTAGAGGAAGGCTTTCTGTATTGAGGAATTAGAATCATCCATGGAAAAAGAAAATAATCGGATAGAAAATATTTTGTTACAAGAAAAAACAGGGACATTTTAAAGGCTCGTTTTCTGAAATCCCAAATAAATGCAGTCATTTAGAAAATAAGTGTGATCAAAAAATATTTGTATCATGTTTCTGTCTGAAGACAGCTTCTTAGCCCCATAATTTTATGCCACTTTTTCACTGCACTAAAATACTGATATCTGCAGTAAGATTAAAGAAAACAGTTATCATCTCATGGAAATGTTCCTTTGAGCATTAAGTAGGTAAAATTATATTTAATGAAGCTTAGGAGAAATAAGTATTTTTGTATCATGCAGATACAGCTCAAAAGCTCTTCAATAATTGCATTGCATTAATTGAAAGGAAGAATTTGAACACATCAAGGTCCTTGATGAGTCTTTCTGAACAATACAACAAAGATGTTACGATGTGTTCTTTATTCTTGCTGTATTTATTCAGGCATGGGACACGGTGTGCAGGGGAAATTGCCATGCAAGCCAACAACAGAAAATGTGGAGTTGGAGTAGCCTACAACTCCAGGGTTGGAGGTAAGGAAACAAAAAATAATTAGATTTCTAATATGAATGGAAACAAGACAAATGCGGAGAGTTGCCAGATACCATTAATCTGAAATCTGAATGATTGGTCATTCTCGGAAAACATTTATTTTGCAGTATTATAAGCGTCAAAATCCTGTCTAACAACAGTGTTGAATGACACCTGTACATGGCAGGATTTCTTTAATGAAGTCTGCAGTTTGGTTATGAATAGATAGATAGATAGATAGAATATGTAACAACTGCAGCAATAGTATAGGTGAGGATTATGATGATTATGATGATAGTAATAAACAATGTTAAGAATATTAACAAAAATTAATAATATTAACAACAACAACAATAATAGCAACAACTTATAACTTACCTAGACTTAAGACAATATCTTTTAAGGAATGAAGGACTAATTACTTATTACTGTTTACCCAGGGAAGGAGAGGGATTGAGTAGAGTGAAAGTAGGAATACACAAAACTATACCCAACAATATTTGCAGCATATTGTTTCCACTTACACAACAACATTCAAAAGGTCATGTCAGTCAAGTTATGCAAACTGCTGTCCTTTTTGTTTCAACACCTTCCTTCTCGACTGTCACCGCAAGTTAAATTTGAAAACAAGTAAAATCTTTCTTGCCCATCAATCAATATTTTACTTTTGGTTTTTAATCAGTGATTCAATCTGCTAGTTGTTTATGAAATAATCATGATGCAAGTATCAGTTGCAAGTGGTTATTTAGCTCAGAGGAAGTTATTTGCACAGTCCTTCTTTTTCCATTTTTCCCCCTTTTTCCTTTTAAATGAGGGGTGGCAACTGACACCCATAACTGTCGTTCCCACCATTTCAGCGTGGTGTTTTGTCGGCTCCCAGTTACTCCACTGAGCTGTCATGGATGTCAGATTTGCAGGTTGCCATTGCCATAATGCATTATGCTGTCATGATCTGTTTAAATAAAATATCTCACTCATAATATGAAGACGTCAGATTTTTCAAAGCTTGGCAAAATGGATGAAGCTGCAAAGATGTCTGAACTCCCACTGTGTTCATATTTTAAGGCTCTTGCATCTACAGAGGAGGTTCTTCCACAGCTATTTGCATATGATCTGTGCTCATTTGCAAATGCAAACTACAGATCCATGCGGGATGATTTATCTAGAAAAGGGAAATAACAGTAGGGAAAACAGTCCAGCAATCCATATTACCCAGCAAGCAGCATACACTCGGGTGGGGGAGGAGGAAGAATGGAAAAGTTGAAAGAAATTTTAGGCTGTTAGATGTGACCAGACTGATTAACACCCAGACAGGGGTGTAAGAAAAATATGTTCAAAGAGCAGTGGAAGAGAAGTCTTCAAAAGGTTCAGATAAATTTGAAGTGGCTAAATGCTGGAAGCTTTTTTATGATCTCAGTTCTACAGGATTCATTTCTCCAGAGGCTGTTTTTTCTCCTTTTTTTTTTTTTTTTTTTTCTTTTTCCTAATCCATGAAATGACAGATTGCACACTTCTACTTGACATTAGTTCAGGGTGACTTCCTTAAGTGGCTGTTTGCTTGTAGCAGTTGTCATATTGGACAAATCCAGTGGTCCACAGCCAGTGCCTTCTCTTTGATAGTCAGCAATATCTTCTTAAGGGAATACCTTGCTCTCCAGCCTTCAGCAACACAGGTTGGTTTAACTTTGCCTTGAGGGGTAAAACAAAACATCCCGTTGATATTTTTGTTGTTTGTTTTCTGTGAAAGTACCGAGTTTAACAATCCTGAGTGTTCTCCCCAGTCACATCAATGCCTGGCCCTATTCTGCAACATTGACTAACCTCTCCAGCACTTTGTGGCTGTGAGCACCAGGGGCTTCTCTGTGCACTGTATGAAGAAAAAATACTCTTCATGCCAGTTTTCAAATTGACACCTTTCAGTGCCCTTTAACATTCACCTCTTGGTCTTTGTAGAGCTGAGAAATGTGTATCGATCACCTCTGGTATAAATCAGGGTATGTGTATTTTCGTGCCTACCTGACTGTACCACTGTGTTATGATATTTCCATGGTGCTGCCATGGAAATTAAATTATTAAGAAGCTCCATTTCACAAAGGACTGGGCTGAGAGTTCGTGCACAGTGACGTTTTGCTAAAAATAGCCCTTCTGCCCGGCAGATACATATATGTGTGTCTGAAATTACCTTGGGCTTTGTCTGTTTTTGATTTTGTGGGACTGATGATGGGAGCAAGAATAGAAAAGAGTTTATGCAAGAGGATGTAATTGGAATCTGCTTACGGGAATATCACTGCAGTCATCAAATCCCTGAGTTGACTTGAGCAATCAGGATTTCTGACTATCAGGAAGGCAAGGCAGTGATTTTCTTCCTTGAGCTGTTTTCATAGTGTGGAGTCGTTGTTCTTGGGGGTTTTTCGGTTTTTATTTTGTTTTGTTTTGTTTTCTTCTTATTACATTATTTATCTGCAGACTTGTCTGTCTTTTTCTGTGGGAAGAGTGTGCACATTACTCCTCACTTTCCCACTATCTCATTATGTGTTGCAAGCTCTCACCTGCGGCTTGCAATCGCTTTCACACAGGCAGATCTTTGCTGGCATGAGAGAATCTGGAAATTCTGAGCCAACAGAAAAAAAAAAAAAAGAGTAATGAAACCATTCTCAGTTTAAGACAAGCCTGGGTAAGTGGTGTTTTTAGTACCTGAGGCACAAGATATACCTCGGCGCTTTTCCCAGCTTTGTGAGTGATAGCAGAGCAGCTGTGGTGGAGCGGATTAACTCCTTTGTCTGATTTCAGCACTAATGAATATGAAATAATAAAGCTCAGCTGTATCTCGGAGGTATTAGGAGTATTAAGAGGTCAGCCATTCAGGAAAAGAATTATGCTTGCAGTCTTTTTTTTCTCTGCTTGATAGCATAAAAAAAAGAACAAGACACTGAGCTGCAAGGGTGAGGTTGGAGGTTTTTTGTTGTTGGGTATCTTTGGGTATTTTTTTTTTAAATAGAATGGCTACATTTTGCCTGCTGTGCTTTGGCAAAATCCCTGTTTTGTGAAAAATACTAGAAAATGAGTAGTCATAATTCACCAACTGCCAGCAATGGTGCAGCTGCTGTAGTACTAACCTGCCAAATCCAAGGGAACCCAGACACTTTTATTGCTTGTAAACACAGGCTGAATCCTGACTGAGGTGATTCTTCGATTGCTGCTGTTGCTGTAAGAGCCATGCCACAGTGGGAATTTTGCCAGACTTCTGCTTTTTCTGCTGTCTTCCAGCACTGGACAGTAGTAGCAGCCCCACTGCAGAGCTGTGGCTTTGCACAGCAAAGGATCCAGTGCAGATGAACCACTGCCTGCACCTGAATTTTAAGTACCACTGAGTTCAGGCTTGCTCTGAAGGAGATTAGATCATGCAGCTCCTAATAAATTGTTAATGACTAGATACCTCTGGGTTGCTCACAGAAAAAAAAAACGTGGCAGTAGAAAAACAGTGAGGGTTTTTTTTTTTTTTCTTTTTCTGTGGTGGAGATTGAAGAGCTGGTGAAATTGTAGTGTCACAGAGACAGCAAAACCTTTAATGACTGTTAGGGACAAGTGCTTTGGTCAGAACACTCAGAACTACATCTTTGAACTAAAACTCTTAGAACTCTTACAGATAAAAGTAATGTTGGTAAAATCTATTTAATTTCAGTGGCATTTTAGCAGTTTGAGAAGTCTTTGTTGCTGATCTAAGAGAGAAGAAGGAGGAAGAAAGAGAATGAAATAAGTAAAAAACAGGAGCAGTAAGCAAGACATCCTCTTTGGTCTCTGTAGAAGGAGAGAAAAGAATAAATAGGAGGCTAAGGAGATTTCAAGGTTTTATTTTTCTTATTTTTGTAGAGGAACACTGAGCTTTGCAAATAAAGTCTAATTGTTTTACACTGACAGAAGCTTTCCTCAGTACTTTTTACATGAACAGTAGTCAGCTGTGGTTGCAGTACTTATGGCTTAATTTTACTGAAAAAATTAAAAACAGGTAACTAAGACAAGGAGGAGGGAGCAGAAAGTAAATCCAGTCTGCTTCTCTTTTTCTTTTTTTCCCTCTGAAGGTATACGAATGCTGGATGGAATAGTCACGGATGCAATTGAGGCCAGTTCAATCGGTTTCAACCCGGAACATGTGGATATTTACAGTGCAAGCTGGGGCCCTAATGACGATGGCAAAACTGTGGAGGGACCTGGGAGACTGGCCCAGAAGGCTTTTGAGTATGGGATAAACCAGGTATGGTACTTCAGGGAAAAAATAAAGCAAAAAATCTGGCAGAGAAGAGAGTTTTGAAATGGTTGATACCAGATAAAAAATGGAAATGGTTTGTGCTGTCTTTGCTCAAATATATTTGAATGGGCACAATGTATTTTAGTAGTACAGGTGAGAGAAATTTCCAGCCAGAAAGGACTTTTGAGAAACACCATCAGGGCTTTCTAAACTGGTTTTTAGTTGCTAGCCTCCATGGATAAGCTTTTTTTTTTCAATCCTTAATTTTGCTGCCTTGGTCTCACCCTACACCCACACTTCTCCTCTGCTTGTTTTACACTGAACAGTAATTGGATTTCTGCACTGAAAGCCCATAAAATTTAATACAACATTTCTGCTTCATGAATATTTTGCTGTGTGAAATAGTGATGCATTTTAGCACCCTGTGGATGAGCTTGTATTGTGCTAATTGCATTAATTTATAAATTGGTGCATGTCACGATCCAATTAAAATGAAAATAGTACAAGTGCATGATGAGGAATACTGGGAGCAATATTTTTACGGGTTTCCTTTTTTCATGTTACACTCTTTGGATCTGTTGGGTGATAAATAGGGTGGAAACTGAGAGCTGTCATGAATTTATTAGTGAACTATTCTAGCTCTTGCCAGTGAGGTGAGGATATCTAAAGATGGACAGGTACAATAAAGAGAGGAAGACTGAATCATGGAGGGGAGAAGAGAGAAATAGCTTGAAGGACAAACAAACAGAAAATTTTGGATAAAGGGCAATTAACATCATTAGGCAGAAGGAGAAAAAGAGAAAACAGTTTAAATGCTGACAGCTGACAAAGACAATATGAGGGAATAATGGAGACAGAGGAGAGAACTTCTAACAGGTTGTATGCCTATAGGTAAGTAGCAAGAGCAGAGGGAGAATTAAAGGTGAAAATTAGGCAACAAATATTAATTGGTCTTACTCTAAAAAGGCAGGGTCTCTGGTGGAGATTTTTTTTTTTTTCAGCTTGTTTTGTTTCTAATGGGGAAAAAATTTACCTGTTTGTCTCTCAGGATTCAAGGATTGATTTTGCAAAGGTCTGTCTGTTTCCCATTCTGCTTAAAGTCAGCCAGTGCTGGGATTGACAACAGCTCTAATCCCTGGATCCTTCACTGCTGCTCAGGTGAAGCACCTGAGCACAGCTTAACCTGAAGAACCAAGGAAGAGTTACCATCACTCTAAATGAAATCAGGGCAGGTGCTGGGATACACCAGTACTTTTCTGGACTGCAGCCTTTGTTCTCAAAGATACTATATGATTTTCTGTAGTTGATGTGGCTTGTCTTTCCAAATTTAAAACCTGTATCGCCGAGTACATCTTATTTCTCTTCGCTTCTCATGTTTTACGTGCTGCATATATCTTATAATTTGCATAAATAACTTCAAATCTCACACGAGTGGAATGATAAAAAAAATTGTATTCAACTGCTGTAGAATATTAAATGTGTGTATATTAATAATGAACAATGCATATAATTTTGCTTGTCACATGAAACATATTCTTTTCCACTGAAGAACAAGTAGAGCTTAAGACTGCATAGCGATGCATGTTTCCTCTGTGATAGCTGTGATGTTTTACATGGCTATACCTGGAGGCTGGTGATGCTGACCCATGGATCTGTGAGAGAAGAGAGGGCTTTCAGTGTGTCCATCACTCATACTCCTAACCCATACCTCTGTGAGTCCAGGAAAGGGAAATTAAATAACCCCTGATAAACTTGCTGACTTTTTTTTAAAGCCTTTTTTTCTTCTAGAAATTATAAAGGATCAAACAGCAGCATGTGGAAAAATTTATTCATTGAACACAGACTCTGTTTTTAACTTGGAAACCTGAGGAAAGCTGCTGTATCAGGAACACTAAACCTAGGCCAGTGAGATTAAGTGTTGTGCTGTGGGGTGAGCAGTAGGGTGTCACAAACAGCTGGTTTATTCTGTCTCCGTCTTCTACAGTGCTTATGGAAATTGCTCCTCTCCTATGTTTGCAATATTAGGCTTTTGGGGGAAAGGAGTTGTTAAGGATACATTGTGAGATCTGAAATCTCTTTGATAATCGTTCATTTCCTTTTTTTTTTTTTTTTATTCTTTTCCCCTAGGGGCGAAATGGGAAAGGCTCCATTTTCGTGTGGGCTTCAGGGAACGGAGGTCGTCAGGGTGACAACTGTGACTGTGATGGTTACACTGATAGCATCTACACCATCTCCATTAGCAGTGCTTCTCAGCAAGGGCTTTCTCCCTGGTATGCAGAGAAGTGCTCTTCAACTCTGGCCACAGCGTACAGCAGCGGGGATTATACTGACCAAAGAATTGTAAGTTGCTTTTACCAGTTTCAGAACAAATAGAAAGGTATGATATATGCAGATAATAATAAAAAAAAATCTGTTAAATGCTTGGTTTTGAGTGCCTGCTTTGTGTTATGTGCTTTGTGCTTTTGTCAGGAAACTTTATAAGGGATTTGTAATCCAGAAAAAGGATTGTATACTTCTATTCTTCTACCTTAAAGCAATGGTTACACAAAATCATTGTGTTGATGCAGTTGAATAAGCCTGATGAATTTGTCTGCGGTTTGTGGGCACTGTTTGTGTATGAAAGAGGTCTCTGCATGCTTTGATATGGCACTGTTCTTCACAAAGGGCAAATGAAGAGAGACTGAGAGTAAAAAGAAAACCTGTGATGTCAGGGCCGCTGTTACACCTTGTCATTACATTTTTGAAGACAGGAGACAGCAGCAACAGTGCCTTCAAACCTTCCAAACTTGGCAAGCAGGCGTACCAGTCTGTGTGCCTTCCTTAATTGTGCTGAAGAAAATTGCCGTGGCACAATAATGCTGAAATACCTGTAATTTCTGTCCAGCCCTAGTAGATGCTAATGTTACAATACACTGCACTGATGGGGATTAAAAGAGCGTCATTCCAAGTTAGCCTGGAGATCAGTCCTTACTCTGTGGCTTTTCTTTATAGTCGAGATTTAGATAAATGGGCTGATGAGTTTGGTGTTTATTCATTACAAATTATAGTTCTTCTGCTGAAGAGGGAGAAGAACACCAATGCTAATCCTATGAGTAATTTCCTAGTAAGCAGTAATTTTGAATGTTCTAGGCCCAACACAATGATCTGTTTTCATGAATCACCAGTAAGCCTGAAACACTTATTGTGAAACCTTTAGACTAAAATAAGATATTCAGAGTGGGAGTATTTTGTTCCAACAAAAAATGTTTTGATACTAAAATTATAGTTGAAGTAAAAAGAGTGGATTGAAATATGAACAGATTTAAAAACTCATCACTTTTTTTTGCTGGTAAGGAGTGTATTAATACGCACCAAGTAGGGGACACATAGTTACATTTGTGAGTATGGATATGACAGTATTTACAACTGTTTATTTATGATTTTTTTTCTTTTTCTTTGCTTTTTTTTTGTTTGTTTGTCTGGGTTTTTTGTTTCTTTTTTAAAAATTTTCTGTCAGACAAGTGTTGATCTTCACAATGAATGTACAGAAACTCACACAGGGACCTCTGCATCTGCACCTCTGGCAGCAGGAATTTTTGCTCTGGCACTGGAAGCAAAGTAAGATGTCACACCACGACCTTTGAAACTTCTTTCCCTCAACAACCCCACTGACATACCCCAAATGCCTCTTTTAAGAGGCGCTACCTCATACTGCAGCATCCACTTTTTGTCAGTCAGACTTGCTCAGGCAGCTGAGCAAGTCTGACTGACAAAAAAAATAAAAGCAGCTACTTGCCCCAACACCTTCCTAGAAAAGCAGAACCAATGTGAATAAATCATGATGACTGAGGAATATTTTGTGGGTTGGCAACAGCATTTACTGATTTATGGTCAGATGCACCTAAAAGTGAGTGTGCACAGGGATTCAGGAGAGGGTGATTTGAAGATAACAGGCTGCAGGAGTTTAAGCTAAGCCTCAACCAATTTACAGAATAATTTCTGCCAGCAATGAGGCATAAAAGAGAAGATGCCTAAGTCTGTCTGTCAGAGCAGGCAGGGAGCAGCCAGGGGTTTGTAGATAGTCAGAATTTAGGCCTTGGAGAAGCTAAGAAAGGACAGGACAATGACTTTTTTCCATAGAAAGCACTTCAGGCAGTAGTGCATACGTTCAATGCTTGTATCTTGTAGATTCAGCTTAATTTTTTACTCTACATGCCTTTGGTGACAGGAACCTATATTAAATATTAGATATTAAAAATTAGATCTTTTAAAGGGTAGATTGAGTCACAGATGGAATCAAATACAGAGGTTCTAAAAAGATGGGTGGTAAATTCTAGCACTGCTAGCTAACTAAAAATGCCTGAATTATTTTGGAGGATTGGACTCTATTCTTGCTAGATACCTGTTCTTCATGGACCCAGAAATCTTGCCTGCCCAGAGAAGTATTGTGAGGATAAGTGGAACACATGTGTGTTATAAAACAGTGACATGCCATATGCATTCAAAGCACGTTCTGTTTTAGTCTAATAATTGATTAAAAAATGACAGATAGCCCTGAAACAACTAACCAGGAATATTTTCCAAACAGCCCAGATCTAACGTGGAGGGATATGCAGCACTTGGTAGTGTGGACCTCAGAATATGATCCACTGGCTGGAAATCCAGGATGGAAAAAAAATGGAGCAGGACTGATGGTCAACAGCCGATTTGGGTTTGGGCTACTCAACGCCAATGCCTTGGTGGATTTAGCCGACCCCAAGAGATGGAAAAGTGTACCAGAAAAGAGAGAGTGTATTGTCAAAGACAAAAGCTTTGAACCCAGGTAAGGATTTACATTACCAGTTACCAAGCTGGTGCCTATTGTAATAAAGCCTGAAGGATCATATTCTTCACAGATTGCTCTGAACAGGAATAAGGGACTTCTTTTTATTCATTTAGTTTTGCCAGACTGTATTCCCCAGAGGAAGGCAAGCAGCTTTGCTTCCTGGTTTGTTTTTTTAGTGTAAGACTGATGGAAATTACTAGCATGAAGTCTTAACAAAGACTAAGATTATTATGTCTGCTTGTGCAGACAGTGTATAAAAGAATGACACTGTGAGGCTGAGCCCAATCAGCAAGGCTGTGAATTTTTAGACAACCATCAGAAGACAGATAAAAAGATACTGATGTCTCACAAAGATTTTTTAAAAATAAAAGTGTCTGTAATGGGTCTAAGCAATTCTTCTCCTGTGACAGGCTTGTGTATGTTGTAATCAAGGTGATATATAGAAATTTAGTAATGTCTACAGCATTTCTTTTACAAAACACGAGTGTGTCAAAGCTCACTGAAAAGTCACTATGAGCCACGTGCCAACAGCACAGTGAGCCTGAACAGAGAGATTAATTATCATTAGTCATTGAGCTGGTTAATCAATAAAGATATCTAGACTTTTTGTCTCTACATGTTCGCATACGGATTTTTTTCCAGAAAAAATTATCTATTCCAAGGCTGAAATTATGCCATGTGAAAGCAACAAAGGTCTGTCTGCAGAAACATATTGCAGTGTTTTGGAGAGTCACTGCTTGGTAATCTTATTATTTATGCTATTTCACTATCAAATTGTTTTTATGGACTCTGTCAGTTTCACAGAATGTTGACCCGCTATTGATGTATGCCACACTTGCTCTTTATTGCAGTCCTGTATGTTACATTATGAAAACAAAGATCCCATGATATTGAGCTTAGAATTATTTATGTGGAGATTTAGATACCCATTGTATTTGGAAGTAATGGGAACTGTGCAGAGAAAGCCATGTAGAGTCTCTCTCTGCACAGACCATGAGCAGCAGACATTACCTTTTTTTATTGAGCTGGCATTGACTCTCCCTTTCTCATCATTCTGAAATGCCTGTTAAATGTGCCATTCATGACCCAGAATCCAGAGTTCCTGTGGGTAATAAAAAAATCTACTTTAATTTTGACAGATTATTAAGAGCAAATGAAGAAGTCATTATTGAAATTCCCACAAAAGCCTGCGAGGGTCAAGAGAACTCCATTGCATCTCTGGAGCACGTGCAGCTCGAGGCAACGATTGAGTATTCCCGCAGAGGTGATCTGCATGTCACTCTGGTTTCTCCATCAGGTACAGGAGGCAAAGGCACATTTGATTTGTGTTGCTGTAGTGTGTAACGTTTACTTCATGAAAAAAAGTGGTTTTCAGTGGTTAAAGAGAGCTAAATATATCATTGGACAAGTCCAATGGGGATAAAGCATCCAGGGAGCTACAGAGATGCCTCTTTAACCTTCACCTGTTCTGGGTTCTTTTTGTGAAAAGAGGTTTGAAAATCATCCTTCAGAAAATGAAGGCACAGAACATTTTCACAGAGACAACTGGACCTAGGAAACCTCAGGGCTCCTGGCAGACAATGGATTATAGATCAATAATTCTTATGAGACTTCCTGTGATTTAGCAGACTAATGGAAAACTAGGATATCTGATTCCTTAGGTTTCATTTCATGAATCTCCCCGTTGGGGTATTTAAAAAAACACAGTCTTTCTGTTAGGTACCTTAGTACAACTGTACTAAATGAGCTAGAATATGTCAAGCTGTCTTGACAATGTCCTGAAACAACATTATAAGAGCAAAAAAATTATATATATTATAAACAACTAAGAGTAAAGTCTGTTAGATCAACTGGTATTAAAAGGAAAAAAAAAAGACAAGCTTTCACATATGAATTTAAATATCAGGCTGATCTAATTTTTCTGTTTCTAGGTAGCAATCATCAAGTACTGCTGCCTCCACTGCACTATCATTTTGCTTTCATGGTTAAATTGTTTTTCCCTTGTTTCTACTTTCCTGCAAAGCATTAGTAGCAAATGTATGTCATTCCTTTTCTATATTTATGGTGTTACCTTTAAATATATTTATAAATTGTGACAAGGCTCCTTGGGGCTTCAGTGCTCCTTATTATGTAAATATTGCTCCCTTGCTTTTTTTCTTGTACGTAAACAAGCCAAACAAATTTCCTCCTGTGCAGCAGAACCTCTTTTGCTGCAGAAATTCTTTGTGAGCTGCAGCATTTTTGTAATAATAACAATACAAATGCATTTTTTCACCCTGTTGGAGGACCAGGCTGTGATAATATACCTCCATTCACCAAAAAAAAACTCCGAACCAGTGATGAAATCATAAGACTGTGGTTTCATTAGATTGCATGAGTTTTACCTTCAAAACTTCCATTTCAGGAGTTTCTTGAATAGCTCATAGGTGGGAAAGATTGGTTGTGCCTGGCATCTTCTCCTTATGCTTCTTTTATGTGCATTCCCTACCTTTTTGTGCCAGAGATAGAACACTGAACAAGATGTACCTTCTTGGTGTGACCTAGCAGCTTGTGCACTCCTAGGCACGGCTGTAAAAATAATTACAGGAGCCACTGCAGAAGGAGGCACTGCTGAGCAGTGTGTTTTCCAGGTCACCTCTGCTCCAGGCAGTGTGCAAGATGACAAACATGAAAAGCAGGAGCAGGCAGTGCACGGACACTCAGAGTGTTGATCTTGCACCCACACAGGGACCAGCACTGTCTTACTGGCTGAGAGGGAGAGGGACAAATCTCCCAACGGCTTCAAGAACTGGGACTTCATGTCTGTCCACACCTGGGGGGAAGATCCAGCAGGCACCTGGATTTTAAGAATTACTGATATGGTGAGTATGCTTACTAGCTGTGTTTGGGAGCTAACACAGATTAAATGCTCACTCATCACGACAAAGCAAGTTCAGTAATGAGCCTGCTCGTTAAGCAAGCTAAATGAGAGGATATTTAAGATATCCAGCTGGGTTAAGGACTAAAGAAAAAAAAGGTAGGGTCAGATTTTCTTGTTCTTTGCCTACATGCAAAGCACCATTCTTGTTTCACTGGCCCATACCCTTGAAAAAAAAGTCATGCCTGTTTTTTTCAGACGCACATCACCAAAATTAAACGCTTGATAAATTTTCTGTGATTCTTGGATTGGAACATGAAATAAAAGGAACATATGGTCAACTGGAAATTCTTTTTTGCAGAAAAGAGCACAGCATGGATCTAGTATTTTCTTGGTCCATGTGCATAGTTTTCATTAACTGAGAACCTTTTGAATTAATGATTTTTGGATCTATTATCATGTATACATTTCTCTAATTTCTTGCTAAGAGTATCTAGTGCCGAACAGCATTTAAGGATTAAAGCTAAGTAGTCTACAGATATGAAATAAATCAGTTTACTAAAGCCACCTGGGGATATGGATTACAGCAGCAAGACACCAGAATTAAGCTGCTTGGTGGGCAACTGAAAAATAATTTCCTTCAAAGAGAAAGTGATCAAACTCACTCATCTCATTGAAGTTGTCTGTTAATAAGCTTGTCCTTAGGGGTCAGATCTTGCCAAAAACTGAAAGCTTCCTGTTAGACACTGAGCTTTCAGCCTCTATTGGCCTCAAATTGTAAACAGAAGGGTATTGCCAAGAGCTGAGCAGCTGGACAAGACACCAGGAGTAAATATTACTATCAGCAGTGTAGTGTTAATGCTGCAGGCTTATAGATAGCCCCATGGTTACAGATATCCTGCTCTTTGAATGCATTTTTGTGGAACAAAGGTAAGAAGAGCATTTTGTTTGTAAATTAGCTCTCATTTCAAGTGAGAACTTCCTGAAATTTACAATAAAGCAATATTTTTGTCCTCAAGGCGTAATACACTCTTCCCTCACCTTGTAGGTTTTTTCTTTACTTGTCTCTTCCACTTTCTACTTCCACTACTACTGCCACCAAAATTTATAAATAAACATTTGCTGTTTGCTTCCACACGCTGTATTTCAGATTGCTGTTATACACCACATAATAACAAAGAATAGCATCTTGCATTATCATTTCCAATGATAACTTTTATAAGGAAGTTACCAAGGAATGGCCTAGTGAACAAGTTCTAGTAATGCAAATACTACTTCAGTAACTTCTAGCATTCTGTGTTATGACAAAATTCCATTGATGCTTACATGATGAATTAATAATTATCTTACATCAATATGTGGATATTTTGAGTGTGGAAGCTATTGTATTAAATCCCACACTCTAATATACTCAGTCTCTACTACATCTGGGGTTTTTTTGCTTATGAATCATACTCTTTAGGTAGGTATTGAAAGCCTGATAATTTGCTTTGGTCGCTTCTGTGTACTTTGCATTCAAGTGTCTATTTTGCTCTTCTGTGTCCTGAGAGCCTATTCTGATGCCATGCTTGTTTTTCAGTCCAGGCGAATACAAAATGAGGGGAGGATTGTAAACTGGAAATTGATTTTGCATGGCACGGCTACCCAGCCTGAACACATGAAGCAGCCACGTGTGTATACATCCTACAATGCTGTGCAGAATGACAGAAGAGGAGTGGAGAAGATGACAGATCTTGTAGAGGTATATTACATTTATTACTTATGTGCTTTTTAGTTTATAAGAAAATGTTGGGGATTTTTTTTTTTTTGCCTAGTAAGAAGACACATATTTATTTTGTATTCATTACATCTAACTCTTGATTTGTTTTGAGTGTATATCATAATTTTGCCCATGTCAACAACTGATATTTTTATTAGTCTCTCTGTTTCAAACTGCAAAATCTAAAGGGTTTAGGATGATAACAGGAAATTGCTCCTAAAGCAAGGAACCCTGTGGCTAATGTGGTTGAGTGGTGGAAGGAGGGAGGAAGACACCTCTGACAGTCACACTAAATTTATATAATTCTACTGAGAACACGTGTCACATTCTAAAGGAACTTTGCCTGCTGGAGTGCTTCCAGTGAGTTTGCAAGGAATTTCAGGAACAAAGGGCTTGACAAAAGTCAGGAACTCACCAATTCAAAAAGTTTGGCTCAGTGGACCTGTTGCTGCCAGACCTTTTAGCACCCCCTGTTTACACTGCAGATAACAGTGCTCTAAAAATAAGACAAGGCAGGGTGACCCTGGGTTTCAGGATGCACAGGATGGTAGTAATGCACATTTTCATAGTGCTTGATTGCGTCAACAGCATCAGAAAATAATCTCATCACATCAAATTGTCTCCCCATTAAGTAATTAGGACATCCATAAAGCACAGATAGTTTAACCTTCCTCATACAGGTTATGAAAGGTGGGTGTGCTAATGGCCTCTAAATCCATTACATAAATGTCCCCAGGTCTGGCAGCCACAGGCAAGAAAACAAATGGGAAGAAAGTAAAAGTGGATTCAGCAGGTGCTGCAGGAGAAAATGGGTGGACACGGTAAAAATTACATGGAGATGAAATGAGTGTTCAGTTAGAAATACTGATTCTAGGTTGAATGAGGAAGCTCTGCAGGCATATACGAGTGTTGAAATAAGATAATGCCTCTCACCAACTGCTCCGTGAACCTATACTTGGGATGAGTCTTCCAAGGTCTCCTAGGAATGTGTTATGACCACTCATTAGCCATATTTCACTGTCCTTTTCTCAGGTAGAGATCATCTACAGAGAAGGTTTGGTGGAAACACTGGTTCCATACTTTTACTAAGAGTGCAAGGCACAATCAGAACTGCCACCACCACTGCATATATGTTTCCTTCATTTAGAGTGCTCTGTCTTGTGACACAACCAGAATTATCTCTTAAGACTGGGACAAATCTGGTATAAAATGACGTGTTGTCTTTGCCAGTGTGGAATCTGAATTTATAAATACCTATATTGCAGAAGGATTTGATATTTTATACAGTGTAGCCCTTCAAAAGCTTGTTTTGGTTGACAATGGTCTGCTTGTTTTCTAGATGCCCAAGTGTCTCCTGAATGAAAAAATAACATTTTCCCACACTTAGGTGGAGACCACCAACCAGAGGAAGCTTTAATCCAGTCAGTCTTTCATTGACACCTGACCTTTTTTCATGCTAATCTGTATTCTAGGACCATACCACACTGGAGAGCCTGAGTGAAAAACCCAAGGCCACAGAAGACACCAGCAGCAGCAGTGACAAAGCAGAAGATAAAATCCCATCAGAAGCCATGCTGCATTTACTGCAAAGTGCTTTTAGCAGACAGATGGATCAGAAGCAGCTGCCAAAGAAGACAGCAAGCGAGAAGTTAAACATTCCATACGAACACTTCTACCAAGCCCTCAAAAAATTGAACAAGCCCTCCCAGTTAAGAGGCTCAGAAGAAAGTCTGTACAGTGACTACGTTGATCTTTTTTACAATGCCAAACCTTACAAGCATAGAGATGATAGACTGCTGCAAGCGTTGGTTGATATCATAAATGAAGGAAATTAACTGTAGGGTAGGGCACTGAGTTGGAAATATTCGTTCTCCCCACCTGTAGTTTTTTTTCCAAAGTCTGTGTATGCTCTAGTTGTGTGATTGCTGCTTTGATTGCTTCATATTTAATACAAATATCAAGGAAGGGAAAAAACGGGTGTGAGGGGATAAGACAGCAAAATTACACTTTTTAGTATTATCCTTTTTCAAAATCTTTCTTCAGAGTAGATTTGCCCCCTCAGGCATGAAATGCAATAGTACTCCCCTGAAAACACTAATACTCTAATTTAAACAATTTTCACATTACTTATTCTTCCACCCTCTTCACTTAAGCATGCAGTAGGATTCAAAACCTGAATTACCAAGCAGTTTTGAACCAAACTGCCAAAGCTATGGGGATATATTCTCATCCATGGATTTGTCATGAATATTGCAGTCTTTGTTATATTTGTCATTTATTCCGATTGAATACTTGCAGCCAGTACTGCTTCCGTCCATAGGTGTTTTGTTCCTTCTCCAAACAATGCTCCCTTGCCCTTCTGTTCTCCTGTAGAGGAACATCTGGGAGGCTGGGGTTGGACTATGGCATCAGTGAACACTGATGAAGTTATTCACAATTTAGACTACAGACAGAAACACACTTATAAAAAAGAGCCCCCACTGAGGCATCCCAGACCACGGGATGGAATTCTCTCCAGCAGACTCGGAACTCACCCAAGTGAAGTGCCTGAATTATGAGCCTGG
Source organism: Passer domesticus (assembly GCF_036417665.1). Taxonomy (NCBI): domain Eukaryota; kingdom Metazoa; phylum Chordata; class Aves; order Passeriformes; family Passeridae; genus Passer; species Passer domesticus. Next base: position 77,483,108 of record NC_087512.1, on the reverse strand, counting down.
TCTTTCTAGGCCCCAAGTGTTTAACGAGGGCAGGGTCTCACTTCAGAGCACTTGGCTTTCTTTTCACCAGTTACGAATCACCTGATGGAGTACTGATCTGTTTGTGTCAAATATATGAGCTTTGGGCTCCAGCCTCCTACCTGTGGAGCCTCAGTCAGGTCTCAAAATTAGTACAAAGCTGCCTTCTGAGATGCCTACATCTACAAGTAGCCAGGCCAAGTGGAATAGAGAGGCTAGGTGCAGAAAAGTCCACCCAAAGACTGTAAAATTCCCAAAATATCTACAAAGACGAGGCAAAATTGTCTGAGATTAGAAAAAAAACCCCCAAAACCAAAAAACCACTGGGAAGGCTGAGCATGGAATGTGGAGTGGGAAGAAGAGGTTGAGGCAGAGGTGGCTGTCAGACTGTCAGAAAGCAACTAGGGTGAGCAACTCCCTAACATTAGCAGTTTTCCACACATACCTCTTTAATGAGAGTCAAAATTATATATTATTTTGTTTCTAATAATTAAAAAAAAAGCCATGTTGGATGCTCAGACAAGCTAGGGGATCTAGAACAAGGAAATGAAGATTCCCAGGGGATAGTTATCTCATTGAAGTGCTAAAGAAAACCCAAAAAAGTGCTGCCTGCTTTTTACTTTTCTTCCTCTTGCCTACTATTGAAATGTGTTTTGCAGACTCTCTAGAAATATTTTAATAGGTTCTTTTTCACTGCCTATTTCTTAAAATTATGCAAGTGTCACTAAGACAGGAATTTTGAATTTTGCTCATAATCCATCAGTTCAAATAAAAGTTTTTCAAACTTCACACTAAATCCTGTAATTTAAAGGTAAACCTATTTACAGTAATTAATTAAGAATTCTGTAGGAAAAAAAAAAAAGAACTTCTCCAAAGATAACCTTGAAAATTTTTTACCAAACGTAAGATTTAAAAAAACATTATTTGTGGTGGCTTCATGGCTATCTTGGTCTTAACCTGCCTTTTTGCCAGTTTTAAGGATTCTTTAATATTCTTCTAGAGAGCAGCTGAAGGATAACATCTCTGCTATTGAATGCTGCTTCTACTAAATTGCTCCCTCTCTACTAAGAGAGGGAGCAATTTCTCTATTAAGAAATTTGCTTAGGAAGAGATGTCATTAAAAAAAAAAATTCCTGCAAGTGGTCCAGATTAGAAAGCTTTCCCTTTGCTGTCCTTTCCATGCAAAAGCTTTCTGGCAATGCATAACTAATGAACAAGCAAACCATGAAAATTTCTAATTGCTGCTATTACAGAATGAGAGCACTTATTTTCACTAATGTTTAATTTTCAGAATAGACTCCTATGGCAAGGTGAGGGCCACTTTCAGTCCTGTGCAATGAAGCTTAGAGGCTGGTTCCCTCAGATAACAACAGATTTAGCCAGTCCTCATTCAGGTATATTACAGTGAGGAAAGTACTAACAACACTCCATCAGGCCTTGAAAGAAACGTTCAGGTTAAAAGGGTGGGAAACAAAAGACCCTCCTTTGTTTTAAGATCAGTTCCTATGCTGTAGCCAAAGTTTCAAAAGACAACAAGTTTAAAATCTCTCTTTTGAATGTTTCCAACCCAGATCAGCTTGTACAGGAGTAAATTATTTTTATTGTTAGTCTTTCCTTGGTGCCTGTGTGGGTTTTGTGAAAAATGTAAAAGTAAAAAAAAAAAAAGTTTTCTCTCAGAATTTTAAATTATATTTTCGTTACAGGTATTTATAATATAGCAAAGATTTTATTGAACAGACAGAATTTTAAAAGGCATAATAAATTATATTGAAGAACCAGATTTTTTTCTTGAGAAAGAGACAATTTCATCCAATAAACGTATTTTTTAAAAGGCATGTGACAACAGCAACTGCAACATGTATGTGATGTGATGTTAAAATTTGTCTACCAGTAGCATAATACAATGTGTTAGCAGAGCTCAGTGTGTGGTCTTAACATTTGTAAAGAAAACAGTAAGATAAAGTCAAGCTATTGACTTAAAATGAATGGGAAATGGGGTTTAGAATGAAAAATAATGGCTTGGGGAAGTACCCAGGATTGGATGGAAAGAAATGTGGAGTGTATTGAAAATGAGGGTTTCCAAGGGATGTCTTCAGCAGTAACACCCACTTGTTTGCTTCTCACAACAGCAGCCAAATAAGGTTTGCTGTGGACATCACTGACAGCAGCACTGTCTGTAATTCCAATAGTTAAAAGAATTCTGCCTATTTAATACACAGATGTGTGTGCCAGAAGCACTAAAATGAAATAATGCAGCAAAAAAAGAGTCCAGGGCTCAAGGTAAACACATGGGTCTTCTCTTCTTTGCATGAAAACTGTTGAAATAATTATTGTTCCCTCCACCACTAATCACATTCCAAGCCAGCAGGGAAACAAGCCCTTAAACCCTTGTACGCTGTACCTAGTGTAACCAACTACCTCTCAATTACAAAATCTGCATTGTCAAATGCCCTAAGGATAATTAAAACACTTAATGTGATTTCAATGGATACATTCCCTTATGAGAAATACTCATGGTAAATGTACACAGAAAATTGATTTCTGAAGTAGCGTTAAGAAAAGAGGGAAATCTAAGCCTAAATTAGAGCAAACTACCCAGCTTCCACACTAAACAGTATTTTTTCTCTCAAGTTGACTGGCTTTTGAAACTCTGCATTTAACTTTCTACCTTCACCAGCTTTGAGTTTTCCAAACAGAGTTTCTGATAAGTCACATCATGTAACTCCAAACTAGATAATTTAGTTTTCAAATGAAGTGTCCTCTTTCTTACCTCTCCCTCTCCTCTTCACTCTGAAAACAAACATAAGCATTTTCAGTAAATAGAAGGCTAATTTAAGGGAGAAAGGGGGGGCCTTAGAAATGAAACGCTAGCTCTAGTATTTCTTATTGCATTGTCTTAGCATCATGGATTAAATGAGAACGTGGTCTGTTTGTTAAAAGAGCACATTCACAGGGAGGGGAAACATCTGATTGCTGCTTTTTTTGGTGCATAGATCACACTGTGGAGGTGACAGTCACAATTAACTCCTTGTGCATCAGAGGGACAGGAGGGACTGCACTGTCCCTGAAAGTCTCCTTCTGCAACATTAAGCCACCCTCTGCCACTGCAGTTTTCTGAACAATGCAAATGTAAGGAAAGTTGGCATCTGAGTTAGTACAGCTCTGAAAATAATGATAGAAGAAAATTTGCAGGGAGAAAAAGAAAGAGTTATTATACAACACAGAGTACCTGCACAGCCTAAACCCTTTCTGTTTGATCAAGTATTTCCTCTCAGGAAGTCCATTTTCAAAGGTCTGAGGGACCATTCCATTCACAGCAGCGTTTTAGAAAAAGAAATCTCTAGAAATGTGTATTTTGCTCGGAATCAATATCTAATATTTCTAACTGCAGACTGAAAAGGTTCAAACTCGAACCACTCTAGGCAGTAATAAAGCTAATTTCTGTGAACATTCTTCTATTTAATTACACAAGAACCCATTAAAAATATCACTTCTCCTACTGTTATTTGTGAGAATAATGTAACCGGAAAGAATGAGAAATTTTGTTTCCAGCAATGTACTAAATGCCTACTGGAAAAAAAAAAATATATCTAATATGTTTCAAGTCCCACTAAGATACCAGAGAAAAATAAATAGATAATATATGAAAGTGGGTCGCTATCAGGAAAATATATCTTAATGTTAACATAATTTCAGTTATTTGACTGCTTCCAATCAAATGTAGCTAAGCATGTATTTCTTTCTTTCTGACGTCATATTCTTTCCCTAAAACAAATGGATCGGTTGCTGTTGCATGCAGCATTTTGTTTGACTGTGGCCACATTATCAGCCAGTGTTTCAAACCATGAACACGCAGCATAATGCAGTGCCATATATTCTGATAAGGAAGTGCACTTAGGACCAGGGGCGTGCAGCTCTGCCTGTGCTGCTGCACGAAGGGCTCGTGTGAAACAGATCCATAAAGGCTGGCCAAAGAGGAGAGACAAATGCCAGCCCCATTAGGCCCACAGAATTAATTCCCCTCTTCAGAATAAGCTGGTGGGGTGCAGAGCACCACAGACATCCAGGATGTCGGGACAAAGTTTGGCCCCACAGCTCAACAGGGAGCTCAGCTACTTCCATCCTCATTCACTGCTCATGAGAGACATATTAAAAACCAAGGATTTAGTATGAACTCTCAGCTATGATCTTGTCCTCTTTCACACTCTATTTCTATTACCTCATTCAGAGAGGTGCACCATCCTGGAATGAAACTTTTCTGAAAATATCAGTACTTATTAAAAACACTGCTTCATCTATGAGTTTCAGGCATCAAGCTGTCTGAATACAGTTCATTGCTTACATTTTTTATGTAGAAAAATACACACACGTGCACATGAAAGAACTCCATCCATGTACAACTCCATGTAAAGTCTCTTTGATGCTGGAATGTAACAATTCTTAGCAGGAACAGCAAGAAGCAAGAAGCTGCAGCACTAATTTGGTAAAACAGAGTTTAAAGCTAAATTTCAGATTGGATTTTCCATCATAGTAGTATTAATAGCACAAGTTGTTTTGGAGTGGGTCAGAAGAGGAAGGGAGATTTGCTTGCTTGGTTATCCCTTTAGCAGTTGGGGGTGAAGAATTTCCCAAAGAATTCTGTATTTTTGCTATTACTCTAATGGAAAACCAACTCTACTCTTATAATGCAGAAGATAGCCATAACTCTGCAGGGGGCTTTGAACAGTTTAGACAGTGAAACATTGCTGGCTTTGTAACACAACCAAGAAGAGTGTAATGGGCTCTGCAAACACTGGATCTTAAGTCTCTAGCAAAAACATTGCAGTCAAAATTCTTTCAAGACTTTGAGCATCAAATTTGAAGCTTTTCAGGAAGAAGTATTCATAATACCTTGAATATTTATTTGTATTTGCTGTAAAATTAATAGAGGTAGCCTCCTCTGGAGCATCTGTAAGTTCCAGAGGTCATTCTGAGTCACACTACGGAGGAGACTGTCTGTCTCCAGTTGTATACAGCAATTGTGAATCACACTCTTCATTCAGGAGCTGAATTTATGTGTCTACAGTTAGACAGTGTTAACATTTCCCTCATTTGTTCCCTCTTCTCGCTCCCAGGATGGTGCTGAGCCGTGCTGAGTCCACCTTTTGCAAAGCTGGGCTGAAGCTCTTGCCTGTGTGTTCAGACAATGGAGCACTCCAGTCCACTGATGGCTACAGAAAAATTGCAGGGATCTCCCATTGCTGTCCAAGATTGTCTCTGCAATTGGATTGTTCCCTTTCCTCAGCCCCCCAGGCTTGAGAAAAATCAATTCAGAAAACAAAAGGCATTCTTTGCTTTAGCAATTCGTTAAAGCACAGTCTGCGTGTGATGCAAAACCATTAAGCCTACCCCTAATCCTATTTACTTGGTTAAATCAGTCTGCTGTCCTGTTTAAGTGCGTGTATGGGATCAAGCACATCCCTGAACACTTGGCTGAATCAGAAAGGATTACTCTTGCATGGTACTTCTGCACGGAACAGCGGGGATATGATGCTAAAGTTCTGCTCAATTACTGCAAATACCTCCTCGCAATCCTATATTGAGTGTGTGAGTCATGCCTGGATTTCCATACACTGTGCCACCAAGTCTCATGAGCTGCTTACATTGCAGTGTGCTGGGTTTCAACCTGGCATGGTGAATCACCTTCCCTCTGGGAAATGCATGCAAAACTTTCTTTGTTAGGGAAACAACGCCTGCAGAGCCCCTGACAAACATCATACATTTGGAGACTTTACTTCCACACAGGATAACTTCACATCCTTAATAAACATGTCAGATGTTCAGGTATTTCACACCTGTGCGACCTTACTCTTCTTTGGAAGCTCAGGGAATGCTCTCCATTTGTAAGAAGCTAGAGCATGTGTAGTGTGTTACAACAATTAACTTATTTTCATATTATGGAGCTGTACAGATGCATCGAGATCAGTCAGAAGATAGATAATTTGTTATACATTTTGAGTAATTCCGCAATGCTCACTCTGAATGATCTCACATACCTGAGAAATGAAAACAGATGAAAATTATTTGACTTGGGTGTTATTCCATATCAGCTGAAAAGAAAGGGATTGCAGTTTGGAAACAGAGCCAGGCAAGAAGGAGTGCATTTTGTGCATTTTCATTCTCTTTAGTCAAGCAGCTCTGTTATAGCACTCTGGTTTCAAAGGACAAATTTTAGAGATCTTTTCTGCTGCTCATGCTGGTGAGTCAGATATGGTTTGTTTTGAGACAGAATTAATTGCTTTCTTGATCTCTCATGCCTCTCTTTACTATCAGAAGTCTAATCATAACATCCAAAGCCCAGCATTTCCAGCTACTAAAGGTTCATCAGCTCTGTAGTTTGTGTTAATGAGCTTGGTTCTTTGAATTCACCCCTGTAATTTTATAGTAGCTGAGAGCCTAAGCCATTATTCTTTTTTGGGAGCAGTCGTCAACATGTACTTACCTTTAGAGATGATGAGAGTTTACCTTTCCCAGAAAAGCTAATGGCAATTTCCTCAGCTCAGCTTGTTGCACTGTTCAAAAACACTACAGACACCTGTCAGAAGCATGACCACCACACACCATGCTTGCTGATGGAAGGGTCTGTCTTTACAGGACCTTTTAAAAGAAACAGAGGAAAGGAAGGGCCCAACTTTCATCATCTTTCAGTGGAATCTGAGAAGCTAAACCTCTTCGGATATATTTTAAAACCCAGCCTATATTGCACCCCCCTGGAACAAAATATCCATGCATGGATTTCCAACAGTGATTATGCACTGAACTAGTTGAATGTTGTGTTAGCTCGAAGTCAAGGCTCAGCTTCCAAACATCTTGTGTTTGCATCTGCACTGTGTAGAGTCATACAATTAGTTTCCCTGTGTGTAGGAGTAAGAGTGGAAGAGATTTGATTTACTGCATTGCACATAGCATTGCACCTGATATCTAGATCACCCTGCCCCATCATCTCCTCCTTTCCTGAGTCACAAGTGGAGCTCATCAGATCAGTCATTTTGTTTTCATCAGCAGTACTGCTGTCCCTCAGTAATAACCAAATTATGAAAAAGATTAACAGCCTCTGGGATTTAGACATTTAAAAACAGTAAGGATTTTGCTTCATGGAGGCTGCCCTCAGCCTTCATGTTAGCCTTCACCCTCAGTGAAGGGTGGAGTGAAAGTAATGACAAAATAGTATCTCATGCATTTAATTCTCATCACCATCACTTGAGTTTACACATTGTTTGCATGATTTGCAGGTCCCATAACCTGTGGGTAGATGATGGTTCTCCTGTAGTTTCCAAAGCAGACTCCAGACAGCAGCTAATCTGAAAAAGAAATATATCCTCAGGACCAGAAAGCTGTAAAACAGCCAAAGTTGTTGGATTTGAAACAGAGCTACCCAGCCTGAATGTAGTGGTCATTGTCCTCTAGAATTTCCAATAATACACACAAACAAGCATGAATATATCCTTACATAAATCAGTGGAAAAACATACAAAGGTAAGAATCACTAACTGCTCTCTTGAATAGCATTAATTTCCCTTTGGTGACTATGCTTCACACTTTTTTGTAGACAGCAAATGGAGACCAGAGTGGCAGAGCCTTCCTGTTCCAGCAGCTGTCATGGTTTTTAACTTTCTCCAGCCCACAGGTGGCCAGGAGAAAGACCACAGAATCACAGAATCATGCTGAGTTGGAAGGGACCTGTAGCCATGATATTTTATGAAAAATCCTCTGCTAGGATTTTTCCCATCCTGAGGAGCTGAGAGCCTCAGGAAAGAAATGTAAACAATAACTCTCTGCTGCTGTGGAATGCAACAGGTGCATCTTCCATTGGTCCATGTGGATTGTTTTGAATTAGTGACCAACCACAGCCACCTGTGCCAAGGCCGTGAGCAGTCACAGGATTTTGTTATGCATTCTATTCTATTCTTGCTCTTTGTAGCCTTCTGATGATCCTCTCTCTCTGTTCTTTTAGTATAGTTTTAATGTAGTATTTTAGTATGTTATATAACATAATAGATCAGCCTTGTGAGGAAAATGGACTCAAGCCTCGTGTCCCCACACTTGGAGCATCCACCGCAACAGGGACCCATCAGGATCACTGAGCCCAAGCCCTGGTCCCATGCAGGACATCCCAAGAGTCACACCATGTTCCTGAGAGCGTTGTCCAATGCTTCCTGAGCTCTGGCATGGCTCTTGGTGCCATGACCAGAGCCCTGGCATAGCCGTTCCAGGGCCCAGCCACCTCCTGGGGGAAAACCTTTGCTGATATCCAACCTAAACCTCCCCCAGCTCAACTTCAGGCCATTTCCTGGAGTCCTGTCACTGGTGTGAGAGACAGATTGGTGCCTGCCCCTTGCAAGGATGTTGAAACCCTAATGAGGTCTCCCCTCAGCCTCCTCTTCTCCAGCTGAAAAGAGGAATGTCCTCAGAAACTCCTCACCTTCAGGCCCCTCATCATCCTCATGGCATCCTTTGGTCTCTGGGAGTTTAACGTCATTTTTATATTGTCATGCCCAAAACTGCACCCAGTATTGCAGGTGAGGCCGCCCCGGCCCAGAGCAGAGCAGGACAATCCCTCCCTGGCCCGGCCGGCCATGCGGGGCCTGTGCCCCAGGACAGGGATGTCCCTCCTGGCTCCAGGACACTGCTGGCTCGTGTCCAGCTGGCCACTGACCAGGAGCCCCAGGACCATCCCAGCGGCAGAATCCAGCACCTTCCCTCATGGAACTTCACACAGGTGGTGATTGTCCAGGCCTTTAATCTGTCAAGGTGGCCTCTCTTCTTTAGAGGCAGTCAACAGCTCCTCCCAGCTTATTGCTGTTGTCGCACTTAGTGTTCCTTCCAGGTCTGCATGCGGGTCATTTGTGAAGGTGTTGAAGAGAACCTGCCCCTAAGATGGAGCCCTGCAAAACTCCACTAATGACAGGTGACTATTCTGATGTTCCCTGATTCCCTATAACTCTCTCGTCCCAACCCATGAGCCAGCTGCTCACTCATCACATGATGCGTTCATCCAGCTGTGGGATGGACATTTTGTCTAGAAGGATCCTGGGAAAGACAGTACGGAAAACTTTGCTAAAATCCAAAAAGGCTACACTAGCTATCTTCCCTTGATCCACAAGGGGGGTTATCTAGTTGTAAAAGGAAATCAGGTTTGGCAAGGATTTTCCCCTCATAAAGCTATGATGGCTTTGTTCTTCAGCTGTTTTTCAATACCTCCCAGATAATTTTTTCATGATTTTACCAGTCAGTGAAATGAGACTGACAGGCCCGTTTTTTCTGGGGTTTTCCTTCTTGCCCTTCTTGAAAATCAGTTCACCCATTTCCAGACAGTTGGGACCTCTCCAGTTCCTGACTGGTTAAAAATCATTCAGGGAGGCTTCGGGATGACATCAACAGCTGAAGATTCTCAGACAAATCCCATCAGGCTCCACAGACCTGTAGGCATCCTGTTGGAGCCGCAGATCCCACATAAGGGCCAGCTGGGAGTTAAATGTTCTTGCAACTATGGTCTTCCAGCTCAGGGCACTGAGACTCCTGTGGTCCATCATCCATGTTGAAGAGAGAGGTAAAGAATGTGTTAAACACCTCCACCTTGTCTCTGTTTCTGAAGTGACCATCCTCATCCTGGAATGTTATTTTCTACATTGGCTTTTGCCATTAATATATTAGAAAGAACTCTTGTTAGATGAGCACTTGCACTTCAGCTAACCAGAAAAATAACACAGGTGGGGCAGGATCACCTTTTGTTTGCCCTGAAGAGGGGAAGGCTGAGTCATCTTCCTATACATATCATGTTTAATAGCTTATTGTGCCATCTGTGTGACTGCTGTTCAAAAACCTTCTGATCTGGGTAATGCTTGGCATATCCTCAGTAGTGCTGCTGACAAATAGAGTTGCCCAAACTCCTTCAGCCAGATTAAAATGTTATTTATGATTTTTTTTTTTTGGCTTCAGATAATGCATGAATTCCCAGCACTGCTTTGCTCTGCTAGAGAAAACTTTGGCTTTATCCTCATAAACACTCCTGGAACAAGATGAAGCTGGCTGCAGGAGACAGCTGGCAGACAGGATTTGTGTGACAGTGCCTGCACTGAGCACATGAGAGCTGGAGCAGAATGAAGCAAGAAGAAGAGTGAAAAGGGTGCAAGAGACCTGCATGGATGAACAAGGAACTCTTGTCATTATGCAATAGTAAGCAGGAAATACACAGGAGATGGAAGCAGGGTCAGGCCACTTGGAATGAACACAAAGAGGTTGTCAAAGTAAGTGGAAATGAGACAAAGAAAGCCAAGGTTCATCTGGAATTAAATCTAGCCAAGGATGTCAGGAATGTGCCAAAATTCAACAAAGGAAATCCAGAGTCCTGCACCTGAGCAGGAATAACCCCAAGCACCAGCACAGGCCAGGATGATCTGCTGGCAAACAGCTCAGCAGAGAAGGACCTGGCGATCCTGGGGGACAAAGAGCTGTCCTGGGGACAAGGAGACCAAGGGGATCCTGGAGTGCCCTGGGAAGGGCATTGCCAGCAGGCCAGGGAGGGATCCTGCCCCTCTGCCCAGCCCTGGAGGCACCTCTGGAGTGCCCTGTCCAGCTCTGGGCTCCTCAGGGCAGCAGGGACACCGAGCTCCCGGAGCAGAGCCAGCAAAGGCTGTGGGGTGGGGAAGGGCCTGGAGCATCTCCCGTCACCAGGAAAGGCTGGGGGAGCTGTGGCTGCTCAGCCTGGAGAGGATGAGGGACCTCATCCCTGTGTGTCCCTGTCTGCAGGGAGGGGCAGAGCAGGGCCCAGGACCTGCTCTGTAGGGACAGTGGGACAAGAGGAATGGACAGGAACTGATCCCAGGAAGTTCCACCTGGACACGAGGCAGAACTCCTTCCCTGTGCAGTGACCCAGCCCTGAACAGAGTGCAGGAGAGGCTGTGGAGTTTCTCTCACTGGAGATATTCCAGATCCTGGACACAACCCTGAGCCACGTGCTCTGGGATCACCCTGCTAGAGCATGGGCATTAGGACAGATGGCCCACTGTGGTCCCTTCCAACCTGACCCTCCCTGGGATTTTGGGATTCTGTGAATGACTTGCTTTCTTCTGCTCTAACAGAAAGGCTGTGAGCTGGGAATTGCCAGCTTCCAGAGCTCTTTCTCTTTCTCAAGGATGCTGCTCAGCATCTTCCTTGACATAAGTCTGCTTTCTGCTCGGGACAGGAGAAAAACACACATCCCACTGTTGCTCAGACATAGAATAATCCCCACTACCTTTGCTGCTCCTCTGCAACAACGGTCTGCAGTTTTGAACAGACAGATCCCTCCAATGAGGGATTTTCTCTCTGATTACAATTTATTCAGATTGCTCTTATATTCTGAAATGTTGGAATTTCCATGTACACTATGGCCCAAATACTTTGGAAAGTATTGGGCCATACTTCTTGCTCAGCAGACAAAATTGTGGTTTTTAGTGTTTTCAGCTGCCTTTTTCTTTCCTATGCCTTCTTCCTATGCTTCCCCACCATCTTTTCAAAGCTGTGCCTTTCCCAATCTGTTCTACTGCAGTGAAGCTGCCGCACTTCCAGGCTTTTCCTAGAGACTGAGCTACCCAGCTCCTTTCCCACTACTCTCATCTGAATTCCAGCTGCAGCAGGGATGTGCAGGGCAGGGTAGCTGAGCACAATGGTGGTAATTACTTCCCAGTATGATGCCAGGACCCATAGGTGTTGGAGCTCCTCGCTGGGCAATGCAGACATCACCAAAGCATCTTCACAGCACAGCCTGGCCTGTGGCAACTTGTCAGCTCTACTGCTGAGATAACTTTCCATGTTATCCTTTCCTAGGTTTGCTTTTGCTGGGTTGATGTTTACTTTGCCTGCAATTCCCCCAGGTTTCTCTTTATTAAATTTTGCTTTCCACCCACGTGCTTTGTGCCTTTTGCTTTTCTGTGCCTGTGATTCTGGTGTCTGTTGCTTTGCATTAATTTGCAGCTCTCACCAATTCTAACTAATCCTCCTAAGTATCAAATCTCATTACTCTCTGCTTGTTTCTTCCACTGAATCATTGATGAGGGTGTCAAATAGAACAACTCCTGACACCTATCCCTGTGCCATTGTATTATACAAACACTCTCCAGTTTGCTGTATTGTCACCTATCATTTTGTTCTGGTCCTTCAGCCAACTTTGAAATGAGAATGTTCCTTCCAAGCCTGATTTACGTTAATTTTTCAGAGAGGAATTTTGACAATGTGTCAAGTGTTTCACTGCAGTCCAAATCTGGTTGGTTTTGCTCTCCTGCAACTCTGCCTTCTAGTGCTTTCTTTGGCTTGGATTGTTTCAGAATAAAAACATCAGCAATACTGCCAGGCAACACTTGTTGCTCACTGCTCGGGGGGTTTGGCCTTCTGAATTCCTGATGGTATGAAGCACTGTGTGTAATCCGTGTTTCACTACTCTGCTAAGACCCAGACAGTCTTTTTGTAGTCACAAAATTCATCTGGCTACAATTATCAGGTATGGGGTATGGTTTCTTAAGCATAACCTACTACAGGAGTAATATTTTCAAGGAAGCATGGGAGCAGACACAGATTTCAGACAGCTGTTTGGTTTTCATCTTGTTCAGCTGCAAACCCTTAGACGTGTTCCTTGCTGTTTCAGGTAGCAATGTAAGAAAAGCTGGGGTGGAAATGGAGAAAGGCAGGCTGGAAAGCAGCTGCTAAGTGTATGAAGGTGGTAAATAGAAGCAAATTAAGAAAGATTTCCTCTTTGTAGCTCACAGCTCAGGTTTGGTTGAAGGTTTCCTGGTGCTGCTGGTGTTATTTATTGCCTTGTGCCTTGCAAGCCAGTCCCTTTCTCATTCTGCTGCTGCAGAGCTTGACAGCAGCTGATCTGATGGGAGTGCCCGTGCTGTCAGCAAATTCCTCCTCCTGCCCTGAGGAAGGACCAGCCTCCCCAGGGGTTGCAGTCTTTATCGGGAGAGTCTTTATTTCTGGATAGAAAGGTATGCAGTGCATCAGTGGTACCAGATTTAACACTGCACTCAGAATCATCGTATTTTTGATGGCAGCTGTCCCCACTGAGTGACACAGAACTCTTTTAACTGGGAGTGATTTCGTCCCCTGGTAGGCATTAATAAATAACATCATTTTTGAAATGGAAGGGGAATTGGGTAATGTTCGCTTTGTGTTCTGGTGTGAGAAAATATGATGTGTTTTTCACAGTCAGCAATAAAAAACGCCCTCAGGTGTTATTTTCCTAGTTAGCAAGAAGACTGTGCATGATAAAAACACTGACAGGTGCCTTCATATTCAGCATGCTGACACACCATGCAGAGCACTCAAGCTGCCTTGAAACTCATGGAACATGCTAAACATTAAAAAAAATTATACCAAATAATTAGACAATTACAAAGTACTGAGAACATCCTTCATTTTACCAGCAGAAAATTACACCCTTAACTGCGAAGGTAATTTTGATAAAATCAACACTCTGGGCTATGAATTTATCAAGCAAGTTAAGGCTGATTACCATTACTTGAAAAAAGCATCAAATTGTCAATAATATTGTATTACCATCATGAAAACCTCTTGCTCTTTCTACTTACCAAATCATCTTATCTATTTGTGCAACAATTGCAGCATACAAGTTAAATTAGTAGTCTTGATTTTGCCATCAGTTAAATGGAGGAAAAAGACAATATTTCTGTGAAGAGCTGAAAAGCTGTTTTGTAATTTTCATATTGCCTTGGGACCTTTGGAAGGAACCACTCTCTTGGAGGAAAAGCACTGCACCTTTTTCTTCAGCTGGTCCAGGCCTTATATTTCATTTCTAATTAAAGCATGACCTTGAAATGAGGATGGCTGCCACCTGATTATTAGCTGCATGAAGTGTTCCCCCAGACTTCTTCCCTATGTTCATCATGCCAGGATTTATTCCATCCTTTCATATTTGTCTGTGGCCAACAAGTCTCCCTCCAGATGAAAACATTTTTCCTTGGCCTCTGCTTCCCCATTCCTAAATGGAGCTCCCTCCACAGTAAAATGGATATAATCCATGGTGTTTTACTGGGCAATGTATAATCACAGACTCATGGGATCACTGAGGTTGGAAAAGCCACCTAAGATGATAAGGTGGTTTATCAAGATGATAAACCAGCACTGCCAAGCCCACCACTAAGCTGTTTACAAAATTTTTAAATCCCTGCAGGAAAGGTGACTATGCCACTTGGCAGGATGTCCGAAGGTGAAAGGCAGGTGCTGAATGAAAAATACCACTTGTAGTGGAGCACAGCCTTGTGATCAGCCACGATGTACCATTTTTATTGACATGTTTTTCTTCCCCATATTTTAACTTTGTATGCAGTGAAGTACTCTGTATCACTCAAACAGAAACAAATCAGATAAGAATCTTCCTCACCATTAGAGAGCCTGAACTCAATGACAATGGGCAAATGCTACTACAATGCTGATATTTAGGGGAGAGACTGCCTGGAGCTGGTTCCTGCTATCCCAAACCCAGCAGGGCGAGATTCACTGTACCAGCCAGAGGCACATCACTTCTCCAAACTGATCCCAAAGGGGCTGGGATGAGGGGCTCAAAGCCCACCCACAGGGCCTGGGGCCACTGGAGAATCCGTCTGAGCAAATCTGCTTGGAGCCGCCAGGACTGAGCCTTGCAGGTGACACAGGCACTGAGAGCACCTGGAATACAGCCCAGGCAAACACTGCAGCTGCAATCTTCCTCTGCACTGACAAGAACAACTTCTGCCTCTCCACAGCTGCCACCAGCATGACATCTTCTGCACTGCTGCCCTCTACCTGAGCAGAAAAATAATGAAGAACTTTCCTGAACAAACGATCCCTTGCAAAGGTGTGCAAGACCATTCTGATGACTCATTTGGTCTCCAGGCCTCTAAATATTCTGGGAGCTGTCCGTGCCAGGGCTGCAGGAAGGACACTGACCTCCTGCCACAGTTACAGGAACTGCTGACTGCTAGAATTACCCCAGCATCTTCAGCAAACGCCTGTAAATTCTTGACCATGGTTCTGCCTGGGTCAATCCCTATTCAATGTCATGACCAACCATCTGACTCCACCAATAATCCCTGCCCACCACAGCATTCAGCAGGGCAATAGGGTGAAGCTGGCCTGATGGTCTTTGTTCACAACTGAGCCACACACTCTTGGCTTGAGTCCTCACCCAGCAGGACCTGAGCTGGACAAGAGAGCAAACCAAAACAGCCAGAGATGCAGACAGGGAAAGAAAAACCTCAAACTGCCATTTGAAATAAGCACTCATTCAATAAGAAAACAGATTACACACCCACAGCTCCACATTTCTGCAGGAGGGAAGAAGGAAAAAAACAACTGCAAAGAGCAGGAGGGATTATGCTCACCCAGCTCATCATCAGGCTCAGAGCTCCATCTCGTGGGTGCTGGCCACCAGCAGCAGCCACTGGCCAAGAGGCCTGGAGGCCACCAAATCCCTTGGGAATCTGCAGCTCAGCTGGGCTCTCAGGGCCATGGACACGCTTTCTGGTGGCCTTTCACTTAGTGCTTTTTAATGGCATCCACCTTGCATTTCTCAGCATTGAATGCCTCTTAATGTCCACATCACTGATGGAGTCACTGATGGACAAAGCTGCACGCCTGGCAGGGCTGTCTGTGAGCTCCTCCTGCTCTGTCATGGCTCAGGGCTACTTTGTCTCAGCATATTAGTGAAGGGGAAAACATTTGTCATCTTTGAGCTGAGATGTTGCTCTGATCCCCCCAGAATCACAGCTCCTCAAGATGTGGGCCTGGCACACTGCTGGTCAAGGCACAAGTGAGTGCAGGGAGCCAGGCCAGGGCTTCATGAGCCATGGAAGATGACAAAGAAAGCCACCTGCAGGCTCAGCTGATAATTAAGAATATCTTGGAAAGGGTCTAGCTGGCTACTTTCTTTAGGGTTTGGTTGGCAGCCAGACACATCTTTGTGACATGGAAAAATGTGTGCTCTGCTTTTGGGGAGTGTGTGAGCTTTGACGTGTGAACTTTGCTCCAGAATCTTCTCCAAATGACCTTGTACCCAGGGAAGTGTTTCCAGATGCTGCCAGGTGAATCTTTCCTAGGTGTTTGCCATTAACTTCTGTTTCAATTAGAAAACTTTAGCTTCAGCACATTTATTGGTGCTATAGAGGGATGGCTTTTTAATTTTTTAAAAATTCTTTTTTCTTCTGTAAATATTTGAGCATGGATCTGTTTAAATGATCCTTAAAGAACTACAGCCATTTTACTTTGGCTGTGCTTTAAGAATAAATACTCATTGTTCAGAGTGACAGTGTCCAGAGGATTAAATTACACCTTTTGTTTTCCAGGGTAGGGTTTCTTCACTTTGCCCATAATGCCTCCAACTCAGCAATGCTCACTACTGTCATGTTACTGCCTTGAACACCAACTCAGCTTTTTGCACCTCTTTTCATTGAGAGATTTTCTCTGCAGAAAATGTGCATTGAGCAGTCCATGATACACTGTGTTTCTCCAGCCACTTTCCAGAGATCTCTGCCCCATCGTTATTCCTGGTGCACACACCTGATAGAGGCTCCTTCCCAGGCTCTCATGGCTTTGTCCTGGTTTTCTCTGAAGCAAAGGCTGTAGCTGATGTCCCTACAGCACCATGACATTTAGGGTGGACTACTTCACAGCTGACCTATGGACAGTGCACATCTTTGGAGGGCCTGAGTCTGACCTGGAGCCTCTGGGGGGATAAGAGCAACATCTCAGCTCAAAGATGACAAATGTTTTCCCTTCACTAGTGTGCTGAGACAAAGCAGCCCTGAGCCATGACAGAGCAGGAGGAGCTCACAGACAGCCCTGCCAGGCGTGCAGCTTTGTCCATCAGTGACTCCATCAGTGATGTGGACATTAAGAGGCATTCAATACTGAGAAATGCAAGGTGGATGCCATTAAAAAGTAATAAGTGAAAGGCCACCAGAAAGTGTGTCCATGGCCCTGAGAGCCCAGCTGAGCTGCAGATTCCCAAGGGATTTGGTGGCCTCCAGACCCTTTGGCCAGTGGCTGCTGCTGGTGGCCAGCACCCACGAGATGGAGCTCTGAGCCTGATGATGAGCTGGGTGAGCATAATCCCTCCTGCTCTTTGCAGTTGTTTTTTTCCTTCTTCCCTCCTGCAGAAATGTGGAGCTGTGGGTGTGTAATCTGTTTTCTTATTGAATGAGTGCTTATTTCAAATGGCAGTTTGAGGTTTTTCTTTCCCTGTCTGCATCTCTGGCTGTTTTGGTTTGCTCTCTTGTCCAGCTCAGGTCCTGCTGGGTGAGGACTCAAGCCAAGAGTGTGTGGCTCAGTTGTGAACAAAGACCATCAGGCCAGCTTCACCCTATTGCCCTGCTGAATGCTGTGGTGGGCAGGGATTATTGGTGGAGTCAGATGGTTGGTCGTGACATTGAATAGGGATTGACCCAGGCAGAACCATGGTCAAGAATTTACAGGCGTTTGCTGAAGATGCTGGGGTAATTCTAGCAGTCAGCAGTTCCTGTAACTGTGGCAGGAGGTCAGTGTCCTTCCTGCAGCCCTGTCACAGACAGCTGCCAGAATATTTAGAGGCCTGGAGACCAAATGAGTCATCAGAATGGTCTTGCCCACCTTTGCAAGGGATCGTTTGTTCAGGAAAGTTCTTCATTATTTTTCTGCTCAGGTAGAGGGCAGCAGTGCAGATGTCATGCTGGTGGCAGCTGTGGAGAGCCAGAAGTTGTTCTTGTCAGTGCAGAGGAAGATTGCAGCTGCAGTGTTTGCCTGGGCTGTATTCCAGGTGCTCTCAGTGCCTGTGTCACCTGCAAGGCTCAGTCCTGGCGGCTCCAAGCAGATTTGCTCAGAGGGATTCTCTGGTGGGTGGGCTTTGAGCCCTTCATCCCAGCCCTTTGGAATCAGTAGAGCTGGGATGGCTAACCTGACAATCCTGACAATCCTCAGGGACCTGATTCAGGCACTGCTGGAGACTGGCTTTTGGTGCACCAAGCTCCTGATGGACCTGGATGGTCTTGGTGGGAGGAGTTCAGGCATCACCCCAAAGCAGGCTCACCTGTAGATGTGCTGGACCAGGGGAAACATTTTGTAGAACAAACTGGAGCTTCTTATTCCCCAGAGATGCTCAAAGCATAACTACAAGACTAAGGAAAGGGGTGGAAAAACATCTGGTTGAACCCAAAGTAAAATCAGCTGCGTGGGACCCTGGACAGGGAAGGCAAGAAAGCAGAAGATCATGAATTGGAAAAACTCATGCTCTTTAGAGCTATGCTTGTATCCCACAGGAGATACATATCTCAAGTCAGAGAGAGATTAATTATTTTCTAACAAAATCTTATACCATTTTCTTACACCTTAAAAAACATTGCATCTTGAATTTCAGCAGCTGTCAGTGATGCTTAAGCTGCCTTTTTGCAGCTGAAAATCTGGCTGATGAGATCAAACCCAAAGGCATCCTCTCCCATACCAGTACCTGTGACAGTGATGACAGCAGGCTAGCACGCAGAGCAAGTTTTTTAGCAGCTCCTTTCCCCACATGCGCCAGGGGAAATTAAAGTCAGGGTTAAATGTCTCTAAAATCCTCTCTGAAACAGAGGCTTAATCCCCAAAAGCAACAGAGAATAACGGGGTTATTAAGTAAGAGGTTTTGCTCTCAGCACCAGGGTTTAAGGCCAAAAGCTCTCCAGCATTTTCTGGTTGGTGTAACAACACTGAAATCTCCAACATCTTTGTCCCAATTCTCCTCCTGTCTCTCATTTTGCACTGTCCATGCCTCAGGAGCTGGTGAATGGAGAGTGAACTGCTGAATGCTTCAAAACCCAGCTTCCTAGGATCAGTCTTAATTGTCCAATTTATAACTACCATGCTTTCATGAGGATTTCTCTTCCCACCAGCTAAGTGTCTCAGAATAAAGCAAACCATCATTATTCCTGCCTAATTCAGAGTGGCCTCTGGAAGAAAATTCCTTTTTCGGGCATGTTTTCTTTCTAAAGGATATCCATGATAGTCAGGGCATGTGATTGCTGGGCTCCAGAGTAATGGTGAGCTGCCACAAACAGACCTGCTGGCTTCCAAATCCTCAGTAGCTGGGTCTTGCTGTGCAAACAAAATCTCACATATTTTGTATGCAACAGAGGCTGGGCAGCTGCTCCTTATTTTATTCTTCTTTATTTGCACCTTTGCTTAACGGTGGCATTTTTTATTTCTCTCCATGGATAGAAAACTTCCATAAACTTCTAATTCTTCTTACTTATGAACTTGAGGCAACCTCCAGGACATTAGCAGGCAATTTAAAAAAAGGATTTCGAGAATGCCACCAGTAGGAGTGGGCAAGAAGGAGCATGGTATGGCTGTGTCCTCTCTACTGTGTGCTTATGTCTTCCCAAAGAGGCTCTCTCCATGACCAGGTCAACACCACAAACCAGTGGAACAGAAAAGCGGGAGCCTAATTAATGCTGTCCCTGCTGATGAGGAAAACAAACATGACAAAACAAAGCTGAGGAAAAGAAGAACCAAAGGCCTGGTTTATGTGTTCCAAGGAGCTGTGATTGCAGTTTTGGCATCTAAAGGGCTTAGAGCTTTAGCCCAGTCTTCTTGCTCCCTTTTCACCTGCACAAAAGGGCTTAAAAGGAGGCACTGGATTTTGAGTGTGTGTAGGAGAATCCAAACACAGGCATCATCTGCCAGCTTGTGAAAATGAAGAAATTGACAGCTTTGAAGCACTCAACTGATTTCCTAATTAATTTCCGTGCTGCAATAATCAGTTCCATGACTGAACAGCAGAATGTTGTTAAAAAACCAAAGTCCTGGTTTTGTGGACATTTAAAAATAGGTGCAGCCAGAAACTCCTTTTCAGAAATTATGGACAAGCTGAATGAAAAATTGTTCCACTAGTCAGTTCCACTAGCAAGTGCACCACTGACCTGGAGAAAGAGTCCTTGTCTGGAATGTGGATTGTGTGAAAGACTGTCCAGTATGAAAAACAAAGCATTCTTGTAGAAGACAATATTTGAATTTACAGGAAGGCTTCATGCAGCACAGATGGAATACCACTCACTGCACCTACATCTTGCAAAATTCAAATGGAATTCCAGTAAGATGAAAAAAAAGAAGATGAAAAGCCCAGAGCCTGTGAGAGCAATTAAATATGCTTCAGCAAAAATTCATCACCCTGTGAGAGGGTTAACAGTGTAGGAGAATTAAATAATGCATTACATTGGAGGCATCAGGCACAATCACTTTTGAATGAACAGGAGCAACAGGTACAGGAGTCAAATAAAAAACCTAGAATTGTACTCAAGTAAAGCAGCAGATAAAAGCCAAGCCTTACCTGAAACTCTAAAAAAAGACACAGAGAGCATGGCCATGGACTGGACCTGATAACTTTTCTTCACAAAAGGAAATAGAAGACAACTGTGAGAAAGTCTGCATTTTATAACTCAATCTTTATTTCAAATATCCAAAATTAAACCTCATTTTCTGTGATTTGTCCATGGAGTGGGTTTGTTGTCTTGCTCTCTACTTTCAATATTTTGTTTTAAAATCCCAACCTTGTGCACTAAATTCCCTTGGAAATAATTAGGAAAAAATGAAACAACACACAACACACTCTTCATTCCCCCTTATTTCATTTGGCACAACATATTTAAAATAACTACATGAGACAGAATTAGCATAACCACATCTGAAAGCCATTTACAGAGATCAGGTCACAAATAAGAAATGAAGTTTCGAGACTTATCCCAGAGAGTGTGGAATGTTGTGGAGCTTCTATCTCTCACAATTAAAACCTGCAGTCTTGAAGGACATATCCTGGGTATCCTGGTGGATGTGTGCTGAAAGACAAAACCTGAAAGAAGCTCAGGATACCGTGGCTGGTGCCAACAAAGAGCTAAATCATCTGCACGCTAAGTATGCAGAGAGAATTTAGCAGGAACTTTAAAAACAGAGCTACAGAAAGTACAGCAGTGCTCAGAGAAGCAGAAAGTGCTTTTACAGGATACTGTAAGGTGGGTTTTATTCAGTTGTTGTTTGACACACGTGCACACACCTGGGGCTCCAAATCTCTGGGCTTGAGAGGTTTCACAAGAACCTTTCCCTAACCCTCCCTCCCTCCATCGAGGCAGATGTGCTCCTGTGGTGCCCCCCTGCTTTGAATTCTGTCCACAGGCGTTCAAAACTTTCTGTCTGTTTGTTCCTCTCCATAACCTGGTGAGGACACGCACATCTCAGCCTGTGGCTCTGGTGCCAGCGTGCGGCTTTTGATTTCCTGCAGCTGTATTTGACCCTCGGGAGCCCTTAAGCCTTTAAACACATCTGGGAGGTGGGAGGGGATGGGGAAGCTCTGGCAGAACCCAGCTCTGGGTTCCGTGAACTGTGACCTCACCGTCCGTATCCAGGCAGCCGTGGAATCCTGTCCAGGGTTCCCCCCTTGGTCCCAGCACTGGAATTCCTGCTGCAGTCCCAGCTCGTCATGCTGGAGGACGAGCACCATCGGGACAGCTCCAGAATTCCTCTCCAGACCGTCGGGTGAGTCTCTGCAGCTTCGCTGCGGATTTGTCCCTCGCCCCTGGCTTTGCCTGTTTGGAGTCAGTGCCCCTTCAGATCACGGGCGGGTTTATTCTTGAGCGGTCTCTATCACCTTCAAAGGTCGTGGGACCTTCAAATGTCATCCTGTTCCGCGCTCTGCCGTGGGCAGGGACGCATTCCACTCTCCCAGGGTGCTGCTCCCAGCCCTGTCCAGCCTGATCTTGGACACCCCCAGGGATGGGGCAGCCACAGCTGCTCCGGGCACCCTGTGCCAGGCTCTCACCACCCTCACTGAGGAGCATTTATTCCTCACACCTAAATCAGTGGCCTATTCTGAAGTATCCAGCATATATTCAGAAGTTTGAAAGAAGAAACTGGCACAGGTTTTCAGCGACACATCAAACATAATTCCCAAGCAAAACCTTCCTCTGCTGTTTTGTATTGTTAACTATGGAGTTGCCACAAGCTGCTCTGCGGCACTGGAAGTTAAAGAACTTCTACTTTTTTAACTTAAACTTTTAACTTTTTTAAGTTAAAAACTTCCTCTGCTGTTTTGTTTTGTTAATTATGGAGTTCCCACAAGCTGCTCTGTGGCAATGGAATTTTTTTTCCCCTAAGTGAAATAACATTCTTTTTGAATTTATCCCTCTGTGTGCTAGTAAGCTATTGATACATATTTTAACAGAGGAATATTTAATATTAAAAACCTTCAGCATTCTCAGGTGACAGTCTTCAGATTTAGTTTTTTCTTTTCCTCGATGTGACTTCAGAGTAATTTAAAGAAGTTTTAAAACTTCAAAATGATGTGGAAGTGACAGAAAACATTTTGATTCTGTTATGAAACAACAATTTTTTTTCCTGTTCATGATGAGATTTTGGTGTAAGTTGCAATAATAAAAAGAAGGATGTTATGAAAAACTATTTTCTTAGTTCTCAGGGCTACATTTTAATGCAAATATTCTATGCAATTTGTGAAAGACTTAGCAGCCTTTAACATAGTAAGTGTTCTATTAGGCAGGCAACCTTGGATATCTGATCTACTTAAAAAATCATAGCACTTTCATATATCTCCCGTAGAATTGTGTAGAATTGTTTTGAAGAGAAGCAGAGTTTGTAATCTTCTTAGGAGAATGTAGCTCAATCTACACAAACATAACATTTTTTACTGGTGTTCTGAAAACTCTGACAGTGGATATTCTACTCTATTTATATATATATTTATTTCTCTACTATAGTCAGGCTTGGAGGACTAGCAGTGCAATTCTATTTTCTAAAGCTGATGTCAAACTGCAGTTGTGGTAATTGTTCATGTGGTAGCATGAGTGGTTAAAAAAATCAATATTTTAGTAGGTTGACAAATAAAGTAAAGCATGTCTCTGCTAGAGGCCATGATGGTTTTATGATATAGAGGAGACTAATCTTTGAAGCTTATCAAGTAAAAGTATATATGGTTAACTGTGTTCTTAATTCTCCACAGTTTATAGACTTAAAAAACTGCATATAGGATGCAATGAGTTCAGACAACGTCAATTCCAGAGAAGATAAACGGTGAGGTTCAGTTCTGGATTTTTAAGTCTAGCAGTTTAATTCCTGCTTTTTTGATTTATTCATTTCCTAGATGGCTGAAATGATACAATTCAGGCTGAGGAAGAACCAGATATGGTGTCACACATGCAAGCTGTCATAGAGTGGTCAGGAGACAGAGACAGTTTCTGCCAGCATGTAGGAACTCTGCCCAGGAGGCACAGGAGGGTTTTTCACATCAATTGAGGTGGCAGAGATTGGCTGGAAGTCTTACCATGACCCCTGTATTTTATAATTTGATAAGGGTCTGATCTTTGGCACAAACTGTTTGTCTCTCTTTAGTCTGTACAAAACTGCCAGTTCTATGGGAACAGCAAAATTCCACAAATACGGACTTTGGTTAGAAAATCAGACTGCAGTCTGCTCCCTCAGCTGCAGAAGTTTAGCAAAATTACACTGCTAGGTAGTAAATGAAAGAACATTTCTCTCTGTTGCAAAACCACACTGCATTTTCTGCCAGCTCTGGAATTGAAGCTAGTGAAAAGCTGCTGTTCTGCAATGGTCAGTGCTGACTGTAACCAGTGAACTTGTGATGTGAAAACTGAGAATTTAAGTTTGGAGCTACAAAATACCTTCTGTGATGTAGAACTCAAAAGCTATTTCACCTGCTCCTGTGCTTTATTGAAGGTTCTTAAAGTCTGCTAAAACTGGTGTCTTAATAAAAATGGTGTCTTATTAAAAGCTGTAGTTGGTAAAAAACATATTTTACCTCAAAACCAAGGGTTGATGAACTACTAATATATGAAAATGGAAGTAGAAAACATTCTCTGAATTTTGTTCGACTGCAAACTGTGCATGCTTTGAAATGTTTCAGGGACTTTGTGTGGTTTTGTTTTTGAGTGAATCTTCTGATTTGTACTGTTTCAAAAGATGTCTAATGCTTTTTTTGCCAGTACTTAATATTATGTTCTCTGTTTTAATGCTCTAATACACATTTTTCATTTCCATAGCATCCTTAATTTGCTAATGCTTGTGGTGTGATATAATTTGTGTGTGGTATGATTTTGGGGTTTTTTATTCTCCCTCACAGCCCCCCACCACACATTCAGTTAAGCAGAATAGTTAATTTCATATTTAGTTTATCCTCTGAGTAAATTTTAATGTGTTTTTGCATTATGATTTTCTCTTGGTGGATATTTCATAGGAGAGCTGAAATAAACAGACTTCTTTTACTCTGACTGCCATAGAAACCAATGTAATTTAATTAAAGCCTTAAAGGTTTTTGTAAAAAGTGGTAATTCTCTTGCTTCCATTCTGTGTAGTTTCCATGAAAATGATATTAAACCTCACCAGGTTTAAAGAAGCCAAATGACTCCCCTGCTGCCTACAGACCAATTAAATGGTTACCCTTTCCATAGCTCTTGTTTCTTGGACCAGGTTTTCCCCAGTTTTAAATTTGGGTTTTGCTTTTCCCCCTTGGTGCTGTCTGGCTTTTAGCTATTTTCAGCTGAGACTGATACTTCATTCATCATCTCTGAATGAAATTACTTGCCTTTATTTCTTCTGTGTTTTCCCCAGAAAGGGAGAAAAAAGGGTGACTCAAACCTAGTACATGATGTCACAAACAAGATTTTATTCAGCTTACAGCTGCTCTGGCTGTTCAGGTTCTACTTATTTTCAAATCTTCTTACTGCAGGAGCTGAGTTGCACTAAAAATAGTGATTTTAATTGTTGCTGGTCTCTTGCTCTTTGAGTCATGTTGCTTGTTTTGGGTATGGCTCTGGTAGTAAGTATTGAAAACTAAGAGTGAGTTTGTGGTTTTCTTGCAGTGCAGGCAGATTTTAATGATTCTTATCTCCTATATTTATTAAATGCATAAATTGTGTTAAGAACAAAGCACCTTGTGGAACAACTTCTGATGTTCTGATCTGACAGATGACATCTATCTTCTTTTTAAATGGGAATATACTTACGATTTATTAAATGATAAAATGTTTATGGTCTGCAGCTAAAAAAATGAAATTTCATCCTTTAACAGTAGTAATGTCTTTAAAGGCAGGATTTAATCAAAGTTACCAATCCCCTTGTTGATAGCATTTGTGTATCTTTGGCCAGTCAAAAAAAAATAATGAAAAAATATATGTCAGCAGGTAAATTTTTGGTCATGAAAAACATTAATTGTGCCTATACACAAATCTAGGGGTGAAGTGGTCACTTTTTCTTTAGAAAGTTCTATTAATTAAATGACAGTACAATGTTATTTCTGAAGAAAAAATACTTCAGGTATGGTATTTTAGTATTTACATATCTGTATTATCTGATACCAGTTTAGTGCTTAATTTAATTATGTTTCTTTTATCAGTGTATTTCACATTTATTGCCCAGAAATTTTATCTGGAGAAAATAACTATTGCAGTCTTACATACTTAAAATAATGTGAAAACAAACATATCAAATAATGTGAACACTGGTAAAAAACATATTTTTTGAAAACTGGTTTTCAAGAACTGAAATAACTTAAAAGTTTTCCAGTTTGAAGTTTGAAGTTTTCCAGTTTGAAGTTACTTACAATTATTTAACTGGTTAATAGATACTTTTTAAATATAACTATTTATATGTACACATATACATATATATGTATATGTACATATTTATGTGTGTGTATATATATAAATAAATTTATATATTCTATGTATAAATTTTTCACTTTATATATAGAAAGTTGGTGTTGGCTGTTTTGTTATTGTTTGTGGTGACTGAGGGCTGATTCTGCTAATTGCCAAGTAGATTTTGTTTTAACTGAAATAGTAGTGGAAATTATGATAAAACAGGGTAGTTTGGAGGACTAAATCTTCAATTTGTGTTGTGTTTGTGGTCACTTGCATGTCTGTAATTTGGATGTATGTATCTCAGAAGACAAAGTGTGTGAAAGTGGGGTTTTTCCCACATCTGTGCATTTGTTTCGTGGCAGAGATGGTTTTGAGATGGTAACTCATGTTAAAGAAATGAGACTTATTGTGGAGACAAAATGCTTGCCAGTTGCTTTAACTTACATAACTAGAATTATGTTTTTAAGCCTCCTGGAAGTTAATTATCAAAATTATTGAAGTTCATTATCGGAAACAAAGATACTGAAAAACAAAAATGAATGTGTTATGCTTAAATCAACTTTGCTAATCCAAAGTGAACCTCTCTTTTAAGTTCCTGCTGCCACATCTCTCATATCTTGCAAAATAAACAATTCTATATAATCCTTTCTTCAAAGAGCAATAGTTAGGTGAAAACTGCACAAAATAATTTTACTTATGTGAAGGTTTAAAACTCTGGACCCATGATTGGGTAATTGAAGTAAAGGAGCATTACAACTTCAAAGGAATGCTCATGTTTTTTCAAAACACATTTTTCAGATCAGATAATGCTATTCAAGCATCACAGTTACCTCAGGGTATAAATCAAATAGAAATGGACACTATTGAAGATCTGAGAAGAAAACTCCAAAGTCTGGAGAAAATAAATTTGGAATTAAACCATCAACGTGTTCAAGAGGTAAGGACTTTTGTTTGTCTGTTTGCATTATTTTACCCTTGGAACAAATGTAATTTATTTCCTTAAATGCAATTTGTTTCCTTGAAATAATCCTCTCATCAGCTGAATCAAAATCACATTCAGTAGTTGGAAAATAACAAAGTAGTACTGTACAGACATCTTATGCCTGTCCATAGGAACTGATATCACTTTTAGTGTCATTGCTAATAGTTGAAGGTGTGTGTAAGAAACTTGAGCACTACACAACACTGAAGTCAGGCAGAAGTATATTTTGCACCCCCAGCTTTGGAATTCTCAATGTAAGATTGTAATTTGTTTGTTTGAGTGTTTTAATCCCAGTAATTCCAGGGATCCATTTTACAGAATCACCCCACCACTGATGGAGCAAAGGGAACATGACAAGGGCAAGCCAATGTGTAAGAAGCAGGAATCTTAAAATAAATGGATAGGGAACAACACACTTGGATTATTGGCTGTATTTAGTAGAAAACAGATGAATGAGCACCCACACCAGCTGCCCCTAACAAACTGCTATGAGCAGGATTGTTGCTTACAGCAGTAATAAAATTCAAACTAAAGAAAATTTTGATGAAGTATTTTCTCACTGCTACTTCATTTAGGTACTAGTTTGCCACAAGAGCATCAGGGAAAAGCCTTGTAATGGGGTTTAAATTATTTCCCATGAATGGAGCTCCTGTTAATAAGGATGCTGCTGCTTTGTGGATGTTCTGAAGAAATGCATGTTTCACTTTCCACCTGCTTGAGTTCAAATGGCTTGAACGTGGTTTCCTGGGTCCAGTTTTTGGCAGCAGTGACTAGACTACCTTTCTTACACCAGACAAGAACCCTTTTTAAGCTTTTGTTTTGTTTCTTGTGTTCAATAACATTCTGCTTGACTGCTGAACATCATTGGACTGAAGTTTGTGTTTACATAGTGATTTACTAGGTGCCTGATAATCTAGTATCCTAACACAACTGCTTTTCTAGTTGTTAAATACAATTACCAGAAAATTGCCTGTGGAACAAAATTGTAGCTTTTATTTTCTTAAGGCAGAGTATGTTTGGAAAAACAGAGAGGTATGTTTAAGGTACATGAAAATGATTTAGGAACAGGATCTGTTTGCATGAAAAAAATAAAACTATTTCAAATGTGCAGTTTCAAGACTGTATTTAAAATTCAGATGGGATGAGATGGCATCTGTGAATGCAATTTCTGAAATATTTATTTTCTAGATATTTCGCCATGAAAAAGAAATAATAAAATTAAAGTTGGAAATTCAGAGAGGAGAAGATCTTCATAGACGTCTGGAGAGTGCCCTGTCATTTGCTAGACAAGAGGCTCGAATACAGATGTATTGTACAGAGAATGAATTGTATGATGTAAAAAGCAAGGTTTCGGAACTTCAAGGTAACTTTCAAAAAAAAAAAGAGAAATCATAGAGCAGAGGCTACATCAGTCCCAAGTCATTTTGCACAAGGCTTTACAGTTTCAGCCTTTTTTGAAGGTCTCTTATTTTCTCCTGTCTTATTAATCTGCTTCTGTAAGCTCATAAGAGTTTACAAAACCCTTGCTGTCTCATATGAATTAAATATAACCTGCTAAGCCTATCAATATCCTTGCTCCTTACCTTCTGTTATTCCTTCCCTCAGTGTGTACACAATTGTAATTAAGGTATCCCTCTCCACTTCCTGCTTATCACTGTGCCAGTAATTCTTCCTTTCCCTTTCAGGGAAAAAAAAAATAAATAATTGAAACCTGTTCATTTGTTTTTACTTTTTCCAAAAATTTTTTCTCTCCCTCCAGGAGTTCTCATTGTTCTGCTTTTTTCTTTCACCTTTTCAGATATTTCTAGCTTTTTGTTGCTCATAGCTGGCCTCTTCATGTCATCTTTGGTTTTGGTTTTATACAAATAACATGTGTCATCACAGTAGTGTGTGGAAAGGAAGGGTTTTACCAACACATTTTTCCCCCTACTAGTTTTGCATTCAGAAACTCAAATTTTCTTAATTCTTCTCAAACAGAGAGAGATTTCTCACATTTAAAAACCAGGGAGATGCCTTTTTCTTTTTTTTTTTTTTTTTTTTTTTTTTTTTTTTTTTTTTTTTTTTTTTTTTTTTTTGTTAACTCAGTAAGTATAATAGTGTTTAAATTAAGTACAGGAGATGTATTTGTGAACCTTTGGTGTTCACTGAAAAGACTGGAGCACCCCTGGAGTTTGTAACCTTACAAGGGTGGAAGGAGACTCTGAAACTTGAAAGTACACTTATACTGCCAGGTTTTTTTAAAGATAATAAGAAATCTGTACTTCCATTCATTTGGAGAACACACAAATTACAAAAATCTTGATTGGTTTAAATTTTTCAAACTGTTTTTTGTTTGGTTGTGGTTTTTTTGTTTGTTTTGTTTGTTTTGTTTTGTTCTTTGTCTTTGTTGTTTTTTTTTTTTTCTGGTTTTGTTTTTATTGTGAGAAATGCCAAAGAAGCCAAGTAGTTGTAATGTTTCTTCTCATTTCTTTTTCAGTTTTTAGCTTACTGCTTCTTCTTCCTGGTCTCTTGGAGCCTTGCTCACCTCATGTGATGTTTTTGATACAATCTCAACTTCTTGGACAGAGCACCTCACTTCTGCCCTGTCTTTAGTATTTTCTCCAAACTCTTGTTCTTCTTGAGGCTTGACTTCCTGACATCTGACAGGTCTTCCCCATCATTGTGTCCATTAATTCTCTGTGTTTTCCCAACATGTCTCTTCTGATTTTTTCACCCTTCTCCGGCTAGGAAGAAATTTCAGAAGAATGGGATGAATTTGAAGTAAAAATCTCTTAGAAAGTGGTGATCACATAAATGCCAACATAGCTAGTTGTACTCAGTAACCTCAAAAGCTAATACAATATATTTTTGACTGAGTTTGTGAAATGAAGCAAAGTTCTCAGTAAAACTGCTTTTAGGAAAACAACTCTTCCTTGGCATTTAAGCTTTTACAGAGAAGTAGATCCAGTATTTTCCTATATTGAGGCAGATCCCGGTGTGAAGATTTAAATCTCTTGAGCAGCAGTAAATTTCCCCAGAAAAGCCAAGCCTTTGCTCATTAGCCCAACCTGCCTTAGGTTTTCCTAGAGTCACTTTCATGTGACAGGTGTCTGATTTTACTGTTACTTAAACTGAGCTTGAAATTAATTGATACAGACTGAAGTATCTCATAGAAATTTGGGAATAAGCTAACCAAGTGTTGCAGAAAAATGTAATTAAGCTCCCCATGCTATAGAGGCCTCAGTTGAAAGAGTTGAATTTTTATTCCTTTCCAAAGGGAGAAGAGCTTTAATTTGTAGAAATCTCCAAAGCATTTCTATGTCCTTGTGTGAAAGATGCTACAGGAGCACAAAATGTGATTGTTTCTCTGTAGTGAAACTGGAAGTGTTACTGTTCCAGTGTTTCACAGGATATCGCAATACACAGAGGAACTTATGTTCATCATACATTTTTTTTCTGAACATGCTTATTTGCAGTGCTATTTGTGTATTTGTTTTTATCTTTTTTTTTTTTAACATCAGTACTCAGTGACAAATATCAGCAGATAGCAGCAGAGACTGAGAAAATGGTTCAAAGTGCTCAGCGGCGGTGGGAAGAGGAGCAACAAAGATTTTCAGAGGAGAGGGATACCATCCACAAAGTACACCTATCTGAACTGGAATACCTTTTTATAGAAAGATTTGATGCAGAAACGGCTTCAAAGGTATGATGTATTAATAGATGAAAAGTTCCATGCGATGCTGGCTGAAAGTTTTTTTGGTGCAAAGCGTGTGGTGGGTTGGAGTTTTTCTGGTTCAAGGGAGGAAAAACTCCCCCAGACAGTTAAATGCTGCAGAAGAGTTCTGAAGATTACAGCTTTATGGAGTTACACTTAGTGTGTACTGCTGGTTTGGGGCTTTGATGGAACCTGTGATGGAACCTGGCTGTTTGTCATGGTGAACACCTAAGCCAAGTTATCAGTACACAGTGCTAGTGACAAACAGAGAAGCTTGTGGACAGGACCTAAGGTCCCTCCCCAAACAAGCAGAAACACAAGCCAGTTTTCATTCAAAGCTGATTCTTGTAAAGATAGAGCAGGATATAGGCTGTGAGAAAGCCTACTTTCAGACAGAGTTTTCTTTTCTAAGTTGCCAGGTGCAGCAGGGTAAGCTCTGAGTTCTTGCTAACAGTAAGGGGCTGAGTTAGTTTGAGGAGGCTCTGGAAGGGTATTGCCCTCTGTTGTGTACAGTGTTTTGTAGAAGCTACCTTCAGAGAGCTTAATGCTGCAGCAACATATCAGTGTTGAAAAAGTATGTTACGTTTTGTCAAGTGATGTTTGTCCTTGAAAAAGGACAAAAGGAGCAGTGTATGGCTCAGGACTTTGTGTTCTCTGTCAGTTCCCTGGCAGTGTTCTCTGCCAGTGGCTGTAGGGGCTTTGTTGGTCAATGTATTAAAGCTACAAAATTGTAGGAAATGTAATTAACATGAGTTGACTAAGATTGCCATGAATACATCGAGCTCATTAAACAAGTCTGAGCTGTAGGGTTTCAGAATCTTGACATCTCTGAACTCAGAAGTCTTTC
The DNA here is from genome assembly GCF_036417665.1 of Passer domesticus. NCBI lineage: Eukaryota > Metazoa > Chordata > Aves > Passeriformes > Passeridae > Passer > Passer domesticus. Next base: position 77,451,885 of record NC_087512.1, on the reverse strand, counting down.
AGAACTTTCAAAACTCTCTGAAAGATTGTGAATACAATTCACTGCTAGGTGCCAAAATGAGATTCACTGCGAGGTGCCAAACCCTAACCTGCCTTCAGTAGTTAAAATGTTAAATTTTTCTACTTTGCTTTTGTAGCCATTCCCCTGCCCATCACCCTACACTTATGTTATGTACAGTTATAAAATTCCGGGAAATAAAAAAATCTTACATCTGGACTTGACTGCATGGAAAGCTTAATTCATTTAAATATGTCAGATAAACATCAGAAATGACTGGGTTTATAAATTATGGCTTTAATGCGTTGCAATCTTTTGTGTTGTGCATTAACAGACCTGGTTTAAATCTCCTTCAGTTATTCTGAGTTATAAAATGAAGGCTAAGGAGATTTAAATGTGGTCTTAATGCCTGCAGAGAAGTGGGATTCTCTGCATGTTGGCAAATTCTGGCTGGAAAAACTGCCCTTCACAAACCGTAGTTCTGAACTTGGCTGTGAAAAGGCTGAGGTAGGCATGGGAGTGGAGTAATGGGGTATTGAAACGCGTCTGTGGAACACGCAGGGAAAGTCACCCTCTCTGCTTTGTGACAGGTTCGTGATGTTGGGCGTATCCTGGCCCGGGATAGGAGGGGTCGGGGTGGATAGGAAGGGCAATAGCATCACCTCGTGGTTAGGCAGGAGATCATATTCCTACACGGTTTTCCCCTTCAAATACTTGGGAGAGTGTGTCATTTACACACGGGTTAAGGAGGAAAAAAAAAATCACCACCACCACCACCACCAAAACAAAACAAAACAAAACAAACAAACAAACAAACAAAACAACAACAACAACAAAAAAACCCACCAAAAAACACACACACAAAAAAAAAAACCACAAAAAACTCCCACCAACTGAGTTTTTAATGATAAAATATTTGCAGGTGGCTACAGGGATAGTATTAAATAGTTATACCCCCTCCAAAAAGTTCAGAAATTCTTCAAAACTCTGAAATCCTGCAGGTCATGCTGACTTGTTTAATGAATTTGATATACCCATGACAATTTTAGTTTGCATTAATGCAAACTTTGCATTGTAATGTTAATTACATTTCCAGTATAAAATGTTTTTAAACTTTTTGTAGTATTTGACAGCAAACTATCTGTTACTTACTTTACATTTCCCAGTTCACTTTTGTTAATGTCTGGAAGATAAACCTGAAGAAGTAAATATTTCTGTATCTTTCCAGGTATAGAAATGTTAGAAAATGTAGAAAAAGATAATTTTTGTTCATTTATTTATTTAGCATTCTGAAGGGAAGAAACCTGTCTTGCTGGACATGCAAAGCTAGAGGACTAGCTTAAATTTAATCCAAATTCATATGGAGTATGGGGATTCTGTAGCAGTGACTTCATAAAGCTGCAGTGTCCAGTAATGTCAGTAATGTTCCCAGCCTGCAGCTTAGTTCAATTTCTGTATGCAGGAACTGAAGTGGGGAGCAGATTATTTTATTCTACTGAGGACTTCATAAGTTTTTTTAAGTAATTCAGTTTCTAGATAGAAGAAAATCCTTTTCAGAATAGCAGAAATTTATGTTAATGGGCGTAACTGTTTCTAAAAACATTTGATTTGAAGTCTCAGCAATCAAAATCATAACAAAAATGAATTTTTGTTCCCATGCATAACTTTACCAAATGTACTCTGTTTCTATCATTGCCACTGAGGTGGGAGACAGATGAGATTGGAAGGGCTGTATTCCTTTAGGGAAAGATTTCCTGTGGAGATCTGGCTCTGAATTTAGTGTTACCACAGAAGGTCATGTTCACAATAATTTTTGGGCCAACACAGATTTCTTGGTGGTGAATCAAAAGCATGTCTGCTGTTGGGTAAACACTTCTGTTGACATGTGCTGGCATCTTAGATTTTAAAATTTCTGATACCATCTTCTGATGCAGTCTCCATTCCTCTGTTGAACTCTCCACTGCAATAATTTGTCTCAGAAAAAGTACCTCTTGATGTATTTATTTATTCATGTACCTATTTATCTTTAGAAAACTAATGTTGCCCTGCAAAGGATGGAGAGGATGCTTAAGAATGTGGAGGTAGAGCAGCATAGCTGCTGCAAGATGCTGAAGGTCCAGGCCAGCCGTCTGGATTTCAAGAACAGACAGCAGGAGAGGCTCATCCAAGACCTGAAGGTAGAGCTTTCTGCCTGCTGCTGGGAGTGGCAGCAAGCACTGGCACAACAGAGCAGTTTCATTTTTGAGGGGTGAAACCTCTGAGTTAGGCTATGAGTGCCTTGTGTTTGATTAACAAAACGTGGAGCATCAGTTCTCAGGAAAGGTGGATTCACAGGTGGATGCTGCGAGCCTGACCTGAGACTGGTGTTTGAACTGCAGATGGGAAGAGGTTTATGTCACTGGGAAAAAGTACTCTTAGCAATACAGAGGTGTAGAGGGAGTATTTGTGCAGGATTTGTGAATTTTTAAATTTATTTTATTTAAGCATGTTAAGCCGATACATCTTGTGGGAGCAGGCACAGCTTAAGCCTTTTGGCTGATGCTGTTGTGGAGGAGGTTTGGTAAGCTCTGTGCTGTGACTTCTTTTTAATAGGCCTTCCACAGATCTCTATTTCTCAATTATTTTCCTTTTGTGAATGTGTGAGCTTATACAGAGTTTAAATTTATTGCCAACAACTCGTATGTTAAAACCTTTGAATTCTTTATTTATTTTTCAGTTAATGTTTCCCTAACTGAAGTGCTTAGAGTCAGGATTCAGTCTCACATACTTGCTACTTTGCTTTGCCTGTCCAAAATTAATGACTTCCCTTGTATCTGTGTAATCTTAAATTACTTTTAATATTAAAGACCTTTCCTTGATCTTTGTTGCATCACTTGAAGGCAGGAGTCATTTTGGGGTGTATTGTTCTTTTCAAATCAGTCATCAGTCAAAGTGAGAAGATGTTTTTGATAGGAAAGAGTGTAGTTAAAATTGCATGTGAATTTCTACTATAGCAGCTCTGTAGTTACTGCTTTTGCTAAAAGCATTTTTTCAACTGAAATACCATGTCCAGGCCTTTATATGGAGATAGGTACCTGTGAGTATAAAAAATGAGCAAGGACATAATCCTATGTCAATTTCTTTAACTAAAGAGAAAATGTTACTTTAATATTCTAGATATATAATTGTTTCCTTTTATTTATTTATTGATATGAGTTTTCACTGTTTCAAAGTGCAAGTAGTTCAGGTACCAGAGGTTGGTTTTTGGAGACCTAATAAACCGAACAAATAAAGTTGTCTTTGTATGATGTTATCATCTTTCTGGACTTAAATATTTCCAAAATGTACTTTTAGGCAGCTGCAGTGAAAATAAAGGAATTGGAGGACAATGCTGCAGCAGCAAGACTAGCACATATAGACTGTAAATACACTACAGAATTCATGCAGGTAAGCTTTTAATTAAATATTTGGAAGATGTTTGCAGTAAAACAGGAGATGAACTTGCAAAGGTACAATCTTCCAAAAATGTCAAGACTTCCTTGCTCCAGTGAAAACACTGAGTAGATTTTTTGCAATTATTGTCAAGACAGTAAAAGGTAAGAGAAAAATATCTCTTTTTTGCAGGGAACTATCAAGTTAGTAGAATCAATATTAAAATAAAATGTCACATTCTTGTGTTTGAGAATTCAAAGTTGCATTGAAGCAGCGAGGGGAAAGGAAATGTTTCACAATAGTTAAACTGCTGAATTATTCTGTCCTATATCTTTGGAATGGGCACTTAGGTAATTTCGGGGGTATACTTCATACATCCAGGTTCTCTAGGTGTGAGATATTAATGCATCCTGAGACTGCAGTTCCAAACGTAATTATTCAGAGTACATTTCAGCTGTTACATCTGCTGTTACCAGAAAAGTTTGAATATGCAAAAAATCATATATGTATACTTGAATATTAAATTCTTATATTATTAAACTGTGCCACACAGGGTTTGATCCATTAAAGTAATTAGGGTTTATTTTTTTTAAAAAAGTGAAAAATCTGTAAGATGATTTCTGAGTGTTCATGTACTGACTAACAAAGCCTTCATAGTGGATTTTTGAAAAACTAAATGAGAAAACAGAAGGGAATTTCATGGTTTTTTTCTTGTTTTCTGAGGAACACAAAGAAGCACTGAATTCTTCAGTCATTTATTTTCTTAGGACCTTCTCTAAGTACAGGCACATAGATTTCTGAGGTGATGATTAAATAAGTAGTGATGATTCAGTTTTTTGATTCCTTCTCTACTTTTACAACATACAGAGGAACTGGGAGGGTAACATTCCTAGAAGTTAGAGATTTATCTTTTATGGGTGAAGAACTAGGAAGGTTTTCTTCCTTGTTTATGTACATGAACAAGCTCCACATGAGCTTTGTTCTGAGTGCAAGTGTAGCTTTTACTGTTAATCCTACCCTTTTATGAGTCCACTTGATGAAGACAATGGCCCTGGAAAATTTCAGTAGTATAAATAATTTAAAACAGGAAAATCTGAACAGCATGAAAAGACAACAAAATGTGCTTTTGGTCAGCATATCTATTTCTCTCTGTTTTGAACTCTATGTATTAATACATTTTACATGTGTTCAATGCTTTCTAATTCCATATAGAATTAATAGAATATATTCACCTGTAAAAAGCAGAACAGAACAGCATTAAAGACCAAAGTAGTCTTTCCTAACTTCCATTAACTGCTTTCTTACCACTTGGTAGTTGAGAATTCAAGAACTTGAAACCATTTTGAGGGAAAACCAACTTGGGACGAGAGGTTTTCCAAGGGGAGCATGGAATAATTCCAGAGAGTCAGAAAATGCACAGCAGAGAGGAAAAAAAGGGTAAGTTTCCTTTTAAAGCCATTGCAAAATGGCAGTAAACAGCTTGAGTACAACTCGTAGTTTACATTCCCTGCAATTTTCAGTCAGCAGAAAATCTAGTGTGATGTGCCAAAACAAACTAAAGGTTCAGAACCTGGCAGTCCATTAATAAGAGGCCCTTATCAGTAACCAAAGGTGTTGTCAATGGGTACAGATAGAAACTGGCCTTCTACAGATTATTTGCCAAACCAAAAATTTTGAAAATCGTAGTTATGGTAAGGTCCAGCCTCCAGTAGTGGCTGGGATGAGTGTAGGAAAACATATCCAGCAGGTCTAGAATATATCTTCTATATACACTTAGATTATTATGAAAACATTGTTTTCCAGTTCGGTGAGTCAGCTGAATCTCTAAGAGTCCTGTCAAGAAATTGTGTATCATTTATAGTGGATAACCTTTGTTTTCAATTTTTGAATGGCTGTAGAAAGCTTTAAATGGTTAAAAGGTATTGAAACGTGTGAGAGCAGAGGAAACCTCTTGGGAGTTTCCTGCCCAGCACAGTCTGCTGTGTCTGTGGTAACAGAGCTTGGGTGACCTCTCTTTCAGCCTAGAACTACATGGGTCTGTATACACAGGGGTTTATGTTGACTTATTCACACAAGGAGTAGTGGAGAAGGAAAAAAAATCAGTTTTCCTACAAGAAAGGAAGTTTGTGGCCTGAGCAACTCATTCAAGACTCATAGTTATGAAGGTGTTTTTAGTAAGATACTTAAAACTTGAGCTGGAAAAGTCTTTATCATCTTTTGCAAGCATCAATTTTAAGATTTTGGCTTTCCTGACACCATGCCTAAATACTCAGGCAATCTTTTTAAATTCTTCCTTGAATTCCTGTCCCTGCTTCTGTCTCCTTTATGCTGTTGTTTGGTCTTATAGTTTCCTCATCAGCTGCCTGTTTAGTCATGCCAGGTTCTTGATCTATCTGTTTTCCTGACTGACACAGTGCAAGAACAGATTAAAATTCTGGGCAGTCTGCTTTAAAAGTCATGACAGAGTAGAGTCAGGCATGTGGAAACCTTAGGAGCAAGAACTGTATTTGAAATCAGGTTGATGATGCAAGAAGTGACCATGGTCTCTCTAAAGACAACTGTTGTGTTAATTAAAATATGAAGAATTCTGTTCTTTATATGTAACTTTGAGGCCATATCCAAATAATCTTATGAATTGCTTGACATGAGGCTTAGTATCTGAAAATATAACCACTTGAAAAATCTTTCTTAGAAGGAATATAAATTTCTTTATTCAATTAAGAAAGGCAAGCATCTTCAGAAGCCGTGTGATGTGCTAAAATGGTATTTGCCTTATCCATTGATTATCCTTTAAAAGAACACTGTGCATTTGACAGAAGTAATTTTGGTTAAAGTATCTTACTGTGGAAACTTTCCAGTTCACGAAGACAGCATTCATCCCCAAGTGTGCAATGGAAAGACCAGGTTGAAGGAAGGAACAAAGCCGAAGAATCCTCTGAGACATTCATGAATCCTCCAGAGAGCTTCAGCCTGCAGGAAGGATCAATAGTAAGGAAAAAAAGCCTCAATAGTAAACAGAATAGAAAAAAGCCTCAATAGTAAATACTAAATAGAAAAATCCTCTCAATAGTAAGGAAAAAAAATGTGGCACACATTGTTTAGGTTTTCTAAAACACACTGTCAAAATATTTACTATGCTGAAAGTTTGCTGCATTTGTTGTGCTGAGCTGTGGAAGAACTCTGCCATTCTCTTACCCTTTTTGTTATTATGCTACCTTTAAAAAAGTTTAATACATGAATAAATGTAACCAACACCTTGGAGAAGATAATTTGAAAATGTTTTTTAAGTATGGGTAGGATGTACTGGCATTCCTAATTAAGGCATTTTGTAGATATGGATTATCATTTCATGTGCAGATGTTCTGTCTTTCTACCCGAATTTTTGTCAAGCTTCATTAGCTACCATTGTAGAAATGTTTATTTCTCTTTCATACACTCTTTTAGTTTTAGTGCAAGTATTTGACTGTAAAAATGGCTTGAAAATTGTTTCAAGCTTTCAGGTAGAAAAGCACAGGGGATTTTTTTTGTTGTTGTTTTGTTTTTTGCTTGTTTTGCTGTGGATTTGGCACACGGGATGTATTTCACTGGATTATTTTTTGAAAAGTTTCTCCTCTTATGTGACCACTTTGGGCCTTTCTACTGTCTTTACCCAGCTACACCCCGAATAACATTTTTGCCATCTTTTTGCATGGCAGCAGGGACAAAGGAAAGTTCTTGGCATGTTTAGAAGATCTCTCATTGTGTGGTAACATTTGCTCTGTCTCTACTCCTAGCAATATGAAATATTTTTGGTGTTGGCTTGGAAGCTTCTCCTCTTTCTCTCTCAGAGCTGTGAGCATGGAGGCTACATGAGGTCTGTTCCCCGTTGACAGGAGCAGAGACCTGCATCAGAGAGTCTTCAGATTTGTGGGTGTCTTTTGTTCAGTTGATGGAGTTACTCCACACTTTGACTTAGTGTTGTCCACTGCCCAGGCAGATCTGTGATTGATGACCTGAAGGGAAATAAAATCAGGATCTTCTTTTTCATTTCTGGGAGGATAGCGGCTTCTTCCATGCAAGCATTAGTGTATTAAAAGACATTTGCTGGCCTAGTTAGCCTGAAAAAGGAATTTCATCAGGCACAAAAGGAGTACATAGAGAGAAAAGCAACTGTCTGTCCTAACTACAGGCATTAATGATTGCTATTTATAAGTATGAAACACAATTACAAGCTGAAAATATTCTACTAGAAACTTAAAGTGCTTGCTAGCTGTTACTGTGGTAGGAGTTTTTCATTTTATTTGTATTCCTTTGTAAAATACATGTTATCCATGACAAGAATTCAGGACAAGATTCCATTCACAATCAAGACTTCTGGTAATGGAAACAGTGTTTAATGGTGGACTCAAAATTAATGTTATGTTACTGAAAAGTTAAAAAAAAAAAAAAAGAGAAGGATTGTCTCACTGTCACATTCATAGAGCTGGTTGTTTTAACCATTTTACTCCAAGGATTTCAAACCACAAGACTGTCCTGAGCAGGTGATAAAAATAGTCATTTTTGTAAGATTGTATTAGTGGTTCCCTTATGAGATCAGGTATTTCTTGCCTTGGATGGCCTTGCATTTTTCCCAAAGCTGTTTGTATTTGTTTGGGAAGCAGGAGTGCCTGTATGTGATCCTGTTTACTCCATTGAGACAGCTTTGATTTTGCTTCCCAAAATGAAAAAGCGGGAGACTGATGCATTGCTTTTGATTTGAACACTGCCCAGCTACCGCAATTAATTTTTCTTTGTGTTCCAGGTGGACAGGTCCATCCTCCTGAACTTATACCAGAGCATGGCAGACGCCCACGTGCTTGCCAAACAGACAAATGCCCCCCTGGAAGAGTTACCTTGGACAGAGTTTTGTGCACTCTTGCATGAGAATGTTGAAGCCCTGATCATGAACTTCCACAACGCTAAAGAGAGGGTGAGTGTCCCCAGGCACCAGCTGCCTCTGCTGAGCTCAGTGACATTTGCTCACACTGCAGTCTCGTTAGAAAGGAGTAATATCCATTCCCCCAAAAGGATTTGGATGCTAACGAATGAGCACCATTAGTTATGGCTTGCCCACTGCTCAGTTTGGTGCTGTTGCCATGGGCCTTTAGATGTGACTGGAGCGTGCATCAAGTGTCTCAGCTCCACCTTCAGTGCAGGACATTCTGAAAGGAGCACCTGATACTGGCAACAGGGACCTACTTAAAAGATAATAAATTCGACTTACTGATGAAGAAATTCACAGAATGCACTTATTTACAATCATAAATCAAGTCTTTATTTGACCACAATCCCTAGGCTTTCTCCAGGAATACCACCTTTTAATTATTTGTTTATGATTCAGATGTACTATTTGAAAGAATGCCAGTGTGGGGTTTTTTGTTTAATTGTAACTTTGGATTATGACATTATTACTCAGAAACACAATAGAAATACCTATTATAAAACATGTCAGTATTTGTGTGAAGGACGAGCTATACTTTTCTTTAATGCAAGTCAGCTTTCTCCCCAGAAAACCTTGTGGTTTTAGAAAGAAAAAAAAGCCCCTTTTAAAATAACTCTGCTGGTTCCAGACACTAAGCTATGCCACTCCTTATGGTTTCCACTTTGTGTTCTGGTTTATTTCTCTCTTGAAGTAGGTGAGGAAAGGGAAGGAGGTGAACATTACTGGCAGTGTTTGAAGAGCTTGTGTCTTACTGTTGCTTGCTTTTTAATTAAGCAGTGCTATTGAGACCGATTGTGAGGTCCCTAGGGCTCTTCTCATGTACTTAGCATCTCTTCTGGGATTTTAGACTATGCTGTACAAAAATTTTGTTCCTGTGATCTATCTGGAAGTATCTTGCTGATATTTTGTAGGAACACAGCTCAGGTGTGTGCATTTGTTGGCTTGGTTCATTGTTGGCTTGGTTCATTCCTCCATTTAGCTTGCATGGGAGGTGCAGTGTTAAATCACAAGAGTGGATCCCTTCATGTTTGTTGAAAACACATCATAAACTTATGAACTACTTGTAAGGAAAACATTCTTTATGCTAGAATTCCCTGAAATTGTTTTAAAACTTAATAATAATCTGGAATGTCTTGGCTTTTCAACAAAAGAAAAAAACAAAAAAACACAAAACCAAAAAATTAAAGTTGTTTCTTAATTATTTGCAATCATCACAAACTTCTAAAGGATATACTTGGATAACTAATTTACTAATTTACTAACATTTAATACAATCATTTAAAAAAATGTATGACATGTCTGGCTCAGGTTTCCTGCAACTAGGGTGACAAGGTGGTATAAAGATGGGAAAACCAAAACCAAATAAAATACTTTGTTTCAAAATATATTTCAGTTTTGTTTTGAGGACCAAGTAATTAATCTGCTATGAAAGGGTTTTACTTAGTTTTAATAAAAATATTGAAAAAAATTACAGTTTAGATTTTATGCTGGAATAGTCGGTTCTTAATGTCAAAAGGTAAATAATAATTTCTTCTTAAATGCTTGTCACACAGATATCTCATCTAGAGTACACTTGCAAGCACCAGGCTGATGCTATGAATGAGCTTCAGCAGAGCCAGAAGGATGCTTTTGAAAAAATGTCTGAACAGTTAAAAGCACAGGAACATTGGTGGCAGAAAGAAAAGCAATATCTTGAACATCACTACTCAAATGTCCTTGCAGAAGTTCGTTCAAGAGCACAGGTATGGTGCTGTGAACTTCTACCTTTTTTTTTTTTTTTTTTTTAATGTAATGGATTATTTCAATAGTTTAAGCCTCTTAGCAGTTTAAGATCATCGGGAATACATTTAAAGTGAAAAAAAACCTCCAAACCAAACAACAAACCAACCCATCACTGTGCTAATATTAACATCACTTAAAATAAGAAATAAATCACTTTGATGAAGCATTTGTTGAAGAGGATTTGGTCTTTCAGCCCAGTTGAGGACCTGATTTCATCTACAGATGATATTTTTTTTTTCTGAGAATGTTAAAGCTGTAAGATCAAACTTGCTTTTTTTAAGAATTACTGAGGTCAGCAGTTACTTTTTCAGCACCATCATTTGCAGAGATTGTATAGAATAATGTGGTATCACCTGGGGATAAATTTAGTTACATATGTACTGGCCCTAAGAACAGTGGTAGAGTTCAAGAATGTTAAGTGATTCTGTTTTTCTGATACTACAGTGAGAAATGTCTTAAAAGTGTGAAACCACCACTCCTTGTTAGATGAGTTATTTGCAATCCTAAATGTTCCGTGTTATTCCACAGCTACCATTTACTGTCTTTATCATCAAATTCCTTCACACCTGTTTCAATTAAAAGCATTGTGAATAAAGGAAATAAATGTCCCTTGTTATTTGTGAGCTACTGCAACTTATTCACAGAATAATGCTGTATTTGATGCAATCTCAGGACTGGAAGTCTTTGCATGCTGAAAAATTTAATCTGTCTAGTTTCATGTTCCAGACTTCCTTGTGTTTTACGTCTCACTTACACTGGCTTTCTGCTTGCTAGAGCAGTGTTTTCTCTGAAATCGGAGGATGTTATGACTATTGTTAAGTGAACTCATAAAAATGTATTGTGGGAAGGCAGGTGGTGCTGGACCTTCTGTGAGCTGTCACGGTGTTGGTGGATTGTTGTCAGAAATCAGGAGTCCAGTTGATGATCATGTAAATTTCCCTCCTTCCATTGTTTTGGTTTCATACATCTGATTGCGTAATTGCTTACTAGAAGAGATACTTCCATCACCATCACTATTAACAATTTTTGCTCATTTGAATGGCAAAGCTCAATTTTCTTTTAGTTCTTGTCTAGGTAAAAACCATGCAGTTAATATTTCTTCCATTTTTGTTTGGTTTGTTTCTGTCGCAGGAATGTGAAGAAAAGTCCCAGAAAAACAGGGGGAGACTGTACGGCCTTGAACAAAACTGTGAGAAACTGGCCCAGGAAAACAATTCCATGAAAGATTCATTATTAGATGCTTTCAAGGCACGCTCATCCCTGCTGGCAGCCTGTGCGCTGCTGTCAGGGGCCCTGTGTCCTTTCTACGGCCGGCTAAACGCCGTGTCTTGCCAAAGAGACATTCTCCAGGAGCAGGTGAACCAGCACCAATTGTTGAACCAGAAGATCATCAGGCTCCTTTATGCTCTCCCCACTATCATGGAAAGAAACCAAGACGAAGGCAGGCTGAGGCAGAGAAGAGCCAAGAGCCTGGTTTACGTGTTCCGAAGGGCTGTGATTGCTGTTCTGGCCACTAACAGGCTGAGGGCTCTGGCCAGATATTCTTGTACCTTTTTCGTCTGGACAGATGGCTCCAGAGGAAGCAGTGGAATTCAAGTTTGTGTGGGAGAATCCAGAGGCAGGCATCATCCACCGCGTAAGTGAAATGTTATTAAAGAGCGACATCAAATTACATGCTTAGGGAATAACAAAGAGCAATATTATTGTTATTGCTGGGGCACAAATACATATTTAAAGACATTTATGGATTTATGTTTCTTATATTGCTTGATGTATGTATTTCACTCTAAGAGGAAATGCCTAGTCCTGTGTTAAACATTTCAGGTAAAATTGCAATTATTCACATGAACTCAACATTATCTGATATTTTTGATATTTGTGTTATGGATTTCAGAACTAGGTGCTACAGCATCTTCTCTGTCGTAAATACCTTGCAATGTTCCTAAAAGATTTTTTTTAAGGTGTTTCCTCTTCTTTTTAAAATAATTTTAATATTTATTTCCTAAAAACCCACAAAAATGGCTTTTTGATTCAGGTAATAGGATAGGATTTCAAAATCAAGGATTTCAAATTTTCTTTGGAGGATTTCAAAATTTTCTTTGGAGATGATGTCTACTTGTCCCTTTCTGTTGCCAGACCAGTTTATACTTCGTTCTATAAGGACAAGTGGTATTAAAAATGTTTTCCCATTAGAAGATTTATCTAACTTTTTTTTTAGTCATTCTGGAAGCATGCTTAAAACAGTCTAAATTATGCTATGTTCTTGTTTATATGCTTATTTTCGGTTAATTTCTGAAAGAGCTGGAGGCAGCAGCGTGCCATATCTTAATGATTTACTTATCCTGCTAGCTACAATTCTGTTTCACAGGTTTTGGAGAGGGAAGAGTTGACTGTGATGAAGCAGTCGGGTGGCTGACTAGCTCTAACCTCTGTACTGCAATAGTCACTTCCATCTCTGAACTGGAGGGTGTTCTCATCATTCAAGGTAGTTTTAACTGTATATTGTTGTAGCAGAAATCTATTTTAAAAATAAATAAGTCAGGGCGGTCATATCATATTTTTATGATTTTATCTAAACTATTCTGGATCATAGCTCTGAAGAGACATTTCTGAATATTTATGTTAGACACCTTTGACTAGAGGTTATGTCCTGAGCTAGTCAATACAAATTTTAGTGGGGCTGTTTCCCTGAAGGAGTGATTTTATTGCAGGGTAAAATAATAAAAACTCTCTTTTACATTCTCTGAATGATCACATCTCTGTACTGTTGGAACAGATTAATTTTCTTTTACAGCTGATAGGATATTTTATCCTTTCAGTATATAGAGCCATAGAAGCAGAAGGCTGGAAAGTGTCTCTGGAGTTTATTTACAGTGAGAATTGATACAGGCTCCCTTGGTTCATCTCCACTGCTGCCATCCCTTTTTCTTTATTAACCTCTAGTTTTAGAGTCCCCACATTTTTGTCACAGAACAAATTATATTTAGAAGAGGGATAATTTATGTGAATAAAGGGAAATAGCAGGAGAAAGACAAGGTGATGCATTTTCCAGAAGCTAAACACTAAATTGGTATAAAAGTTGCCATTGAATTAAATGTGTTTAGATTCAGTTTCAGGCATTTTCTTCCTTTGATCATGCTGTTTTCAATAAATTGAATTCATATCCTTTAAAAGCAAAGTTTGAACAGTGTTTCCAGATTCACCATTCTGTCTTTCAGAATATTTACAGGTTCCATCTTGTATAAGTGAAAAAGAACCAAGAAATGGGAACTAATAACCTGCTCGATGTTTCCTTTTTGTTGTTCTTTCTTAAAGATCCAGGCTCCTGGCTTTCTAAAAACTCACTTATCAGTACAGCCAGGAACTGCTTTGCAAAACTGATGGACAACCTGAGCGTACTGATGGAGCCAGTTCAAGGGAACATTTGCGGGTGCAGAGCTTACATGGAGAGGGACTCCCTGATACAGAGGCTGGCTCGTGGGCTCCACAGAGCAAACGCCCAGGCCCTGGAAGCTGGATTGTATGACAGACTGCCCAGCACAGTAAGCAGATTTACAGTTCTCCTTCATGGAAACAGAAGGTTTACAGCAACAGTGAAGCTCCCTTGGTAGCAGCATTCGTTTTGTTTCAGGCTGGTGATGAGTCCATGACAATGAAGTAGCACTACATGGACACTCAGAAGTTGATTTGTCACACATTAGGGTGTGAATAGGTCTTTTCTTTTGTTGACAAAAAATTTTTGGAGGAGGTTTAGTGTACCCAAGTTCTATCAGATCTGTATTAGGTGATAAGAACAAATTTGCTTTTGGCTTGATATAAGTTTTTGGTTGCTTTTTATTTTTGTTTTCTACTTTCTCATGTTTACCATCCTTTCTTTCAGTAAAGATAACCTTCTTCTCTTTAACCAAAATGAAAGGATAAACTCTTTCTCTAATAAACTGTTATAGTAAACTTTAGGTGAAAACAGAATTTGCAGTAACACTTTGTAGATGACAGGTTCAAACTTTTGCCCTTGAGTATGTCTTTTAGAGATGGAGGAAAAAATTGTGTTTTGTCTTCATTTTTTTGAGTCTTAAATATGATTTATTTTATTGCTAAAATAGCAGATTTTATAGCCCATCAACTTGTTTTTGTTTGCTAACAGAGAAACATAGCAATCTTGCAGCAAGAAATATTTGAATTTTCACGAAGGCTTCATGCATCAGAGGCAGAGTCCCACTCACTGCACCTGCAGCTTTCAGAATGCAGATGGGCTTTCAATGAGGTACAAAAAGATGCTGAAAAAGCCCAGAGTCTGCAAAAGCAACTAAATGAACTACAGCATGTAAGTACATTTGATTTGGAGACTCTCCTGTTTAAAAGAGATTTCTTTTTGATTTCTGTTCTTTTGGAAAACAAGCATAAAATTGATTTACTTCCAACAGAATTTTCCAGAAACCTTGCCTTGTAAATGTCACTAAACTAGAAGACAGGTGTATTTAGAAATATCCCTTTTCCACTGGAGTTTCCTTTTGATTTGTAGAAGGAGATATCCTGTATAAATTAGAGTTTGGTCTTCAGCAATCCAGGTTTTCCCATTTGTTGTAAATGTTGATGTGATTTATCTATCCTACAAGTTTTCACTTCAACAGAACAAAGTCAGCAGGAATGAGGGTATTCAATAAGAACGCTCATAAAACATCAAATAAATATAGCAGTAAATAGATAGATAAATATATTAAATTAAATAAATATAGCAGTTTAAACTCTGTAGAGATGTTGATGAATGTTATAATAAATACAATACAAATTTTAGTGGATCTGTTTCCCTGAAGTGACTTTATGGCAGGGGGAAAAAAGCTTTTATCTACATTCTCAGGAGCACAAATGCCCAAAATTCCCGAGTATTTTGGCTGTTGCTGATTGACTTACTGAGACACTGTAGGGTCCCTAACCTGAACCCTAGTTGATAGAACCTGTCAGGGTGACCCAATCCAAGCACTTCCAAGCAGAGAATATCTGCTAGGTGATGCCTCACCCATTGTCCTTCCTGTTCATAGCTAGTAAAATTGATTTTTTATTTTTTTACTCAAAAATATCTAATCATCTTCAGTTTTGTTCTTAACAGGTTTTATTGCCTTAGAGTTTTTGGACAGTTAGATGAAAATTATCACATTTTAGATTGTAGTTGAAATACAGATGACAGCTTTCCTTGAAGAATTATTTCTTCTTTCTGGAACAGTTTTTGGATGAGAAGAACAGTCCACAAAGGTGTCTACAAGGGTTAATAAGCTATCCACTAAAATTTTGAACATTGATCTGCATATTTTTCCTTCTAAACATTGAAGTTTTGCATCCTATAGTGCTAATTAGATTAGAATAATGAATGTTAGGACTTTACGTGAATGTTCTTTATGAAAAACACAGCAATTAACTGCTCTGCCACCTTATTGTTCAGTGATGTTTTCATGTTAAAAAAACCTCTCAATACTAATCCTAAGCATGTGTTTATTTTAGAATTTGGTATGTTTGCAAGTGGAACTCACTCAGTGGTAGGGAAACCACTGAAGATAGTTACAGAATCAGGCACAACTTGTTTCTCTTTCCAGAGACTCAACAAAGACAATATACAGGAGGAGTTAGATAAGGCTTTGCAGCGTGAGCACGAGGCAAGATTGCTTCTAGAAGAACAACAGCGACGGCTTCAGGAGCTCATGAGTAGCAGAGGGGAATCACAGTCATTTGACATAGACAAAAGCCAAGTCTCTGATTTATCTTTGATGGTAAGATTGTTTTTCTGGAGCACTCACCAGAGCTTTACATTTCATTAAATAAGCCAAATAGTGCAGTCCTTGTATAGATAAAATAACAGGGGTAAATACACACACACTACTCAGTCTGCTGGAATTTTAGGCTACTGAGAAAACACTTCAAAGACTCCTTTTTTAATTCTTTTAAGCTAGCTATGTTTTATTTTTAACAATTTAAGAAAAAGTCTTCAATGGGGGTTTGTTTTGGTTTTTTTGCCTGCAATAATTTTGTTTTCTAAAGCACATTTATACATAGCAAATATAATAAAAGCTAGGGGTGTTCCAAGTCAGTAATGGTTTTGCTAGGAAATTCATAAAACCTTAGTATGCAGTGGTCCAAATCTACTTCATAATCAATTTGTCTTTCATGTTGGTCAGTAGCCAGTGGCATAAAGTGAAGTTTATTTGGGCTAAAGAGTAACTCGGCTCTCTGTCTGCTGTCAGAGCCTCCCTAATACAACGGAGGAGCTGAGGAAAAGAGACCAAGCCCTGAATCATCTGAAGAAACTCGTGAAAGACATGGAGCAAGACCAGCAGCAGCTGTGGGACACTCTCGAGGAGGCAGAACTTGCCCTTGATCAGGGAGTAAAGTGAGTCCTGTGGGGGATGTCACTTAAAATGAACAAAATTTTAAATTCCTACTTTCATGAGTAGGGCTTTAGTCCTGGACAGTGAAAGGTTAGAAGAGAAAAGTAGATATGTCTCTTTTATTTTTAAATTCAGGGATAGTCTTCTTAAAAAAAAACCAACCTGTTAGTTCAAAATACTAGGTCATACATTATATGGAGTTATCCCATAACAGTGCTCCAAATTCTAGGTGCTGAAATAATTGGCAAACAAAATACCTGTGCTATCTTAGTGATCTGACAACACCTCTATGGCAGATCCTTAAAGTTCTGTTAATTTAAGAAATTATTGTTTGCTCTCTGTGTTTCCACAGCATCTTTTTATAGACAGATACAATTTATTTATAGTAAATACAGAAGCATCAGCTAGGGGACAGGTCTTCGCTGCCAAAGGGACTGAAACCCATTGTGGACCTAGCCTTTCCTGTGGTACAAGACAGATCTTCCAGCTGATTTCAGGGAGTTTTGGATTTAGACCTATTCCCCACACTGCTTACACCACAACCTGGAGTGGAAGGAAAGGCTCAGGCACTGGTCTTGAAAAGATTGGTAGTCAAAAGGAGCCCGCTTGACTTGAAGGGGCTTATTAACCTATTCTTATGCCATATGAAAAAAAAAATCTTTGCAGAGTTTGTTTTCTGATACTTATCATAGTATGAAATATGTATTATGAATATTGTTATTCCACAGCTAGGATATAAAAAAAAATTAGTTCATTAAAACTTCTCATCATACCTGGGACCATTCAACCTCTGGAGAAAAACATCTGAGGAGCTTTAAGGGTTTTATGCACCAGACAAATAATGCAATTTGTATAGTCCTTAATGAAATATTTAACAAGCTAATTAAAATGACCAATGTTATTTGGTAGGATTTGATCAAAGTGGGTGTCACCTGAAGAAGGATTTCTTCTAGAAAGCTTGCCCTTTTCATCCTGCCCCAATCCATTTTGGGCATTTCAGTAAAGATCATTGCTTGTGGCCATACATATATCAGAAAAGGTTATTTTAATGTGAAGTAACTTTAAAACTAATTTTTTTTTCTTGTATACAGCAGCTGAACATCAAAAAAGAAAGCTAGTCTTCCCTCCTTTATTATACCAACTCTTCACAATTAATAAGGTTTTTGTCTCCCTTTCGAACATATAAACAAAGCAGACTGAATAAACAGAATCTGTCCGTGTTTTTCTATACAAGAACATAATTGTTTTAAAACTCAATAATAATCTGGAATGTCTTGGCTTTTCCACAAAATAAAAAAAAACCAACAAAAAAAACCCAACAAACAAACAAAAAATTAAAGTCTGTTTTTTAATTATTTGCAGTCATCACAAACTTCTAGAGGATGATATATTTGGATTACTAATTTACTAATTTACTAAAATTTAATACTTTTTATGGCTCTATATCAAAGCCATTATGGTTGTTCATTGATAGGCCTATAATTACATCAATTTTAATTGCTTATCCTCAACAGAAGCATCTTTTATATGGAAATGCACCAAATAGTGGT
This sequence comes from Passer domesticus, assembly GCF_036417665.1. NCBI lineage: Eukaryota > Metazoa > Chordata > Aves > Passeriformes > Passeridae > Passer > Passer domesticus. The sequence continues at coordinate 77,433,808 of NC_087512.1, read as the reverse complement.
ACATTAGCTATTTTTAGAGTTTGCATTGGAGAGTTTATGAAAAGGGAGAAAATCCTAATAATTTGAGTTATCAACAATTATTTTGCAAGACATGACAGCCATAAAGTAGCAGAAGATTAATTTCTACATTGGTAGAGCTTCAGTTCCATAAAGTTACTCCATTGTTCTTGTTTTGTTTTGTTTTCTTTTATAATAGAGACAAAGAGTTGATCATTAATCACATGAAAGCTGTGGAGGCTGCCCTGAATGAGGTAAGAACTTGAACTGTTCCCTCTGATTTTTTTCCAAACATGCTAGAACCTTGGAACTGCTTACTCTCAGGGGAGGAGAGAAGTTGTTGCAAAGCAACTTCCTTTCCTTAGTGTTGAAGTTTCCCCTCTCAACTTCTTCCATCTTAAAAAAAGACTGTGAAATAAAATGCAAGTTTGTACTACATACACAGCTTGTTCTAAATGTAGAAGTTATGACAAAATTCACTTTCTCACTGAGCACTGTTTCTGGTTGACAAGTAAAGACTAATGGAACACACAAAAAATTGGCAATTGTTGCGGTGTTACCCCTCCACTGAATGATGAGAGGTCACATACTTGGTGGCCGTAAAACATTTGGCTTTGTGTCTGCTGCTTTAATCTATGAAACATCATAAATAGGAAAAGGCAGAAAGTCATAATCTGTGATCAGAAACTTCCACCATATTTTTTAAAATAATATTTTAAACTTAATAGTAATCTCAAATTCTCCCTGTGACTTATAAAGCTGTGGCCTGGTATAGGACTAATTTGAAAGTCCAACAAAGCTGTACATATTGATTATTTAGGAGAAAGGACTATTTTCAACTATAGCTCTTATGGCAGATGGTTTTATAACTGTTTTTAATCTAGAGCAGCACAGAGCAAAAGAAGTGATTTCATTACCTTGGAGTGTCAATTTCCCTTACTATATCTTTAATTCCTAGCAACATGGGAATCTCTTCTTTATTTTAGTTTCTGAGTTCACCAAAACTGTTATTAATTATGTTTTCAGATATCTTTTTGAAATCTCTTTCCTTCAATGGTCATGGAAAATGACAGAACCTAAACTACATGTTTCTCCTACGGCAAACTGTGCAGATAGAAAATTTCCTTTGTGCCACCACCATCTCCACACTGGCTTCTTTCAAACTTTGGAAGTGAATGTCATGCAGCAAGTGCTGTGTTTTTACAGTAATACATATGTGCCCTGTCCTTGGCCTTTCTCTTTTCACACCCGGGCAAGGTGTTGTGGTTTTTTTTTGTTTTGTTTTTTTCATTTTTTGGTAGCATTCTCTCCCAGCACTGTGAATTACAGTTTTATTTGCAATGAAAATTCAATCAGTCATACTTTATTCATGGATTATAAGGTCCAGGAATCAATGCAAGTCCACTCAACAGGCTCAAGGGGACATGGTTCATCCCAGCTGGTATGTCTGAAGGAGAATTACTACTGATGCTGGAGTATTTTTCCCTTTAGGCCAAAGAGCAGGCCATGGCATCAAGTGCTGCAGCAGCTGCGCCACTCCCCAGCCTGCAGCTGGAGACCCTTCCAGAGGAAGCAACAGCAGGCAGACCAGAGGCTGCATCATTCCAGGTTAGAGGCTAAAACCAATCCTGTTTAATTTTTTTTTAAATTTTCTTTAATTTTTTTGCATCTGAGATACAACAGGCAGATAGACTGCTCTGAGCACGTGGAGAGCAAAAAGCTTCAAAACTATTGCAGTCAATGGATGAAAGACAATTTCCATGTCTTGCACGTGGTATTTCAGAGATGATGGTAACTTTTAATTTTGCAATTACAGTGTTAAATAACTGATGGGAATACAAACATGGACAGAAGTAAATATACCTGAAAATTACTATCTCTCTACCCCCCTCCCTTTTTTTTTCCATTAATATGCACAAGACTAATTAAAAAAAAAAAACAAAAAAAAAAAACCAAAAACAAAAAAACAAAAAAAAAAAAACCAAAAAAAAACCCCAAAAACCACAAACAAAACCAAAACCAAGTAAGGTCTCCACAAACAAACAAAACCAACCAGACAAAGAAGACAAGACTTTCGTATTCCTTCTTGGTCAGTATCAGACTTCTTTCAACCCACAGTTCTAGAATCAATTGTGGGCTTTTGAGCATTCCTCATTTAAAAAAACCTGCTATTTATAATGTTTAAATATAGAAGCTATTTTGCTCATGTATGTTTAAGACTTGCACGTTTCAAAATACTAATTTTGTTAGGACAAAACAATGAGTGGGAATAAAGAGAAATTAACAGAAAATGTGCCATATTTTCAGCTCTGAACATACATTCAGTACAATGCCTCCTTATTGTTTCTAAGTTTGATGTCTTCTACAGAAACTATATTAGTCTTTATAGCTGTGCAGAATCTATTAGCGCCAAGACTGACTTTTTTTCCCAATGAGAGAACAAAAGGCAGAGTGAGTACATATTTCTTTTATTGTGCTTCTCTGTCTGAATCAGTGAGAGAGCAGGTAAACAAGTCAATTGCAAGGAAACTTAGGCAAAGTATTGCATACAGTGTGTGAGCTTCTGCAGTAATTCCTTTCCACTTATTGTAGATTTTCTTCTGTTCTAATGCAGTATATAATTGCAGGATCAGGGTCACAGAATCAAGCATTCAAAAATGGCAGGTTCTAAACTGGAAATTTTTCACTGTTGCCCTCTTGCATGCATACATATATTTCAGTATGATAAAGATATAAATTATGTGTGCATTATCATGTTTCCACACTAAAATATGGAAATATGGAATATGTAATGCCTTGAGATTCCCATGAAGCTTAATTAGCACAAATGAGCTTATCCATCAAAGGGTAGAATTAAAAATGTTTCCCCAGTACAGTGATGATCCATTTTAGAGCTGCACAAAAGGTCCCACAGGTGGCATCTTTCTGCAGAAGGCATTGTGGCAACTGCCAGCTTCTAAATCCTGCTTTTCTAATTTGGTAGTGAATGTTGCTTCTTTTTTTTCTTTTTTTTTAGCCATTTATCCCAACTCCCATTTTTTTGACCTCACAATGATCGCAGAAGCATCTGCAGCCTATTCTCTCTTTCTCTTCAGAAGAGAATCATAAACACAAAAAGTTGCATTTCATATTTGCACAAAGTGTTTGTTGTATAAATAACATAGTACAGTATGTGCTCGAGTACAGGGGAGCTCGCTGGTGGGGCAGAATTGCAAAGTTCTTGTTCACCTGGCAGCCTCAGGTGCACTTGGCAACTCAGGACAAACAGCACCAATGGCTCACAGAATGTGCCACTGTGAACTTCCTTTTCCCCATCCCTTTTCCTCTTTCTCCCTATCCCCATCTCTGTTTCCCCCTTTTCCCTCCCTCTCTCCTCAGCCCTCATTTCTAGTTCCTGTTTGATTCCTTTCCAAGCTCCTTATTGGGGTTTTATTACAAAATTTGCCCTTTATGGACAGAGGTCACCTAATGGATTTTAGTTTTACTCTGTGCCAAACTGTATTAAGGGCAATCCTGCAATCTTGACTGAGGTAAGCAGTTAGGAATGACTTTAGGGACACTTGTCATTAAAAGCAGTGGAGTTGTTTGCAGGCACATCCTCTAGAACTGCCTTAGTTAGCCTGTGATGAGCACATTTCAATTAAAAGCCTTATAATCTGCAAGAATCCTCTTTTAGGACTAGAACCACAGCACCAAGATGTTTTTGGAGATTCTTTCTGATGAGAAAAGATGTGATATTGGTTAATTTGCCACTTCTGTTTCCTAGACACTACAACCTATTGATTTTAGCTGTGTTAACATCTATTCTGAAAATCAGCAATGTGAAACCAATGAAAGGAAAACTGCAGAAATCTTTGCAAACCCCTGTTTGTGATGCTAAGCTGATTTTTGTCTGTATCACAAGTTTACATTCAAAAGACCAAAGTCATACTATCTGAAAGGAAAAACAGAACATATAAATGTGATTAACCATTGTAAAGAAGATCAATCATTTCAACAGTTAGTCGAGACTAGTTGGGGTAGATATAAAGTTACCAGTACTGCCAAATCATCTGTGCTTTCTTGTGCTTCTAAATTGATCATCAATACAATCAATATAACAAAATTGGGACATTCTTCCGCTGCATACATGGAAACTGTTACATTTTTCCAGTTATAGTGCAATCAGATTATTTGTTTTCAGAAGTCTGTAGGTTTCTGATGTTTCTTTTGTTACTGCCAAGTTAATTTTTTTGCTGTGGAGCGAAAAGATTAGTAAATTGACTAATCTTGGAAGTATGAACATTATCCTGAAACTGTGTGGTAATTTTTTGTGAACAGAAATTGAACCTGCAGTGAATCTTGTATTGAAATAAAACAAGAAAGTTGTATAAAGAGCTCAGTGCTGTACTGCATGCTTGAAAACACCTCATCAAAGCATCTTCTAACTAGGGGGTGGAGTAATTCCCTTTTCCTCAATGACATTAATATTCAACATTTTAGAAAAAACACAAAACCCAGTGTGAGATATTTTTGATGTTTTAGTCCTGGGACTGACATTCTGCCTAGCTTACAAACTCTATTTGATTTCTCTGCTGAAAAAAATTCTGTCTTTTGTAAAAAATTTGGATGTGTGCTATTTGGCATTTAAGCGTAGCTTGCCTGTCACTAATGATTCCTTCTACTTTTATTTAAAGCACGTGCTTAGAAATTTTGTGGATCTCTACTCACTGGCATCTTCCAAAGTTGAGGCATTAACAGGAAGAGACTCTCCGCAGTTTCAATTTCAACCCATAACAGCTGTTGAGGCTCTTACTCCTAGTGAAGATCGTAAGTCTGCTTTTTCAAGCAAGTCACTGGGATGTGGGTTCCTAGCCAGCAGCTCCCTTCCTGCTGCTCAGCTTCTGTAGGCAAATACAACAACACTTGATTGTAACCATAATGGAGAGCAATAAAATTAGTGCAAAGAGAAACATTCTGAGACATTTTCCAGAAGAGAAAGTGAATGGTGAAAGCTAACACAGGGATTGACATTACTACTGTGTATTTTTTTTCTATTGGTTGTTATTTGATTGTGGGTTTTTTGGTTTTAGTTTGGATTTGTTGCTTGATTGGTTGGATTGTTTTCTTGGTTTTCAGGAATGGTGGTGGGTGGGTGGGTGGGTGAGTGCTGGTTTTTTGATTTTTTTTATATTACTTTTCCTTCTGTTCTTTTTTCTCTTTCTCTCTTTCCTTCTCTTTCCTTCTCTTTCCTTCTCTTTCTTTTTCTTTCTTTTTCTTTCTTTTTCTTTCTTTCCTTTTTTACCAAAGGATTTTCCTTTCTTTCTATTATAAATCATTAACATTTCTATAATAGGCTTTCGTGCAACCATACCCCTTCAGTTCTGTCCATTTCTTTTCTTTTTAACATTTACTTTCTCTGAACAGAATCCTCACAAGTTCACTTTGCACCTGAAGCAGCTGGTTCACCTCCTGCTATTCCTGCTCTCCCTCCTGCTGGTGTCTGTTTTTCAAGCAATTGTAGTCACTGGGATCTGGGTTCCTAGTCAGCAGCTCCCTTCATGCTGCACAGCTTCTGCAGGAAAATACAACAAACCTTACTTATAAACACAATGGAGCATGGAAACTAGTGCAAAAAAAATATTGTGATACTTTTTTCAGAAGAGAAAGGTGATGGTGAAAACTAACACAGGGTTTAAAATTCTTACAGGAATGTTTTTTTCTGTTCGTCCGTATTTGCTTGTGGGATTGTTTTGGTTTTAGTTTGGGTTTGGATGCTTGGTTGCTTGGACTTTTTTGGTATTGGGGAGTAGTTGAAGTGGGTGGGAGGGTGGGTAATTGATTTTTGAATTTTTTATTATTTCTTTTAATTGCATTATTATTTTTTTTTTCTTCCTTTTTTCTTTTTTATTTAATAGCCAAAGGCATTTTCCTTTCTTTCTGTTATAAACCATTAACATTTTGGATTAGCCTTTCCTTTCAACCACAACCATTTCCATTCTGTGCATTTCCTTGGTTTTTAAATCTTACTTTTATTCAACAGACATTTTTCAGCCTCGTGTTTCACCCCAAGCAGCTCATGCAACTCCTGCAACTGCTCCGGCTCCTATTTCTGTTCCTGCTCCTATTCTTACTACAACTCTTGCTCCTACTCCTACTCTCATTCCTGCTACTATTGCTACACCTGTTCCAGTTCCTGCTCCTGCTGCTAAGTCTGTTTTTCCAGCAATTGCAGTCACTGGGATCTGGGTTCCTAGCCAGCAGTTCCCTTCCTTCTGCACAGTTTCTGTAGGAAAATACAACAATACTTGGTTTTAAATATAATGAATCAAAAAAACTAGTGCAAAAGATATGTTCTGAAAATTTTTAAAGAAGAGAAAGGGGATGGTGAAAGTTAACACAGGGTTTAAAGTTCTTACTGGACGATTCTTTTCTATTGGTCCCTATTTACTTGGAAAATTATGGTTTCCAGTTTGATTTAGGTTGCTTCGTTGGTTGGATTTCTTGGTCTTGGGGAGTGGTGGTGGGTGGTATGGAGTTTTATTTTTCAATGTGTACATTTCATATTTCTTTTATTCTTTTTTCTTTCTCCTTCCATTTTTTTCCTACTACAGGAATTTAAGTTCTTAATCTGATAAATTAATAATATTTTTGTAATACCCATTCCTCCCAACAGTAGATAATTCAGTTTCGTGTATTTCCTTCCATTTAAAAATGTACTTCTCTGAAGCAAATTTGATTCCTCTCAAATATCTCTGTAAGAATATATAAAACTTCAAACCTCGTGTCACTACAATACTTCAAGGGCAAGAGAATACTGCCAGTGTCTTTTGCCTATTAAAAATTAATTTATAATAATTATGTACCGTGTGTGTCAAATAAAGAGTTAAGACAGGAAGCAAACAGTTGCAAGTATTTCACATGTACTCTTGTGAGAGGTCTTTAACAGCAAAAGCAGATGCTATTCTGATTTGGTAATATTCATACTTCTTATTCCAGAAAGCCAGGGAGAGCCAAGAAAGGCGATCGAAACTTCATCTGGGAGTGACGCAGTTGCCAGTATGCCATCCAGCATAAGCCATCTTTCACCTGGAAGCGACTCAGTCTTCAGAATGCCATCCACCATAACCTACACTGTGTCTGGGAGTGACCCAGGCGCCAGTATGCCACCAGGCATAAGCTATCTTTCCTCTGGAAGTGACTCAGTCTTCAGAATGTCACCCAGCAGAACTGACAGTTTCTCTGGAATCAACTCAATCTACACTATTGCTCCCAGCAGGAGCCATACTCTTTCTGGAAGTGACTCAGTCTTCAGGATGTCACCCAACACATCCTATTCTTTTCCTGGCAGTGACTCAGTCTTCCTTATGCCACCCAACAGAACCTATACTGTGTCTGGAAGCGATTCAGTCTTCAGTATGCCTTCCAGCATAAGCTATCCTTCCTCTGGAAGTGTCTCAGGCTACTCCAGTATGTCACCCAACAGAACCTATACTGTGTCTGACTCAGGCTCCAGTATGCCATCCAGCATAAGCTATTCTTCCTCTGGAAGTGACTCAGGCTATTTCAGCATGTCACCCAACAGAACCTATACTGTGTCTGGAAGTGACTCAGGCTCCAGTATGCCATCCAGCATAAGCTATCCTTCCTCTGGAAGTGACTCAGGCTACTTCAGCATGTCACCCAACAGAACCTACACTGTGTCTGGAAGCGACCTATCCGCCGGTGTGTCATCCTACAGAACCTTTCCTCTCTCTCGAACCAACATTGCCTTTCCTTCCAACCATAACCATTTCCTTTTCATGCGTCTCCTTGGTATTTAAAATTTACCATCTCTGAAGTTAATTTACTGTCTCTCAACAGATTCCTTCCGGCATCCCCAAGGACCCATTTCACCTCGTGGTCCTATTCCTGCTGGTGATGGTAAGTCTGCTTGTCAAGAAATTATAGTCATTTGGATGTGGCTTCAGAGCCGGCATCACCCTTCATGCTGCACAGCTTCTGCAGACAAATACAACCAGTCTTCATTGTAAACACAACGGAGCAATAACACTACTGCCAACATTTAGAAACCGCCATGTCTTGCAACATTTCAGTTCTGTGCATTTCCTTGCTTTTAAACATTTACCTCTTCTGAAGTAATTTTGCTGTCTCTGACCGGAGTATATTTGTATTCCTATTCCCTCCCAAGCTCTTCGTGCACCTCCAGCTCGTGCTCCTCTTCCTTCTCCTCTTCCTCCTGCTGGTAAGTCTGTTTTTCAAGCAATTGTAGTCACCGGGGTCTGCCTTCCTCAACAGCAACTCCCTTCCTGCTGCTCAGCTTCTGTAGGCAAATACAACAACACTTAATGGGAACCATAATGGAGCAATAAAGTTAGCGCAAACAGAAACATTCGAAGGTGCTCTTCAGAACAGAAAGGGGATGCTGAAAGCTAACACAGAGATTAAAATTACTGCTGGAGGATTCCTTTTATAACGAGTCCTTCATTTGCTTTGATAATTTTGATATTGCCCTGAGTTTAGCTGCTGGGTTGCTTGGATTGTTTTGCTTTTGGGGAGTGGTCGTGGTGAGTGGGTGGGGGTTTGGTTTTTTTTGAATAGCGGGGGGGTTTTTTCTTTCTTTTTTTTTTAAGAACCAAAGGGTTCTTCCTTTCTTTCTCTTATAAACCATTCACATTTTTGTAATAGCTTTTCCTTCCAACCATAACCATTTCAGTTTCTTGTATTTCCTTGCTTTTAAAAATGTACCTGCTCTGAAGTAAATTTCCTTCCTCTGAACAGGGCCTTCTGCCTTTCTCTTTCAACCCCAAGGAGCCAGTACGCCTCGTGGTCCTCCTCCTGATGGTAAGTCTGCTTTTCAAGAAATTATACTCACTTGGATATGGGTTCAGAGACAGCATCCACCTTCATGCTGCACAGCTTCTGTAGGCAAACACAACAGCGCTTTAGGAGAATGGCTTTGGAGCAACACATCTAGTGCAAACAGACATCTTCAGAGACAATTTTCAGACAACAAAGGGGTGGTGTAACTAACACAGGAATTAAAGTTTTTGTCCCACTGTACAAGGTTGTTTCCTTGCTTAAAAAACACACCCTAGAAATTATCATGATGGTGTGTAAAATATGTCGCTGAGAATGCGTGGAACAATGTGTCGTTACGATCCTGCCTAGGGCAAGATACTTATGGTAATGCCCTTTGTCTCTGAAAGATTGATATATAATAATTATGGCTCCTGTGTTTCAAATAAGCAACTAAGACAAGAAGCAAACACTTGCAAGTACCTCACATAGGTACTCTTGTGAGGGGTATTTAACAAACAGCAAAAGTAGATTCTCTCCTGATAAGGTTATATGCGTTGTTTTTATTCCAGGACACTGGGGAGGGCCAAGGTACAGAACCTATACTGTGTCTGACTCAGGCTCCAGTATGCCATCCAGCATAAGCTATTCTTCATCTGGAAGTGACTCAGGCTACTTCAGTATGTCACCCAACAGAACCTATACTGTGTCTGGAAGCGACTCAGGCTCCAGTATGCCATCCAGCATAAGCTATCCTTCCTCTGGAAGTGACTCAGGCTACTTCAGTATGTCACCCAACAGAACATACACTGTGTCTGGAAGTGACTCAGGCTCCAGTATGCCATCCAGCATAAGCTATTCTTCCTCTGGAAGCGACTCAGGCTACTTCAGTAGGTCACCCAACAGAACCTACACTGTTTCTGGGAGTGACGCAGGTGCCAGTATGCCATCTGGCATAAGCTATCTTTCCTCTGGAAGTGACTCAGTCTTCAGGATGTCACCCAGCAGAACTGACAGTTTCTCTGGAATCAACTCAATCTCCACTATTGCTCCCAGCAGGAGCCATACTCTTTCTGGAAGTGATTCAGTCTTCAGGATGTCACCCAACACATCCTATTCTTTTCCTGGCAGTGACTCAGTCTTCCTTATGCCACCCAACAGAACCTATACTGTGTCTGGAAGCGATTCAGTCTTCAGTATGCCTTCCAGCATAAGCTATCCTTCCTCTGGAAGTGTCTCAGGCTACTCCAGTATGTCACCCAACAGAACCTATACTGTGTCTGACTCAGGCTCCAGTATGCCATCCAGCATAAGCTATTCTTCCTCTGGAAGTGACTCAGGCTATTTCAGCATGTCACCCAACAGAACCTATACTGTGTCTGGAAGTGACTCAGGCTCCAGTATGCCATCCAGCATAAGCTATCCTTCCTCTGGAAGTGACTCAGGCTACTTCAGCATGTCACCCAACAGAACCTACACTGTGTCTGGAAGCGACCTATCCGCCGGTGGGTCATCCTACAGAACCTTTCCTCTCTCTCGAACCAACATTGCCTTTCCTTCCAACCATAACCATTTCCTTTTCATGCGTCTCCTTGGTATTTAAAATTTACCATCTCTGAAGTTAATTTACTGTCTCTCAACAGATTCCTTCCGGCATCCCCAAGGACCCATTTCACCTCGTGGTCCTATTCCTGCTGGTGATGGTAAGTCTGCTTGTCAAGAAATTATAGTCATTTGGATGTGGCTTCAGAGCCGGCATCACCCTTCATGCTGCACAGCTTCTGCAGACAAATACAACCAGTCTTCATTGTAAACACAACGGAGCAATAACACTACTGCCAACATTTAGAAACCGCCATGTCTTGCAACATTTCAGTTCTGTGCATTTCCTTGCTTTTAAACATTTACCTCTTCTGAAGTAATTTTGCTGTCTCTGACCGGAGTATATTTGTATTCCTATTCCCTCCCAAGCTCTTCGTGCACCTCCAGCTCGTGCTCCTCTTCCTTCTCCTCTTCCTCCTGCTGGTAAGTCTGTTTTTCAAGCAATTGTAGTCACCGGGGTCTGCCTTCCTCAACAGCAACTCCCTTCCTGCTGCTCAGCTTCTGTAGGCAAATACAACAACACTTAATGGGAACCATAATGGAGCAATAAAGTTAGCGCAAACAGAAACATTCGAAGGTGCTCTTCAGAACAGAAAGGGGATGCTGAAAGCTAACACAGAGATTAAAATTACTGCTGGAGGATTCCTTTTATAACGAGTCCTTCATTTGCTTTGATAATTTTGATATTGCCCTGAGTTTAGCTGCTGGGTTGCTTGGATTGTTTTGCTTTTGGGGAGTGGTCATGGTGAGTGGGTGGGGGTTTGTTTTTTTTTGAATAGCGGGGGGGTTTTTTTCTTTCTTTTTTTTAAGAACCAAAGGGTTCTTCCTTTCTTTCTCTTATAAACCATTCACATTTTTGTAATAGCTTTTCCTTCCAACCATAACCATTTCAGTTTCTTGTATTTCCTTGCTTTTAAAAATGTACCTGCTCTGAAGTAAATTTCCTTCCTCTGAACAGGGCCTTCTGCCTTTCTCTTTCAACCCCAAGGAGCCAGTACGCCTCGTGGTCCTCCTCCTGATGGTAAGTCTGCTTTTCAAGAAATTATACTCACTTGGATATGGGTTCAGAGACAGCATCCACCTTCATGCTGCACAGCTTCTGTAGGCAAACACAACAGCGCTTTAGGAGAATGGCTTTGGAGCAACACATCTAGTGCAAACAGACATCTTCAGAGACAATTTTCAGACAACAAAGGGGTGGTGTAACTAACACAGGAATTAAAGTTTTTGTCCCACTGTACAAGGTTGTTTCCTTGCTTAAAAAACACACCCTAGAAATTATCATGATGGTGTGTAAAATATGTCGCTGAGAATGCGTGGAACAATGTGTCGTTACGATCCTGCCTAGGGCAAGATACTTATGGTAATGCCCTTTGTCTCTGAAAGATTGATATATAATAATTATGGCTCCTGTGTTTCAAATAAGCAACTAAGACAAGAAGCAAACACTTGCAAGTACCTCACATAGGTACTCTTGTGAGGGGTATTTAACAAACAGCAAAAGTAGATTCTCTCCTGATAAGGTTATATGCGTTGTTTTTATTCCAGGACACTGGGGAGGGCCAAGGTACAGAACCTATACTGTGTCTGACTCAGGCTCCAGTATGCCATCCAGCATAAGCTATTCTTCATCTGGAAGTGACTCAGGCTACTTCAGTATGTCACCCAACAGAACATACACTGTGTCTGGAAGCGACTCAGGCTCCAGTATGCCATCCAGCATAAGCTATCCTTCCTCTGGAAGTGACTCAGGCTACTTCAGTATGTCACCCAACAGAACCTATACTGTGTCTGGAAGTGACTCAGGCTCCAGTATGCCATCCAGCATAAGCTATCCTTCCTCTGGAAGCGACTCAGGCTACTTCAGTAGGTCACCCAACAGAACCTACACTGTTTCTGGGAGTGACGCAGGCGCCAGTATGCCATCTGGCATAAGCTATCTTTCCTCTGGAAGTGACTCAGTCTTCAGGATGTCACCCAGCAGAACTGACAGTTTCTCTGGAATCAACTCAATCTCCACTATTGCTCCCAGCAGGAGCCATACTCTTTCTGGAAGTGATTCAGTCTTCAGGATGTCACCCAACACATCCTATTCTTTTCCTGGCAGTGACTCAGTCTTCCTTATGCCACCCAACAGAACCTATACTGTGTCTGGAAGCGATTCAGTCTTCAGTATGCCTTCCAGCATAAGCTATCCTTCCTCTGGAAGTGTCTCAGGCTACTCCAGTATGTCACCCAACAGAACCTATACTGTGTCTGACTCAGGCTCCAGTATGCCATCCAGCATAAGCTATTCTTCCTCTGGAAGTGACTCAGGCTATTTCAGCATGTCACCCAACAGAACCTATACTGTGTCTGGAAGTGACTCAGGCTCCAGTATGCCATCCAGCATAAGCTATCCTTCCTCTGGAAGTGACTCAGGCTACTTCAGCATGTCACCCAACAGAACCTACACTGTGTCTGGAAGCGACCTATCCGCCGGTGGGTCATCCTACAGAACCTTTCCTCTCTCTCGAACCAACATTGCCTTTCCTTCCAACCATAACCATTTCCTTTTCATGCGTCTCCTTGGTATTTAAAATTTACCATCTCTGAAGTTAATTTACTGTCTCTCAACAGATTCCTTCCGGCATCCCCAAGGACCCATTTCACCTCGTGGTCCTATTCCTGCTGGTGATGGTAAGTCTGCTTGTCAAGAAATTATAGTCATTTGGATGTGGCTTCAGAGCCGGCATCACCCTTCATGCTGCACAGCTTCTGCAGACAAATACAACCAGTCTTCATTGTAAACACAACGGAGCAATAACACTACTGCCAACATTTAGAAACCGCCATGTCTTGCAACATTTCAGTTCTGTGCATTTCCTTGCTTTTAAACATTTACCTCTTCTGAAGTAATTTTGCTGTCTCTGACCGGAGTATATTTGTATTCCTATTCCCTCCCAAGCTCTTCGTGCACCTCCAGCTCGTGCTCCTCTTCCTTCTCCTCTTCCTCCTGCTGGTAAGTCTGTTTTTCAAGCAATTGTAGTCACCGGGGTCTGCCTTCCTCAACAGCAACTCCCTTCCTGCTGCTCAGCTTCTGTAGGCAAATACAACAACACTTAATGGGAACCATAATGGAGCAATAAAGTTAGCGCAAACAGAAACATTCGAAGGTGCTCTTCAGAACAGAAAGGGGATGCTGAAAGCTAACACAGAGATTAAAATTACTGCTGGAGGATTCCTTTTATAACGAGTCCTTCATTTGCTTTGATAATTTTGATATTGCCCTGAGTTTAGCTGCTGGGTTGCTTGGATTGTTTTGCTTTTGGGGAGTGGTCATGGTGAGTGGGTGGGGGTTTGTTTTTTTTTGAATAGCGGGGGGGTTTTTTTCTTTCTTTTTTTTAAGAACCAAAGGGTTCTTCCTTTCTTTCTCTTATAAACCATTCACATTTTTGTAATAGCTTTTCCTTCCAACCATAACCATTTCAGTTTCTTGTATTTCCTTGCTTTTAAAAATGTACCTGCTCTGAAGTAAATTTCCTTCCTCTGAACAGGGCCTTCTGCCTTTCTCTTTCAACCCCAAGGAGCCAGTACGCCTCGTGGTCCTCCTCCTGATGGTAAGTCTGCTTTTCAAGAAATTATACTCACTTGGATATGGGTTCAGAGACAGCATCCACCTTCATGCTGCACAGCTTCTGTAGGCAAACACAACAGCGCTTTAGGAGAATGGCTTTGGAGCAACACATCTAGTGCAAACAGACATCTTCAGAGACAATTTTCAGACAACAAAGGGGTGGTGTAACTAACACAGGAATTAAAGTTTTTGTCCCACTGTACAAGGTTGTTTCCTTGCTTAAAAAACACACCCTAGAAATTATCATGATGGTGTGTAAAATATGTCGCTGAGAATGCGTGGAACAATGTGTCGTTACGATCCTGCCTAGGGCAAGATACTTATGGTAATGCCCTTTGTCTCTGAAAGATTGATATATAATAATTATGGCTCCTGTGTTTCAAATAAGCAACTAAGACAAGAAGCAAACACTTGCAAGTACCTCACATAGGTACTCTTGTGAGGGGTATTTAACAAACAGCAAAAGTAGATTCTCTCCTGATAAGGTTATATGCGTTGTTTTTATTCCAGGACACTGGGGAGGGCCAAGGTACAGAACCTATACTGTGTCTGACTCAGGCTCCAGTATGCCATCCAGCATAAGCTATTCTTCATCTGGAAGTGACTCAGGCTACTTCAGTATGTCACCCAACAGAACATACACTGTGTCTGGAAGCGACTCAGGCTCCAGTATGCCATCCAGCATAAGCTATCCTTCCTCTGGAAGTGACTCAGGCTACTTCAGTATGTCACCCAACAGAACCTATACTGTGTCTGGAAGTGACTCAGGCTCCAGTATGCCATCCAGCATAAGCTATCCTTCCTCTGGAAGCGACTCAGGCTACTTCAGTAGGTCACCCAACAGAACCTACACTGTTTCTGGGAGTGACGCAGGCGCCAGTATGCCATCTGGCATAAGCTATCTTTCCTCTGGAAGTGACTCAGTCTTCAGGATGTCACCCAGCAGAACTGACAGTTTCTCTGGAATCAACTCAATCTCCACTATTGCTCCCAGCAGGAGCCATACTCTTTCTGGAAGTGATTCAGTCTTCAGGATGTCACCCAACACATCCTATTCTTTTCCTGGCAGTGACTCAGTCTTCCTTATGCCACCCAACAGAACCTATACTGTGTCTGGAAGCGATTCAGTCTTCAGTATGCCTTCCAGCATAAGCTATCCTTCCTCTGGAAGTGTCTCAGGCTACTCCAGTATGTCACCCAACAGAACCTATACTGTGTCTGACTCAGGCTCCAGTATGCCATCCAGCATAAGCTATTCTTCCTCTGGAAGTGACTCAGGCTATTTCAGCATGTCACCCAACAGAACCTATACTGTGTCTGGAAGTGACTCAGGCTCCAGTATGCCATCCAGCATAAGCTATCCTTCCTCTGGAAGTGACTCAGGCTACTTCAGCATGTCACCCAACAGAACCTACACTGTGTCTGGAAGCGACCTATCCGCCGGTGGGTCATCCTACAGAACCTTTCCTCTCTCTCGAACCAACATTGCCTTTCCTTCCAACCATAACCATTTCCTTTTCATGCGTCTCCTTGGTATTTAAAATTTACCATCTCTGAAGTTAATTTACTGTCTCTCAACAGATTCCTTCCGGCATCCCCAAGGACCCATTTCACCTCGTGGTCCTATTCCTGCTGGTGATGGTAAGTCTGCTTGTCAAGAAATTATAGTCATTTGGATGTGGCTTCAGAGCCAGCATCACCCTTCATGCTGCACAGCTTCTGCAGACAAATACAACCAGTCTTCATTGTAAACACAACGGAGCAATAACACTACTGCCAACATTTAGAAACCGCCATGTCTTGCAACATTTCAGTTCTGTGCATTTCCTTGCTTTTAAACATTTACCTCTTCTGAAGTAATTTTGCTGTCTCTGACCGGAGTATATTTGTATTCCTATTCCCTCCCAAGCTCTTCGTGCACCTCCAGCTCGTGCTCCTCTTCCTTCTCCTCTTCCTCCTGCTGGTAAGTCTGTTTTTCAAGCAATTGTAGTCACCGGGGTCTGCCTTCCTCAACAGCAACTCCCTTCCTGCTGCTCAGCTTCTGTAGGCAAATACAACAACACTTAATGGGAACCATAATGGAGCAATAAAGTTAGCGCAAACAGAAACATTCGAAGGTGCTCTTCAGAACAGAAAGGGGATGCTGAAAGCTAACACAGAGATTAAAATTACTGCTGGAGGATTCCTTTTATAACGAGTCCTTCATTTGCTTTGATAATTTTGATATTGCCCTGAGTTTAGCTGCTGGGTTGCTTGGATTGTTTTGCTTTTGGGGAGTGGTCGTGGTGAGTGGGTGGGGGTTTGGTTTTTTTTGAATAGCGGGGGGTTTTTTTCTTTCTTTTTTTTTTAAGAACCAAAGGGTTCTTCCTTTCTTTCTCTTATAAACCATTCACATTTTTGTAATAGCTTTTCCTTCCAACCATAACCATTTCAGTTTCTTGTATTTCCTTGCTTTTAAAAATGTACCTGCTCTGAAGTAAATTTCCTTCCTCTGAACAGGGCCTTCTGCCTTTCTCTTTCAACCCCAAGGAGCCAGTACGCCTCGTGGTCCTCCTCCTGATGGTAAGTCTGCTTTTCAAGAAATTATACTCACTTGGATATGGGTTCAGAGACAGCATCCACCTTCATGCTGCACAGCTTCTGTAGGCAAACACAACAGCGCTTTAGGAGAATGGCTTTGGAGCAACACATCTAGTGCAAACAGACATCTTCAGAGACAATTTTCAGACAACAAAGGGGTGGTGTAACTAACACAGGAATTAAAGTTTTTGTCCCACTGTACAAGGTTGTTTCCTTGCTTAAAAAACACACCCTAGAAATTATCATGATGGTGTGTAAAATATGTCGCTGAGAATGCGTGGAACAATGTGTCGTTACGATCCTGCCTAGGGCAAGATACTTATGGTAATGCCCTTTGTCTCTGAAAGATTGATATATAATAATTATGGCTCCTGTGTTTCAAATAAGCAACTAAGACAAGAAGCAAACACTTGCAAGTACCTCACATAGGTACTCTTGTGAGGGGTATTTAACAAACAGCAAAAGTAGATTCTCTCCTGATAAGGTTATATGCGTTGTTTTTATTCCAGGACACTGGGGAGGGCCAAGGTACAGAACCTATACTGTGTCTGACTCAGGCTCCAGTATGCCATCCAGCATAAGCTATTCTTCATCTGGAAGTGACTCAGGCTACTTCAGTATGTCACCCAACAGAACATACACTGTGTCTGGAAGCGACTCAGGCTCCAGTATGCCATCCAGCATAAGCTATCCTTCCTCTGGAAGTGACTCAGGCTACTTCAGTATGTCACCCAACAGAACCTATACTGTGTCTGGAAGTGACTCAGGCTCCAGTATGCCATCCAGCATAAGCTATCCTTCCTCTGGAAGCGACTCAGGCTACTTCAGTAGGTCACCCAACAGAACCTACACTGTTTCTGGGAGTGACGCAGGCGCCAGTATGCCATCTGGCATAAGCTATCTTTCCTCTGGAAGTGACTCAGTCTTCAGGATGTCACCCAGCAGAACTGACAGTTTCTCTGGAATCAACTCAATCTCCACTATTGCTCCCAGCAGGAGCCATACTCTTTCTGGAAGTGATTCAGTCTTCAGGATGTCACCCAACACATCCTATTCTTTTCCTGGCAGTGACTCAGTCTTCCTTATGCCACCCAACAGAACCTATACTGTGTCTGGAAGCGATTCAGTCTTCAGTATGCCATCCAGCATAAGCTATCCTTCCTCTGGAAGTGTCTCAGGCTACTCCAGTATGTCACCCAACAGAACCTATACTGTGTCTGACTCAGGCTCCAGTATGCCATCCAGCATAAGCTATTCTTCCTCTGGAAGTGACTCAGGCTATTTCAGCATGTCACCCAACAGAACCTATACTGTGTCTGGAAGTGACTCAGGCTCCAGTATGCCATCCAGCATAAGCTATCCTTCCTCTGGAAGTGACTCAGGCTACTTCAGCATGTCACCCAACAGAACCTACACTGTGTCTGGAAGCGACCTATCCGCCGGTGGGTCATCCTACAGAACCTTTCCTCTCTCTCGAACCAACATTGCCTTTCCTTCCAACCATAACCATTTCCTTTTCATGCGTCTCCTTGGTATTTAAAATTTACCATCTCTGAAGTTAATTTACTGTCTCTCAACAGATTCCTTCCGGCATCCCCAAGGACCCATTTCACCTCGTGGTCCTATTCCTGCTGGTGATGGTAAGTCTGCTTGTCAAGAAATTATAGTCATTTGGATGTGGCTTCAGAGCCAGCATCACCCTTCATGCTGCACAGCTTCTGCAGACAAATACAACCAGTCTTCATTGTAAACACAACGGAGCAATAACACTACTGCCAACATTTAGAAACCGCCATGTCTTGCAACATTTCAGTTCTGTGCATTTCCTTGCTTTTAAACATTTACCTCTTCTGAAGTAATTTTGCTGTCTCTGACCGGAGTATATTTGTATTCCTATTCCCTCCCAAGCTCTTCGTGCACCTCCAGCTCGTGCTCCTCTTCCTTCTCCTCTTCCTCCTGCTGGTAAGTCTGTTTTTCAAGCAATTGTAGTCACCGGGGTCTGCCTTCCTCAACAGCAACTCCCTTCCTGCTGCTCAGCTTCTGTAGGCAAATACAACAACACTTAATGGGAACCATAATGGAGCAATAAAGTTAGCGCAAACAGAAACATTCGAAGGTGCTCTTCAGAACAGAAAGGGGATGCTGAAAGCTAACACAGAGATTAAAATTACTGCTGGAGGATTCCTTTTATAACGAGTCCTTCATTTGCTTTGATAATTTTGATATTGCCCTGAGTTTAGCTGCTGGGTTGCTTGGATTGTTTTGCTTTTGGGGAGTGGTCGTGGTGAGTGGGTGGGGGTTTGGTTTTTTTTGAATAGCGGGGGGTTTTTTTCTTTCTTTTTTTTTTAAGAACCAAAGGGTTCTTCCTTTCTTTCTCTTATAAACCATTCACATTTTTGTAATAGCTTTTCCTTCCAACCATAACCATTTCAGTTTCCTGTATTTCCTTGCTTTTAAAAATGTACCTGCTCTGAAGTAAATTTCCTTCCTCTGAACAGGGCCTTCTGCCTTTCTCTTTCAACCCCAAGGAGCCAGTACGCCTCGTGGTCCTCCTCCTGATGGTAAGTCTGCTTTTCAAGAAATTATACTCACTTGGATATGGGTTCAGAGACAGCATCCACCTTCATGCTGCACAGCTTCTGTAGGCAAACACAACAGCGCTTTAGGAGAATGGCTTTGGAGCAACACATCTAGTGCAAACAGACATCTTCAGAGACAATTTTCAGACAACAAAGGGGTGGTGTAACTAACACAGGAATTAAAGTTTTTGTCCCACTGTACAAGGTTGTTTCCTTGCTTAAAAAACACACCCTAGAAATTATCATGATGGTGTGTAAAATATGTCTCTGAGAATGCGTGGAACAATGTGTCGTTACGATCCTGCCTAGGGCAAGATACTTATGGTAATGCCCTTTGTCTCTGAAAGATTGATATATAATAATTATGGCTCCTGTGTTTCAAATAAGCAACTAAGACAAGAAGCAAACACTTGCAAGTACCTCACATAGGTACTCTTGTGAGGGGTATTTAACAAACAGCAAAAGTAGATTCTCTCCTGATAAGGTTATATGCGTTGTTTTTATTCCAGGACACTGGGGAGGGCCAAGGTACAGAACCTATACTGTGTCTGACTCAGGCTCCAGTATGCCATCCAGCATAAGCTATTCTTCATCTGGAAGTGACTCAGGCTACTTCAGTATGTCACCCAACAGAACATACACTGTGTCTGGAAGCGACTCAGGCTCCAGTATGCCATCCAGCATAAGCTATCCTTCCTCTGGAAGTGACTCAGGCTACTTCAGTATGTCACCCAACAGAACCTATACTGTGTCTGGAAGTGACTCAGGGTCCAGTATGCCATCCAGCATAAGCTATTCTTCCTCTGGAAGCGACTCAGGCTACTTCAGTAGGTCACCCAACAGAACCTACACTGTGTCTGGGAGTGACGCAGGCGCCAGTATGCCATCTGGCATAAGCTATCTTTCCTCTGGAAGTGACTCAGTCTTCAGGATGTCACCCAGCAGAACTGACAGTTTCTCTGGAATCAACTCAATCTCCACTATTGCTCCCAGCAGGAGCCATACTCTTTCTGGAAGTGATTCAGTCTTCAGGATGTCACCCAACACATCCTATTCTTTTCCTGGCAGTGACTCAGTCTTCCTTATGCCACCCAACAGAACCTATACTGTGTCTGGAAGCGATTCAGTCTTCAGTATGCCTTCCAGCATAAGCTATCCTTCCTCTGGAAGTGTCTCAGGCTACTCCAGTATGTCACCCAACAGAACCTATACTGTGTCTGACTCAGGCTCCAGTATGCCATCCAGCATAAGCTATTCTTCCTCTGGAAGTGACTCAGGCTATTTCAGCATGTCACCCAACAGAACCTATACTGTGTCTGGAAGTGACTCAGGCTCCAGTATGCCATCCAGCATAAGCTATCCTTCCTCTGGAAGTGACTCAGGCTACTTCAGCATGTCACCCAACAGAACCTACACTGTGTCTGGAAGCGACCTATCCGCCGGTGTGTCATCCTACAGAACCTTTCCTCTCTCTCGAACCAACATTGCCTTTCCTTCCAACCATAACCATTTCCTTTTCATGCGTCTCCTTGGTATTTAAAATTTACCATCTCTGAAGTTAATTTACTGTCTCTCAACAGATTCCTTCCGGCATCCCCAAGGACCCATTTCACCTCGTGGTCCTATTCCTGCTGGTGATGGTAAGTCTGCTTGTCAAGAAATTATAGTCATTTGGATGTGGCTTCAGAGCCGGCATCACCCTTCATGCTGCACAGCTTCTGCAGACAAATACAACCAGTCTTCATTGTAAACACAACGGAGCAATAACACTACTGCCAACATTTAGAAACCGCCATGTCTTGCAACATTTCAGTTCTGTGCATTTCCTTGCTTTTAAACATTTACCTCTTCTGAAGTAATTTTGCTGTCTCTGACCGGAGTATATTTGTATTCCTATTCCCTCCCAAGCTCTTCGTGCACCTCCAGCTCGTGCTCCTCTTCCTTCTCCTCTTCCTCCTGCTGGTAAGTCTGTTTTTCAAGCAATTGTAGTCACCGGGGTCTGCCTTCCTCAACAGCAACTCCCTTCCTGCTGCTCAGCTTCTGTAGGCAAATACAACAACACTTAATGGGAACCATAATGGAGCAATAAAGTTAGCGCAAACAGAAACATTCGAAGGTGCTCTTCAGAACAGAAAGGGGATGCTGAAAGCTAACACAGAGATTAAAATTACTGCTGGAGGATTCCTTTTATAACGAGTCCTTCATTTGCTTTGATAATTTTGATATTGCCCTGAGTTTAGCTGCTGGGTTGCTTGGATTGTTTTGCTTTTGGGGAGTGGTCGTGGTGAGTGGGTGGGGGTTTGTTTTTTTTTGAATAGCGGGGGGGTTTTTTTCTTTCTTTTTTTTTAAGAACCAAAGGGTTCTTCCTTTCTTTCTCTTATAAACCATTCACATTTTTGTAATAGCTTTTCCTTCCAACCATAACCATTTCAGTTTCTTGTATTTCCTTGCTTTTAAAAATGTACCTGCTCTGAAGTAAATTTCCTTCCTCTGAACAGGGCCTTCTGCCTTTCTCTTTCAACCCCAAGGAGCCAGTACGCCTCGTGGTCCTCCTCCTGATGGTAAGTCTGCTTTTCAAGAAATTATACTCACTTGGATATGGGTTCAGAGACAGCATCCACCTTCATGCTGCACAGCTTCTGTAGGCAAACACAACAGCGCTTTAGGAGAATGGCTTTGGAGCAACACATCTAGTGCAAACAGACATCTTCAGAGACAATTTTCAGACAACAAAGGGGTGGTGTAACTAACACAGGAATTAAAGTTTTTGTCCCACTGTACAAGGTTGTTTCCTTGCTTAAAAAACACACCCTAGAAATTATCATGATGGTGTGTAAAATATGTCTCTGAGAATGCGTGGAACAATGTGTCGTTACGATCCTGCCTAGGGCAAGATACTTATGGTAATGCCCTTTGTCTCTGAAAGATTGATATATAATAATTATGGCTCCTGTGTTTCAAATAAGCAACTAAGACAAGAAGCAAACACTTGCAAGTACCTCACATAGGTACTCTTGTGAGGGGTATTTAACAAACAGCAAAAGTAGATTCTCTCCTGATAAGGTTATATGCGTTGTTTTTATTCCAGGACACTGGGGAGGGCCAAGGTACAGAACCTATACTGTGTCTGACTCAGGCTCCAGTATGCCATCCAGCATAAGCTATCCTTCCTCTGGAAGCGACTCAGGCTACTTCAGTAGGTCACCCAACAGAACATACACTGTGTCTGGAAGCGACTCAGGCTCCAGTATGCCATCCAGCATAAGCTATCCTTCCTCTGGAAGTGACTCAGGCTACTTCAGTAGGTCACCCAACAGAACCTATACTGTGTCTGGAAGTGACTCAGGCTCCAGTATGCCATCCAGCATAAGCTATCCTTCCTCTGGAAGCGACTCAGGCTACTTCAGTAGGTCACCCAACAGAACCTACACTGTTTCTGGGAGTGACGCAGGCGCCAGTATGCCATCTGGCATAAGCTATCTTTCCTCTGGAAGTGACTCAGTCTTCAGGATGTCACCCAGCAGAACTGACAGTTTCTCTGGAATCAACTCAATCTCCACTATTGCTCCCAGCAGGAGCCATACTCTTTCTGGAAGTGACTCAGTCTTCAGGATGTCACCCAACACATCCTATTCTTTTCCTGGCAGTGACTCAGTCTTCCTTATGCCACCCAACAGAACCTATACTGTGTCTGGAAGCGATTCAGTCTTCAGTATGCCTTCCAGCATAAGCTATCCTTCCTCTGGAAGTGTCTCAGGCTACTCCAGTATGTCACCCAACAGAACCTATACTGTGTCTGACTCAGGCTCCAGTATGCCATCCAGCATAAGCTATTCTTCCTCTGGAAGTGACTCAGGCTATTTCAGCATGTCACCCAACAGAACCTATACTGTGTCTGGAAGTGACTCAGGCTCCAGTATGCCATCCAGCATAAGCTATCCTTCCTCTGGAAGTGACTCAGGCTACTTCAGCATGTCACCCAACAGAACCTACACTGTGTCTGGGAGCGACCTATCTGCCGGTGTGTCATCCTACAGAACCTTTCCTCTCTCTCGAACCAACATTGCCTTTCCTTCCAACCATAACCATTTCCTTTTCATGCGTCTCCTTGGTATTTAAAATTTACCATCTCTGAAGTTAATTTACTGTCTCTCAACAGATTCCTTCCGGCATCCCCAAGGACCCATTTCACCTCGTGGTCCTATTCCTGCTGGTGATGGTAAGTCTGCTTGTCAAGAAATTATAGTCATTTGGATGTGGCTTCAGAGCCGGCATCACCCTTCATGCTGCACAGCTTCTGCAGACAAATACAACCAGTCTTCATTGTAAACACAACGGAGCAATAACACTACTGCCAACATTTAGAAACCGCCATGTCTTGCAACATTTCAGTTCTGTGCATTTCCTTGCTTTTAAACATTTACCTCTTCTGAAGTAATTTTGCTGTCTCTGACCGGAGTATATTTGTATTCCTATTCCCTCCCAAGCTCTTCGTGCACCTCCAGCTCGTGCTCCTCTTCCTTCTCCTCTTCCTCCTGCTGGTAAGTCTGTTTTTCAAGCAATTGTAGTCACCGGGGTCTGCCTTCCTCAACAGCAACTCCCTTCCTGCTGCTCAGCTTCTGTAGGCAAATACAACAAGACTTAATGGCAACCATAATGGAGCAATAAAGTTAGCGCAAACAGAAACATTCGAAGGTGCTCTTCAGAACAGAAAGGGGATGCTGAAAGCTAACACAGAGATTACAATTACTGCTGGAGGATTCCTTTTATAACGAGTCCTTCATTTGCTTTGATAATTTTGATATTGCCCTGAGTTTAGCTGCTGGCTTGCTTGGATTGTTTTGCTTTTGGGGAGTGGTCATGGTGAGTGGGTGGGGGTTTGGTTTTTTTTGAATAGCGGGGGGGTTTTTTTCTTTCTTTTTTTTTAAGAACCAAAGGGTTCTTCCTTTCTTTCTCTTATAAACCATTCACATTTTTGTAATAGCTTTTCCTTCCAACCATAACCATTTCAGTTTCTTGTATTTCCTTGCTTTTAAAAATGTACCTGCTCTGAAGTAAATTTCCTTCCTCTGAACAGGGCCTTCTGCCTTTCTCTTTCAACCCCAAGGAGCCAGTACGCCTCGTGGTCCTCCTCCTGATGGTAAGTCTGCTTTTCAAGAAATTATACTCACTTGGATATGGGTTCAGAGACAGCATCCACCTTCATGCTGCACAGCTTCTGTAGGCAAACACAACAGCGCTTTAGGAGAATGGCTTTGGAGCAACACATCTAGTGCAAACAGACATCTTCAGAGACAATTTTCAGACAACAAAGGGGTGGTGTAACTAACACAGGAATTAAAGTTTTTGTCCCACTGTACAAGGTTGTTTCCTTGCTTAAAAAACACACCCTAGAAATTATCATGATGGTGTGTAAAATATGTCTCTGAGAATGCGTGGAACAATGTGTCGTTACGATCCTGCCTAGGGCAAGATACTTATGGTAATGCCCTTTGTCTCTTAAAGATTGATATATAATAATTATGGCTCCTGTGTTTCAAATAAGCAACTAAGACAAGAAGCAAACACTTGCAAGTACCTCACATAGGTACTCTTGTGAGGGGTATTTAACAAACAGCAAAAGTAGATTCTCTCCTGATAAGGTTATATGCGTTGTTTTTATTCCAGGACACTGGGGAGGGCCAAGGTACAGAACCTATACTGTGTCTGACTCAGGCTCCAGTATGCCATCCAGCATAAGCTATTCTTCATCTGGAAGTGACTCAGGCTACTTCAGTATGTCACCCAACAGAACCTATACTGTGTCTGGAAGCGACTCAGGCTCCAGTATGCCATCCAGCATAAGCTATCCTTCCTCTGGAAGTGACTCAGGCTACTTCAGTATGTCACCCAACAGAACATACACTCTGTCTGGAAGTGACTCAGGCTCCAGTATGCCATCCAGCATAAGCTATTCTTCCTCTGGAAGCGACTCAGGCTACTTCAGTAGGTCACCCAACAGAACCTACACTGTTTCTGGGAGTGACGCAGGCGCCAGTATGCCATCTGGCATAAGCTATCTTTCTTCTGGAAGTGACTCCGTCTTCAGGATGTCACCCAGCAGAACTGACAGTTTCTCTGGAATCAACTCAATCTCCACTATTGCTCCCAGCAGGAGCCATACTCTTTCTGGAAGTGATTCAGTCTTCAGGATGTCCCCCAACACATCCTATTCTTTTCCTGGCAGTGACTCAGTCTTCCTTATGCCACCCAACAGAACCTATACTGTGTCTGGAAGCGATTCAGTCTTCAGTATGCCTTCCAGCATAAGCTATCCTTCCTCTGGAAGTGTCTCAGGCTACTCCAGTATGTCACCCAACAGAACCTATACTGTGTCTGACTCAGGCTCCAGTATGCCATCCAGCATAAGCTATTCTTCCTCTGGAAGTGACTCAGGCTATTTCAGCATGTCACCCAACAGAACCTATACTGTGTCTGGAAGTGACTCAGGCTCCAGTATGCCATCCAGCATAAGCTATCCTTCCTCTGGAAGTGACTCAGGCTACTTCAGCATGTCACCCAACAGAACCTACACTGTGTCTGGAAGCGACCTATCCGCCGGTGTGTCATCCTACAGAACCTTTCCTCTCTCTCCAACCAACATTGCCTTTCCTTCCAACCATAACCATTTCCTTTTCATGCGTCTCCTTGGTATTTAAAATTTACCATCTCTGAAGTTAATTTACTGTCTCTCAACAGATTCCTTCCGGCATCCCCAAGGACCCATTTCACCTCGTGGTCCTCTTCCTGCTGGTGATGGTAAGTCTGCTTGTCAAGAAATTATAGTCATTTGGATGTGGCTTCAGAGCCAGCATCACCCTTCATGCTGCACAGCTTCTGCAGACAAATACAACCAGTCTTCATTGTAAACACAACGGAGCAATAACACTACTGCCAACATTTAGAAACCGTCATGTCTTGCAACATTTCAGTTCTGTGCATTTCCTTGCTTTTAAACATTTACCTCTTCTGAAGTAATTTTGTTGTCTCTGACCGGAGTATATTTGTATTCCTATTCCTTCCCAAGCTCTTCGTGCACCTCCAGCTCGTGCTCCTCTTCCTTCTCCTCTTCCTCCTGCTGGTAAGTCTGTTTTTCAAGCAATTGTAGTCACCGGGGTCTGCCTTCCTCAACAGTAACTCCCTTCCTGCTGCTCAGCTTCTGTAGGCAAATACAACAACACTTAATGGCAACCATAATGGAGCAATAAAGTTAGCGCAAACAGAAACATTCGAAGGTGCTCTTCAGAACAGAAAGGGGATGCTGAAAGCTAACACAGAGATTAAAATTACTGCTGGAGGATTCCTTTTATAACGAGTCCTTCATTTGCTTTGATAATTTTGATATTGCCCTGAGTTTAGCTGCTGGGTTGCTTGGATTGTTTTGCTTTTGGGGTGTGGTCATGGTGAGTGGGTGGGGGTTTGGTTTTTTTTGAATAGCGGGGGGGTTTTTTCTTTCTTTTTTTTTAAGAACCAAAGGGTTCTTCCTTTCTTTCTCTTATAAACCATTCACATTTTTGTAATAGCTTTTCCTTCCAACCATAACCATTTCAGTTTCTTGTATTTCCTTGCTTTTAAAAATGTACCTGCTCTGAAGTAAATTTCCTTCCTCTGAACAGGGCCTTCTGCCTTTCCCTTTCAACCCCAAGGAGCCAGTACGCCTCGTGGTCCTCCTCCTGATGGTAAGTCTGCTTTTCAAGAAATTATACTCACTTGGATATGGGTTCAGAGACAGCATCCACCTTCATGCTGCACAGCTTCTGTAGGCAAACACAACAGCGCTTTAGGAGAATGGCTTTGGAGCAACACATCTAGTGCAAACAGACATCTTCAGAGACAATTTTCAGACAACAAAGGGGTGGTGTAACTAACACAGGAATTAAAGTTTTTGTCCCACTGTACAAGGTTGTTTCCTTGCTTAAAAAACACACCCTAGAAATTATCATGATGGTGTGTAAAATATGTCTGTGAGAATGCGTGGAACAATGTGTCGTTACGATCCTGCCTAGGGCAAGATACTTATGGTAATGCCCTTTGTCTCTTAAAGATTGATATATAATAATTATGGCTCCTGTGTTTCAAATAAGCAACTAAGACAAGAAGCAAACACTTGCAAGTACCTCACATAGGTACTCTTGTGAGGGGTATTTAACAAACAGCAAAAGTAGATTCTCTCCTGATAAGGTTATATGCATTGTTTTTATTCCAGGACACTGGGGAGGGCCAAGGTACAGAACCTATACTGTGTCTGACTCAGGCTCCAGTATGCCATCCAGCATAAGCTATCCTTCCTCTGGAAGCGACTCAGGCTACTTCAGTATGTCACCCAACATAACCTACACTGTGTCTGGAAGCGACTCAGGCTCCAGTATGCCATCCAGCATAAGCTATCCTTCCTCTGGAAGTGACTCAGGCTACTTCAGTAGGTCACCCAACAGAACCTATACTGTGTCTGGAAGTGACTCAGGCTCCAGTATGCCATCCAGCATAAGCTATCCTTCCTCTGGAAGCGACTCAGGCTACTTCAGTAGGTCACCCAACAGAACCTACACTGTTTCTGGGAGTGACGCAGGCGCCAGTATGCCATCTGGCATAAGCTATCTTTCCTCTGGAAGTGACTCAGTCTTCAGGATGTCACCCAGCAGAACTGACAGTTTCTCTGGAATCAACTCAATCTCCACTATTGCTCCCAGCAGGAGCCATACTCTTTCTGGAAGTGACTCAGTCTTCAGGATGTCACCCAACACATCCTATTCTTTTCCTGGCAGTGACTCAGTCTTCCTTATGCCACCCAACAGAACCTATACTGTGTCTGGAAGCGATTCAGTCTTCAGTATGCCTTCCAGCATAAGCTATCCTTCCTCTGGAAGTGTCTCAGGCTACTCCAGTATGTCACCCAACAGAACCTATACTGTGTCTGACTCAGGCTCCAGTATGCCATCCAGCATAAGCTATTCTTCCTCTGGAAGTGACTCAGGCTATTTCAGCATGTCACCCAACAGAACCTATACTGTGTCTGGAAGTGACTCAGGCTCCAGTATGCCATCCAGCATAAGCTATCCTTCCTCTGGAAGTGACTCAGGCTACTTCAGCATGTCACCCAACAGAACCTACACTGTGTCTGGGAGCGACCTATCTGCCGGTGTGTCATCCTACAGAACCTTTCCTCTCTCTCGAACCAACATTGCCTTTCCTTCCAACCATAACCATTTCCTTTTCATGCGTCTCCTTGGTATTTAAAATTTACCATCTCTGAAGTTAATTTACTGTCTCTCAACAGATTCCTTCCGGCATCCCCAAGGACCCATTTCACCTCGTGGTCCTATTCCTGCTGGTGATGGTAAGTCTGCTTGTCAAGAAATTATAGTCATTTGGATGTGGCTTCAGAGCCGGCATCACCCTTCATGCTGCACAGCTTCTGCAGACAAATACAACCAGTCTTCATTGTAAACACAACGGAGCAATAACACTACTGCCAACATTTAGAAACCGCCATGTCTTGCAACATTTCAGTTCTGTGCATTTCCTTGCTTTTAAACATTTACCTCTTCTGAAGTAATTTTGCTGTCTCTGACCGGAGTATATTTGTATTCCTATTCCCTCCCAAGCTCTTCGTGCACCTCCAGCTCGTGCTCCTCTTCCTTCTCCTCTTCCTCCTGCTGGTAAGTCTGTTTTTCAAGCAATTGTAGTCACCGGGGTCTGCCTTCCTCAACAGCAACTCCCTTCCTGCTGCTCAGCTTCTGTAGGCAAATACAACAAGACTTAATGGCAACCATAATGGAGCAATAAAGTTAGCGCAAACAGAAACATTCGAAGGTGCTCTTCAGAACAGAAAGGGGATGCTGAAAGCTAACACAGAGATTACAATTACTGCTGGAGGATTCCTTTTATAACGAGTCCTTCATTTGCTTTGATAATTTTGATATTGCCCTGAGTTTAGCTGCTGGCTTGCTTGGATTGTTTTGCTTTTGGGGAGTGGTCATGGTGAGTGGGTGGGGGTTTGGTTTTTTTTGAATAGCGGGGGGGTTTTTTTCTTTCTTTTTTTTTAAGAACCAAAGGGTTCTTCCTTTCTTTCTCTTATAAACCATTCACATTTTTGTAATAGCTTTTCCTTCCAACCATAACCATTTCAGTTTCTTGTATTTCCTTGCTTTTAAAAATGTACCTGCTCTGAAGTAAATTTCCTTCCTCTGAACAGGGCCTTCTGCCTTTCTCTTTCAACCCCAAGGAGCCAGTACGCCTCGTGGTCCTCCTCCTGATGGTAAGTCTGCTTTTCAAGAAATTATACTCACTTGGATATGGGTTCAGAGACAGCATCCACCTTCATGCTGCACAGCTTCTGTAGGCAAACACAACAGCGCTTTAGGAGAATGGCTTTGGAGCAACACATCTAGTGCAAACAGACATCTTCAGAGACAATTTTCAGACAACAAAGGGGTGGTGTAACTAACACAGGAATTAAAGTTTTTGTCCCACTGTACAAGGTTGTTTCCTTGCTTAAAAAACACACCCTAGAAATTATCATGATGGTGTGTAAAATATGTCTCTGAGAATGCGTGGAACAATGTGTCGTTACGATCCTGCCTAGGGCAAGATACTTATGGTAATGCCCTTTGTCTCTTAAAGATTGATATATAATAATTATGGCTCCTGTGTTTCAAATAAGCAACTAAGACAAGAAGCAAACACTTGCAAGTACCTCACATAGGTACTCTTGTGAGGGGTATTTAACAAACAGCAAAAGTAGATTCTCTCCTGATAAGGTTATATGCGTTGTTTTTATTCCAGGACACTGGGGAGGGCCAAGGTACAGAACCTATACTGTGTCTGACTCAGGCTCCAGTATGCCATCCAGCATAAGCTATTCTTCATCTGGAAGTGACTCAGGCTACTTCAGTATGTCACCCAACAGAACCTATACTGTGTCTGGAAGCGACTCAGGCTCCAGTATGCCATCCAGCATAAGCTATCCTTCCTCTGGAAGTGACTCAGGCTACTTCAGTATGTCACCCAACAGAACATACACTCTGTCTGGAAGTGACTCAGGCTCCAGTATGCCATCCAGCATAAGCTATTCTTCCTCTGGAAGCGACTCAGGCTACTTCAGTAGGTCACCCAACAGAACCTACACTGTTTCTGGGAGTGACGCAGGCGCCAGTATGCCATCTGGCATAAGCTATCTTTCTTCTGGAAGTGACTCCGTCTTCAGGATGTCACCCAGCAGAACTGACAGTTTCTCTGGAATCAACTCAATCTCCACTATTGCTCCCAGCAGGAGCCATACTCTTTCTGGAAGTGATTCAGTCTTCAGGATGTCCCCCAACACATCCTATTCTTTTCCTGGCAGTGACTCAGTCTTCCTTATGCCACCCAACAGAACCTATACTGTGTCTGGAAGCGATTCAGTCTTCAGTATGCCTTCCAGCATAAGCTATCCTTCCTCTGGAAGTGTCTCAGGCTACTCCAGTATGTCACCCAACAGAACCTATACTGTGTCTGACTCAGGCTCCAGTATGCCATCCAGCATAAGCTATTCTTCCTCTGGAAGTGACTCAGGCTATTTCAGCATGTCACCCAACAGAACCTATACTGTGTCTGGAAGTGACTCAGGCTCCAGTATGCCATCCAGCATAAGCTATCCTTCCTCTGGAAGTGACTCAGGCTACTTCAGCATGTCACCCAACAGAACCTACACTGTGTCTGGAAGCGACCTATCCGCCGGTGTGTCATCCTACAGAACCTTTCCTCTCTCTCCAACCAACATTGCCTTTCCTTCCAACCATAACCATTTCCTTTTCATGCGTCTCCTTGGTATTTAAAATTTACCATCTCTGAAGTTAATTTACTGTCTCTCAACAGATTCCTTCCGGCATCCCCAAGGACCCATTTCACCTCGTGGTCCTCTTCCTGCTGGTGATGGTAAGTCTGCTTGTCAAGAAATTATAGTCATTTGGATGTGGCTTCAGAGCCAGCATCACCCTTCATGCTGCACAGCTTCTGCAGACAAATACAACCAGTCTTCATTGTAAACACAACGGAGCAATAACACTACTGCCAACATTTAGAAACCGTCATGTCTTGCAACATTTCAGTTCTGTGCATTTCCTTGCTTTTAAACATTTACCTCTTCTGAAGTAATTTTGTTGTCTCTGACCGGAGTATATTTGTATTCCTATTCCTTCCCAAGCTCTTCGTGCACCTCCAGCTCGTGCTCCTCTTCCTTCTCCTCTTCCTCCTGCTGGTAAGTCTGTTTTTCAAGCAATTGTAGTCACCGGGGTCTGCCTTCCTCAACAGTAACTCCCTTCCTGCTGCTCAGCTTCTGTAGGCAAATACAACAACACTTAATGGCAACCATAATGGAGCAATAAAGTTAGCGCAAACAGAAACATTCGAAGGTGCTCTTCAGAACAGAAAGGGGATGCTGAAAGCTAACACAGAGATTAAAATTACTGCTGGAGGATTCCTTTTATAACGAGTCCTTCATTTGCTTTGATAATTTTGATATTGCCCTGAGTTTAGCTGCTGGGTTGCTTGGATTGTTTTGCTTTTGGGGTGTGGTCATGGTGAGTGGGTGGGGGTTTGGTTTTTTTTGAATAGCGGGGGGGTTTTTTCTTTCTTTTTTTTTAAGAACCAAAGGGTTCTTCCTTTCTTTCTCTTATAAACCATTCACATTTTTGTAATAGCTTTTCCTTCCAACCATAACCATTTCAGTTTCTTGTATTTCCTTGCTTTTAAAAATGTACCTGCTCTGAAGTAAATTTCCTTCCTCTGAACAGGGCCTTCTGCCTTTCCCTTTCAACCCCAAGGAGCCAGTACGCCTCGTGGTCCTCCTCCTGATGGTAAGTCTGCTTTTCAAGAAATTATACTCACTTGGATATGGGTTCAGAGACAGCATCCACCTTCATGCTGCACAGCTTCTGTAGGCAAACACAACAGCGCTTTAGGAGAATGGCTTTGGAGCAACACATCTAGTGCAAACAGACATCTTCAGAGACAATTTTCAGACAACAAAGGGGTGGTGTAACTAACACAGGAATTAAAGTTTTTGTCCCACTGTACAAGGTTGTTTCCTTGCTTAAAAAACACACCCTAGAAATTATCATGATGGTGTGTAAAATATGTCTGTGAGAATGCGTGGAACAATGTGTCGTTACGATCCTGCCTAGGGCAAGATACTTATGGTAATGCCCTTTGTCTCTTAAAGATTGATATATAATAATTATGGCTCCTGTGTTTCAAATAAGCAACTAAGACAAGAAGCAAACACTTGCAAGTACCTCACATAGGTACTCTTGTGAGGGGTATTTAACAAACAGCAAAAGTAGATTCTCTCCTGATAAGGTTATATGCATTGTTTTTATTCCAGGACACTGGGGAGGGCCAAGGTACAGAACCTATACTGTGTCTGACTCAGGCTCCAGTATGCCATCCAGCATAAGCTATTCTTCATCTGGAAGTGACTCAGGCTACTTCAGTATGTCACCCAACATAACCTACACTGTGTCTGGAAGCGACTCAGGCTCCAGTATGCCATCCAGCATAAGCTATCCTTCCTCTGGAAGTGACTCAGGCTACTTCAGTATGTCACCCAACAGAACCTACACTGTGTCTGACTCAGGCTCCAGTATGCCATCCAGCATAAGCTATCCTTCCTCTGGAAGTGACTCAGGCTACTTCAGTATGTCACCCAACAGAACCTATACTGTGTCTGACTCAGGCTCCAGTATGCCATCCAGCATAAGCTATCCTTCCTCTGCAAGCGACTCAGGCTACTTCAGTAGGTCACCCAACAGAACCTACACTGTGTCTGGGAGTGACGCAGGTGCCAGTATGCCATCTGGCATAAGCTATCTTTCCTCTGGAAGTGACTCAGTCTTCAGGATGTCACCCAGCAGAACTGACAGTTTCTCTGGAATCAACTCAATCTCCACTATTGCTCCCAGCAGGAGCCATACTCTTTCTGGAAGTGACTCAGTCTTCAGGATGTCACCCAACACATCCTATTCTTTTCCTGGCAGTGACTCAGTCTTCCTTATGCCACCCAACAGAACCTATACTGTGTCTGGAAGCGATTCAGTCTTCAGTATGCCTTCCAGCATAAGCTATCCTTCCTCTGGAAGTGTCTCAGGCTACTCCAGTATGTCACCCAACAGAACCTATACTGTGTCTGACTCAGGCTCCAGTATGCCATCCAGCATAAGCTATTCTTCCTCTGGAAGTGACTCAGGCTATTTCAGCATGTCACCCAACAGAACCTATACTGTGTCTGGAAGTGACTCAGGCTCCAGTATGCCATCCAGCATAAGCTATCCTTCCTCTGGAAGTGACTCAGGCTACTTCAGCATGTCACCCAACAGAACCTACACTGTGTCTGGAAGCGACCTATCCGCCGGTGTGTCATCCTACAGAACCTTTCCTCTCTCTCCAACCAACATTGCCTTTCCTTCCAACCATAACCATTTCCTTTTCATGCGTCTCCTTGGTATTTAAAATTTACCATCTCTGAAGTTAATTTACTGTCTCTCAACAGATTCCTTCCGGCATCCCCAAGGACCCATTTCACCTCGCGGTCCTCTTCCTGCTGGTGATGGTAAGTCTGCTTGTCAAGAAATTATAGTCATTTGGATGTGGCTTCAGAGCCAGCATCACCCTTCATGCTGCACAGCTTCTGCAGACAAATACAACCAGTCTTCATTGTAAACACAACGGAGCAATAACACTACTGCCAACATTTAGAAACCGCCATGTCTTGCAACATTTCAGTTCTGTGCATTTCCTTGCTTTTAAACATTTACCTCT
The DNA here is from genome assembly GCF_036417665.1 of Passer domesticus. Lineage (NCBI taxonomy): Eukaryota > Metazoa > Chordata > Aves > Passeriformes > Passeridae > Passer > Passer domesticus. Next base: position 77,399,821 of record NC_087512.1, on the reverse strand, counting down.
TCTGAAGTAATTTTGCTGTCTCTGACCGGAGTATATTTGTATTCCTATTCCCTCCCAAGCTCTTCGTGCACCTCCAGCTCGTGCTCCTCTTCCTTCTCCTCTTCCTCCTGCTGGTAAGTCTGTTTTTCAAGCAATTGTAGTCACCGGGGTCTGCCTTCCTCAACAGCAACTCCCTTCCTGCTGCTCAGCTTCTGTAGGCAAATACAACAACACTTAATGGCAACCATAATGGAGCAATAAAGTTAGCGCAAACAGAAACATTCAAAGGTGCTCTTCAGAACAGAAAGGGGATGCTGAAAGCTAACACAGAGATTACAATTACTGCTGGAGGATTCCTTTTATAACGAGTCCTTCATTTGCTTTGATAATTTTGATATTGCCCTGAGTTTAGCTGCTGGGTTGCTTGGATTGTTTTGCTTTTGGGGAGTGGTCATGGTGAGTGGGTGGGGGTTTGGTTTTTTTGAATAGCGGGGGGGTTTTTTCTTTCTTTTTTTTTTAAGAACCACAGGGTTCTTCCTTTCTTTCTCTTATAAACCATTCACATTTTTGTAATAGCTTTTCCTTCCAACCATAACCATTTCAGTTTCTTGTATTTCCTTGCTTTTAAAAATGTACCTGCTCTGAAGTAAATTTCCTTCCTCTGAACAGGGCCTTCTGCCTTTCCCTTTCAACCCCAAGGAGCCAGTACGCCTCGTGGTCCTCCTCCTGATGGTAAGTCTGCTTTTCAAGAAATTATACTCACTTGGATATGGGTTCAGAGACAGCATCCACCTTCATGCTGCACAGCTTCTGTAGGCAAACACAACAGCGCTTTAGGAGAATGGCTTTGGAGCAACACATCTAGTGCAAACAGCCATCTTCAGAGACAATTTTCAGACAACAAAGGGGTGGTGTAACTAACACAGGAATTAAAGTTTTTGTCCCACTGTACAAGGTTGTTTCCTTGCTTAAAAAACACACCCTAGAAATTATCATGATGGTGTGTAAAATATGTCTGTGAGAATGCGTGGAACAATGTGTCGTTACGATCCTGCCTAGGGCAAGATACTTATGGTAATGCCCTTTGTCTCTTAAAGATTGATATATAATAATTATGGCTCCTGTGTTTCAAATAAGCAACTAAGACAAGAAGCAAACACTTGCAAGTACCTCACATAGGTACTCTTGTGAGGGGTATTTAACAAACAGCAAAAGTAGATTCTCTCCTGATAAGGTTATATGCGTTGTTTTTATTCCAGGACACTGGGGAGGGCCAAGGTACAGAACCTATACTGTGTCTGACTCAGGCTCCAGTATGCCATCCAGCATAAGCTATTCTTCATCTGGAAGTGACTCAGGCTACTTCAGTATGTCACCCAACATAACCTATACTGTGTCTGGAAGCGACTCAGGCTCCAGTATGCCATCCAGCATAAGCTATCCTTCCTCTGGAAGTGACTCAGGCTACTTCAGTATGTCACCCAACAGAACATACACTGTGTCTGGAAGTGACTCAGGCTCCAGTATGCCATCCAGCATAAGCTATTCTTCCTCTGGAAGCGACTCAGGCTACTTCAGTAGGTCACCCAACAGAACCTACACTGTGTCTGGGAGTGACGCAGGCGCCAGTATGCCATCTGGCATAAGCTATCTTTCCTCTGGAAGTGACTCAGTCTTCAGGATGTCACCCAGCAGAACTGACAGTTTCTCTGGAATCAACTCAATCTCCACTATTGCTCCCAGCAGGAGCCATACTCTTTCTGGAAGTGATTCAGTCTTCAGGATGTCACCCAACACATCCTATTCTTTTCCTGGCAGTGACTCAGTCTTCCTTATGCCACCCAACAGAACCTATACTGTGTCTGGAAGCGATTCAGTCTTCAGTATGCCTTCCAGCATAAGCTATCCTTCCTCTGGAAGTGTCTCAGGCTACTCCAGTATGTCACCCAACAGAACCTATACTGTGTCTGACTCAGGCTCCAGTATGCCATCCAGCATAAGCTATTCTTCCTCTGGAAGTGACTCAGGCTATTTCAGCATGTCACCCAACAGAACCTATACTGTGTCTGGAAGTGACTCAGGCTCCAGTATGCCATCCAGCATAAGCTATCCTTCCTCTGGAAGTGACTCAGGCTACTTCAGCATGTCACCCAACAGAACCTACACTGTGTCTGGAAGCGACCTATCCGCCGGTGTGTCATCCTACAGAACCTTTCCTCTCTCTCGAACCAACATTGCCTTTCCTTCCAACCATAACCATTTCCTTTTCATGCGTCTCCTTGGTATTTAAAATTTACCATCTCTGAAGTTAATTTACTGTCTCTCAACAGATTCCTTCCGGCATCCCCAAGGACCCATTTCACCTCGTGGTCCTATTCCTGCTGGTGATGGTAAGTCTGCTTGTCAAGAAATTATAGTCATTTGGATGTGGCTTCAGAGCCAGCATCACCCTTCATGCTGCACAGCTTCTGCAGACAAATACAACCAGTCTTCATTGTAAACACAACGGAGCAATAACACTACTGCCAACATTTAGAAACCGCCATGTCTTGCAACATTTCAGTTCTGTGCATTTCCTTGCTTTTAAACATTTACCTCTTCTGAAGTAATTTTGCTGTCTCTGACCGGAGTATATTTGTATTCCTATTCCCTCCCAAGCTCTTCGTGCACCTCCAGCTCGTGCTCCTCTTCCTTCTCCTCTTCCTCCTGCTGGTAAGTCTGTTTTTCAAGCAATTGTAGTCACCGGGGTCTGCCTTCCTCAACAGCAACTCCCTTCCTGCTGCTCAGCTTCTGTAGGCAAATACAACAACACTTAATGGGAACCATAATGGAGCAATAAAGTTAGCGCAAACAGAAACATTCGAAGGTGCTCTTCAGAACAGAAAGGGGATGCTGAAAGCTAACACAGAGATTAAAATTACTGCTGGAGGATTCCTTTTAAAACGAGTCCTTCATTTGCTCTGATAATTTTGATATTGCCCTGAGTTTAGCTGCTGGGTTGCTTGGATTGTTTTGCTTTTGGGGAGTGGTCGTGGTGAGTGGGTGGGGGTTTGGTTTTTTTTGAATAGCGGGGGGTTTTTTTCTTTCTTTTTTTTTTAAGAACCAAAGGGTTCTTCCTTTCTTTCTCTTATAAACCATTCACATTTTTGTAATAGCTTTTCCTTCCAACCATAACCATTTCAGTTTCCTGTATTTCCTTGCTTTTAAAAATGTACCTGCTCTGAAGTAAATTTCCTTCCTCTGAACAGGGCCTTCTGCCTTTCTCTTTCAACCCCAAGGAGCCAGTACGCCTCGTGGTCCTCCTCCTGATGGTAAGTCTGCTTTTCAAGAAATTATACTCACTTGGATATGGGTTCAGAGACAGCATCCACCTTCATGCTGCACAGCTTCTGTAGGCAAACACAACAGCGCTTTAGGAGAATGGCTTTGGAGCAACACATCTAGTGCAAACAGACATCTTCAGAGACAATTTTCAGACAACAAAGGGGTGGTGTAACTAACACAGGAATTAAAGTTTTTGTCCCACTGTACAAGGTTGTTTCCTTGCTTAAAAAACACACCCTAGAAATTATCATGATGGTGTGTAAAATATGTCTCTGAGAATGCGTGGAACAATGTGTCGTTACGATCCTGCCTAGGGCAAGATACTTATGGTAATGCCCTTTGTCTCTGAAAGATTGATATATAATAATTATGGCTCCTGTGTTTCAAATAAGCAACTAAGACAAGAAGCAAACACTTGCAAGTACCTCACATAGGTACTCTTGTGAGGGGTATTTAACAAACAGCAAAAGTAGATTCTCTCCTGATAAGGTTATATGCGTTGTTTTTATTCCAGGACACTGGGGAGGGCCAAGGTACAGAACCTATACTGTGTCTGACTCAGGCTCCAGTATGCCATCCAGCATAAGCTATCCTTCCTCTGGAAGTGACTCAGGCTACTTCAGTAGGTCACCCAACAGAACCTATACTGTGTCTGGAAGTGACTCAGGCTCCAGTATGCCATCCAGCATAAGCTATCCTTCCTCTGGAAGTGACTCAGGCTACTTCAGTAGGTCACCCAACAGAACCTACACTGTTTCTGGGAGTGACGCAGGCGCCAGTATGCCATCTGGCATAAGCTATCTTTCCTCTGGAAGTGACTCAGTCTTCAGGATGTCACCCAGCAGAACTGACAGTTTCTCTGGAATCAACTCAATCTCCACTATTGCTCCCAGCAGGAGCCAGACTCTTTCTGGAAGTGACTCAGTCTTCAGGATGTCACCCAACACATCCTATTCTTTTTCTGGAAGTGACTCAGTCTTCCCTATACCACCCAACAGAACCTATACTGTGTCTGGAAGCGATTCAGTCTTCAGTATGCCATCCAGCATAAGCTATCCTTCCTCTGGAAGTCTCTCAGGATACTTCAGTATGTCACCCAACAGAACCTACACTGTGTCTGGAAGCAATTCAGGCTTCAGTATGCCATCCAGCATAAGCTATCCTTCATCTGGAAGTCTCTCAGGATACTTCAGTATGTCACCCAACAGAACCTACACTGTGTCTGGAAGCGACCTATCCTCCGGTGTGTCATCCTACAGAACCTTTCCTCTCTCTCGAACCAACATTGCCTTTCCTTCCAACCATAACCATTTCTTTTTCATGCGTCTCCTTGGTATTTAAAATTTACCATCTCTGAAGTTAATTTACTGTCTCTCAACAGATTCCTTCCGGCATCCCCAAGGACCCATTTCACCTCGTGGTCCTCTTCCTGCTGGTGATGGTAAGTCTGCTTGTCAAGAAATTATAGTCATTTGGATGTGGCTTCAGAGCCAGCATCACCCTTCATGCTGCACAGCTTCTGCAGACAAATACAACCAGTCTTCATTGTAAACACAACGGAGCAATAACACTACTGCCAACATTTAGAAACCGCCATGTCTTGCAACATTTCAGTTCTGTGCATTTCCTTGCTTTTAAACATTTACCTCTTCTGAAGTAATTTTGCTGTCTCTGACCGGAGTATATTTGTATTCCTATTCCCTCCCAAGCTCTTCGTGCACCTCCAGCTCGTGCTCCTCTTCCTTCTCCTCTTCCTCCTGCTGGTAAGTCTGTTTTTCAAGCAATTGTAGTCACCGGGGTCTGCCTTCCTCAACAGCAACTCCCTTCCTGCTGCTCAGCTTCTGTAGGCAAATACAACAACACTTAATGGGAACCATAATGGAGCAATAAAGTTAGCGCAAACAGAAACATTCGAAGGTGCTCTTCAGAACAGAAAGGGGATGCTGAAAGCTAACACAGAGATTAAAATTACTGCTGGAGGATTCCTTTTATAACGAGTCCTTCATTTGCTTTGATAATTTTGATATTGCCCTGACTTTAGCTGCTGGGTCGCTTGGATTGTTTTGCTTTTGGGGAGTGGTCGTGGTGAGTGGGTGGGGGTTTGGTTTTTTTTGAATAGCGGGGGGTTTTTTTCTTTCTTTTTTTTTAAGAACCAAAGGGTTCTTCCATTCTTTCTCTTATAAACCATTCACATTTTTGTAATAGCTTTTCCTTCCAACCATAACCATTTCAGTTTCTTGTATTTCCTTGCTTTTAAAAATGTACCTGCTCTGAAGTAAATTTCCTTCCTCTGAACAGGGCCTTCTGCCTTTCTCTTTCAACCCCAAGGAGCCAGTACGCCTCGTGGTCCTCCTCCTGATGGTAAGTCTGCTTTTCAAGAAATTATACTCACTTGGATATGGGTTCAGAGACAGCATCCACCTTCATGCTGCACAGCTTCTGTAGGCAAACACAACAGCGCTTTAGGAGAATGGCTTTGGAGCAACACATCTAGTGCAAACAGACATCTTCAGAGACAATTTTCAGACAACAAAGGGGTGGTGTAACTAACACAGGAATTAAAGTTTTTGTCCCACTGTACAAGGTTGTTTCCTTGCTTAAAAAACACACCCTAGAAATTATCATGATGGTGTGTAAAATATGTCTGTGAGAATACGTGGAACAATGTGTCGTTACAATCCTGCGTAGGGCAAGATACTTATGGTAATGCCCTTTGTCTCTTAAAGATTGATATATAATAATTATGGCTCCTGTGTTTCAAATAAGCAACTAAGATCAGAAGCAAAAACTTGGAAGTACCTCACATAGGTACTCTTGTGAGGGGTATTTAACAAACAGCAAAAGTAGATTCTCTCCTGATAAGGTTATATGCATTGTTTTTATTCCAGGACACTGGGGAGAGCCAATGTACAGAACCTATACTGTGTCTGGAAGTGACTCAGGCTCCAGTATGCCATCCAGCATAAGCTATCCTTCGTCTGGAAATGACTCAATCTACTTCAGTATGTCACCCAGTAGAAGCCTTACTGTGTCTGGAAGTGATTCAGTCTACTTCAGTATGTCTCCCAATGCAGGAACCCCTGGGCAGGTGCTGTCTGGGTGATCGTCTTCCCGAGGGCGGTCTCCTCCCAATCTGGATAACCAACTCCCCCAGACCGCCTTTCGCTCAGTCCTGGATGGAATAAATATACGCTCAAGCAGAAAAAGATGGATGGCTCTTGACTGAAGCATCCAACTGGCTTTTATTGGAGGAACAGTCTAATTTCCAGGGATGGTATGGTCCAAGTGATGTGGAGGGGGCTAGGAGGTCCACAACCGTAATTGAAGGGTCTCAGGATCAAGGAGCCGGGGAAAGAGGGTGCTGCTCTCTCTCACAGAAGCACAGGCCACCCAGGCCCACTGCACTGAGAGCCCCCAGCAGGGGTTGGGGTCATGGTATACAACCAAGGAAGAGTGGGAGGGGTGGGGGTACAAAGAAAGCAGTAACGTTAGGGTCAAACGGAGGAGCTGGGAAGGAGTGACACCACCACTTCCAATGGGGAACAGAGTGGGGAGTGGTTCTGAACAGAGGCCAATGGGTGAACAGGGGGTACAGAGCTTTCTAGAACAGGGGAGTGAGTTCCATTTGCATGACAAGGCTAGATTTACATGAAGGAATGAAGAACCTTGGGAATATGTTAAGAGTTTCTTATCCTGACTTAGAAGGGCATTCATTCCTCGGGCATTCCCACTTCAGTGACTGACCCATGGTCTCCCACATCTCCCGCTTTCTTCTTTCTTAAAAATGCTTTGCCTGTTATCATTTGAAAAGCCTTCTTAAAGCATGAATGGCTATCATGACAATGGTGATGATAATAAGAACCCAGATGAGACTTTAAAATAGAGCCAGCCCACCCAGGGACACTCCAGCACTTAAAAATTTATCAGTCCAGTCAGCCACCTTCTTTTCAGTTTGTATGTCTTTAATTTGGTTCTGAGGCTCTTTGATGGTGGCTTGTCTGGATGTACTTTGGGTAAATAAGTTAAAACCACAAAGAAGTCCTTCGAAGTCTTCACACCCATGGCCATGGGTGAGCAGCAGAAAATCTATGGCCACTCGTTTCTGCAGCATGGCATGCCTGGTGGTCTCCTCATCCGCCAACAGATCTGCTAACGCAGTGGACGTAGCGTTGGCCTGCTTACTAAGCCAGCAGCCCAGGTGAGAAAGCTCACCAAGGGCCTTCACGGCAGCAACCCAAGGCAAGAAGATAGATGCCATGACCCTCTTAGTTTTACTCCCATTTTAAATTTTGCTATCAGAATTTGCATCAAATTCGGTGTATGTTCTTTTTTTGTGGGCCAGTTTTGTGCTTTGTCTCCAATCATGTAATAGAGAGATGTTTGGGGTGAGTCAGCTGGCCAAGGCTGCAGGGGCCCCCTTGCATCATGGAGGGGATCCCTGCCCACACTCCGTCACCATAGATAAGAAACACCCCCAGTGGGAGCAGCCTGGGATAATGGGCGGGCTCAGATAGTATGGTGCTAGTGTAATTGCACCATTCTACTGCATTGTAACATTTGTCATTTGGAGAAACATTCTTTCTGTTTATACTTTGAGGTACTGTTGAATCATGCCAATTTTGTTTCGCTCCGTAATGGAAGTTGATACAATAACTCACCCTGGTGGAGCCCAGCAGATCTAATTCCTGGGGCTCCTGTGGTGCATGCAGAGGATCTTTGTCCATTCGATGACCCAGGTGTCCACAGGTTTGGGTTTTTTACTTACGTACAGATAGTCATTTGGTGACGGGGGACTCCTACCAGGCATGTTGAGAGCGGATCATCTACGCTTCCCATGGCCATGCAAAGACTGTCTTGCTGTAATGACTTTGCCAAAGTGACCCAGCTGTTTTGTTTTGGCTGAGGAACGATCCAGCTGGTGGTCCCTTGTATGCAGGCAAGGGCACTGATGACAACGACAGCAATAGTGGCACTGATACTGCTGTAGGGTGCCCTGGAGGGTATCACAGAAAGAGCCATGCTTCTTCTTTCTCACTGGGTAGTGTTTGCTTGTGGATGGTAAAAACACACATTAATTTTACTTATTTGAAGACATTCTTAAATATTCTTAAGCTCTAACTGACTCCTCCAAGTCTCCCCTTTTTCAAGGGAAGTTTGAGGGAGGGAAAAAGGACTAGTTTTAGGAGGGAAAAGAGGGAGGGGGTAGGGATAAAGGGTTACTGGTAGAGGAATGGTGGAAAAGGCAGGGGTATGTCTGCTTTTGAAATTGACGTAGACGATATTGGTGGGATATATCTATGCGTAGTAAGTGTCCTTGCCACAATGTTGGGGTATGTGAATTTCTTTTTCCTTCATTTCCAAGAGAAAGCTGCTCCTGTGGTCTGGTGGGAGAGAGAGCTAACTTGACATTCATTCAAGGGGTCGTCTTCAGATCTGTGATCTAAGTAGGGCTTGACAAATCTTCTGAGAATCCACTGGGGTCCTGTATCTGTAGAAACACAAGCATACTCTCTTTCCCACATAATTAGAGGGTTTAGCCCTCCAATAATTTTAGATTCAGGATTCTGAACAAGTACCAGAGGTCTTTCTTTGAGGTGTGCATATGTGTTGTTGTGAAAGTGCCTTCAGACCGGGGGATTGGGTTCTTTTTGAGAGCAATTCATAAAGTTCATGACGTAAAGTACTTTGCACAGTCTCTCTTGGGAAGACATAGTGATTGTAGAATCGTGATGCTGTTCTAAGATTTTTTTTTATTTCTTTGTGCAGTCTTTCTAATATAGATTGCCCTGTTGGACTGTGGGGAATGCTGGTGGTATGGGCAATTCCCGACTGTTGGGTAAAGTCCTTAAAATTCTTGGATGTGAAAGCAGGACTGTTATTGGTCTTAATGTTCTTAGGGACACCTAAAGTTGTGAAAGCCACGTAGAGGTGTTTAATGACATCCCTGGTCTTTTCCCCAGCATGGTGTGACACAAACACTGCCCCTGAAAAGGTGTCTACATTTTAGTTTACCAAAAGGTGGGAAATGGGTTATGTCTGATTGCCATATCTCAAGGGCTCCCAAGTCTCATGGACTGATGCCAGCTGCCATCGTTGGCAAAGAGAGGGATTGGCAGTTTGGACACAATTGCCTTGGCCTGTGCTCTGGAGATTTTAAATTGTCAGCTCAAGGCTGGGGCGTTCTGGTGGTAAAAGCAGTGGCTTAATTGAGTTTGTGGAAATATGTCTGGTACAATGTCCGTGGAAGAATTTGTGTTCGTGGCCATAGCTAGCAGGTTGGCTCTCCAATTATCCTGTGTGATGGGCCCGGGTAGATCAGGGTGTGACCTGACGTGCATGATATGGTACAGTTGTTCTTGGTTGGAAAGCAGCCAGATAAGTTCTCAGAGCAAGGTGAACAATTTTTTTTTTGAACCCCTTAACAGGGCATATTCTGCCCACTCGGGTATCCCAGCTACATAAGCCAAATCTGTAACTAAATTGAGAGGCTGCTGGAATTTTCTGAATGCTCTCATGACCACAGGAAGCTCAGTGATCTGAGGGGAACCTTCAACAACCTGGACATTGGATTCCCACCTCCAGGGTCCAGATCTCTCCAAGTGAACACTGACTTGTGCGATTTTTCCAACCTGTCAGTGAACACGGTGAGAGCATTCTTGATTGGAGTTTTATTCTTAAAGGATTTCGGATCCAGATGTAGAGAATCTTTGAAAAACCTGTGTTTTGGGTAGTGGGTTGAAATCTGGCTGGGATAGCTAGCTAGTGCAATTTCAAAGTGCTCTTTAGTCTGAATAAAGAGTCCACTTGATCTAGGTTGAACAGTAAAAAGATGCATGCCGGGTCACACCCTGCAACGGTGTGTAGGCGACATGAGGCTTTGGTAATTAGCTGAGATACCAACTCCTGAGGAGTGGTTGTTTCTTCCGTGGCTGATGCAGAAGAAACAACCACTCGATAATAAGCAATGGGTCCTTGGACACGTCATCCCATTGGAAAATGAGAGTGTGATGGGGTGGTGGCTTACCTAGGATTGCCACGTTCAGCAGGAGGGACCGGTCCATGCAATGGGCCTGACAGGACAATACAGCAGCAGTGACCTTCTCCAGGGCCTGGCACGAGGTGTTAGGGCACGAGGAGAGGCGAGGTCATGGTCGCCATGCAGGAGATCAGAAAGGGGCACCAGCTCTTCAGTGGTGAGGCCCAGGAGTGGTCAGATCCAGGTGATGACTCCACAGATCTGCTGCAGGTCCCACAGGGTGTGTGGGTGGTTTTGGATGGTGAGGTGTTGTAGTAGGGCAGTCCTTCCTGTAATCTGGAATCCTAGGTATTTCCAAGGATTGGAGAGCTGTATCTTGTCAGCTGTGATTTGGAACCCAGCTTTTTCCACAGCTGCTACTGTCTTTTTGAGTGCGGTCCTTAAATATGTTTCAGTGGGTGCGCACACAAGTATATCATCCACGTAGTGTAAAAGAATTGCCTCGAGGAAGAGTTTCCTCACTGGGGACAGTACTTGGGCAACAAAGGTTTGGCAGAGCACAGGGCTGTTTTTCAAGCCCTGAGGCAAGGTGACCCAGTGGTAGTGTTTGTAAGGCTCTTTGCGGTTGATAGACAGTACAGAAAAAGCAAACCTGGGAGCGTCTCCAGGAAACAGCAGGATGTTAAAGAAGCAGTTCTTGATTGCAAGCTGCCAATCTCTTGGAAGCATAGAGGGGGAGGGAAGGCCAGGTTGTAGGGTCCCATGTCTTCTATCACTGCATTTAGTCTGTGCAAGTCTTGGAGCAGGCACCATTTGTCTTTGCCTGGTTTCTTAATGACAAAAATGGGGGTGTTCCAGGGGCTATTCGATGGTACTACGTGCCCCAGGCGCAGCTGCTCTTCAACTAAGTCGTTGAGACATGTAACTTTTCTTCAGGAAGTTCTCGGGATTTCCTCTGCTCAAGATGATCACGAGGTGTGTTAAAAAGTCTCCTTTCCCCAAACAGCTGTCAAAGAAGAGATCAGGAGTCTGTGCCTGTTGTTCTCAAGGCTGTTTATTATTTCTTATCAAAAATGTTCTCTGTCTGGCCTGCTGAGGTCTGTTCTGCAGCTCAGTCTGAGGCACGCTCCCCACCCACGGGGCTGGTGTTGTCTTTTATACTATAAACTATGTATTCAATATTTACACTTATGTCCCAATACCTATCATCTCTGTTAGACAGTGACTTCTACTCTAAACCAATCCCAAAGTGCCACCATCACCAAGAAGATGGAGGCTAGGAAGAAGAAGGGAGAAGAACAAGACAATGCCCAAATTCCTCCATCTTGTGCCCCTAGACCCCCATAGTCAAATTCTTCAAAATTCCACCTTTCACCCTGTGACAACTACTTTTATGCTACTTAAACTTTTGTGACTTATAATTATTCATATAAAGTTGGCAATTTGCTCCCATGGGTTGAGATTGAATTCCCAAGTGTCTTTGGCTTCCTGCCAGGGTCTCCAAGCCCCTGACTGGATTTTGAGCCATCCAGGGCATCCAGAGGAATGTCCTGGGTTCTGACATCTCCCCCTTCTCTTTGCCTCAAAAACACCTCTTTGGCAGCCTCATTCAAGGCCTGCCCAGTGCACTGAAAAATGCATGGCCAAAAGGAGCAGAAGAATTACAAGTCCCATTAAAATGTAAAAAACTATCATCTAACAAAAACTCTGCAACATCACTGATTCTCACACCCATGAAGAAGCCCAAAGTCCACAACCCTCTGTGGGTGAAGCACAAGGGTTGGAATCTCTGCACAGTCCACATCTGTGTGTCTTCTCTGCTTGTCAAATGGTCAGTGTTTTCCTGCTCTTGACAGAGTTTCACATTCTTCACTGAAATCCACCTGGACTTTGCACCTGTTAAAACACAAACAAATCCACGTCCCCGCAGGGACTGGGGGATTTTCTCAAAATCCTGGAGGTGAAGAATGGGTCTTGTTTCCATTTGCAATGTTACATAGAGAAATGTAAGATAACAGTAATTAGGAATGAATTAGATAATACACATAATCAACACCACATATAAAATCATAGAATTACTAAACACTACAAACTGAACTCTTATCCCAGAGTCTGTGACAGCTGACAGGAAATTGGAGAAATCATGTCCGGATTCATGTTTCTTCAAACTCCCTCTGAAAATAGGCTCAGCTCTCATAGATGGTCAAATTGCCAAGTCAAAAGGACTTGAGTACTTTTTGGTGCAGAAAACATCTCAGTTGATTGTCAATCACTCCATCCAAATAGAGCTAGAGCTTAGCCAGAGCCCGAACTCTAATTGGTGGGTATCACTTAACACACTTTTAAACAAGACTCTTAAAAATAACAGTTATAAACACGAAACCTTAGGGTTACAAACCAATCAAACCATCAAATAATTGAATCCTTCTGAAGCTTCTGTCAAGATAGAGATTCTTCAAACACAGCAAACATCTCGAATTCTCTGCTGGAGTACTTTTGAAATAGTAATTGAAAAGAACCACAAGTCAGTCTGGATAAAAAACCCTCAGAAACATACAAATCATTAGGAAACAAAAACATAGGATGCTGAAGAGACACATATCTTGCAGGTGATCATGCAAAGAGATAGGAAAACACATGAAAGCCAGCTGCAAACACCACAACAACACCTCAACAACAATTCTCATCATAAAAATCTGAAGACTCACTCCACCAAATCAACTCATCAACAAGAAGTGCTCAAAGGGGTTAAGACAACTTTCCCAAAGCATTCATCTAACATTAACAACAATCACCATCTATCAGCATTACTTACAAAACCCAAAAATAATAAAGGTTATAAACACAATACTAACAACTCTTAAAACTTTGAATCATTGGGGAACAAACTAATGACCCCACAGATAGGATCTGATTGACCTTTCCCAAATGCTCTGTCTTCCAAGACCTTGGGTAATTGAATCACTACTAATACTTTCATCTTTACATGACATTTTTTCTCCCTGGGAATTATTTTTCACAATAGAAGATTTCTATCTATATCATATTTAGAGTTAACATTAATTTGCATAGGGTTCTCTTTTCTGTCTTTCTGAATCTTGGGCAAAGATGTGGTGCTTTCTCACTTTTCTAATGAAGATTCTGGACAGTTCATTTTCCACCTCTCCATGTCTTCTACATTTGAAGCATGGCCCACCCCAGCAAATGCTGTTGCCATCACTTCTATGGAATTGGCCTGTGGAAGAGCTGGGTGAAGTGCCCCATATAACATCTGCCGCATTTTCTGTGGTGTTGCCACAGCTGGACAAAGCACTGTGAGAATTCTCAGAAGTTTTCCATCCTGCTCTTGAAGAGATTTCCTGGCCTGTTTTTGCTCAGACGCCTGTTTGGATTGCTGCGATGTGCTGGCTGCTGTGGCTGCCCGCAGCTGTGACCGGGCGGTGCCTCAGGACCGTCTGCCCGTGCCCGTCTTCGCCTGCTCGGGCACAGCCTCAGCCTGCGCCACCCCGGGGGTGTGGAAAGGAACGCCCTGGCCCGGCCGCGCCCGCCTGCACCGGCTCTGGAGCAGCCGCGCCCTGGGAACGCTCCCCTCCTCCCGGGATCGCCATCCGCGCTGCCCTGGTCCCGTTCGGGATCCGCCGGGACCCGCGCAGCCCCGATCTGGTTTGGGGTCCGCTCCGCCTGGATCTCCGCTCGGGCTGGTTCCCCCGGCCCTGCGCCAGCACCCGCAGCCAGCGGGAGCATGTCCCGCACCGCCGGTGTCCCTGCCGCGCCCATGGAACGGGAGAAAACCCTCCCTGCTCCGACTTCCAGGTTTCGCGTCATCAGCACGCATCCGCTGTGTCCCGCCGCTGCCGCCGCGCACTGCGGTCCCGCAGTCCCGCGCTCCGCTCCGCCCGGCCCGGCTCCGCTCGGCGCTGCCCCCGCAGCATCCCCCGGACGGGCGCTGGCCGCCCGCCGCTGCCGCCGCTTGTCACCGCTGCCACCGCTGCCGCCTCGGCCGCCCCCGCGGCCCCTCCCGGGCTGCTGCCGGCTGTCCGGTGCCGCCGTCACCATCGCGGCATCCCCAGGCGTCCCCAGGGCTGCTCCACGTATTTATTGTAGGAGGCACAGGGCCTGCAAAGGCTCCCTGGTGTTCAGCAGCCTAGGAAATGCTGAGTCGTGATGACTGGACCTTAGAAGCCCCTCTCTTCTGCCTTTTGGCTTATCTCTCTGTAAGCCCATAGGTCACTTTTCCTCAACCCTTACTATTGGACCATTTCCAAAACTCCTGTATCCTATATAAAGATCTGCTTTTGCCCAGTTTGTTGGAAGATGCTGTCCCTGAGACCTTTGCAAAAGATCAATAAAGGACGCCTCTGTGGAACTTCACACAGCGCTTCTCCTCCCTCTCCCTGTATCTATCAAAGGCACCTGGCAAGCTAAAGAGCTGAAATTACTACTTTATTCATGAGCTGATAATCACCAAAAGAACTAATCACTTAAGAGCTGAGCTTGCTAAGGTTGCCTGCAGCTGGAACCTGCCTATGAATTTGGACATGCTGTGCTGAACAGGACTGTGTTATCCGGAACCAAGGCAGCCGGCTGTGGATACCCTGAAACCTGGCCAAGGCCCACCTTATAATTTATGGGCAGGATTGTTCACCCAGAACCTGACTCACACCACTGCTTAATTAGGAACAACATCTTGTGGTAAAATATCTTTCCAAAAACATCACATACAAACATTCCACATGTTCACAAACACCAGGTACAGAGATTAAGATAAGTATTGTTTCAATTCTTTCTCTGAGTATTCTCACAACTTCCCTAGGACAATGCCTGGGAAAGTTATCTGCTCCTCTCTCTGACTAAACTGTTGCATCCACAGGTCCCTCTTTCAAGCAGAAAGATGCATTTATAATCCTGGGCAGGGTGGGCCCCTTGCAGGAAGGAGAGCAAACACAGCTCAAGCTGGTCCATTTAGCAATATGCCAGTTATCAATCAGACCCTCAATCAGATGCTGACTTAGAATGGTCAGGAAAATTCTCCAACACATATCATTGAATTCTTTACAATCACATCCTTGCAGCCACACGGTCTGCAAGGCCTCCCTGGCAGTCAGTTGCCTAAGATAAGAAATGCCTAGTCACTATGGACCAAAGAAACCCCTCTTCCAGATTTCTGCTAAGAATTGCCAAAAGCATCTTACAATCTCTGCTTTTGATACAGCATATTAAACATCCAAGACAACAGGGAACTGATTAAGCTACCTTCCTAACCCATAAGATATCACTAATCTTGTCACAGGGAACCTGTGGTTCCCTTCCTTCACCCTGCTTTGTGCTGTCACAGCAGCCCTGCCGCAGCACCCTGTGTACCCATCCTCTACACGTGCAGCACCAGGTGGTCCTGCCCTGGGGCCCTTCATTGGTACAGAAAGCACAGCCACCTCGTGGAAAGGGACCCAGGAGACATCAGTACGGGGGCCAGGAGGGGAATCCTGCTCTCTCCCTGCTGTCGCTGTTGCCAGCGACCACGGTGCTTCTTAGCTGGTCTGTTCCCTCTCCTTTTATCAATAGTGTAGCTGTGACAATCCCATCAATCATCAGCTGCAGCATGGAGATGTGAAAATGCCTTCTCTGCTCCTGTTCCTTCTTGACCTTATTCATCCTGTCACTAGGCTGCCTTCCAGTTCCCAAACACGTGTTTGGCATTCCCACCTTGGTGTTGTGACGGAGCTGTGGTGTTCAGAAGCACACAGGATCACTCAGCAGCCACTCAAGCATTATTACAGCTTGGGGCTTTTGGGGTCTGTCCAACCCCAGCTGCCGTAGGTGTCCCGGATAGCGAAGTCCCGCTAAGCGCAACCTGGGCTTCTTTGTGGCAGCTGGGACTGTCTGCGTTTCAGGCTCTCGTGGGTGCCCTTTGCACTGCAAAAGTTTTGAGTTTACTGGGATACTTCAAAACTTCAGAAGAGTTGAACACTTGGTATCAAATTGCCAAGTGAGAGTCTGCCTTTCAGGCCATCTTTTACAGTCTTTGACAAATGGACAGTTACTTCCAAAAGGAAAGATGCATAAAGGCCGATATTGACCCAATGTTCCCTTTGCTTCCCAGATTTCCATCTGATCTACCTCACCAGGAGGGCTGCCCTGCGTGAGAAGAAGGATCTCCCTGCGTAAGAGAGGGAGCCTGTGACCATCAGGCAGGTGGAATCCCTTTGTGTATACATAGACTTATCAATTTCTATAATTCTATCTATATATCCATATAGTTACGTTTATATATGTATAGAGGTGTCTTTACATGTGCATATATATACATCTATATAGTTAAATCTATATATATCGTTATAGAAGAGATAGAGTTATATTAGATATAGTTATAGAGTTATCACAGATATATCACATCCATATAACTCTATCCACAGAGTTATATGGATGTAGTTGCATTTCTAGATTTTGATATTGACATTTATAGATTTATAGAGTAACATTTAGATGCCTACATTTAGACGCTTACATTTACATGCTTACATTTACATGCTTACATTTGGACACCTATATTTAGATGCTTATATTACATGCTTAGACATAGATTTAGAAATGTGCATTGTTATTTAGTTAGAGATATGTGGAAGTTTAGATACATACTTTGAGCTGTATAGGTCTAGGATGCATTTTTACTTCTTTCCCCCTCGGCTGCCTTTTTCACCTCTTGCTTTTCCCCCTGTGCCCCCTGTGTCCCCTCTCCCTGGGCTGGGTCCGAGCTGGCGGCCGGGCCGGGCGCAGCAGCAGTTCCAGCCCTGAGTGTCCCTGGAGCGCTGGGAGCTGCCGGTGGCCCCAGGCACTGTCCCCTGAGGAGCTGCTGAAGGACGGTGAGACTGAGGGGGCTGAGAGGGCTGAGGGGGCAGTGGCGCTGAAGGGATGGTGACCCTGAGCTGCTGCTGGGGCTGAGGGCTGTGGGGCAGCCCAGGGCCATGGTGGCACTGAGGTGACAGGCAAGTGGCACAGGCTGAGGGGGTGGTGGGTCTAAGGGATGGGATGAGTCAGAAGGGACTGAGGGAGGTGAGAGGACTGTGAGGGGCTGAAGAAGCTGAAGGGGGCTGGGGGTTTGCTGAGAGCATGGCGGGGCTGAGGGGATGGAGGGGCCAGCAGGGAGCACAGAGGGCTCTGGGACTGCAGCTCTGCCAGGCCTTGAAACCAATTCCAGAGCCTCCACTTTTGCCACAGCTGTAATGAAGACTTTGAGGAGAGATGGAGACTGCTGGGAGCCAGCAGGGAGAAGCTGAGTGCCAGCAGCAGGAGCAGTGAGCGGGGCCCTGCTGCTGCCAGCCTGGAGAGAGCCCGGGTGAGGCCCCAGGGCCGGGGAGGCAGGGTGGGGCTGAGGCTGGGCTTTAGCCCGCATCAACATCTTAACAGTCTCTTGGCAGTTATTTCTTTTAATCAATTCTTTAACAAGTTTCCTTTTCAATCGTGTATGGTCATCTCAGTGTCTGGTATTTCTTATACATTTCGGCAGCTGCCTCTGTAGTCTCTGGATATTGGGCAGTTTCTGCTTCATGCTCTGGTAATAGTAGGATGTTCTTTGTTTTTCTGTTCCTGTCTCCAGCCTTCAGGTTAAGTTCGAGGTAGTTGAGCGCTCTTTTCATGACGACCCTTGCAATAGATTTCACCCAAATAAGTGGAGTGTTCAGAACTTTTTCTCCAAAGGCATTCCTCTCCAATTATTTCAGGTTCCATATCTCTTCTTCCGGTCTATTATCTGGTCCAAGTCCTTCCCTGTCTAGAATTCTAAGTACATTCTGTGAACTCAAAGGGATCCCTTCTCACAGCCAAACTTCTACCATATGAGTGTCCCTACAAATCCAACAATTAGATATGTTAAACTCATTATTTATTTTCTCCGCTAAACCTAGGAATAGGTTTTTCTCTCATAGAATCTGGATCTCCGCCCCCTTCTTGATTACTCCTTTGATCTCTTTTTCTTTGACTAAATCAATTTCATAAGCCCCATATCTTACTCTTCCCTCAATAGGTTTCTTTTCTGAGTGTATCCATTTTTCTTCCATAGGGCATTCTCCCAACAATTTTTGTTTAAAATTCCCTATATTTTCGAATAGCCAATATATTTTACTGTCCTCTTTATAGGTTGTTAGTGATAAAAAGTTGATAAAATTAGGGCTCGGATTGGTGTGAGTTCTGAGGACAGCAGTCCGAGAGTCTCCTGCATATAGAGGATAGTAACATTTCTCACAGGGTGGTGTTTGTTTCCTCTTTAGTAGCATTCATAAGCAGGAGGATTAACAGAAATGGGGGTCTGGTACACGCCACTCTCCCAACCATGTCTCCCCTCTACAGAGGACCAGCAACTTTTCACCATCCAGTACTTTTTCACCCTTTACCATGTTGTTCTTACTCGTTACTGGTTACTGTTGCGGGAGTCTACCAACCCCTTTTGTATAAACCTGTTTCTTCCATCTTTTAGGGCCTAATTACTAGGTGCATGGGAGGATGCTCTATCTTTCCTCAGAATCTGGAATAAGAAATACCAGAGATTACTACATGTTTTTGACAATACACACTAAAAGTTAAACACCATTTCTCCGGTTTTGACATTAACAATTCATATAATTTTACTCTTATAGGCTAACAAAGTTCTAGTATGATGTATTGATTCAATATCCTACAGTATGTTTAACAAAGTCCTGTCATACTTTGTTAGTTAAATTTTCAGATGGTGTCATTTGGTTGTAGTAGACAATGGTTCCTCAGGTGCAGGAACTGGCCCTTTTACTCAAGAAATAAGAGTGCATCCTCGTTCTTGTGCTCGAACTGCAGTCTTGGTGATCAACAGCACTTGAAATGGACCTTCCCACTTTGGGATTAGCAGCTGCTCTTTCCAGACTTTTATTAACACCCCGTCACCAGGTTGGAATTTATGGATTTTAAAATCCATGGGAGTAGTCTGAGGAAGGTACCCTTTATTCCTTAAATCTTCCAAGGTACAGACTATGGTCTTTATATATTTTCTTACAGCCCACTCTCCTTCTTCATATGTTCCTGTATTACCTGGAGGTGTTAAGAAAGGTAAGCCGAACATCATCTCATATGGAGAAACCCCTCTATCCGCCCTTGGTTTAATCCTTATTCTCATTAATGCCAGAGGGAGACATCTTAACCAATTCATTTTTGTTTCTTCTGTTAATTTTGTGAGAGTTATCTTAAGAGCCTGGTTCATTCTCTCTAGTCTTCCGGAGCTTTGGGGTCTCCATGGGATATGAAACTTCCAAGCGACATGTAGAGCATCTGTGAGTTGTTGTAATATTTTTGCCGTAAAATGTGGACCCCTATCGGAATCAATGGTGTTAATTATTCCGAAAGGTAAGCCAAACATCATCTCACATGGAGAAACCCCTATATCCGCCCTTGGTTTAATCCTTATTCTCATTAATGCCAGAGGGAGACATCTTAACCAATTCATTTTTGTTTCTTCTGTTAATTTTGTGAGAGTCATCTTAAGAGCCTGGTTCATTCTCTCTAGTCTTCTGGAGCTTTGAGGTCTCCATGGGATATGAAACTTCTGAGCGACATGTAGAGCATCTGTGAGTTGTTGTAATATTTTTGCCGTAAAATGTGGACCCCTATCGGAATCAATGGTGTTAATTATTCCGTATTGGGGTATTATCTGTTCTAATAAAATCTTGCTCACTGCTTCCGCAGTTGCTGTCCTTGTTGGATGTTCCTCTACCCAGTGAGTTAGATGGTCTATTATTACAAGTAAGTGCTTATACCTCTGTACTTGTGGCAATTCTGTAAAGTCTACTTGTATACTTTGAAATGGTCTTTTTGCTAAGTGTCTCCCTCCCTGAGGTAATTTTCTCATTGCTTTTCTATTTATTCTCTGGCCTATCATACAATCTCTGGTTATTAGTTTTAGAATTTCCCATATACCAATACATACATAAGTTCTTGTAAAGTGATCATGCAGAGCCTGAGTACCCCAACGGGTTGAGGCATGTAAATCCTCTGATATCTTCCTGGTTAAGGCTTTGTTTAATACTTGCCTACCATCTGGCATTCTCCCTTCCCCTTTTTCATTCTGGGTTGCACCATGGTTTTTTGTAATTCCTCCTGTTCTTTTTCATTAAATATAGGAATCTCTTCCCTTCCCCCTTCCCTTCCCTTCCTCATCCTCGTTTCCCATTTCCTTTAACTTGAAGATCTTTTCTGAATTTTCTATAGCAGCCCTTTTTGCAGCTATTATCTGCTAGATCATTTCCTCTTATTTTCTTGGAATCGCCTTTTTGATGTCCCTTTATATGTACTACTGCAATTTCTTTAGGTCCTTTAAAGGCTTCTAACACTGCCCTTATGAGGCCCTCATGAATTAGGGTTTTTCCCTTTGTGTTGACAAGTCCTCTCTCTGCCCAGATTTTCCCAAAAGTATGTACTACGCCATAAGCATATTTAGAATTGGTGTATATGGTACCACTCTTTTGATCAAGCCATTTTAGCCCTTTTAATAAAGCATACATTTCACAGCATTGTGCAGACCAACTATTGGGAAGGTTCCCTTTTTCTGTAGCTGTCATCATATGTCCATTCACGACAGCATACCCTGATACTCGCTTACCATCTACTACCCGTGATGAACCATCTATAAAAAGTATATCTCCTTCAGGTAAAGGTAGTTCTAATAAGTCTTTTCTAACTTTTATCTACAAATCTATGGTTTCAAGACAGTCATGTTCCAATTCTTCTTTTGGTTCTCCACATAAAAATTGTGCAGGATTTTGAATCCTTGTTGTAGCAAATTCTATATTTTCACTTTTGTTTAATATCAATGTATATTTTGAAAGCCTCCTATCTGAAATCCACCGGCAGGCTTTCTTACTTAGTATACTTTTTAAATCATCAGGGGTATACACCTTGATCTTGTTCCCTAATGTCAATTTGTAACCTTCCTCCACAAGAGTTACAGTTACAGCTACTGCCTGGAGACAAGTGGGCCAACCTCTAACTACTGGATCCAGCAATTTGGAAATATAAGCAATGGGTTTTCACACTCCACACCATTCTTGTACAATGACACCATAAGCTATTCCTTCTTCTACATTAACAAATAGTTCAAATAGTCTATTTAAATCTGGTAGAATCAATACTGGAGCATTTTCTTTCTAGAAACAATTTTTCTTTTAGATCTCCTAAATTTTTCTCATCATCATCTTCATTCCAACTTATGGGCTCATCTTCAACCAATTTATCATATGGGAACTTGACTAATTTTGTGTGACCATCTAGCCATAATTTACAGTACACAATCAAACCCAGTAATTTTCTCACATCTGTTTTTGTTTTAAGTGCTGGCAATGATAGTATTCCCTGAATTCAGTCAGCATTTAATCTCTTATATCCTTGCCCAATTATATGGCCTAGATGCTTTACTTCTGGTTCTACAAATTGTAACTTCTTTTTAGATACTTTTAACCCCTTTTCCCCTAGGAAGTTCAGTAAATTAACAGTTGTTGTTTGTACCTCTTCTTTCTGTTCCCCAGAAATTAATAGATCATCTACATACTGTAGGATCTGAGATCCTCGTTCAGGTGTAAACTGTGTCATTAGTTCTTCTAAGATTTGGCCGAATAGGTTTGGTGACTCCGTGAATCCCTGAGGTAACCTTGTCCATTGCAACTGTTGCTTTCTCCCAGTTTCCTCATCTTCCCGTTCAAATGCAAACCATTTTCTACTTTCTTTCTCAAGCGGGCAGGAATAAAAGGCATCTTTTAAATCTACAACACTAAACCATGTATGTCTCGATGGTCCTTTGCTCAATAAATTATACGGGCAGTCTACTGCTGGATACCGAGTAACAGAGTTTGTTTATTTACTTCCCGTAAATCTTGGACTAATCAGTATGTACCATCGGGTTTCTTTGTAGGTAATATTGGGGTGTTATATGGAGACATGCATGGTTCTAAAATTCTTTCTTTAATTAAGTCTCTAATTACAAGTGTTAATCCTTGTTTCCCTTCTACAGAAATTGGGTATTGTTTAATTCTTATTGGAGGAATGTCAGGTTTCATTTTAATTTCGACGTGTGGAATTTCTAAAAATCCATGACCCCCTCCTTCTGCTCACACTCTCGGATCTATCTCTTTCTCATCTTCTTCTTTTAAAGCCACCGTTCTCACTACCATGTGTTTTTCTTCAGGGACTACCCCTATTTTTAACTGCCCTTGTAAATCCCGGCCTAAGATGTTAGGGTCTAGTTCTGACATATACAGCAAATCTGCATGGCCTTCTCTAAAACTTTCTTTTACAGATACTTCTTCGATAATGGGTACTTCAAAGGGGTTGTTTTCAGCACCTTTAACTTTACATGTTCTATTACTTAATTTACATCCTTTGGGAGTCTTTGAAATACTTGAATGATCTGACGCAGTATCCACTAAAAATTCCATTTCCTCACTCTGAGGGCCAATTTCTAGGTTTACCAGAGGCTCTTTTTGGTGACCAATATCATCCCTCAGAGCGTAGAGCCCCTGACACCCCTCTTCTCTTAGCCTTCTCTCTAAGGTGTCTTGTTCCTGTGCAATAGCTTCATCCAGCCTTCTTTTTCTACAAAAATTCCTGGTGTGTCCCTTCTCACAACAATAAAAGCATATGATATCTGCCCAAGGTGGTCTTCTCTCTGGCCAAGGTGACTCCTTATCTCTGACTGGCTCATACTTTTCTACTTGGCTGATCTTTAAACCCACTTATTCTAGGACCTGTGTACTCACCTTTTCCATTTCCCAGTAACTGGCTGTTTCCAAACCCAGCACTCTCCCTAGACACTGCTACCATATATTTTGCTTTTGTCCTGGTCTTTTCCTCATCCCTCCTTAGATATACTTTCTGTGCCTCTCTCAATAACTCATTCATTCCTCTTTTTTGCCAATCTCATCTACCTTTTCCAATTTTCTCCATATATCTACCCAGGCCTTAGTTACAAATTGAACTTTAACTAAAACTTGGCCTTCTAGACTACCTGGATCCACACTAGAATACAATTGAAAGTTTATTTTTAATCTTTCTAACAAAGTGCTGGGTGATTCATCTAGTTCCTGTTGACTATCAAATGCCAATTTTGTGTTATTCATTCTAGGGATAGCCTCTCTTATCCCTCTTACAATTCATATCCTATGTTGCCTCACTCGCTCTTCCCTCCTCCTGGTTTGGATCCCAGTTAGGTGGGTTAATAATGGGCATCTTATCTTCCCCTCTAGGACCCCCGCTATTTTCTTTTTCCCAAATCCTCATACCTGCAGTACGGATCATTTGTATTTCTTCAGAAGAGAACAATGTTTCTAGGATTGAATTTAATTCCTCCCACATAAAGATGTTGGGCCGTAGGAATTGGTTTGTTGGGAGATGCCTATGGAATCTTCTAATAAAGATTTCATTTCTTTCTTACAATTTCTAACTTCAGAGGCAGTTAATGGTGTGTTTACAAAACCAATGCCACCCCTGACTCCTCCCATAGGCACTTCTCTTAAGGGAAACAATTTTCCAATCTTTCCTACATCAGTCTGAGTCTTTCCTGCTTGAAACCTCGTATTATAGTGATGACCTTTATCCTGCTTGTCTAATTCTGCTAACCTTTTATCTTTTGGGCTATTACAGCAACAGATCTTTTCTGCTGCCTGATCTTTTGCTTGTACACTCTCCTTCTGTTCCTGATCCTCTACGGGTTGATAAACAGATCCAGGGACAGTAATTGGAGAAGAGGTGTTTGGGATAATAGGCTGCAGGATAGGGGAAAAATAAAGTGGGGGTGGGGAGGTACTTTGGAAGGTTTTAGGAGCCAGGATAGGGGTAGGAACACTTATAACAGTTGGGTTTATGACACCAGAAGCTGGTGCCTGGTGTCGATTTGAGGTAGAGAACGATACAGAAGATGAAGGGGTAAGAGGTGCTGAACAACTTGAAGTAAAGGGTTGAGATGGCTGTGAAACACAGGAGTCAAAACTGGAATCCATTCAGGATGTTGTACCGAGGGAGACAGTACAGGAGGAGGAGGAGGAGGAGGAGGAAGAGGGAGGTGGTCAATAGATGGAGTAGGAGTAGGAGGTAGTGGAAAGTAGTCTAAGGGAGGGGGAGGTGGAGGAAGGTAATCTAAAGGATCCCACCTCCTCTCTGGTAATTTAGCCTCCTTTTTATCTGTTTGCCATGTCATTTTATATACTCTTACTTCTTCATCTTGTTCCTCTTTCTCTAGTCAATATTTAGCACATTGGATCTCCTCATTACAAGGTTCCTCTTAGGTGTTAACAGGTCTATTCAAAGCTACACATAACCACTTTTCCCTTGTGCCATACCAGGGCCAGTAGACAGGTCCTTCTGCTATACTTTCATTTGGCCAGACTTCCGTACAATACTTTATTATCTTTATCCTAGCTAAGGGTTTTCACCACCTCGCTATTATCCCATCCATTTAACATTTCACCTAGAGGGCTACTAGGAGGAATATTCTTAAATGATTCCTTTCCTTTCTTCCCTTTGCAGGCACTCTTCTCTGCACACTGCCCCATATTTCAGATTTTAGATAGCACTGAACTAATTTATTTATGATTTAAATAATAAAGTTCCAGGAATGGAATTGCTCTGATAATATTAATTATTAAAGTAATGATTAAAAGGACGTAGGTATTAAAAAAATGATGATTTAGAGAAAATATTTAGCATGGGAAATAAAATAAATATGGCAGTTTTCAATGTAGGAAAAAATAAAGATGGCGACTTAAAGGAATGAAATAAATATGGCAGTGACTTTCATGTGGAAAACAGAATAAAGATAGTGACTTAAAGAAATAGGAAACCAAAATAAAGACGGTGACTTAAAGAAATGAAATAAATATGGTGACTTCAATATGGGGTGGTTTAAGGATGGATTTTAAAATAAAAGGTGCTAATACCAATAATTGTTTTTAAAAAATAGAGAGTTAAAAATACCAGGAAGAAAATGGAGAAATGGTAATTAGAAAACTAAATAATGACGGTGATTCCAAGAAATAAAAAGACTTTCACTTATACCTACTACTAATAATAAAAATATGATTTTAACCCTAAGTATATGTTGTTTAACAGGATAGCTAGCCAACAACAAGCTGCAACCTCCTACTCAAAACGGCATGCTATAAACTTAAAATGGCTGCCTCCCAGCCCATCATATAAGGAATTCAAAAATGGCCGCTTCTTGGCCTGCCGCACAAGAAACCTAAAATGGCCGTCTCTCGGCCCCCCACACAAGAAACCTAAAATGCCCGCTTCTCAGCCTGCCGCACAAGAAACCTAAAATGGCCACTTCTCAGACTGCCACACAAGAAATTTAAAAAAAAAAAAAAGCCCTTAGGAGCGGTCAGAGGACTTTTGGTTCCCCACACCTCTGAACCTCACTCCTCAAGGGCCCCGGTTTCCAACACACAAAGAAAGAAACTCTTTTCCTAACGTGAGCTGGTTCTAACCTCCCCTTCAGTCCTAGTGACTGAAAGGGCCCTTCCACAGCCAGCGGCCCACCTCCCTCCTGTGGGTCACCACACCTGCAAAGTCTGTTTCGGCCACCCCTACGGCCCCCTTTAGCTCAGGGTGAGCCTACTTCTCCTCTATGACCCCCTTCCACTGGGCCCTACTCCCCTTGGGATGGACACCCTCCCCTTCCCCAGACTTCAAAAGGGGCACTCCTCTACACGGTGGCCACTTTGTTAGGTGATCTCTGTATAG
Source organism: Passer domesticus (assembly GCF_036417665.1). Lineage (NCBI taxonomy): Eukaryota > Metazoa > Chordata > Aves > Passeriformes > Passeridae > Passer > Passer domesticus. Next base: position 77,373,795 of record NC_087512.1, on the reverse strand, counting down.
GAGTATTTTCTCCCACCCCCAAGGTCCTAGTGCCTCAGAGACTAGACTCCCCCGGTCTATCCCTGAGGAACAGCCCTCCAGGTGGTTTGAGCTAGTGGTCGGAACTTCACCCCTCAGTGGGCAAGTCTGCCCCCATTAACCCTCCTTGGATACCCCTACAACACCTCCTCAATGGGATCCTAGCTTGGGGTACAGAGTGTGTCCCCCTCTATGACCCCCCAATGGGATCCTAGTTTGAAGGGTGCAACTCAGGCCAATGGCTAAAACCACCCCTAGGAGCCTCCAATCACCGGAGGAACGGGAGCCTGAGTGGGTCAGGGCGGCTATGGGTAGGCACTCCCCGTCTCCCCTACTCCCGGGGGTCCGTAGGGGTACATGCACTCTACAACACTTGCTTTCCTCTGTTCCCGGCCAGCCCCCCTCAGGGCAGTCTGGAACCACGGTACTAGGAGGTCTGCACTCACTTCGGGGGTCTGTACTCACAGGCCCCGTCTCAGTCACACACACGCACTTCGTACCCCCTATTACCTTAAACCCTACTCATGTTACTCAGAGGCAACATGAGCCCCACTCCCTCTCGGAGTGCTCTCACCTTTTGAGTTGCTGTGTTCCCTGCAGCCTCGGGTATAGGTGCAATCCCTTCCACGGTCCAATGTAATCCAAAATCCGTCAGCCAAAAAAAAAATGTGGCTGGATGCGTCCCTCGACTCTTGGGCTACCCCAGACTGTTTCAGGGGCGTGGCCTATCCCGGACGAGTTCCCAAAGTTGTTATGAATGAACGAGGCCAGATTTCGAGGAAAAATGAAAAAGGCTCTCGTTTATTTGAAAATAAGCCCTGAGGAATGGAGAGTCCAAGATAAGCTTGAACCCCCTCACAACAGCTCAAAGATACCAGTGTGTTACAAACTGTTCTGTTTAAATCTGTCCATGCACGTGGACAGGGATTATTATATGGATTATACATATGTAGCCTGCTATTTGTACAGGCACATTTCTGTCCACGTGGTATTATATTTATGAATGTATTATGTATTTATGTACATATAGATACCTGCATACATACAGGTTTGCAGTTACATATTTGTGTGCATATGTATCTAGTTCTTCATGTATATTGTAATATCTCTGTTTGGATTTCCATATGTATACAGTTGTGTAGGTATCTATTTGTATTGGTTTTTATTGTAGTTTTTGGTATATGCCTTTTAAAACAAGTACATTGGTATTTGTATCAGTATATATGTTTGGTTTTATATTTTTAGATGGATATTGATCTATTTCTAAATATATTATATTTACATATATATCCAGATGTATAGCTGCATATTTGTATTGATGCAGTTGTACAGATATTTAGATTGGTACTGCTAAAACTGATGGGTTTGTTTTATGTATCTGTTTCTTGAATGTAGTGTGTATCATTGAATCAATATTCACATCTGTATATTGTGGTGGTTATATATGTATTCAGTTCTATTTAAATGTGTATGGAGTTGTATAGTTGTGTAATTCTATTTGTTGAGTTTTGGGTATTAGAGATACTGATATATTTTGTATTTATATATGGTCTGTGTGCTTGTCGTAATATGCAATAAATAAGTTGTTAATTTTCCATTGATCTTTGTGTATAGTGAGTATTTGTAGAGGTTTGCAATGAATTAGTTTTTGTTAACAGGAATTGATATTTGTAGGTTTTTAAATAGTGTGGTGGAACAACCAAATAAACGTCTTTTTTTAACTTTAACTGAGATCTATAGTCAGATCTTATACAATGTCACTGCTGGTGTAGGAATTTTCAAGAAATGCCATTTGTCAACTGAGATGGGTCTCTTGTAATTTGTGCTGCCCAAAGCCAGGAGCAGATGGAAATGCTGCAGGATTTGGGCCATGGAAATCCCCGGCCATGCCCAGCACATGCCCCACCTGCACTCAGGCTGGGCAAGGGAAGCGCAGATTTGGGATGGCAGCAGAGCCACACGTTGGCTCAGAACTTGCTGCCAAGGCCTGCTGGCTTAGAAAAAGATCAAGCATATATTTTATATATTCTGTTGATTATACTCTATATATTAAAATATATACTATGTAGCATATTGTGGGAATACTTAAAATCAGAGAGTTTTGGGAAAGCTGCTTCTCAGTGAGGAGGATTTCTAGTCTAGAGAAGCCTAAAAATAGAAAAGAAGACCGTGGACAGTGCCATTGCCGGAGGCCGAGGCTGTTAAAAGAGGGAAGGGATCATCCCCTTTGTTGTCTGTAGCTGATATCCTTGTAAATAATAAGTAGCAACTTCAGGGGCTCCTGGGCAATGAGATGGGAAACAATCTATCTAAAGCAGAATGGGAATCTTTTACCAGTTTGAGACAATTTTACAGGACAAAGGTCGTTGATACATCTCAAAACCTGAACTAAAAGTCTTGTTAATCGGCGTAAAAGTGAATACTCAAAATATAAACTTGAAATCTGCTTTTACCTTTGATTTCTGGGACCAGACAAAATGGAAAATTTACAATCTAGTCTCTGTCAAAATGGAAGAGACTTTGGTCAAACTAATGCCTGTCTCCAGAGCTTTAATGGAGAGCTTTAAACAGAATGATCATCCCTGACCTCCCCACCATGGCCCACCAAGCGCCCCATGCCGGGCATCCCCATCTGAACGGGGCACCGGCGGCTCGGGCTGGGTGGCTGCTCTGTCGAGTGGCAGAGCTTGGTCCGGGGAAAGCGCTGCTCACTCCTCTATGGACTCGCTTCATCATTTGAGCAATGCTGCTCCAGCCTGTGGAACATGGAACAAAAAAGGAAAAATCACCCACTTGCAAGAATGCCCAGAGCGTGCATTGAAAAGAGGCAAAAAATGGACCCTTGCACAAGTCCCCAGACCATGCAATTAAATGGAAAATAAGGACACTTGCATGACTTTGCAGGCTGTGCAGAAAAAGGAGAATGAAAGGACTTGCACAAGTTGTCAGAATGTACAGCAAAAAAAAAGGGGGCAAAAAAGGGACACCTGCACAAATCCACAGACTGTACAAGAGAAAAGAAGAAAAAGTGAGACCTGCATGTGTCTGCAGATTCTACAACCACAGAGAAAAAAAAAAAAGGATGCCTGCACACACCCTGCTGGGCAAGAGACGCCCCCTTTTCAGCTGAAGCTGTTGGCAGGAGCTTTACCAAACGTATGGCATCTTTAACCCAGTTTTGTTTCTGTGTCCAATGTGCTGGCCCAGTGAAGAAACTTCTACTTACCCATTGGACCATTAAAAACTTTGTGGGATGACACCAGCAAGAAAGTCTTGACAACTGCTCTGTGGCTTCAGTCCATCATTTGATCAGTGCTGCTCGAGTCTGCAGGCCAGGAAACAAAAATGGAACAAGAAACCACTTGCACAAGGAAAAGGGGACACCCACAGCAATTGGCCAATTGTAAAAGAAGAAGGCAAAAATAAAGCACACCTGCATATGTCTGCAAACCCTACAATCGCAGGGGGGAAAAGAAGGATGCCTGCATTAGTCCATAGACTTTACAACATCAGGCAATAAAAAGAACTCCTTTGACAGGGCGCACACTGTCCCAAAGCAGTGCAAAACCTACTTGTAGCACATAACCCTTAGCTCAAAGGATCCGAGAGTAACGCAGAACAGGCATCAAGCGCATACATCCTGTACTTTGGCCACCAATGCTTCTGAGTAAAACTAGTTCCCTAAATTGGAATGCCTGTCATTCCCACCCATTGCCTGCATAGATAACATCAAGCAGCACATCATAGGATTCATTGAAGGAAGAATGATTTTTTAGTGAGGAAAAAAGGCTGACTAACAAACCACCCATATGTGTTTGCATGACACTGGAGCAGCGTTTGTGTTGTCAATATGGCAGGGACACGTCCTCTGCACGGGGCAGTGCCCATGTCCTGTGCATGGCAGGGGGTGCCCTTGGAGCAGCCCTCACAGTGTGGGTGCACCCGTTTCTATCATGGCAGGGGTTTTCAGGGTATCCTCGACCCCAGCTGCTGTAGGTGTCCGGATAGCGAAGTCTTGCTAAGCACAACCTGTCCGGGTCCCTCAGGAAGGCTCCCAGCCACAGGCAACCTTAGCAGGCAGCTCAGCTCTTAAGTGAGATCAACTCTTTGGTGAATTCAGCTCTTTAGTGATTGCAGGTCTTTGCTTACTAAATGCCTCGGCAGATGCAGGGGGAGAGAGAGAGAGAAGTGCTGTGTGAGGTTGCACAGAGGTGTCTTTATTGGCAGCTTCTGCGAAGGGTCACAGTGACAGCTCTTCTGCTCAACAGCACAGAAATAGGGTTTATCTAGGGTTTCGGGGGTTTGGGAAACAGTCCAATAGCAAGGGTCGAGGCAAGTATGACCTATCAGAGTCATACAGAGAGATAGCAAGGGATGGAAGGCAGAAGAGGGGCTTCTTTGGTGCAGTCATCATGACGAGGCACTTCTTCTCTTAGGCAACTGACCACCAGGGAGGCCTTGCAGGCCCTGTGGCTGCTACACACCCATGGGCGCATTTGCCTGTTCTCTCTGCTTCCACCAGCTCCCAAGTCAGCCCTGCCCTTGAAAAAGTTCTCTGTCCAACACTGAGCTCCTGGTGCCTTTGCAAAAAGCCACTCCTTTTGGCTTGTGGGAAACCTGCAAGGTCACACTCCTCCATGGATGTGTGTTTCAAGTCTCTGTCATGCCCATATGTGCTGCATAGTACTGCATTTTTCTGTCATTTGCTGGACTCATTTCTGGCCGGCAGGTGCTGAGTAAATTGGTTTTCCTCAGCTAACTGAGTCTTTCCTTTTCTGTGCCACGTAGCTCAATGAACCGCAAACTCCACGTCTCCTGGGGACACTTGCAAGCACCAAACGGAGCAAAAGATCCAAAGTGCAGGTTCTGTGGAATTCTTCTCCGTCATTTGGTTCTAGACCTCCTCATAACACGCCTCAGGTGCCAGCCTCACGGGTAACAGGAGAAGGCCGCAGGTCAAGAACAGGAGTTCAGCCAATGGCTGGAGGAAGCAGAGGAATTTGCAAGGCAGGTGAGTGCTGGAGATGGTGGAGGCCGGCCAAGCTGCCTGCTCTTGTCTTGCTGCTGAAACCTTGAACTTCAGTGCTCTTGAGAACAACACTTGGGCCTAAATCCCACTGGAATCAGCATTTCTTAGGGAGATTGGCATTTGCTGAGGAACGGCTTACAATGCTTATCCTCTTGGGAGTTAACCCGGGCCATCTCTTAGAAAGGACAAAGTTGAGTGAGTGTGTGGAATTTCCTGGAAGGAACAAAGCCCTGTGACAGCAAGCAGCATTCTCAGACTGCTCTCAGGGGAAAATCGCAGCAAGCTAAAGACACCTGGGTAAAGGGGTGAATATGATGGTGAGCTACGCTGGCCTGCAGTAGCAAGGTCCTGGACATGAAGATAAGGGGCACATACTGTCCTTGTGTCCTGTTTCTGCACCTTTCTGGGAACCAGAGGAATCCTGCCTCTACCTGTGAGGAATTCAGCTTGGCAATGTATAGCTCCTTTCTGGTTTGCCTTTTGTCTTTTTTGCTTTTGGACAGCAGTGCTTTGTACCATCAGCTGAGCCTGCCCCCAGCCGGGCTGATGGGACCCTGTCAGCAAAGGAAGTGCAGGAAGCCTGGAGAGGAGGCAGCGGTGCTTGAGGAGGCTCTGTGCCCTGCCAGCTCAGCACAGGACTGGGAATCCAACCAGCTGACTCCTGCACTCCATGGGAGCATTCCCTTCCTGGCCAGGCTGCGCTGAAGCTGTGCTGTGCCTGGCGCTGTGCATTGCCCTGGCGCTGTGCGTGCCGCACGGACAGTCCCGTTTGTGGCTCCGCACTGCCCGAGGCTCTCCCCCCTCACACAGGGGCCCCGCCCCGCCCCGGGCGCCCCCTGGCGGCTGCCCGGCCCCGCCCGCCCCGCGCAGGCGCGCTCCCTGCCCATGGCGCCGCCCAGCGGCAGCCGCCCCTCCCTGCAGGCCCGGGCCGGGATCGGGCCCTGCTGCTCGTCCTGTCCCTCGGCTCCCTTCTTTCCAGAGAGAGGAAGGCTCCAAAGGAAGCGTTTGCCAGCTGTGGCCCTCTGCTTCACTCTGTGGGGCCGAACGTCTCCCCTGAAGGTGGCCCTGGTGCGTCCATGAGTGCTGGTGCAGCAAAAGGCCCCTTCCTTCTGCCGCCAGCTGTCATCAGTGGCTCAAAAGCAGCGCCCAGCTCTGGAAGGAGAAACAGCCCGTGGCACAGTGGTGCCATCCCTGCCCAGACGGGGCTTTCTGCCACAGCAGCAGCAGCAGCAGGGCTTGCCTTGGCTTCACCTGGAAAGCCAGAAGCCTCTGTAAGTCAGCAGGTTGCCAGGCTGCATCAGCTCCTGGTGGGGGTGAATCCTGCTAGCTCTGACCATTTCCAAAAGGTTATAAAGGCAGCAGTACAGACATATATGCAGAGCAACCAGCGTTCCATAAATGTGTAAAACTGTGTGGGTTTTGTGGCATTCTTAGGGCTGTCTTGCTGACAGTGCCTCCTGCACAGCTTGTGTGCCATGCCATTGCTGGGCCAGCCTTGTCCCCAAGCTGTCACCCCCAGCCTCGTTCTCTGGCTGCTGTTGCATCTCAAAGCACAGTTGCCCAATTGCTGAGTTCCAGCTCTCAGGCTGGAGCACCAACCCGTGCTGTTGCATGTGAACGAATGGTCTGTGTCCACTTCATTGTGCTGGCAGAAGCCACTTTTGCTGAGACACAGGACAAAGAAAGTAGAGGAAAAAATCAGTTGGAAACTCTTGTATGGAAAATCAAGGTGACTCTGACATTGTGGAGAGGGAGAGAGGGTGATGCATCTGACTCCACCTTATCAGAAGCTGAAATAATTACTTTATTATACCATACTATATACATTGCATCTAAACTGAATCTGCCACACACTCACCCTTGCTCACAGCTGCACAGAACTGCATCCACTCTGATTCTCTCGTGTCTGTCTCGTGGCAGTCCCGACACACACATTCTTCTGGCCTTGAGAGGCCAAGGGAACAAAACATCCTCACTTTGGGTAACAATCTCCATACTGCATTCTACTTTGGCACAACACAGTCATAAGAATTGTGTTTTCTCTTTCTCTGATGTTCAGAAAATGTGAAACCCAGAAATATTCCTGGGAAGAATTGTGCCTTGCTTTTCTCTGTGAAGAGAATGTGGCAACACTCTTGGGCTGGGGGCAGGCTGCTGGAGCTTTCTGTTGCTTTCCTTTGAGGAAACAGCAGTGTTTTGTGAATGGTGGGCAGAAAACGGTATGCCTGGCTCTGGGGACTGTTTTGTAAGCAGTGCATGTTTGAAACTATTCCCTGATCTCTAGCCTGGAGGAAATTAGGGTCACCCAGCAACATCTTAAAGCTTCGGGATTATGACACCAGGAAGGCACAAATGTGGGGTCTGTAGATCCACAGGCATTCCTCATCTAATCAGACATTTCTTGAGAATTGTCCTGACTTCCAGTGTGACACGCAGAGGGAATTTGCATCAGGACAATATGCAGCCTCCCAGCTGTCACATGTGGCGTCTGACCAGCTGCTCTCTCCATTCCACTTGCTGGGCTCATGCCAGAGGTGATCCTGGAGCTGGGAAACACCTGGACTTGTGTAGAGCCCTTCCAAAATGCTGCCATGGCTGCAAGAACAGGCACACAGCAAAAGCCCAGATCTTTCTCCATTCTTTTTAGTTTTTAACTGAGACCTGGTGCTTTTTCCAGGCACTTTCTGTTCATGCTCCGGAAGGTATTTTTAGGAGGGAGAAAAAAACCTGCTTTCAAGGGCAGAGGAGAGGAGGGGGAAGGAAGCTTCTGAACTTTGGAAAGCTTGTGGTTGCTCTGTTTTCCTGAGCCTGCCTTGCTAAGGTGTGCCCACCAGCTGAGCTATTTGGTCTCTGCCTTATAACTCCCTTTTAGGTGAGACTTGCCCATTTTGGTGGTTTTCCTCCCCCCACCAGCTTCTACATTGTCCCAGATTGGGATTTAAGGTTCTTTTCCTTCTTCCTGTGTGTCCATTGGAGTCAGATCCCTGTGACTGCCAGATGCATCCTGCAGGGAAGCTGCCAGAAGTGAGACACAGGCCCCAAAGGCTTCTTTGAGGTGCTGTAATTGTGCAGCAGCAGTGTGCTGTGTGTGCAGCAGGTTGGTTACTTGGCTTTTTCTCCCCACTTAGGTGTCATTGTTCCTTTAGCAAGCCCTACAGTTTGCTGGTTGATGTTAGCCATGCAGCAAATGGGTGGGAATGACAGGCATTCCAGTTGAGGGAACTCTCCAGGATATTAGCAAAGCACAATTTCATCCACAGCATTTAACCAAGAGTTCTTGGTTTTAGTCAGAAGCACTGCTGGGCAAAAGGGCACGTTGCCTTTGGTTTCCTGACATGCTGGCTCTTTCTGAGTGTTCAGCTTGGCGAACAGGGTGAATGGGCTTGGTGCCTGTTCTGTGTTACTCTGGGATCCTTTGAGCTGTGGGTTATGGACTGCAAGGGGGTTTTGTGCTGCTTTGGGGCAGAGGAGAACTTTCTGGACTGTTCTTTTGCATTAGCTGTAGGGAAGGTTTGGTTGCCATGCATGAACTCACAGAGCAAGCCAGAGTGGCTGCTATTGTGATGTCAGCAGAGGGCTGCCATGTCACAGCATTGTCAGCAGGAGGTTTTCCTGGTGCCCGCAAGGCCTCAGCATCCAGAGCAGATCTTGGTGTGCTCCTTGCAGGAGGATCACCTCGTCTGAGCTGTTCTCAGATTACGGCCGGTGTTCCTTTTTCTCTGTATTTTCTTGCACAGTCCTTGGACTGGTGCAAGTGTCCTGTTTTTCCCTTTTTTACTTGCACAGTCTCAGAACTCGTGCAAGTGTCCTGTTTTTCCCCTTTTTACTTGCACAGTCTCAGGACTTGTGCAAGTGTCCTCTTTTTCCCTTTTTTACTTGCACAGTCTCAGGACTTGTGCAAGTGTCCTGTTTTTATCCTTTTTACTTGCACAGTCTCAGAACTCGTGCAAGTATCCTGTTTTTCCCCTTTTTACTTGCACAGTCTCAGGACTGGTGCAAGTGTCCTGTTTTACCCCTTTTTTACTTGCACAGTCTCAGGACTTGTGCAAGTGTCCTGTTTTTATCCTTTTTACTTGCACAGTCTCAGAACTCGTGCAAGTGTCCTGTTTTTCCCCTTTTTTACTTGCACAGTCCCGGGACTTGTGCAAGTGGGGATTTTTTCCATTGTTGTTTCCTGGCCTACGGACTTGAGCAGCCCTGCTCAAAGGATGGAGCGAGTCCGTAGAGCAGTCAGCAGCGCCTTTTCATTGGCGGCTTCTCGGAAAGCTTTTCTTCATTTGGCTGGTAAATAGAAGATTTTTTTTTTCCCTTTGGGGGAGCACGTTGGAACAAAAATGGCATAAAGATGCCATTTGTTTGGTAAAGCTCCTGTCAACAGCTTCAGCTGAAAAGGGGGTGTCTCTTGCCTAGCAGAGTGTAGGAACCTCCAAAATGCAGATTGGGAGAGCCTTGTAGGTATCCTTCTAAAAACTGGGTGGTTCTCTCCAGAATTGAGGAAAAGCATCTTTTGATTGCATTCCATCCTTAAAGGATGTGCCTGTCTAACTGGACCCCCTCTGTGTGCTCCAAGAGCCATTGGCTCTGCGCTGCAGGGCAAACTGCCGAGCACTTTGTGTGTGCTCCTGAAGCCCAGAGCTGGGCCTGTGCTGTGTCCCAACAGAACTGCCAGCGCTGGGAGGGGTTTGGTGGAAGCTTTTGGAGGGAATTGTTTACAGCAACCATGTGGCACATGCTGCATGCAATTTACAAAACAAAAAAGCAAGTCCAGGAAAGAGAGGAGAAAAAAGCTGCTTTAGCTGCAGGCTCGAAAATGAGCTCCACTGTAGGCACTGCCTGCTAAGGAACAATTTGCATCTTCACAGCCAATTTCTAGTTCCTTGGTGGCAAAGCTGAGCAAAAGGTAGACACAGCCTAGGGTATTGTCCTGCAGTCTTGCTTGCTGTGTTAAAGAAGTGTTGCTCCTGGAGGGATGTTGTGAAAGGAGAATGCTCTCTGCTTGGGTGGACTTGTTCTGTGGGATTCCTCAGCACAAACAGTTTTCTAACAGCACCTGGTTCATTTTCCCTTGCCCCCGGCAGCTCGCCTCAGAGGTGGAAGGAGTCAAGCGCGCGCTTCGGTGAGTGGGACGGGCACCCTTGACATTCCTGGTGTCTGAGGAGTGTGGAGAAAGCTGTGGGCTTGGCCTTTTGCAGTAGAGTGCCAGCCTGGCAGGCTGAAAGAAAATCCACATCAGCGTCTGCATGAACACTACCAGAAGGATTCCATCTGTTTCGTCCTTTTGGACTGAAGAGGTTTTGACTAATGGAAGTCAAGCTTTGCAGGCAGGAGGCTGCATGCTGATTGTAGCCAGCCTGAAATATCTCCTGCAGAAGCATGCACAATCCCGTTTAAACAGTAGACTTATCAGCCCTTTTTAATTGAGTTGTAATGCCTGAGCATCTCACTTTTATCCAAATTCATGACTTCTGCTTAGGACAGCTGGGAATAGTGCTCAGGAGAAATCAGGTTCTAAATGACAGGTGACTCCCTGTCCCTCACACTGCTGCCTGTCTGCAGAGCACCACAGCAGCAGCAGAACCTCCTCTGGCTCGCTCTCTTCCTCCAGAGGCTAAAGGGGACACAAAGGATAACAAACCTCCAGGTGTTGTCAGTCCAGGGCCTGAGCATCCTGCAGCAATCAGTGGCAGCTTTGGTTGGTTGAGTGCAAAGCTTTGGGGCAGTGCAGAGCTGCAAGTTTCTGAGCAGGCAGCCCTTGCCCTTTGAGGCTGAGGATGCTGTGGGCTGGAGTCCTGCCATGACCTCGCTCCTCAGCCCAGCCACTGACCCATGATAAATGGCATATGAAAATTGACATGCAGGCATCGTTTTCCTGGCATTCTCACAGGGACTGTGAACTTCCCTTGGTGTCAGAGAAGCGGTAGCATGATGTCCTTTAGTGCTACTGGTGTGGAAGTCAGCCCCTTTGTGCACAGAGTCTGTGCAGGCTCCCTGCTGTCAGCAGAGAGAGGTCCCCAGGTGCAGTTCACAGCCTTGTGGGGTGCCGAGGAGCCGCTGTTGCCTGCAGGGACCCACCCCTCTCCACGCCCTATCTAGGTAGCTACAGGCACTGCTTCCACTGCCCCCTTAACTTTGACATGACCCAAGTGTGTTGAGGAGACTCCTGAGCAGCTCTGCATGGCAGAGACAAAATCTGTCTGTGAAGGACTGGAATGCAGTTCCTGTTGGCTGCTCTTGAAGGCCTGAAATCCTGAGGGGAAGCCAGTTGAGCAGAGCTGAGCAGGGAAATGTTCCCTGCTTCTATTCAGACACTTCCAGAGCAACTCCAGGGTTAGTTGGGACATAAACACCACATCAACACCACATAAACAGCCCCACACAACAGCTTTTGCCTTCAGGTGAGCTGCTCCTTGCTGCTTCTGCCAGCTCTCAGGAACCAACTTGCCTGCTCCTGATTGCTTGTTTGTGCTTTTTCCCTGCCTATTCCTTGCAGGTCCCGCGAGGAGAGGATCTTGCCAGTCAGGACTCCCGGGCCCAGGCAGGAAAGGCGGAGGGGCAGGAGAGCACGGACAGAGTGCACGGCGCCCAGGAGTTGAGGTGTGTGTTGAGCTTTCTCGCTTTCTCTGAGCAGGGCTGGGCATTGCTGGGCTTTAGGAGGCCCAGTGTCAAAGAACAAATTTGGTTTTCTCCTTGTTGGACTTGCTCAGCACAGATGAGGGAAGGCAGCCCAGGGCAGGTCTGGCTGCTGAGCAACCTAGAGCACAGCTGCCTCCTGGGACTCACTCCTTAAACCCTGACAAAAATCATTCCAAACTAGACCAGAGTAAAAGCAAGGGAGGGTCAGGCTGGGCTTAAGGACAGCAAAGCATTGACCTGCAAAGGCAGTCATGCAGCAGAACAAGTGTCTCAGAGAGCTTGTGTAGATTCCACCCTTGGAAATTCAGAACCCCAGCTGGATAGGGCCTTGAGCAGCCTGTCCAGATGCTGACCCAAGTGCTTGGAACTGAAGACTGGGCTAGAGGCTTCCTGGGATCTCTGCCAGCCTAACCATCCTTTGATAACTGGATTGGAAAATCATCCCCACCTCCTCCCCAAGCTATGGCTTGCAGGTTCTTTCCTTGTTTCACTAGTGAAAGCAAGAGTAATTGTGGCAATACTCATCTCGACTTAGCAAGCATGTCTTAGCCAAAGAAGAACTTTTGCAAGTCCAGTATCCACTGTAATCAGAAAGGAGTGTAAGAGCTAGCAGGCAGGAAGCTGTTACTCAGCTGAGAGTACCTGAGCTTTCTGGAAGTGTTCTGTGGCTTCTGGAAGCTTGTTTGACTTCCTCAGCGGTGACTCCTTCACCTGCATGAACAACAAAGAGAGATGCTGGTCTAGGGAGGGAATTGCAGCATTCACTTGAGGTGGAAGTAGAGGGCTGTTGGAAGCCCCTGAGACTGCCTTGTGTGGGACATGGTATGCAGTCCTGGTCTTGCAAGGAGACTGTGTTGCAATTAAAGGCTTGTTTGTCTGTCTGCTTGCCGTAGGTGGAAGGAGTTGGCTGCATTTGAGAGAAAGCGCCACTCCTCACTGGAGAGGGCGTCTGAAGTGGCGGCAGCGACAGCGGAGGAATGGCAGCCTCAGAGGGATCTGCTGAAGGAAACGGTTCCTCTGGCAGTGCCAAAGGTACGCTCACCTTGTTCCTAGGCAGCACTTGTGGGAGAGGGATTTGTCCTAGCAAGACCCCCCCGAATGCTGCTTCTGGCAGCAAGCTGAGACCGATCCTGTGTTGTTGTTGTTGTTGTTCCTCTTGAAAAATGGTGCCCCTCCACTGCCAGGTTTTCCGCCGGCAGCGGCCAGCCCACAGGGGCCTGGAGAAGCTGCTGCAGGAGTTCTCCCGCCAAGGGCACACCCTGTCCCAGGTGTGCAGAGAGAAGGCAGTGCTGGCACAGGAGAACGCTGCCCTGGAAGCCCGACTGGCAGCCACGGAGCGAGACCTGCGAGGCCTTTCAGAGCAGCTGGCAGAGGCCAGGTAAAGGCAGGGAGGAGACCCTGGGTGGGACATTACTGAAGGTCTGTAGTTACAAAGGTGGTGAGCATTATGCCAGGATTTACTGCCTGCTGTGTGCTCTCCAGATGTTTCTTGGGCAGAGAAGCAAAGAGATACAAGCAAAAAGGGAAGGATACTGTGATCTGAATCTTACTTTTCTGCCAGCTCAAGCTCTCAAAGCTTTTTTGGGTGCCTGCTTGGGACCCGTTGCACATTCCTGTGACAAGTGCAAAGCAAGCCAACTTGGCACTGAATTGAGGACCATGTACACAGTGCAGATGTTTGCTGAATCCAGAAGTTTCCCTCTGGTTTTGCTTTCTTCTTCAGTGCATCTGACCATCAATCTTTGCTTGCCAAGCTGTTTGACATGGGGTTTTTGGAATTCAAGGCTCTTAGATGTGAATGTTGTGAGTAGGGCGCTGACGCTTCAGGTGAAGCTGGAGGGTCACGCTGAAAATCTTGAGAGCCTGCAGAGCTGACTCTTGTGAAGGAGGGTGCAGAACCTAGAACTGCTTACAAAGAGCAGCAGCAGCAGAAGGGAAAGGTCTTGTGACTTCTTGAAAGTGTCTGGGAATTCTTGCTGCGCACTGATTCTTGCCCACTTGTCCAGCCACCTCTGTAATCTGTCAAGGATCTTTTTGGCTGGTCCTTCTTCCTTTTTAAAGAGTGCCCAGATATTTGGGCACTGCTGGCTTAGTTAGCCAAAAATAAAGGTAGCAAGTGGTCTTGTTCATCCAATTCCAGTAATTTAATTGGCCGGATATCTGTCCCTCCTCCTAGAGAGTTCTTGTGCAGATAGAAGCCTACTTCTGGTTTCCTACTCATGCTGCTAGAAGCCAGAGGTTTTGCTATTTGGTTTGGTGAATTCCCTTAGGCCCATTTACTTAGAGAGTGCCTGGCCAACAAAGTACCTATACGTCCACTATGAATGGCATGAGCATTGAGGAGTCAGCCAGGAGAGCTCTGTTCTGTCCTGCACCTGCAGAGTGACTTGGAAGTGCTGATGAGCCCAAGGCTGTGAGCAGAGGCTGGACTTTTGTCCCTTTGCAGATACTTGGTGGGCACACCCATGTGTGATAGGTCAGGCAACAGCAATTTCAGCTTTGGTTGCTGAGACCAAACTGAGCTGGGCTGGGTCATGAGGAAAGGCTGCCCAGTCACCTGGAGGGGCCTGCTTTGCTATGTAAAGTGGCAAGATAGTCCTGCTGTATCTGAGTTTCCATGCAAGCCATTTTGCATACTAAGGTGTAGGGATCTTAAGGCACATCTTACTGGAGGAGCTTCCCCTGTGTGCCAGGAGCAATTGCTCTTCATCTTCACGCCTTGTAGGTCAGAGAAGGAGAGCCTGCAAAGCAGCCTGCTGGAGGCACAGCAGCACATATGGGAGCTGGAGATGGCCAGGAGCCGTGTGGAAGCCCAAGTGCACAGGGCCAGGCAGGCCAAGGAGGCGATACTGGGTGAGAGCCTGGTGCGCTTTGTTTCTGCTGATGGCCCTGCCCAGTGCAGTGGCTGCCAAGGCAGCTCTGTGCCCAGGGCTTCTGAGCAGTGAAGCAGCTGAGGGCAGGTCCCTCCTTGCCTGAAACTGGAAGGGCTTAAGGCCAGCAGATTGCTCTGCTTGTGGAGTGTCTGACTGCTGTGTGTCATGTTTGCAGAGGATGTGAGGGGCCTTCGTCGTGAGCTGCTGGCTGTAAGAGCTCTCAGCCAGCAGCAATGTGAAGACATGGCTGAACAGCTCCGCTGGGCACAAGAGCAGTGCTGCAAGGCTCTGAGACTCTGGCAGTCTGCCCAGGAAGAGGAAAAAACGAATCTCGTGCAAGAACTGGTAAGAAACAAGAGGCACCTGAAGATTTCAGGCGGGTTTGGTGGGCTGTCTCAGCAGAAGAGCAGCCTGAGTATGTGACATGGCCACAAGCATCTGCTGTAGGCCAGACGTTGCTGGTCCAGGCAGCAGGGCCCTTCAAGGGCTCATACTTGAAGGCCTGTGAAGAGCCAGAGGACAATGCTGGGACAGAATATGCATGCACAGGTTGAGGATGGGCATCAGCCAAGTTCCCCAGGAGGCTGGGTGGTCGCCACCCAAAGCATGGCAGCGAAGGGGCAGGATCTTCCCCACAGCCTTGTGCCATGCAGCAGGCGGCTGCTGACCTTGCTGCCAACTGCAGTCCCAGCAACTGGCTTCCTTGCTTTCTGTCCTCCCATGGTGGACAGATGTCTTTGGGCCTGAATCATATGCAAGAGGCCCCGTGTTGCTGGTATTTCAGCTGGTGGTCTGCCTTGTGACTGGATCATTGAGGCGCTGGCCTCATCCTCATCCTGCAGTCCATGTGCAGCTCTTCCTTGATCAAAGGGCAGGGGCAATGTGAGCACAGAGCCTCTGAGAACAGGCAGAAATGCTGAGGAGAGAGGGGCCAGAAAACAGGCAGGCATGAGAGCAGGGAAGGAAGGTGGCATCTCCTTCCTTCCACCTGCTGACACTCCCTCTACATTTTGGGTTAGAGCAGCATTGCTGGAGGGCACAAAGTCACAACTCATGTGCACTTTCCAGGTGGGGGGGTTGTTGGAGGGATGAAGCTTCCATTTCTTTCTATGGGGAGCATTGCTTGGACTTCATCAGGAATTGTCTGTTCCCCTCATCAGGAGAGACAACTGGAAGAGCAGCATATGGAGGCACGGAAGCAGCTGGAGGAACGGGCAAACTTCCTGGCAGAGGTACAGAGGGAGCAGGAGAAAAGGCTGCTTGAGATGAAGGGGGAAATTGCCCTCATGCAAGCTGAAGAAGAAAAGCTACCAAGCAGAGGCAGTCAAGAGGCACAGAGTGTGGAAAGAGAGTTTGTGTGCTGTTTTGGACTCCTCTGGGCTCCTTATGGGCACTGCTTCTCTGGGTGCTGTCTGTCTGGGTGGCATTGTGCCCTGGTTTAGGGCAAGTTTGGGAGATAACCCCCAAAGGGGCTTCTCTACAAAAGCAGATTCAATTGCCCCTCCCCCCTCTAACCGGTTTGGGAGAAAATATCTCCTTGGAGAAAAAGTGGAAAGAAATCTGTTTATTAAACAATAGAACCCAAACAATATTAAACAATAAAACTTCTCACTGCTCCAAAGAAAGCAAACTCAGAACAGTCCCCTGCCCGGGTTGCAGCTCGGCTCACTCAGTCTTTGACCAGTCTCTGGTGCTGGAAACGCCGCAGCCCAGGCCTGGCCAGGGGCCACAGGTGGAGCTGCCGGTGCTCTTCTGGGTGTTCAGTCCAGAGCAGGCTTGAACAGGTCCAAGAAAAAAGGAAAAAAATCACAGTCCAGGGAACTTCTTTGCCTCAGCTAGCTAAAACTAACTAAAAGCAGTAAAAAAGGGAAAAAGGAGCTCTGTCCGGCTGTCTGTCCATCCACAGACAACACAGTCCAGGAGCAGGAATGTGGAGGAGTGAGAGCAGTCTGAAAACAAACTGCGCGCTTCTTCCCTCCCCTCTTCACTGTCTGGAAGAGAGTCTTAAAGGTGTAAAACTTATTATTCTGTATAAACAGAACAAGACGATTGGGGATAAAAGCATCATATAGTCAACCCAGGACACAGCAGAGCTCTGAGACCTTTTCCCTGACAGGAACCGACCGCTTCAGTGAACTTTGAACAGGTCCTGGCTTGGCTCTTTAGCAGGGCCAGAAATGATGGGATAATAAGCATGGGTGTGCATCTTCCTGTGCTGCCTCCACCCCCATTCCTGGCCATGGCATGGGGGCCCTGGAGCAAGTTGGGCAGGCAGAGACCTTGCAGAGAGCAGCAGGGCAGGGAGCTCTGCTGAACTCCCTGAATGGCAGTGAGGCTGAGATGATGGATGTGTGGGAGGTGGAGAGCAGCGAGCATCCCGAGAGCTCAGCAGCATCTGGGCTCCAAGGCTGCTGGGGAAGTGTAGGAGGGAAGGGCAGCAGCAGCAGGAATGAGGGGCTTGAGACAAGCAGGTTTGGACATGCTGCAGAATGGCTTTGTGGAGACTTGGCTGGAGATCAGCACTGGCTGTGAGACACCTTAGGGGCAGGGAGACAACAGTGATCTAAACCCACTGCCATGGCATCCAAAAGGCCAGGGGAGGCAGTGGCACCCCAGAACACCTTGATGTCAAACATGTGGATGCCAGCTGGCAATGTAGTCGCATTTCCAGGGAAGTGAGAAGGTGGGGAGAGCTCGGAAATGTGGGACATGGTCTCTCCCTGTCCAGTTCCCTTTGCATTCCCCATCCTGTGCCAAGCTGCTGCATCAGTTTGACTTTTCCTACCAGGCCCCAGTTAAGAGCATTGATAAAATTCTTGAGGCATCAAAGGGGGCAAGTGTGGATGATTGATCTGAGCACTGTGTTCTACTCTTTCCAGACCTCCTTGCTGTGCTCCACTGGTGGGGAAATGAAGAAGAGACAATTGGGAAAATCTTTGATTCCCCGTCTGCGCAAGGCAGGAATTCCCCCTGTGGGCAGTGCTGCTGGGTCTGTGCACAGCTCTCCCCAGATGGATTTGCAGGAGTCCCAGGAGATGAGGTAAGCCAAGGTGTCTGCTGCTCCAGTGTGCTCTTCAACTCACTCTTCCCATGTCCTGTGGTGATTTTGCACAGTCTCCCATGTATTTAGGCAAACCCCTGAGTATTCCGCATTTTGCCAATCCAATGTCAAACCCAAGAGCCATGCCCCAAGAGCAGAGGTGGTGCTGGGGAAGAGGAGGCAGGGCTTCAAAGCATGTCAGGATGGGTCTCCTGCTGGACTTGGCTGTTATTTCAGCCAGAGCTTGCCCAGTTCTGTGTGATTCCAGCAACTGAAAGCTTAACGACAATGAATCATCCTTGCATTCTCTTGGGTTTATGTTTTGCAATTCTTCCTTCATCACAGTGACCATGCCAAGAAGTTTTGCCCCCTTGCATGGTACGCCCATTCCCTCCCTTCTCCTTCTAGCTTCTCATATGTTCTTTTGTCCTCCATTTTCTCCAGGCCAAGACCCAGCAGCAGAAGCCAAGAGAAGAGCCCGGAGTATGCAGGTAGGTACAGGGATGTGTGTCCAAAAGTGGCCTTTCTAGTCTTGACACTGAGGTGGCATTTGGAAAGCTTGGTTAAAACCCATTCATTTAAAGATATCTTTAAATGTATTTCAATTTCCTAATGGGCTCAGTGGACTCACGCAGAGCCCAGTCCCTAGGAGTGTCCTCTGGTGGTGGAGTGCCCTGTCCCAGGGCAGCCCAGAGGCCAGGCTGTTCCTGTGGCAGGTCTGTGGAAGCGGGGCAGAGTTTTCCCTCTGGTCTGCTTCAAGTTGCAGCCAGCAGGAGCAGGTTTCCCTGTGCAGCTATTTAGAAATTTCCCAGGAATTTGTCCCATGAAATACGGAGCTTCAGATGCCTTAGGTTGGCACTGGGGGCTCTGATACATTTTGTGTCTCCACTTTGCAGCTCTGACTGGCTACCCTCTTGCCAAGAGGTTTTCCCTGGCAAGTCCCTCGATGCTCCTTCCCTCCAAGCCGTTGCCCCCCATCCAGAGGAGCTCTCCTTCTGCCACGCCAAGCAAGATGTGCAGCGGAGAGCAGGAGACTGGGAATGCTGGCAATGGCTGGGATGAGGACAGTAGAAAAAGCCAGGAGCTCACAGCAGAGGGAAAAGGAAGAGAGGTAAGGAGACCAAGCTAAGTCCTTTGTGCTAAATTTTCATATCATGTGCTGTCAGCAGAGCTCTGAGACCTCTTCCCTGACAGGAACTGACCGCTTCACTGAATTTTGAACAGGTCCTGGCTTGGCTCTTTAGCAGGGCCAGAAATGATGGGATACTAAGCATGGGTGTGCATCTGCCCCTGCTGCCTCCTTCCCCATTCCTGGCCCCGGCATAGGGGCCCCGGAGCAAGTTGGGGAGGCAGAGACCTTGCAGAGAGCAGCAGGGCAGGGAGCTCTGCTGAACTCCCTAAATGGCAGTGAGGCTGAGATGATGGATGTGTGGGAGGTGGAGAGCAGCGAGCATCCCGAGAGCTCAGCAGCATCTGGGCTCCAAGGCTGCTGGGGAAGTGTAGGAGGGAAGGGCAGCAGCAGCAGGAATGAGGGGCTTGAGACAAGCAGGTTTGGACATGCTGCAGAATGGCTTTGTGGAGACTTGGCTGGAGATCAGCACTGGCTGTGAGACACCTTAGGGGCAGGGAGACAACAGTGATCTAAACCCACTGCCATGGTATGAAAAGGCCAGGGGAGGCAGTGGCACCTCAGAACACCTTGATGTCAAACATGTGGATGTCAGCTGGGAATGCAGCCACACTTGCAAAGAAATGAGCATGAGGGGAGAGGTGTCAAATGTTTGACGTGGTCTCTCCCTGTCCAGTTCCCTTTCCATTCCCCATCCTGTGCCAAGCTGCTGCATCAGTTTGTCTTGTTTATTACTGCCAGGTCCCAGTTGAGGACACGTGTAAATGTTTTGAAGCAGAGTGGAGGCAAGTGTGGATGATTGATCTGAGCACTGTGTTTTATTCTTTCCAGATATCCTTGCCTTCTCCTGTTGGTAAAGAAATGAAGAAGAGACAATTGGGAAAATCTTTAATCCCCCGTCTACGCAAGGCAGGAATTCCCCCTGTGGGCAGTGCTGCTGGGTCTGTGCACAGCTCTCCCCAGATGGAATTGCAGGAGTCCCAGGAGATGAGGTAAGCCAAGGTGTCTGCTGCTCCAGTGTGCTCTTCACCTCACTCTTCCCATGTCCTGTGGTGATTTTCACAGTCAGCTGTCCCATGTATTTAGGCAAACTTTTTTGCATTCCACATTTTGCCCATCTATGGTGATCCAGCAGAATGTCAAACCCAAGAGCAATGCCCCAAGAGCAGAGGTGGTGCTGGGGAAGGGGAGGCAGGGCTTCAAAGCATGTCAGGATGGGTCCCCAGCTGGACTTGGCTGTTATTTCAGCCAGAGCTTGGCCGGTTCTGTGTGATTCCAGCAACTGAAAGCTTAACGACAATGAATCATCTTTGGGATTATGTTTTGCAATTCTTCCTTCATCACAGTGACCATGCCAAGAAGTTTTGCCCCCTTGCATGGTACGCCCATTCCCTCCCTTCTCTTTCTAGCTCCTCATATGTTCCTTTGTCCTCCATTTTCTCCAGGCCAAGACCCAGCAGCAGAAGCCAAGAGAAGAGCCCGGAGTATGCAGGTAGGTACAGGGCTCCAGTGTACTGTTCACCTCACTCTTCCCATCTCCTGTGGTGGTTTGGCACAGTCAGCTGTCCCATGTATTTAGGCAAACTTTTTTGTATTCCACATTTTGTCCGAAAGTGGCCTTTCTAGTCTTCACACTTAGATGACATTTGGAAATCTTGGTTAAAACCCATTCATTTAAAGGTATCTTTAAATGTATTTCAATTTCCTAATGGGCTCAGTGGACTCTCCCAGAGCCCAGTCCCTAGGAGTGTTCTCTGGTGGTGCAGTGAAAATTCCTCCAGTGTGAATGTTTGAGTGGAAGGAGCTGGAGGGGTACCTTGGGCTCTTGGATAAGCTGGGCAGGAAAAGGAAACATTCCTCTCCATCCTGCACATCCCTTTTCTCTCCCTGCAGCCTTTCTAGTGCCAAATGGGGAATGAAAAAATAAGCCAAATAGCATGAAATGAGAAATGTTCCCACTCCTTCCGACTGCCCTTGAAGGAGAAAACCATTCCTTGGGGTAGTTTCTGATCTGAATCCCTTGAGACTTGAAGGAGATTCGTGTATATTGCCTGGTTTTGCACTGGGAGGAATAGGGAAACCTCCTATGATGGAAAGTCCTTTTGAATTTTCCAGTGAAGGAGAAGAAGATTTCCAAATGGCTGCAGCCTAGGCACAGTGTGACTTTGTCATCCTCTGACAGCACAAGCCCAAAGCCACCTATGGCAGGTTCCCAATGACAAATCTCTTCCCCGCCTGTCTCTGCCTGTGTCAGTGCTGCAGGCTGAGGCTGGGGAGGAGATGCCTCCTGCCTTGTCCCTGTCCCTGCCTTGCCTGATCCCTGACAAGTGGAATTGTGCCAGACAAAATGCAGTCTCTGGCACATCTGGGTCAGGCAATGCTTTCAAGGTGTAAGCCTCAATGACACTGTTGTAGTTCCTTTGACATCTCTGGGCGTGTAATGATAGGAGAGATGAGACTTGGAGAAGTAATTCTGCTGATGCAGAAAAAAGGATCAGATCCCCTGGTCCGTTTGCTCAGGGTTTGTTCTGCCACATCCTGAGTATGGCACCTTTGGAATAACTCCTTAATTGTATATATGCAACTGCAATGCTTACTGCAGCTAGGGAGTAGTAGTCCTCAGTAAGTAAATGACATTTTTTCTGGATTAATTCTGGACTATAAATAACTTCTGTCATTCATCCTTTCCGGTCTTTCTTTTGTTACTGACCCAATCATTCTGCAGGGTGATAGAATCCAGTTTTAAGACAGGTATACTGCTGGGGTCGGCTGTTACTTGTCTCTGCCCCAGCACGGGAAAAAGTGGTTCTGGGTAGGCCGCGCTCTCGAAGGAGTCTGGACTCTTGCTTTTAGGTCTTCAGTCGAGTTTATTATTTCTTATCTACAAAGATTTTCTGTCTGTCCAGCCGAGGTCTGATCAGCAAGACAGCCAAAGGCACTCTCTCCCGCCCACAAGGCGGTTGTCTCTTTTATAATGAAAATTACGTATTAGATATTTACCTTTAATTCCCAATACTTTCTGCCCTTGTTGGCAAGTGTACTCTTTCTATGAACCAATCCACACATGCCAACATCATCCTGAACATGGATGCCAAGGAGAAGAAAGAAGAAGGACAGGGCATGCCCAGATTCCTCCATCTTGGGACTCCTGATCCATGCACAGAATTCTAGACCCCCCTGTACAACACATAAAACCCCCCTGTACAGTGCATTCTAACTTAAGTTCTAACAAGTGAATAACATCCCCTCACCATTCAGACCTGAAATTCTCTCATCTCCTCACCTTCAGGTGTCATTCGTTTAAAAGGATCAAAGTCAAGCCACCAGGTACTTTTGGCAACATTCCAGGGCCTCCGAGCCCCCCAAGGGTTGTCTCGGTAGCTCTGGACATCCGGTGTGATGTACTGAGTTCCCACAGTATACCTCTCGTAGTGCTTGACTGCTACATGATTTTATCCTCTGTGAAACCATGTGAAGAATTAGTTCTCCTAGTTCTACCAGCTCTGTTGGGCAGTGTTTCAGAATGACCGGCCATCAGCTATTTCTATTAAGGACATTTTGAATTGTCAATATCAGCCAAGATCAAATTTATTTTGAGACAGGTCATGTTTATTTGGGTTTGGATGTCTCTGCTGAAAAGAAAGCAGAGAATAAACCCCTGGAACGAGGAAGGACAGCAAAAGTGGAACTTTTGGATGAGCACTTTGTTCCCTGCAAATACAGGATTGCAGAATACTGGGCACATCTAATGAGGAAAGCAAAGCTTCTTTTGCCTCCAACACGTGGTGCCAGAGATTTACAGGAACCTTTGCTTCCATTCCCAGGCCTCCCACTGAGTCAGGCCAAGGAGACAGATCATCCCAGCAGTCCTGGTCTTAGGAGTGACAAAGAGCTGAGGGACAGCTTTGGAAAGGTAAGGGATAAGAACAGGGATGAGCAGACTTCCTTTCCAGTGGCTGTTTAGTGCTTGGCCCAAAATGTCACTGAAAATCATAATCTTCCACTCCTTGAGGGATGGGGATTCTCTTGGGAATGTATTTGACAGCTACAGAGCAATTGCTTGGCTATTTCCAGTAGTGCCAAGGTGACTGGTTTGGAGATGGTGCTAAGGTCACGCCAGAAGCATTCTTTATGTGCAAAGGCTGGTTTAGAGAAGTTCTGAATGGCAGATCATGCTAGACATCAGTGAATGTGGGAGAAGTGCATCCTTGGATGCAGAGAAGCAAAGACTCTAATATTGAGTGTAAGCAAGGCTGCAAACTAAAATGGGAGAGTTTGCTTTTTCCTGGTTACCTTTGTGGCTGTATGTCACAGCCCTCTCATTCTCAAGTTTTCTGCTCATTAACATCAGCGTTTGTGCAACTTGTTTTCACAAGACTCCTCCTTTTGGTCTGCTGGCCTCAGAGACCAAGTCCTTCAGAGCTGAGTCCTTCAGAAGCCAGGAAGTGAGAAACAGCTGCAATTCCTGGCCATGAGTGTTAAGCAACAGCCATTCCCCCTCCTTGCTGGGTATTGCACATGGTTTTCGTTCTTCTGCCATGGCCTGTAGGAACTGCACTGCCTGCTCACTGTCATGTGCACTCTTCATCTGTCTTGGAGCACTCCTATGACTTTCATGCTTCAAGCAGGGCTTCCTGACATAGGTTGCAGTTGCAGCAGTGTGAGGTTGTGGCAGTGAAGTGCTCCACCTCACTGTGTGTAATTGCCAAGGTGAGCATGGGAGACATTCCTCTGAAACTATTGGAATGGATATGGAGCTGCGTGGAAGACTATGGCACTCTGTGCACTCTGTGCTCCTGATGAGATGTTGTGTCTGCTTGGTGTGTCTCCGCTTACAGTCTGTGATGTGTTTCCATTGCACCTAGACCCACGCTGAATTGTGCAGGTTGACTAAAGAGAACTTAGAGCTGAAGAAAATGGAGATTTTGATGGAAGAGATGAAGAGGAGACAAAATGGAAAATCCTTGCAGCTTCCTCCAGAGACATTTGAGCCTGGAGATGCAGCTGAAGCAAGTAAGTGGTGGCTACACTTGTAGTGGTCCTTTTTGACCACTTGCTTGCCCTTTGCACAATGTTGCAATCAGACTGGGGGGGCTGTTCTGCTTGCATCTGAGTAAGAAGCTTGCATTAGGATTTAATTCAGTTTCCCAAAGAAAAAGACAGAGACATGAAGTGTCTTGCCCATGGCCTCATTGAGTCAATAACAGAATATTAGCTTCCCACCTCCACTTGTAAAGTCTTTCAGAGTAGAAAATTCTGTCTTGCAAAGTACACTGGGGCTTCAGACTCTCTCCTGGAGAGCAGCCTCCAGGAAAGGTGAGGCCAAAAGGATGCTTTTCAACCAGGCTGCAACCTGGAAGGATCAAAATTCCATTCCTTCTGATGAAAACACC
Source organism: Passer domesticus (assembly GCF_036417665.1). Lineage (NCBI taxonomy): Eukaryota > Metazoa > Chordata > Aves > Passeriformes > Passeridae > Passer > Passer domesticus. The sequence continues at coordinate 77,349,680 of NC_087512.1, read as the reverse complement.
AGAGATCCTTCTCCTGCCGCTCCCTGCTGAGGAGCTGGCGCTGTAGAGCTGTGCTGAAGCCCCAGGCAGTGCTTCTGTTGTAGCTCCAGGAGCAAGCAGAGTTCCCCACTGAATCCTGGCAGAGGGGCTCAGCCTGCAGGGCTGTGAGCGCTGCCCGAGGGCGGCAGCAGGGCCCTCAGGGGCAGCACTCAGCCCGAGGGCATCACACCAGGCTATCTGCACTTTGGTAACTTCCCTGCCTGCCTCTGGAACAGGAGAACAAAAGCAAAGCAATACTGGGTTTTCTTTGTTTCTTAGGCGAACCGTCACTGCAGTTTGCTTTTAAACTAGAAGAGGGCAATTTACATTAGATATTAAGGAGAATTTTTTTTTAAATGAAGGGGATGAAAAGCTGGCAGGATTTGCCAAGGGAAGCTGTTGTTGGTCTATCCTTGAAGGTGTTCAAGGCCAGTTTACGTAGGGCTCTGAGAAACCTGATCTAGACAACGTCCCTGCTCACAGGGGTTGGACTAGATGGTGGTTAAAGGTGCCTTCCAGCCCAAACTCCTCTGGGATTCTGTGATCACTGTCTCATGTTAGTGTGCCATTGTTATACTTGTAGTTTTTTGGGACAACAAAGAATGTTACCCAGCTCTAGCAACTTCTCTGGCCTTTTCCGTCATCACCCCGTCCAGCACTCTCCACTTACAGGCTCCTCTTTGGACACTGCAGGCTTCAGCCTACCACCTATCAATGGCACAGCTCCCAGTGTACAGAGAAAAGACCCTGGTAGTGCCATGAAGAAAACAGTTGTGAGAAAGCAGGACATGGTGCCCTTACAGCCCAGTACGCCCACCCTCCATGGAGATGGCAGCTTCCCATGCAGCTCCTCAGGTAAGGCAGCATTTTCCTGCAGGGGTTTGTCCTTGCAAAAGGAGCACGAACTGCCTCCTGCCTCAGCCAGCACAGCTGGGATCTTGGGTCCATAGTCTGTAATGAGAATGAACAGCAAATCTACTTTGGAGTTACTCCAGCTTGGTAGTCTAGAATATTTGAAGTCAATGGAAACAGAGGCACTGTCAGGTGTGAAGGGTCAGGTGTGGCTGTTCCCTGGTTGTTGCTCCCTGGGGACTGAGCTGGGCCCAGCAGGGCTGGGTTCTTCAGGCTTGGCTTGGTGCTGTCACGAGGCAGCTGCAGGTCTCTCCTCAGGGACTTGCCGAGAGCCCCTGTCCTCAGGGCTGTGGGAAATCAGTGTGCTGAGACAAGAGGGGCACCTGAGGGGTTCCCTCCTGGGCTGGCCAGTCCTGCTGTTGGCACTGCCTGGCAGGGAGTGGGAGCTCTGCGGCCTCAGGGACCTGCCGCTGGCTGTGGCACCTGTGGCACTTGGAGCTGGGGCTGTGGGGCAATTGTCAGGTTTAGCCTGGAGCTGTGCCCTGCTGGGGAGGCTGAGAGAAAGCAGGGAGCCCCAGGATCCAGAGAGCAGAGAAGTCTGTGCCCCAGTGGCAGTGTGTGCCACAGGGAACCCTGGCTGGGAGATGGGCTGCAGGCCGCTCCATGGCGGGTGCCTTGCCCGGGCCTGCAGCGCCCATGGCCGACCCTGTCCTTGCAGAGACCTCGCAGACAGCCACTGGTGCCCTGCGCCGAGAGGAGCCGCTCCGTGGGCACAGGCAGAAGGACAGAGCCTTTTCGGACCCACAGCAGGCCTTGCAGGAGGCACTGTCCTTGCTGGGCAGCGACAACTGGTAAGAAAGGCCCCATCACTCTGTGTCCCTCTTGGCATTAAGGTCGGTCAGAAGAGAGTCTTGCTGGTGACTCTGAGCCCCGAGAGCCCAGAGGGCCAAAGGGCACTGCTGAAACCACTGTGGAGCTGTGAGAGGATAAAGAGTGGAGAGCAGCCTTTTCTTGGCCTTGCTCTGCAGCACTGCTCCAACTGCAGCAGGTCCATGCTGTTTCCTGGCTTTGGCTGCTGCTCCGTGGAGCTGCAAAGGAAATGCTGAGGGAAGAGAGAAAGCTGTGGGATGAGATGCTTTGCTGGCTGAAGGCAGAAGCAGGATGACAGCAGTTTTAAGCGTAGAGATTTGGGTGCCTTGGGCCACTGGCCCAGTGGGACTAAGATTCCTCTCTGCTCCCACTGCTGACAGCAGTGGCAGGGACTCCTGCATGTGAGTCCCAGAAGCTGCTCCAGGCAGCTCCTCTTTTTGAGAAATGGACTGAGTTATGCCTTCAAGTCCCTCTTCCTGCCAGTACTCCTGAAGGGCTCATGGCAGAAGAGAAAGAAAGAGAAATAAAATCCTCTGGGAATCTTGCACTTTTGCAATTTAACTTTTCCTTCTCAAGGAATCATACAGGCTTGAGATGTTTTGTCAATACTCACAATGCATCCCAAAACTCTACACAGACAGAAGGAGGCCCAGAGGTGATACCCTTCCAAATGTTAGGTGATATTGGTTGTCTTTTTGATGTCTGGGTTAGCATCCACTCACTGGTGGATGCTTCATCCTCACAGGGATAAGCATGAAAAATTAGCCACGTTGCATCTCCTTGTGCAGTCTCCTTTGCTTTGCCCTTTCTCTTCTGCTTTCTCTTCCCCATTTCTCTTTGATCCCCTGGGAGGTGCAGAGAGCTTCTGCAGGTGTGGGGGTCCAGATGACACTCAGGGGTGCCTGTGGGATCAGTTGCCAGCCCTGGCTGCAGCCCTGATGCCTCACACACCTTCCTGTAGCTGAGGGCCTGCACAGAGCACGTGCTGAGAGATGGAGTTGTTTGCACCTTTTCAATAACACTTTGCTGTTGTGGGCGTTGTTTTAGGTCGGAGTGTTCTGGGAAAAGCCAGAGTTTTAACAGTTCTTGCCCAGGGGTGGAATCTTAATCTTCTGGGACATCCTGCTGCTTTTTTGGGGAATGTGTGAGGTGGAGTGGGTGACACACAGGCCTCGATTGTAGAGTGGAAACTCAGCTCCAGAGTGCCAGTGCAGACTCTCAGTGCTGAACTGCCTGCTGGGGCTGCCAAAGAAAGAAAATGTCCCAGTAACAGTCCAATGGGACTGTGTCTCAGGGACAGGTACAGGGAGGTGACAAGAACCAGCAGCATGGCCTGCCCTCACAGCTTCTAGGAAGCAGTGATGACAGAGGGACTTAATAGCAGAGATTTTCAGAAAGGTCACAAATGAAGACTCTGAAAGCCCTCTCTTTGCCTCTTGGATTTGTGTATGCTTTTGACAGCCACAGCATCCTGTGGCAATGTGTACCACGATTTCATTCAGTACTCCTTGAAAAGCACCTGCCATGCTTTGACTGAGCTGCCAGCCTGGTGATTTCAGAGGGTGTTGCCAAGTGCTTGGGTAGAGAGAAAAATCAATCTTTTTTGTACTTGCCTTTCAGGGAACGGAAGAAGAAGGGACTCTTGAACATCACACTGCTGGCTGAGTCCCATTCACAAGTCCTGCTCTGTCGACTTCGTGAGATTTGCTTGGCAGTTACCAGTGAGGTGAGAACATTGCTCTGAATTGTCCCCCATACTTGATACACGGCTTGTAGAGTAGAATATGTGCTTGTTCGTCTCCATGTGTGCTCAGGGACTGCCTTCATTTCTGGTTTTAGACCTTCTATTTCTAATGTCTGTCAGCCATCTGTAGGATCTGTGTGTACATGTAGCTGTATTTACTGGCAGGTCGGGTATCTGACACTTGTCTGTGAGTGAGGTACCATTATAATGCAAGGCAGAAAAGAGACACTAATGACATGATATACCAGAGTCCCAATCTCTGCTCAAGCTGTAATTGAACACTGCAAATGAGTCTGTAGACCTGAGCCTGTGTTTTCTGTTTTCTGCCTGGGTGCTTCAACTACAGGTGTTGCTTTTTTGAACAGGAGCATCTGACTGTTTTATCTTTATGACTTGTGCCTTTATGGTTTGAAAGCAGCCCTTTCTTTATTTTGCTTCTATGTTTTTCAAATAAAAGGGCCTAAAATCAAAGCAGTAGACATTATAGAAGGGTTAAGTGGAACACTTTAGTGAAGCCTATTTTTCATGCCAGAAATTGGTGCCAGAGTAAGTGCCTTTCTGTGCTTGGGCTCTTCTGCTCCTACTGTGCTTTTATACACAGTGGGACGTGTTGTGATTTCCTGGGAGTCTTGTCTAAGGAAACTGGTTTTCCTGTCAAGGTGATGCTTATGTTTCCCCCTCATGACTTCCCCAGGTGACCAACCTCCGGTCCAACGTGTCCTGCTCTGCAATTGTCACTCTGGGAGAGCTCTTTGCGATCTTGGGGAAGGACATGGACTCCGAGGTGGATCAGATTGCTGCAGTCCTTCTCCACATGTTGCGGAACTCCCCAGAGTTTATTCAGAAGGCAGCCTGTCAGAGCCTGGGCATGATGGTAGAGAACGTGACTCCTACACGAGCAATGACTGCTCTCATGGACAATGGAGTCAAGTAGGTTCTTCTTCTTTCTGTGATATTCTTGACCTTCTAATGTGTGGGTGAGGGAAGGGATGACAGAGAGAACGGGAATGGTGGAAGGGAAGGGCCCTGTATCCTGCATCTTCTGTGGACTCAGTGACTTGATTCTCTGATCAACCTCATTTCTCCTTTCTGAGAAATAAGGAGGGTACTTGCTGGGGCATGGAGCACATCAGGGAGAATGTGCTGGCTGTGGCACAGCCTGCACAGCAGGTGCAGCTCCTGCCAAGAGGAGTCTTGTGTGACTGTCCTGGCCTTAGAGCTCTGCTTTCTATTCAAACTGATGTTTCATGTTAGCTCTGAGACGATGAAGCACTTTCCAGGCACCCTCACCGGCTGAGTGCCATGGGACAGCTGAAGCAAATAATGCCTTAAGTGTTGGTGCTGGGCCTGATAGTTTCCAAGAGACAGTCTCTAGAATAGGACAAGCTGTCTGAACTGACTGCCACCCTTTCCTCAGCTTTGGAATAGGGTAAAACACTCAGACGTATCCCTTGCCAAGCTTTACAAAAGAAACAGACTGCATTTCTGGGTGTTCCTCAACTTCATGGCCCACGGCGTGTTTTCTCTGCATTTGTGTTTTCCCAGGGGTCTGCAGATTTGGGGATGAATGGGTGGAAAGAGCCTCATCCTGCTGCAGCTCTGGGTGGTGGGTGCCCTCTGATGGGCCAGCACGAATTGTTCTTAATTTCTAAATATTTCATATGTAATCTATTACTTTAATCTTTCTCCGAGTAAAATTTGGGAAAGAAATTGAGCATCCGATAGTGCAGGGAGACTGAATGCTTCCCTATTCCGTGCAGACAGCCCTTCTGTACAATGCTAACTTTGTGTTTATCTGAGGACAGAACCTTCTACAGGTGTCTGCAGCTGCAGGGAGAAGCCAGGCTCCTACCCCCAGCAAGGACAGGGAGCAGGCTGTGGCCAAGGCCTGTGCTGCTGCTGCTCCTTCTCCCTGTGTCCCAGGGTTTGCTCTCTCCTTCCCAGGAGCCGCTACGTCCCGGCACGGAAGTGTACGGCCGAACTCCTCCTGTCCTTGATGGAGAAAATGGGAGTCACGAAGCTTGCAGGCACACCCAGGGCTGAGAGGCTGGCACAGGTGGCAGGGACACTTGCTCAGGACAGTCACAAGGACACGAGGTAATGATCTTCTTTCACCTCCTAAAACAGGAAAACCGTTTTGTGTTTGGCTTTAAACTAAAACCAGAAAGAGTGGAAACTCAAGGCAATAATAAGTGACCTCACAGTGTGGCTAAGGGGCACAGAATCATGGAATATGCAGAGTTGGAGGGGACCCATGTGGGTCATGCAGTCCAGCTCCTGGCCATGTGCAGAACAGCCCAAGAGTGACTCCATGTGCCTGAGAGCATTGTCCAAACGCTTCTTGAGCTCTGTCAGGCTTGGTGCTGTGACCACTGCTCTGGGTTGTCTGGGGACATGACTGTACTGGGTAACCTGAGGTTGGCAGCAAGGAGCATTGCCAACTTCCTGTGACTTGAAAGATTCTTTACTGAGATCACAAGAGCTCTGATTAGCCAGTCCAACAGTTTTGTTTGGCCGTAGGTGCACAAGAGAAAGCCAAAGTGTTGGCTAATGTTCATCACTGAAGGATCCCAAACATCTGTTTCTCATTAACTTAAGACTTCCCTAGAAATATTTTAGAGGTCTTTAGCCAATGTATTCAGTCTTTCTAAACCTCTTCTGCAGATTTCTAGAGTGCAACTAGTGGCTCAGTAACCTCCCAATTTCTTCTTGAAGAAAATTGTGGTTTCCTAGTGGCAAAATCACCCCAAGGCACCAAAATCCCCTTCCTTTGATGATGAAATTCCCATTAATAGCTGCCAAGAACACCAGAGCAACTAGCTGCCCATGTGTATACAGATAGTATAGAATAATCAAAAGCAAGGATGAGGTGTTTTGTCCTGGCTTCCCTGCCAGTTAAAGAAAGGAAAATGGATGTGCAAGGGCAGCAGAACACTGCTAATAGGCTCTGACAACAAAGCAGATGGGTTTCCCTTGTTGCCTGGGATCCTTTGATCCCACAGAAGCACACCCCCAGTTTCAGAGAGAAATGGTATTTTTCTGTTGGCCCACATTCTCCTCTTGCCTCTTGTGTTCAGCTGACAGCACTGTGCAGTGTCAAGTGAGGTAAATCTCCCTCTTTGCTGAGTCTAGGTAACGCCTTCTCATGCAAACATTGCACCGGATGAGTTTAAGGCATCAGCCTCTTCTGTTAACACTCTTCCTTTCTTCACTTTTCTTTGGTTTCCTTCCTTCCTTCCTTAGGCATTATGGACAGGAGATGGTGAAGATGTTGCTTAGTAATCAAAAATTTAAAAAGCTTTTGGGACAATCTCTTTCCACACATGACCTGGAAGATATCCTGAAGAGAATTAAGAAGAAAGTAAGTGCCTGGCAGGACAAATGTCTCCTTTGTGCAAGTATTGCCACTTCTAATAGGAGATCAAACATACCCAATGTGTCTGTATCTCATTCCTCTTTTGCTGAATAATTTTATTCCTGAAAATGAGCTGTTAATCCTCAGCCTGTTCTTCTGCAGACCACAGAGGAACTGTATTATTAGGGGAAAAGTGGGGTTTTGAATACTTTGAATATGGGTCACAAAGAGGAAAGGGAGAGAGGAGAAAATGGGTTTACATTCACGTGTAAGCCCCCACAGCACTCTCCTTACCCTGCCCTCAGTAAAGCAATTAAGTGACAATAGTGCTTCTGAACAAAACAGAGTCTTTGCAAAAGAGACTCTAAGTCTCTTAGTAGTACCAAGAAAATTTCCAAATATACAAAAGATGTCCAATTCAATCCTAGTTACTACAATTATTGTCTGTCTTTTAGGAATACTGCCCTGCTGTCAAGCCCTGTGGAGCTGGAAGAAGCTTGGTAAATTCAGCAGCATCCAGTGGAAAATCATTTCTTTGATTGGGAGGGATTTTATTCTTTTTATCTACATTACAGAAGGGAGTGTTTCTTTATGCAGGGGCAGGGAGAGTAAGTGTTGAACCAAATCAACTTCCAACACAATGGGCCCACCCCCAAAGAGTCCAATTTTTTCTGCTGCTTCCTTTAAGACCACTCATTGCCTACCAGTTTGCATAATTCCCATTTATGGTCAAAACTCATAAATTTGGGATTTTAGACAGCAGCTCAGTATGGTAGCACCCATAACCTGCCTTGGGCTACCAAAAACAAAGAGTTGGCATCACTGAATCTCTGGTCTGTTTATTTCTGTAAGTTAGGAAATGTTTCCCTAGGCCTTGGTAGCAGTGATCCTGGTTCTAACTGGTGTTTTAAAGAGGGAATTTCCTAGTTCTATTCTAAAGATTGATGGTGTTTCTCTGTGTCTCTGTAGGGGATGGAAAACCAGAAGGCTGAACGCCCACCTGTGCATGAGCCGGTGAAGAAGAGGAATGAAGGCTCCAAGGAGCCCCAGGCCACATCACCTCCTAGCAAACGGTACTGAGCACTTTTGCCAGATGTGACAAAGCCCATGAAAAGCTTCACATGCCTCTTCCTCAGGCACATCTTTCTGATGGAGATGACCAGTGCCAAAGATTGTTTCCTTTCCCTAAAAATGCTCTAGGATAAAAAATAGCTATTTCTGCATTGTGTTGAACACAGTTTCTCTGGAGGGCTTTCCACAAATACTGGGCGACAAAAAGTCACCCATTGCTTGCAGTTCAGATGATCCAGTGCAGTGGCAAGGGCAGGGCTGTGGAGGCTGGGAGAGAGGGCCAAGTCTCTGCTGCCTGACTTGAGACAAGTAAATTCAACCAGGGTTTTTTTCATCCAAGTGGAGTCCTTTTTAGATGGGTGTTTTAATGAGAAGTCCCAGTCTAGAGGCAGGATGCCATTCCTCAAACAAGCAGTTCCTTTCCATGAGGTTTGGTCTAGCTGATTGTTGGTTTTCTTACCCTCAAACAGCAGTACCAAGTTTGAGTAGTAAGGAGCAAGACAATTCCTAAGCCATTTTGGTCAACAGGTATCTCAAGGTGGACTTTTTGTCTTGTGATTCCTGTCCTTCCTACAGTTTGCTTGATGGACAGCGTGTTTGGTTTATTTCCCCCTGTGCTGCAATCAGCATTTAAGACAGGAATTTGGTCCTTGCTGTTTCTTCATGCCAGTGGCAGAGCTACTTGTACTGTTCTCCTCTGACAACAGAGGGGATTTATTTAGCTCTGTCATGCTCAGCAGTGGCAAGAAAGTGACCACATGCCTCAGTAGCATAGCTAGCATCTTCCCATTCTCATGGAGGAGACAGGTTGATCCAAGAGGATTATTCCCAGTGGGTTTGTTACGCTGTGCATCTAGTTTCTAGGGAAGCAAATGAAATGTGAGCGTAGTTCTGGGATGTCTGATTTCTGTTTTTCTCTCTGTTACTGATTTTCTGGATCATTTAGCTATGCCCCTGTTCATCTGTTCAGATGCATCTGAGCTACTTTTGCAGATTGTCATGCCTGGTTGTAGAGACACTTCTCCAGAGTGACGAGTTTCCTTATTGTAAGACACACACGTCCCGTATGAGGAGGCATTTAAACTTGGAAGCAGTGTCTCTCTTTCCCCACAAAGCAACGTGGCCTGTGTGTCTTAGAAGCCATCTGAAGCTAGATCAGATGCATCTCATCCTTGGTTTTCCTGCGTGAGCACTGGGAGAATGTGACTTGCAGATTGTTTCCCATAATGATTGTCATGAGGTCCACGTTGTTCTTCACTTCAGAGCCTCATGATTTTCTAGCTTGAAATCACATCATTAGGAAAGCTCCCCAAGATGTTTGGCTCACAATTAGCTGAAGGGATTATCAGAAACAGATCCTAATTTGACTTTGTTTTCCAGGGCAAAGTCTGCCACTGGTGGACGCCGCCTACACCGTGCAAGAGCCCAGGTCACATTACCTGCATCTGTGGAAGAAAGGGAGCTGCTCCAGAAGCTTTACCATCTCCTGGAAGCCAAGGCGTTCCAGACACGGATGGAAGGAGTGGCACTCCTCCTAGACCTGTCCAAAACCAGACCCCAGCTCATCTCCACTAACATTGTCCAAGTATGTAGGATATCTTCATTGCTCCTTTCATTTAGCTCCTTTCCCAAGCCTGCGGAAGTAAAGTTAATTCAGTGTGTCTTGGCACTATATCCTGGCTGTTTGGGACAGACTGGCCCTTCTTATCCAGACAAATTAATTGAGCTCCAGGCTTCAGGAAAAGTTATTTCAGTCCAGCTGTATTTGTCTGGCAGGTGTCTATTGCTGTTCATCAGATAATGGCAGAATTTTCTGCTGGTGTAACCTCTGCTGTCTCCTACTCCCAGTTGGGTTAAGTGGAGGGAATTGAGCCATTGAAGACATGGCAATTATTCTCTAGAGAAAAAATGGGTTTGCATGGGGAAGAGAAGTATCAGGCTGGGTTGGTTTAAACAAAATGTTTTTAAAAGGATACTTCTGTGAACTCCATCTTGTCTTGCACAGGTAAAACTCATTTCCATCCTTGTCCTTGTTCCTCTTGGTAAAGATGGTGCTCACCCTTCTTGGGGGGCCTTTTTTTCTCTTTGGAAAGGAAGAAAACAAATAAGGACAGATCCATCCCTTCTCCTCCCTGTAGCTGCTTTTCCCCTTTTTCCAGAAAAGTGTGCCTGATAATGTGGCTGTCAAGGGACTGAACCTGCTGGAATGAGAGCTGTACAGCACATTATATTTCACAAGTCCACCTGTTAGTCAGAGCAATGGTCTGGATCCTGGAAGAGTTGATCTGAGCCCTGCCCTTCTCCAGACACAGGTTCTGAGACAGACAAAATAAAACTTAGATCTCCTCCAGCCATAGTTTAGGCAAAATCATAGCTGCCCTCAATACTTGAGGCAACTGTATAAAAAACTGGGCATTGTAAACATCTGCTTCCATACTTGTAAAGCAAAGGTAGTCTTTTGAATTAATAAATGGAATTGATTCAATGATTTGTAGGATGAGAGAAACACCATAGGAACTTTTCTGTCCCCACCCAAACCTCTTAAAAACAGATGAAAATCTTTCAAGCAGCATGAGGTTGTGCAACCATTCCAGTGAGTGGCCCACAGGAAAACAGTGAAATTGTGCAAGCAAGGGCTGACCTGAGAGAAAGGATCACTTTCATCTTTTAGATTCCTGAGTGCTCATTTCTACATCGCCTCTTCAAAAAAGGTCATTTTAATCAAGCTTTCATGTTGTTTGTTCTCTTCACAGATTTTTGATTATTTTGGCCTGAGAATCTGTGACACACATAAGAAAGTGAAGCAGAAGGCGCTGGAGGCGCTGGCAGAAATCATAGGACTCCTGCAGGATGCCATGAACCCATTGATGATCCGTTTGGTTGAAGGCATAACAAAGAACCTAAACTCAAAGGATCCTGGGGTTCATGCTGCAGCTATGACAGCACTGGACCAATCTGTTCTGCATTTAGGTAAGGCTGAGCCCTGGCATGGACTCTCCTCACCTGTGTGTCTGTCTCTTCGACACAAGAGAACGCTGAGTGCCTTGGTAGCTGTTGCTGTCTGTGGAATGCTCCAGCTGACACCCACCAGAAGCTGTGCAGGTGCAGTCCTTATGCACCATCCCCAACTGGCTGGAATGTGCAGCAGCATTTCACAACAGTCCCAGGAGCCCTTGGCTCTGTGCTGCTGGTCTGAAGAGCAGTCCTGGACTAGAGCTTTGCTGCAATTCAGAGGCAAAGGGGTTCTGGAGTTTGCTTGGGCCCCATCTGACTTGCCAAATGAACAGCTTTGCTGTAGGCATGAAGGGACACCGGCCCATCAGAGCTTCTGCACAGCAGCCACCTGGAAGGCTCTACATTATAGGCAGTAGCTGCCTGTTTTCCACCTTTCTTCTTTGTCTTCTTTTTTCAAAGGGGAGCATAGGATTCATCAAGTTCATTTCTTTATAACACACGGGTCAAAATCCATCTGTCAATGATACCTTGTTCCACACGTTGTTTTGCATGGGACAAGAAGGAAATGGCAAATACCTACAGAGGCAAGGGCAGCTGTAAATTTTTCTGCCACACAGATTGATGTCAGCTCTGAAAATGCCACACTGGGGGAATATGGCTGAACAATGGAGTGTTGAAGAGGCAGGCCTTCAAGGGGAGTTTCCACTTTCTCCACCTCAGCTGCTCTGTGAAGTCAGGGATTGCCTGACTCAGTGCCTTTCTGTGTCCCAAGTATGGGTTTCTTCCTTTTGGCTCTGGGATGCAGAACTTTTTCATTGCTTCCATGTGACTGAACTCTCGAGGACCCTGATGTGAAATGTTTTAACATAGCTCCTGATAGAGCAGACAACTTTGGATTTACAAATGTGAAAGGAGAGCTTTTCTTTTGGCATTTTAAACACTGACAAGTAGGCTGGAAGGAAAGAAGAAAAGGATTAAAAATCAGCAGAAATGGACTTTATTGTATAAAATGGGGTTGCCCCTGTCCTTTCCCTCGCCACTGTCCTCTCTCCTATGCCCTCAGAAGAGTGAACAGAAATGTGTGTTTCACTTGTAGATGAAGTATCACTGATGAAAGAGCTCTGCCACCAATGGAGACAACTGAGTGGCCAAGCTCTGCTGGATGTCACGGAGCGTATCACAGGTACGGCCTCCCCTTCTAAGCCAAGAGGTCTCCGAGGGAGTATTTACAGGGAATGCCAGTGAACAGACAGTAGAGTAGCTCCTCCACATCAGGAGGTGCTGAGCTCTCACTGGGGCCCTTCTCAAGTCCCATAGTGGCCAGTGTCTTTAATTGCATTTAAACTCAAATGAAGTCCCATTTTTGAATGGGTACCATAACCCTTTTCCTGCTTAGCCAAATTGGTTTTGGGTACTTTCAGGAGCTCTTTCAATGTTGATGACTGCTGGTGGATTAACAGCATAGAGGAAATGAAGTTTCTTCCACCACAGAATAGTAAATGGCTATTACATAACAGTTTGCCTGATCAGGAAATAAGACTTGTCTCCTGAGCACTTCAGGTTTTGATCTTTCAGCCAAATCTGCCATGCAAGGAGCCTGTTGGTAGTCACTTTTTGTCTGTGTTTGATATAGTTCAGTTCAGAAAATGAGCAGAGAGCAGATTCCAGAGGCAATGTGAGAAAACCCTCATGTTTTGGCTAAATTTCAGTCCCCTGTGTAGCTTTTTTCTCTCTCAATGCCCCTATTTCAGTGCACGTTGTAAGAAGAAATGCTATTAACATTGGGAGGGAAAATGTCATTAAAATGTGGAGATGCTCAAGTGCTGGGGCAAATGCCAGGGCAATGGGTCTGGGTAATTCTCCAAGACACCCTGAGGTTTGAAACAGCTCTTTGTTGGAAGCCACAAAAGCATTCTGCCAAAGACACCAGCTAGTCTCTGGTGGTTCTCATCCAGCTGTCAAGTAGCAGTCATCTCTGGTGGGCTGGAGTTTTGAAGTGTGTTCTAATACTGCCCTTTTCTGTGTGCCACGGAGCAAAGGGGAGAGCCAGATTAGACTTTTGGCCCTTGACATCAAAGTTACAAAAATGGAATCATTGCTTTTATTAGAAATTTCTCAATTGCCTCTCTAGGGTGCATTTCCAAATCTTCTACGTGGGTTTAGACAACTTGTTAATGGAAACAGAAGGCAATTTGACGTTTCATTCATTGTTCATGCAGATTAGAAATTGTGCAATAATTGAGTAAAGGTACAAAGTCTGCCACAGGTACAAGGCTCTGGTTAGAGATATTAGTCCAGAGGGGTTGGTGGTTGTGTTTCAAGGATGATCAGCGGCTTTGCCCATTTCTGTGTCGTGGGGCTGTGTGTGCTGTTTCACTGATCTTGGCCCAAGAGGCTTCCAAGAAGCAAGAGCAGAGGTAGATCCCTGTTTGCATGGAGGTTGGTGGGTAAGCAGCTGTGTCTCTCTCCCGGCAGTGCTTGTGGAATGGGCTCATGCCAGGAGCCCTGAAGCGGTCGAGCGCTACGCCCTGCCCGTGCTCTGGTCCTGCCTGGAGAACAAGGCGCTGCCTGTGCGAAGCGCCAACGTCTGCGCTGTGGTCACCAAGCTGGCCTGTGCCCTCTGCGAGGCACTGGGCAGCCAGATCATTAAGTTTGCTGACAGCACACCTCCACATGTGCAGGAAAACCTCAACAGCCTTCTGGGCTGGTGAAGGTTTGATGTTCTCCAGAAAGCGGACAAATTTCTGAGCTGGACACCACCGGACATGACTTTTCAGCTGTGCCAGAAATGACAAAATACTAAGGAAGGGTGTGCATCTGCCCCCGCTCTGTTATCACCATTGCCCTTCCTAATCATGACATGGGGGGCCTCAAGCAACTGCAGACTGATGACAAGGTGAAGATGAAGTATGGATCAGCCTCAAGTGAACCTAGACTGAGGAAAAGGTGAAGACTAAGCATGGATCAGCCTGAAGCAACTGCAGACAGAGGACAAGGTGAAGACCAAGCATGGATCTGCCTCACACAGAGGTGAAGTGGGAGCTGGGCCGCTCTCTGTTGGGAGGAAGGGTCTTGTGGCAGCCCAGAGAGGCTGTGCACATTGGCAGGGAACACTGGCTTGAATTACACAATGGCTGTGCACATTGTGCCCTGCATGTGCACCTGCAATGAGCTGTGCTGCTGGCAGTGCCCCGTGGAGCTGTAGGGCTGCTCAGCTGTGGGGCAGGGAGAGCAGCAGCAGGGTGCATGTGCAGCTGAGCCATTGCTGGAGAGCACAGGGCTCTGGGCTCCCTGCTGTCCCAGGGCAGCCCAGAGGCCAGGCTGTTCCTGTGGCAGCTCTGTGGAAGTGGGACAGGGTTTTCCCCTGGCCTGCTTCAAGTGGCTGCCGGCAGGAACATGTTTCCCTGTGCAGCCATTTAGAAGCTTCCAAGGAATCTGTCCCGTGACATACGGAGCTTCAGATGCTTTATGTTTGCATTCCAGGCTCTGTTAAACTTTGTGTCTCCACAGATACGACTGGCTACAGTCTTTCCAAGAAGTTTTCTCTGGACACTTCCGATATCCCTTACCAAGAAAGTCCTTGCCTGCAGTCCAGAAGCACTCTTTCCTCCAAGATCAGGAAGAAGCTGCCGACTGTCCAAAGAATATTTCAAGAATAGGATTAAGGCTTTAGGATTATCAAAAATAGGATTCATCAACAATAGGATTCATCAAGAATAGGATTCATCAACTATAGGATTCATCAACTATAGGAGTTAGGATTTTGGAATAGGTTTAGGCTTCATAGTTGCAGATGTATCTATGTTCTGATAGTTTTGAATAAATGTGTTTGATTGTATATTTAAATTTTGATGACATATTTTAATTGTATATATTTTATTTTGATGATTTAAAAAAACCTAAATGAATCAATTAAATTTAAATAAACCAAAAGAAGAATGTGAGACCAGCATCTCCTAGCATGGAGATTATGGTAGTGCAGCTCACTCGATGAGCCAGTGTCTCACCACATCCTTTCTTCACTGGGCCTCTCTTCTTCCTCTTTTGCCATGTTTCCTTTGTGTCACTTGTGCTGCTGTTTTTAACTTGTCATAACAACAGGGCCACACATTGACATGTTTGGGGGACAATGGATCCAAAAGATCCTGTATGGTCAAAAGTTTTCTACCTAGATGGGTTCTGTGCTCACCAAAGGCCTGAGCAAAGAAACAAAGAGAAGTGTGCCCAAATGGCAAAGCTTTGCTCCTTTGCCATCTCACACAGATCTGGATCACAGGTGTCCTCAATCACAATTTCATAGGTAAGAAGAGGTCGTGTATTTCACTGGGAAACGATGCACTGCTTTGGAAAAGTCATCTGTATGTAGATTTACCCAGGCCAGCAGTCCAACTTTGTTGTTTGCAACTTGTTTGCAGAAGGATGAGTGGAGTGTGAGGCCAATAACGAGTGACAAGGTTTCCTCAAACCTAAAGTGCAGCCTACGTGCCATTCAGCCCAGAGCTGAGGGATCATTTGTTCCCATGGACCAGTGCTTGCCGGGGTAATGAATTCCTGCATAGCTGGAACAAGCAATTCGGGATTCCGCTCCAGAATTGCTTGGAGGGCTTCATGATCATTGACAATACTCCCTATCCAGAAATTCTTTTGCAGTTTCCTTTCATAGTCTTTTGAAGCTTTTAAAGTTCACATTTCAATTTGCTTTGCCTTAAGGGAAAACACTTCCTGGGCCTAATGTATATTGTAAGCTCTTGACAGCAAAGTCCTCATGGTTGCCAGCTTCTGATGTTACAGAAGAAACTGCGTGTAAATGTATTAATTAGGTTTTCTGATGGGAAAACTCTATGTCACGTGGCTGCATGTGTTTGCTTAGCTATGAGTCTAGTCCTGGCCTAGTAAAGCCTAGGCAGGGTGGCATGTTGCAGGGAAAACAAGTCCGTGTGCTTATGGGGTTGCCATCAGCAGCAGACTGAATGTGTGCTTTGGGGCTTTCTCTGGAGACACAATTAGGGACCTGCTCCATGCCACAATATTCTCTTAGATCTTTCTAAAATATTCTAAAAAGGGCAGTGAAACTTCACATCTCCTTGCACAGCCACTGTTTGAATAGGGGCATTCTTGTCCCTCCTCAAAGACATTGCTGTTGCAGCCCTGAAACATGAACATCCACAAACAGGAACAATGCAAGGACCTCCAGCTGCTGCTTCAGAGCACTGGGAAGTGCAGACCTGGGTATTACTAATGTGAACACTTAATTAGCATTTCATTCTCCTTCATGATATCCAGATCTCAGGGCTTTTAGTTTCACCAGCCGCTGTACTGTAGAACAGTAAATGGGAAACCACGACTGCCAGCCTTGCAGGGGTGTGCGGGAAAACCTGGAGTGTCTGCGTCAAAAGATGAATGGGAAGAGTGTAAATGCCAAAGCCAAAGCTTTGTTAGGCTAGCAGGATCAGTTCTTTACTGCATGCTTGCATGAAGGTCATGTGGGACCTCCTTTTTGTATCTCATGCAAAAAAGGAGGTCTTAATAATACCATGCTACTTAAACCCACATTGTGATGTAGCTCTGTAGTGGTGCACAATGAAGCAGATTGCATGCTTTGTCATTGCCAGCCCTGGTGATCCTGTGAGGACTGTAGTGTATGCCGTGCCTGTTTTACATCCAAGCAAAGCTTGATTTTGCTTATTAGTGTAGAATAAATACAAGAATAGTAAAATGGACAACTAAACTGGCCACTTTGGAGGATATGCTCATGGTTTCGCACATCACTCCTGTACCTCATGCTCTAGAGGCTTGCACTCATCATGAAATATTTTAACAGAAAAACTCAGATCCCATGTTACATCTGAATAAAATTGCATCAGATCATCAAGAATTCTGCAGGCAGGAACAAGACAAAAGCCTTCTGACTCTCGCTTTAAGCTGTCCTGGATTTCTGCAGCCCTTTCTGGAAGCTGCTGTAGGCAGAGTGCTTGTAGTTGTTTTTATGGGCTTTATGAAAGATATGTGGAACGGTCTGCAGGGCTCTCTGAGCAGAAAACTGCTTGTCCAAGCCCAGGGACATCGTGCTGGCAGAAGTGGAACGGCCCCGCTCCCAGCCCAAGAGTGTGAGCTGTGCCACGCTGGGCAGAACAGACACGAGGGGCTCCAGCCCAGCTGATTCACCTGCCGTGACCACTCCACACAGCTCTGCCATTGGGAGAAAGTCCCAGATGCCAGACGAGCCACCGAACTTTCATCTCCTGCTGGAACTGCTCCGTGACAGCTCCTGTTCTTCCTGAGGGAGAACCCAGAGCCATCTTGTGACGCGTGTCCTGGGGGGATTGTCCTCCGGCATTTTGGGCCTTTGTTCCAGAGGGGGGACAGTGAGGTCTGACAGTTTGGTATCTAGAAGTCACTGGCCTTTTTTCTTTAGTTTTCATTTCCTGTTGCTGGAAGGGGATTGTTGGAACAGTTTAGAGGACACAACTTATTGTTTTAAGTTGTCTCAAACTGCATGGGATAGATGGCTTCACACAGGAACATCCGCAATGCTGCTGAGGGGAAGGCACAGAGGGAGACAAACCCAGTATTTCTGAGGGAAATTCCTTGGCACCAAACCAACCTGAGTCATCAAACAGTGCACCTGATGTTTCGAGACATGGGCCAAAGGGGAACTCTTGCAGTGTGTTTGGTCCAGGCCGGGCTATGCTCAAGGCAAAAGTGTGTCAGTGCACTTGGCTCCTCGTCTCCTCCTTGTGTCCAGCACAAACAGGAGCCCAGAGCTCCTGCAGAAACCATCGCACCAGCCAGTGGAAGCAAACTTTTGTCCAGTGCTCACACAGAGCTGTGGGGTCCAGCACTGCACTTCATTGGGATGAGGAACTGTTCCAGCCCTCTTGGGAGGAGCTAAAAGGAGGTCTGGCCTTCAGATCAGCTCCTTCCCTGCTCTGGATCTGCTGCCCTGGTTGAGCTGCTGCTTGTGGCAACACTTGTTTCCCAGCTGCCAGCCCTGCTCTGCTGGCCAGCAGCCATTGCAGGAGCTTGTGCTAGTGACACTGAACCTTTCCGATCTTCCTCAGGAAAGCTCAGGGCAGAACTTGTCAAAAGAGCATTGCCTGGGCGATGCCTTTGACATTAAATCTTTCCTCTGTTCTCTGCGCCACACACAGTAAATATTTGAGGAAGCAAGTTTGCTGCTCCAGAAATTCCTTAAATCAGTCAGTTAAACGGTAAGAGAACATGATTTGGGATGTGTAAGCTCACTTTAATTCATTGTGCAGAAAGCTACAGTGAGCTGTGTGTCTAACCTAAATGACCTTGCCACCAAGAACTTAGAAAAGTGGGGAGATGGAATCAGGTGCACAGGATCTGCATTGTGATTCTCCCACAGGCCTGAGGACACAGCCCACTTCCACTGGGCCATGGCTTTTTATCCTACATCAAAACTTTGTGCTTCAGGTTGTGGTGGTGAATGCCCCCGGCCCTGTCCGGCCACACGGTGGCCTGAGAAAGGCTTGTGAGGCCTGGGCCTTGCTGAGCAGCCCCTGGGCCCAGCTCCTCCTGAGCTTGTCAGAGACACTGAGCGCTCCCAGGAGCTTGTGCTGTCTGACGAGCTCCTGGGGTGTCCTGTGAACAGCCTTGGAAACCACTTTTCTTGCCTCAGTGGCACAACATCTTTCTTCTCCCACTTTCAAAGACAGGCTGCTGACCCACAGTGTGGCCATGATGAAGCATTAACAAAACACCCAATATATAGAGACCTATCTTGCAAAGTTGCCTTAGCCAAGGTGCAAAGCTCCATTCTTGGAACAGATCATCCAACCAGGATTCACCATCCTCTTTAATTTGGGCTGTCAAATCTTTCAGTTTTTGTACGCTTTTGTGAATGGATTCCGAATGATCAGACAGGTTCATACAACACAGTCCTTCAAATTCCTCACAACCATGTCCATGTGCCAGTAAAAGAAAGTCAATTGCTGCTCTGTTTGGAAGGGTAGCATGTCCAACACTATCAACATCAGTCAACATATCACTAATGGCAGAGGATGTGGCATTAGTTTGCTTGCTCAGCCAACACCCAACTCGATCTAATTGTTTCAAAGCCACTGCTGAAGTCAATTGGGGTAAAAATATACTTGCTGAAACCCTTCTTGCAGCTTTCCAAGGCATGAAATCACTCTGACAGTTCTCATCTTAATGATGAGCAGATCTTGTTTTCCTTTGTTTCCTTTTCATGACCGCTTTAGCTGAGGGTGCTATCACAGTGAGCCTCCCAATGCCACAAGGGTTACCTTCAAGGTGTGCTGGAATGCCTTGCCAAGCCCTGTCTCCACAAATGAACCAATATCCTTTAGGCAATTGCCGTAGATGTAGGTCAGCCTCAGGAAGCACATCCCAACTGTTTGAAGAATTGCACCAAAACCTCAAATTTCTATATGCAAAGTAATGGGGAGTAACATTGAAATTTGGAGGATCACCTTTTCGCCAAGCACTAGCTATAAGGTAAAGCAAAAATCTATTGTTAAAGAACCAAGGATTTCCAATTCTTGGGGTTCAGAAGCTGACCTCGGAAGTTTTTTGGCCCAAAGGTTCCAATTCAGTGTGGGATTGTTTCCATTGTCAATTTCACCTAGCTTACCATTGGATTGTTTTTTGACTAAAGGCAACTCTTTTACTGGCACACCAACCAGACAGGTTGAGAAAGGTTTTTCTGGTTCCGAATTAGACAACCATATGGTATCTGAGCCGGCTGCCTTGGCTAAGGTCACCCAAACATTTGGTTTTGGTTGTTCCACAGGCAAATCTGCACGACAAAAAAGAATTAAAACCCACCAATACCAACATACAACTTGCATTTGCTTCATCTTATCCATGAGCTAAATTTTGGCAGAATCCTTACATATATATCAATTTCTAAAATTTTGCTTTCAACAAAAACAAAAACCCAAACTTTTGCCAAAAGTCAGCTCTACAAAACAAACATTTGACATACAATTGACACACTTATAAATAACATTAACACAAAGCCAGAATTTGCAGGTTCCACCGATGAACAAGGAACGTCAGGCGTGACCAGGGATCTCTGTGCTCGGCTCACATCTGAGTACTTGCTTCCTCGGTTCTGGACTTGTCAACACGTTCTGGGGTGCGATATGGTTTGACATTTTTGGCTGGGACCCACCTAATTCCAGCAGCTGTAGAGACAGAAGCATACCCTTTGCCCCAGGTTATTAATTGGAAAAGACCTTCAATTTGTCCAGATTCAGGGTTTCTAATTAAAACAGGAGGATTTTCTTTCAGTTTCGCCTGAGTGTTCTTTGAAAAATGCCTAAAAATTGATGGATCAGGTTCTGCAAAACGAACTGTTTAGGAAATTAAAAACATACAAAGCTTTGTTAAGTCTCATCTGCGGTGTGACCTCTGCTCCCCCTCTCTGTTGATCTAAAATGCGTTTTAATGTTTGATGTGCTCTTTCAATAATTGCTTGGCTTGTGGGAGAGTGAGGAATACCACAAACTTTGATGTGATCTTTCGCTTGAGCGAGTGTGGCAGTTGCAGGCTCCTTTATTCCTGTTTTTGGACTTGACTTAACTTTTAGTTCAGGGAGATTAAGACTCAGGCAATATAGATGGGGGTATTTCCTGCTCGATTTCTCAAGTGATGGAATGTAGGAAGGCCTTCCAGGTGGAAAGAAGTGACGGAGTGCCTGTCTCAGATGAAGAAAGCGAGGCACTGCAAGAAACCAGCATGCCAGGGAACTGCTGTCCTGGGCTCACGAGTCCGACTGACGGTGGTCCTGCAGGCCTTTGCCCATGCCTGCTCCAGCTGGGCCATCTGCAGCCAAAGCTGGAGGTGTGAGTGCAGCAAAGCTGCTGTCCAAGGAACGCAGCACAGCTGCTGTTGAGGCTGACTGTTGCCTGCCGTGTGTGGGGAGGATATTGCCGGCAGCAATTGCCAGAGAGATGCTTGAAGGCATCTCTGGACAGTGGGCTTTTGGGGGGGTCCTTCTACTTCTTGCTCGGGCGGTAAAGACTGTCCCAAGACAATGCTCTTCCCTTTGAAGTGATGAAGAGGAAGCACTGAGCTCCTCACCCTTGTTCCTCTCCTCTGCTCTCCACAGCACCTCCGGCTGCGCCTCTGCGCCCTCTCTCATGGGCCTCTCTGAGATAGCAGCAGCTCTGAGATAGCCACCTCCTGAGAGGGCAGCCCAAGGCTCTGTTCAGAAGAGAGCTGTGCCTCAAGCCTTGAAGCAAGCCTCACAAACTCTTCTCATATAGACACCCACACTTGCAGCCTTCCAGATGCACAACTGAGAGCTGTGGGACATGTTATAAATAGAAAGTTGTATTTTTTTTTAAGTTTCCGAGTTAAAAAAACCAAGTCGGACTGAGTCAGACTCCTTTGGTTTCGCTGCCGAAGAAAAGCTCTTCGAATACCTGTTAACGGCCGGTGATTAACTGATTGTTTCCCTGATGCTGGCCACTTGCCAAGACAGACCCCTCCGAGGTAAAGAAAATAGGAGTGACATAGGAGCCAGTATGCAAATAAGAAATGCAGTGCACCTTGGGTTTTTACAGTTTTACAGTTTTTATAAGAAAAACCCCTAAAATCACGAGCCAACAAGTGACTTAAAGTGACGTCTAAGGATGGGAGCATTGTCCCGTACCTGCTTGAACCTTTTTATTTCTCACCCTAACCTAAAAAGAAACTGATTAAAGAGACACCCCGGGTTTTTAAACAAACAAACTAAGGACTCCACGACTCTCCCGTGAGGACAGAGTCCCCAGCTCTGTCTGCAGACCAGTGGACAAAACTGCATCATCCTCCTCCTTCGTGCCACGCCTGGGAGCAGCGGCGGCGAGGGCGCAACCCGTTGATTTCTCCCCACCTGAGCTGATTCTTCTTAATAAAGGCATTAAAAAGGAGAAAGATCTCCTGCCCATTTATTTCAGCTTGGGGGACTCGTCTGGGATAGCCACGGTTGAAGAGGACACCAGGACTGGGACGGCCGCCCACCCTGGACCTGCAGGACAGCTGGCTATCGGGACCAGAGAAGATCGGCTTGGGACAGTGACAGGGAGCAGCGCCGGATAGGTGAGAGTATCCGGTGGCAGGAGAGGGAGGCGAGTGAGTGTGTGTGCGTGAGACGAGGGCCGGCAGCTCGGCCCCTCGAAGCGAGTGAGGACCCCTCAGTACCGCGGTTCCGCACCCCCGCGAGGGGGCCGGCCGGGAACAGGGGGAAGCGAGTGGAACTGGTGATTGAGGCGCCTCCAGAGGGGTAAAGAGGACCGCCCTCCGGGCGTGCGGAGGAAATAGCTTTGTGAGTGGCACGCACCCCAAAGGCTCTGATACAGGTCCTAACGAAGGAAGTTAGGCGATTTAGGATATCAGGCAGTTTGGCCCTGACAAAGGAGGTCAGGCACCCCTCAGAGACCAGGGTCTCGAGGTTTGGCTGTTTGAGCCTTGGCAAAGGAGGCCAAGGTCTCTCTAAGTCCTGACGAAGGAGGTCAGGCAAACCTCAGAGGTGAGGACCTCGAGGATTTTTTTTGGTGTTTTGTTTGTTTGTTGAGTCTTGGCAAGAGAAGTCCAAGGTCTCAACAAAGTCCTGACGAAAAGGGTCAGTGAAATTGGAGTTTTGGCAGGAGGTCGAGACTTCTTAAATAAGATATATTTCCTTTAGAGAAAAAGACATCTTTGTGATTTGTTTTGAGGCAGAAAAAAAATGGGAGGGTGCGCTAGTAAGAAAAGTGGCCAAAGATTGAAGAATATACCTCCCCACAGTCCCCTAGGTGAACTATTAGAGAAATGGGACTTTATAGAAGGCACAGAAGGATTTGATAAAGTTAAGATGATTCATTACTGTTCAGAAGCGTGGCCAGAATTAGAGGTGCAAGGAGGATGGCCGTGGTGTGGGACGAAAGACAAGTGGATGTGTCAACAGCTGAGTAACTAGCTGACGGCTCAAGATACTGATCCCGAGCAATTATTATATGTAGCTTGTTGGTTGAATGCTATAAAGAATAAAGGAGTGCAAATTTGTAAAGTGCAGAACAAGAAAGAAGGGAATGAAAGAGGAGATGCTGGAATTAAAGAAATTGGTAAAAGGTGGGACCCCCTAGACTACTTGCCTCCTGATGCCCCTCCACCTTATAACCCTCTCCTTTGAGCACCTCAAATAGCAGATGCAGTTCTTCTCCCAGCTGCCATAGGGGCCATTCCCTCACCACCCCCTTCGACTCCTTTAGCTGCTTCTGCACCACCACTAATACCTACTCCACCTGCTGCATGCTCCACCCCTTCTCCAGCTCCACCTAACATACACCCAAGCTCTTCTCCCCCTCCTACTGCTGTCCCTCCACCTCCTCCTAACTGGGACACAAATGCTTCCTTACCTGTAACCTCTTATCACCAGGTACAGCCGTTAGCCTACAGCAAGTCCAAGCTAATGCTAATACCCCTCAACTGAATAATCTTGTGTCTGATGATGGGCCATACTGTAGTAGCCGATCCAAGACCTCCAAGGCAGAGGGACTTTTTCCCCTTAGAGAAGTTCCTATGGGAGGAGTAGCAGGAGGTGTTGGTTTTGTAAATGCTCCTCTAACTGCTTCTGAGGTAAGAGGATTCCAGAAGGAGTTAGGGAATTTAGTTGAAGACCCCGTGGGCATTGCTAACCAAGTGGATCAGTTCTTAGGTCCAAATTTCTACACTTGGGGGGAGATGAATTCCATTCTAAATATATTATTTTCCCCAGAAGAGTCCCGAATGATTAGGGCCGCAAGCATAAGAATTTGGGAAAAAGATAATCATCCAGGGCCCCAAGTGTCATCAGGTGAAGAAAAATTGCCACTAGTGGATCCCAATTGGAACCCTAACCAGGAGGAAGGGAGGAAGGCCATGATGGAGTACAGGTCTTTGATAATTTGGGGGATCAGAGAATCAATTCCCAAAGGAACTAATACAAAACTGGCATTTGAAGGTATACAGGAGAAAGATGAAACTCCTGCCACTTGGCTTAATCGCCTGAGGCGGAACTTTCAATTGTACTCCAAAACAGACCTGGACACCAGAGAAGGTGAAATGCTACTAAAATTCCATTTTGTTACTAAATCTTGGCCTGATATACGGAGAAAACTGGAAAAGATTGAGGATTGGCAAGAAAAAGATATTAATGAGTTATTGAGGGAAGCACTGAAGGTGTATTTAAGGAGGGAAGAAGAGAAAGCAAAGGCCAAAGCCTCTGCTTTGATCATGGTCTCTGTAGCTAGAGAAAGTGTGGGAGCAAACAACCCTTTCCTGCAGTCCAAGGCTACAAAAGAGTGGGGGGTACACCACCAGGAGCAGGTAAGGATAGGCCAGTACCATCAGGTACAAGAGAAACGGAGAGGCCTCAAGTCCCTTTAAGTGAAAGGCGTTGCTATTACTGTGGGAGGACTAGGCACATTAGAAGGTTCTGTAGAAAGCTGACTCTGGATGAAGCAATAGCCAGAGAACAAGAAGCCTTAGAGAAAATGCTTAGAGGCGACGATTAGGGGTGTCAAGGGCTCTATACTTTAGGGGACCCGATGCAACACCTAGAAGAGCCCTTAGTAAACTTTGAAGTAGGACCCCAAAATGAAGAATTTGAATTTTTAGTTGATACAGGAGCAGATAAGTCCTGTCTTAACAAATTACCAGAAGGTATGGTAATTGGTAAAAAATTTTGTGAAGTATTAGGGGCTGAAGGGAAACCATTTAGAGCCTCAGTGATCGAGAATGTAAAAATAATTGGAAACTCAAGGCAGTGTGAAGCAAATTTGATCTATCTGCCTAAACTAGAAAAAAGTTTGTTGGGGAGAGATCTACAAGTTCATTTGGGAGTAGGAATTGTCCCGAGAGAAGGGAAAATGGTAGTACAAATAATGAAGTTATCCCAAGGTGATGTTGCTGAAATAAGCCCAGAGGTTTGGGCCGAAGGAGGAAAGCGAGGCCTACTGGACATTCCTCCAATAACAATAAGAATGCAAGATGGTATCTCACCCATACGGGTCAAACAGTATCCAATTTCCCTAGAAGGAAAAAAGGGGCTAGCCATAGTTATTGAACAATTGCTGCAAGAGGGAATTTTGGAACCCTGTATGTCACCACATAATACCCCTATACTAGCAGTTAAGAAAGCTGAAGGGAAATACAGGCTGGTACAAGACTTAAGAGAAGTGAACAAAAAGACCATTGCTAGACATCTGGTTGTGCCCAACCCATATAATCTTCTAAGCCAAATTCCAAAGGAACATGCTTGGTTCACTATTATAGACTTAAAAGATGCTTTCTGGGCATGTCCTCTGGCAGCTGAATGTAGAGATTGGTTTGCTTTTGAATGGGAAGACCCAAATACAAAAAGAAAACAACAGCTAAGATGGACCCGATTACCGCAAGGGTTTACTGAGTCACCCCACCTCTTTGGACAAGCCCTAGAGAGTTTGTTAGAACAGTTTGTTCCTGAAGAAGAAGTACAAATCCTGCAGTATGTTGATGACCTGATGGTGTCAGGGAAAGGAAAAGATCAGGTCAGAACAACTAGCATTAAACTTTTGAACTTTCTGGGAGAGAAAAGATTAAAGGTCTCACAAGAGAAGCTACAGTTCGTACAATCAGAAGTAACATACCTTGGGCACATAATAGGAAAAGGATATAAGAAATTAAGCCCTGACAGAATTTCAGGCATCATATCTCTCCCAGCTCCACAAACAAAAGAAATGTGAGAAAGCTTCTAGGTCTGTTCGGGTACTGCAAGTTATGGCTAGATCAATACTCACAAAGTGTGAAATTTTTATATGATAAGCTGGTAGCCCCAGATCCCATAATTTGGACAGCAGAAGACGATCAACAACTAGAGAACCTAAAAGAAAAGTTGTCTTCTGCTCCAGTCCTAAACTTACCAGACCTCAAGAAAGGCTTTGATCTGTTTGTAAGTGCTGAAAGAAGTATAGCCTATAGTGTACTAACCCAAGAGTGGGGAAGCTGCAGAAAACCTGTAGCTTGCCTCTCCAAATTGTTAGACCCAGTAGCTAGAGGTTAGCCAGTTTGTATACAAGCCGTAGCAGCAACTGCTATTCTAATAGAAGAGACCCAAAAATTAACCTGGCAAGGAAAAATTAAAGTACATACCCCTCACGATCTTAAAACAGTGCTGAGCCAAAGAGCTCAACAGTAGCTAACCAATGCAAGAATACTAAAATATGAAATAATACTAACTAACACAGAAAATTTAGAATTCATCACATCAAACGCCCTCAATCCAGCACAATTCCTTATGGGAGAGCCTATAGAGAATCTAGAACATGATTGCCTTGAAGTGATAAGTCTCCAAACCAAAGTAAGAGAGGATTTAGAAGATCAACCTCTAACAGCTGGAAGAATTTTGTTTATAGATGGCTCTTCGAGAGTAGTAGATGGGAAAAGAGCTTCAGGTTATGCCATCATAGACGGAAAAACTTTACAAATTAAAGAAAAAGGAAAACTACCCCAAACCTGGTCAGCCCAAAGTTGTGAAATATATGCCCTGAAAAGAGGATTAGACTTATTAGAGGGGGACCGGGGAACCATTTATACAGATTCCCAATATGCATTTGGAATAGTACACACTTTTGGGAAGATATGGGAGGAGCGTGGATATCTAAGCTCAAAGGGAAAAAACTTAGCTCATGAGAATCTAGTCAAGTCTGTATTAGAATCTCTACAAAAACCAACAGAAATAGCAGTAGTCCATATAAAAGGGCACCAAAAAGGACACAGCTTCGAAGTTAAAGGAAACCGATTGGCTGATCAGATAGCAAAGGAAGCAGCTTTAGAACCAGGAGATCCAGTAAGAGTTTTTAAAGCAGAAACCACACTCAAAGAGAATGAAAGAGAAACCCCCATATTTAGTGAAAAAGAATTAAAGGCTATAAAAGATTTAAAGTTACGCCAAGGGCACCGAGGGGAGTGGTTAACATCAGACGGACGGGTGTTCTTAAACAAAGCACTTGCACGGACAGTGCTAACAGAACTACATAAATTAACCCACTGGGGAGTCCAAGGACTATGTGATTATTTCCTAAGAAATAACCTGTGCTTAAGTGTATATGACCTAGCAAAAACAATTATAAAAGAGTGTTTAACTTGCCAAAAAAAGTGAACCAGAATGAAATAGTGAATACCTTAGACTCAGACCGAGGTTCACATTTTGTAGCTCAAACATTGCACAATATAATTGAAGTTTTAGGAATAAAATGGAGATTGCATACTCCGTGGCACCCCCAGAGTTCTGGGAGGGTGGAACGAATGAACAAAACTCTCAAAAATGTATTAACTAAATTGATTGAAGAAACAAAAATGAATTGGCTAAAGTGTTTACCCCTAGCGCTCTTGCGCATCAGGACAAGACCCCGGTCTGATATAGGGATTTCACCCTATGAAATGATGTTCGGATTGCCATTCTTGTTAACACCCTATAGCACAGGAGACTACCTGGAAGGAGAAGAAGCTACAAGGAAATATTTAGAAGTAATTGGAAGAACTCTAGAAGGACTTAGAAAAAGAGGATACCTCCCCCAAATCTCCCCTCTTGATACAAAAGCACATGACATCAACCCAGGAGATTGGGTTTTAATAAAATCCTGGAATTATAGACCATTAATGCCTAAATTTGAAGGCCCCTTTCAGGTACTCCTCATCGCTAATTCAGCTGTGCGAACCAGAGAAAAAGGTTGGACTCACATTACGAGAATTAAAGGACCAGTCCCACCCCCGGGCATTGGACAAGATTCTTCAGTGTCTGGTATTGGACCAGATTCCACACCACTCTCACCCCCGGGTATTGGACAAGATTCTTCAGTGTCTCCCTCTGGTATTGGACCAGATTCCACACCACCTTCACACTCTAACTCAGGACAAGATTCAACTGCATCAGGAGTTAATTCAGCTGAGAATACTATTATAAAAGGACCAAATGACTTAAAATTGACATTCAAAAAGACTGATGAACTGCGTAAGAAAAAAGTTTAGAATCATAACATGTCTTGAAGTGTTTTAAGAAATTTGTAAAAGTTAAAAATTGTTAATAAGTAATTCTGGTTAAGTCGTCCCAACTTGGTACCAAAGACCCCAGGTTAATCTTCTCCAGAGTGCTCCCCTAGGAGGGACCAAATTAGCAGGGACAGATCAAGAGAGGTTTAACCAGAGGAACAAGAGACTCTAAAGAACTTGGAGACTTCTTCTCAGTAAAATCCTCAAGAGGCAAGGCCGGGTGGGCAGGCTGTGCAGGATGACCCATACCGGACTCTTGGGAAGGGTAGTAGTGCTGGCTCTGACTGCTGGTGGTGCTCTGGAGAGCCCAGGAGAGCTGTGCAATGAGTACTACCAACCTTTCTATGAGAAAGAAGTAAGCTCCTTGCTGAGAGTCCACAACAATTGTGTTAACCTCTCCCAATTGATCTTTTATCAAGAGAATAAGAAAATATATTGGATGACCCGGAACACCGCCACCTTTAGGCAGCCACTCCTGGGAGAGCACCCTGTAGGAGAAACCTGGTGGTGCTTTGAACGTGATGCTACTGAAGCAAACCTGGTAAATCTGGTAAAAAGAAAAAGTATTTCTAAATATTGGGAGGGCACGACAAAAATTAATATCTTTCAGGAAACCCCTAAACGCCTGTTTTGGGTCAATGGTACCATAACATCCACTGAATTGCCAAGAGGCTGGTCTAGTGGTGGCATCATTAAAATTATAAAACAAACTGTCTTTACAATACACAAAGAATCTGGATCAAGTTTAAGAGTTCCTATATATGAGGATTTGAGAAAAACAAAACTGAAGGAACAATATATGTTAAACAAAATTTTGAAACTACAATCAGAATTGGAAGTAATATCTAATCAGACCGCATTGGCTCTTAATCATATTAATGACCAACTCAACCAAACCAAAACAGTAGTTTATCAAATCAAATTAATTGTGGCAGTCATTAGAAACACTTTAAACGAAAAAAAAAAACAAGCATATTTAGGAAATCAAAGGACTCCTACACTTGATTCCAGTTGGTGGGATAATCTATAGATTTTCAAAAAAAGTTGGAAAACTATAACCTTCACTGTGGGTACACTTGTTAGTCTGTTTTTATTTCCATGTTTAACAAAAATAGTGACATCTGCTGTACAGAATAACCTAAGGATCTCTAAAGGAATTAACCTGAAAAAACCAAAAAAGGTAATGAAGCTTAGTAAATATGATCACCCAAGTGCTGAGGAAATGTATAATCAATATAAAAAATATAGGAAATTCTATGTTAATGAGCCAAAAATTATAAGTTGATGCAAGCTTAAGCTTGATCAAAGAAAAATAGGGGGGAACTGTTATGAATAGAAAGTTGTATTTTTTTAAGTTTCAGAGTTAAAAAAACCAAGCCAGACCAAGTCAGACTCCTTTAGGTTCCCTGTGGAAGAAAAGCCCTTAATCACTCGTTGATGGCCGGTGATTAACTGATTGTTTCCCTGATGCTGGCCGCATGCCAAGAAGATACCAAGGGAAACCCTCCAGGGTAAAGAGATGGGCAGTGACACCAGAGACAACATGCAAATGAGAAATGCAGTGCAACCTGGGTTTTTACAGTTTTACAGTTTTTATAAGAAAAACCCCTAAAATCACGAGCCAACAAGTGACTTAAAGTGACGTCTAAGGATGGGAGCATTGTCCCGTACCTGCTTGTATCTTTTTATTTCTCACCCTAACCTGAAAAGAAACTGATTAAAGAGACCCGCCCGGGTTTCTAAACCAACAAACCAAGGACTCAACGACTCTCCCGTGAGGACAGAGTCCCCAGTTCTGTCTGCAGACCAGCGGACAAAACTGCATCGTCCTCCTCCTTCGTGCCACGCCTGGGAGCAGCGGCGGCGAGGGCGCAACCCGTTGATTTCTCCCCACCTGAGCTGATTCTTCTTAATAAAGGCATTAAAAAGGAGAAAGATCTCCTGCCCATTTATTTCATGAGGGATCCCTGCACCCCTCAGCAGGGACCCCAAAATATCCCTTTGTGCCTCTTCAGGTCCAGGCCCAGATGATGCCACAGAAGGAAATGTGCCGTCAGCCCAGGGACGCTCAGCATGGGCTCCCCCATCCCCTCGGGGCCCCGCCGCTGGGCACAGCAGCCCCTGCCTGGCTCCTGCCTGCCCACACCGTGGCCATCCACAGCTGCTCCTGGGCATGGAGCTCAGGCAGTGCTGGTGCCGGGTGGGCTTTGCTGCTGCTACCACGTGGACACAACTGTGAAAACTCCATTTCTTTACTTAAACATAAAATGTGGGCCAAACCCTGCCCTGGCAGACAGGGGCTGCCGAACGTCAGTCCTGGCCAGGGAACAGGACAAGGGGGCTCGGGGGCAGAGGGTCTCGTTGTGGAGGGGTGGGTTTTGGGACGGCCTCATGACGCTGCTGCAGCCATGGCAGGGCAGATACAGGCAGAAGTGGATAGCTGGGATAAACTGTCAAGTTCCCACTGCCTGCGTTGTTTGGCCCATCTGCTGAGGATGCACAGAAACACCTGTGGAGAGAGGAGGTGGCTGAGGCCCCAGCTGCCAGTGGCACACAGGGACCCTCGTGCACAGCAGGGCCCAGAGCTGGCAAGGCTCCCCAGCACGGCTGGAGCTGCTGGCACAGCTGGGCCCCACTGGACAGCTGCCCCTCAAGGCCCCGGCCAGCAGGGCACGGCTCTGGGCAGGGTCCCTGGCCAGGAGCGGGCCCCAGAGCGCCTCTGCCTTTCAAGGGCAATCTCGGCCCTGCTCTTTCTCCTCCCCACCTCCCTCTGCCTCTGCCCCGTGCCCCTGGGGCTGCTCTTGGCCAGGCAGACTCAGTGGGAGCCAGCTCTGGCTGCAGCCCCAGCGGGCCCCCCAGGACAAGGCCCAGCAATTGAGAGGCCAATGGAAGCACTGGGCAGCAGCAGAACCCTCAGCAGAGTTATTTGGACAATCATGGACTGGCCACAACCCCACTGCAGTCTCAATGGGAATGTTCCCTGACCACGTTAGACTTTCAAAAGAAGCTGTTTGAGGGGGAGAGCAACAAAACACTCACTGTTTTCTCTTCCAGGAATACCCGATTCCAAAGCAGCCCAACATGAAGACAAGCTCCAAAGAAAGCACGCCTCCCAGTAACCCTAGCCAGCAGACTGTTCCCTGACAGAAACCCCTTCCGAGGCCATCCTGGGCATCGGTAACAGGTCTTGTGGTGCCAGCTGCATCTGTGGGAGCGATGGGGAGCGTGAGCCCATGCTGTGCTGCACTGCTGAGCTGGCAGCACGGTGGATACGGGCAGGACGTTCTCTGTTTCCCCCAGAGCTGGGGCCTGCAGGCACCTTGCCGGCCCTTGGCACAGGCTGTGCCAGCCAACAAAGCCCAGCAGGCCAGGAGGAGAGCCCGGGGGCAGCACAGCTGCTTGGGCAGTGGCTGCTGCCAGGGACACGGGCCAAAGCCATCCCTGAGCAGCCACTGCCACCCCTGGCCCTCCCTGCCCCGTGACAGCACCCCCAGCCCCAGGGGACAGGCTCAGGCCCTGTCAGGACCCAGCGCAGCCCCTGCCCAGTCGGGAGCCAGGGCTGGCTCTGGCCCTGGGCTGGCGGCAGGGCTCCCGCTCGGGGCTGCTACTGTGCCTTGGGCCTCTGGGCACTCAGGGCCAGCTCCGCAGCAGCTGCAGCGCCAGGGACGTTGCTGCACCAGTCCCGTTTCCCCGGGGCTCTGAACCAGCTCCAGAGGCCTGGAAGCCAAGGCGCCTCCAGCTTTGGCTGCTGCCGGGCCGGGCAAGGGCAGGCCCTGGGGGAAGAGCTGCTGCCACACAGCCCCGGCCAGGGCTGAGCCCGGCACAGCAATTACCTGCTGTGCCTGTGCCCGTGTCTGGCATCGCCTTCCTTCCCGCAGCAGGGGCTGCCAATGAGCCACTGCTTCTCCCTGAGTGTTCCTCCTCCTGAACAGCCTTTTGGTCCATCACTTGAAAAAGGAAAAAAGGGACAACTGGATCAAATGGAAATATTCCCCACTGGGGAGGTGGCACCTTCAGGAGGCAATGCTTGTCTAAGTCACAGGTAAAGATCAGGAAAAAGCCCAGGTAATTGGGGCTGGGCCAGTGCACTCCCTTGTGCAAACAGCTGCACCGCCTGATCTTCTCAGAGACTGGGAAATGGCAGGGGATCTCAGCCCCACAGTACAGTTGGGGCACCCTGTCAGCTAATGCCAAATTCCATCCTGCAGAGGCTGGGGAGGAATTGCAGCCAGGCCAGGCTGGGAAACAGCCCTGCAGGATGTGAAAGCAGCAGCGGGGCAGCGAGGCTGCCATGGATCCCTTCACGCTGTGCCGGGCACGGCGTGTCCAGATGTGCAGCCAAAGCCCCCGGCTGCTGAGTCCCAGGGGAAGCATGAAGGAAAGGCACCCACCTTGTCCTCCGGGTGCTTCCTTCTGTGTTTGTCTCAGGAATTCATCTGAGTCATGAGACTTTTTGGCTGCAGTATCTTGGGTCTTTCCTTTTGGAGGACCTTAAGAGAAAGTAGTTCCATTTCCCAGGAATGCATCCCACAAAAGCGGGGCTCAGCCTGTGGGGTCAGCAGGGACACACTACTCACCCCTGCCATGGGAGCTGGGTTGGGGCCAAGCATCCAGCCCTGGAGCTTGAGAAGTCCTCCCTGCAGACACACCTGTAACTCAACAGCCACAGAAGCTTCTGCCATCTCTGCTGATCTGCACGGGCACCACTGAGCCGCAGCAGCGGTGAGGGGATCGTGCAGGGCGAGGGCACACACGTGCATGGTTCTGTGCTGGCACCTGCAGCGCTGCCTCCCTGGCCCAGCTTTGGGCTCTGAGCTGGCAGCTCTCCCAGGGGAAAGGCCTTGACCTACCCTCAGCATCTCCCAGAGCCTCAGTCCTGGATGTGGGGCCTTCACCCACAGGTACAGCTGCAAAGAAGGCAGGACAGAAGAGCTCCTGTGGCACTGCAGGAGATCCTCAGGCTGCCCACAAGGCTCAGCCCCGGGGCACAGCCCTGGGCCCGGCCCCTTCCCTCTCTGCTCTTCTCTGTGACTGCACAGAGCACACGGAAGGACACACTGGCACAGCACACGGGAGGAGGACTGAAAGATCAATGCTCCTTCCTCCCACTGACAGTGATCCTGTGGGATCCCTCAGGGATCCAGAAGGGAGCAGGGAAAGATTCTCAGAATCCTTCAGCCCTTACATAATGTTAAGGGAAATGCTTTATAAATGAGCTTTTGTTGCATTGATCCTGATTATTCACTCAGGAAAGGCAGAATGAAAACTTGCCTCCAGCATCCTCCAGGAACTTCAAACCATCATTCATCAGGACTTCCTGAAAACCCATGTCACGATTCCAGTCTAAAAAGGAGCAGAGATCAGAACCATATCTGTGGCATTCTGGGATCCCCTAATGCTACAGGGAAAAAGGCACTGCAAGGGGGTCGGGTAAGGGTAAGGCTATGGGACCCAGATGGGAATGGACATGGCCAAAGCTGCACAGGGGCCTGGGGAGCTCTGGGCTGGCTCCTGATTCCAGGACCCATTAGAAATCATGTGGCAAATGCTGAAGGAATGTCGGCAGAGAAGACAAGGTGGGTGCATTTCCCTCATGCTGCCCCTGGGACTCAGCAGCCGGGGACTTTGGCTGCACATCTGGACACGCCGTGCCCGGCACAGCGGGAAGGGATCCATGGCAGCCTCGCTGCCCCGCTGCTGCTTTCACATCCTGCAGGGCTGTTTCCCAGCCTGGCCTGGCTGCAGCTTCTGCCCAGCCTCTGCAGGAAGTGTATAACACTCTCCACACTCTTTCCCTGCCCTCAGCAACATCCCTGGGAGGGGTGGCTGGAGTAGCCCAGGGCCCTGGGGCTCTCTCCCTCAAACTCACAGAAAATCCTCCCTAAAGCCCTGGGGCAAACTGCAGCAGGCAGTGCCACAGCTATCCCTCCCTCCTACACTCCCTCCTGCCCTCCTTCTGTGGGGACACCCCCCAGATCCCAAGGGCAACAAGCCAGAACCTCTCAGGACACACTGGAGCCTTGCTCTCCCCCTCTGTCCTTTCCCCACCATGGGCACCCCATGCAGTCACTGCCAGGTTTCAGGACATGTCTCCCAAGGAGGGACCCCAGCAGGACTGCTCAGGACCCGAGTGCCCTGAGCCTGCTCGGGATAATTCCCCTGGGCTGTGCCGCTCTAGTCCAGGCTGTGTCCACACTGCCAAGCAGCAGAGAGGGCAGCTCAAGCCTCAGCAGGGCTCAGGCCCAGAGGCACAGCAATTACCTCCTGTGTCTGTGCCTGGCATGGCCTCCCTTCCTGCAGCAGAGGCTGGCACGGAACCACTGCTTCCTCCGGGAAATGCTTCCTTCTGCACAGGCTCTCCTTTGATTTCTGGAGAATGGAAAAGAGACAGCTGGATCAGATGGAAACATTCCTCACTGGGAATGGGGAAGGTGAGGCATCACTTGTGAAAAGAATGGATAAGGATCAGAAAACACCCAGGATTTTGGGACAACCCAAGGCTGCTTCCTTCCTCAAACAGCCCCAACATCTGATCTGCCTGGACATCAGGAAATTGCAGGGGATCTGAGGGTGGGCATGGCCTGTGGTGCAATTGGGGCTGCCTGTCAGCTGATGCCAAATGCCTTCCTGCAGAGGCTGGGCAGAAGCTGCAGCCAGGCCAGGCTGGGAAACAGCCCTGCAGGGCGTGAAAGCAGCAGCGGGGCAGCGAGGCTGCCATGGATCCCTTCCCGCTGTGCCGGGCACGGCGTGTCCAGATGTGCAGCCAAAGCCCCCGGCTGCTGAGTCCCAGGGGCAGCATGAGGGAAATGCACCCACCTTGTCTTCTCTGCAGACATTCCTTCAGCATTTGCCACATGATTTCTAATGGGTCCTGGAATTTCTTGCCGGCCAAGTCTTTGGTTTCTCCTGTCGTAGGACCTTAAGAGAAAGTAGTTCCATTTCCCAGGAATGGACCCCACAAAAGCAGGGCTCAGCCTGAGGGTTCAGCAGGGACACACTACTCACCCCTGCCATAGGAGCTGGGCTTTTGTGCAGCATCCAGGGTAGGAGTTGGTGAAGTCGTCCCTGCAGACACATCTGTAACACAACAGCCACAGAAGCTTCTGTCACCTGGTCCTGACCAGTCAGTCAAACATTTCGCCTTGGTGGGACAGTGAGAACATACCTGCAGAATGCTCGGAGGGCTTCACAACTTCAGAGCGCCAGGCTAATGCAGAATCATTCCCAGCATCCCAGTCTGGAAGCAAACCAAGATGAGAACTGTTTCCATTGTGTGCTAGGGCTGGCTCTGGCCCTGGGCTGGCGGCAGGGCTCCCGCTCGGGGCTGCTCCTGTGCCTTGGGCCTCTGGGCACTCAGGGCCAGCTCCGCAGCAGCTGCAGCGCCAGGGACGTTGCTGCACCAGTCCCATTTCCCCGGGGCTCTGAACCAGCTCCAGAGGCCTGGAAGCCAAGGCACCTCCAGCTTTGGCTGCTGCCGGGCTGGGCAAGGGCAGGCCCTGGGGGAAGAGCTGCTGCCACACAGCCCCGGCCAGGGCTGAGCCCGGCACAGCAATTACCTGCTGTGCCTGTGCCCGTGTCTGGCATTGCCTTCCTTCCTGCAGCTGGGGCTCGCACCGAAGATGGAGTGCTTCCTTCAAGAAATGCCAACTTCCACTGAAGCATTATGTCCATCTCTTGACAAAGGAAGGGAGACAGCTGCATCAGATGGAGCTGTTCCCCACTTGGGCGGTGGCATCAGAGGTAATATTTGTGAAATTTATGGAGCAGGAAAATGGCCAGATTACAGTGGCATGATGTGAGCACTTCCACCTCCAAACAGACACCCTTTTCCTAATCTGCAGGGCTGGATATAGTGGGGGATCTCAGGGTGTGTTACAGTTTGGGCTGCCTGTCAGCTGATGCCAAATGCCTTCCGGCAGAGGCTGGGCAGAAGCTGCAGCCAGGCCAGGCTGGGAAACAGCCCTGCAGGATGTGAAAGCAGCAGCGGGGCAGCGAGGCTGCCATGGATCCCTTCCCGCTGTGCCAGGCATGGCGTGTCCAGATGTGCAGCCAAAGCCCCTGGCTGCTGAGTCCCAGGGGAAGCATGAGAGAAATGCACCCACCTTCTCTTGTCTGCAGGGGTGCCTTCAGCTCTTGCCTAATCTGTTTGGATGGTTGCAGGGACATCTTATCTGTTGTATCTTGGACTTTCCCTGTTGGAGTACCTTAGAGAAAAATATTTCCAATTCCCAGGAATGGATCCTACAAAAGCAAGGCTCAGCCTCTGAGGTCAGCAGGGACACACTACTCACCACTGTGATGGGAGCTGGGCTTGCGTATAGCATCCAAGGTAGGAGCTGGAGAAGCTGGAGAAGTCCTCCCTGTAGATACATCTGTAACACAACAGCCACAGAAGCTTCTGTCACCTGGTTCCTGCCCGCTTGTCTACAATTCTTCCTTGGTGGCACACTGAGAACATACCTGCAGGAGGCTCCAAGGGCTTCAAAACTTTATTCATCCAAGCTGATGGAGAAGCCTTCCCAGCAACTTCATCTAGAATGGAGCACAGATGAGAACACTTTCCAGGGTGTGCTGGGATCCCGTTTTGCCACAGGAAACTGGGCACTGCAAGGGGGTCGGCTAAGGCCGTGGGAGCCAGATGTGAATAGACATGGCCAAAGGTGCACAGGGGCCTGGGGAGCTCTGGGCTGGCTCCTGGTCACTCTCCACACCCTTTCCCTGCCCTCAGCAACATCCCAGGGAGGAGTGGCTGGAGCAGCACAGGGCCCTGGGGCTCTCTCCCTCAGACACAGAGGAAATCCTCCCTAAAGCCCTGGGGCAAACTGCAGCAGGCAGTGCCACAGCTATGCCTCCCTACCTCCCTCTGTCCCTCCTGCCCTCCTTCTGTGGGGACACCCCCCAGATCCCAAGGGCAACAAGCCAGGCCCTCTCAGGACACACTGGAGCCTTGCTCTCCCCCTCTGTCCTTTCCCCACCGTGGGCACCCCGTGCAGTCACTGCCAGGTTTCAGGACATGTCTCCCAAGGAGGGACCCCAGCAGGACTGCTCAGGACCCGAGTGCCCTGAGCCTGCTCGGGATAATTCCCCTGGGCTGTGCCGCTCTAGTCCAGGCTGTGCCCGCACTGCCAAGCAGCAGAGAGGGCAGCTCAAGCCTCAGCAGGGCTCAGGCCCAGAGGCACAGCAATTACCTCCTGTGTCTGTGCCTGGCATGGCCTCCCTTCCTGCAGCAGAGGCTGGCACAGAACCACTGCTTCCTCTGGGAAATGCTTCCTTCTGCACAGGCTCTCCTTTCATTTCTGGAAAATGGAAAAGAGACAGCTGGATCAGATGGAAACATTCCTGACTGGGAATGGGGAAGGGGACAATTTCAGGAGGCATCACTTGTGAAAGGAATGGATAAGGATCAGAAAACACCCAGGATTTTGGGACAACCCAAGGCTGCTTCCTTCCCCAAAGAGCCCCAACATCTGATCTGCCTGGACACCAGGAAGTGCAGGGGATCTGAGGGTGGGCATGTCCGGTGGTCCAGTTTGGGCTGTCTGTCAGCTGATGCCAAATGCCTTCCTGCAGAGGCTGGGCAGAAGCTGCAGCCAGGCCAGGCTGGGAAACAGCCCTGCAGGGCGTGAAAGCAGCAGCGGGGCAGCGAGGCTGCCATGGATCCCTTCCAGCTGTGCCAGGCACGGCGTGTCCAGATGTGCAGCCAAAGTCTTCCCCGGCTGCTGAGACCCAGGGGAAGAATGAGGGAAATGCACCCACCTTGTCTTCTCTGCAGACGTTCCTTCAGCATTTGCCACATGATTACTAATGGGTCCTGGAATTTCTTGCCTGCCATGTCTTTGGTTTCTCCTGTGGGAGGACCTTAAGAGAAAGTAGTTCCATTTCCCAGGAATGGATCCCACAAAAGCAGGGCTCAGCCTGTGGGGTCAGCAGGGACACACTACTCACCCCTGCCATGGGAGCTGGGTTG
Source organism: Passer domesticus (assembly GCF_036417665.1). NCBI lineage: Eukaryota > Metazoa > Chordata > Aves > Passeriformes > Passeridae > Passer > Passer domesticus. The sequence continues at coordinate 77,311,823 of NC_087512.1, read as the reverse complement.
GGGCCAAGCATCCAGCCCTGGAGCTGGAGAAGTCCTCCCTGCAGACACACCTGTAACTCAACAGCCACAGAAGCTTCTGCCATCTCTGCTGATCTGCACGGGCACCACTGAATCGCAGCAGCGGTGAGGGGATCGTGCAGGGCGAGGGCACACACGTGCATGGTTCTGTGCTGGCACCTGCAGCGCTACCTCCCTGGCCCAGCTTTGGGCTCTGAGCTGGCAGCTCTCCCAGGGGAAAGGCCTTGACCTACCCTCAGCATCTCCCAGAGCCTCAGTCCTGGATGTGGGCCCTTCACCGGCAGGTTCAGCTGCAAAGAAAGGCAGGACAGAAGAGCTCCTGTGGCACTGCAGGAGATCCTCAGGCTGCCCACAAGGCTCAGCCCCGGGGCAGAGCCCTGGGCCCGGCCCCTTCCCTCTCTGCTCTTCTCTGTGACTGCACAGAGCACACGGAAGGACACACTGGCACAGCACACGGGAGGAAGATTGAAAGCTAAATGCTCCTTCCTCCCACTGACAGTGATCCTGTGGGAGCCCGCAGGCCTCCAGAAGGGAGCAGGGCAAGGTTTCCAGATTCTTTTAATCTTAAGATTTTGTTAAGGGAAATGCTTTATAAGTGAGCTTCTGTTGCACTGACCCTTATTATTCACTAAGGAAAGGCAGAATGAAAACTTGCCTCCAGCATCCTCCAGGAACTTCAAACCATCATTCATCAGGACGTCCTGAAAACCCATGTCACGATTCCAGGCTAGAAGGGAGCAGAGACCAGAACCATTTCCATGGTGTGCTGGGATCCCCTTCTGCCACAGGGAACTGGGCAATGCAGGGGTGTTGGGTAAGGCTGTGGGAGCCAGATGTGAATGGACATGGCCAAAGCTGCACAGGGGCCTGGGGAGCTCTGGGCTGGCTCCTGCTCACTCTCCAACTTCTTTGCAGGCCCTTTGCAACATCTCTGGAGGGGTGGCTGGAGTAGCCCAGGGCCCGTGGGGTCTCTCTCCCTCCCACAGAGGAAACCCTCCCAAAAGCCCTGGGCAAAACCATCCCCAGCGCTTCCCAGGGAGAAGGGAGCGCTGTCCCGGGAAAGGGCAGCCAGGCTGCCGGCTCACCTGCTCGCCGCGCTTGCAGCGGAGCAGCCTGGGCAGCCCTGGCAGGCAGGGCCACGGCCAGGAGCAGCAGGAGTAGGAGGCGCAGAGCAAGGGCCATGGTGCCTTGTCCTCCGCCAGTCCCGCAGCTCTTGCTGCCACCGCTGTCCCGACACCGCTGTCCCAACGTCAGCACCGCTGCTGCCACCGCCGCTGCTGCCGCAACAGTTGTGCTCAGGGACTGAGTGCTGGCTCCTTGTGCTGCTCTGCAACCACGGGGCTCTGGCACCTCTGGCACCTCTGTGACCTCAGGGCCTGCTGAGAGCTCAGCCTGCTGTGACCCCAGAGCCCTGCTGTGACCTCATGGCCTCAGCTCTACCCCCAGAGTGTGTGCCCGTCCGCATGAATGGACTGCCCTGATTGTAAATGTTTTGCTTCATCAAAGGGCCATTGCTCAGCAAAACCTTTCTTTTGCCTGCTGACATTGCTGGTCAGGCTGCGTCCCTCAAGATGCTCTTATTGTTGCAGTTCAAATTTATTTTATTGATTTCATTTTAAGTGTTGTTTAAGGGCTCTGTTATCCCCCATTTTTTTTCCTGACTTGGTTCACCTGTGGGTTTTACCCTCCCTCCAAACTGTCCCTCGTGCCCTTCCCCACCCCTTGTTCCAGCTCCTTCCCTGCCTGTCAAGGCAACCCAGCCCCTTGGTTCCCAAACCTTTGGGCCAATCCCTGACTGCAACTCCCCTTTGGAATTCCCCTACTCCTGGGAGCCCCATTGGCCCTTGTGACCCATCCTCTCCACCCTCCTACCCCAACTGGCCCCAGACACTTGATGTAAGCCCCTCACTCCTCTCCTGAGCATTCCCTATTGGTTCATTGTTTGCACCCACCCCATGACTTGTATGTGTACAAAACCCCTTGGGCAGTACAGCTAGGGGCTTTTCATCCTGTTCTCTTCGCCTGGACTAAGCTGTTCCTTGCGGAACCTGAAGACGGGACGCCTCCTCCTTTCTCCTGTGCCTCGTCCCTGTCGTGGCTTGTGTCTGGCACTGGAGAGCAAGTGGCACTACAGGTTCTGCCTCTGGTAAATCCCCATAGCGAGGCAGTTCCCGACTCCTGCCGTAGTGCCGGAGTTCTAAGAGCTAGCCCAGGTTCCAGCACTCACTTCACTAATGTACCGAATGCCCCTTCTTCAGAGCCTGCTCTGGTGCTCTGCCATCTCACACAGCAGAGTGTGATTCACATACTGCAGCCCAGAGTTAGGTTGTTGCAACATTGAAATGGGTGTGGTTGGCAGGATGGCTGGGCATAAATCACTACAGAACTAAAGCAAATGCGTGCACGGTCCCAGGCTGGACTTGAATAGACACAGGACTTGTGGAAAGATGAGGACAAGATAGCAGAGAAAAATGGAAAAACCAGCTGAAAAGGAGGATATGCGAAAGGAGTTATTTGTGCACATTTGGGGGTATATTTTTCTTGGGTGCAAAGCAAAATGAAAAGCTCCTAAATGCCCAAAAGATGAGAACTGTGTGTGGTAAATAGTATGATTCATGCTGACAAATTTGAAAGAGTAATAATAACAATTTGAAAGAGTAATATTAATAAAGTAATTAATATTTGGAAATAATAAAACAGTTAATGGTGTAATGCCAAGCAAGAAAGGGAGAGGAGGGTTTATCCCTCTCCCCACCGTTCTCCTGCAGCTGTTCAGAACAGGAAGAAGCAAGAGATAACAATGACTGAATTTAGAGAGGAGAATTTGGTTGGACACCAGGAAAATGCTGATTATATGAGATCCACTGCTTTAATGTTAGAACACAATATTGGCTTATACAGTACCAGCTTGGTGCGCATGTGTAATCCAAAAGGTGAACTCCAGGACATGGAGGAAGAGGAGAGGCCTTCCTCAAAGAAGATGCCCAAAGAGTGGTACAACTTACTTAAAGAAGTGTGGAGCATGAGTGGTAAAGGTGATGATAAGGGCGGTGATACAAGTGTGACGAATCGAAAATGGGAGGAGATGGTAATGACATACAGCATAAAAAGGGGAATTTTGGCTTGACAAGCTAGTCCGTGAGGTGACGGGGGTCCAAAAGCCCTGCACTCCGTACCCCACGCATACCCCGCATGGTTAGTTTTGCTTATACGCTATTATCAGGACCAAATTATTCGTAATTTAAACCAAATTATATAGTCAGTGTTTTGAGTTTATTCAATTGTATATATATTAAGTTACATAATTAAAATTGCTGTTTTATTTAATTTTGTTGGGTTTGTTTTTTTGGTTTTTTTGATTGGAAAATTTGGCAAATATAACATGTGGAATGTCCTCCACAGCAGAGTGTCAGACCTCTGGATCTTTTTAAACAATTTTATCAAGGTGGAGCTGTGGCAGCTTCAGCTGGTGCCTCTGGAGGACCTTGAACAAAGAACCCCTGAGATTTTCTACCCTCCCAGGTGAAGTGTTATAGTCTGGGGTCTTGCTGCTGTGTCCAAGTGCCGGGCCACTGGCTGGCACCACAGGTCCCCAGACCCTCTGCTGAGGCATCCCTCTCCAAGAGTCACGTTTACTCTGTCACATTTGGCTTTTCTCTCTGATCCACCGCCAGGACCAAAGATCACACGGTCGTGAGGATGTAAAAATGCCTGTTCCTTCTGTAACATTGCTGTTTTGTGACAGCCGTGCAGGCAGAGCAGGCAGCTGTAGGGACACAGACTCATTTCCCTGGTGCCAGCCGTGCTGCATCCATCGAGCTGCTGGTGTTGGTGCTCGCTGGGATGAGGCCCGGCCCGGCACCACGGGAGTTAGGAAGGGTCTTGAAGGAATCCCCACACGTTAAAGCAGACGATTTAGCCTGGGATTTTAAGTTGTTTCTCAGTTAACCTTGTAAAAGGCCAGAACAAGTCTCCTATGAATTCTGTCCCTGTCAAGTTCAGTTCCGCCGCGAAAGCCCCTCAGCATTCTCAGGGCAGTGGCAGGAGCCGGGTGCTGGCCCGGAGACCCGCTGGCCGGGGAGAGCACGGCCCAGAGCGAGCCCCTGCTGCCCGGGATGGCCACAGGCCCGGGGGAGCCGGGCGGGCAACGCCAGGGCCCTGTCCAGGGCTCCTGGGGCTCCTCTGGCATCTGTTCCGTCCCCTCAGGCGCTGAGCGGTGCCCGTCCCACGGGGCTGTCTGTGCCCAGCCCCAAAAGAGGCAGGGCCGGGGCTGTGGCCCCTGGGCTGGTGGTGCCGACTGCCCGGCGCTCAGCACCACCCGTGCCGTGCCGGTGCAGCGTGACCCGGCGGGGCAGCTCCGCCTCGGCGCCTCGCCACCACCATCCCGGCACGGCGGCTGGCCCTGGGCCGCGGCAGCCCCGAGCCGCACGGGCCCGGGAGGGACTGCCGGAGGTCCCCGTCCCCTGCGTGCCTCAGCAGACACTCCAGCCCCACTGCGTGCAGCAGGAGGGACACAAAGCACCTGCACGCTTACGAGAGTCCACAGCCCTTTCTACATGTGAAATGAGACCCCAGGACCCCGACATGTGCCTCAGGAGAGATCCCAGCACCCTGCACACCTTGGGAGAGATCCCAAACCCTCTGCATGCCTCACACAGGATTCCAAATCCCTTGCATGACTTGAAGTGGACCCCGATGATCTCCATGCCTCAGAGGAAACCTAAAATATCCCTGGGTGTGTCACAAGAGACCCCACCCCCTCGTGCACCTTACGGGGGACTCCAAAGCCCCCACGTGCCCTACAGGGAAGTCCAGGCCAGCTATGCCGAGTGTTTCGACCTGGAAATCAAGTCTGGTTGCACCTGGGTTGTTGTGTCTCTGGGGCTGCTCACCAGCCCTGTCAGACTCCAAGGCTACACAGCCCTTCCCTTCCCTTCCCTTCCCTTCCCTTCCCTTCCCTTCCCTTCCCTTCCCTTCCCTTCCCTTCCCTTCCCTTCCCTTCCCTTCCCTTCCCTTCCCTTCCCTTCCCTTCCCTTCCCTTCCCTTCCCTTCCCTTCCCTTCCCTTCCCTTCCCTTCCCTTCCCTTCCCTTCCCTTCCCTTCCCTTCCCTTCCCTTCCCTTCCCACCGCTGGTCACAGTGAAGCCATATGCAGAATAAATAGACTCCACTGTTGCCCTGGTTTTTAATGTTCTGTCCTGGATTAGGGTCACTCTGGGAGAAAACCTCCAAAGGGGCCCCCCAGAAAGCAAACCCACATGGCCCCTTCCCCCCAGCAGTTCGGGAAGGATTCCTTGCAGAGAAGTGGAAAGAACCTGTTTATTTGACAGGCAAAACACCCCCAGCACACAAAATGAACAATAGCAGATGACAATGCTTTCACCGATCTGAAAAGGATGACAAATTCAGAAAGTCTTTCCTGGCAGTGGTGGCTCTGCTGTTGCTCCCTCCGGCGCTGGGGATGGCTGCTGCAGGCCACAGGATGCAAACTCTCCGTGTTTCCCAGGTCCCAGTCCGGAGCAGGTGTGAGTGGTTTCAAAAAGGGAAAGGAAAAACAGTCCAGGGAAAAATCTGTACTGCTTAGCTAAACTGACTAACAAGCAGAAGCCAAAAAGCAAAAGCAAAGCAGGAGCACAGCAGAAGCAAGAGCAAAGCAAGCAACAGCAAGCAAAGCAAAAAGCAAAAGCTGCATTATGAACTGAGCTGTCTGTCTGTCCTGCCAGCCGTGGGGGAGCAGGCTGATAACAAACCAAAACAAACCTTGCTCTTCAGGGCCAGTCGTGAAGGCACAGTACGTAATATCCAGCATTAACAGAACACACGACTGGGGATGCAAGCATCATAACCTCACCCTAGGACAAGTTTTTCTAAACCTTCTGATGTTTACATTCTTGTAACAAACTTTCTCACACACTTTATGCAAATAACGTATTGTTATGCATTCTTTTCTGCAGGAGGAGAAATTTGATGGACTGTTGGTTTGTCCAGTGTCATTGGAGAGGTAGCACTTTCACCCTCCCATCCACTCTCACTTTTGGAAATCTGTAAATGTTGGAGTCAGAAATTCAACTGCCCCCTTTTTTACCTTGGAGAGATGCGTGTCTGCGTTGTTACATTTCATGTCCTGTAGCGCCAATCCACAACCTGATGTAGTTATGAAGTGGGGATGCATGTCAGGGCCTGGCACAGGTGAGATGGCTCTCGTGAAAACTTGTGCCCCGAGCCCTGGTCCGAGCCACATCTTTTTTCACAAACCTGTTCCATATGCAATGCATTACACAATCTCTTCATGCTCATTCAACCCCTGGCCCCGCCTGTCCTCCCCTCCCATGGCGATGAGATCCACACCCTTCTGGGCACGCGTTGTTTCCTGTGGTGGTCACACTGGGGTCTTTGGTGGTCTCTGAGGCCGAAGGCTGTGGTCTTGCTCATGACTGAACTTTTGAACTTTTCTCCTTTGTGCGTGCACTGTGGTCCCCTGGTGCGTATCTGAGTACGTCTGTTGGTTTGGATCAGCTTGGAGACAGAGGAGCTCCTTAGTCTAGGCTTCCTGCATTCCCTGGTCTTCTCCTGGTGTTATGAGTAAAAAAGTTATCTGTAGCTATGATATTTTATTAAAAATCCTTTCCTAGGATTTTTCCCCTCCTGAGGAGCTGAGGGCCTCAGGAAAGAAATGTAAACAATAACTATCTGCTGCTGTGGAATGCAACAGGTGCATCTTCCATTGGTCCATGTGGATTGGTTTCACTTGATGACCAATCACAGCCAACTGTGTTGAGCCTGTGAGCAGTCACAAGATTTTTGTTATGCATTCCATTCTATTCTTCTTCTTTGTAGCCTTCTGGTCATTTTTTCCTCTCTGTTCTTTTAGTATAGTTTTAATGTAGTATTTTAATAGAATATATAATAAATCAGCCTTCTGAAATGGAGTCAAGCCTCGTGTCTCCACACCTGGGGTGTTCGCCCCAACAAATTATCCATTTTTTTTAAGGCTGCAAAGTTAAACCGGTTGGGCCAGTTGTTGAGAGTTGAAGGGTTGACTATTTCTTGTTGATAGCTTCATGTTGCAATCACCTCTTGTTAATAGTTTTTCTTCAATTACCTGTTAATGGTTAGAAATCAAGCACAGTTGTCCCCCTGCTGCTTCCCAGGAGCCTGCAGGTAGCAGGAGGAGGTGACATCAGAGCTAGTATGCAGATGAGAATGCATTTCACCAAATTTTGCAATTTTCCAGGAAAAAAACCCCTAAAACCAAGAAGCCAACATGGAATTATGAAACCTAAGTAATGTCTAAAGGTGAGGAACTTAATCCAGTACCTGCTAAGATCCTTTTTACTCCTCACCCTAACCTGAAAGGATGTCAGCTAGGAAGAGGACCTGGAATGTTAGACCAAAAAAGCGGAATTCCCACTACTCCCTTGAGGATAGAAGCCCCAGCTCTGCCTGCATACCAGCGGTCACAGCTGCATCATCCTCCTCCTCCGTGCCACTCCTGGGAGCAGCGGGGGTGCGGGCGACCTGTCGTTTCTCCCCAACCTGAGCTGAATTTTTTAAATAAAGGCATTAAAAAGGAGAAAGATCTCCTGCCCTATTTATTATGCTAGGGTCTCGTCCAGGAGATCCACACCTGAAGAGGACACCAGGACTGGGACGGCCGCCCGCCCTGGACCTGCAGGACAGCTGGCTCTGAGGACCAGAGAAGATCGGCTTGGGACAGTGACACGGAGCAGCGCCGGACTGGTGAGAGTATCCGGCGGCAGGAGAGGGAGGTGAGCGAGTGTGTGTGAGTGAGACGAGGGCCGGCAGCTCGGGCCCTCAAAGCGAGTGAGGACCCCTCAGTACCGCGGTTCCGCACCCCCGCCAGGGGGCCGGCTGGGAACAGGGGGAAGCGAGTGGAATTGGTGATTGAGGCGCCTCCAAAGAGGTAAAGAGGACCCCCCTCCGGGCGTGCGGAGGAAATAGTATGTGAGTGGCACGCATCCCAAAAGCCCTGATACAGGTCCTAATGAAAGAAGTTACGCAATTTAGAAAATCAGGCAGTTTTGTTATTAAGTCCTGACGACGGAAGTCAAAGCACAAGGTCTGGCAGAGGAAGCCTATCCCGAGTTTTTTAAAGCTCTGGTAATGTAAGTCCTGACAGGGGGAAGTCAGGCAAACTAAAAATCAGGCCATACTTTTGTTTTAAGTCCTGACAAGGGACGTCAGGCAAATTCAGAAGTCCTGAGTAGGATTTGGGCAAGTCCAAAAGTCCTGTAGGCAAACGAAGTCCTGACGAAAGGAGGTCAGGCAAACTCAGCCTCAGAGGTCTTGAGGTTTTTTTTGTTGAGTCTTGGCAAAGGAGGCCGAGGTCTCAACAAAGTCCTGACGAAAAGGGTCAGGCATATTGGAGTTTCGGCAGAGGAGGCTGGGACTTCACAAATAGGATTTACTTTTGAGCTGCCTGTCAGTAGCAGAAGCACCTTTGTAATTTTTGAGGCCCGAAAAAATGGAAGGGTGTAATAGTAAGGAAAGTGGCCAGAGACTGGGGAATATAACTCCCCATATTCCCCTAGGTGAACTGTTAGAGAGATGGGACTCTATAGAGGCCACAGAGGGCTTAGATAAATTTAAGATGATTCACTACTGTTCAGAAGCGTGGCCAGAATTGGATGTGCAAGGTGGATGGCTCTGGTGTGGGACAAAAGACAAGTGGATGTGTCAACAGCTGAGTCAGTGTGTGACAGCTCGAGAGGATACTGATCCCCAGCAATTATTATATGTAGCTTGTTGGTTAAAGAGTGCTTTCGAGGATGAAGGAGTGCGAATTTGTAAGGTGCAGAGGACAAAAGAGGGGAATGAAGGAGGGGATGCTGGAATTAAAGAGATTAGTAAAAGGTGGCACCCCCTGGACTACTTGCCTCCTGATGCCCCTCCACCTTAGAACCCTCTCCTTCGGGCACCTCAAATAGCAGATCCGTCTCTTCCCCCGGCGGCCATGGGGGCCATTCCCTCACCACCCCCTTCGACTCCTTTAGCTGCTTCTGCACCCCCACTAGTGCCTCCTTCAGCTGCTGCACGCTCCACCCCTTCTCCAGCTCCACTTAACATGCACTCAAGCTCTTCTCCCCCTCCTACTGCTGTCCCTCCACCTCCTCCTAACTGGGAGACAAATGCCTCCTTACCTGGTAACCCCTTATCACCAGATACAGCTGTTGGCCTACAGCAGGTCCAGGTTAATGCTAATAGCCCTCAAATGAGTAATTTTGTGTCTGAAGATGGGCCACACTGCGGTACCCGATCCATGACCTCCAAGGTAGAGAGACTTTTTCCCCTTAGAGAAGTTCCTATGGGAGGAGTAGCAGGAGGTGTTGGTTTTGTGAATGCTCCTCTAACTGCTTCTGAGGTGAGAGGATTCAAGAGGGAGTTAGGGAATTTAGTTGAAGACCCTGTGGGTATTGCAAACCAAGTGGATCAATTCTTAGGTCTAAATATCTGCACTTGGGGGAAATGAATTCCATTCTAAATATATTATTTTCCCCAGAAGAGTTCCGAATTATTAGAGGTGCTAGCATAAGAATTTGGGACAAAGATAATCATCCAGGGCCCCAAGTGCCATCAGGTGCAGAAAAATTGCCACTAGTGGATCCCAATTGGAACCCTAATCAGGAGGAAGGAAGCAAGGAAGGCCATGATAGAGTACAGGTCTTTGATAATCAGGGGGAATCAGAGAATCAGTTCCCAATGCAACTAATACAAAATTAGCATTCAAGAGTGCACAAGAGAAGGATGAAACTCCTGCTACTTGGCTTAATTGCCTAAAGCAGAACTTCCAGTTGTACTCCAGAACAGACCCGGACACCAAGGAGGGTCAGGCGCTACTAAAGGTCCAATTTCTTACTACATCTTGGCCTGATAAACAGAGAAAACTGGAAAAGATTGAAGATTGGCCAGAGAAGGACATTAATGAGTTATTGAAAGAAGCATTGAAGGTATATTTAAGGAGGCAAGAAGAAAAAGCAAAGGCCAAGGCTAGTATCATGGTCGCTATAGCTAGAGGAAATGTGGGGGGCAAGCAACTCTATCCTACAATCCAAGGTAACAAAAGAGTGGGAGAGTCCACCACCAGGAGCAGGCAAGGAAACGCCAGTACCGTCAGGGACAGGAGGAATGGAGAGGCCTCAAGCCCCTTTGAGCGAAAGGCGCTGCTGGTACTGTGGAGCAACTGGACCCCCAAAACTGTTCAGCCTAAAGTTGTGAAACCGTGGCTAGCTGATCAGGAGAGCAAAGGAAGCAGCTTTAGAACCAGGGGATCCGGTAGAAGTTTTTAAAGCAGAAACCATGCCTGAGGAGGGAGGAAGATAAGAACCTATATTTAGCAAAAAAAAAAGTAAAGGCTATAAAAGATTTAAAGTTGCACCAAGGGCAGCGAGGGGAGTGGTTAAGATCAGATGGACGGGTGTTTCTAAACAAAGCACTTGCTGGGACAGTGCTAACAGGACCACATAATTTAACTCACTGAGGAGTCCAAGGACTATGTGATCATTTCCTAAGAAATAACTTGTGCATAAGTGTATATGACCTAGCAAAAGCAATTAGAAAAGGCTGTTTAATTTGCCAAAAAGTGAACCAGAAGGTTATGAAAAAGGTAGCAGCTGGAGGGAGGGAATTGACTCTCAGGCCTTTCCAGAGCATAGAGATGGATTTCACTAAGATGCCCCCAGAGTAAGGATAGAAGCATCTACTGGTTATAGTAGATCATCTCACCCATTGGGTAGAAGCCTTCCCGACAAAAAAGGAAACAGCCCAGGTTGTGGCAAGGGTAATCTTGGAGAACATCATCCCCAGATATGGAATGGTGAATACCATAGACTCAGACCGAGGTCCACATTTTGTGGCCCAAACATTGCAAAATATAATTGAAGTTTTAGGAATAAAATGGAGATTACATACTCCGTGGCACCCCCAGAGTTCTGGGAGGATGGAACGGATGAACAAAACTCTCAAAAATTAGTATTAACTAAACTGATCGAAGAAACAAAAATGAATTGGCTAAAGTGTTTGCCCCTAATGCTTTTGCGCATCAGAACAAGACCCCGGTCTGATATAGGGATTTCACCCTATGAAATGATGCTTGGACTGCCATTCTTGTTAACACCCTGTAGCACAGGAGACTATTTGGAAGAAGAAGCAGCTACCAGAAAATATTTAGAAGTCATTGGAAGAACCCTGGAAGGACTTAGAAAAAGAGGATACCTCCCCCAAACCTCCCCTCTTGACAGAAAAGCACGTAACATTAACCCAGGAGATTGGGTTTTGAAATAATCCTGCAATAGTAGACCATTAATGCCTAAATTTGAAGGCCCCTTTCAGGTACTCCTCATCGCTAATTCAGCTGTGCGGACCAGAGAAAAGGCTTGGACCCACATCACGAGAATTAAAGGACCAGTCCCACCCGCCAGCATTGGACAAGATTGGTCAGTGTTTCCCTCTGGTATTGGATCAGATTCCACACCACCCTCACCCCCTAACTCAGGACAGGATTCAGCCACATCAGGAGTTAATTCAGCTGAGTATACCATTGTAAAAGGACCAAAAGACTTAAAGTTGACACTCAAAAGGAAGAGCCAAAAAGACTGATGAACTGCATAAGAAAAGAGTTTAGAATCATAACATATCCTAAAGTGTTTTAAGAGATTTGTAAAAGTTAAAAATTGTTAATAGGTAATTCTGGTGAAGTCCTCCCAACTTAGTACCAAAGACTGAGGGTTAATCTTCTGCAGAGTACTCCCCTAAGAGAGACCAAATCAGTAAGGACAGATCAAGAGAGGTTTAACCAGGGAAGCAAATAGAAGAGACTCTAAAGAGCTTGGGAACTTCTCCTTAGTAAAATCCCCAAGAAGCAAGGCCGGGTGGGCAGGCTGTGCAAGATGACCCATACCGGACTCTTGGGAAGGGTAGTAATAATGGCTTTCATTGCTAGTGGTGCTCTGGGGAGCCCAAGAGAGCCGTGCAGTGAGTACTACCAACCCCTCTGTGAGGAAGAAGAAGTAAGTTCTTTGTTGAGAGTCCACACCAATTTAAGCCGTAATTGTGTTAACCTCTCCCAGTTGATCTTTTATCAAGAGAATGAGAAAATCTATTGGATGGCCCGGAACACCGCCACCTTTAGGCCGCAACTCCTGGCAGAGCACCCTGTAGAAGAGGCCTGGTGGTACTTTGAACATGATGCTACTGAAGCAAGCCTGGTAAATCTGGTCAGAGGAAAAGAAATAGTAAAAGCAAGAAGAGAACAAGACCATTTAGCAACACCCCCAAGTAAAAATCTAATAAGAGAAGAATGTATGTTAAGGAAAGGAAGGGGTACAGTACGCCAGTAGGAAGAATGGCTTGTAAAAGGTATTTAGCAGTAAAAGACTCTGCTACGCGGTGGATCCCAAGAGATCCAAATAGAATTTGGCCTGTTAAGAAAAAAGAGAACAAGTGCATTTACAATAAAACATATAGACTTTATGAGTATGATAAAAAAGAGATAAACCTCTTTTGGAGAATGAAAGAAATTTCTAAATATTGGGAGGGCCCAACAGAAACTAATCATACATTTCGGGAGACCCCTAAACACCTGTTTTGGATCTATGCTACTACAGCATCCACTAAATTGCCAAGAGACTGGTCTGGCAGTTGCATCATTAGGATTATAAAACAAGCTTTCTTTATATTACCCAAAGAATCTGGATCAAGTTGAACAGTTCCTATATACAGCGATTTAAGAAAAACCAAATGGAAGAAGCAATATATAGTAAACAAAATTATGAAGCTACAAGCAGTATTAGAGATAATATCTAATCAGACCGCATTAGCTCTTAATCATATTAATGACCAACTCACCTAAACCAAAACAGTAATTTATCAAATCAAATTAGTTGTAGCAGTCGTTTGAAGCATCTTAAACGAAATAAGAAAACTAGCATATGTAAGAAATCAAGAAAGGACTCCTGCACTGGATTCCACTTGTGGGATAACCCATGGACTTTCAAAAGAGGTTGGAAAACTAAAGCCTTCTTCACAGTGTGTACACATGTTAGTTTGCTCTTCTTATTTCCCTGCTTATTTAAAATAGTGACATCTGCCGTACAGAATAACCTACGGATCTCTAAAGAAATTAACCTGAAAAAAACCAAAAAAAGGAATGAAATTGAGTAACTATGATCACCAAAGTGCTCAGGAATTTTATAATCAATATAAAAATTATAAGAAATTCTATGCTAATGAGCCAAAAATTGCAAGTTGATGCAAGCTTAAGCTTCAGCCTGATCAAAGAAAAAAAGGGGGGACTGTTATGTGTAAAAAAGTTGTCCTTTTTTTTTAAGGCTGCAAAGTTAAACAGGTAGGGCCAGTTGTTGTGAGTTGAAGTTTTGACTGTTTCTTGTTGGTAGCTTCACATTGCAATCACCTCTTGTTAATAGTTTTTCTTCAATTACCTGTTAATGGTTAGAAATCAAGCGCAATTGTCCCCCTGCTGATTCACCTGAGCCTGCAGGTAGCAGGGTGGGGGGGATGACACCAGAGCTAGTATGCAGATGAGAATGCATTTCACCAAATTTTGCAATTTTCCAGGAAAAAAACCCTAAAAACAATGAGCCAACATGGAACTAAGAAACCTAAGTAATGTCCAAAGGTGAGGAACTTAATCCAGTATCTGCTAAGATCCTTTTTACTTTTCACCCTAACCTGAAAGGATGTCAGCTAGGAAGAGGACCTGGAATGTTAGACCAAAAAAGTGGAATTCCCACTACTCCCTCGAGGACGGAAGCCCCAGCTCTGCCTGCATACCAGCGGTCACAGCTGCATCATCCTCCTCCTCCGTGCCACTCCTGGGAGCAGTGGGGTGCGGGTGACCTGTCCTTTCTCCCCAACCTGAGCTGAATGTTTTTAATAAAGGCATTAAAAAGGAGAAAGATCTCCTGCCCTATTTATTACGCTGGTATTGTCCTTCATAGCAAAAAGCTTCAGAAATTTGCATTTTCCTATGCCCTTTGTACCATGGCAGAGGTTTCTTAAGTAAAAGGTTAAAATTCAACACATAATTCTACAATTTAAAATTTAAATGCTTAGTCCATATTGCTAACTTAATTGAACCCCCCAAAACCTCCATTTCAACAGCAGCCCCTGCCTGGCTTCTGCCTGCCCACACCGTGGGCATCCACGGCTCCTCCTGGGCATGGAGCTCAGTCAGTGCTGGTGCTGGGTGGGCTTTGCTGCTGCTGCCACCTGGACACTGGGGTGACCGCTTGTCCTGGGTTGCAGTGTAAAGATGTATTCTAATGCCATCCTGAAGAGCTGCTGAAACCAGGAGGGGCATGGTTTCTTCCTTATCTCCTGTTAATGGGCCCATCAATGTCTTGCCACATGACTCAGAGATAACTCCCTCCCAGAGCCATTTCTGTTTCATGGCTAATCAAGGACCCACAGCTTGAGGCAGAATGATATCAGCCCACTGTGAGATGCTCTGCCCATGGGGGAGGAGCTAAGCATCCCCAGCTGGATATAATCTGGGTTTTGGGACACAACAAGCAGTCTCTCCACTGGATTCCCAGAGGAACCGCCGCCCTTACCCACTGCTTTTCCAGAGGATGAGAGCTACCAGATTGTTTCGACAGGATCACCACTTCCACAAGTCCATTTCATCTGGACTGCTACCACCACCCTAACTAGCAGGGTGTCAGGCTGTATTCTGACCCTGTCAGTGGTTTTTCTTTTGTATGATTGCATGTATTTTAGTTTTTTTTCCCGTTTCCTAATAAATTGTATTTCTGACTTGGAGCCTCTCACTGGTTTTGCTTTCAAACTAGGACACAAATCCATCTCTTTATTTCAACACAGGAATGGGCCATTGCCTACCCTGCAAGCGGGAGTTGGAGGGGGGGGGAGGGTGGGGTGGGGTGGGGTGGGGTGTCACCTTCAGTATTGCCTAGAGGGCAAGGCCAGGGGGCTCAGGGGCAGGGGAAGGGATGTGTTGGTCTGAGGAGGTGCTGGAAGGTGCTGGGCTGGTCCTGGGGTCCCTAGCGGAACTCGGGTTGGCTGGGATGGGACAGACGGAGATAAAAAAAGGAATGAAGGCAGCTTGGGGAGGCCAATGGGGAGAGCAGGTGGCAGTGGGATCTACGGGGCAATAAGAGGCTTCCTTGTCGACGGTTGTTCTGGGGTCCTCTTCACAGAACACTTGAGAGGGCTGTCCAGGCCGTTACTGCTGCTGGAGAAGCTGCTCACGCTGTCGGTGTGAGGTGCAGCCACTGTCTTCCAACTCCTGTCCCAAGGCGCTCCTGTGCAGAGAGGAGGTGGCTGAGGCCCCAGCTGCCAGTGGCACACAGGGACCCTCGTGCACAGCAGGGCCCAGAGCTGGCAAGGCTCCCCAGCACGGCTGGAGCTGCTGGCACAGCTGGGCCCCGCTGGACAGCTGCCCCTCAAGGCCCCGGCCAGCAGGGCACGGCTCTGGGCAGGGTCCCTGGCCAGGAGCGGGCCCCAGAGCGCCTCTGCCTTTCAAGGGCAATCTCGGCCCTGCTCTTTCTCCTCCCCACCTCCCTCTGCCTCTGCCCCGTGCCCCTGGGGCTGCTCTTGGCCAGGCAGCCTCAGTGGGAGCCAGCTCTGGCTGCAGCCCCAGCGGGCCCCCCAGGACAAGGCCCAGCAATTGAGAGGCCAATGGAAGCACTGGGCAGCAGCAGAACCCTCAGCAGAGTTATTTGGACAATCATGGACTGGCCACAACCCCACTGCAGTCTCAATGGGAATGTTCCCTGACCACGTTAGACTTTCAAAAGAAGCTGTTTGAGGGGGAGAGCAACAAAACACTCACTGTTTTCTCTTCCAGGAATACCCGATTCCAAAGCAGCCCAACATGAAGACAAGCTCCAAAGAAAGCACGCCTCCCAGTAACCCTAGCCAGCAGACTGTTCCCTGACAGAAACCCCTTCCGAGGCCATCCTGGGCATCGGTAACAGGTCTTGTGGTGCCGGCTGCATCTGTGGGAGCGATGGGGAGCGTGAGCCCGTGCTGTGCTGCACTGCTGAGCTGGCAGCACGGTGGATACGGGCAGGACGTTCTCTGTTTCCCCCAGAGCTGGGGCCTGCAGGCACCTTGCCGGCCCTGGGCACAGGCTGTGCCAGCCAACAAAGCCCAGCAGGCCAGGAGGAGAGCCCGGGGGCAGCGCAGCTGCTTGGGCAGTGGCTGCTGCCAGGGACACAGGCCAAAGCCATCCCTGAGCAGCCAATGCCAGCCCTGCCCCTCCCTGCCCCGTGACAGCACCCCCAGCCCCAGGGGACAGGCTCAGGCCCTGTCAGGACCCAGCGCAGCCCCTGCCCAGTCGGGAGCCAGGGCTGGCTCTGGCCCTGGGCTGGCGGCAGGGCTCCCGCTCGGGGCTGCTCCTGTGCCTTGGGCCTCTGGGCACTCAGGGCCAGCTCCGCAGCAGCTGCAGCGCCAGGGACCTTGCTGCACCAGTCCCGTTTCCCCGGGGCTCTGAACCAGCTCCAGAGGCCTGGAAGCCCAGGCGCCTCCAGTTTTGGCTGCTGCAGGGCCGGGCAAGGGCAGGCCCTGGGGGAAGAGCTGCTGCCACACAGCCCCGGCCAGGGCTGAGCCCGGCACAGCAATTACCTGCTGTGCCTGTGCCCGTGTCTGGCATCGCCTTCCTTCCCGCAGCAGGGGCTGCCAATGAGCCACTGCTTCTCCCTGAGTGTTCCTCCTCCTGAACAGCCTTTTGGTCCATCACTTGAAAAAGGAAAAAAGGGACAACTGGATCAAATGGAAATATTCCCCACTGGGGAGGTGGCACCTTCAGGAGGCAATGCTTGTCTAAGTCACAGGTAAAGATCAGGAAAAAGCCCAGGTAATTGGGGCTGGGCCAGTGCGCTCCCTTGTGCAAACAGCTGCACCGCCTGATCTTCTCAGAGACTGGGAAATGGCAGGGGATCTCAGGCCCACAGTACAGTTGGGGCACCCTATCAGCTACTGCCAAATTCCATCCTGCAGAGGCTGGGGAGGAATTGCAGCCAGGCCAGGCTGGGAAACAGCCCTGCACGATGTGAAAGCAGCAGCGGGGCAGCAAGTCTGCCATGGATCCCTTCCCGCTGTGCCGGGCACGGCGTGTCCAGATGTGCAGCCAAAGCCCCCGGCTGCTGAGTCCCAGGGGAAGCATGAAGGAAAGGCACCCACCTTGTCCTCCGGGTGCTTCCTTCTGTGTTTGTCTCAGGAATTCATCTGAGTCATGAGACTTTTTGGCTGCAGTATCTTGGGTCTTTCCTTTTGGAGGACCTTAAGAGAAAGTAGTTCCATTTCCCAGGAATGCATCCCACAAAAGCGGGGCTCAGCCTGTGGGGTCAGCAGGGACACACTACTCACCCCTGCCATGGGAGCTGGGTTGGGGCCAAGCATCCAGCCCTGGAGCTTGAGAAGTCCTCCCTGCAGACACACCTGTAACTCAACAGCCACAGAAGCTTCTGCCATCTCTGCTGATCTGCACGGGCACCACTGAGCCGCAGCAGCCGTGAGGGGATCGTGCAGGGCGAGGGCACACACGTGCATGGTTCTGTGCTGGCACCTGCAGCGCTGCCTCCCTGGCCCAGCTTTGGGCTTTGAGCTGGCAGCTCTCCCAGGGGAAAGGCCTTGACCTACCCTCAGCATCTCCCAGAGCCTCAGTCCTGGATGTGGGGCCTTCACCCACAGGTACAGCTGCAAAGAAGGCAGGACAGAAGAGCTCCTGTGGCACTGCAGGAGATCCTCAGGCTGCCCACAAGGCTCAGCCCCGGGGCACAGCCCTGGGCCCGGCCCCTTCCCTCTCTGCTCTTCTCTGTGACTGCACAGAGCACACGGAAGGACACACTGGCACAGCACACGGGAGGAGGACTGAAAGATCAATGCTCCTTCCTCCCACTGACAGTGATCCTGTGGGATCCCTCAGGGATCCAGAAGGGAGCAGGGAAAGATTCTCAGAATCCTTCAGCCCTTACATAATGTTAAGGGAAATGCTTTATAAATGAGCTTTTGTTGCATTGATCCTGATTATTCACTCAGGAAAGGCAGAATGAAAACTTGCCTCCAGCATCCTCCAGGAACTTCAAACCATCCTTCATCAGGACTTCCTGAAAACCCATGTCACGATTCCAGTCTAAAAAGGAGCAGAGATCAGAACCATATCTGTGGCATTCTGGGATCCCCTAATGCTACAGGGAAAAAGGCACTGCAAGGGGGTCGGGTAAGGCTATGGGACCCAGATGGGAATGGACATGGCCAAAGCTGCACAGGGGCCTGGGGAGCTCTGGGCTGGCTCCTGATCACTCTCCACACTCTTTCCCTGCCCTCAGCAACATCCCTGGGAGGGGTGGCTGGAGTAGCCCAGGGCCCTGGGGCTCTCTCCCTCAAACTCACAGAAAATGCTCCCTAAAGCCCTGGGGCAAACTGCAGCAGGCAGTGCCACAGCTATCCCTCCCTCCTACACTCCCTCCTGCCCTCCTTCTGCTGGGACACCCCCCAGATCCCAAGGGCAAACAGCCAGGCTCTCTCAGGACACACTGGAGCCTTGCTCTCCCCCTCTGTCCTTTCCCCACCATGGGCACCCCATGCAGTCACTGCCAGGTTTCAGGACATGTCTCCCAAGGAGGGACCCCAGCAGGACTGCTCAGGACCCGAGTGCCCTGAGCCTGCTCGGGATAATTCCCCTGGGCTGTGCCGCTCTAGTCCAGGCTGTGCCCGCACTGCCAAGCAGCAGAGAGGGCAGCTCAAGCCTCAGCAGGGCTCAGGCCCAGAGGCACAGCAATTACCTCCTGTATCTGTGCCTGGCATGGCCTCCCTTCCTGCAGCAGAGGCTGGCACGGAACCACTGCTTCCTCCGGGAAATGTTTCCTTCTGCACAGGCTCTCCTTTCATTTCTGGAAAATGGAAAAGAGACGCTGGATCAGATGGAAACATTCCTCACTGGGAATGGGGAAGGTGAGGCATCACTTGTGAAAGGAATGGATAAGGATCAGAAAACACCCAGGATTTTGGGACAACCCAAGGCTGCTTCCTTCCTCAAACAGCCCCAACATCTGATCTGCCTGGACACCAGGAAGTGCAGGGGATCTGAGGGTGGGCATGGCCTGTGGTGCAATTGGGGCTGCCTGTCAGCTGATGCCAAATGCCTTCCTGCAGAGGCTGGGCAGAAGCTGCAGCCAGGCCAGGCTGGGAAACAGCCCTGCAGGGCGTGAAAGCAGCAGCGGGGCAGCAAGGCTGCCATGGATCCCTTCCCGCTGTGCCGGGCACGGCGTGTCCAGATGTGCAGCCAAAGCCCCCGGCTGCTGAGTCCCAGGGGCAGCATGAGGGAAATGCACCCACCTTGTCTTCTCTGCAGACATTCCTTCAGCATTTGCCACATGATTTCTAATGGGTCCTGGAATTTCTTGCCGGCCATGTCTTTGGTTTCTCCTGTCGTAGGACCTTAAGAGAAAGTAGTTCCATTTCCCAGGAATGGACCCCACAAAAGCAGGGCTCAGCCTGAGGGTTCAGCAGGGACACACTACTCACCCCTGCCATAGGAGCTGGGCTTTTGTGCAGCATCCAGGGTAGGAGTTGGTGAAGTCGTCCCTGCAGACACATCTGTAACACAACAGCCACAGAAGCTTCTGTCACCTGGTCCTGACCAGTCAGTCAAACATTACGCCTTGGTGGGACAGTGAGAACATACCTGCAGAATGCTCGGAGGGCTTCACAACTTCAGAGCGCCAGGCTAATGCAGAATCATTCCCAGCATCCCAGTCTGGAAGCAAACCAAGATGAGAACTGTTTCCATTGTGTGCTAGGGCTGGCTCTGGCCCTGGGCTGGCGGCAGGGCTCCCGCTCGGGGCTGCTCCTGTGCCTTGGGCCTCTGGGCACTCAGGGCCAGCTCCGCAGCAGCTGCAGCGCCAGGGACGTTGCTGCACCAGTCCCGTTTCCCCGGGGCTCTGAACCAGCTCCAGAGGCCTGGAAGCCGAGGCGCCTCCAGCTTTGGCTGCTGCTGGGCCGGGCAAGGGCAGGCCCTGGGGGAAGAGCTGCTGCCACACAGCCCCGGCCAGGGCTGAGCCCGGCACAGCAATTACCTGCTGTGCCTGTGCCCGTGTCTGGCATCGCCTTCCTTCCTGCAGCTGGGGCTCGCACCGAAGATGGAGTGCTTCCTTCAAGAAATGCCAACTTCCACTGAAGCATTATGTCCATCTCTTGACAAAGGAAGGGAGACAGCTGCATCAGATGGAGCTGTTCCCCACTTGGGCGGTGGCATCAGAGGTAATATTTGTGAAATTTATGGAGCAGGAAAATGGCCAGATTACAGTGGCATGATGTGAGCACTTCCACCTCCAAACAGACACCCTTTTCCTAATCTGCAGGGCTGGATATAGTGGGGGATCTCAGGGTGTGTTACAGTTTGGGCTGCCTGTCAGCTGATGCCAAATGCCTTCCGGCAGAGGCTGGGCAGAAGCTGCAGCCAGGCCAGGCTGGGAAACAGCCCTGCAGGATGTGAAAGCAGCAGCGGGGCAGCGAGGCTGCCATGGATCCCTTCCAGCTGTGCCAGGCATGGCGTGTCCAGATGTGCAGCCAAAGCCCCCGGCTGCTGAGTCCCAGGGGAAGCATGAGAGAAATGCACCCACCTTCTCTTGTCTGCAGGGGTGCCTTCAGCTCTTGCCGCATCTGTTTGGAAGGTTGCAGGGACATCTTATCTGTTGTATCTTGGACTTTCCCTGTTGGAGTACCTTAGAGAAAAATATTTCCAATTCCCAGGAATGGATCCTACAAAAGCAAGGCTCAGCCTCTGAGGTCAGCAGGGACACACTACTCACCACTGTGATGGGAGCTGGGCTTGCGTACAGCATCCAAGGTAGGAGCTGGAGAAGCTGGAGAAGTCCTCCCTGTAGATACATCTGTAACACAACAGCCACAGAAGCTTCTGTCACCTGGTTCCTGCCCGCTTGTCTACAATTCTTCCTTGGTGGCACACTGAGAACATACCTGCAGGAGGCTCCAAGGGCTTCAAAACTTTATTCATCCAAGCTGATGGAGAAGCCTTCCCAGCAACTTCATCTAGAATGGAGCACAGATGAGAACACTTTCCAGGGTGTGCTGGGATCCCGTTTTGCCACAGGAAACTGGGCACTGCAAGGGGGTCGGCTAAGGCCGTGGGAGCCAGATGTGAATAGACATGGCCAAAGGTGCACAGGGGCCTGGGGAGCTCTGGGCTGGCTCCTGGTCACTCTCCACACCCTTTCCCTGCCCTCAGCAACATCCCAGGGAGGAGTGGCTGGAGCAGCACAGGGCCCTGGGGCTCTCTCCCTCAAACTCACAGAAAATGCTCCCTAAAGCCCTGGGGCAAACTGCAGCAGGCAGTGCCACAGCTATGCCTCCCTACCTCCCTCTGTCCCTCCTGCCCTCCTTCTGTGGGGACACCCCCCAGATCCCAAGGGCAACAAGCCAGGCCCTCTCAGGACACACTGGAGCCTTGCTCTCCCCCTCTGTCCTTTCCCCACCGTGGGCACCCCGTGCAGTCGCTGCCAGGTTTCAGGACATGTCTCCCAAGGAGGGACCCCAGCAGGACTGCTCAGGACCCGAGTGCCCTGAGCCTGCTCGGGATAATTCCCCTGGGCTGTGCCGCTCTAGTCCAGGCTGTGCCCGCACTGCCACGCAGCAGAGAGGGCAGCTCAAGCCTCAGCAGGGCTCAGGCCCAGAGGCACAGCAATTACCTCCTGTGTCTGTGCCTGGCATGGCCTCCCTTCCTGCAGCAGAGGCTGGCACAGAACCACTGCTTCCTCTGGGAAATGCTTCCTTCTGCACAGGCTCTCCTTTCATTTCTGGAAAATGGAAAAGAGACAGCTGGATCAGATGGAAACATTCCTGACTGGGAATGGGGAAGGGGACAATTTCAGGAGGCATCACTTGTGAAAGGAATGGATAAGGATCAGAAAACACCCAGGATTTTGGGACAACCCAAGGCTGCTTCCTTCCCCAAAGAGCCCCAACATCTGATCTGCCTGGACACCAGGAAGTGCAGGGGATCTGAGGGTGGGCATGTCCGGTGGTCCAGTTTGGGCTGTCTGTCAGCTGATGCCAAATGCCTTCCTGCAGAGGCTGGGCAGAAGCTGCAGCCAGGCCAGCCTGGGAAACAGCCCTGCAGGGCGTGAAAGCAGCAGCGGGGCAGCGAGGCTGCCATGGATCCCTTCCTGCTGTGCCGGGCACGGCGTGTCTAGATGTGCAGCCAAAGTCTTCCCCAGCTGCTGAGACCCAGGGCAAGAATGAGGGAAATGCACCCACCTTGTCTTCTCTGCAGACGTTCCTTCAGCATTTGCCACATGATTACTAATGGGTCCTGGAATTTCTTG
Source organism: Passer domesticus (assembly GCF_036417665.1). Classification (NCBI taxonomy): domain Eukaryota; kingdom Metazoa; phylum Chordata; class Aves; order Passeriformes; family Passeridae; genus Passer; species Passer domesticus. The sequence continues at coordinate 77,289,461 of NC_087512.1, read as the reverse complement.
CCTGCCATGTCTTTGGTTTCTCCTGTCGGAGGACCTTAAGAGAAAGTAGTTCCATTTCCCAGGAATGGATCCCAAAAAAGCAGGGCTCAGCCTGTGGGGTCAGCAGGGACACACTACTCACTCCTGCCATGGGAGCTGGGTTGGGGCCAAGCATCCAGCCCTGGAGCTGGAGAAGTCCTCCCTGCAGACACACCTGTAACTCAACAGCCACAGAAGCTTCTGCCATCTCTGCTGATCTGCACGGGCACCACTGAGCCGCAGCAGCGGTGAGGGGATCGTGCAGGGCGAGGGCACACACGTGCATGGTTCTGTGCTGGCACCTGCAGCGCTGCCTCCCTGGCCCAGCTTTGGGCTCTGAGCTGGCAGCTCTCCCAGGAGAAAGGCCTTGACCTACCCTCAGCATCTCCCAGAGCCTCAGTCCTGGATGTGGGCCCTTCACCGGCAGGTTCAGCTGCAAAGAAAGGCAGGACAGAAGAGCTCCTGTGGCACTGCAGGAGATCCTCAGGCTGCCCACAAGGCTCAGCCCCGGGGCACAGCCCTGGGCCCGGCCCCTTCCCTCTCTGCTCTTCTCTGTGACTGCACAGAGCACACGGAAGGACACACTGGCACAGCACACGGGAGGAAGATTGAAAGCTAAATGCTCCTTCCTCCCACTGACAGTGATCCTGTGGGAGCCCGCAGGCCTCCAGAAGGGAGCAGGGCAAGGTTTCCAGATTCTTTTAATCTTAAGATTTTGTTAAGGGAAATGGTTTATAAGTGAGCTTCTGTTGCACTGACCCTTATTATTCACTAAGGAAAGGCAGAATGAAAACTTGCCTCCAGCATCCTCCAGGAACTTCAAACCATCATTCATCAGGACGTCCTGAAAACCCATGTCACGATTCCAGGCTAGAAGGGAGCAGAGACCAGAACCATTTCCATGGTGTGCTGGGATCCCCTTCTGCCACAGGGAACTGGGCAATGCAGGGGTGTTGGGTAAGGCTGTGGGAGCCAGATGTGAATGGACATGGCCAAAGGTGCACAGGGGCCTGTGGAGCTCTGGGCTGGCTCCTGGTCACTCTCCACCCTCTTTGCAGGCCCTTTGCAACATCTCTGGAGGGGTGGCTGGAGTAGCCCAGGGCCCGTGGGGTCTCTCTCCCTCCCACAGAGGAAACCCTCCCAAAAGCCCTGGGCAAAACCATCCCCAGCGCTTCCCAGGGAGAAGGGAGCGCTGTCCCGGGAAAGGGCAGCCAGGCTGCCGGCTCACCTGCTCGCCGCGCTTGCAGCGGAGCAGCCTGGGCAGCCCTGGCAGGCAGGGCCACGGCCAGGAGCAGCAGGAGTAGGAGGCGCAGAGCAAGGGCCATGGTGCCTTGTCCTCCGCCAGTCCCGCAGCTCTTGCTGCCACCGCTGTCCCGACACCGCTGTCCCAACGTCAGCACCGCTGCTGCCACCGCCGCTGCTGCCGCAACAGTTGTGCTCAGGGACTGAGTGCTGGCTCCTTGTGCTGCTCTGCAACCACGGGGCTCTGGCACCTCTGGCACCTCTGTGACCTCAGGGCCTGCTGAGAGCTCAGCCTGCTGTGACGCCAGAGCCCTGCTGTGACCTCATGGCCTCAGCTCTACCCCCAGAGTGTGTGCCCGTCCGCATGAATGGACTGCCCTGATTGTAAATGTTTTGCTTCATCAATGGCCATTGCTTAGCAAAACCTTTCTTTTGCCTGCTGACATTGCTGGTCAGGCTGCGTCCCTCAAGATGCTCTTATTGTTGCAGTTCAAATTTATTTTATTGATTTCATTTTAAGTGTTGTTTAAGGGCTCTGTTATCCCCCATTTTTTTCCTGACTTGGTTCACCTGTGGGTTTTACCCTCCCTCCAAACTGTCCCTCGTGCCCTTCCCCACCCCTTGTTCCAGCTCTTTCCCTGCCTGTCAAGGCAACCCAGCCCCTTGGTTGCCAAACCTTTGGGCCAATCCCTGACTGCAACTCCCCTTTGGAATTCCCCTACTCCTGGGAGCCCCATTGGCCCTTGTGACCCATCCTCTCCACCCTCCTACCCCAACTGGCCCCAGACACTTGATGTAATCCCCTCACTCCTCTCCTGAGCATTCCCTATTGGTTCATTGTTTGCATCCACCCCATGACTTGTATGTGTACAAAACCCCTTGGGCAGTACAGCTAGGGGCTTTTCATCCTGTTCTCTTCGCCTGGACTAAGGTGTTCCTTGCGGAACCTGAAGACGGGACGCCTCCTCCTTTCTCCTGTGCCTCGTCCCTGTCGTGGCTTGTGTCTGGCACTGGAGAGCAAGTGGCACTAAAGGTTCTGCCTCTGGTAAATCCCCATAGCGAGGCAGTTCCCGACTCCTGCCGTAGTGCCGGAGTTCTAAGAGCTAGCCCAGGTTCCAGCACTCACTTCACTAATGTACCGAATGCCCCTTCTTCAGAGCCTGCTCTGGTGCTCTGCCATCTCACACAGCCGAGTGTGATTCACATACTGCAGCCCAGAGTTAGGTTGTTGCAACATTGAAATGGGTGTGGTTGGCAGGATGGCTGGGCATAAATCACTACAGAACTAAAGCAAATGCGTGCACGGTCCCAGGCTGGACTTGAATAGACACAGGACTTGTGGAAAGATGAGGACAAGATAGCAGAGAAAAATGGAAAAACCAGCTGAAAAGGAGGATATGCGAAAGGAGTTATTTGTGCACATTTGGGGGTATATTTTTCTTGGGTGCAAAGCAAAATGAAAAGCTCCTAAATGCCCAAAAGATGAGAACTGTGTGTGGTAAATAGATATCATTCATGCTGACAAATTTGAAAGAGTAATCAATATTAATAAAGTAATTAATATTTGGAAATAATAAAACAGTTAAAGGTGTAATGCCAAGCAAGAAAGGGAGAGGAGGGTTTATCCCTCTCCCTACAGGTCTCCTGCAGATGTTCAGAAGAGGAGGAAGCAAGAGATAACTATGATTAAATTTAGTGGAAGAGAGGAGAATTTGGTTGGACACCAGGAAAATGTTGATTATATGAGATCCACTGCTTTAATGTTAGAACACAGTATTGGCTTATACTGTAGCAGCTTGGTGCGCATGTGTAATCCAAAAGGTGAACTCCAGGACATGGAGGAAGAGGAGAGGCCTTCCTCAAAGAAGATGCCCAAAGAGTGGTACAACTTACTTAAAGAAGTGTGGAGCATGAGTGGTAAAGGTGATGATAAGGGCGGTGATACAAGTGTGACGAATCGAAAATGGGAGGAGATGGTAATGACATACAGCATAAAAAGGGGAATTTTGGCTTGACACGCTAGTACGTGAGGTGACGGGGGTCCAAAAGCCCTGCACTCCGTACCCCACGCATACCCCGCATGGTTAGTTTTGCTTATACGCTATTATCAGGACCAAATTATTCGTAATTTAAACCAAATTATATAGTCAGTGTTTTGAGTTTATTCAATTGTATATATATTAAGTTACATAATTAAAATTGCTGTTTTATTTAATTTTGTTGGGTTTGTTTTTTTGGTTTTTTTGATTGGAAAATTTGGCAAATATAACATGTGGAATGTCCTCCACAGCAGAGTGTCAGACCTCTGGATCTTTTTAAACAATTTTATCAAGGTGGAGCTGTGGCAGCTTCAGCTGGTGCCTCTGGAGGACCTTGAACAAAGAACCCCTGAGATTTTCTACCCTCCCAGGTGAAGTGTTATAGTCTGGGGTCTTGCTGCTGTGTCCAAGTGCCGGGCCACTGGCTGGCACCACAGGTCCCCAGACCCTCTGCTGAGGCATCCCTCTCCAAGAGTCAAGTTTAGTCTGTCACATTTGGCTTTTCTCTCTGATCCACCACCAGGACCAAAGATCACACGGTCCTGAGGATGTAAAAATGCCTGTTCCTTCTGTAACATTGCTGTTGTGTGACAGCCGTGTAGGCGGAGCGGGCAGATGTAGGGACACAGACTCATTTCCCTGGTGCCAGCCGTGCTGCATACATCGAGCTGCTGGTGTTGGTGCTCGCTGGGACGCGGCCCGGCCCGGCACCACGGGAGTTAGGAAGGGTCTTGAAGGAATCCCCACACGTTAAAGCAGACGATTTAGCCTGGGATTTTAAATTGTTTCTCAGTTAACCTTGTAAAAGGCCAGAACAAGTCTCCTATGAATTCTGTCCCTGTCAAGTTCAGTTCCGCCGCGAAAGCCCCTCAGCATTCTCAGGGCAGTGGCAGGAGCCGGGTGCTGGCCCGGAGCCCCGCTGGCCGGGGAGAGTACGGCCCAGAGCGAGCCCCTGCTGCCCGGGATGGCCACAGGCCCGGGGGAGCCGGGCGGGCAACGCCAGGGCCCTGTACAGGGCTCCTGGGGCTCCTCTGGCATCTGTTCCGTCCCCTCAGGCGCTGAGCGGTGCCCGTCCCACGGGGCTGTCTGTGCCTGGCCCCAAAAGAGGCAGGGCCGGGGCTGTGGCCCCTGGGCTGGTGGTGCCGACTGCCCGGCGCTCAGCACCGCCCGTGCCGTGCCAGTGCAGCGTGACCCGGCGGGGCAGCTCCGCCTCGGCGCCTCGCCACCGCCATCCCGGCATGGCGGCTGGCCCTGGGCCGCGGCAGCCCCGAGCCGCACGGGCCCGGGAGGGACTGCCGGAGGTCCCCGTCCCCTGCGTGCCTCAGCAGACACTCCAGCCCCACTGCGTGCAGCAGGAGGGACACAAAGCACCTGCACGCTTACGAGAGTCCACAGCCCATTCTACATGTGAAATGAGACCCCAGGACCCCGACATGTGCCTCAGGAGAGATCCCAGCACCCTGCACACCTTGGGAGAGATCCCAAACCCTCTACATGCCTCACACAGGATTCCAAATCCCTTGCATGACTTGAAGTGGACCCCATTGCCCTCCCTGCCTCAGAGGAAACCTAAAATATCCCTGGGTGTGTCACAAGGGGCCCCACCCCGTCGTGCACCTTACGGGGGACTCCAAAGCCCCCACGTGCCCTACAGGGAAGTCCAGGCCAGCTATGCCGAGTGTTTTGACCTGGAAATCAAGTCTGGTTGCACCTGGGTTGTTGTGTCTCTGGGGCTGCTCACCAGCCCTGTCGGACCCTGAGGCTACACAGCCCTTCCCTTCCCTTCCCTTCCCTTCCCTTCCCTTCCCTTCCCTTCCCTTCCCTTCCCTTCCCTTCCCTTCCCTTCCCTTCCCTTCCCTTCCCTTCCCTTCCCTTCCCTTCCCTTCCCTTCCCTTCCCTTCCCTTCCCTTCCCTTCCCTTCCCACCGCTGGTCACAGTGAAGCCATATGCAGAATAAATAGACTCCACTGTCGCCCTGGTTTTTAATGTTCTGTCCTGGATTAGGGTCACTCTGGGAGAAAACCTCCAAAGGGGCCCCCCAGAAAGCAACCCCACATGGCCCCTTCCCCCCAGCAGTTCGGGTAGGATTCCTTGCAGAGAAGTGGAAAGAACCTGTTTATTTGACAGGCAAAACACCCCCAGCACACAAAATGAACAATACCAGATGACAATGCTTTCACCCATCTGAAAAGGATGACAAATTCAGAAAGTCTTTCCTGGCAGTGGTGGCTCTGCTGTCGCTCCCTCCGGCGCTGGGGATAGCTGCTGCAGGCCACAGGATGCAAACTCTCGGTGTTTCCCAGGTCCCAGTCTGGAGCAGGTGTGAGTGGTTTCAAAAAGGGAAAGGAAAAACAGTCCAGGGAAAAATCTGTACTGCTTAGCTAAACTGACTAACAAGCAGAAGCCAAAAAGCAAAAGCAAAGCAGGAGCACAGCAGAAGCAAGAGCAAAGCAAGCAACAGCAAGCAAAGCAAAAAGCAAAAGCTGCATTATGAACTGAGCTGTCTGTGTGTCCTGCCAGCCGTGGGGGAGCAGGCTGATAACAAACCAAAACAAACCTTGCTCTTCAGGGCCAGTCGTGAAGGCACAGTACGTAATATCCAGCATTAACAGAACACACGATTGGGGATGCAAGCATCATAACCTCACCCTAGGACAAGTTTTTCTAAACCTTCTGATGTTTACATTCTTGTAACAAACTTTCTCACACACGTTATGCAAATAACGTATTGTTATGCATTCTTTTCTGCAGGAGGAGAAATTTGATGGACTGTTGGTTTGTCCAGTGTCATTGGAGAAGTGGCACTTTCACCCTCCAATCCACTCTCACTTTTGGAAATCTGTAAATGTTGGAGTCAGAAATTCAACTGCCCCCTTTTTTACCTTGGAGAGATGCGTGTCTGCGTTGTTACATTTCATGTCCTGTAGCGCCACTCCACAAACTGATGTAGTTATGAAGTGGGGATGCGTGTCAGGGCCTGGCACAGGTGAGATGGCTCTCGTGAAAACTTGTGCCCCGAGCCCTGGTCCGAGCCACATCTTTGTTCACAAACATGTTCCATATGCAATGCATTACACAATCTCTTCATGCACATTCAACCCCTGGCCCCGCCTGTCCTCCCCTCCCATGGCGATGAGATCCACGCCCTTCTGGGCACGCGTTGTTTCCTGTGGTGGTCACACTGGGGTCTTTGGTGGTCTCTGAGGCCGAAGGCTGTGGTCTTCCTCATGGCTGAACTTTTGAATTTTTCTCCTTTGTGCGTGCACTGTGGTCCCCTGGTGCTTATCTGAGTACGTCTGTTGGTTTGGATCAGCTTGGAGACAGAGGAGCTCCTTAGTCTAGCCTTCCTGCATTCCCTGGTCTTCTCCTGGTGTTATGAGTAAAAAAGTTATCTGTAGCTATGATATTTTATTAAAAATCCTTTCCTAGGATTTTTCCCCTCCTGAGGAGCTGAGGGCCCCAGGAAAGAAATGTAAACAATAACTATCTGCTGCTGTGGAATGCAACAGGTGCATCTTCCATTGGTCCATGTGGATTGGTTTCACTTGATGACCAATCACAGCCAACTGTGTTGAGCCTGTGAGCAGTCACAAGATTTTTGTTATGCATTCCATTCTATTCTTCTTCTTTGTAGCCTTCTGGTCATTTTTTCCTCTCTGTTCTTTTAGTATAGTTTTAATGTAGTATTTTAATAGAATATATAATAAATCAGCCTTCTGAAATGGAGTCAAGCCTCGTGTCTCCACACCTGGGGTGTTCGCCCCAACAAATTATCCATTTTTTTTAAGGCTGCAAAGTTAAACCGGTTGGGCCAGTTGTTGAGAGTTGAAGGGTTGACTATTTGTTGTTGATAGCTTCATGTTGCAATCACCTCTTGTTAATAGTTTTTCTTCAATTACCTGTTAATGGTTAGAAATCAAGCGCAGTTGTCCCCCTGCTGCTTCCCAGGAGCCTGCAGGTAGCAGGAGGAGGTGACATCAGAGCTAGTATGCAGATGAGAATGCATTTCACCAAATTTTGCAATTTTCCAGGAAAAAAACCCCTAAAACCAAGAAGCCAACATGGAATTATGAAACCTACGTAAGGTCTAAAGGTGAGGAACTTAATCCAGTACCTGCTAAGATCCTTTTTACTCCTCACCCTAACCTGAAAGGATGTCAGCTAGGAAGAGGACCTGGAATGTTAGACCAAAAAAGCGGAATTCCCACTACTCCCTCGAGGACGGAAGCCCCAGCTCTGCCTGCATACCAGCGGTCACAGCTGCATCATCCTCCTCCTCCGTGCCACTCCTGGGAGCAGCGGGAGTGCGGGCGACCTGTCGTTTCTCCCCAACCTGAGCTGAATTTTTTAAATAAAGGCATTAAAAAGGAGAAAGATCTCCTGCCCTATTTATTATGCTAGGGTCTCGTCCAGGAGATCCACACCTGAAGAGGACACCAGGACTGGGACGGCCGCCCGCCCTGGACCTGCAGGACAGCTGGCTCTCAGGATCAGAGAAGATCGGCTTGGGACAGTGACACGGAGCAGCGCCGGACTGGTGAGAGTATCCGGCGGCAGGAGGGGGAGGCGAGCGAGTGTGTGTGAGTGAGACGAGGGCCGGCAGCTCGGGCCCTCGAAGCGAGTGAGGACCCCTCAGTACCGCGGTTCCGCACCCCCGCCAGGGGGCCGGCCGGGAACAGGGGGAAGCGAGTGGAATTGGTGATTGAGGCGCCTCCAAAGGGGTAAAGAGGACCCCCCTCCGGGCGTGCGGAGGAAATAGTATGTGAGTGGCACGCATCCCAAAAACCCTGATACAGGTCCTAATGAAAGAAGTTACGCAATTTAGAAAATCAGGCAGTTTTGTTATTAAGTCCTGACGACGGAAGTCAAAGCACAAGGTCTGGCAGAGGAAGCCTATCCCGAGTTGTTTAAAGCTCTGGTAATGTAAGTCCTGACAGGGGGAAGTCAGGCAAACTAAAAATCAGGCCATACTTTTGTTTTAAGTCCTGACAAGGGACGTCAGGCAAATTCAGAAGTCCTGAGTAGGATTTGGGCAAGTCCAAAAGTCCTGTAGGCAAACAAAGTCCTGACGAAAAGGGTCAGGCATATTGGAGTTTCGGCAGAGGAGGCTGGGACTTCACAAATAGGATTTACTTTTGAGCTGCCTGTCAGTAGCAGAAGCACCTTTGTAATTTTTGAGGCCCGAAAAAATGGAAGGGTGTAATAGTAAGGAAAGTGGCCAGAGACTGGGGAATATAACTCCCCATATTCCCCTAGGTGAACTGTTAGAGAGATGGGACTCTATAGAGGCCACAGAGGGCTTAGATAAATTTAAGATGATTCACTACTGTTCAGAAGCGTGGCCAGAATTGGATGTGCAAGGTGGATGGCTCTGGTGTGGGACAAAAGACAAGTGGATGTGTCAACAGCTGAGTCAGTGTGTGACAGCTCGAGAGGATACTGATCCCCAGCAATTATTATATGTAGCTTGTTGGTTAAAGAGTGCTTTCGAGGATGAAGGAGTGCGAATTTGTAAGGTGCAGAGGACAAAAGAGGGGAATGAAGGAGGGGATGCTGGAATTAAAGAGATTAGTAAAAGGTGGCACCCCCTGGACTACTTGCCTCCTGATGCCCCTCCACCTTAGAACCCTCTCCTTTGGGCACCTCAAATAGCAGATCTGTCTCTTCCCCCGGCGGCCATGGGGGCCATTCCCTCACCACCCCCTTCGACTCCTTTAGCTGCTTCTGCACCCCCACTAGTGCCTCCTTCAGCTGCTGCACGCTCCACCCCTTCTCCAGCTCCACTTAACATGCACTCAAGCTCTTCTCCCCCTCCTACTGCTGTCCCTCCACCTCCTCCTAACTGGGAGACAAATGCCTCCTTACCTGGTAACCTCTTATCACCAGATACAGCTGTTGGCCTACAGCAGGTCCAGGTTAATGCTAATAGCCCTCAAATGAGGAATTTTGTGTCTGAAGATGGGCCACACTGCGGTACCCGATCCATGACCTCCAAGGTAGAGAGACTTTTTCCCCTTAGAGAAGTTCCTATGGGAGGAGTAGCAGGAGGTGTTGGTTTTGTGAATGCTCCTCTAACTGCTTCTGAGGTGAGAGGATTCAAGAGGGAGTTAGGGAATTTAGTTGAAGACCCTGTGGGTATTGCAAACCAAGTGGATCAATTCTTAGGTCTAAATATCTGCACTTGGGGGAAATGAATTCCATTCTAAATATATTATTTTCCCCAGAAGAGTTCCGAATTATTAGAGGTGCTAGCATAAGAATTTGGGACAAAGATAATCATCCAGGGCCCCAAGTGCCATCAGGTGCAGAAAAATTGCCACTAGTGGATCCCAATTGGAACCCTAATCAGGAGGAAGGAAGCAAGGAAGGCCATGATAGAGTACAGGTCTTTGATAATCAGGGGGAATCAGAGAATCAGTTCCCAATGCAACTAATACAAAATTAGCATTCAAGAGTGCACAAGAGAAGGATGAAACTCCTGCTACTTGGCTTAATTGCCTAAAGCAGAACTTCCAGTTGTACTCCAGAACAGACCCGGACACCAAGGAGGGTCAGGCGCTACTAAAGGTCCAATTTCTTACTACATCTTGGCCTGATAAACAGAGAAAACTGGAAAAGATTGAAGATTGGCCAGAGAAGGACATTAATGAGTTATTGAAAGAAGCATTGAAGGTATATTTAAGGAGGCAAGAAGAAAAAGCAAAGGCCAAGGCTAGTATCATGGTCGCTATAGCTAGAGGAAATGTGGGGGGCAAGCAACTCTATCCTACAATCCAAGGTAACAAAAGAGTGGGAGAGTCCACCACCAGGAGCAGGCAAGGAAACGCCAGTACCGTCAGGGACAGGAGGAATGGAGAGGCCTCAAGCCCCTTTGAGCGAAAGGCGCTGCTGGTACTGTGGAGCAACTGGACCCCCAAAACTGTTCAGCCTAAAGTTGTGAAACCGTGGCTAGCTGATCAGGAGAGCAAAGGAAGCAGCTTTAGAACCAGGGGATCCGGTAGAAGTTTTTAAAGCAGAAACCATGCCTGAGGAGGGAGGAAGATAAGAACCTATATTTAGCAAAAAAAAAAGTAAAGGCTATAAAAGATTTAAAGTTGCACCAAGGGCAGCGAGGGGAGTGGTTAAGATCAGATGGACGGGTGTTTCTAAACAAAGCACTTGCTGGGACAGTGCTAACAGGACCACATAATTTAACTCACTGAGGAGTCCAAGGACTATGTGATCATTTCCTAAGAAATAACTTGTGCATAAGTGTATATGACCTAGCAAAAGCAATTAGAAAAGGCTGTTTAATTTGCCAAAAAGTGAACCAGAAGGTTATGAAAAAGGTAGCAGCTGGAGGGAGGGAATTGACTCTCAGGCCTTTCCAGAGCATAGAGATGGATTTCACTAAGATGCCCCCAGAGTAAGGATAGAAGCATCTACTGGTTATAGTAGATCATCTCACCCATTGGGTAGAAGCCTTCCCGACAAAAAAGGAAACAGCCCAGGTTGTGGCAAGGGTAATCTTGGAGAACATCATCCCCAGATATGGAATGGTGAATACCATAGACTCAGACCGAGGTCCACATTTTGTGGCCCAAACATTGCAAAATATAATTGAAGTTTTAGGAATAAAATGGAGATTACATACTCCGTGGCACCCCCAGAGTTCTGGGAGGATGGAACGGATGAACAAAACTCTCAAAAATTAGTATTAACTAAACTGATCGAAGAAACAAAAATGAATTGGCTAAAGTGTTTGCCCCTAATGCTTTTGCGCATCAGAACAAGACCCCGGTCTGATATAGGGATTTCACCCTATGAAATGATGCTTGGACTGCCATTCTTGTTAACACCCTGTAGCACAGGAGACTATTTGGAAGAAGAAGCAGCTACCAGAAAATATTTAGAAGTCATTGGAAGAACCCTGGAAGGACTTAGAAAAAGAGGATACCTCCCCCAAACCTCCCCTCTTGACAGAAAAGCACGTAACATTAACCCAGGAGATTGGGTTTTGAAATAATCCTGCAATAGTAGACCATTAATGCCTAAATTTGAAGGCCCCTTTCAGGTACTCCTCATCGCTAATTCAGCTGTGCGGACCAGAGAAAAGGCTTGGACCCACATCACGAGAATTAAAGGACCAGTCCCACCCGCCAGCATTGGACAAGATTGGTCAGTGTTTCCCTCTGGTATTGGATCAGATTCCACACCACCCTCACCCCCTAACTCAGGACAGGATTCAGCCACATCAGGAGTTAATTCAGCTGAGTATACCATTGCGAAAGGACCAAAAGACTTAAAGTTGACACTCAAAAGGAAGAGCCAAAAAGACTGATGAACTGCATAAGAAAAGAGTTTAGAATCATAACATATCCTAAAGTGTTTTAAGAGATTTGTAAAAGTTAAAAATTGTTAATAGGTAATTCTGGTGAAGTCCTCCCAACTTAGTACCAAAGACTGAGGGTTAATCTTCTGCAGAGTACTCCCCTAAGAGAGACCAAATCAGTAAGGACAGATCAAGAGAGGTTTAACCAGGGAAGCAAATAGAAGAGACTCTAAAGAGCTTGGGAACTTCTCCTTAGTAAAATCCCCAAGAAGCAAGGCCGGGTGGGCAGGCTGTGCAAGATGACCCATACCGGACTCTTGGGAAGGGTAGTAATAATGGCTTTCATTGCTAGTGGTGCTCTGGGGAGCCCAAGAGAGCCGTGCAGTGAGTACTACCAACCCCTCTGTGAGGAAGAAGAAGTAAGTTCTTTGTTGAGAGTCCACACCAATTTAAGCTGTAATTGTGTTAACCTCTCCCAGTTGATCTTTTATCAAGAGAATGAGAAAATCTATTGGATGGCCCGGAACACCGCCACCTCTAGGCAGCAACTCCTGGCAGAGCACCCTGTAGAAGAGGCCTGGTGGTACTTTGAACATGATGCTACTGAAGCAAGCCTGGTAAATCTGGTCAGAGGAAAAGAAATAGTAAAAGCAAGAAGAGAACAAGACCATTTAGCAACACCCCCAAGTAAAAATCTAATAAGAGAAGAATGTATGTTAAGGAAAGGAAGGGGTACAGTACGCCAGTAGGAAGAATGGCTTGTAAAAGGTATTTAGCAGTAAAAGACTCTGCTACGCGGTGGATCCCAAGAGATCCAAATAGAATTTGGCCTGTTAAGAAAAAAGAGAACAAGTGCATTTACAATAAAACATATAGACTTTATGAGTATGATAAAAAAGAGATAAACCTCTTTTGGAGAATGAAAGAAATTTCTAAATATTGGGAGGGCCCAACAGAAACTAATCATACATTTCGGGAGACCCCTAAACACCTGTTTTGGATCTATGCTACTACAGCATCCACTAAATTGCCAAGAGACTGGTCTGGCAGTTGCATCATTAGGATTATAAAACAAGCTTTCTTTATATTACCCAAAGAATCTGGATCAAGTTGAACAGTTCCTATATACAGCGATTTAAGAAAAACCAAATGGAAGAAGCAATATATAGTAAACAAAATTATGAAGCTACAAGCAGTATTAGAGATAATATCTAATCAGACGGCATTAGCTCTTAATCATATTAATGACCAACTCACCTAAACCAAAACAGTAATTTATCAAATCAAATTAGTTGTAGCAGTCGTTTGAAGCATCTTAAACGAAATAAGAAAACTAGCATATGTAAGAAATCAAGAAAGGACTCCTGCACTGGATTCCACTTGTGGGATAACCCATGGACTTTCAAAAGAGGTTGGAAAACTAAAGCCTTCTTCACAGTGTGTACACATGTTAGTTTGCTCTTCTTATTTCCCTGCTTATTTAAAATAGTGACATCTGCCGTACAGAATAACCTACGGATCTCTAAAGAAATTAACCTGAAAAAAACCAAAAAAAGGAATGAAATTGAGTAACTATGATCACCAAAGTGCTCAGGAATTTTATAATCAATATAAAAATTATAAGAAATTCTATGCTAATGAGCCAAAAATTGCAAGTTGATGCAAGCTTAAGCTTCAGCCTGATCAAAGAAAAAAAGGGGGGACTGTTATGTGTAAAAAAGTTGTCCTTTTTTTTAAGGCTGCAAAGTTAAACAGGTAGGGCCAGTTGTTGTGAGTTGAAGTTTTGACTGTTTCTTGTTGGTAGCTTCACATTGCAATCACCTCTTGTTAATAGTTTTTCTTCAATTACCTGTTAATGGTTAGAAATCAAGCGCAATTGTCCCCCTGCTGATTCACCTGAGCCTGCAGGTAGCAGGGTGGGGGGGATGACACCAGAGCTAGTATGCAGATGAGAATGCATTTCACCAAATTTTGCAATTTTCCAGGAAAAAAACCCTAAAAACAATGAGCCAACATGGAACTAAGAAACCTAAGTAATGTCCAAAGGTGAGGAACTTAATCCAGTATCTGCTAAGATCCTTTTTACTTTTCACCCTAACCTGAAAGGATGTCAGCTAGGAAGAGGACCTGGAATGTTAGACCAAAAAAGTGGAATTCCCACTACTCCCTCGAGGACGGAAGCCCCAGCTCTGCCTGCATACCAGCGGTCACAGCTGCATCATCCTCCTCCTCCGTGCCACTCTTGGGAGCAGTGGGGTGCGGGTGACCTGTCGTTTCTCCCCAACCTGAGCTGAATGTTTTTAATAAAGGCATTAAAAAGGAGAAAGATCTCCTGCCCTATTTATTACGCTGGTATTGTCCTTCATAGCAAGAAGCTTCAGAAATTTGCATTTTCCTATGCCCTTTGTACCATGGCAGAGGTTTCTTAAGTAAAAGGTTAAAATTCAACACATAATTCTACAATTTAAAATTTAAATGCTTAGTCCATATTGCTAACTTAATTGAACCCCCCAAAACCTCCATTTCAACAGCAGCCCCTGCCTGGCTTCTGCCTGCCCACACCGTGGGCATCCACGGCTCCTCCTGGGCATGGAGCTCAGTCAGTGCTGGTGCTGGGTGGGCTTTGCTGCTGCTGCCACCTGGACACTGGGGTGACCGCTTGTCCTGGGTTGCAGTGTAAAGATGTATTCTAATGCCATCCTGAAGAGCTGCTGAAACCAGGAGGGGCATGGTTTCTTCCTTATCTCCTGTTAATGGGCCCATCAATGTCTTGCCACATGACTCAGAGATAACTCCCTCCCAGAGCCATTTCTGTTTCATGGCTAATCAAGGACCCACAGCATGAGGCAGAATGATATCAGCCCACTGTGAGATGCTCTGCCCATGGGGGAGGAGCTAAGCATCCCCAGCTGGATATAATCTGGGTTTTGGGACACAACAAGCAGTCTCTCCACTGGATTCCCAGAGGAACCGCCGCCCTTACCCACTGCTTTTCCAGAGGATGAGAGCTACCAGATTGTTTTGACAGGATCACCACTTCCACAAGTCCATTTCATCTGGACTGCTACCACCACCCTAACTAGCAGGGTGTCAGGCTGTATTCTGACCCTGTCAGTGGTTTTTCTTTTGTATTATTGCATGTATTTTAGTTTTTTTTCCCGTTTCCTAATAAATTGTATTTCTGACTTGGAGCCTCTCACTGGTTTTGCTTTCAAACTAGGACACAAATCCATCTCTTTATTTCAACACAGGAATGGGCCATTGCCTACCCTGCAAGCGGGAGTTGGAGGAGGGGGGAGGGTGGGGTGGGGTGGGGTGGGGTGGGGTGGGGTGTCACCTTCAGTATTGCCTAGAGGGCAAGGCCAGGGGGCTCAGGGGCAGGGGAAGGGATGTGTTGGTCTGAGGAGGTGCTGGAAGGTGCTGGGCTGGTCCTGGGGTCCCTAGCGGAACTCGGGTTGGCTGGGATGGGACAGACTGAGATAAAAAAAGGAATGAAGGCAGCTTGGGGAGGCCAATGGGGAGAGCAGGTGGCAGTAGGATCTACGGGGCAATAAGAGGCTTCCTTGTCGACGGTTGTTCTGGGGTCCTCTTCACAGAACACTTGAGAGGGCTGTCCAGGCTGTTCCTGCTGCTGGAGAAGCTGCTCACGCTGTCTGGGTGTGAGGTGCAGCCACCGTCTTCCAACTCCTGTCCCGAGGTGCTCCTGTGCAGAGAGGAGGTGGCTGAGGCCCCAGCTGCCAGTGGCACACAGGGACCCTCGTGCACAGCAGGGCCCAGGGCTGGCAAGGCTCCCCAGCACGGCTGGAGCTGCTGGCACAGCTGGGCCCCACTGGACAGCTGCCCCTCAAGGCCCCGGCCAGCAGGGCACGGCTCTGGGCAGGGTCCCTGGCCAGGAGCGGGCCCCAGAGCGCCTCTGCCTTTCAAGGGCAATCTCGGCCCTGCTCTTTCTCCTCCCCACCTCCCTCTGCCTCTGCCCCGTGCCCCTGGGGCTGCTCTTGGCCAGGCAGCCTCAGTGGGAGCCAGCTCTGGCTGCAGCCCCAGCGGGGCCCCCAGGACAAGGCCCAGCAATTGAGAGGCCAATGGAAGCACTGGGCAGCAGCAGAACCCTCAGCAGAGTTATTTGGACAATCATGGACTGGCCACAACCCCACTGCAGTCTCAATGGGAATGTTCCCTGACCAGTTTACACTTTCAAAAGAAGCTGTTTGAGGGGGAGAGCAACAAAACACTCACTGTTTTCTCTTCCAGGAATACCCGATTCCAAAGCAGCCCAACATGAAGACAAGCTCCAAAGAAAGCACGCCTCCCAGTAACCCTAGCCAGCAGACTGTTCCCTGACAGAAACCCCTTCCGAGGCCATCCTGGGCATCGGTAACAGGTCTTGTGGTGCCGGCTGCATCTGTGGGAGCGATGGGGAGCGTGAGCCCGTGCTGTGCTGCACTGCTGAGCTGGCAGCACGGTGGATACGGGCAGGACGTTCTCTGTTTCCCCCAGAGCTGGGGCCTGCAGGCACCTTGCCGGCCCTTGGCACAGGCTGTGCCAGCCAAGAAAGCCCAGCAGGCCGGGAGGAGAGCCCGGGGGCAGCGCAGCTGCTTGGGCAGTGGCTGCTGCCAGGGACACGGGCCAAAGCCAACCCTGAGCAGCCAATGCCAGCCCTGGCCCTCCCTGCCCCGTGACAGCACCCCCAGCCCCAGGGGACAGGCTCAGGCCCTGTCAGGACCCAGCGCAGCCCCTGCCCAGTCGGGAGCCAGGGCTGGCTCTGGCCCTGGGCTGGCGGCAGGGCTCCCGCTCGGGGCTGCTCCTGTGCCTTGGGCCTCTGGGCACTCAGGGCCAGCTCCGCAGCAGCTGCAGCGCCAGGGACGTTGCTGCACCAGTCCCGTTTCCCCGGGGCTCTGAACCAGCTCCAGAGGCCTGGAAGCCCAGGCGCCTCCAGCTTTGGCTGCTGCTGGGCCGGGCAAGGGCAGGCCCTGGGGGAAGAGCTGCTGCCACACAGCCCCGGCCAGGGCTGAGCCCAGCACAGCAATTACCTGCTGTGCCTGTGCCCGTGTCTGGCATCGCCTTCCTTCCCGCAGCAGGGGCTGCCAATGAGCCACTGCTTCTCCCTGAGTGTTCCTCCTCCTGAACAGCCTTTTGGTCCATCACTTGAAAAAGGAAAAAAGGGACAACTGGATCAAATGGAAATATTCCCCACTGGGGAGGTGGCACCTTCAGGAGGCAATGCTTGTCTAAGTCACAGGTAAAGATCAGGAAAAAGCCCAGGTAATTGGGGCTGGGCCAGTGCGCTCCCTTGTGCAAACAGCTGCACCGCCTGATCTTCTCAGAGACTGGGAAATGGCAGGGGATCTCAGGCCCACAGTACAGTTGGGGCACCCTGTCAGCTAATGCCAAATTCCATCCTGCAGAGGCTGGTGAGGAATTGCAGCCAGGCCAGGCTGGGAAACAGCCCTGCAGGATGTGAAAGCAGCAGCAGGGCAGCGAGGCTGCCATGGATCCCTTCACGCTGTGCCGGGCACGGCGTGTCCAGATGTGCAGCCAAAGCCCCCGGCTGCTGAGTCCCAGGGGAAGCATGAAGGAAAGGCACCCACCTTGTCCTCCGGGTGCTTCCTTCTGTGTTTGTCTCAGGAATTCATCTGAGTCATGAGACTTTTTGGCTGCAGTATCTTGGGTCTTTCCTGTCGGAGGACCTTAAGAGAAAGTAGTTCCATTTCCCAGGAATGGATCCCACAAAAGCGGGGCTCAGCCTGTGGGGTCAGCAGGGACACACTACTCACCCCTGCCATGGGAGCTGGGTTGGGGCCAAGCATCCAGCCCTGGAGCTGGAGAAGTCCTCCCTGCAGACACACCTGTAACTCAACAGCCACAGAAGCTTCTGCCATCTCTGCTGATCTGCACGGGCACCACTGAGCCGCAGCAGCGGTGAGGGGATCGTGCAGGGCGCGGGCACACACGTGCATGGTTCTGTGCTGGCACCTGCAGCGCTGCCTCCCTGGCCCAGCTTTGGGCTCTGAGCTGGCAGCTCTCCGAGGGGAAAGGCCTTGACCTACCCTCAGCATCTCCCAGAGCCTCAGTCCTGGATGTGGGCCCTTCACCGGCAGGTTCAGCTGCAAAGAAAGGCAGGACAGAAGAGCTCCTGTGGCACTGCAGGAGATCCTCAGGCTGCCCACAAGGCTCAGCCCCGGGGCACAGCCCTGGGCCCGGCCCCTTCCCTCTCTGCTCTTCTCTGTGACTGCACAGAGCACACGGAAGGACACACTGGCACAGCACACGGGAGGAAGATTGAAAGCTAAATGCTCCTTCCTCCCACTGACAGTGATCCTGTTGGATCCCTCAGGGATCCAGAAGGGAGCAGGAAAAGATTCTCAGAATCCTTCAGCCCTTACATAATGTTAAGGGAAATGCTTTATAAATGAGCTTTTGTTGCATTGATCCTGATTATTCACTCAGGAAAGGCAGAATGAAAACTTGCCTCCAGCATCCTCCAGGAACTTCAAACCATCCTTCATCAGGACTTCCTGAAAACCCATGTCACGATTCCAGTCTAAAAAGGAGCAGAGATCAGAACCATATCTGTGGCATTCTGGGATCCCCTAATGCTACAGGGAAAAAGGCATTGCAAGGGGGTCGGGTAAGGCTATGGGACCCAGATGGGAATGGACATGGCCAAAGGTGCACAGGGGCCTGGGGAGCTCTGGGCTGGCTCCTGATCACTCTCCACACTCTTTCCCTGCCCTCAGCAACATCCCTGGGAGGGGTGACTGGAGTAGCCCAGGGCCCTGGGGCTCTCTCCCTCAAACTCACAGAAAATCCTCCCTAAAGCCCTGGGGCAAACTGCAGCAGGCATTGCCACAGCTATCCCTCCCTCCTACACTCCCTCCTGCCCTCCTTCTGCTGGGACAGCTCCCAGATCCCAAGGGCAAACAGCCAGGCTCTCTCAGGACACACTGGAGCCTTGCTCTCCCCCTCTGTCCTTTCCCCACCATGGGCACCCCATGCAGTCACTGCCAGGTTTCAGGACATGTCTCCCAAGGAGGGACCCCAGCAGGACTGCTCAGGACCCGAGTGCCCTGAGCCTGCTCGGGATAATTCCCCTGGGCTGTGCCGCTCTAGTCCAGGCTGTGCCCGCACTGCCAAGCAGCAGAGAGGGCAGCTCAAGCCTCAGCAGGGCTCAGGCCCAGAGGCACAGCAATTACCTCCTGTGTCTGTGCCTGGCATGGCCTCCCTTCCTGCAGCAGAGGCTGGCACAGAACCACTGCTTCCTCCGGGAAATGCTTCCTTCTGCACAGGCTCTCCTTTGATTTCTGGAGAATGGAAAAGAGACAGCTGGATCAGATGGAAACATTCCTCACTGGGAATGGGGAAGGTGAGGCATCACTTGTGAAAAGAATGGATAAGGATCAGAAAACACCCAGGATTTTGGGACAACCCAAGGCTGCTTCCTTCCTCAAACAGCCCCAACATCTGATCTGCCTGGACATCAGGAAATTGCAGGGGATCTGAGGGTGGGCATGGCCTGTGGTGCAATTGGGGCTGCCTGTCAGCTGATGCCAAATGCCTTCCTGCAGAGGCTGGGCAGAAGCTGCAGCCAGGCCAGGCTGGGAAACAGCCCTGCAGGGCGTGAAAGCAGCAGCGGGGCAGCGAGGCTGCCATGGATCCCTTCCCGCTGTGCCGGGCACGGCGTGTCCAGATGTGCAGCCAAAGTCTTCCCCGGCTGCTGAGTCCCAGGGGCAGCATGAGGGAAATGCACCCACCTTGTCTTCTCTGCAGACATTCCTTCAGCATTTGCCACATGATTTCTAATGGGTCCTGGAATTTCTTGCCGGCCAAGTCTTTGGTTTCTCCTGTCGTAGGACCTTAAGAGAAAGTAGTTCCATTTCCCAGGAATGGACCCCACAAAAGCAGGGCTCAGCCTGAGGGGTCAGCAGGGACACACTACTCACCCCTGCCATAGGAGCTGGGCTTTTGTGCAGCATCCAGGGTAGGAGTTGGTGAAGTCGTCCCTGCAGACACATCTGTAACACAACAGCCACAGAAGCTTCTGTCACCTGGTCCTGACCAGTCAGTCAAACATTTCGCCTTGGTGGGACAGTGAGAACATACCTGCAGAATGCTCGGAGGGCTTCACAACTTCAGAGCGCCAGGCTAATGCAGAATCATTCCCAGCATCCCAGTCTGGAAGCAAACCAAGATGAGAACTGTTTCCATTGTGTGCTAGGGCTGGCTCTGGCCCTGGGCTGGCGGCAGGGCTCCCGCTCGGGGCTGCTCCTGTGCCTTGGGCCTCTGGGCACTCAGGGCCAGCTCCGCAGCAGCTGCAGCGCCAGGGACGTTGCTGCACCAGTCCCGTTTCCCCGGGGCTCTGAACCAGCTCCAGAGGCCTGGAAGCCGAGGCACCTCCAGCTTTGGCTGCTGCTGGGCCGGGCAAGGGCAGGCCCTGGGGGAAGAGCTGCTGCCACACAGCCCCGGCCAGGGCTGAGCCCGGCACAGCAATTACCTGCTGTGCCTGTGCCCGTGTCTGGCATCGCCTTCCTTCCTGCAGCTGGGGCTCGCACCGAAGATGGAGTGCTTCCTTCAGGAAATGCCAACTTCCACTGAAGCATTATGTCCATCTCTTGACAAAGGAAGGGAGACAGCTGCATCAGATGGAGCTGTTCCCCACTTGGGCGGTGGCATCAGAGGTAATATTTGTGAAATTTATGGAGCAGGAAAATGGCCAGATTACAGTGGCATGATGTGAGCACTTCCACCTCCAAACAGACACCCTTTTCCTAATCTGCAGGGCTGGATATAGTGGGGGATCTCAGGGTGTGTTACAGTTTGGGCTGCCTGTCAGCTGATGCCAAATGCCTTCCGGCAGAGGCTGGGCAGAAGCTGCAGCCAGGCCAGGCTGGGAAACAGCCCTGCAGGATGTGAAAGCAGCAGCGGGGCAGCGAGGCTGCCATGGATCCCTTCCCGCTGTGCCAGGCATGGCGTGTCCAGATGTGCAGCCAAAGCCCCTGGCTGCTGAGTCCCAGGGGAAGCATGAGAGAAATGCACCCACCTTCTCTTGTCTGCAGGGGTGCCTTCAGCTCTTGCCTAATCTGTTTGGATGGTTGCAGGGACATCTTATCTGTTGTATCTTGGACTTTCCCTGTTGGAGTACCTTAGAGAAAAATATTTCCAATTCCCAGGAATGGATCCTACAAAAGCAAGGCTCAGCCTCTGAGGTCAGCAGGGACACACTACTCACCACTGTGATGGGAGCTGGGCTTGCGTATAGCATCCAAGGTAGGAGCTGGAGAAGCTGGAGAAGTCCTCCCTGTAGATACATCTGTAACACAACAGCCACAGAAGCTTCTGTCACCTGGTTCCTGCCCGCTTGTCTACAATTCTTCCTTGGTGGCACACTGAGAACATACCTGCAGGAGGCTCCAAGGGCTTCAAAACTTTATTCATCCAAGCTGATGGAGAAGCCTTCCCAGCAACTTCATCTAGAATGGAGCAGAGATGAGAACACTTTCCAGGGTGTGCTGGGATCCCGTTTTGCCACAGGAAACTGGGCACTGCAAGGGGGTCGGCTAAGGCCGTGGGAGCCAGATGTGAATAGACATGGCCAAAGGTGCACAGGGGCCTGGGGAGCTCTGGGCTGGCTCCTGGTCACTCTCCACACCCTTTCCCTGCCCTCAGCAACATCCCAGGGAGGAGTGGCTGGAGCAGCACAGGGCCCTGGGGCTCTCTCCCTCAGACACAGAGGAAATCCTCCCTAAAGCCCTGGGGCAAACTGCAGCAGGCAGTGCCACAGCTATGCCTCCCTACCTCCCTCTGTCCCTCCTGCCCTCCTTCTGTGGGGACACCCCCCAGATCCCAAGGGCAACAAGCCAGGCCCTCTCAGGACACACTGGAGCCTTGCTCTCCCCCTCTGTCCTTTCCCCACCGTGGGCACCCCGTGCAGTCGCTGCCAGGTTTCAGGACATGTCTCCCAAAGAGGGACCCCAGCAGGACTGCTCAGGACCCGAGTGCCCTGAGCCTGCTCGGGATAATTCCCCTGGGCTGTGCCGCTCTAGTCCAGGCTGTGCCCGCACTGCCAAGCAGCAGAGAGGGCAGCTCAAGCCTCAGCAGGGCTCAGGCCCAGAGGCACAGCAATTACCTCCTGTGTCTGTGCCTGGCATGGCCTCCCTTCCTGCAGCCGAGGCTGGCACAGAACCACTGCTTCCTCTGGGAAATGCTTCCTTCTGCACAGGCTCTCCTTTCATTTCTGGAAAATGGAAAAGAGACAGCTGGATCAGATGGAAACATTCCTGACTGGGAATGGGGAAGGGGACAATTTCAGGAGGCATCACTTGTGAAAGGAATGGATAAGGATCAGAAAACACCCAGGATTTTGGGACAACCCAAGGCTGCTTCCTTCCCCAAAGAGCCCCAACATCTGATCTGCCTGGACACCAGGAAGTGCAGGGGATCTGAGGGTGGGCATGTCCGGTGGTCCAGTTTGGGCTGTCTGTCAGCTGATGCCAAATGCCTTCCTGCAGAGGCTGGGCAGAAGCTGCAGCCAGGCCAGGCTGGGAAACAGCCCTGCAGGGCGTGAAAGCAGCAGCGGGGCAGCGAGGCTGCCATGGATCCCTTCCCGCTGTGCCAGGCACGGCGTGTCTAGATGTGCAGCCAAAGTCTTCCCCAGCTGCTGAGACCCAGGGGAAGAATGAGGGAAATGCACCCACCTTGTCTTCTCTGCAGACGTTCCTTCAGCATTTGCCACATGATTACTAATGGGTCCTGGAATTTCTTGCCTGCCATGTCTTTGGTTTCTCCTGTCGGAGGACCTTAAGAGAAAGTAGTTCCATTTCCCAGGAATGGATCCCACAAAAGCAGGGCTCAGCCTGAGGGGTCAGCAGGGACACACTACTCACCCCTGCCATAGGAGCTGGGCTTTTGTGCAACATCCAGGGTAGGAGTTGGTGAAGTCGTCCCTGCAGACACATCTGTAACACAACAGCCACAGAAGCTTCTGTCACCTGGTCCTGACCAGTCAGTCAAACATTTCGCCTTGGTGGGACAGTGAGAACATACCTGCAGAATGCTCGGAGGGCTTCACAACTTCAGAGCGCCAGGCTAATGCAGAATCATTCCCAGCATCCCAGTCTGGAAGCAAACCAAGATGAGAACTGTTTCCATTGTGTGCTAGGGCTGGCTCTGGCCCTGGGCTGGCGGCAGGGCTCCCGCTCGGGGCTGCTCCTGTGCCTTGGGCCTCTGGGCACTCAGGGCCAGCTCCGCAGCAGCTGCAGCGCCAGGGACGTTGCTGCACCAGTCCCGTTTCCCCGGGGCTCTGAACCAGCTCCAGAGGCCTGGAAGCCGAGGCACCTCCAGCTTTGGCTGCTGCTGGGCCGGGCAAGGGCAGGCCCTGGGGGAAGAGCTGCTGCCACACAGCCCCGGCCAGGGCTGAGCCCGGCACAGCAATTACCTGCTGTGCCTGTGCCCGTGTCTGGCATCGCCTTCCTTCCTGCAGCTGGGGCTCGCACCGAAGATGGAGTGCTTCCTTCAGGAAATGCCAACTTCCACTGAAGCATTATGTCCATCTCTTGACAAAGGAAGGGAGACAGCTGCATCAGATGGAGCTGTTCCCCACTTGGGCGGTGGCATCAGAGGTAATATTTGTGAAATTTATGGAGCAGGAAAATGGCCAGATTACAGTGGCATGATGTGAGCACTTCCACCTCCAAACAGACACCCTTTTCCTAATCTGCAGGGCTGGATATAGTGGGGGATCTCAGGGTGTGTTACAGTTTGGGCTGCCTGTCAGCTGATGCCAAATGCCTTCCGGCAGAGGCTGGGCAGAAGCTGCAGCCAGGCCAGGCTGGGAAACAGCCCTGCAGGATGTGAAAGCAGCAGCGGGGCAGCGAGGCTGCCATGGATCCCTTCCCGCTGTGCCAGGCATGGCGTGTCCAGATGTGCAGCCAAAGCCCCTGGCTGCTGAGTCCCAGGGGAAGCATGAGAGAAATGCACCCACCTTCTCTTGTCTGCAGGGGTGCCTTCAGCTCTTGCCTAATCTGTTTGGATGGTTGCAGGGACATCTTATCTGTTGTATCTTGGACTTTCCCTGTTGGAGTACCTTAGAGAAAAATATTTCCAATTCCCAGGAATGGATCCTACAAAAGCAAGGCTCAGCCTCTGAGGTCAGCAGGGACACACTACTCACCACTGTGATGGGAGCTGGGCTTGCGTATAGCATCCAAGGTAGGAGCTGGAGAAGCTGGAGAAGTCCTCCCTGTAGATACATCTGTAACACAACAGCCACAGAAGCTTCTGTCACCTGGTTCCTGCCCGCTTGTCTACAATTCTTCCTTGGTGGCACACTGAGAACATACCTGCAGGAGGCTCCAAGGGCTTCAAAACTTTATTCATCCAAGCTGATGGAGAAGCCTTCCCAGCAACTTCATCTAGAATGGAGCACAGATGAGAACACTTTCCAGGGTGTGCTGGGATCCCGTTTTGCCACAGGAAACTGGGCACTGCAAGGGGGTCGGCTAAGGCCGTGGGAGCCAGATGTGAATAGACATGGCCAAAGGTGCACAGGGGCCTGGGGAGCTCTGGGCTGGCTCCTGGTCACTCTCCACACCCTTTCCCTGCCCTCAGCAACATCCCAGGGAGGAGTGGCTGGAGCAGCACAGGGCCCTGGGGCTCTCTCCCTCAGACACAGAGGAAATCCTCCCTAAAGCCCTGGGGCAAACTGCAGCAGGCAGTGCCACAGCTATGCCTCCCTACCTCCCTCTGTCCCTCCTGCCCTCCTTCTGTGGGGACACCCCCCAGATCCCAAGGGCAACAAGCCAGGCCCTCTCAGGACACACTGGAGCCTTGCTCTCCCCCTCTGTCCTTTCCCCACCGTGGGCACCCCGTGCAGTCGCTGCCAGGTTTCAGGACATGTCTCCCAAGGAGGGACCCCAGCAGGACTGCTCAGGACCCGAGTGCCCTGAGCCTGCTCGGGATAATTCCCCTGGGCTGTGCCGCTCTAGTCCAGGCTGTGCCCGCACTGCCAAGCAGCAGAGAGGGCAGCTCAAGCCTCAGCAGGGCTCAGGCCCAGAGGCACAGCAATTACCTCCTGTGTCTGTGCCTGGCATGGCCTCCCTTCCTGCAGCCGAGGCTGGCACAGAACCACTGCTTCCTCTGGGAAATGCTTCCTTCTGCACAGGCTCTCCTTTCATTTCTGGAAAATGGAAAAGAGACAGCTGGATCAGATGGAAACATTCCTGACTGGGAATGGGGAAGGGGACAATTTCAGGAGGCATCACTTGTGAAAGGAATGGATAAGGATCAGAAAACACCCAGGATTTTGGGACAACCCAAGGCTGCTTCCTTCCCCAAAGAGCCCCAACATCTGATCTGCCTGGACACCAGGAAGTGCAGGGGATCTGAGGGTGGGCATGTCCGGTGGTCCAGTTTGGGCTGTCTGTCAGCTGATGCCAAATGCCTTCCTGCAGAGGCTGGGCAGAAGCTGCAGCCAGGCCAGGCTGGGAAACAGCCCTGCAGGGCGTGAAAGCAGCAGCGGGGCAGCGAGGCTGCCATGGATCCCTTCCCGCTGTGCCAGGCACGGCGTGTCTAGATGTGCAGCCAAAGTCTTCCCCAGCTGCTGAGACCCAGGGGAAGAATGAGGGAAATGCACCCACCTTGTCTTCTCTGCAGACGTTCCTTCAGCATTTGCCACATGATTACTAATGGGTCCTGGAATTTCTTGCCTGCCATGTCTTTGGTTTCTCCTGTCGGAGGACCTTAAGAGAAAGTAGTTCCATTTCCCAGGAATGGATCCCACAAAAGCAGGGCTCAGCCTGTGGGGTCAGCAGGGACACACTACTCACCCCTGCCATGGGAGCTGGGTTGGGGCCAAGCATCCAGCCCTGGAGCTGGAGAAGTCCTCCCTGCAGACACACCTGTAACTCAACAGCCACAGAAGCTTCTGCCATCTCTGCTGATCTGCACGGGCACCACTGAGCCGCAGCAGCGGTGAGGGGATCGTGCAGGGCGAGGGCACACACGTGCATGGTTCTGTGCTGGCACCTGCAGCGCTGCCTCCCTGGCCCAGCTTTGGGCTCTGAGCTGGCAGCTCTCCCAGGGGAAAGGCCTTGACCTACCCTCAGCATCTCCCAGAGCCTCAGTCCTGGATGTGGGACCTTCACCGGCAGGTTCAGCTGCAAAGAAAGGCAGGACAGAAGAGCTCCTGTGGCACTGCAGGAGATCCTCAGGCTGCCCACAAGGCTCAGCCCCGGGGCACAGCCCTGGGCCCGGCCCCTTCCCTCTCTGCTCTTCTCTGTGACTGCACAGAGCACACGGAAGGACACACTGGCACAGCACACGGGAGGAAGATTGAAAGCTAAATGCTCCTTCCTCCCACTGACAGTGATCCTGTGGGAGCCCGCAGGCCTCCAGAAGGGAGCAGGGCAAGGTTTCCAGATTCTTTTAATCTTAAGATTTTGTTAAGGGAAATGGTTTATAAGTGAGCTTCTGTTGCACTGACCCTTATTATTCACTAAGGAAAGGCAGAATGAAAACTTGCCTCCAGCATCCTCCAGGAACTTCAAACCATCATTCATCAGGACTTCCTGAAAACCCATGTCACGATTCCAGGCTAGAAGGGAGCAGAGACCACCACCATTTCCATGGTGTGCTGGGATCCCCTTCTGCCACAGGGAACTGGGCAATGCAGGGGTGTTGGGTAAGGCTGTGGGAGCCAGATGTGAATGGACATGGCCAAAGCTGCACAGGGGCCTGGGGAGCTCTGGGCTGGCTCCTGCTCACTCTCCAACTTCTTTGCAGGCCCTTTGCAACATCTCTGGAGGGGTGGCTGGAGTAGCCCAGGGCCCGTGGGGTCGCTCTCCCTCCCACAGAGGAAACCCTCCCAAAAGCCCTGGGCAAAACCATCCCCAGCGCTTCCCAGGGAGCCGGGAGCGCTGTCCCGCGAAAGGGCAGCCAGGCTGCCGGCTCACCTGCTCGCCACGCTTGCAGCGGAGCAGCCTGGGCAGCCCTGGCAGGCAGGGCCACGGCCAGGAGCAGCAGGAGTAGGAGGCGCAGAGCAAGGGCCATGGTGCCTTGTCCTCCGCCAGTCCCGCAGCTCTTGCTGCCACCGCTGTCCCGACACCGCTGTCCCAACGTCAGCACCGCTGCTGCCACCGCCGCTGCTGCCGCAACAGTTGTGCTCAGGGACTGAGTGCTGGCTCCTTGTGCTGCTCTGCAACCACGGGGCTCTGGCACCTCTGGCACCTCTGTGACCTCATGGCCTGCTGAGAGCTCAGCCTGCTGTGACCCCAGAGCCCTGCTGTGACCTCATGGCCTCAGCTCTACCCCCAGAGTGTGCGCCCGTCCGCATGAATGGACTGCCCTGATTGTAAATGTTTTGCTTCATCAAAGGGCCATTGCTTAGCAAAACCTTTCTTTTGCCTGCTGACATTGCTGGTCAGGCTGCGTCCCTCAAGATGCTCTTATTGTTGCAGTTCAAATTTATTTTATTGATTTCATTTTAAGTGTTGTTTAAGGGCTCTGTTATCCCCCATTTTTTTTCCTGACTTGGTTCACCTGTGGGTTTTACCCTCCCTCCAAACTGTCCCTCGTGCCCTTCCCCACCCCTTGTTCCAGCTCTTTCCCTGCCTGTCAAGGCAACCCAGCCCCTTGGTTGCCAAACCTTTGGGCCAATCCCTGACTGCAACTCCCCTTTGGAATTCCCCTACTCCTGGGAGCCCCATTGGCTCTTGTGACCCATCCTCTCCACCCTCCTACCCCAACTGGCCCCAGACACTTGATGTAAGCCCCTCACTCCTCTCCTGAGCATTCCCTATTGGTTCATTGTTTGCATCCACCCCATGACTTGTATGTGTACAAAACCCCTTGGGCAGTACAGCTAGGGGCTTTTCATCCTGTTCTCTTCGCCTGGACTAAGGTGTTCCTTGCGGAACCTGAAGACGGGACGCCTCCTCCTTTCTCCTGTGCCTCGTCCCTGTCGTGGCTTGTGTCTGGCACTGGAGAGCAAGTGGCACTACAGGTTCTGCCTCTGGTAAATCCCCATAGCGAGGCAGTTCCCGACTCCTGCCGTAGTGCCGGAGTTCTAAGAGCTAGCCCAGGTTCCAGCACTCACTTCACTAATGTACCGAATGCCCCTTCTTCAGAGCCTGTTCTGGTGCTCTGCCATCTCACACAGCCGAGTGTGATTCACATACTGCAGCCCAGAGTTAGGTTGTTGCAACATTGAAATGGGTGTGGTTGGCAGGATGGCTGGGCATAAATCACTACAGAACTAAAGCAAATGCGTGCACGGTCCCAGGCTGGACTTGAATAGACACAGGACTTGTGGAAAGATGAGGACAAGATAGCAGAGAAAAATGGAAAAAACAGCTGAAAAGGAGGATATGCGAAAGGAGTTATTTGTGCACATTTGGGGGTATATTTTTCTTGGGTGCAAAGCAAAATGAAAAGCTCCTAAATGCCCAAAAGATGAGAACTGTGTGTGGTAAATAGATATGATTCATGCTGACAAATTTGAAAGAGTAATCAATATTAATAAAGTAATTAATATTTGGAAATAATAAAACAGTTAAAGGTGTAATGCCAAGCAAGAAAGGGAGAGGAGGGTTTATCCCTCTCCCTACAGGTCTCCTGCTGATGTTCAGAAGAGGAGGAAGCAAGAGATAACTATGATTAAATTTAGTGGAAGAGAGGAGAATTTGGTTGGACACCAGGAAAATGTTGATTATATGAGATCCACTGCTTTAATGTTAGAACACAGTATTGGCTTATACTGTAGCAGCTTGGTGCGCATGTGTAATCCAAAAGGTGAACTACAGGACATGGAGGAAGAGGAGAGGCCTTCCTCAAAGAAGATCCCCAAACAGTGGTACAACTTACTTAAAGAAGTGTGGAGCATGCGTGGTAAAGGTGATGATGAGGGCAGTGATACAAGTGTGATGAATTGAAAATGGGAGGAGATGGTAATGACATACAGCATAAAAAGGGGAATTTTGGCTTGACACGCTAGTACGTGAGGTGACGGGGGTCCAAAAGCCCTGCACTCCGTACCCCACGCATACCCCGCATGGTTATTTTTGCTTATACGCTATTATCAGGACCAAATTATTCGTTACTTCCAGCAAATGATACTGTCAATATTTTGAATGTATTCAATTGTATATATATTAAGCTACATAATTCAAATTGCTGTTTCGTTTCATTTTGTTTGGTTGTTTTTGTGGCTTCTTTTAAAATTGGATAATTGGGCAAATATAACATGTGGAATGTCCTCCACAGCAGAGTGTCAGACCTCTGGATCTTTTTAAACAGTTTTATCAAGGTGGAACTGTGGCAGCTTCAGCTGGTGCCTCTGGAGGACCTTGAACAAAGAACCCCTGAGCTTTTCTACCCTCCCAGGTGAAGTGTGATAGTCTGGGGTCTTGCTGCTGTGTCCAAGTGCCGGGCCACTGGCTGGCACCACAGGTCCCCAGACCCTCTGCTGAGGCATCCCTCTCCTAGAGTCACGTTTACTCTGTCACATTTGGCTTTTCTCTCTGATCCACCGCCAGGACCAAAGATCACACGGTCGTGAGGATGTAAAAATGCCTGTTCCTTCTGGAACATTGCTGTTGTGTGACAGCCGTGCAGGCAGAGCAGGCAGCTGTAGGGACACTGACTCATTTCCCTGGTGCCAGCCGTGCTGCATCCATCGAGCTGCTGGGTCTTGGTGCTCGCTGGGATGTGGCCCAGCCCGGCACCACGGGAATTAGGAAGGGTCTTGAAGGAATCCCCACACGTTAAAGCAGACGATTTAGCCTGGTATTTTAAGTTGTTTCTCAGTTAACCTTGTAAAAGGCCAGAACAAGTCTCCTATGAATTCTGTCCCTGTCAAGTTCAGTTCCGCCGCGAAAGCCCCTCAGCATTCTCAGGGCAGTGGCAGGAGCCGGGTGCTGGCCCGGAGACCCGCTGGCCGGGGAGAGCACGGCCCAGAGCGAGCCCCTGCTGCCCGGGATGGCCACAGGCCCGGGGCAGCCGGGCGGGCAACGCCAGGGCCCTGTCCAGGGCTCCTGGGGCTCCTCTGGCATCTGTTCCGTCCCCTCAGGCGCTGAGCGGTGCCCGTCCCACGGGGCTGTCTGTGCCTGGCCCCAAAAGAGGCAGGGCCGGGGCTGTGGCCCCTGGGCTGGTGGTGCCGACTGCCCGGCGCTCAGCACCGCCCGTGCCGTGCCGGTGCAGCGTGACCCGGCGGGGCAGCTCCGCCTCGGCGCCTCGCCACCGCCATCCCGGCACGGCGGCTGGCCCTGGGCCGCGGCAGCCCCGAGCCGCACGGGCCCGGGAGGGACTGCCGGAGGTCCCCGTCCCCTGCGTGCCTCAGCAGACACTCCGGCCCCACTGCGTGCAGCAGGAGGGACACAAAGCACCTGCACGCTTACGAGAGTCCACAGCCCTTTCTACATGTGAAATGAGACCCCAGGACCCCGACATGTGCCTCAGGAGAGATCCCAGCACCCTGCACACCTTGGGAGAGATCCCAAACCCTCTGCATGCCTCACACAGGATTCCAAATCCCTTGCATGACTTGAAGTGGACCCCGATGATCTCCATGCCTCAGAGGAAACCTAAAATATCCCTGGGTGTGTCACAAGAGACCCCACCCCCTCGTGCACCTTACGGGGGACTCCAAAGCCCCCACGTGCCCTACAGGGAAGTCCAGGCCAGCTACGCCGAGTGTTTCGACCTGGAAATCAAGTCTGGTTGCACCTGGGTTGTTGTGTCTCTGGGGCTGCTCACCAGCCCTGTCAGACTCCAAGGCTACACAGCCCTTCCCTTCCCTTCCCTTCCCTTCCCTTCCCTTCCCTTCCCTTCCCTTCCCTTCCCTTCCCTTCCCTTCCCTTCCCTTCCCTTCCCTTCCCTTCCCTTCCCTTCCCTTCCCTTCCCTTCCCTTCCCTTCCCTTCCCTTCCCTTCCCTTCCCTTCCCTTCCCTTCCCTTCCCTTCCCTTCCCTTCCCTTCCCTTCCCTTCCCTTCCCTTCCCTTCCCTTCCCTTCCCTTCCCTT
Organism: Passer domesticus; assembly: GCF_036417665.1. Lineage (NCBI taxonomy): Eukaryota > Metazoa > Chordata > Aves > Passeriformes > Passeridae > Passer > Passer domesticus. The sequence goes on along the minus strand of NC_087512.1, from coordinate 77,258,846 downwards.
CTCACCGCTGGTCACAGTGAAGCCATATGCAGAATAAATAGACTCCACTGTCGCCCTGGTTTTTAATGTTCTGTCCTGGATTAGGGTCACTCTGGGAGAAAACCTCCAAAGGGGCCCCCCAGAAAGCAAACCCACATGGCCCCTTCCCCCCAGCAGTTCGGGAAGGATTCCTTGGAGAGAAGTGGAAAGAACCTGTTTATTTGACAGGCAAAACACCCCCAGCACACAAAATGAACAATAGCAGATGACAATGCTTTCACCGATCTGAAAAGGATGACAAATTCAGAAAGTCTTTCCTGGCAGTGGTGGCTCTGCTGTCGCTCCCTCCGGCGCTGGGGATAGCTGCTGCAGGCCACAGGATGCAAACTCTCCGTGTTTCCCAGGTCCCAGTCTGGAGCAGGTGTGAGTGGTTTCAAAAAGGGAAAGGAAAAACAGTCCAGGGAAAAATCTGTACTGCTTAGCTAAACTGACTAACAAGCAGAAGCCAAAAAGCAAAAGCAAAGCAGGAGCACAGCAGAAGCAAGAGCAAAGCAAGCAACAGCAAGCAAAGCAAAAAGCAAAAGCTGCATTATGAACTGAGCTGTCTGTCTGTCCTGCCAGCCGTGGGGGAGCAGGCTGATAACAAACCAAAACAAACCTTGCTCTTCAGGGCCAGTCGTGAAGGCACAGTATGTAATATCCAGCATTAACAGAACACACGATTGGGGATGCAAGCATCATAACCTCACCCTAGGACAAGTTTTTCTAAACCTTCTGATGTTTACATTCTTGTAACAAACTTTCTCACACACGTTATGCAAATAACGTATTGTTATGCATTCTTTTCTGCAGGAGGAGAAATTTGATGGACTGTTGGTTTGTCCAGTGTCATTGGAGAAGTGGCACTTTCACCCTCCAATCCACTGTCACTTTTGGAAATCTGTAAATGTTGGAGTCAGAAATTCAACTGCCCCCTTTTTTACCTTGGAGAGATGTAGGGGTGCATTAGTTTTAAGTTGGTTTATTCCTGTACCCCCCATTCTGTTTATGGTTCTGCCCGGGCTTTCTCTCTCTCCCCCTTCTGAATTGTCCCGTCAGCTACATTTTATCTTTCCTAAATTCCTCCCTAACTGCCTGTCTGTTATTCAGGGTCCTTGCCCATTCATCCAGAACATTCTGGCCTGGACATTGAATGATTGGTTTAGAGGTCGGGATTCAACCCCTAATTTATTTACACTGGACATCTGAGCTGTTTGTTATGCGATATTCCCTCCTCTCAAAATTTTAGATTGGTCGCTGTGTTCTAGTTATAAGACCTTGCCGAGCAAGCTTTTTTGTCCGCGCCCGATGCACCATCAATAAAACACCTCCTTTTTCCCTGTCGGCGTGGTCCAAAGCCTTTTCTCCCGTGGGACGCAGCCCAGCTTCTCTCCTCACGGCTCTGGGGGTTTCTCGCCCTTCTGAAGGCATTCCGCCTTAAATACCTCACTGCTGCCGGCGGTGCTGGCCTGTGCAGCCGGGCGAGTCAGAGACCAAGAGGTCAGCAGTAGCCGCTGCAGGTTGGCGTCTCAAACGTGGGGCAGTCCGACACCCTACGACAGAGAACCCCGGAGCCGACGGGCGCGATCCGTTGGACTCCCAGAAAGTTTCTCGCGAGTCGTTAACCTACCCTGTGTGGGAGCGGACCCATTTTCATGGGTACGTCCCCACTTGGGGACTGGAACCGGCAGCTCCGTGCACCCTGGAGTCGAGTTCCTCCACGGGAGTCAAACCACCCCTGGAAACGTGAGTTCTTTTCCCTTTCTTTCTTCCTCTTCCCCCCCCCCCCCCACCTTTGTAACTTGCACCGGTTTTGCCCGGTCCACCGGTTTCGCCCGGCTCCCCGGTTTCACCCGGGTTTCTCGTTTTTCCCTAGCTGGCCAGCGTCTTGCCGGCGTAGTCCGGCTCCGGGGGGGTTGCCCCAAAGGTCTTTTCCTTCACGTTATCCAGGGTTGGTGGGTTTGAGCTTTTTACCATCTCATAATGGGTGCTCATTTTACAAAAGCTCAAAAAAGGCATTTTAACTTTGTTTCTGTTATCCTTTCTCGGGGGGGTTTTGAAAAAATAGAAAAAAAAGAAGTTCAAAAACTAGTCATCTGGCTGTCTGCTCAGTTCCCAGAGCTTTCCCCTGAACAAATTCACGATTGGCATTTTTGGGGACAAGTTTGTACTAAATTAGGGGAATTAACTCGAGCAGGAAATTCTTCGCTTTCGCAGACTGCTTTCTGGGCTTCCCAAATTAGGAAAGTTCTAAAGTCCCAGAAGAAACTGAGGGGGCAGCCGTCTGACTCCAGTTTTGTTCCCGGTTCATCTTCTTCCTTTTGTTCTAATCCTTCCCCCTCCCCCGCTTCCCCCAAGCGCGGAATCCTGAAAGCAGCAGCCCGCGACAGCACCGCGCGGGGCTCAGGTCACTGCCCTGGCTCCTTTCGGGAATCCCGTTCCCCCCGCCCGGGAAATTCTGGCCAAACTTCCCGGGGTTCTCCCTGTCCACCCCCTCTTCCACCTAAGATTGCTCCCAGTCGTAAAGGTTCAGTTCGTCTCAATATTTCCCCCCCCTCTCCTCCTCCTTCCCCGCCATCTACCCCACTCTTCCAGGATAGCTCACAAGGAGCCCGAAATGGCAGACACTGCGGGGCACTTCCCACCGACATTCCTTCTTCTTCCCAAAACCCACTTTTTCCTCGCCACGACTCTTTCTCTTATCCGGTTTCCCCTCCCACTGTTCCTCCCTCCGCCCCTCCCCTCCCTTCTCCCGGTCCTACACCCCGCGGTACTCCCACTCCGGCATCAGCGCCTCCCCCATACCACGTCTCCCAGGCGGGGACAAAGTCATCATCCGTCTCCGCCCCCATTCTTATCTCTCCCCCTCCTTCTTCCCCTCTCAGCTCCGGTTCCCACGCTCCGTCCGGAGCCGCGGCGGGGGGGGCTGAAGGCCATATTCCAGAGCCGCCAGTCCTTTCAGCGGCACCGGTCACTTACCAGCCCGGGATGGGGGGGGGGAACCAGCCCCAGTGGAGCCCGTTCCCACATCACTCGATAAAGGAGCTGTGCAAAGCCCAAAAAGACTTCTCCCGGGAGAGTGAATACTTCCGGGGAATTCTGAGAGCCACACTCTCTGACACCGTGGTCACCCCTGCAGATTTAAGGCGGCTGTTCTCCTGTCTTTTGAACCCCACAGAATTCCTGGTTTGGGAAAAACATTGGCAGAGAGAAATTGGTAAAATCTTGCCCTCGCTGCGGGAGAACCAAGTGACAGCCACAGATCTGCAGGGGGGTGTGTTAACAACCGACCACTTGTGTGGGACAGGGGCATGGCAGGATGGGCAGGCTCAAGCGTGGTATGTTCCAGTGGAGGCTTTAAAAGAGGGAGCCAAAGCAGCCGAGCGGGCTTTCTTCACCTTACGGTCTCTTGTTGCCCCCTTAACATCATATATGAAAATCATTCAAGAATCTAACGAGCCCTTTTTAAGCTTTGTTGAGCGCCTCCGCAGGGCGATTGAGACGCAGGTCCATGATGAGTCGATTAAGAGGGGAATCCTCACTGAGGTGGCAGCGACGAATGCAAATCCAGCTTGCAAGGCCGCTATCCTCAGCTTGCCGCTAGATCCTCCCCCCACGCTGGATCAGATGCTAGACGTCTGTGACCGCAAACTCGCTATCATCGCGGGGGAACCCGACCAGCAACCCAGGGCTCCAGCTCGAAGGGTAGCTGCCACCGACCTGGAGGAAGTCACCACAGCTGCTGCTGCTGCCCCGTCCCGACAGCCCAACACACCAAAGCTGCAACCCCGGACGGATGCGCCGTGTCACCTGTGCAACCAATCCGGGCATTGGATGCCAGACTGTCCCCTGAGGCGGGAGTTTTACGAATTTAAAAAGAAACACCGGCCTCAGGGGACCCCACAACACCAACCAAAAAACTAAATTGCAAGCGCGCCTCCTCCCCGCGCCACGATAAAAATAGGGCAGGTGTCACCATTCCACCACGCGGGGAAAGGGGAAGGGAGGGGGACCTCCAGCAGGACCTGCCGGTTGCCACAGACTCTAAAACTTTACCAGACTTAACTTCTCACGAACCTATTTCTGATCTTTTTCAGGCGGTACCTCGGCCAGTCCTAACAACTACCTCCAGGACGACCCCCTTTCGGTTGCAGTTGACGGAGCCGCTCCATCTTATTGACTCAAATATCCAACTCGTCTCCGTCAGCCCGGAGTGCCCAGGTACCTGGCATCGGACCAAGGGTAGGTTCGTCACAGTTGGAGATTCCAAATTTACACCACAAGACATTCACATCATCCCGGGTCTCATATCATCAGACCCGAAAACATTCGAAGTAGCCATTTATTGTGCCAGCCCTCCCACCTTTCTGCCTCGGGGTCAAATTGTGGCGCAAGCCATTCCTATCCCTGAGGAGCTCTGGGACTCCAAGCCACCCAAAACATCCACATCCTCAAACCTCCCATCGGTGGCTTGGGCTCAGGCCCTAGGCAAAGAAAAACCAAGAATCACCTGCAGCCTACAGAAAGGTGGGGACCAGAAGCTCGTTCACGGGCTTCTGGACACTGGAGCAGATGTTACGGTCATTCCCTCACGGGATTGGCCGTCGCATTGGGAGTTGCAAGACGCAGCAGAACGAATCCGAGGTGTAGGAGGGATCCAATTGGCGAAACAATCTAAGAGCATTGTGCAAATTATGGGGCCGGATGGACAATTAGCATCTGTACGTCCATTTGTTTTAGATTACACGGAGCCCCTGTGGGGGAGGGACCTGCTCGCCCAGTGGGGAGTCCGTATTGACTTACCAGCGGCTCCCCAGGTTTTTGGGGCAGCGGTCACTGAGGAGCGCCCTACCCAGAAACTGAATTGGCTGACTGACACACCTGTCTGGGTAGAACAGTGGCCGCTTTCTAAACAGAAATTAAAGGCGCTCGAGGAGCTCGTGGAGGAGCAGCTGCAGCGAGGTCACCTGGTGGAGACCACGTCTCCGTGGAACTCCCCAGTGTTTGTCATAAAGAAACCTAATAAAGAGAAGTGGCGGCTCCTTCACGACCTTAGACAGATTAACAACGTCATTGAAGACATGGGTCCCCTCCAACCAGGGATGCCCTCCCCAACAATGCTCCCCCAAAATTGGAATTTAGCCGTAATTGACATCAAAGACTGCTTTTTCCAAATTCCCCTACACCCGGACGATGCGCCGCGTTTTGCTTTCTCGGTTCCTACCATTAACCGAGAGGCCCCTAGGAGGCGCTACCACTGGAAAGTTTTGCCCCAAGGCATGAAAAACAGTCCAGTAATTTGCCAGTGGTATGTCTCTTCCTTGCTCTCATCAGTCAGGGCAAAGGCAACCAACGCTACAATTTTCCATTACATGGATGACATTCTCGTATGTGCTCCAACTGATGACGAACTTGCTCACAGTCTTGACCTAACAATCAATGCATTGGTTGCTGCAGGGTTCGAGTTGCAGCAGGACAAAATTCAAAGAATGCCACCCTGGAAATATTTAGGTCTTACAATTAGCAAAACAACTATCACACCACAAAAAATTACAATTCGAAATTCCATTCGAACGCTTGCTGATGCCCAGCAGCTGTGTGGGTCTCTGAATTGGGTAAGGCCTTGGCTAGGCATTCCCACCGAAGACCTGGCCCCCCTTTTCAATTTATTGAAAGGGGGAGAGGAGCTTAGTTCTCCCAGGTCGCTCACCCAAGAGGCGCGAGCTGCGTTGGAAAAGATCCAAAAGTCCATCTCGGAGAGGCAAGCCCATCGTTATCAGCCGGGTCTGCCCTTCAAATTCATTATTCTTGGGAAATTGCCACACCTCCATGGAATGATCTTCCAGTGGGAGGACATCAAGAACACCAAAAAAGACCAAGGGGCTAGGGACCCTCTCTTGATTATAGAGTGGGTGTTCCTTAGTCACCAAAGGTCCAAAAGAATGACGAAGCCACAGGAGCTGGTGGCGGAACTGATCCGTAAGGCTCGCCTTCGGATCAGGGAGTTGGCAGGTGTGGATTTCACATGTATTCACATACCACTCAAATTAGATTCGGCCCACTTTACAAAAGCTATGTTGGAACACCTTCTCCAAGAGAATGAGGCCCTGCAGTTCGCTTTGGACAGCTACACTGGTCAGATTTCTATTCATCGGCCGGCTCACAAAATTTTTAATTCGGAAGTCCAGTTTAAATTATCTCTTCAGCAGGTTCAGAGTAGGACTCCTTTGAAGGCTCTGACTGTTTTCACTGATGCATCCGGCGCATCCCACAAGTCAGTCTTGACTTGGAGGGATCCGCAGACTCAGCAGTGGGAAGCTGACATCAAAGAGGTGGAAGGATCACCTCAAGTAGCTGAGTTAGATGCTGTTGTCAGAGCTTTCGAGAAGTTCCCTGGACCATTCAATCTAGTCACTGATTCCGCTTATGTAGCAGGAGTAGTTGCCCGTTCAGAACAAGCGATTCTGCAGGAGGTGTCCAACATAGCCCTCTATCAGTTGCTCACCAAATTAGTAAGATTAGTCTCTCACCGAGAACATCCGTTTTATGTGATGCATGTGCGGTCCCACACTAACCTGCCAGGGTTCGTTGCCGAGGGGAACAGGAGGGCGGACGCCCTCGCTGCCCCTGTGCAGGTGGCCCCGCTCCCAGACGTGTTCCGCCAGGCTAAGATCAGCCACCAGCTCTATCATCAGAATGCGCCGGGTCTGGTCAGGCAGTTCCAACTTAGCCGTGACCAGGCCAAGGCCATTGTGGCCACATGCCCCCACTGTCAGTCCTTCCAGCTTCCAACTGTTAACACGGGGGCTAACCCTCGAGGATTGGCGAGTTGCGAGGTGTGGCAGTCCGATGTTACACACGTCTCTGAGTTTGGAAAACTGAAGTTCGTTCACGTGTCAGTAGATACCTATTCCGGCGCGGTTTTTGCCTCCGCCCACACAGGGGAGAAGGCAAATGACACCAAGAAACACCTACTTCTAGCCTTCTCCACGCTGGGCGTTCCAAAAGTATTAAAAACTGACAACGGCCCAGCATACAAATCCAGGGAACTGCGCAACTTCCTGCAGCAATGGGGAATAGAACATAAGACCGGCATCCCCTATTCCCCAACAGGTCAAGCTGTAGTGGAGCGGACCCATCAGAGCCTCAAAAGGGTCCTCCAACAACAACGTGAGGCAATGAAGATGGAGTCCCCCCAGGTCCGCCTTGCCAGGGCCCTTTTTACAATCAATTTTTTAAACTGCTCTTTCGAAAATCTAAATCCACCCATTGTTCGGCACTTTAGGCAACACCAACAACTGCAGCCGAAAGAGAAGCCTCCAGTTCTCGTAAAGGACCCCGAGACCTGGAGGACGGAGGGACCTTTTGACCTTGTCACCTGGGGGAGGGGATACGCCTGCGTTTCCACTCCCTCGGGTCCAAAATGGGTCCCTTCAAAATGGGTCAAGCCATACACCGCCTCCAGTAAAGTTCCAACTAAGAAAGTGGCACAGGTCGAAGAGGCCTGCTGGAGGAGAAAAAAGAGGCCTTCTGAAGGAGGTTTAGACCTCCCGGAGCAGAACCATTCCTAATGTTTTACCTGTATGACTTTTTGTCTTGTTCTTTTCAGAAAGCCCGAGAATGTCCGTCCCCATAACCCACATCGAGCTGATCATTTTCTGGAACTTTTTTGCCATCGCGAGCTCATGGATTGTCCCTCAACCCAAGCAAAACATTTGGAAGATGCTCGCTGGCGCCCTCGGCAGAGATCATTTGTGCCTCTCCGCCACCTCGGCAGCAGACCCCTTGTCGACCTGCCTTGTGGGGATCCCGCTTCCTCCAAAAGAGTTTCCCGAGCCCCTTTACTCCTTCCTTGAACCCCTTTCCCAAAATAAAGTTTTCAGTCCCTCTAGTCCCAATCCCAATCCAATCTGGAGGAGGCTAATGTCCAAATTGAATATATCTAAATCTGACCCCACCGAATTTAAATTGCTCGGCTCCGCGTCAGCAAATTTGTGTGTTCAATTTTTCCCTTCCCGCGACCGCTACGAAAAATCTTTTACACCAATTATAGAACAGAATCAAAACTACGCGGCAGGGAATTGGTGTTCTGTCACCTCTCATATTACCACCCCCATCTCATTTGACGATAAACCCAGATCCCTCCCTAACGGCGTATTTTTCATTTGCGGAAACCGAGCATGGGCAGGTATTCCCCCTCGCCTTCTAGGAGGCCCGTGTACATTTGGACGGCTGACGCTGTTTGCTCCCAACAATTCCCAAATTAAAGATTGGAAGGAGAAAATTGTCGCACACAATTCAGTCCGCGTAGCAAGAGACCTTAAAGATTTAGATGAACAGTGCGACTCCAAAATTGTTCATTGGTCAAAGCCAGAAGGTGTCGCATGGACAGTGTTTCTCCCATGGGTGTCTATTGCAAAGTCTCTAGGTGAATTAGCTCACCTGGAGTGTTGGGTAGCCAGACAGGCCAATTTTACCTCAGCCGCTCTAAGCAACCTCCTAGCAGACGAGGAAATAACAAGGCAGGCGACTCTCCAAAACCGGGCAGCAATAGACTTCCTATTGCTGCTTCAGGATCACCGGTGTGAGGAGTTCGAAGGGCTCTGCTGCCTCAATTTATCATCCAAAGCCGGGGACGCCAGAAGATCTATTGACCAAATGAAGGGAATGATCAGCGACATTAAGGAGAAAACATCAGACTGGTTGGGAGACATCTTTACGGGATGGGGTCTCTCGGGCTGGGTAGTCTCTATTTTGAAAACTGTTGTTTTAGTCCTTTTCATTTTACTAGTCATTTCAATTGCAATTTCTGTCGTTTGGAGAATTCTTAGAAGGCTTATAGTTAAATCGATGTCTGCTTTAGAAGTGAATCGGGTGGTAGTCGAAGAACAGATTATGGACGAAAGTCAAGAAGAAGGTGCCGAAGAAGACGAGCAGTTAAAAGACCACCCTGGGTCAGATGAGTCCTCAGAAGATGATGTTTAAGTTACCCCACTCCTCCTTTTTCTTTTTAAACAAAGAAGGGGGAAATGTAGGGGTGCATTAGTTTTAAGTTGGTTTATTCCTGTACCCCCCATTCTGTTTATGGTTCTGCCCGGGCTTTCTCTCTCTCCCCCTTCTGAATTGTCCCGTCAGCTACATTTTATCTTTCCTAAATTCCTCCCTAACTGCCTGTCTGTTATTCAGGGTCCTTGCCCATTCATCCAGAACATTCTGGCCTGGACATTGAATGATTGGTTTAGAGGTCGGGATTCAACCCCTAATTTATTTACACTGGACATCTGAGCTGTTTGTTATGCGATATTCCCTCCTCTCAAAATTTTAGATTGGTCGCTGTGTTCTAGTTATAAGACCTTGCCGAGCAAGCTTTTTTGTCCGCGCCCGATGCACCATCAATAAAACACCTCCTTTTTCCCTGTCGGCGTGGTCCAAAGCCTTTTCTCCCGTGGGACGCAGCCCAGCTTCTCTCCTCACGGCTCTGGGGGTTTCTCGCCCTTCTGAAGGCATTCCGCCTTAAATACCTCACTGCTGCCGGCGGTGCTGGCCTGTGCAGCCGGGCGAGTCAGAGACCAAGAGAGATGCGTGTCTGCGTTGTTACATTTCATGTCCTGTAGCGCCACTCCACAAACTGATGTAGTTATGAAGTGGGGATGCGTGTCAGGGCCTGGCACAGGTGAGATGGCTCTCGTGAAAACTTGTGCCCCGAGCCCTGGTCCGAGCCACATCTTTGTTCACAAACCTGTTCCATATGCAATGAATTACACAATCTCTTCATGCACATTCAACCCCTGGCCCCGCCTGTCCTCCCCTCCCATGGCGATGAGATCCATGCCCTTCTGGGCACGCGTTGTTTCCTGTGGTGGTCACACTGGGGTCTTTGGTGGTCTCTGAGGCCGAAGGCTGTGGTCTTGCTCATGACTGAACTTTTGAACTTTTCTCCTTTGTGCGTGCACTGTGGTCCCCTGGTGCTTATCTGAGTACGTCTGTTGGTTTGGATCAGCTTGGAGACAGAGGAGCTCCTTAGTCTAGGCTTCCTGCATTCCCTGGTCTTCTCCTGGTGTTATGAGTAAAAAAGTTATCTGTAGCTATGATATTTTATTAAAAATCCTTTCCTAGGATTTTTCCCCTCCTGAGGAGCTGAGGGCCTCAGGAAAGAAATGTAAACAATAACTATCTGCTGCTGTGGAATGCAACAGGTGCATCTTCCATTGGTCCATGTGGATTGGTTTCACTTGATGACCAATCACAGCCAACTGTGTTGAGCCTGTGAGCAGTCACAAGATTTTTGTTATGCATTCCATTCTATTCTTCTTCTTTGTAGCCTTCTGGTCATTTTTTCCTCTCTGTTCTTTTAGTATAGTTTTAATGTAGTATTTTAATAGAATATATAATAAATCAGCCTTCTGAAATGGAGTCAAGCCTCGTGTCTCCACACCTGGGGTGTTCGCCCCAACAAATTATCCATTTTTTTTAAGGCTGCAAAGTTAAACCGGTTGGGCCAGTTGTTGAGAGTTGAAGGGTTGACTATTTGTTGTTGATAGCTTCATGTTGCAATCACCTCTTGTTAACAGTTTTTCTTCAATTACCTGTTAATGGTTAGAAATCAAGCGCAGTTGTCCCCCTGCTGCTTCCCAGGAGCCTGCAGGTAGCAGGAGGAGGTGACATCAGAGCTAGTATGCAGATGAGAATGCATTTCACCAAATTTTGCAATTTTCCAGGAAAAAAAACCCTAAAACCAAGAAGCCAACATGGAATTATGAAACCTAAGTAAGGTCTAAAGGTGAGGAACTTAATCCAGTACCTGCTAAGATCCTTTTTACTCCTCACCCTAACCTGAAAGGATGTCAGCTAGGAAGAGGACCTGGAATGTTAGACCAAAAAAGCGGAATTCCCACTACTCCCTCGAGGACGGAAGCCCCAGCTCTGCCTGCATACCAGCGGGCACAGCTGCATCATCCTCCTCCTCCGTGCCACTCCTGGGAGCAGCGGGAGTGCGGGCGACCTGTCGTTTCTCCCCAACCTGAGCTGAATTTTTTAAATAAAGGCATTAAAAAGGAGAAAGATCTCCTGCCCTATTTATTATGCTAGGGTCTCGTCCAGGAGATCCACACCTGAAGAGGACACCAGGACTGGGACGGCCGCCCGCCCTGGACCTGCAGGACAGCTGGCTCTCAGGATCAGAGAAGATCGGCTTGGGACAGTGACACGGAGCAGCGCCGGACTGGTGAGAGTATCCGGCGGCAGGAGAGGGAGGCGAGCGAGTGTGTGTGAGTGAGACGAGGGCCGGCAGCTCGGGCCCTCGAAGCGAGTGAGGACCCCTCAGTACCGCGGTTCCGCACCCCCGCCAGGGGGCCGGCCGGGAACAGGGGGAAGCGAGTGGAATTGGTGATTGAGGCGCCTCCAAAGGGGTAAAGAGGACCCCCCTCGGGGCATGGGGAGGAAATAGTATGTGAGTGGCACGCATCCCAAAAGCCCTGATACAGGTCCTAATGAAAGAAGTTACGCAATTTAGAAAATCAGGCAGTTTTGTTATTAAGTCCTGACGACGGAAGTCAAAGCACAAGGTCTGGCAGAGGAAGCCTATCCCGAGTTTTTTAAAGCTCTGGTAATGTAAGTCCTGACAGGGGGAAGTCAGGCAAACTAAAAATCAGGCCATACTTTTGTTTTAAGTCCTGACAAGGGACGTCAGGCAAATTCAGAAGTCCTGAGTAGGATTTGGGCAAGTCCAAAAGTCCTGTAGGCAAACGAAGTCCTGACGAAAGGAGGTCAGGCAAACTCAGCCTCAGAGGCCAGGGTCTTGAGGTTTTTTTTGTTGAGTCTTGGCAAAGGAGGCCGAGGTCTCAACAAAGTCCTGACGAAAAGGGTCAGGCATATTGGAGTTTCGGCAGAGGAGGCTGGGACTTCACAAATAGGATTTACTTTTGAGCTGCCTGTCAGTAGCAGAAGCACCTTTGTAATTTTTGAGGCCCGAAAAAATGGAAGGGTGTAATAGTAAGGAAAGTGGCCAGAGACTGGGGAATATAACTCCCCATATTCCCCTAGGTGAACTGTTAGAGAGATGGGACTCTATAGAGGCCACAGAGGGCTTAGATAAATTTAAGATGATTCACTACTGTTCAGAAGCGTGGCCAGAATTGGACGTGCAAGGTGGATGGCTCTGGTGTGGGACAAAAGACAAGTGGATGTGTCAAGAGCTGAGTCAGTGTGTGACAGCTCGAGAGGATACTGATCCCCAGCAATTATTATATGTAGCTTGTTGGTTAAAGAGTGCTTTCGAGGATGAAGGAGTGCGAATTTGTAAGGTGCAGAGGACAAAAGAGGGGAATGAAGGAGGGGATGCTGGAATTAAAGAGATTAGTAAAAGGTGGCACCCCCTGGACTACTTGCCTCCTGATGCCCCTCCACCTTAGAACCCTCTCCTTCGGGCACCTCAAATAGCAGATCCGTCTCTTCCCCCGGCGGCCATGGGGGCCATTCCCTCACCACCCCCTTCGACTCCTTTAGCTGCTTCTGCACCCCCACTAGTGCCTCCTTCAGCTGCTGCACGCTCCACCCCTTCTCCAGCTCCACTTAACATGCACTCAAGCTCTTCTCCCCCTCCTACTGCTGTCCCTCCACCTCCTCCTAACTGGGAGACAAATGCCTCCTTACCTGGTAACCCCTTATCACCAGATACAGCTGTTGGCCTACAGCAGGTCCAGGTTAATGCTAATAGCCCTCAAATGAGTAATTTTGTGTCTGAAGATGGGCCACACTGCGGTACCCGATCCATGACCTCCAAGGTAGAGAGACTTTTTCCCCTTAGAGAAGTTCCTATGGGAGGAGTAGCAGGAGGTGTTGGTTTTGTGAATGCTCCTCTAACTGCTTCTGAGGTGAGAGGATTCAAGAGGGAGTTAGGGAATTTAGTTGAAGACCCTGTGGGTATTGCAAACCAAGTGGATCAATTCTTAGGTCTAAATATCTGCACTTGGGGGAAATGAATTCCATTCTAAATATATTATTTTCCCCAGAAGAGTTCCGAATTATTAGAGGTGCTAGCATAAGAATTTGGGACAAAGATAATCATCCAGGGCCCCAAGTGCCATCAGGTGCAGAAAAATTGCCACTAGTGGATCCCAATTGGAACCCTAATCAGGAGGAAGGAAGCAAGGAAGGCCATGATAGAGTACAGGTCTTTGATAATCAGGGGGAATCAGAGAATCAGTTCCCAATGCAACTAATACAAAATTAGCATTCAAGAGTGCACAAGAGAAGGATGAAACTCCTGCTACTTGGCTTAATTGCCTAAAGCAGAACTTCCAGTTGTACTCCAGAACAGACCCGGACACCAAGGAGGGTCAGGTGCTACTAAAGGTCCAATTTCTTACTACATCTTGGCCTGATAAACAGAGAAAACTGGAAAAGATTGAAGATTGGCCAGAGAAGGACATTAATGAGTTATTGAAAGAAGCATTGAAGGTATATTGAAGGAGGCAAGAAGAAAAAGCAAAGGCCAAGGCTAGTATCATGGTCGCTATAGCTAGAGGAAATGTGGGGGGCAAGCAACTCTATCCTACAATCCAAGGTAACAAAAGAGTGGGAGAGTCCACCACCAGGAGCAGGCAAGGAAACGCCAGTACCGTCAGGGACAGGAGGAATGGAGAGGCCTCAAGCCCCTTTGAGCGAAAGGCGCTGCTGGTACTGTGGAGCAACTGGACCCCCAAAACTGTTCAGCCTAAAGTTGTGAAACCGTGGCTAGCTGATCAGGAGAGCAAAGGAAGCAGCTTTAGAACCAGGGGATCCGGTAGAAGTTTTTAAAGCAGAAACCATGCCTGAGGAGGGAGGAAGATAAGAACCTATATTTAGTAAAAAAAAAAGTAAAGGCTATAAAAGATTTAAAGTTGCACCAAGGGCAGCGAGGGGAGTGGTTAAGATCAGATGGACGGGTGTTTCTAAACAAAGCACTTGCTGGGACAGTGCTAACAGGACCACATAATTTAAGTCACTGAGGAGTCCAAGGACTATGTGATCATTTCCTAAGAAATAACTTGTGCATAAGTGTATATGACCTAGCAAAAGCAATTAGAAAAGGCTGTTTAATTTGCCAAAAAGTGAACCAGAAGGTTATGAAAAAGGTAGCAGCTGGAGGGAGGGAATTGACTCTCAGGCCTTTCCAGAGCATAGAGATGGATTTCACTAAGATGCCCCCAGAGTAAGGATAGAAGCATCTACTGGTTATAGTAGATCATCTCACCCATTGGGTAGAAGCCTTCCCGACAAAAAAGGAAACAGCCCAGGTTGTGGCAAGGGTAATCTTGGAGAACATCATCCCCAGATATGGAATGGTGAATACCATAGACTCAGACCGAGGTCCACATTTTGTGGCCCAAACATTGCAAAATATAATTGAAGTTTTAGGAATAAAATGGAGATTACATACTCCGTGGCACCCCCAGAGTTCTGGGAGGATGGAAGGGATGAACAAAACTCTCAAAAATTAGTATTAACTAAACTGATCGAAGAAACAAAAATGAATTGGCTAAAGTGTTTGCCCCTAATGCTTTTGCGCATCAGAACAAGACCCCGGTCTGATATAGGGATTTCACCCTATGAAATGATGCTTGGACTGCCATTCTTGTTAACACCCTGTAGCACAGGAGACTATTTGGAAGAAGAAGCAGCTACCAGAAAATATTTAGAAGTCATTGGAAGAACCCTGGAAGGACTTAGAAAAAGAGGATACCTCCCCCAAACCTCCCCTCTTGACAGAAAAGCACGTAACATTAACCCAGGAGATTGGGTTTTGAAATAATCCTGCAATAGTAGACCATTAATGCCTAAATTTGAAGGCCCCTTTCAGGTACTCCTCATCGCTAATTCAGCTGTGCGGACCAGAGAAAAGGGTTGGACCCACATCACGAGAATTAAAGGACCAGTCCCACCCGCCAGCATTGGACAAGATTGGTCAGTGTTTCCCTCTGGTATTGGATCAGATTCCACACCACCCTCACCCCCTAACTCAGGACAGGATTCAGCCACATCAGGAGTTAATTCAGCTGAGTATACCATTGCAAAAGGACCAAAAGACTTAAAGTTGACACTCAAAAGGAAGAGCCAAAAAGACTGATGAACTGCATAAGAAAAGAGTTTAGAATCATAACATATCCTAAAGTGTTTTAAGAGATTTGTAAAAGTTAAAGATTGTTAATAGGTAATACTGGTGAAGTCCTCCCAACTTAGTACCAAAGACTGAGGGTTAATCTTCTGCAGAGTACTCCCCTAAGAGAGACCAAATCAGTAAGGACAGATCAAGAGAGGTTTAACCAGGGAAGCAAATAGAAGAGACTCTAAAGAGCTTGGGAACTTCTCCTTAGTAAAATCCCCAAGAAGCAAGGCCGGGTGGGCAGGCTGTGCAAGATGACCCATACCGGACTCTTGGGAAGGGTAGTAATAATGGCTTTCATTGCTAGTGGTGCTCTGGGGAGCCCAAGAGAGCCGTGCAGTGAGTACTACCAACCCCTCTGTGAGGAAGAAGAAGTAAGTTCTTTGTTGAGAGTCCACACCAATTTAAGCCGTAATTGTGTTAACCTCTCCCAGTTGATCTTTTATCAAGAGAATGAGAAAATCTATTGGATGGCCCGGAACACCGCCACCTCTAGGCAGCAACTCCTGGCAGAGCACCCTGTAGAAGAGGCCTGGTGGTACTTTGAACATGATGCTACTGAAGCAAGCCTGGTAAATCTGGTCAGAGGAAAAGAAATAGTAAAAGCAAGAAGAGAACAAGACCATTTAGCAACACCCCCAAGTAAAAATCTAATAAGGGAAGAATGTATGTTAAGGAAAGGAAGGGGTACAGTACGCCAGTAGGAAGAATGGCTTGTAAAAGGTATTTAGCAGTAAAAGACTCTGCTACGCGGTGGATCCCAAGAGATCCAAATAGAATTTGGCCTGTTAAGAAAAAAGAGAACAAGTGCATTTACAATAAAACATATAGACTTTATGAGTATGATAAAAAAGAGATAAACCTCTTTTGGAGAATGAAAGAAATTTCTAAATATTGGGAGGGCCCAACAGAAACTAATCGTACATTTCGGGAGACCCCTAAACACCTGTTTTGGATCTATGCTACTACAGCATCCACTAAATTGCCAAGAGACTGATCTGGCAGTTGCATCATTAGGATTATAAAACAAGCTTTCTTTATATTACCCAAAGAATCTGGATCAAGTTGAACAGTTCCTATATACAGCGATTTAAGAAAAACCAAATGGAAGAAGCAATATATAGTAAACAAAATTATGAAGCTACAAGCAGTATTAGAGATAATATCTAATCAGACCGCATTAGCTCTTAATCATATTAATGACCAACTCACCTAAACCAAAACAGTAATTTATCAAATCAAATTAGTTGTAGCAGTCGTTTGAAGCATCTTAAACGAAATAAGAAAACTAGCATATGTAAGAAATCAAGAAAGGACTCCTGCACTGGATTCCACTTGTGGGATAACCCATGGACTTTCAAAAGAGGTTGGAAAACTAAAGCCTTCTTCACAGTGTGTACACATGTTAGTTTGCTCTTCTTATTTCCCTGCTTATTTAAAATAGTGACATCTGCCGTACAGAATAACCTACGGATCTCTAAAGAAATTAACCTGAAAAAAACCAAAAAAAGGAATGAAATTGAGTAACTATGATCACCAAAGTGCTCAGGAATTTTATAATCAATATAAAAATTATAAGAAATTCTATGCTAATGAGCCAAAAATTGCAAGTTGATGCAAGCTTAAGCTTCAGCCTGATCAAAGAAAAAAAGGGGGGACTGTTATGTGTAAAAAAGTTGTCCTTTTTTTTTAAGGCTGCAAAGTTAAACAGGTAGGGCCAGTTGTTGTGAGTTGAAGTTTTGACTGTTTCTTGTTGGTAGCTTCACATTGCAATCACCTCTTGTTAATAGTTTTTCTTCAATTACCAGTTAATGGTTAGAAATCAAGCGCAATTGTCCCCCTGCTGATTCACCTGAGCCTGCAGGTAGCAGGGTGGGGGGGATGACACCAGAGCTAGTATGCAGATGAGAATGCATTTCACCAAATTTTGCAATTTTCCAGGAAAAAAACCCTAAAAACAATGAGCCAACATGGAACTAAGAAACCTAAGTAATGTCCAAAGGTGAGGAACTTAATCCAGTACCTGCTAAGATCCTTTTTACTCCTCACCCTAACCTGAAAGGATGTCAGCTAGGAAGAGGACCTGGAATGTTAGACCAAAAAAGTGGAATTCCCACTACTCCCTCGAGGACGGAAGCCCCAGCTCTGCCTGCATACCAGCGGGCACAGCTGCATCATCCTCCTCCTCCGTGCCACTCCTGGGAGCAGTGGGGTGCGGGTGACCTGTCGTTTCTCCCCAACGTGAGCTGAATTTTTTTAATAAAGGCATTAAAAAGGAGAAAGATCTCCTGCCCTATTTATTACGCTGGTATTGTCCTTCATAGCAAGAAGCTTCAGAAATTTGCATTTTCCTATGCCCTTTGTACCATGGCAGAGGTTTCTTAAGTAGAAGGTTAAAATTCAACACATAATTCTACAATTTAAAATTTAAATGCTTAGTCCATATTGCTAACTTAATTGAACCCCCCAAAACCTCCATTTCAACAGCAGCCCCTGCCTGGCTTCTGCCTGCCCACACCGTGGGCATCCACGGCTCCTCCTGGGCATGGAGCTCAGTCAGTGCTGGTGCTGGGTGGGCTTTGCTGCTGCTGTCACCTGGACACTGGGGTGACCGCTTGTCCTGGGTTGCAGTGTAAAGATGTATTCTAATGCCATCCTGAAGAGCTGCTGAAACCAGGAGGGGCATGGTTTCTTCCTTATCTCCTGTTAATGGGCCCATCAATGTCTTGCCACATGACTCAGAGATAACTCCCTCCCAGAGCCATTTCTGTTTCATGGCTAATCAAGGACCCACAGCATGAGGCAGAATGATATCAGCCCACTGTGAGATGCTCTGCCCATGGGGGAGGAGCTAAGCATCCCCAGCTGGATATAATCTGGGTTTTGGGACACAACAAGCAGTCTCTCCACTGGATTCCCAGAGGAACTGCCGCCCTTACCCACTGCTGTTCCAGAGGATGAGAGCTACCAGATTGTTTTGACAGGATCACCACTTCCACAAGTCCATTTCATCTGGACTGCTACCACCACCCTAACTAGCAGGGTGTCAGGCTGTATTCTGACCCTGTCAGTGGTTTTTCTTTTGTATTATTGCATGTATTTTAGTTTTTTTTCCCGTTTCCTAATAAATTGTATTTCTGACTTGGAGCCTCTCACTGGTTTTGCTTTCAAACTAGGACACAAATCCATCTCTTTATTTCAACACAGGAATGGGCCATTGCCTACCCTGCAAGCGGGAGTTGGAGGGGGGGGGAGGGTGGGGTGGGGTGGGGTGGGTTGGGGTGGGGTGGGGTGGGGTGGGGTGTCACCTTCAGTATTGCCTAGAGGGCAAGGCCAGGGGGCTCAGGGGCAGGGGAAGGGATGTGTTGGTCTGAGGAGGTGCTGGAAGGTGCTGGGCTGGTCCTGGGGTCCCTAGCGGAACTCGGGTTGGCTGGGATGGGACAGACGGAGATAAAAAAAGGAATGAAGGCAGCTTGGGGAGGCCAATGGGGAGAGCAGGTGGCAGTGGGATCTACGGGGCAATAAGAGGCTTCCTTGTCGACGGTTGTTCTGGGGTCCTCTTCACAGAACACTTGAGAGGGCTGTCCAGGCCGTTACTGCTGCTGGAGAAGCTGCTCACGCTGTCGGTGTGAGGTGCAGCCACTGTCTTCCAACTCCTGTCCCAAGGCGCTCCTGTGCAGAGAGGAGGTGGCTGAGGCCCCAGCTGCCAGTGGCACACAGGGACCCTCGTGCACAGCAGGGCCCAGAGCTGGCAAGGCTCCCCAGCACGGCTGGAGCTGCTGGCACAGCTGGGCCCCACTGGACAGCTGCCCCTCAAGGCCCCGGCCAGCAGGGCACGGCTCTGGGCAGGGTCCCTGGCCAGGAGCGGGCCCCAGAGCGCCTCTGCCTTTTAAGGGCAACCTCGGCCCTGCTCTTTCTCCTCCCCACCTCCCTCTGCCTCTGCCCCGTGCCCCTGGGGCTGCTCTTGGCCAGGCAGCCTCAGTGGGAGCCAGCTCTGGCTGCAGCCCCAGCGGGCCCCCCAGGACAAGGCCCAGCAATTGAGAGGCCAATGGAAGCACTGGGCAGCAGCAGAACCCTCAGCAGAGTTATTTGGACAATCATGGACTGGCCACAACCCCACTGCAGTCTCAATGGGAATGTTCCCTGACCACGTTAGACTTTCAAAAGAAGCTGTTTGAGGGGGAGAGCAACAAAACACTCACTGTTTTCTCTTCCAGGAATACCCGATTCCAAAGCAGCCCAACATGAAGACAAGCTCCAAAGAAAGCACGCCTCCCAGTAACCCTAGCCAGCAGACTGTTCCCTGACAGAAACCCCTTCCGAGGCCATCCTGGGCATCGGTAACAGGTCTTGTGGTGCCGGCTGCATCTGTGGGGAGCGATGGGGAGCGTGAGCCCGTGCTGTGCTGCACTGCTGAGCTGGCAGCACGGTGGATACGGGCAGGACGTTCTCTGTTTCCCTCAGAGCTGGGGCCTGCAGGCACCTTGCCGGTCCTTGGCACAGGCTGTGCCAGCCAACAAAGCCCAGCAGGCCGGGAGGAGAGCCCGGGGGCAGCGCAGCTGCTTGGGCAGTGGCTGCTGTTAGGGACACGGGCCAAAGCCATCCCTGAGCAGCCACTGCCAGCCCTGGCCCTCCCTGCCCCGTGACAGCACCCCCAGCCCCAGGGGACAGGCTCAGGCCCTGTCAGGACCCAGCGCAGCCCCTGCCCAGTCGGGAGCCAGGGCTGGCTCTGGCCCTGGGCTGGCGGCAGGGCTCTCGCTCGGGGCTGCTCCTGTGCCTTGGGCCTCTGGGCACTCAGGGCCAGCTCCGCAGCAGCTGCAGCGCCAGGGACCTTGCTGCACCAGTCCCGTTTCCCCGGGGCTCTGAACCAGCTCCAGAGGCCTGGAAGCCCAGGCGCCTCCAGCTTTGGCTGCTGCTGGGCCGGGCAAGGGCAGGCCCTGGGGGAAGAGCTGCTGCCACACAGCCCCGGCCAGGGCTGAGCCTGGCACAGCAATTACCTGCTGTGCCTGTGCCCGTGTCTGGCATCGCCTTCCTTCCTGCAGCTGGGGCTGGCACTGAGCCACTGCTTCTCCCTGAGTGTTCCTCCTCCTGAACAGCCTTTTGGTCCATCACTTGAAAAAGGAAAAAAGGGACAACTGGATCAAATGGAAATATTGCCTACTGGGGAGGTGGCACCTTCAGGAGGCAATGCTTGTGTAAGTCACAGATAAAGATCAGGAAAAAGCCCAGGTAATTGGGGCTGGGCCAGTGCACTCCCTTGTGCAAACAGCTGCACCGCCTGATCTTCTCAGAGACTGGGAAATGGCAGGGGATCTCAGGCCCACAGTACAGTTGGGGCACCCAGTCAGCTAATGCCAAATTCCATCCTGCAGTGGCTGGGGAGGAATTGCTGCCAGGCCAGGCTGGGAAACAGCTCTGCAGGGCATCATAGCAGCAGCAGGGCAGCGAGGCTGCCATGGATCCCTTCACGCTGTGCCGGGCACGGCGTGTCCAGATGTGCAGCCAAAGTCCCCGGCTGCTGAGTCCCAGGGGAAGCATGAGGGAAAGGCACCCACCTTGTCCTCCGGGTGCTTCCTTCTGTGTTTGTCTCCGGAATTCATCTGAGTCATGAGACTTTTTGGCTGCAGTATCTTGGGTCTTTCCTGTCGGAGGACCTTAAGAGAAAGTAGTTCCATTTCCCAGGAATGCATCCCACAAAAGCGGGGCTCAGCCTGTGGGGTCAGCAGGGACACACTCCTCACCCCTGCCATGGGAGCTGGGCTGGGGCCAAGCATCCAGCCCTGGAGCTGGAGAAGTCCTCCCTGCAGACACACCTGTAACTCAACAGCCACAGAAGCTTCTGCCATCTCTGCTGATCTGCACGGGCACCACTGAGCCGCAGCAGCCGTGAGGGGATCGTGCAGGGCGCGGGCACACACGTGCATGGTTCTGTGCTGGCACCTGCAGCGCTGCCTCCCTGGCCCAGCTTTGGGCTCTGAGCTGGCAGCTCTCCCAGGGGAAAGGCCTTGACCTACCCTCAGCATCTCCCAGAGCCTCAGTCCTGGATGTGGGACCTTCACCGGCAGGTTCAGCTGCAAAGAAAGGCAGGACAGAAGAGCTCCTGTGGCACTGCAGGAGATCCTCAGGCTGCCCACAAGGCTCAGCCCCGGGGCACAGCCCTGGGCCCGGCCCCTTCCCTCTCTGCTCTTCTCTGTGACTGCACAGAGCACACGGAAGGACACACTGGCACAGCACACGGGAGGAGGACTGAAAGATCAATGCTCCTTCCTCCCACTGACAGCGATCCAGTGGGATCCCTCAGGGATCCAGAAGGGAGCAGGGAAAGATTCTCAGAATCCTTCAGCCCTTACATAATGTTAAGGGAAATGCTTTATAAATGAGCTTTTGTTGCATTGATCCTGATTATTCACTCAGGAAAGGCAGAATGAAAACTTGCGTCCAGCATCCTCCAGAAACTTCAAACCATCCTTCATCAGGACTTCCTGAAAACCCATGTCACGATTCCAGTCTAAAAGGGAGCAGAGATCAGAACCATTTCCATGGTGTCCTGGGATCCCCTAATGCTACAGGGAAAAGGGCATTGCAAGGGGGTCGGGTAAGGCTATGGGACCCAGATGGGAATGGACATGGCCAAAGGTGCACAGGGGCCTGGGGAGCTCTGGGCTGGCTCCTGATCACTCTCCACACCCTTTCCCTGCCCTCAGCAACATCCCTGGGAGGGGTGGCTGGAGTAGTCCAGGGCCCTGGGGCTCTCTCCCTCAAACTCACAGAAAATCCTCCCTAAAGCCCTGGGGAAAACTGCAGCAGGCAGTGCCACAGCTATCCCTCCCTCCTACACTCCCTCCTGCCCTCCTTCTGCTGGGACAGCTCCCAGATCCCAAGGGCAAACAGCCAGGCTCTCTCAGGACACACTGGAGCCTTGCTCTCCCCCTCTGTCCTTTCCCCACCATGGGCACCCCGTGCAGTCACTGCCAGGTTTCAGGACATGCCTCCCAAGGAGGGACCCCAGCAGGACTGCTCAGGACCCGAGTGCCCTGAGCCTGCTCGGGATAATTCCCCTGGGCTGTGCCGCTCTAGTCCAGGCTGTGCCCGCACTGCCAAGCAGCAGAGAGGGCAGCTCAAGCCTCAGCAGGGCTCAGGCCCAGAGGCACAGCAATTACCTCCTGTGTCTGTGCCTGGCATGGCCTCCCTTCCTGCAGCAGAGGCTGGCACGGAACCACTGCTTCCTCCGGGAAATGCTTCCTTCTGCACAGGCTCTCCTTTCATTTCTGAAAAATGGAAAAGAGACAGCTGGATCAGATGGAAACATTCCTGACTGGGAATGGGGAAGGTGAGGCATCACATGTGAAAGCAATGGATAAGGATCAGAAAACACCCAGGATTTTGGGACAACCGAAGGCTGCTTCCTTCCCCAAACAGCCCCAGCTTCTGATCTGCCTGGACATCAGGAAATTGCAGGGGATCTGAGGGTGGGCATGGACTGTGGCGCAATTGGGGCTGCCTGTCAGCTGATGCCAAATGCCTTCCGGCAGAGGCTGGGCAGAAGCTGCAGCCAGGCCAGGCTGGGAAACAGCCCTGCAGGGCGTGAAAGCAGCAGCGGGGCAGCGAGTCTGCCATGGATCACTTCCCGCTGTGCCGGGCACGGCGTGTCCAGATGTGCAGCCAAAGCCCCCAGCTGCTGAGTCCCAGGGGCAGCATGAGGGAAATGCACCCACCTTGTCTTCTCTGCAGACATTCCTTCAGCATTTGCCACATGATTTCTAATGGGTCCTGGAATTTCGTGCCTGCCATGTCTTTGGTCTCTCCTGTCGTAGGACCTTAAGAGAAAGTAGTTCCATTTCCCAGGAATGGACCCCACAAAAGCAGGGCTCAGCCTGAGGGGTCAGCAGGGACACACTACTCACCCCTGCCATAGGAGCTGGGCTTTTGTGCAGCATCCAAGGTAGGAGTTGGTGAAGTCGTCCCTGCAGACACATCTGTAACACAACAGCCACAGAAGCTTCTGTCACCTGGTCCTGACCAGACAGTCAAACATTATGCCTTGTTGGGATAGTGAGAACATACCTGCAGAATGCTCGGAGGGCTTCACAACTTCAGAGCGCCAGGCTAATGGGGAATCCTTCCCAGCCTCCCAGTCTGGAAGCAAACCAAGATGAGAACTGTTTCCATTGTGTGCCAGGGCTGGCTCTGGCCCTGGGCTGGCGGCAGGGCTCCCGCTCGGGGCTGCTCCTGTGCCTTGGGCCTCTGGGCACTCAGGGCCAGCTCCGCAGCAGCTGCAGCGCCAGGGACGTTGCTGCACCGTCCTGTTTCCCCGGGGCTCTGAACCAGCTCCAGAGGCCTGGAAGCCGAGGCGCCTCCAGCTTTGGCTGCTGCCGGGCCGGGCAAGGGCAGGCCCTGGGGGAAGAGCTGCTGCCACACAGCCCCGGCCAGGGCTGAGCCCGGCACAGCAATTACCTGCTGTGCCTGTGCCCGTGTCTGGCATTGCCTTCCTTCCTGCAGCTGGGGCTCGCACCGAAGATGGAGTGCTTCCTTCAAGAAATGCCAACTTCCACTGAAGCATTATGTCCATCTCTTGACAAAGGAAGGGAGACAGCTGCATCAGATGGAGCTGTTCCCCACTTGGGCGGTGGCATCAGAGGTAATATTTGTGAAATTTATGGAGCAGGAAAATGGCCAGATTACAGTGGCATGATGTGAGCACTTCCACCTCCAAACAGACACCCTTTTCCTAATCTGCAGGGCTGGATATAGTGGGGGATCTCAGGGTGTGTTACAGTTTGGGCTGCCTGTCAGCTGATGCCAAATGCCTTCCTGCAGAGGCTGGGCAGAAGCTGCAGCCAGGCCAGGCTGGGAAACAGCCCTGCAGGATGTGAAAGCAGCTGCGGGGCAGCGAGGCTGCCATGGATCCCTTCCCGCTGTGCCGGGCACGGCGTGTCCAGATGTGCAGCCAAAGCCCCCGGCTGCTGAGTCCCAGGGGAAGCATGAGTGAAATGCACGCACCTTCTCTTGTCTGCAGGGGTTCCTTCAGCTCTTGCCTCATCTGTTTGGAAGGTTGCAGGGACATCTTATCTGTTGTATCTTGGACTTTCTCTGTTGGAGTACCTTAGAGAAAAATATTTCCAATTCCCAGGAATGGATCCTACAAAAGCAAGGCTCAGCCTCTGAGGTCAGCAGGGACACACTACTCACCACTGTGATGGGAGCTGGGCTTGCGTATAGCATCCAAGGTAGGAGCTGGAGAAGCTGGAAAAGTCCTCCCTGTAGATACATCTGTAACACAACAGCCACAGAAGCTTCTGTCACCTGGTTCCTGCCCGCTTGTCTACAATTCTTCCTTGGTGGCACACTGAGAACATACCTGCAGGAGGCTCCAAGGGCTTCAAAACTTTATTCATCCAAGCTGATGGAGAAGCCTTCCCAGACACCTCATCTAGAACGGAGCACAGATGAGAACACTTTCCAGGCTGTGCTGGGATCCCCTTCTGCCACAGGGAACTGGGCACTGCCAGGGGGTCGGGTAAGACCGTGGGAGCCAGATGTGAATAGACATGGCCAAAGGTGCACAGGGGCCTGGGGAGCTCTGGGCTGGCTCCTGGTCACTCTCCACACTCTTTCCCTGCCCTCAGCAACATCTCAGGGAGGGGTGGCTGGAGCAGCACAGGGCCCTGGGGCTCTCTCCCTCAGACACAGAGGAAATCCTCCCTAAAGCCCTGGGGCAAACTGCAGCAGGCAGTGCCACAGCTATGCCTCCCTACCTCCCTCTGTCCCTCCTGCCCTCCTTCTGTGGGGACACCCCCCAGATCCCAAGGGCAACAAGCCAGGCCCTCTCAGGACACACTGGAGCCTTGCTCTCCCCCTCTGTCCTTTCCCCACCGTGGGCACCCCGTGCAGTCGCTGCCAGGTTTCAGGACATGTCTCCCATGGAGGGACCCCAGCAGGACTGCTCAGGACCCGAGTGCCCTGAGCCTGCTCGGGATAATTCCCCTGGGCTGTGCCGCTCTAGTCCAGGCTGTGCCCGCACTGCCAAGCAGCAGAGAGGGCAGCTCAAGCCTCAGCAGGGCTCAGGCCCAGAGGCACAGCAATTACCTCCTGTGTCTGTGCCTGGCATGGCCTCCCTTCCTGCAGCAGAGGCTGGCACGGAACCACTGCTTCCTCCGGGAAATGCTTCCTTCTGCACAGGCTCTCCTTTCATTTCTGAAAAATGGAAAAGAGACAGCTGGATCAGATGGAAACATTCCTGACTGGGAATTGTGTAGGGGACAATTTCAGGAGGCATCACTTGTGAAAGGAATGGATAAGGATCAGAAAACACCCAGGATTTTGGGACAACCCATGGCTGCTTCTTTCCCCAAAGAGCCCCAACATCTGATCTGCCTGGACACCAGGAAATTGCAGGGGATCTGAGGGTGGGCATGTCCGGTGGTCCAGTTTGGGCTGTCTGTCAGCTGATGCCAAATGCCCTCCTGCAGAGGCTGGGCAGAAGCTGCAGCCAGGCCAGGCTGGGAAACAGCCCTGCAGGGCATGAAAGCAGCAGCGGGGCAGCGAGGCTGCCATGGATCCCTTCCTGCTGTGCCGGGCACGGCGTGTCCAGATGTGCAGCCAAAGCCCCCGGCTGCTGAGACCCAGGGGAAGAATGAGGGAAATGCACCCACCTTGCCTTCTCTGCAGACGTTCCTTCAGCATTTGCCACATGATTTCTAATGGGTCCTGGAATTTCTTGCCTGCCATGTCTTTGGTCTCTCCTGTCGTAGGACCTTAAGAGAAAGTAGTTCCATTTCCCAGGAATGGACCCCACAAAAGCAGGGCTCAGCCTGAGGGGTCAGCAGGGACACACTACTCACCCCTGTGATGGGAGCTGGGCTTTTGTGCAGCATCCAAGGTAGGAGTTGGTGGAGTTGTCCCTTCAGACACATCTGTAAAACAACAGCCACAGAAGCTTCTGTCACCTGGTCCTGACCAGTCAGTCAAACATTACGCCTTGGTGGGACAGTGAGAACATACCTGCAGAATGCCCAGAGGGCTTCACAACTTCAGAGCGCCAGGCTAATGGAGGAACTGTCCCAGCATCCCAGTCTGGAAGCAAACCAAGATGAGAACTGTTTCCATTGTGTGCTAGGGCTGGCTCTGGCCCTGGGCTGGCGGCAGGGCTCCCGCTCGGGGCTGCTCCTGTGCCTTGGGCATCTGGGCACTCAGGGCCAGCTCCGCAGCAGCTGCAGCGCCAGGGACGTTGCTGCACCAGTCCCATTTCCCCGGGGCTCTGAACAAGCTCCAGAGGCCTGGAAGCCGAGGCGCCTCCAGCTTTGGCTGCTGCTGGGCCGGGCAAGGGCAGGCCCTGGGGGAAGAGCTGCTGCCACACAGCCCCGGCCAGGCCTGAGCCCGGCACAGCAATTACCTGCTGTGCCTGTGCCCGTGTCTGGCATTGCCTTCCTTCCTGCAGCTGGGGCTGGCACCGAAGATGGAGTGCTTCCTTCAGGAAATGCCACCTTCCACTGAAGCTCTATGTCAATCTCTTGACAAAGGAAGGGAGACAGCTGCATCAGATGGAGCTGTTCCCCACTTGGGCGGTGGCATCAGAGGTAATATTTGTGAAATTTATGGAGCAGGAAAATGGCCAGGTTACAGTGGCATGATGAGAGCACTTCCACCTCCAAACAGCCACCCTTTTCCTAATCTGCAGGGCTGGATATAGTGGGGGATCTCAGGGTGTGTTACAGTTTGGGCTGCCTGTCAGCTGATGCCAAATGCCTTCTGGCAGAGGCTGGGCAGAAGCTGCAGCCAGGCCAGGCTGGGAAACACCCATGCAGGGCGTGAAAGCAGCAGCGGGGCAGTGAGGCTGCCATGGATCCCTTCCCGCTGTGCCGGGCACGGCGTGTCCAGATGGGCAGCCAAAGCCCCCGGCTGCTGTGTTCCTCGGGAAGCACAAGGGAAATGCGCCCACCTTGTCCTCCCTGCCGCATTTCCTTCAGCTCTTGCTTCGTCTGTTTGGGTGGTTCCAGGGATATCTTGTCTCTTGTGTCTTGGATCTTCCCTGTCAGAGGAACTTAGAGAAAAATACTTCCATTTCCCAGGAATGGATCCCACAAAAGCGGGGCTCAGCCTGTGGGGTCAGCAGGGACACACTACTCACCCCTGCCATGGGAGCTGGGTTGGGGCCAAGCATTCACCCCTGGAGCTGGAGAAGTCCTCCCTGCAGACACACCTGTAACTCAACAGCCACAGAAGCTTCTGCCATCTCTGCTGATCTGCACGGGCACCACTGAGCCGCAGCAGCAGTGAGGGGATCGTGCAGGGCGCGGGCACACACGTGCATGGTTCTGTGCTGGCACCTGCAGCGCTGCCTCCCTGGCCCAGCTTTGGGCTCTGAGCTGGCAGCTCTCCCAGGGGAAAGGCCTTGACCTACCCTCAGCATCTCCCAGAGCCTCTGTCCTGGATGTGGGCCCTTCACCGGCAGGTTCAGCTGCAAAGAAAGGCAGGACAGAAGAGCTCCTGTGGCACTGCAGGAGATCCTCAGGCTGCCCACAAGGCTCAGCCCCGGGGCACAGCCCTAGGCCCGGCCCCTTCCCTCTCTGCTCTTCTCTGTGACTGCACAGAGCACACGGAAGCACACACTGGCACAGCACACGGGAGGAAGATTGAAAGCTAAATGCTCCTTCCTCCCACTGACAGTGATCCTGTGGGATCCCTCAGGGCTCCAGAAGGGAGCAGGACAAGGTTTCCAGATTCTTTCAACCTTAAGATTATATTAAGAGAAATGGTTTATAAGTGAGCTTCTGTTGCACTGACCCTGATTATTCACTAAGGAAAGGCAGAATGAAAACTTGCCTCCAGCATCCTCCAGGAACTTCAAACCATCATTCATCAGGATTTCCTGAGAACCCATGTCACGATTCCAGTCTAAAAGGGAGCAGAGATCAGAACCATTTCCATGGTGTGCTGGGATCCCCTTCTGCCACAGGGAACTGGGCAATGCAGGGGTGTTGGGTAAGGCTGTGGGAGCCAGATGTGAATGGACATGGCCAAAGGTGCACAGGGGCCTGGGGATCTCTGGGCTGGCTCCTGGTCACTCTCCAACCTCTTTGCAGGCCCTTTACAACATCTCTGGAGGGGTGGCTGGAGTAGCCCAGGGCCCGTGGGGTCTCTCTCCCTCCCACAGAGGAAACCCTCCCAAAAGCCCTGGGCAAAACCATCCCCAGCGCTTCCCAGGGAGCAGGGAGCGCTGTCCCGGGAAAGGGCAGCCAGGCTGCCGGCTCACCTGCTCGCCACGCTTGCAGCGGAGCAGCCTGGGCAGCCCTGGCAGGCAGGGCCACGGCCAGGAGCAGCAGGAGTAGGAGGCGCAGAGCAAGGGCCATGGTGCCTTGTCCTCCGCCAGTCCCGCAGCTCTTGCTGCCACCGCTGTCCCGACACCGCTGTCCCAACGTCAGCACCGCTGCTGCCACCGCTGCTGCTGCCGCAACAGTTGTGCTCAGGGACTGAGTGCTGGCTCCTTGTGCTGCTCTGCAACCACGGGGCTCTGGCACCTCTGGCACCTCTGTGACCTCAGGGCCTGCTGAGAGCTCAGCCTGCTGTGACCCCAGAGCCCTGCTGTGACCTCATGGCCTCAGCTCTACCCCCAGAGTGTGCGCCCGTCCGCATGAATGGACTGCCCTGATTGTAAATGTTTTGCTTCATCAAAGGGCCATTGCTTAGCAAAACCTTTCTTTTGCCTGCTGACATTGCTGGTCAGGCTGCGTCCCTCAAGATGCTCTTATTGTTGCAGTTCAAATTTATTTTATTGATTTCATTTTAAGTGTTGTTTAAGGGCTCTGTTATCCCCCATTTTTTTTCCTGACTTGGTTCACCTGTGGGTTTTACCCTCCCTCCAAACTGTCCCTCGTGCCCTTCCCCACCCCTTGTTCCAGCTCTTTCCCTGCCTGTCAAGGCAACCCAGCCCCTTGGTTCCCAAACCTTTGGGCCAATCCCTGACTGCAACTCCCCTTTGGAATTCCCCTACTCCTGGGAGCCCCATTGGCCCTTGTGACCCATCCTCTCCACCCTCCTACCCCAACTGGCCCCAGACACTTGATGTAATCCCCTCACTCCTCTCCTGAGCATTCCCTATTGGTTCATTGTTTGCATCCACCCCATGACTTGTATGTGTACAAAACCCCTTGGGCAGTACAGCTAGGGGCTTTTCATCCTGTTCTCTTCGCCTGGACTAAGGTGTTCCTTGTGGAACCTGAAGACGGGACGCCTCCTCCTTTCTCCTGTGCCTCGTCCCTGTCGTGGCTTGTGTCTGGCACTGGAGAGCAAGTGGCACTACAGGTTCTGCCTCTGGTAAATCCCCATAGCGAGGCAGTTCCCGACTCCTGCCGTAGTGCCGGAGTTCTAAGAGCTAGCCCAGGTTCCAGCACTCACTTCACTAATGTACCGAATGCCCCTTCTTCAGTGCCTGCTCTGGTGCTCTGCCATCTCACACAGCCGAGTGTGATTCACATACTGCAGCCCAGAGTTAGGTTGTTGCAACATTGAAATGGGTGTGGTTGGCAGGATGGCTGGGCATAAATCACTACAGAACTAAAGCAAATGCGTGCACGGTCCCAGGCTGGACTTGAATAGACACAGGACTTGTGGAAAGATGAGGACAAGATAGCAGAGAAAAATGGAAAAACCAGCTGAAAAGGAGGACATGCTAAAGGAGTTATTTGTGCACATTTGGGGGTATATTTTTCTTGGGTGCAAAGCAAAATGAAAAGCTCCTAAATGCCCAAAAGATGAGAACTGTGTGTGGTAAATAGATATCATTCATGCTGACAAATTTGAAAGAGTAATCAATATTAATAAAGTAATTAATATTTGGAAATAATAAAACAGTTAAAGGTGTAATGCCAAGCAAGAAAGGGAGAGGAGGGTTTATCCCTCGCCCTACAGGTCTCCTGCAGATGTTCAGAACAGGAGGAAGCAAGAGATAACTATGATTAAATTTAGTGGAAGAGAGGAGAATTTGGTTGGACACCAGGAAAATGTTGATTATATGAGATCCACTGCTTTAATGTTAGAACACAGTATTGGCTTATACTGTAGCAGCTTGGTGCGCATGTGTAATCCAAAAGGTGAACTACAGGACATGGAGGAAGAGGAGAGGCCTTCCTCAAAGAAGATCCCCAAACAGTGGTACAACTTACTTAAAGAAGTGTGGAGCATGCGTGGTAAAGGTGATGATGAGGGCAGTGATACAAGTGTGATGAATTGAAAATGGGAGGAGATGGTAATGACATACAGCATAAAAAGGGGAATGTTGGCTTGACACGCTAGTACGTGAGGTGACGGGGGTCCAAAAGCCCTGCACTCCGTACCCCACGCATACCCCGCATGGTTATTTTTGCTTATACGCTATTATCAGGACCAAATTATTCGTTACTGCCAGCAAATGATACTGTCAATATTTTGAATGTCTTCAATTGTATATATATTAAGCTACATAATTCAAATTGCTGTTTCGTTTCATTTTGTTTGGTTGTTTTTGTGGCTTCTTTTAAAATTGGATAATTGGGCAAATATAACATGTGGAATGTCCTCCACAGCAGAGTGTCAGACCTCTGGATCTTTTTAAACAGTTTTATCAAGGTGGAACCGTGGCAGCTTCAGCTGGTGCCTCTGGAGGACCTTGAACAAAGAACCCCTGAGCTTTTCTACCCTCCCAGGTGAAGTGTGATAGTCTGGGGTCTTGCTGCTGTGTCCAAGTGCCGGGCCACTGGCTGGCACCACAGGTCCCCAGACCCTCTGCTGAGGCATCCCTCTCCTAGAGTCACGTTTACTCTGTCACATTTGGCTTTTCTCTCTGATCCACCGCCAGGACCAAAGATCACACGGTCGTGAGGATGTAAAAATGCCTGTTCCTTCTGTAACATTGCTGTTGCGTGACAGCCGTGCAGGCAGAGCAGGCAGCTGTAGGGACACTGACTCATTTCCCTGGTGCCAGCCGTGCTGCATCCATCGAGCTGCTGGGTGTTGGTGCTCGCTGGGACGTGGCCCGGCCCGGCACCACGGGAATTAGGAAGGGTCTTGAAGGAATCCCCACACGTTAAAGCAGACGATTTAGCCTGGGATTTTAAGTTGTTTCTCAGTTAACCTTGTAAAAGGCCAGAACAAGTCTCCTATGAATTCTGTCCCTGTCAAGTTCAGTTCCGCCGCGAAAGCCCCTCAGCATTCTCAGGGCAGTGGCAGGAGCCGGGTGCTGGCCCGGAGCCCCGCTGGCCGGGGAGAGCACGGCCCAGAGCGAGCCCCTGCTGCCCGGGATGGCCACAGGCCCGGGGGAGCCGGGCGGGCAACGCCAGGGCCCTGTCCAGGGCTCCTGGGGCTCCTCTGGCATCTGTTCCGTCCCCTCAGGCGCTGAGCGGTGCCCGTCCCACGGGGCTGTCTGTGCCTGGCCCCAAAAGAGGCAGGGCCGGGGCTGTGGCCCCTGGGCTGGTGGTGCCGACTGCCCGGCGCTCAGCACCGCCCGTGCCGTGCCGGTGCAGCGTGACCCGGCGGGGCAGCTCCGCCTCGGCGCCTCGGCGCCGCCATCCCGGCACGGCGGCTGGCCCTGGGCCGCGGCAGCCCCGAGCCGCACGGGCCCGGGAGGGACTGCCGGAGGTCCCCGTCCCCTGCGTGCCTCAGCAGACACTCCAGCCCCACTGCGTGCAGCAGGAGGGACACAAAGCACCTGCACGCTTACGAGAGTCCACAGCCCATTCTACATGTGAAATGAGACCCCAGGTCCCTGACATGTGCCTCAGGAGACATCCCAGCACCCTGCACACCTTGGGAGAGATCCCAAACCCTCTACATGCCTCACACAGGATTCCAAATCCCTTGCATGACTTGAAGTGGACCCCATTGCCCTCCCTGCCTCAGAGGAAACCTAAAATATCCCTGGGTGTGTCACAAGGGGCCCCACCCCGTCGTGCACCTTACGGGGGACTCCAAAGCCCCACGTGCCCTACAGGGAAGTCCAGGCCAGCTATGCCGAGTGTTTCGACCTGGAAATCAAGTCTGGTTGCACCTGGGTTGTTGTGTCTCTGGGGCTGATCACCAGCCCTGTCGGACCCTGAGGCTACACAGCCCTTCCCTTCCCTTCCCTTCCCTTCCCTTCCCTTCCCTTCCCTTCCCTTCCCTTCCCTTCCCTTCCCTTCCCTTCCCTTCCCTTCCCTTCCCTTCCCTTCCCTTCCCTTCCCTTCCCTTCCCTTCCCTTCCCTTCCCTTCCCTTCCCTTCCCTTCCCTTCCCTTCCCTTCCCTTCCCTTCCCTTCCCTTCCCTTCCCTAAGCCTTCCCTTCCCTTCCCTTCCCTTCCCTTCCCACCGCTGGTCACAGTGAAGCCATATGCAGAATAAATAGACTCCACTGTCGCCCTGGTTTTTAATGTTCTGTCCTGGATTAGGGTCACTCTGGGAGAAAACCTCCAAAGGGGCCCCCCAGAAAGCAACCCCACATGGCCCCTTCCCCCCAGCAGTTCGGGTAGGATTCCTTGCAGAGAAGTGGAAAGAACCTGTTTATTTGACAGGCAAAACACCCCCAGCACACAAAATGAACAATACTAGATGACAATGCTTTCACCCATCTGAAAAGGATGACAAATTCAGAAAGTCTTTCCTGGCAGTGGTGGCTCTGCTGTCGCTCCCTCCGGCGCTGGGGATAGCTGCTGCAGGCCACAGGATGCAAACTCTCGGTGTTTCCCAGGTCCCAGTCTGGAGCAGGTGTGAGTGGTTTCAAAAAGGGAAAGGAAAAACAGTCCAGGGAAAAATCTGTACTGCTTAGCTAAACTGACTAACAAGCAGAAGCCAAAAAGCAAAAGCAAAGCAGGAGCACAGCAGAAGCAAGAGCAAAGCAAGCAACAGCAAGCAAAGCAAAAAGCAAAAGCTGCATTATGAACTGAGCTGTCTGTCTGTCCTGCCAGCCGTGGGGGAGCAGGCTGATAACAAACCAAAACAAACCTTGCTCTTCAGGGCCAGTCGTGAAGGCACAGTACGTAATATCCAGCATTAACAGAACACACGATTGGGGATGCAAGTATCATAACCTCACCCTAGGACAAGTTTTTCTAAACCTTCTGATGTTTACATTCTTGTAACAAACTTTCTCACACACGTTATGCAAATAACGTATTGTTATGCATTCTTTTCTGCAGGAGGAGAAATTTGATGGACTGTTGGTTTGTCCAGTGTCATTGGAGAAGTGGCACTTTCACCCTCCAATCCACTGTCACTTTTGGAAATCTGTAAATGTTGGAGTCAGAAATTCAACTGCCCCCTTTTTTACCTTGGAGAGATGCGTGTCTGCGTTGTTACATTTCATGTCCTGTAGCGCCACTCCACAAACTGATGTAGTTATGAAGTGGGGATGCGTGTCAGGGCCTGGCACAGGTGAGATGGCTCTCGTGAAAACTTGTGCCCCGAGCCCTGGTCCGAGCCACATCTTTGTTCACAAACCTGTTCCATATGCAATGAATTACACAATCTCTTCATGCACATTCAACCCCTGGCCCCGCCTGTCCTCCCCTCCCATGGCGATGAGATCCATGCCCTTCTGGGCACGCGTTGTTTCCTGTGGTGGTCACACTGGGGTCTTTGGTGGTCTCTGAGGCCGAAGGCTGTGGTCTTGCTCATGACTGAACTTTTGAACTTTTCTCCTTTGTGCGTGCACTGTGGTCCCCTGGTGCTTATCTGAGTACGTCTGTTGGTTTGGATCAGCTTGGAGACAGAGGAGCTCCTTAGTCTAGGCTTCCTGCATTCCCTGGTCTTCTCCTGGTGTTATGAGTAAAAAAGTTATCTGTAGCTATGATATTTTATTAAAAATCCTTTCCTAGGATTTTTCCCCTCCTGAGGAGCTGAGGGCCCCAGGAAAGAAATGTAAACAATAACTATCTGCTGCTGTGGAATGCAACAGGTGCATCTTCCATTGGTCCATGTGGATTGGTTTCACTTGATGACCAATCACAGCCAACTGTGTTGAGCCTGTGAGCAGTCACAAGATTTTTGTTATGCATTCCATTCTATTCTTCTTCTTTGTAGCCTTCTGGTCATTTTTTCCTCTCTGTTCTTTTAGTATAGTTTTAATGTAGTATTTTAATAGAATATATAATAAATCAGCCTTCTGAAATGGAGTCAAGCCTCGTGTCTCCACACCTGGGGTGTTCGCCCCAACAAATTATCCATTTTTTTTAAGGCTGCAAAGTTAAACCGGTTGGGCCAGTTGTTGAGAGTTGAAGGGTTGACTATTTGTTGTTGATAGCTTCATGTTGCAATCACCTCTTGTTAATAGTTTTTCTTCAATTACCTGTTAATGGTTAGAAATCAAGCGCAGTTGTCCCCCTGCTGCTTCCCAGGAGCCTGCAGGTAGCAGGAGGAGGTGACATCAGAGCTAGTATGCAGATGAGAATGCATTTCACCAAATTTTGCAATTTTCCAGGAAAAAAACCCCTAAAACCAAGAAGCCAACATGGAATTATGAAACCTAAGTAAGGTCTAAAGGTGAGGAACTTAATCCAGTACCTGCTAAGATCCTTTTTACTCCTCACCCTAACCTGAAAGGATGTCAGCTAGGAAGAGGACCTGGAATGTTAGACCAAAAAAGTGGAATTCCCACTACTCCCTCGAGGACGGAAGCCCCAGCTCTGCCTGCATACCAGCGGGCACAGCTGCATCATCCTCCTCCTCCGTGCCACTCCTGGGAGCAGCGGGAGTGCGGGCGACCTGTCGTTTCTCCCCAACCTGAGCTGAATTTTTTAAATAAAGGCATTAAAAAGGAGAAAGATCTCCTGCCCTATTTATTATGCTAGGGTCTCGTCCAGGAGATCCACACCTGAAGAGGATACCAGGACTGGGACGGCCGCCCGCCCTGGACCTGCAGGACAGCTGGCTCTCAGGATCAGAGAAGATCGGCTTGGGACAGTGACATGGAGCAGCGCCGGACTGGTGAGAGTATCCGGCGGCAGGAGGGGGAGGCGAGCGAGTGTGTGTGAGTGAGACGAGGGCCGGCAGCTCGGCCCCTCGAAGCGAGTGAGGACCCCTCAGTACCGCGGTTCCGCACCCCCGCCAGGGGGCCGGCCGGGAACAGGGGGAAGCGAGTGGAATTGGTGATTGAGGCGCCTCCAAAGGGGTAAAGAGGACCCCCCTCCGGGCGTGCGGAGGAAATAGTATGTGAGTGGCATGCATCCCAAAAGCCCTGATACAGGTCCTAATGAAAGAAGTTACGCAATTTAGAAAATCAGGCAGTTTTGTTATTAAGTCCTGACGACGGAAGTCAAAGCACAAGGTCTGGCAGAGGAAGCCTATCCCGAGTTTTTTAAAGCTCTGGTAATGTAAGTCCTGACAGGGGGAAGTCAGGCAAACTAAAAATCAGGCCATACTTTTGTTTTAAGTCCTGACAAGGGACGTCAGGCAAATTCAGAAGTCCTGAGTAGGATTTGGGCAAGTCCAAAAGTCCTGTAGGCAAACGAAGTCCTGACGAAAGGAGGTCAGGCAAACTCAGCCTCAGAGGCCAGGGTCTTGAGGTTTTTTTTGTTGAGTCTTGGCAAAGGAGGCCGAGGTCTCAACAAAGTCCTGACGAAAAGGGTCAGGCATATTGGAGTTTCGGCAGAGGAGGCTGGGACTTCACAAATAGGATTTACTTTTGAGCTGCCTGTCAGTAGCAGAAGCACCTTTGTAATTTTTGAGGCCCGAAAAAATGGAAGGGTGTAATAGTAAGGAAAGTGGCCAGAGACTGGGGAATATAACTCCCCATATTCCCCTAGGTGAACTGTTAGAGAGATGGGACTCTATAGAGGCCACAGAGGGCTTAGATAAATTTAAGATGATTCACTACTGTTCAGAAGCGTGGCCAGAATTGGACGTGCAAGGTGGATGGCTCTGGTGTGGGACAAAAGACAAGTGGATGTGTCAAGAGCTGAGTCAGTGTGTGACAGCTCGAGAGGATACTGATCCCCAGCAATTATTATATGTAGCTTGTTGGTTAAAGAGTGCTTTCGAGGATGAAGGAGTGCGAATTTGTAAGGTGCAGAGGACAAAAGAGGGGAATGAAGGAGGGGATGCTGGAATTAAAGAGATTAGTAAAAGGTGGCACCCCCTGGACTACTTGCCTCCTGATGCCCCTCCACCTTAGAACCCTCTCCTTCGGGCACCTCAAATAGCAGATCCGTCTCTTCCCCCGGCGGCCATGGGGGCCATTCCCTCACCACCCCCTTCGACTCCTTTAGCTGCTTCTGCACCCCCACTAGTGCCTCCTTCAGCTGCTGCACGCTCCACCCCTTCTCCAGCTCCACTTAACATGCACTCAAGCTCTTCTCCCCCTCCTACTGCTGTCCCTCCACCTCCTCCTAACTGGGAGACAAATGCCTCCTTACCTGGTAACCTCTTATCACCAGATACAGCTGTTGGCCTACAGCAGGTCCAGGTTAATGCTAATAGCCCTCAAATGAGGAATTTTGTGTCTGAAGATGGGCCACACTGCGGTACCCGATCCATGACCTCCAAGGTAGAGAGACTTTTTCCCCTTAGAGAAGTTCCTATGGGAGGAGTAGCAGGAGGTGTTGGTTTTGTGAATGCTCCTCTAACTGCTTCTGAGGTGAGAGGATTCAAGAGGGAGTTAGGGAATTTAGTTGAAGACCCTGTGGGTATTGCAAACCAAGTGGATCAATTCTTAGGTCTAAATATCTGCACTTGGGGGAAATGAATTCCATTCTAAATATATTATTTTCCCCAGAAGAGTTCCGAATTATTAGAGGTGCTAGCATAAGAATTTGGGACAAAGATAATCATCCAGGGCCCCAAGTGCCATCAGGTGCAGAAAAATTGCCACTAGTGGATCCCAATTGGAACCCTAATCAGGAGGAAGGAAGCAAGGAAAGCCATGATAGAGTACAGGTCTTTGATAATCAGGGGGAATCAGAGAATCAGTTCCCAATGCAACTAATACAAAATTAGCATTCAAGAGTGCACAAGAGAAGGATGAAACTCCTGCTACTTGGCTTAATTGCCTAAAGCAGAACTTCCAGTTGTACTCCAGAACAGACCCGGACACCAAGGAGGGTCAGGCGCTACTAAAGGTCCAATTTCTTACTACATCTTGGCCTGATAAACAGAGAAAACTGGAAAAGATTGAAGATTGGCCAGAGAAGGACATTAATGAGTTATTGAAAGAAGCATTGAAGGTATATTTAAGGAGGCAAGAAGAAAAAGCAAAGGCCAAGGCTAGTATCATGGTCGCTATAGCTAGAGGAAATGTGGGGGGCAAGCAACTCTATCCTACAATCCAAGGTAACAAAAGAGTGGGAGAGTCCACCACCAGGAGCAGGCAAGGAAACGCCAGTACTGTCAGGGACAGGAGGAATGGAGAGGCCTCAAGCCCCTTTGAGCGAAAGGCGCTGCTGGTACTGTGGAGCAACTGGACCCCCAAAACTGTTCAGCCTAAAGTTGTGAAACCGTGGCTAGCTGATCAGGAGAGCAAAGGAAGCAGCTTTAGAACCAGGGGATCCGGTAGAAGTTTTTAAAGCAGAAACCATGCCTGAGGAGGGAGGAAGATAAGAACCTATATTTAGTAAAAAAAAAAGTAAAGGCTATAAAAGATTTAAAGTTGCACCAAGGGCAGCGAGGGGAGTGGTTAAGATCAGATGGACGGGTGTTTCTAAACAAAGCACTTGCTGGGACAGTGCTAACAGGACCACATAATTTAACTCACTGAGGAGTCCAAGGACTATGTGATCATTTCCTAAGAAATAACTTGTGCATAAGTGTATATGACCTAGCAAAAGCAATTAGAAAAGGCTGTTTAATTTGCCAAAAAGTGAACCAGAAGGTTATGAAAAAGGTAGCAGCTGGAGGGAGGGAATTGACTCTCAGGCCTTTCCAGAGCATAGAGATGGATTTCACTAAGATGCCCCCAGAGTAAGGATAGAAGCATCTACTGGTTATAGTAGATCATCTCACCCATTGGGTAGAAGCCTTCCCGACAAAAAAGGAAACAGCCCAGGTTGTGGCAAGGGTAATCTTGGAGAACATCATCCCCAGATATGGAATGGTGAATACCATAGACTCAGACCGAGGTCCACATTTTGTGGCCCAAACATTGCAAAATATAATTGAAGTTTTAGGAATAAAATGGAGATTACATACTCCGTGGCACCCCCAGAGTTCTGGGAGGATGGAACGGATGAACAAAACTCTCAAAAATTAGTATTAACTAAACTGATCGAAGAAACAAAAATGAATTGGCTAAAGTGTTTGCCCCTAATGCTTTTGCGCATCAGAACAAGACCCCGGTCTGATATAGGGATTTCACCCTATGAAATGATGCTTGGACTGCCATTCTTGTTAACACCCTGTAGCACAGGAGACTATTTGGAAGAAGAAGCAGCTACCAGAAAATATTTAGAAGTCATTGGAAGAACCCTGGAAGGATTCTTCCAAAAAAGAGGATACCTAGATACTAGAAAAAGAGGATACCTCCCCCAAACCTCCCCTCTTGACAGAAAAGCACGTAACATTAACCCAGGAGATTGGGTTTTGAAATAATCCTGCAATAGTAGACCATTAATGCCTAAATTTGAAGGCCCCTTTCAGGTACTCCTCATCGCTAATTCAGCTGTGCGGACCAGAGAAAAGGCTTGGACCCACATCACGAGAATTAAAGGACCAGTCCCACCCGCCAGCATTGGACAAGATTGGTCAGTGTTTCCCTCTGGTATTGGATCAGATTCCACACCACCCTCACCCCCTAACTCAGGACAGGATTCAGCCACATCAGGAGTTAATTCAGCTGAGTATACCATTGTAAAAGGACCAAAAGACTTAAAGTTGACACTCAAAAGGAAGAGCCAAAAAGACTGATGAACTGCATAAGAAAAGAGTTTAGAATCATAACATATCCTAAAGTGTTTTAAGAGATTTGTAAAAGTTAAAAATTGTTAATAGGTAATTCTGGTGAAGTCCTCCCAACTTAGTACCAAAGACTGAGGGTTAATCTTCTGCAGAGTACTCCCCTAAGAGAGACCAAATCAGTAAGGACAGATCAAGAGAGGTTTAACCAGGGAAGCAAATAGAAGAGACTCTAAAGAGCTTGGGAACTTCTCCTTAGTAAAATCCCCAAGAAGCAAGGCCGGGTGGGCAGGCTGTGCAAGATGACCCATACCGGACTCTTGGGAAGGGTAGTAATAATGGCTTTCATTGCTAGTGGTGCTCTGGGGAGCCCAAGAGAGCCGTGCAGTGAGTACTACCAACCCCTCTGTGAGGAAGAAGAAGTAAGTTCTTTGTTGAGAGTCCACACCAATTTAAGCCGTAATTGTGTTAACCTCTCCCAGTTGATCTTTTATCAAGAGAATGAGAAAATCTATTGGATGGCCCGGAACACCGCCACCTCTAGGCAGCAACTCCTGGCAGAGCACCCTGTAGAAGAGGCCTGGTGGTACTTTGAACATGATGCTACTGAAGCAAGCCTGGTAAATCTGGTCAGAGGAAAAGAAATAGTAAAAGCAAGAAGAGAACAAGACCATTTAGCAACACCCCCAAGTAAAAATCTAATAAGAGAAGAATGTATGTTAAGGAAAGGAAGGGGTACAGTACGCCAGTAGGAAGAATGGCTTGTAAAAGGTATTTAGCAGTAAAAGACTCTGCTACGCGGTGGATCCCAAGAGATCCAAATAGAATTTGGCCTGTTAAGAAAAAAGAGAACAAGTGCATTTACAATAAAACATATAGACTTTATGAGTATGATAAAAAAGAGATAAACCTCTTTTGGAGAATGAAAGAAATTTCTAAATATTGGGAGGGCCCAACAGAAACTAATCATACATTTCGGGAGACCCCTAAACACCTGTTTTGGATCTATGCTACTACAGCATCCACTAAATTGCCAAGAGACTGGTCTGGCAGTTGCATCATTAGGATTATAAAACAAGCTTTCTTTATATTACCCAAAGAATCTGGATCAAGTTGAACAGTTCCTATATACAGCGATTTAAGAAAAACCAAATGGAAGAAGCAATATATAGTAAACAAAATTATGAAGCTACAAGCAGTATTAGAGATAATATCTAATCAGACCGCATTAGCTCTTAATCATATTAATGACCAACTCACCTAAACCAAAACAGTAATTTATCAAATCAAATTAGTTGTAGCAGTCGTTTGAAGCATCTTAAACGAAATAAGAAAACTAGCATATGTAAGAAATCAAGAAAGGACTCCTGCACTGGATTCCACTTGTGGGATAACCCATGGACTTTCAAAAGAGGTTGGAAAACTAAAGCCTTCTTCACAGTGTGTACACATGTTAGTTTGCTCTTCTTATTTCCCTGCTTATTTAAAATAGTGACATCTGCCGTACAGAATAACCTACGGATCTCTAAAGAAATTAACCTGAAAAAAAAACCAAAAAAAGGAATGAAATTGAGTAACTATGATCACCAAAGTGCTCAGGAATTTTATAATCAATATAAAAATTATAAGAAATTCTATGCTAATGAGCCAAAAATTGCAAGTTGATGCAAGCTTAAGCTTCAGCCTGATCAAAGAAAAAACAGGAAGAAACAATGTGTTTCTACTGTTATGTGTAAAAAAGTTGTCCTTTTTTTTTAAGGCTGCAAAGTTAAACAGGTAGGGCCAGTTGTTGTGAGTTGAAGTTTTGACTGTTTGTTGTTGGTAGCTTCACATTGCAATCACCTCTTGTTAATAGTTTTTCTTCAATTACCTGTTAATGGTTAGAAATCAAGCGCAATTGTCCCCCTGCTGATTCACCTGAGCCTGCAGGTAGCAGGGTGGGGGGGATGACACCAGAGCTAGTATGCAGATGAGAATGCATTTCACCAAATTTTGCAATTTTCCAGGAAAAAAACCCTAAAAACAATGAGCCAACATGGAACTAAGAAACCTAAGTAATGTCCAAAGGTGAGGAACTTAATCCAGTATCTGCTAAGATCCTTTTTACTTTTCACCCTAACCTGAAAGGATGTCAGCTAGGAAGAGGACCTGGAATGTTAGACCAAAAAAGTGGAATTCCCACTACTCCCTCGAGGACGGAAGCCCCAGCTCTGCCTGCATACCAGCGGTCACAGCTGCATCATCCTCCTCCTCCGTGCCACTCCTGGGAGCAGTGGGGTGCGGGTGACCTGTCCTTTCTCCCCAACCTGAGCTGAATGTTTTTAATAAAGGCATTAAAAAGGAGAAAGATCTCCTGCCCTATTTAGTACGCTGGTATTGTCCTTCATAGCAAGAAGCTTCAGAAATTTGCATTTTCCTATGCCCTTTGTACCATGGCAGAGGTTTCTTAAGTAAAAGGTTAAAATTCAACACATAATTCTACAATTTAAAATTTAAATGCTTAGTCCATATTGCTAACTTAATTGAACCCCCCAAAACCTCCATTTCAACAGCAGCCCCTGCCTGGCTTCTGCCTGCCCACACCGTGGGCATCCACGGCTCCTCCTGGGCATGGAGCTCAGTCAGTGCTGGTGCTGGGTGGGCTTTGCTGCTGCTGCCACCTGGACACTGGGGTGACCGCTTGTCCTGGGTTGCAGTGTAAAGATGTATTCTAATGCCATCCTGAAGAGCTGCTGAAACCAGGAGGGGCATGGTTTCTTCCTTATCTCCTGTTCATGGGCCCATCAATGTCTTGCCACATGACTCAGAGATAACTCCCTCCCAGAGCCATTTCTGTTTCATGGCTAATCAAGGACCCACAGCATGAGGCAGAATGATATCAGCCCACTGTGAGATGCTCTGCCCATGGGGGAGGAGCTAAGCATCCCCAGCTGGATAGAATCTGGGTTTTGGGACACAACAAGCAGTCTCTCCACTGGATTCCCAGAGGAACCGCCGCCCTTACCCACTGCTTTTCCAGAGGATGAGAGCTACCAGATTGTTTCGACAGGATCACCACTTCCACAAGTCCATTTCATCTGGACTGCTACCACCACCCTAACTAGCAGGGTGTCAGGCTGTATTCTGACCCTGTCAGTGGTTTTTCTTTTGTATTATTGCATGTATTTTAGGTTTTTTTCCCGTTTCCTAATAAATTGTATTTCTGACTTGGAGCCTCTCACTGGTTTTGCTTTCAAACTAGGACACAAATCCATCTCTTTATTTCAACACAGGAATGGGCCATTGCCTACCCTGCAAGCGGGAGTTGGAGGGGGGGGGAGGGTGGGGTGGGGTGGGGTGGGGTGTCACCTTCAGTATTGCCTAGAGGGCAAGGCCAGGGGGCTCAGGGGCAGGGGAAGGGATGTGTTGGTCTGAGGAGGTGCTGGAAGGTGCTGGGCTGGTCCTGGGGTCCCTAGCGGAACTCGGGTTGGCTGGGATGGGACAGACTGAGATAAAAAAAGGAATGAAGGCAGCTTGGGGAGGCCAATGGGGAGAGCAGGTGGCAGTGGGATCTACGGGGCAATAAGAGGCTTCCTTGTCGACGGTTGTTCTGGGGTCCTCTTCACAGAACACTTGAGAGGGCTGTCCAGGCCGTTACTGCTGCTGGAGAAGCTGCTCACGCTGTCGGTGTGAGGTGCAGCCACTGTCTTCCAACTCCTGTCCCAAGGCGCTCCTGTGCAGAGAGGAGGTGGCTGAGGCCCCAGCTGCCAGTGGCACACAGGGACCCTCGTGGACAGCAGGGCCCAGAGCTGGCAAGGCTCCCCAGCACGGCTGGAGCTGCTGGCACAGCTGGGCCCCACTGGACAGCTGCCCCTCAAGGCCCCGGCCAGCAGGGCACGGCTCTGGGCAGGGTCCCTGGCCAGGAGCGGGCCCCAGAGCGCCTCTGCCTTTCAAGGGCAATCTCGGCCCTGCTCTTTCTCCTCCCCACCTCCCTCTGCCTCTGCCCCGTGCCCCTGGGGCTGCTCTTGGCCAGGCAGCCTCAGTGGGAGCCAGCTCTGGCTGCAGCCCCAGCGGGGCCCCCAGGACAAGGCCCAGCAATTGAGAGGCCAATGGAAGCACTGGGCAGCAGCAGAACCCTCAGCAGAGTTATTTGGACAATCATGGACTGGCCACAACCCCACTGCAGTCTCAATGGGAATGTTCCCTGACCACGTTAGACTTTCAAAAGAAGCTGTTTGAGGGGGAGAGCAACAAAACACTCACTGTTTTCTCTTCCAGGAATACCCGATTCCAAAGCAGCCCAACATGAAGACAAGCTCCAAAGAAAGCACGCCTCCCAGTAACCCTAGCCAGCAGACTGTTCCCTGACAGAAACCCCTTCCGAGGCCATCCTGGGCATCGGTAACAGGTCTTGTGGTGCCGGCTGCATCTGTGGGAGCGATGGGGAGCGTGAGCCCGTGCTGTGCTGCACTGCTGAGCTGGCAGCACGGTGGATACGGGCAGGACGTTCTCTGTTTCCCCCAGAGCTGGGGCCTGCAGGCACCTTGCCGGCCCTTGGCACAGGCTGTGCCAGCCAAGAAAGCCCAGCAGGCCAGGAGGAGAGCCCGGGGGCAGCGCAGCTGCTTGGGCAGTGGCTGCTGCCAGGGACACGGGCCAAAGCCATCCCTGAGCAGCCAATGCCAGCCCTGGCCCTCCCTGCCCCGTGACAGCACCCCCAGCCCCAGGGGACAGGCTCAGGCCCTGTCAGGACCCAGCGCAGCCCCTGCCCAGTCGGGAGCCAGGGCTGGCTCTGGCCCTGGGCTGGCGGCAGGGCTCCCGCTCGGGGCTGCTCCTGTGCCTTGGGCCTCTGGGCACTCAGGGCCAGCTCCGCAGCAGCTGCAGCGCCAGGGACCTTGCTGCACCAGTCCCGTTTCCCCGGGGCTCTGAACCAGCTCCAGAGGCCTGGAAGCCCAGGCGCCTCCAGCTTTGGCTGCTGCCGGGCCGGGCAAGGGCAGGCCCTGGGGGAAGAGCTGCTGCCACACAGCCCCGGCCAGGGCTGAGCCCGGCACAGCAATTACCTGCTGTGCCTGTGCCCGTGTCTGGCATCGCCTTCCTTCCCGCAGCAGGGGCTGCCAATGAGCCACTGCTTCTCCCTGAGTGTTCCTCCTCCTGAACAGCCTTTTGGTCCATCACTTGAAAAAGGAAAAAAGGGACAACTGGATCAAATGGAAATATTCCCCACTGGGGAGGTGGCACCTTCAGGAGGCAATGCTTGTCTAAGTCACAGGTAAAGATCAGGAAAAAGCCCAGGTAATTGGGGCTGGGCCAGTGCACTCCCTTGTGCAAACAGCTGCACCGCCTGATCTTCTCAGAGACTGGGAAATGGCAGGGGATCTCAGGCCCACAGTAGAGTTGGGGCACCCTGTCAGCTAATGCCAAATTCCATCCTGCAGAGGCTGGGGAGGAATTGCAGCCAGGCCAGGCTGGGAAACAGCCCTGCAGGATGTGAAAGCAGCAGCAGGGCAGCGAGGCTGCCATGGATCCCTTCACGCTGTGCCGGGCACGGCGTGTCCAGATGTGCAGCCAAAGCCCCCGGCTGCTGAGTCCCAGAGGAAGCATGA
Organism: Passer domesticus; assembly: GCF_036417665.1. NCBI lineage: Eukaryota > Metazoa > Chordata > Aves > Passeriformes > Passeridae > Passer > Passer domesticus. The sequence continues at coordinate 77,214,283 of NC_087512.1, read as the reverse complement.
AGGAAAGGCACCCACCTTGTCCTCCGGGTGCTTCCTTCTGTGTTTGTCTCAGGAATTCATCTGAGTCATGAGACTTTTTGGCTGCAGTATCTTGGGTCTTTCCTTTTGGAGGACCTTAAGAGAAAGTAGTTCCATTTCCCAGGAATGCATCCCACAAAAGCGGGGCTCAGCCTGTGGGGTCAGCAGGGACACACTACTCACCCCTGCCACGGGAGCTGGGTTGCGGCCAAGCATCCAGCCCTGGAGCTTGAGAAGTCCTCCCTGCAGACACACCTGTAACTCAACAGCCACAGAAGCTTCTGCCATCTCTGCTGATCTGCACGGGCACCACTGAGCCGCAGCAGCCGTGAGGGGATCGTGCAGGGCGCGGGCACACACGTGCATGGTTCTGTGCTGGCACCTGCAGCGCTGCCTCCCTGGCCCAGCTTTGGGCTCTGAGCTGGCAGCTCTCCCAGGGGAAAGGCCTTGACCTACCCTCAGCATCTCCCAGAGCCTCAGTCCTGGATGTGGGGCCTTCACCCACAGGTACAGCTGCAAAGAAAGGCAGGACAGAAGAGCTCCTGTGGCACTGCAGGAGATCCTCAGGCTGCCCACAAGGCTCAGCCCCGGGGCACAGCCCTGGGCCCGGCCCCTTCCCTCTCTGCTCTTCTCTGTGACTGCACAGAGCACACGGAAGGACACACTGGCACAGCACACGGGAGGAGGACTGAAAGATCAATGCTCCTTCCTCCCACTGACAGTGATCCTGTGGGATCCCTCAGGGATCCAGAAGGGAGCAGGGAAAGATTCTCAGAATCCTTCAGCCCTTACATAATGTTAAGGGAAATGCTTTATAAATGAGCTTTTGTTGCATTGATCCTGATTATTCACTCAGGAAAGGCAGAATGAAAACTTGCCTCCAGCATCCTCCAGGAACTTCAAACCATCCTTCATCAGGACTTCCTGAAAACCCATGTCACGATTCCAGTCTAAAAAGGAGCAGAGATCAGAACCATATCTGTGGCATTCTGGGATCCCCTAATGCTACAGGGAAAAAGGCATTGCAAGGGGGTCGGGTAAGGCTATGGGACCCAGATGGGAATGGACATGGCCAAAGGTGCACAGGGGCCTGGGGAGCTCTGGGCTGGCTCCTGATCACTCTCCACACTCTTTCCCTGCCCTCAGCAACATCCCTGGGAGGGGTGGCTGGAGTAGCACAGGGCCCTGGGGCTCTCTCCCTCAAACTCACAGAAAATCCTCCCTAAAGCCCTGGGGCAAACTGCAGCAGGCAGTGCCACAGCTATCCCTCCCTCCTACACTCCCTCCTGCCCTCCTTCTGCTGGGACAGCTCCCAGATCCCAAGGGCAAACAGCCAGGCTCTCTCAGGACACATTGGAGCCTTGCTCTCCCCCTCTGTCCTTTCCCCACCATGGGCACCCCATGCAGTCACTGCCAGGTTTCAGGACATGTCTCCCAAGGAGGGACCCCAGCAGGACTGCTCAGGATCCGAGTGCCCTGAGCCTGCTCGGGATAATTCCCCTGGGCTGTGCCGCTCTAGTCCAGGCTGTGTCCACACTGCCAAGCAGCAGAGAGGGCAGCTCAAGCCTCAGCAGGGCTCAGGCCCAGAGGCACAGCAATTACCTCCTGTGTCTGTGCCTGGCATGGCCTCCCTTCCTGCAGCCGAGGCTGGCACGGAACCACTGCTTCCTCCGCTTCCTCCGGGAAATGCTTCCATCTGCACAGGCTCTCCTTTGATTTCTGGAGAATGGTAAAGAGACAGCTGGATCAGATGGAAACATTCCTCACTGGGAATGGGGAAGGTGAGGCATCACTTGTGAAAGGAATGGATAAGGATCAGAAAACACCCAGGATTTTGGGACAACCCAAGGCTGCTTCCTTCCTCAAACAGCCCCAACATCTGATCTGCCTGGACATCAGGAAATTGCAGGGGATCTGAGGGTGGGCATGGCCTGTGGTGCAATTGGGGCTGCCTGTCAGCTGATGCCAAATGCCTTCCTGCAGAGGCTGGGCAGAAGCTGCAGCCAGGCCAGGCTGGGAAACAGCCCTGCAGGGCATGAAAGCAGCAGCGGGGCAGCGAGGCTGCCATGGATCCCTTCCCGCTGTGCCGGGCACGGCGTGTCCAGATGTGCAGCCAAAGCCCCCGGCTGCTGAGTCCCAGGGGCAGCATGAGGGAAATGCACCCACCTTGTCTTCTCTGCAGACATTCCTTCAGCATTTGCCACATGATTACTAATGGGTCCTGGAATTTCTTGCCGGCCATGTCTTTGGTTTCTCCTGTCGTAGGACCTTAAGAGAAAGTAGTTCCATTTCCCAGGAATGGACCCCACAAAAGCAGGGCTCAGCCTGAGGGTTCAGCAGGGACACACTACTCACCCCTGCCATAGGAGCTGGGCTTTTGTGCAGCATCCAGGGTAGGAGTTGGTGAAGTCGTCCCTGCAGACACATCTGTAACACAACAGCCACAGAAGCTTCTGTCACCTGGTCCTGACCAGTCAGTCAAACATTTCGCCTTGGTGGGACAGTGAGAACATACCTGCAGAATGCTCGGAGGGCTTCACAACTTCAGAGCGCCAGGCTAATGCAGAATCATTCCCAGCATCCCAGTCTGGAAGCAAACCAAGATGAGAACTGTTTCCATTGTGTGCTAGGGCTGGCTCTGGCCCTGGGCTGGCGGCAGGGCTCCCGCTCGGGGCTGCTCCTGTGCCTTGGGCCTCTGGGCACTCAGGGCCAGCTCCTCAGCAGCTGCAGCGCCAGGGACCTTGCTGCACCAGTCCCGTTTCCCCGGGGCTCTGAACCAGCTCCAGAGGCCTGGAAGCCGAGGCACCTCCAGCTTTGGCTGCTGCAGGGCCGGGCAAGGGCAGGCCCTGGGGGAAGAGCTGCTGCCACACAGCCCCGGCCAGGGCTGAGCCCGGCACAGCAATTACCTGCTGTGCCTGTGCCCGTGTCTGGCATTGCCTTCCTTCCTGCAGCTGGGGCTCGCACCGAAGATGGAGTGCTTCCTTCAAGAAATGCCAACTTCCACTGAAGCATTATGTCCATCTCTTGACAAAGGAAGGGAGACAGCTGCATCAGATGGAGCTGTTCCCCACTTGGGCGGTGGCATCAGAGGTAATATTTGTGAAATTTATGGAGCAGGAAAATGGCCAGATTACAGTGGCATGATGTGAGCACTTCCACCTCCAAACAGACACCCTTTTCCTAATCTGCAGGGCTGGATATTGTGGGGGATCTCAGGGTGTGTTACAGTTTGGGCTGCCTGTCAGCTGATGCCAAATGCCTTCCGGCAGAGGCTGGGCAGAAGCTGCAGCCAGGCCAGGCTGGGAAACAGCCCTGCAGGATGTGAAAGCAGCAGCGGGGCAGCGAGGCTGCCATGGATCCCTTCCCGCTGTGCCAGGCATGGCGTGTCCAGATGTGCAGCCAAAGCCCCTGGCTGCTGAGTCCCAGGGGAAGCATGAGAGAAATGCACCCACCTTCTCTTGTCTGCAGGGGTGCCTTCAGCTCTTGCCTAATCTGTTTGGATGGTTGCAGGGACATCTTATCTGTTGTATCTTGGACTTTCCCTGTTGGAGTACCTTAGAGAAAAATATTTCCAATTCCCAGGAATGGATCCTACAAAAGCAAGGCTCAGCCTCTGAGGTCAGCAGGGACACACTACTCACCACTGTGATGGGAGCTGGGCTTGCGTATAGCATCCAAGGTAGGAGCTGGAGAAGCTGGAGAAGTCCTCCCTGTAGATACATCTGTAACACAACAGCCACAGAAGCTTCTGTCACCTGGTTCCTGCCCGCTTGTCTACAATTCTTCCTTGGTGGCACACTGAGAACATACCTGCAGGAGGCTCCAAGGGCTTCAAAACTTTATTCATCCAAGCTGATGGAGAAGCCTTCCCAGCAACTTCATCTAGAATGGAGCACAGATGAGAACACTTTCCAGGGTGTGCTGGGATCCCGTTTTGCCACAGGAAACTGGGCACTGCAAGGGGGTCGGCTAAGGCCGTGGGAGCCAGATGTGAATAGACATGGCCAAAGGTGCACAGGGGCCTGGGGAGCTCTGGGCTGGCTCCTGGTCACTCTCCACACCCTTTCCCTGCCCTCAGCAACATCCCAGGGAGGAGTGGCTGGAGCAGCACAGGGCCCTGGGGCTCTCTCCCTCAGACACAGAGGAAATCCTCCCTAAAGCCCTGGGGCAAACTGCAGCAGGCAGTGCCACAGCTATGCCTCCCTCCCTCCTACACTCCCTCCTGCCCTCCTTCTGTGGGGACACCCCCCAGATCCCAAGGGCAACAAGCCAGGCCCTCTCAGGACACACTGGAGCCTTGCTCTCCCCCTCTGTCCTTTCCCCACCGTGGGCACCCCATGCAGTCACTGCCAGGTTTCAGGACATGTCTCCCAAGGAGGGACCCCAGCAGGACTGCTCAGGACCCGAGTGCCCTGAGCCTGCTCGGGATAATTCCCCTGGGCTGTGCCGCTCTAGTCCAGGCTGTGCCCGCACTGCCAAGCAGCAGAGAGGGCAGCTCAAGCCTCAGCAGGGCTCAGGCCCAGAGGCACAGCAATTACCTCCTGTATCTGTGCCTGGCATGGCCTCCCTTCCTGCAGCCGAGGCTGGCACAGAACCACTGCTTCCTCTGGGAAATGCTTCCTTCTGCACAGGCTCTCCTTTCATTTCTGGAAAATGGAAAAGAGACAGCTGGATCAGATGGAAACATTCCTCACTGGGAATGGGGAAGGGGACAATTTCAGGAGGCATCACTTGTGAAAGGAATGGATAAGGATCAGAAAACACCCAGGATTTTTGGACAACCCAAGGCTGCTTCCTTCCCCAAAGAGCCCCAACATCTGATCTGCCTGGACACCAGGAAGTGCAGGGGATCTGAGGGTGGGCATGTCCGGTGGTCCAGATTGGGCTGTCTGTCAGCTGATGCCAAATGCCTTCCTGCAGAGGCTGGGCAGAAGCTGCAGCCAGGCCAGGCTGGGAAACAGCCCTGCAGGGCGTGAAAGCAGCAGCGGGGCAGCGAGGCTGCCATGGATCCCTTCCAGCTGTGCCAGGCACGGCGTGTCTAGATGTGCAGCCAAAGTCTTCCCCAGCTGCTGAGACCCAGGGGAAGAATGAGGGAAATGCACCCACCTTGTCTTCTCTGCAGACATTCCTTCAGCATTTGCCACATGATTACTAATGGGTCCTGGAATTTCTTGCCTGCCATGTCTTTGGTTTCTCCTGTCGGAGGACCTTAAGAGAAAGTAGTTCCATTTCCCAGGAATGGATCCCACAAAAGCAGGGCTCAGCCTGTGGGGTCAGCAGGGACACACTACTCACCCCTGCCATGGGAGCTGGGTTGCGGCCAAGCATCCAGCCCTGGAGCTGGAGAAGTCCTCCCTGCAGACACACCTGTAACTCAACAGCCACAGAAGCTTCTGCCATCTCTGCTGATCTGCACGGGCACCACTGAGCCGCAGCAGCGGTGAGGGGATCGTGCAGGGCGAGGGCACACACGTGCATGGTTCTGTGCTGGCACCTGCAGCGCTGCCTCCCTGGCCCAGCTTTGGGCTCTGAGCTGGCAGCTCTCCCAGGGGAAAGGCCTTGACCTACCCTCAGCATCTCCCAGAGCCTCTGTCCTGGATGTGGGCCCTTCACCGGCAGGTTCAGCTGCAAAGAAAGGCAGGACAGAAGAGCTCCTGTGGCACTGCAGGAGATCCTCAGGCTGCCCACAAGGCTCAGCCCCGGGGCACAGCCCTGGGCCCGGCCCCTTCCCTCTCTGCTCTTCTCTGTGACTGCACAGAGCACACGGAAGCACACACTGGCACAGCACACGGGAGGAAGATTGAAAGCTAAATGCTCCTTCCTCCCACTGACAGTGATCCTGTGGGAGCCCGCAGGCCTCCAGAAGGGAGCAGGGCAAGGTTTCCAGATTCTTTTAATCTTAAGATTTTGTTAAGGGAAATGGTTTATAAGTGAGCTTCTGTTGCACTGACCCTTATTATTCACTAAGGAAAGGCAGAATGAAAACTTGCCTCCAGCATCCTCCAGGAACTTTAAACCATCATTCATCAGGACGTCCTGAAAACCCATGTCACGATTCCAGGCTAGAAGGGAGCAGAGACCAGAACCATTTCCATGGTGTGCTGGGATCCCCTTCTGCCACAGGGAACTGGGCAATGCAGGGGTGTTGGGTAAGGCTGTGGGAGCCAGATGTGAATGGACATGGCCAAAGGTGCACAGGGGCCTGGGGAGCTCTGGGCTGGCTCCTGGTCACTCTCCAACTTCTTTGCAGGCCCTTTGCAACATCTCTGGAGGGGTGGCTGGAGTAGCCCAGGGCCCGTGGGGTCTCTCTCCCTCCCACAGAGGAAACCCTCCCAAAAGCCCTGGGCAAAACCATCCCCAGCGCTTCCCAGGGAGCCGGGAGCGCTGTCCCGGGAAAGGGCAGCCAGGCTGCCGGCTCACCTGCTCGCCGCGCTTGCAGCGGAGCAGCCTGGGCAGCCCTGGCAGGCAGGGCCACGGCCAGGAGCAGCAGGAGTAGGAGGCGCAGAGCAAGGGCCATGGTGCCTTGTCCTCCGCCAGTCCCGCAGCTCTTGCTGCCACCGCTGTCCCGACACCGCTGTCCCAACGTCAGCACCGCTGCTGCCACCGCCGCTGCTGCCGCAACAGTTGTGCTCAGGGACTGAGTGCTGGCTCCTTGTGCTGCTCTGCAACCACGGGGCTCTGGCACCTCTGGCACCTCTGTGACCTCAGGGCCTGCTGAGAGCTCAGCCTGCTGTGACCCCAGAGCCCTGCTGTGACCTCATGGCCTCAGCTCTACCCCCAGAGTGTGCGCCCGTCCGCATGAATGGACTGCCCTGATTGTAAATGTTTTGCTTCATCAAAGGGCCATTGCTTAGCAAAACCTTTCTTTTGCCTGCTGACATTGCTGGTCAGGCTGCGTCCCTCAAGATGCTCTTATTGTTGCAGTTCAAATTTATTTTATTGATTTCATTTTAAGTGTTGTTTAAGGGCTCTGTTATCCCCCATTTTTTTTCCTGACTTGGTTCACCTGTGGGTTTTACCCTCCCTCCAAACTGTCCCTCGTGCCCTTCCCCACCCCTTGTTCCAGCTCTTTCCCTGCCTGTCAAGGCAACCCAGCCCCTTGGTTCCCAAACCTTTGGGCCAATCCCTGACTGCAACTCCCCTTTGGAATTCCCCTACTCCTGGGAGCCCCATTGGCCCTTGTGACCCATCCTCTCCACCCTCCTACCCCAACTGGCCCCAGACACTTGATGTAAGCCCCTCACTCCTCTCCTGAGCATTCCCTATTGGTTCATTGTTTGCATCCACCCCATGACTTGTATGTGTACAAAACCCCTTGGGCAGTACAGCTAGGGGCTTTTCATCCTGTTCTCTTCGCCTGGACTAAGGTGTTCCTTGTGGAATCTGAAGACGGGACGCCTCCTCCTTTCTCCTGTGCCTCGTCCCTGTCGTGGCTTGTGTCTGGCACTGGAGAGCAAGTGGCACTACAGGTTCTGCCTCTGGTAAATCCCCATAGCGAGGCAGTTCCCGACTCCTGCCGTAGTGCCGGAGTTCTAAGAGCTAGCCCAGGTTCCAGCACTCACTTCACTAATGTACCGAATGCCCCTTCTTCAGAGCCTGCTCTGGTGCTCTGCCATCTCACACAGCCGAGTGTGATTCACATACTGCAGCCCAGAGTTAGGTTGTTGCAACATTGAAATGGGTGTGGTTGGCAGGATGGCTGGGCATAAATCACTACAGAACTAAAGCAAATGCGTGCACGGTCCCAGGCTGGACTTGAATAGACACAGGACTTGTGGAAAGATGAGGACAAGATAGCAGAGAAAAATGGAAAAACCAGCTGAAAAGGAGGATATGCAAAAGGAGTTATTTGTGCACATTTGGGGGTATATTTTTCTTGGGTGCAAAGCAAAATGAAAAGCTCCTAAATGCCCAAAAGATGAGAACTGTGTGTGGTAAATAGATATCATTCATGCTGACAAATTTGAAAGAGTAATCAATATTAATAAAGTAATTAATATTTGGAAATAATAAAACAGTTAAAGGTGTAATGCCAAGCAAGAAAGGGAGAGGAGGGTTTATCCCTCTCCCTACAGGTCTCCTGCAGATGTTCAGAACAGGAGGAAGCAAGAGATAACTATGATTAAATTTAGTGGAAGAGAGGAGAATTTGGTTGGACACCAGGAAAATGTTGATTATATGAGATCCACTGCTTTAATGTTAGAACACAGTATTGGCTTATACTGTAGCAGCTTGGTGCGCATGTGTAATCCAAAAGGTGAACTACAGGACATGGAGGAAGAGGAGAGGCCTTCCTCAAAGAAGATCCCCAAACAGTGGTACAACTTACTTAAAGAAGTGTGGAGCATGCGTGGTAAAGGTGATGATGGGGGCAGTGATACAAGTGTGATGAATTGAAAATGGGAGGAGATGGTAATGACATACAGCATAAAAAGGGGAATTTTGGCTTGACACGCTAGTACGTGAGGTGACGGGGGTCCAAAAGCCCTGCACTCCGTACCCCACGCATACCCCGCATGGTTATTTTTGCTTATACGCTATTATCAGGACCAAATTATTCGTTACTTCCAGCAAATGATACTGTCAATATTTTGAATGTATTCAATTGTATATATATTAAGCTACATAATTCAAATTGCTGTTTCATTTCATTTTGTTTGGTTGTTTTTGTGGCTTCTTTTAAAATTGGATAATTGGGCAAATATAACATGTGGAATGTCCTCCACAGCAGAGTGTCAGACCTCTGGATCTTTTTAAACAGTTTTATCAAGGTGGAACCGTGGCAGCTTCAGCTGGTGCCTCTGGAGGACCTTGAACAAAGAACCCCTGAGCTTTTCTACCCTCCCAGGTGAAGTGTGATAGTCTGGGGTCTTGCTGCTGTGTCCAAGTGCCGGGCCACTGGCTGGCACCACAGGTCCCCAGACCCTCTGCTGAGGCATCCCTCTCCTAGAGTCACGTTTACTCTGTCACATTTGGCTTTTCTCTCTGATCCACCGCCAGGACCAAAGATCACACGGTCGTGAGGATGTAAAAATGCCTGTTCCTTTGTAACATTGCTGTTGTGTTACAGCCGTGCAGGCAGAGCAGGCAGCTGTAGGGACACTGACTCATTTCCCTGGTGCCAGCCGTGCTGCATCCATCGAGCTGCTGGGTCTTGGTGCTCGCTGGGACGTGGCCCGGCCCGGCACCACGGGAATTAGGAAGGGTCTTGAAGGAATCCCCACACGTTAAAGCAGACGATTTAGCCTGGGATTTTAAGTTGTTTCTCAGTTAACCTTGTAAAAGGCCAGAACAAGTCTCCTATGAATTCTGTCCCTGTCAAGTTCAGTTCCGCCGCGAAAGCCCCTCAGCATTCTCAGGGCAGTGGCAGGAGCCGGGTGCTGGCCCACAGCCCCGCTGGCCGGGGAGAGCACGGCCCAGAGCGAGCTCCTGCTGCCCGGGATGGCCACAGGCCCGGGGGAGCCGGGCGGGCAACGCCAGGGCCCTGTCCAGGGCTCCTGGGGCTCCTCTGGCATCTGTTCCGTCCCCTCAGGCGCTGAGCGGTGCCCGTCCCACGGGGCTGTCTGTGCCTGGCCCAAAAGAGGCAGGGCCGGGGCTGTGGCCCCTGGGCTGGCGGTGCCGCCTGCCCGGCGCTCAGCACCACCCGTGCCGTGCCGGTGCAGCGTGACCTGGCGGGGCAGCTCCACCTCGGCGCCTTGCCACCGCCATCCCGGCACGGCGGCTGGCCCTGGGCCGCGGCAGCCCCGAGCCGCACGGGCCCGGGAGGGACTGCCGGAGGTCCCCGTCCCCTGCGTGCCTCAGCAGACACTCCAGCCCCACTGCGTGCAGCAGGAGGGACACAAAGCACCTGCACGCTTACGGGAGTCCACAGCCCTTTCTACATGTGAAATGAGACCCCAGGACCCCGACATGTGCCTCAGGAGAGATCCCAGCACCCTGCACACCTTGGGAGAGATCCCAAACCCTCTACATGCCTCACACAGGATTCCAAATCCCTTGCATGACTTGAAGTGGACCCCATTGCCCTCCCTGCCTCAGAGGAAACCTAAAATATCCCTGGGTGTGTCACAAGGGGCCCCACCCCGTCGTGCACCTTACGGGGGACTCCAAAGCCCCCACGTGCCCTACAGGGAAGTCCAGGCCAGCTATGCCGAGTGTTTCGACCTGGAAATCAAGTCTGGTTGCACCTGGGTTGTTGTGTCTCTGGGGCTGCTCACCAGCCCTGTCGGACCCTGAGGCTACACAGCCCTTCCCTTCCCTTCCCTTCCCTTCCCTTCCCTTCCCTTCCCTTCCCTTCCCTTCCCTTCCCTTCCCTTCCCTTCCCTTCCCTTCCCTTCCCTTCCCTTCCCTTCCCTTCCCTTCCCTTCCCTTCCCTTCCCTTCCCTTCCCTTCCCTTCCCTTCCCTTCCCTTCCCTTCCCTTCCCTTCCCTTCCCTTCCCTTCCCTTCCCTTCCCTTCCCACCGCTGGTCACAGTGAAGCCATATGCAGAATAAATAGACTCCACTGTCGCCCTGGTTTTTAATGTTCTGTCCTGGATTAGGGTCACTCTGGGAGAAAACCTCCAAAGGGGCCCCCCAGAAAGCAACCCCACATGGCCCCTTCCCCCCAGCAGTTCGGGTAGGATTCCTTGCAGAGAAGTGGAAAGAACCTGTTTATTTGACAGGCAAAACACCCCCAGCACACAAAATGAACAATACCAGATGACAATGCTTTCACCCATCTGAAAAGGATGACAAATTCAGAAAGTCTTTCCTGGCAGTGGTGGCTCTGCTGTCGCTCCCTCCGGCGCTGGGGATAGCTGCTGCAGGCCACAGGATGCAAACTCTCGGTGTTTCCCAGGTCCCAGTCTGGAGCAGGTGTGAGTGGTTTCAAAAAGGGAAAGGAAAAACAGTCCAGGGAAAAATCTGTACTGCTTAGCTAAACTGACTAACAAGCAGAAGCCAAAAAGCAAAAGCAAAGCAGGAGCACAGCAGAAGCAAGAGCAAAGCAAGCAACAGCAAGCAAAGCAAAAAGCAAAAGCTGCATTATGAACTGAGCTGTCTGTCTGTCCTGCCAGCCGTGGGGGAGCAGGCTGATAACAAACCAAAACAAACCTTGCTCTTCAGGGCCAGTCGTGAAGGCACAGTACGTAATATCCAGCATTAACAGAACACACGATTGGGGATGCAAGCATCATAACCTCACCCTAGGACAAGTTTTTCTAAACCTTCTGATGTTTACATTCTTGTAACAAACTTTCTCACACACGTTATGCAAATAACGTATTGTTATGCATTCTTTTCTGCAGGAGGAGAAATTTGATGGACTGTTGGTTTGTCCAGTGTCATTGGAGAAGTGGCACTTTCACCCTCCAATCCACTGTCACTTTTGGAAATCTGTAAATGTTGGAGTCAGAAATTCAACTGCCCCCTTTTTTACCTTGGAGAGATGCGTGTCTGCGTTGTTACATTTCATGTCCTGTAGCGCCACTCCACAAACTGATGTAGTTATGAAGTGGGGATGCGTGTCAGGGCCTGGCACAGGTGAGATGGCTCTCGTGAAAACTTGTGCCCCGAGCCCTGGTCCGAGCCACATCTTTGTTCACAAACCTGTTCCATATGCAATGCATTACACAATCTCTTCATGCACATTCAACCCCTGGCCCCGCCTGTCCTCCCCTCACATGGCGATGAGATCCACGCCCTTCTGGGCACGCGTTGTTTCTGTGGTGGTCACACCGGGGTCTTTGATGGTCTCTGAGTCTGAAGGCTGTGGTCTTGCTCATGACTGAACTTTTGAACTTTTCTCATTTGCGCGTGCACTGTGGTCCCTGGGTGCTTATCTGAGTAGGTCTGTTGGTTTGGATCAGCTTGGAGACAGAGGAGCTCCTTAGTCTAGGCTTCCTGCATTCCCTGGTCTTCTCCTGGTGTTATGAGTAAAACAGTTATCTGTAGCTATGATATTTTATTAAAAATCCTTTCCTAGGATTTTTCCCCTCCTGAGGAGCTGAGGGCCTCAGGAAAGAAATGTAAACAATAACTATCTGCTGCTGTGGAATGCAACAGGTGCATCTTCTATTGGTCCATGTGGATTGGTTTCACTTGATGACCAATCATTGAGCCTGTGAGCAGTCACAAGATTTTTGTTATGCATTCTATTCTATTCTATTCTATTCTATTCTATTCTATTCTATTCTGTTCTGTTCTGTTCTCTTCTATTCCTCTTTTTTGTAGCCTTCTGGTCATTTTTTCCTCTCTGTTCTTTTAGTATAGTTTTAATGTAGTATTTTAATAGAATAGATAATAAATCAGCCTTCTGAAATGGAGTCAAGCCTCGTGTCTCCACACCTGGGGTGTTCGCCCCCACAAATTATCCATTTTTTTTTAAGGCTGCAAAGTTAAACCGGTTGGGCCAGTTGTTGTGAGTTGAAATGTTGACTATTTGTTGTTGGTAGCTTCATGTTGCAATCACCTCTTGTTAATAGTTTTTCTTCAATTACCTGTTAATGGTTAGAAATCAAGCACAATTGTCCCCCTGCTGCTTCCACAGAGCCTGCAGGTAGCAGGGTGGGGGGGGTGACATCAGAGCTAGTATGCAGATGAGAATGCATTTCACCAAATTTTGCAATTTTCCGGGAAAAAACCCCTAAAAACAATGAGTCGACGTGGAATTAAGAAACCTAAGTAATGTCTAAAGATGAGGAACTTAATCCAGTATCTGCTAAGATCCTTTTTACACCTCACCCTAATCTGAAAGGATGTCAGCTAGAAAGAGGACCTGGAATGTTAGACCAAAGAAGTGGAATTCCCACTACTCCCTCGATGACGGAAGCCCCAGCTCTGCCTGCATACCAGCGGACACAGCTGCATCATCCTCCTCCTCCGTGCCACTCCTGGGAGCAGCGGGGGTGCAGGTGACCTGTCGTTTCTCCCCAACGAGAGCTGAATTTTTTAAATAAAGGCATTAAAAAGGAGAAAGATCTCCTGCCCTATTTATTACACTGGTATTGTCCTTCATAGCTGACACGATCCTTCCTAAGGACGTGATTCGTATAGGATCTTTTTCACTGATCTCAGGGTGCAAAAACTGACACGACAAGGGGATTTGCAGTAAAATCAAAATATATGTACTTTTATTAAATAGCCATAGCAAAGATGCGTTAGAGAGAAGGGGAATGAAGAAAGGGAAAAGAATAAGGAAAAGAAAAAGAAGAGAGGGAGGGCAAGGAGGTATATAGCTACCAGAGGTGCAGATGACAAAGTCCCTCGAAGTCTGGACGACAAAGAGGCCTGTCATCTTCACGTCAGGGGAGATCTCCAGGGTATCAGTCAGCTCTAAACCTTTTTATAGTCCTTTTGAAATGGGGGAAGGGGACCCATTTCAAAATAGTCTATTGATAAAGGGTACAAGGAGTCCATCAGTAGTCCATCAGGAACAGGCGTCGTCAGCAGCAGATGTTGTAGGCCGGAACCATTGTGTTCTCGGTCCAGTGGTCGCTTGCAAAACTTGCTCCGGTCCCCACGCACGCCTTCCCTCACCCTACGGTGGGGATTTCAGTCTTAGTCCTTTTGGGAAGAAGAGGGGAGCTTTTCCATGTAGGGGTCGCATGTCCCAGTCCTTGAGGGGAGAACCTTCTCCCATCTCAGTCCATCTGTCACGGTGGTTGATGTACGGTGAATGGAGGGTCCTTTTGTGGTGACCTCCGGGAAGGTCATTCCAGAGAGAAAGTCCAGCCAAGTCAGAAGGGTGGAGAAATTCCAGCACTAGCGTTGCTAGGTGATGCAGGCGAAGGAGAGCACACTGCCCCTTCTTGGGTGCAGTGTTCCATGAGTTGAGCAAACACACCTGTAGGCAATAATCTGGCTTGGTGGACCAGACAGACCTGGATTTTCAGAACAGGATCCTTCCCTTTCCCCGGTGGTCTTGGCTTTCATGACGATCGAGAGGCAAAAAATGAGGGAAGTTTCGGACAGACTCTCACGCGACCCCGTGACTCACGATTGTCTTGAAAGGATCTTCATCAGCAGGTCTTCAAGTCTCCTTCACGCTGGTAGCATACCTCAGAAAATAGGGACAGTATGACAGAGGGAGAGGAAAAGAGGAAAAAAAAAGATAAGAAGAAATAAAAGAAGGGCGAAAAAGGGAAGCAATTAGCAAAACAAAATCAAAACAACTTTTTTAGCAAATAATTAAATAATAATTGAAAATGATCAAAATAATAATTGGAACAAAATCACAAATTATTATCTTAAATAATTGAAATATCACAAATGGTAATCAAATAATCAAAATAAAATCACAAATGGTCAAAAGTAAAAGCAATAATCAAATGAATATAAATTTAACAAAGTCACAAAATGGAAGATAAAATGTTATTTCAAAACACATCTACTGATTCATAATCGTCTTGTGTCAATTGTCTTGGGGACGTCCATAGTAAAAAGGACATCAGCCAAATTGTGTGCATTAATTATGGACGTCAGTCTTGTGAACCGTTTCATCATTCTCCAATTCATGACAAACAAGATTGCTGACAAAACAAAACCAATCGAAACCAGGATCAAAAGGACAACAATAGGATGACACATGGTGTTCAGGACACTTGTGGCAGTTGGTGACCACCCAAAAAGAGTATCCCACCACTTGTGCTCGGCATCTCTCTTTACTCTTTCCCATGACACGGTGTATTTGTTTTACATTGTGATGAACAGTTACTAGGGTCTTCTGCCCATCTTTCTTGATCTTTCCCAGAATCTCAGCCAAGTCTCGGTGGAGCAGCAACTGCTTTACCAAAGTGAGGTTCATCCCAATTGGAGTAGGTATCAATTTGTGAATCAGGGTGTAATTAGATTGCAAAAGCTGGTGAGAGGTAACTGGAGCTACATAAGAGAAATCACATCCTACAATTCTGGTAAAATTACAAGCACAGAAATTTGAATGATTCCTAGTATCCACTACTACATTTTCTACAAATACAAGATCACAGGCAGTTCTAAAGCATGCACATCCATTGTCTATGTATATGAGAACCGTTTCAGAAGTCTCGTTAGGATGTATTTCAAAGTGACAGATATTCTGCTCTCTGTCCAGACAGATGTCCTGGGCTATGATTGCATTGCTTTCACAGATGAACCCTTGTTGTTCACGGACAGTACAAGATTCCAGATTGACAGTTTGCCATTTGTTGTTAATCTGACGGGCCCATTCCTTATGCTCCGAAGGATAGAGGATAGCTCCGTCATGATTTATCCCTAATGCTATAGTAGGAAAAACCAAATGTACTGAAGCACTACGTATGGTTAACACAAAAGCTGTGGCCGTGTTTGAAATGGGGTTATAAGTGAAATTCACCAAATTCCACCAGGATTGGAATTCTCTTTCAAAGTCAGTAGCACTGTCCCAGATTATTTTTCAAATTTCAGTGGGAAAAGTGCCTTCTTCACCTTCTTTTATAATTGAGGCAGCAACTGACTGCATCCACAATTGAGCCTGAATACAGCTGAGAGACAAAGAAACATTATTTTGTGTGGCATTGAGTGCATCAATCACCAATTTGTGGTCGTTTACATTTACCTTTTCCCAATTTGGTAGTATGTTTGATAGCAGCCACTGATGTGTTAAGGATGATTGCAGTGGTTGCTGTAATTTGGTCAGATTTTCACTCATAGCGGCCAATTTGTTCAAGTTTACTTAATTTACATGTTAAGTGTAATATTATCACTTTGTGTTACCATAAAGGGAAAGGAAAACATTATATTTGTTGTATAATGCTAGTGTTATCATGGTTTCTCAGGTCTTCATGTCCCACGGAGTTCTTCTGTAAAAAATAAGCACAACAGAATCTGCCACGAAGAGGCAGAAAGAGTTAGAATAATGGGATTGTCAGAGAGGTTTTTAACACCAGTGGTACTTCCCCTACAATAGGGGGTGGTCCACCAAAAACAGATTGTCCAGGGTAATGTGCTGGGTTCTTGAAATCATCTGGTCCGTGTAGTGAAGGAATTATGCTTGGAGCTGTCAGGCAAAAAGCAGTGATTTTAGGACACCCATTTGCCCCCCATCTATCGTAAGGGGTGTGAGAAGTCCATTCAATCCCTTCACCTTTTGCCCAATCCTGCGCACTTTTGACCGTAAAGTGAGAAACATTATCAGATTGAATTTCCTGTGGGGTTAGGAAAATTCCAAACCATCCCTGTATTGCTTTAACAGTATTATTTCCTGTAGCTCTTTTAAAAGCATTGGCCTGAAACAACACAAATACAAGTGCGGCATAGGACTTGATGTTAATACCGACAAGAAAATAATTCTGTCCCTTACACTGGAAAATACTACAAATGGTTAACAGTTCCTCTACCTGAGCACTGCCTTCTCCCTCTCTGTTAGCAGAAGTGGGGAAGAAAGGAGGGGTTGCTTTAATCACAGAGGCAAGCTTGTTTTGGCTGCTACCCAAGCTCTCAGTTTCTTGTATTGCTAAGTTTTTTTCTACTCCTGTGAGAGTTAAGCCAACCACAGACAAACCTCTTTCCCAGGTAGAGTATCTTCTCTCAGCATCTTTGAAACCATGGGAATAAAAACCAACAGGCCTTGTCGGACCCTCGGGACCCCGCTGCCCAATGTGTACTGATAACCCTGAGGAGGCAAATCCCCACTCTACCTGAAAGGGATCTGTAGGATGGATAGGGTCCAGTGCTTGGTGAGCTGTTGCTTCAAAAATCAGCGATTGCAGTGCTTTCTCTTGAGAAAGACTCCAATCCCATTTTATCCCTTTTCTCGGCAAGTCATAAGAGGGAAAAAATGGGTTATTCTGGTTACTAAGAAGTTTATCTGGTGTTTCTATAGGGGACATAGCTGCTATGGGTTTTTGAGGGAAAATTGCTATAGGTTTAAGTGTTTCTGTAAACCTTTGAATTAAAGAGGTCATAATTTTAGACTTTACAGGTGATTGCATTGGTGACTCATAGCTTGTAGTTGGTTTTCTTTCATGCATTATTTGCAAGCAGGCAGCTTTGTGAATGTTTTCCAGGAGTTGGTCAGGGGTACCAGCTATGGTTAAAAGGTTTCCCCTTTCCGAGGGGTTAAGCCCCTCTGTCCAATAAGCTATATGCTGAATTAGGGACCATGGGATGCGTCTGTCTCCCGTTGTTAAGAACACTCCATGTCCCCAGTACCCACCGGCTTCTTGTTCTGACAAATGTGTTTGAACTTTCCCAGTGAGAGATTTTGTTTCAGTTTTGTGGGAGAGAAGCCCATACTGCTTTGCAAGTTTTGTTAATTCAGTAGCAGTGTATGGGGTTTCTTTAGTGATTATATGTGGGTCAAAGTCCTCATCACTAATATAGTTGCATTCTGTTTTAATTTGAGGTTTCATGCTATTGCAACAACAGTGTGACCCAAAATTTTTCATCAGAACTAATTCTTTTTGGGGGTAATTTTGATTAAGGTGAGAAGTTTCCTTCTCCTCTGTTTCTTTTGAGGAATCAAAGTTCTGTGAATTTTTAACATGTACCTCTCTCAAGGCAGCCCGTAATAAATTATTTTCATTTCTTTCTTCATCTAATTGTTTTTGCAAAACTCCAACTAAGTTTTGAAGGGAGTCTATTATAGCATTTTCCTCACTTCTTCGCTTAAAGCGAGTTTCTATGGCTGCTGTGAGGCAGGCTCCCAAAACTGAGCAGAGGATGGTTTTATCTTTACCAAGTTTAAATTTTGTTTCATGCTGCAGAGAACATATTCTACCAACAACATTTTCTAAATTAAACCAATTGTTCTTTGCCCAGGCCTCTCCGCCTGGTGAAGGTTTTGCATTGTGTTTAGCAAGTAGTGTGTAAAAATCAGTTTTTGCCTTGGCACCAAAATCTTCATTCATTTTGTGAAGGGACTAGGGACCACAACAGGGAGGTGTTTTCGGTTACACAATCACACACTGTGTTTTCCCTTCACTCAACTTTTTCCCTGGGTGGCTGAAGAGACAGAGTCAATCTGGGAGGCCCTGCTTAGTTTCTTCAAGGTGTCTCTTCCTTCCCAGACAGTTAAACACACACACACACAGTTGAAGAGACAGTATCAATCTGGGAGGCCCTGCTTAGTTTCTTCAAGGTGTCTCTTCCTTCCCAGACAGTTAAACACACTCTTACAACAGAAACAGTTTGGTTTGGTTTTTTTTTTCCCCTTTTGCACCAAGAGATCTTTTGTGATATTTTGGAGACAGAACCCTCAAAAAGAGTTTGGAGAATGCTTTTTCCGCCTTGGTTCGTGCAGTATGCGGGAAATTCGAATCACAGCCCTTGCTTTCTAAATCCATTCAACCCCTTTCGGGAAACTTGACGGTTTAGGTGCGGCTGCCGTGAAACGTCCTTCCCCTGTTACAAACTACACGTAACCTGCAGACTCCTCCGTCCCCAGAACCCAAGATCCGTGACCCAAGATCCAATTTATGACATGATCCGTCCTAAGGACGTGATTCGTGTAGGTTCTTTTTCACTGATCTCAGAGTGCAAAAACTGACACGACAAGGGGATTTGCAGTAAAATCAAAATACATGTACTTTTATTAAATAGCCATAGCAAAGATGCGTTAGAGAGAAGGGGAATGAAGAAAGGGAAAAGGATAAGGAAAAGAAAAAGAAGAGAGGGAGGGCAAGGAGGTATATAGCTACCAGATGTGCAGATGACAAAGTCCCTCGAAGTCCGGTCGATAAAGAGGCCTGTCATCTTCACGTCAGGGGAGATCTCAAAGGTATCAGTCAGGCCTAACCTTTTTTATAGTCCTTTTGAAATGGGGGAAGGGGACCCATTTCAAAATAGTCTATTGATAAAGGGTACAAGGAGTCCATCAGTAGTCCATCAGGAACAGGCGTCGTCAGCAGCAGATGTCGTAGGCAGGAACCATTGTCTTCTCGGTCCAGTGGTCGCTTGCAAAACTTGCTCCGGTCCCCACGCATACCTTCCCTCACCCTACGGTGGGGATTTCAGTCTTAGTCCTTTTGGGAAGAAGAGGGGAGCTTTTCCATGTAGAGGTCACACGTCTCAGTCCTTGAGGGGAGAACCTTCTCCCATCTCAGTCCATCTGTCACGGTGGTTGATGTACGGTGAATGGAGGGTCCTTTTGTGGTGACCTCCAGAAAGGTCATTCCAGAGAGAAAGTCCAGCCAAGTCAGAAGGGTGGAGAAATTCCAGCACTAGCGTTGCTAGGTGATGCAGGCGAAGGAGAGCACACTGCCCCTTCTTGGGTGCAGTGTTCCATGAGTTGAGCAAACACACCCGTAGGCAATAATCTGGCTTGGTGGACCAGACAGACCTGGATTTTCAGAACAGGATCTTTCCCTTTCCCCGGTGGTCTTGGCTTTCATGACGATCGAGAGGCAAAAAATGAGGGAAGTTTCGGACAGACTCTCACACCTTGTCATCTCCTTTGCTTCCTGCATTCCCTTGCTGCAGGGATGGCAGCAATCAGGCTGTCAGAAGAGGCTTAAGAGAGGCTCCACTGATTGCAGAAATGGATGCTGCCCAAAGGGAAAAAGAAACAAACCAAAACAAATTAAAAGAGACAAAGGAAAAAGGAACCATTTTTCCAAACTGAGTTCCTAACAGAGTTGAGCTGGATTCCTCCAGCACCCAGAAATACACAGACATGGGACTGAGGGCACCAGCAGCACGTCTGCCTTCATGCCCAGCATGCTGCTGTCACAGACAAACATGGCCCAGAACTGCACTAGTCCATTCCTCATGGTGTCGTCACTTGCTGGGATTTTTGTCCTGCTATCACTGTGGGATTGCTGCTTGCTATCCTAAGGATTTATTCCTTTCAGGAAAGTCAACAGACTTATTCAAGCTCCTCTTTTCTACAGACATGGGCTCTTTGAGTGTCCAAGAGAGATGTGGGGTATAAGGCGTTCCTCAAGAGACTCCCAAGAGCTCTGAAAAATGTTGATCCCATGTGTTGATCTCAGGAAAGCTGGACATTCAGGTTTTCAGCAGCAAGCCAGGAGCAAGGACACAAGCAGCAGGGTGCAGATGTGCTCAGCTCTGGCTTGCAGGAAGAGCAGTGTCTGCCTCAGCAGACCCCACTCCCTCCTGTGCTGGCTGGCATCTTCCTTCACAGCAGGCACAGCCAAGGAAGTGGCCCTGGTCACCAGCTCCTTGTCTGCCACCAAACCTGGCAGCAAAGCCACAGCCATTCTCATCTACTTGATGGGGCAAGGCAGCACATGGGGCTGGCACAAATCCTGCACAGCTGTGCCTGTTTGGCTGGCAGAAACCTCCAAGGGTGGGCCAGGAGGGACAAGCTGGGTGCTCTCGGATGCTCAAAGTGAGCTCCACCCCAGCTCCCCCATTCCCAGAGACCAATCTAAAACCACTTGGCAGGGACTGCTTTCATTGTGTTCCTCAAGCCCCTGTCGCCAGCATTGCAATACTTCAGTTCCTTTGCTACCAGGCAAACCTGAATACAGCACCTGAGAGCAAAAGAGGGACACAGAAATGACCAGAAGGTGGGAGCTCTCCTCTGAGGAAGGGCTGGGAGCCTTGTGCCTGTTTATCCTGGAGAAGAGCAAGCCCCAAGGAGACTTTTCAATATTTTCAGGGGCTTCTAGGAAAGTTGGGGACATTTCTTTTAGCAGGGCCAATTGCAAGAGGACAAGGGGGAACGGCTTTAAGCTAAAAGACACTCAATTCAGATTGGCTCTGAGGAAGAAGCTGCTTGTGAGGAGAGTGCTGGAACACTGGCACAGGCTGCCCAGAGAGCTGGGAGGAGCCCCAAGCCCAGCAACATTCAAGCTCTGCTTGGATGGCCCTCTGAACAACCTGATCTACTTGAAGATGTCCTTGCCAGTGGCTGGAGTTCTGGGCTAGATGACCTTCACTGGGCCCTTCTAACCTCAAGCAGTCAAGATCCTACTTGGTTTTCATTTGAAAAGCACCCAGAGCAGAGATTACTCTGTGGGGGGCCCATCTGATTCCCTGGAGTTTGGCCAAGGAGCAAACCCTGGCAGGGAACAGCTGTTTGGCCTGCAGCCGCTTTGCCTTGTACCTGCAGAAGTTCCTTGGCAGAGCCTCGCCTGTCCACATCCATCTGCAGGCAGCAGCCCAGAAATTCACACAAGCCGGGGGGAGCCTGAGCTGGTGCAGATTTGGAACCCCTTGCTTGCCTATCAGGTAGCTGGCCTGAAGCAAAAGGAAACATGAGACTCTATGTGATTCTTCCATATCCTTCAGGGCTCACCTAGACCCCGTCTTTAAAACTCCAGTCTGCAGCGGCAATTTCTTGCCCAGCAGATGCTTAGAAATGAGCCTTGTCTCGCAAAGGAAAAAAGGCCCCAGTGCAGCCCCAGCTATTCCAGCACCAGGTCTTGCCTTGACGGCTGATGTGAGCCCCAGAGACCTTTTTTGAAGTGGCCCTTGCTGGAAGCACTTCAAGCTGTGGGAATGGGATTTTCTCTAATGGACTGAGAGCAGAAGGACACGGCTATCTGAGCACATTTGCACCTTACCTTGACACTGGTCTCCTGCATATAAGGAGCCTCTCCTGTGGCCATTTCTATTCCCACAATGCCAAGGGACCAGGTGTCCACTTTGGGGCCGTAAGGCTCTCTTCTCACCACCTCGGATGCCATCCAGTAAGTGGTCCTGACCATTGACCTCCGTTTCCTGTGCTCAGAGCTGAGCACAGCACAGAGGCCAAAATCAGCTGAGGAGGAAAACAAACACTGCTTCAAGTAGGAAACCAAGGAAAAGGGCTTCTCACTCTCAGTCCCAGAACGCAGTGCTGAATCCAGCTGGAAAAGCAGCTGGGCTCTCCTTCCTCAGGGCTGCAGCCAAGGACATGGGCAATTGTACAGGTAACAACCCACCCAGGATTCCCACAAAACCTTGGCTTTTCCTCATTGCCCTGAACGTTTACACTGTAACTCTCTCCCTTTGGAAGGAACACCCACAAACCAAAGTTCCTCTGGATACCTGGTTGCTCTCTAGACCACTCAGCACCTTCCAGCTGCGGCCTGGGCTTGCGCAGCGCTCCCTGCACTCTCAGCAGCCACTGCTGGCACCCGGCAGCCTCTCCAAAGCAGCCCCACACCGCCTCCCCGCAGCGCTGCGCCTCAGCAGGAATACCCACCCAGCTTGACAGAGCCGTCCCGGCCCAGAAGGATGTTATCGCTTTTGATGTCTCTGTGGATCACCTGCTTGGCATGAAGGAAAGCCAGGCCTTGCAGGCACTGCCAGGGGAAAAAGAAAGAGGAGGCCAAGAGTTACCCTGATCTGATTTCATCACATGCAAAAGGAGGCTGCTCCTGAAGATTCACAGATCTCCAAGGAGCAGTGAGTGCTGGCAGGAGGAAGAGCTTGCTGCTGCAGCACTAGGAGAGCAGGATCTTTCCAAGGGAAGGCATATTAGCTTTGGAGGGGGAAGCATCAGTCAGTCGTTGCTCCAGACTGTCCTCTGCAAAGCCAGTCAGAATGAGCGCTGCTGCAGCGGATGCGCTCTCCCCGTCCGGACGACAAACAATGGTTTGCCAAAAGAGGAAAACGTCCCTGCCTTGGATACCAAGGGGATCACTGTCGGGTGGAAGACTGGAGGACAAGGGTTCTATGGCTGCCTCAACAGCAGACTTGGAAGTAGCTCTTTTTGTCAGTTTGCAGCAGCTAGCACCATGCTGGGTGCCATGCCATCCTTTGGAGTGGAGACCTGTGACAGATGAGTCTCTCTTTGGCTTGGCCTCTGGTTTAAAACTCTCACAGCAGCACCTTTGCACTTACAGGCAAAGAAGGCAGTGCAGAAAGGCTCTGGGCAAAGGCTTGGGGAGGCAAAGTGCAGAACAGAAAATAAAAAGGAAAAAGAGACAGAGAGTTCAATAATGGTGGATAAGAGTGAAGAACAGAGTACAGGAAGGGCAGGGACACTGGCAGGCAGTTCAGTCCAGATGCTCTTTCTTCTCTGAAGCAGAAGAGCAACACAGAAAGAAAGCTCTGAACATGGAATCACTCACTTTGCAGTGCTTTCAAAGGATGAGCCTTGTCCAAGCCATCCCAAGCACAAGCAGGACCCCTTACCTCCCGACACACTGTTGCTATGTGTCCTACAGCCATCCTTCTCACGGTGACCACATCAGCTAAGGAGCCTCCATCCCTATATTCCAACACCAGCAGGACAGCCTCATCCACAAGGTAGCTGCAAGAGGAAAGCAACAGCGTGGAGCTGAACGTGCACAGCTAAATTGCTGTGGGGAAGAAAAGACTACAGCGGAGTTTTGTTTCCAGGTCACTGGTAAATGAAGATAGAATCAAATGAAGACACACTCCACCTAGGCTAGCCAGTGCCTGCCATCTGTGCCACCTAAAGGAAGAAGGCACATCCATGGAAAAGGAGACAGCTTAGGTGGCAAGCAGGGGAAAAAGGAGGTTTAGTGAGGAAAAAGATCAATCTGGAAGTGGACACATCCCAGCAGCTGCTTCATCATCTTCAGACACAAATTGCACCATTCCCTCCAGCAGCAAGGAGACACAGTTTTCACAGCTTTTACTAAAGGCAAGTGGGTGTGCAGCACTGCCAACACCCTTTGGAAAACCTTGCAGAAAGGACAGTCACAAACAGGAAAATAATTTCAGACCTGGCAAATTATGTGTCTCCTAGCCTAGTCTTTTGGCATGCAAGGCTATGGAAAATAGTGGGAACAGCACAAGGTACATAATCTCTGGCATGTTTTCTCCTCCAACACTTGGAAAAAATCACGCCCCAAACCAGCAAAACCACATGCAGCAAGTGAACATACAGGCTGCTGGCTTAGTAAGAGAGCCAGGTTTCTGAGATCAATCTTCAAGCTGTTTATGTCAGGAAGCATTCATGGGGACAGAATGCAAACTCCTCCCATGCCTGGTGCAGGAGTGGATTGATGTTCATTGAAAGATCCATTTTCTGCCAGTGGCTAAAGAGCTTTTAAATCTTTGCCTTGCAAGTATGGAAATGAACATTCCCAGAAAATCACCAGAACTACTTACCTTTCTAAGTAGCTGACAATATTGGCGTTCTTATTTTCTCTCATGAGCAGGATTTCTTTTAATATTCCCTCACAGCACTGGTGCTGGAGATAAAGTTCCTTTACAGCCACCTACAATGACATCAAAAGCTCTTAGGGACAGACATGACCAAAGCCTCTTTCTCTGGCACCCATGGGCCTGGATGCCTTGTCACCTCGGAAAAAAGGGACTCTAAACCATCAACCACAAAGCGCTAACACCACCCTCTGCACCCGCAGGCTTCTCAAATAGACTTTGTTTAGCACTACTATTATCATTTACACACGCTTTGGAAGCCAAAAGTAATTTTTCTCCTGTGAAGAGACGGCTGCCAATTCAATTGTGTGCCAGAGTAAACACATAAAATATGATGGGGAAAATGCTGTCAAAAAAGAACTGCAAAGCGACTCAAGGTAAAGTTACAATCCCAGCACATCCTCACTTCTTCAGTTTGGCTTTTGCAACTTTGAAGAACAATCTTTAGACTTGAAATTATTGAATGGGTTTAAAAATGAATACCCCTTTCTGTGGTACACTATGGATGTGCCCCAGGTTCTAAGCACAGGGCTTGGGGCTTTTGGACACCTCTGAGACCTCCCTCCAAGTGCAGTTCCTGAGCACAGCTCTGCAGGTGGATAAGGAACTACCTTCTCTAATTCCTTACTATTAAGGAAGATGGAATGTATTTCCTGAGAGTCAAAAAGGAGAATTCAGGACTTGGAACTTCTAGCCCCAAAGAGCAGCAAGACTCTCCAAGACACCACCATGCCTGGTCAGAACAGAGAGCATCTCTCTAGTGGAACACAGGATCAACACAAGCTTGTATTATTTAAGGCTCTTCATCAACTTCTTCTCATTCATCTGTGCACGTGTCTCTGTCTCTGTGTGTGTAGGTGTGTGTGTATGTCAACTAGGTTCCCTAGGACTCAAAGGCAAAACTGTGCTCCAGACAAGATCTCTCTTTCTGAAGGGCTTGCATTGTATTTTCCAACTGAATCACGTGATAGAAAACAAAATATCTGTGTCTGATCCTGGGCTTAAGAGGAATTGGGCTGGAATGATGGCTCTTGCCATCAGCTAATCTATGCACATTTATCCAGTAAGTCCAAGCTAGCGTGTCCTCTGAAAGACACCACGGCCATCCTTGCATTCATTCAGGTAGGTAGGAAGGACAAAGTCTGTCCCAAATGCATTTTGCAGCCTGCCTCTAGACAGACTGCTTCTGCAGAACAGCCTCTGCAGCAAAGACAGGCGGCCCAAAGCTCTGGCCACAGATCACATCACAGGGGAAAGCACTCAAGAGCTGCAAGATCTGCACGGGCACTCACCGCTTGTCCTGTGGCAGTGTCGAAGGCCTTATAAACAGCTCCAAAGCCCCTAGAATCAGAACAGTAGCAAGAACAGAGAAGTTGTTCAGTGCTGAGGAGCAAAAGGCAGCCCAGGCAGGAGCTCTGTGCTGCCTGCAGTGGCTCTAAAACACTGGGCTTTGTCTACTCTTCAGCCAAGGGCACAGCAGCCCAGCAGCCCTCTGCCATGCAGAGTGTCCAAGAGAAAAGCTGGCTCCCACAGGAAGAAAAAGGGCTGCTAGAAATCTCCAATGTACACAGTAGGTTATGCATGTGGGGGGGTTTTCTTTGCCTTTTTCTTCTTGTGTATGTGCCTGTGACGTGCCTTTCCAGGCAATGAAACACACAGTGCTGCTGGGCCTTCTCACTGCTCTCTTTTCATCCTACCTGCCAAACTCAGGCAATGCCACACAGCCTTTCTTATTTTCCTGACCACTGAATATTGTTTCCAGAAAAATACTACTAAGAAATGCTACTGAGAGCTGTTATCTGACAGCTGTCTGGTGGGAAACAACACACAAAACCTGCTCTCTCAGCTTTTCCTTCCTTCATGAGTGTGGCCATATTACTTTGAATCATACAAAACCATGTCTCCTGGGAAAATAGGCAAACTGGTGCCACATCTTGGAGGGACAGGAGGGCTTCCAGGTCCTGCTCCTTGAGGCAGCCAAGACATTGTCAGCATCCAGTCATCTTTGATGATGCCTTGTACTGCCTCAGCACTGTGACAGGGACAATCTGGAGCCAGGCTCTGAAGATGCTTGCAGCTTGCCTGACTTCCCACATGCTATTGCACCACCAAAATTCCTTGCCCGTGGTTCTGTAGAAATAAGTGTGGCTGCACTCACCCACTGCCAAGATGTTCCCATCCAGTGTACTTCTTTTCTGGATCTTCCACACTCACCACACACCCTGAAAGAAACAAAATGCAAGAAGCAAAGTTCAAAACAGAGAGATTGGGCTTGCAGGAGATCTGAAACCCAGCTCCACTCTCTGGGGCTCTGAGCAATTTGTGGTCACTTGGCTAACGATAACATCAACAAGAACAACAACAACAGCAGCCCCAGCAAGACAGGCAGCTCTGCACAGAGTCTGATTCTGCCACACTCCTTTGCAGGGTTGCCTTGAGGGGAAACTAAGCCCATAGAAAAGCCACCAGAGCAGAGAGAGACCAGAAGAGAAGAGGCACCAAGGCAAGTGGCGATCATCTACAAACGGGAAGAAGGGCTGAAAAATCAGGAGTCTTCATTGTCTTGGGAAGAAACACTCTCTTGGGAGATTCAGCACAAGGTTACATACTTCCAAAGATTCAATGCACCCTGGGATCTGGGATGAACTTTTATCAACATCTGCTTTTTTTGCAGAGCAGAAAGAATCTTGCAAAGTGAATTCCAGGAGAGGAGGGGATGTTCCCTTCCTCTCAGCAGTTTGCCTAAAGAATGCCTTGACATTTTCAGAGAACAGCAGCTCATGCTACATCCAAGAACAATGACTCTAAGAATTAGAACCCTTTTCATGTAGGAGCAGGCTAAGTTCTGAAGACCACTTTGCCCGTTCCTCATTTAGTGAAGAACTACAAGTGCTGGTCTTCAGCCCGGGCTGCAGCAGCCACTGGCACTGGACTTGGCCCCTTGAACAGCACCCACGTGCCCCATCTTCCCAAAGGGCACAGCCCAGACGGGTCACAAGGACAGCGCCGCTCCTCAGGCGCTGCCGTGACACAGACACCTGCACAAAGGAGATGCTGATCCTCTCACCAGCCCAGGCAAAGCTGCAGCAACGGGGCGGCAGCTGCAACCCCACAGCTGAGGAAGGCTCCAGCCCCTGCAGGCACAGCAGCTGTCAGTGGCAGGGCAGGATGACAAAAAGCTTGGCAAAGCCCACGAACGGCCACTGACAGCCACTGTCAAGAAGCCAGAGGCACACCCAGCTCTGTTACAAGCTGTTGACCCCACTCAAGGCAGAACATGGTTGTCTTTCTCTTCAGACCCACGGAGGAGTCAATCAATCCACCTTTTGTCCCAACAGCTGATGGCAGACACTGAGTAAACTGGGCTCTGCTCTGTGCCTGACCCGTTAGTCTCTGACAGCACTGCACTGGCAGCTCTTACTAGTTGTAAGAAGCAACTCAGCTGTACTGCAGAGTCACCAAGGCCTTGGTGTGCTTTCCTCGAGTGCAGGAATCTGTGCAGGAATCTGTGCAGGGATTGAGGCCAATGCTTAGTATTCCAAGAGTGTTTACCAGCTGGGCATTAGCAGTGACAAAGTGCCTGCTACTGGAGGAACACGCAGCAGAGGGACTGCATGCTTCCTCCTGAGAATTGCCTGCAGGGCAGTTCTATCTGGAAATTCCACATGGATGTGTCTCTTTGATGCATCTCCCTAAGCATACAACTAAAATATCAAACAGGGATTGTCAAAAAAAGTGTGGTGGTTTTCGTCTTTCGGGGCACTATGAAAACAACTCTTCCTCTCTGATACCTCAGGATTGTTCTAACAATGTAACATTTTAGCTTTTAGGGCACATTGAAAAGACCTCTTCCTCTCTTATTTGTGCTATCAACTGATGTTCTCATCCAGAAGGTCAGGCTAACCCAAATGTAGAATTCTTATCAAACCCAAACTGTAGAAGGAACAGTAGAAGTACTAACAGTCATAAAAACAACACCAGCATTAAACCAGCCCCACAGACAATCAAGTTCTGGGAAGTATTTTGTCTCCAATGACTGGTGACAGGTCAGGAGTCTAAAGGGAATCCAGGAAGCCAAGTGTTCTCATCAGTTTGGCCAGACTAGCACACACACCTTCACAGAGTCATTGGCTGGGTTGCAGCCTTCTGCTGCTTGCAAAACAATCCCTGCTCTTGTCTTCACTGCACAGGGAAGCTCAGGCAAAGCCCACCCACTCCCAGCTGCCCTCAAAGGCAAAAGGAACGCCTCAAAGTGCTGCCTGGCTGCCCCCAAGCACAACACTGTCTTCTGTAGAGATCCACAATATCTGTCTGACACCAAAGGCAGGAGGAACATGTGCTCCAGGCCATGCTGAGGCTCACACACTATAAAACACTGCTCGGTCACACAAGAAATCCCCAGGACGTACTCAGCAGCTTCAGGAACCGCTTCTCTCTCTCCTGGCTTGAGCGGGCCGAGCTGCTCATGCTCTGGTTTTCAGGCTGTGGAGAGGAGGCTTCTTGGCAGGATGCTGCTGCACCAGCAGCTTCGATGGCAGATCCTGCATCCACCTGGGAGAAGAAATTTGTTTATGTCAGAAAGGTGCTTTGCAGAGATGTCCCAGACAGAGCATTTCAAAGGCAAGCCCTTAGGAACAGCACTGGTGTTAGGCTGCAGGCTGAGCTGTCAACTCTTCCTCCTCAAGTCAAACCCACACAAGCAGTCAGAGACTACAGCTTGTCACAGCCAGCTGTAGAGGAGAGTGTGAAAGGGAAAGAGCAACTTTACACTTCAGCCCGTTCTGAGGACTGCAGTCACCATGGACAGGGAGAACTTGCTCAGAATCTGTGTGGGTCACCATGCTCACCTGAACAAGCCCCTCAAAAAACAAAGGGAGCACTAAGAGGCCAGCAGAAATACATTCACAGGATTGCTGGCCCACTGGCCACAGCACTAGCCCTGCTGCCCAGGGCAGCAGCTGAGATTCAGCAGCCCAGGAAGTGTCCTTCTGTCCAGCTGCCATGGAGCCCACAGAGCACAGCAGTCAGAGACATTGCCCCCATCCACTGCTGCTCTGCACGGGAAAGGCAACAAGGGCAGAGACCACTTGTTGCAGGACTGCAGTGCCTCCTGCTCTTTCACTCACCTGCTTTTCTTCAGCCAGCCTGCACTGCAGCAGGACCTTGTGCATCCTTTCCATTTCCTCTTGGTGCCTCTTCTCCATTGCCCTCATCTTCCTCTCAGCTTCCTGCAGCTCAGCCTGCAGCATGACCTTGATATTCCATCAAGAGAAATCTTACTGGCACCTGCTATCACACTCAGGTTTCCTCTTTTCCAGTCTCTAAAGCACTTCTATTCAGCCACTTCTTTCTGCTTCTCTACCCAGCTCTAACCCTTGCATCCCAGCTCTTCTTCCTGCTGCTCAGCACTGGAGCCTGCCAGGCTCTGTGCTTCCAGGGCCTGCAGTAGTCCTTGCCTCCCCTTCCTCAGATCTCCAGTTCCTGCCCCCATCACTGCCCTTCCCTCTGCTGCCTGCCTACTCAGGCTCACCTGCCCATTCTGCCACTGCTCATTCAACTTCTGCCTCAGCTGCTCACTTTGCTTCAGCTCTCTCTGCAGCTGGTACACCTTGTGGATGACAGCAGCCTTCTGACGCTGCTCTTCCTGCAGCACCTGCACACAAAGGAAGAGAAGATGGCTTTAAACTTCCCACACTCCACTTGTGTGGCAACCAAAACTGATGTGCTCTCGCTTTCCAAAAGCATTTTGTTCTCATGCTCGTATTTCTAAGGGGCCACCTAAGAGACAATGCCACCCAGACAGAAAGTGCCCAGGGAAGCAGTGCCCATAACGAGCCCAGAGGAGTCCAAAACAGCACACAAACTCTCTTTCCACACTCTGTGCCTCTTGACTGCCTCTGCTTAGTAGCTTTTCTTCCTCAGCTTGCATGAGGGCAATTTCCCCCTTCATCTCAAGCAGCCTTTTCTCCTGCTCCCTCTGTACCTCTGCCAGGAAGTTTGCCCGTTCCTCCAGCTGCTTCCGTGCCTCCACATGCTGCTCTTCCAGTTGTCTCTCCTGATGAGGGGAACAGACACTTCCTGATGAAGTCCAAGCAATGCTCCCCATAGAAAGAAATGGAAGCTTCATCCCTCCACCAACCCCCCCACCTGGAAAGTGCACATGAGTCATGACTTTGTGCCCTCCAGCAATGCTGTTCTAACCCAAAATGTAGAGGGAGTGTCAGCGGGTGGAAGGAAGGAGATGCCACCTTCCTTCCCTGCTCTCATGGCTGCCTGTTTTCTGGCCCCTCTCTCCTCAGCATTTCTGCCTGTTCTCAGAGGCTCTGTGCTCACATTCCCCCTGCCCTTTGATCAAGGAAGAGCTGCACATGGACTGCAGGATGAGGATGAGGCCAGCGCCTCAATGATCCAGTCACAAGGCAGGCCACCAGCTGAAATACCAGCAGCACGGGGCCTCTTGTATATGATTCAGGCCCAAAGACATCTGTCCACCATGGGAGGACAGAAAGCAAGGAACCCAGTTGCTGGGACTGCAGTTGGCAGCAAGGTCAGCAGCCACCTGCTGCATGGCACAAGGCTGTGGGCAAGATCCTGCCCCTTCGCTGCCATGCTTTGGGTGGCGACCACCCAGCCTCCTGGGGAACTTGGCTGATGCCCATCCTCAACCTGTGCATGCATATTCTGTCCCAGCATTGTCCTCTGGCTCTTCACAGGCCTTCAAGTATGAGCCCTTGAAGGCCCCTGCTGCCTGGCCCAGCAACGTCTGGCCTACAGCAGATGCTTGCGGCCATGTCACATACTCAGGCTGCTCTTCTGCTGAGACAGCCCACCAAACCTGCCTGAAATCTTCAGGTGCCTCTTGTTT
The DNA here is from genome assembly GCF_036417665.1 of Passer domesticus. Classification (NCBI taxonomy): domain Eukaryota; kingdom Metazoa; phylum Chordata; class Aves; order Passeriformes; family Passeridae; genus Passer; species Passer domesticus. Next base: position 77,183,377 of record NC_087512.1, on the reverse strand, counting down.
CTTACCAGTTCTTGCACGAGATTCCTTTTTTCCTCTTCCTGGGCAGAGTGCCAGAGTCTCAGAGCCTTGCAGCACTGCTCTTGTGCCCAGCGCAGCTGTTCAGCCATGTCTTCACATTGCTGCTGGCTGAGAGCTCTTACAGCCAGCAGCTCACGACGAAGGCCCCTCACATCCTCTGCAAACATGACACACGGCAATCAGACACTCCACAAGCAGAGGAATCTGCTGGCCTTAAGCCCTTCCAGTTTCAGCCAAGGAGGGACCTGCCCTCAGCTGCTTCACTGCTCAGAAGCCCTGGGCACAGAGCTGCCTTCGCAGCCACTGCACTGGGCAGGGCCATCAGCAGAAACAAAGCGCACCAGGCTCTCACCCAGTATCGCCTCCTTGGCCTGCCTGGCCCTGCGCACTTGGGCTTTCACACGGCTCCTGGCCATCTCCAGCTCCCATATGTGCTGCTGAGCCTCCAGCAGGCTGCTTTGCAGGCTCTCCTTCTCTGACCTACAAGGCGTGAAGATGAAGAGCAATTGCTCCTGGCACACAGGGGCAGCCTCTGCAGTAAGATGTGCCTTAAGATCCCTACACCTTAGTATGCAAAATGGCTTGCATGGAAACTCAGATACAGCAGGACTATTTTGCCACTTTACATAGCAAAGCAGGCCCCTCCAGGTGACTGGGCAGCCTTTCCTCATGACCTAGCCCAGCTCAGTTTGGTCTCAGCAACCAAAGCTGAAATTGCTGTTGCCTGACCTATCACACACGGGTGTGCCCACCAAGTATCTGCAAAGGGACAAAAGCCCAGCCTCTGCTCACAGCCCTGAGCTCATCAGCACTTCCAAGTCACTCTGCAGGTGCAGGACAGAACAGGGCTCTCCTGGCTGACTCCTCAATGCTTCATGCCATTCATAGTGGATGTATAGGTACTTTGTTGGCCAGGCACTCTCGAAGTAAAAGGGACTAAAGGAATTCACCAAACCATATAGCAAAATCTCTGGCTTCTAGCAGCATGAGCAGGAAACCAGAAGTAGGTTTCTATCTGCACAAGAACTCTCTAGGAGGAGGGACAGATATCCAGCCAATTAAATTACTGGAATTGGATGAACAAGACCACTTGCTACCTTTATTTTTGGCTAACTAAGCCAGCAGTGGCCAAATATCTGGGCACTCTTTAAAAAGGAAGAAGGATCAGCCAAAAAGATCCTTGACAGGTTACAGAGGTGACTGGACAAGTGGGCAAGAATCAGTGCTCAGCAAGAATCCCCAGACACTGTCAAGAAGTCACAAGACCTTTCCCTTCTGCTGCTGCTGCTCTTTGTAAGCAGTTCTAGGTTCTGCACCATCCTTCACAGGAGTCAGCTCTGCAGGCTCTCAAGATTTTCAGCGTGACCCTCCAGCTTCACCTGAAGTGTCAGCGCCCTGCTCACAACATTCACATCTAAGAGCCTTGAATTCCAAAAACCCCATGTCAAACAGCTTGGCAAGCAAAGACTGATGGTCAGATGCACTGAAGGAGAAAGCAAAACCAGAGGGAAACTTCTGGTTTCAGCAAACATCTGCACAGTGTCCCTGGTCCTGAATTCAGTGCCAAGTTGGCTTGCTTTGCACTTGTCACAGGAATGTGCAAGGGGTCCCAAGCAGGCACCCAAAAAAAGCTTTGAGAGCTTGAGCTGGCAGAAAATTAATATTCACATCACAGTATCCTTCCGTTTTTGCTTGTATCTCTTTGCTTCTCTGTCCGACAAACATCTGGAGAGCACACAGCAGGCAGTAAATCCTGACATAATGCTCACCACCTTTGTAACTACAGACCTTCAGTAATGTCCCGCCCAGGGTCTCCTCCCTGCCTTTACCTGGCCTCTGCCAGCTGCTCTGAAAGGCCTCGCAGGTCCCGCTCCGTGGCTGCCAGTCGGGCTTCCAGGGCAGCGTTCTCCTGTGCCAGCACCGCCTTCTCTCTGCACACCTGGGACAGGGTGTGCCCTTGGCAGGAGAACTCCTGCAGCAGCTTCTCCAGGCCCCTGTGGGCTGGCCGCTGCCGGCGGAAAACCTGGCAGTGGAGGGGCACCATTTTTCAAGAGGAACAACAACAACAACAAGACAGGCTCGGTCTCAGCTTGCTGCCAGAAGCAGCATTCGGGGGGGTCTTGCTAGGACAAATCCCTCTCCCACAAGTGCTGCCTAGGAACAAGGTGAGCGTACCTTTGGCACGGCCAGAGGAACCGCTTCCTTCAGCAGATCCCTCTGAGGCTGCCATTCCTCCGCTGTCGGTGCCGCCACTTCAGACGCCCTCTCCAGTGAGGAGTGCCACTTTCTCTCAAATGCAGCCAACTCCTTCCATCTACGGCAAGCAGACAGACAAACAAGCCTTTAATTGCAACACAGTCTCCTTGCAAGACCAGGACTGCATACCATGTCCCACACAAGGCAGTCTCAGGGGCTTCCAACAGCCCTCTACTTCCACCTCAAGAGAATGCTGCAATTCCCTCCCTAGACCAGCATCTTTCTTCGTCCTTCATGCAGGTGAAGGAGTCACCACTGAGGAAGTCAAACAAGCTTCCAGAAGCCACAGAACACTTCCAGAAAGCTCAGGTACTCTCAGCTGAGTAACAGCTTCCTGCCTGCTAGCTCTTACACTCCTTTCTGATTACAGTGGATACTGGACTTGCAAAAGTTCTTCTATGGCTAAGACATGCTTGCTAAGTCTAGGTGAGTACTGCCACAATTACTCTTGCTTTCACTAGTGAAACAAGGAAAGAGCCTGCAAGCCATAGCTTGGGGAGGAGGTGGGGACGATTTTCCAATCCAGTTATCAAAGGATGGTTAGGCTGGCAGAGATGCCAGGAAGCCTCTAGCCCAGTCTTCAGTTCCAAGCACTTGGGGTCAGCATCTGGACAGGCTGCTCAAGGCCCTATCCAGCTGGGGCTTCGTAATGTCTAGGGCTGGAATCTGCACAAGCTCTCTGAGATGTTTGTTCTGCTGCATGACTGCCTTTGCAGGTCAATGCTTTGCTCTCCTTAAGCCCAGCCTGAGCCTCCCTTGCTTTTACTCTGGTCTAGTTTGGAATGCTTTTTGTCAAGGTTTAAGGAGTGAGTCCCAGGAGGCAGCTGTGCTCTAGGTTGGTCAGCAGCCAGACCTGTCCTGGGCTGCCTTCCCCCGTCCGTGCTGAGCAAGTCCAACAATGTGAAAGCCAAATTTGTTCTTTGACACTGGGCCTCCTAAAGCCCAGCAATGCCCAGCCCTGCTCAGAGAAAGCGAGAAAGCTCAACACACACCTGAACTCCTGGGCACCGTGCACTCTGTCCGTGCTCTCCTGGCGCTCCGCCTTTCCTGCCTGGGCCCAGGAGTCCTGACTGGCAAGATCCTCTCCTCGCGGGACCTGCAAGGAATAGGCAGGGAAAAAGCACAAACAAGCAGAGCTGGCAGCGCCTGTGAGGTGAGAGCGGGCCCGGCCTTGGCCGGGGTGCAGCCCCAGCAGAGGCCTGGCAGAGCCCGGAGCAGCCTGAGCCTGGGCAGAGGCAGGCTGGAAGGAGGCCCTTGGAGCTGCAGGAGGCAGCAGCCGGGCCCTGGGTGCCTCTTCCTGGCAGCGGGCGAATCCTCCGCTCTCAGAGCCCAGGTGGCAGCTGGCTGCTCCCGAGGGGAAGCGTAGCCGTGCTGGGCACAGCCCAGACTGGAGGCGTTGGCCGTCTGGAGTCTGCCCAGGAGCAGAGGAAGGCCAGGGGCAGCCCAGGGCCGGTGGCCTGGCTGAGGATTCCTACTCTTCTGCCGGCTGCCCTGTGACTCCTGGCAAAGGGCAGCAGTGTGTGCAGCACTCTGGGCAGCGGCGCAGGGAGCCGGGCTGCTGGGCAGGCTGGAGCACAGGGCAGCGTCCTTCAGGCATGGCACTTCTGCCAGGGCAAGCCAGGCCAGCCTGAGGCACTGACAGCTTGGCAGCTCCCATCTGCAGGAGCCAGTGCCTCCCACAGCTCTGCCAGGAAGCGCCTGCAGGCCTGCAGTTCTGCCCTGAGCCACAGCAAAGGTGTGAAATGCAGAGTGTTCTGCAGAAATATTCAGGGCCACCAGGCCAGCCTGCTTTGTGCTCTCTGGAGCACAGCAAGCACTGTGCAATGCTGCTCTGAGCTGCTGGGAGAGAGGGAATTGGGGATGTGCCTGAAGTTGTACTTGAGTAGTGAACTGATTTGGAAAAGAGCAGAATAATTTCAGTAGGCAATCTGTGTTTTCCTGATTAATTTCTGAAAGAAAGTCACCATGTGTTGCACACAGGTAGGGGTATTAGGAAAGAAAGGCCTTATAAAATCAGGCCTTGCTCTGCTCAATTACCAGCTGGCCTGTTATGTCTTCTATGTGCAGCTAGCTAACTTCCCATGTGAAAAATCATAAGAATGAGTGCAGTTAACACAGCAAGCTGTTGTGGTTAGAAAACAGTTTGCATCTGTAATAAACAAGAAATATGTCCCCTGAGAGTCCACAGAGGAAAAATGGAAACACCTGAGTAAAAGAGAAACTCTTAGCATGTACACACAAAAACACATTCTAAGCAATGAATGGTGTGTCAAGGAAACTACCAGGCAGTTGGAATTGAACACGAGAGCTGTGAAAAATGTATAAAAATGTGTTATATGAATAAAGAATTGGCCTTCCTTGCGTGAAGAGACAGAGTCCCAGCTGCTTTATTGACACAGCAATGTGGTGTCACTCAGCAAGAGCACTTGCAGGGTGTATTAATGAAATGCTTGTGCTTGATTCCCAGAAAAGGAAGGAGAGGCGTTAAGTGTAACAAATAGGGCTTAGTCTTGTGAATTCCTTTAGCTTTAATGGGCAGTGCTGAACCCTGTATTCCCCCATTGCAGTGATTCATGTGTGCAAGTGGCTATCTTAGCCTTGAGAATAAAGACAGTGGTCCTGCTAAGAAGATAGCTGGAATGCATTGAATGGGAAGAAAGTGTTTTTAGGAGTCTCTTGACTAGCAGAGGCGAATTTGAAGATTGAGATATTTCCTAAATGACTGTGTGAGGAACAGGAGTCGTGTTGGAGTGTCAGAACCCAGGACATCCCTCTGGGTGCCCTGGATGGCTCGAGCCCTGGCAGGGGGCTCGGAGATCCTGTCAGGAAGCCAAAGACACTTGGGATTTTGATCTTAAGCCATGGAGCAAATTAACAACCTTGTACGAAGAATCCCAAGTCACAGAAGTTGAAGTAGCATAATAGTAGTTGTCACAGGGTGAAAAGTAGAATTTTGGGATTTTTAGAACAGGGGCTTGGATTCCCAAGATGGAGGAATTTGAGTGTTCCCTGTCCTTCTTCTTTCTCCTTCCTAACGTCCATGTTCTGGGTTGTGCTGGCACTCTTGAATTGGTTTAGAGTAGAAGTAGACAGTCTAACATAGGTGATAGGTATTGGAAAATAACTGTAAATAAAGTACATGTAGTTTTTAGTATCAAGAGATAGCAATTCCTCAGGGCAGGGCAGTGTGCCCTTGACAGACCTGCAGATCAGACCTCTGTGAATCTGAGAGAAAATATTTTAGATACTAGATAATGAACCATCTTGGGAATCAGAGCCAAAGAATTCCGACTCTTCCTTTGACCATCGGGCAGGGAAAAGGGACACTTGGATCATCCTGACAGTAGGAAACCCAAGATCCGAGGTCCTGCCATATTTGATCCATGTTTGAGCAGGTTGACAAGACAATGAAGAAAAGTGTATTGTTTAAAGGGGGGAACTTGACCCTTGAAAGAGAAAGAATGTATTGGTCAGTGGGTGGGCAGTTCAGCCTTGAAAGGGGAACAATGCATCATGGAGCCCTTGTTGGCAGGGAGTCATGGAGTATGGTGAGCCATGGTGGCCTCATCTCACACGCCGGCCGTGTGTGAGCTGATGCTGTAACTGGGAAAATCCCACTCCTGAGCAGGAGATAGAAGGCCTGGTCTGGGGTGGAGGGGTGAGAAGGATGAGATGCACACCGTTTTGATCCAGGGGATGTCCTGGAAGTGCACTGCCTACCTGTGCCTCCTACCGAGCACCACGCTCCTGCTCCTTCTCCCGCTCAGCGGATTTTTGGTATCCAGGGGTTGGTATGTATTATTTGCTACTGCAGCTAATGGAATGAATTTGCTTTGCAAGCCCAGTTGTCTTTTAGTTATTTTCTGCATGGGTCTCCTCCTGAACCTGTGGGTCTCCTCCTGAACAACCACCAGGGACCTACAGGACACTCCTACTCTGATGTCAATAAATTCTGAGAAGAGGTTTAAATATGTCAAATAAAGTGGAGTAATGTTTAGCCTGTGAGTTTCAGCAAAGTATTGAATATGTCTTAGTTCCATGGATACAAACTAGTAAGTCAGATTGCTGGGAGTGCAGGTATTAAGGAAGTGATTCCCTACACACCCAACACTGAAACAAAGTATTGCTTTCTTTCTAACCCTGAGCTGGCAGCAGGGATCAGGCCCTGCTTGGTAACCTTTCATTTTGGCAACTTCTGTTAGCAGGTAAGAAAGGTCCCAATGAAACCTTTTCCAGCTGTTTCCCTCTGGTTTCTCTTCTTAGGCTCCAGAGCTCTTTGCTGCAGGTGTCCTGGGTGTGTGCAGAGCAGAGGAGCCCCACAGAGCCCTTGGTTTCCCACAAGTTGTCCTGCCTTGTTCCCAGGTGTGCCCAGCTGTGGCAGGAGGAAGAGCCCGCAGCGCAGAGGGCACCGTGCCCTGCCCAGCCGGGGCTCCCTGGCACAGAGCAGCAGCAGCGCCAGCGCCGTTCAACCCGCTCCTGCCTTGCCTTCCCCTGGCACACAGAAGCCTCTGGAAATCAGCACCTCCAGTCACATTCCCAGCTTGGAGCAGCTGCTGCTGCTGGGCAGATGCTGCCAGTGTGACTGCTTCCAAAGGGGACTAAAGGCAGAGATGTACATGCACAGGAGCCCTGGGCATGTCCGATAAACGTGCAAATATATGGGGAGATTTGTTAGCAATTATTTCAGCTGTTCTGCCAACAGTGGCTTCTCTCCTGGCTCTGTGTGTTACAGATGAGTAACGTAATGGTTGGCTCTCACAATTAAGAGATAGATATTATATGGATGTAAAAATATAAAGTGATGTTATCGTAATATATCCTCCCATTGTCCTCTTTCCCCTCCCCCTTGTAATAACCTTGGTAGTCAGGGCATTTGGGGAGGGCTGGCTTGTGACCAGGAGGCGAGGTGTAAAACACCTGACCTCCAATCAAGATGTAAGAAAGTAATCTCCAGCAATGGATAGCAGAGAAAGAGTTGACTGACCAAACTTTTGGTGGGGCTAAGGCTATCAAAGGCAGAGTATCTCTTTTGTAGATGAGGATGTGGCTGCAAGTCACAGAGACTGCCAGTTCTGAACATTTTTCCTTGTTCAGTCCTTTGTTAAGGTTTAATAAACCTTTAAAATGTTCAAAGTGAGAGTCGTTTCTCACATGTGCAATGCTGTGGGCCATTTTCTCGATCTGGTTTCCTTTACATGGGTCCCATCTGAGTGCTCACTTGGGCTACAGGCTGTAGGTGCTTGGGGCACTCTTGGAGTTGCTCTTGGATCCCTTGAACAATGGGGTTTGGCCCAGGAGGGCAATTTGTGCTGCTTTGTGGCAGAGGAGAACTTCCCAGGCTATTTTGTGTTTGCTGTGGGGAAGGTTGGTTATTGCTTTGCATAAAGTCACAGACCAGCATGGAGCGTTTGCTTTGTGATGTCAGGGCATGGTTGCCACGTCACAGTGGTGACATGAGAAGGTTGCCTTGGTGCACGGAAGGCCTCAGTGTCAGAGCAGCCCTAGGGCTTGCTCAGAGCAGGAGCACCCTGCGCCTTGAGGCATTTGTCAGTGGGCAGCTGCACACTGACAGGAGCCTTGTTTGTTCTAGTGTTGGAGCACAGTGTGCAAACTTGCACGGCAGTGCTACAATGATTCAGCAGCTTGCTGCTGCAGTGGTTACTGTTTATGGCGTGACTTATTCCGGCTATTTTCTGACTCACCTGGCACGTAAGTAGAGATTTCCCCTCTACTTAGGTTAGGGTGTAACATAACCTGGCTTTTGTATGTCTTCCTGCTCCTTCTTAGTGACTGAGCTGATTTAGAAACAGAAAGAGCATTAGGATGCCACTGGTTTAATAAAGCTCCTGTCAATTTGTTCAGCTAAAAAGGGGGTGTCTGTAGCCACAGGGGCAGCATTGCCAGGGAACCTGCAGGGGTTCCCTTCCCTCCCTGGGAGAGTCTGTGGCAACAGGGTCTGTCATTTCCTCAATTTGCTGGGACAAACAAGACAGCTTTGAAACTGTAGACTGGGAGAACTTCTCGGAAGGCCTTCTAAAAACTCTGTTGTTCCCAGTTGCAGTTGTTCCCAGAATTCAGGGAAAGCTTCTTTCTTTCTAAATTTGGTCATGAAAGAATTTGATTGTCTAACTTGACCCTTTACCTAGTGCTAAAAGAGTGATTCCCTTTGCAAAGAAGTGCAAACTCCAAACCAGTGAGTGTCTCCTCCTGACCCCTGCAGCTGCTGCTGTGCTGTTTCACAATAGAACAGCCAAAGCTCAGAGGAATTTTGGGGAAGCTTTACTGGGCAACTGTTTACAGCAAGTTAATGAGAATTAGTGCATGCAACTGATTTTTTTTAAAAAGCACCTGAAGGAGAGGATTTTAGAAGCTATTTTAAGTGTTTACTAGAACAGGAATATTGAGTGTTAAAGAAGAATTTGTATTTTCTTGATCGTGTTTGTATTCTTTTGCTGACTAAAGAGGTTGAAGTGTAGGCACAAGCAAGAACATTGTCCTGATCTCTTGGTGGCTGTGTGAATGAAATGTGTCTCCTGGAGGGATGTGAAAGGGAAAATAAGCTCTGTTTGGATTGACCTCTTGTGTGGGATTCACCAGGCCAGGAACTTTTCTCACAGCATCTGATTCATTTTCCCTGCCCAGTACAGGTCACATAAAACATGTATTCAGTGGAGCTGCTCCTGAGGTGAGTGAGAAAGGAAGATTTCATGTTCCTCCTATTTAAAAATTCCGGAGCGAGCTGTCACCTTGACTAGACACAGAAGAGTATAGAGGGCCAGCAAGGACGGCCAAAAGAAAATCCAGAGAGAAACGCCCAAAGAAAATAATTCCCATGACTTCAACAACAACAACAACAACAACAACAACAACAACAACAAAAAGGAGTGGATATTTCCTAATTTCAATCTCAGAAATCTAAAGAAAGAGAACTGAAGAATTTCCATAGATGCCCATATGACAGTGCTCAGCACAAGGGCTGCTGCCCTGCCAAACCTGCCCTCAGTGCATCCAAGTGCTTTAGACACTGGAGTGGCTCACTTGCATCCTGGGGCTTGTAGGTGTTTTTGGTATGCCAGGAGGAGAAGCCCTCTTCTTTTTGTCTTTCTCCAGCCAGCAAGGGGGCTTCTGCACAACATCTCCTGCCCTTTTCCAGCACTGGATGGGATTCTGCCCAGTTCTGGTTTTCCCTGTCTGCTGCAGCAATAGCAACAATGTTGCTGGCTCTTTCCTACTTGTCCATTTCTGAGCTTGCAAGAAATGAAAGTTCTGTTTTACAGCTACAATGTTGCTTGCTGATAGCAGCCAGGAAGGAATATCAAATTCATAGCCATATAGTGTTGAACTGGCCCATTTTAATTAATTAATTACTCCCACCCAAAAGTGATCCACTTCACACCCCAGGGGTTTTTTATTTCTTGGCAAACCCTTGTCTGGAGAGAGCACATCTCCTGCAGCAGCAGTCATCATGGCTGGTTTGCAGGGGACAGTCTACAACAGCAGGTGCTGTTGCTCTTTCAAAAGCTGACATGCCTTTCCTTAGAAAGGTCCTGCTCTGCAAGTGTTGCAGCAGCAAGCTCTTCCTCTCAGTGGCACTGTCTTCTGCCATTACTCCCCATTCCCCTGGGGAAAGGGAATCTTTTAGAGCGGTTTCCTTTCCTTTGTGATGAAATCACATCACTTAGTTTTGCTCTCCTGTTTCTGTTTTCTCTCTCAGTGCCTGAGAGGACTGGATTTTCTTCACTCAAACCACATGATCCACCGAGGTCTGAAGAGCTGCAACATCCTTCTCGGAACCAATGGCTCTGTCAAGCTGGGTCAGTATATTCTTGGTCAGGTGCAGCATTCCAGGGATGTGGGTGTGGGGCTGCTTGGAGTGACTGCCAGCTCCCCAGAAATGGTGCTGGTGGCAGTGCAGGGACCCCTCTGTGAGCTGGTGACATGGTTGCAATGTGCACAGAGGCATGACAAGGAAGCACAAGCAGTCAACAGTGGCATTGGCTTGTGTGTCCTTTCAAGAGGGAGGGAGCTACAAGTCTAAAGCTTCAGATAAAAAGGCTACTGATGGAGGTAGTGTAAAAAAATGATGAGGTTTTTTTTTGAAATGGACAAATCCTTATTTCCTTGTGTTATAAATGAAAAATGAAAAATAGCCAATTTTGATAAAAAAATTAAAAATAAAATTTATTTCGCGACCGTAATACATTCCCGACAGCCACCAATCAATCGGACAGCGTACCACCCCCGGGAGGTGAGCCGGGTGGACGTGAGATTGGTCTCGCTAGCACCAAATTCTCCTTGTCCACACTGGCTGCTCCAAGGTAGCAGTTCTTATACGATTTTGCCGCGGCAGAGTCTCTTTGTCTCCTTCTAAGTTCTGCATATTCAAGTTGGTTTCATTCTTCGGTTCGGGCTGCACAAAACCTTCGTCTGGGAATAGAATAATACATTTCCTCGATTCCCGGAATCTGGCATTCAGATGGAAGGTGTTGATGGCTTTGGTCATCTCAGACAGGTACCTCGTCTGGGCCATCATCGCTTGGGCGTCACTGGGTGCATGCTTCTGTGAATGCCCATCTCCTGTGCAGCCCAGGTTGTATTTTGCATGTAAATGTGGTGACGCCACTCTGCCCATCTGCCGTGGTTTCGCCATCCTGGGGAAGATGTGTACCGGCCGTTTATTTTACACATATATATTTCATATATCTTTTATTTCCACAAATTACTAAACATATTTCTAACACTTGGCTAAAGCCCTGAGGAAATAGAGCAGGGACAGATTTCCAGCAGATGACACAGTGCATTCTTAGACTGAGAGTGGGAATTTTTTTTGCTTAGTTTCCTAAATGGAGCTGGCTTTGATGGTTTGTTGTTTTCTCCACAGGTGACTTTGGCCTCTTTGCTCAGCTCACTCCTGAGCAGAGTAGACAGAGCTCCGTGGCCAGCACTTCTGGGTGGATGGCGCCTGAAGTAGCGACAGGTCAACCATATGGCCCCAAAGTGGACATATGGTCTTTTGGAATTGTGGGCATTGAAATGGTGGAACGAGAAGCTCCTTACTGGAAAGAAGCTTCTGGCATGGTAAGGAGCAAATACTGACTGATCCCCCTGTCTTTCTCACCTGTCCCATGCCCTGCGTGCCATTGGACAAAATCCCGTTGCCAAAATCTGCTGGAACTACTTCCACCATCCCCTCCTAAAAATGTCCCTGCAGCACATCAGCATCTGCTGTAGCTTTGGTTGCATCAGAAGGGAAGTGGCAGTTCAGAAACCTAAGCAGTTCAGACACCTAACCACTTCAGGAACCTGCCATTTAGGCCTCCAGCCATGCCTGGCATTTCTCATTTGCTTTTTGAACAGTGTTGGAGCTCTGTCTCTGAAGGACAAAAAATTTTCAGTGGAATGGTTGGATGTGTGATGAATATCCTTCAAAATGGAGGTTCAATCATCCTAGTTTCAATTGTACAGCAAAAGAAAACTGGAAATGGAAAAGGAAGAGAAAATAGATAAGAAAAAAAGGAAAAAGAAGAGAAAAAATTAAAAGAAATAGAAAAAGAAATAGAAATAGAAAAAGAAAAAGAAAAAGAAAAAGAAAAAGAAAAAGAAAAAGAAAAAGAAAAAGAAAAAGAAAAAGAAAAAGAAGAGAAAGAGAAAGAGAAAAAGAAAAAGAAAGAAAAGACAATGAAAAAGAAAAAGAAAGAGAAAAAGAGAAAGAGAAAGAGAAAGAGAAAGAGAAAGAGAAAGAGAAAGAGAAAGATAAGGAGAAAGAGAAAGAGAAAGAGAAAGAGAAAGAGAAAGAGAAAGAGAAAGAGAAAGAGAAAGAGAAAGAGAAAGAGAAAGAGAAAAACAAAGAGAAAAAGAAAAAGAAAAAGAAAAAGAAAAAGAAAAAGAAAAAGAAAAAGAAAAAGAAAAAGAAAAAGAAAGAGAAAAAGAAAAAGAAAGAGAAAGAGAAAGAGAAAAAGAAAAACAAATAGAAAAAGAAAAAGAAAAAGAAAAAGAAAAAGAAAAAGAAAAAGAAAAAGAAAAAGAAAAAGAAAAAGAAAGAGAAAAAGAAAAAGAAAGAGAAAGAGAAAGAGAAAAAGAAAATGAAAAAGAAAAAGAAAAACAAAGAGAAAGATAAAGAGAAAGAGAAAGAATGACTGAAAAAGAAAAAAAAAGATATAGAAAAAGAAAAACAATGAGAAAAAGTAAAAGAAAGTGAAAGATAAAGAAAAAAAAGAGAAAAAGAAAGTGAAAGGGAAAGATAAAAAGAAAGAAATAAGGAAAGAGAAAGAGAAAAAGAAAAAGAAAAAGAAAGAGAAAATAAAAAGAAAGAGAAAAAGAAAGAGAAAGAGAAAAAGCAAAAGAAAAAGGAAAAGAAAAAGCAAAAGCAAAAGAAAAAGCAAAAGAAAAGAAAACGCAAAAGGAAAAGCAAAAGAAAAAGAAAGAGAAAAAGTAAAAGAAAGAGAAATAAAAAGAGAAAAAGAAAAAGAAAGAGAAGAGCAAAAGCAAAAGCAAAAGCAAAAGCAAAAGCAAAAGCAAAAGAAAAAGAAAAAAAGAGAAGGAAAGAGAAAGAGAAAAAGAAAGAGAAAAAGAAAGAGAATAAGAAAAAGAAAATAGAGAAAGAGAGAGAAAAGAAAGAGAAAGAAAAAGAAAGAGAAAAGGAAAAAGAAAAAGGAAGAGAAAAAGAAAAAGAAAAAGAAAGAGAAAGAGAATAAGAAAAAGAAAATAAAGAGAGAGAGAAAAGAAAGAGAAAGAGAAAAAGAAAGAGAAATAGAAAAAGAAAGAGAAAGAGATAAAGAAAGAGTAAAAGAAAAAGAAAGAGAAATGGAAAGAGAAAAGAAAATGGAAAAGAAAGAGAAAGAGAAAAAGAAAGAGAGAGAAAGAGAAAGAGAAAGAGAAAAAGAAAGAGAAATAGAAAAAGAAAATGGAAAAGACAAAAAGAAAAAGAAAGATAAATAGAAAAAGAAAATGGAAAAGACAAAAAGAAAAAGAAAGAGGAAAAGAAAAAGAAATGGAATAAGAAAGAGAAAGAGAAAAAGAAAATGCAAAATAAATAGAAAAAGAAAAAGGAAAAAAAAAAAGAAAAAGAAAAAGAAAGAGGAAAAAGAAAAAGAAAAAGCAAAAGAAATACAAAGAGAAAGACAAAAAGAAAGAGAGAAAAAGCAAAAGAAAGAGAAAAAGAAAAAGAGAAAAAGAAAGAGAAAGAGAAAATAATAAGAAAGAGAAATCAAAAAAAAAAGAGAATAAGAATAAGAATAAGAGAAAGAGAAAGAGAAAGAGAAAGAGAAAGAGAAAGAGAAAGAGAAAGAGAAAGAGAAGATGAAAAAGAAAAAGAAAAAAGAAAGAAAAAAAATAAAATTAAAAAGAAAAAGAAAAACAATGAGAAAAACTAAAAGAAAGAGAAAGATAAAGAAAATCAAAAGAGAAAGAGAAAGAGAAAGAGAAAGAGAAAGAGAAAAAAAGGAAAGAGAAAGAGGAAAGAGAAAGAGAAAGAGAAAGAGAAAAAGAAAAAAAAGAAAGAGAAAAAGAAAGAGAAATAGAAATAGAAAATGGAAAAGACAAAGAAAGAGAAAAAGCAAAAGCAAAAGAAAATGAAAAAGAAAAAGGAAAAGAAAGAGAAAAAGAAAAAGAAAGAGAAAAAGAAAGAGGAAAAAGAAAAAGAAAAAGAAAAGAGAAAAAGAAAGAGAAAATGAAAGAGAAAGAGAAAAAGCAAAAGAAAGAGAAAGAGAAAAAGAAAAAGAAAAAAAGAAAGAGAAAGAGAAAGAGAAAGAGAAAGAGAAAGAGAAAGAGAAAGAGAAAGAAAGAGAAAGAGAAAGAAAAGGAAAGAGAAAGAGAAAAAGAAAAAGAAAGAGAAAGAGAAAAGAAAATGAAAAAGAAAAAGAAAGAGGAAGAGAAAGAGAAAAAGAACAAGAAAAAGAAAGACAAAGGGAAAGAGAAAAAAAAAGAGAAAGAGAGAAAGAAAGAGAAAACAAAAAAGAAAGAGAATAAGAATAAGAATAAGAAAAAGAAAGCTAAAGAGAGAGAGAAAGAAAGAGAAAAAGAAAAAGAAAAAAGAAAAAGAAAAAGAAAAAGAAAAAGAGAAAAGAAAAAGAAAAAGAAAAAGAAAAAGAAAGAGAAAAAGAAAAAGAAAAACAAAGAGAAAGAGAAAGATAGAGAAAGAATGAATGAAAAAGAAAAAAAAGAAATATAAAAAGAAAAACAATGAGAAAAAGTAAAAGAAAGAGAAAGATAAAGAAAATAAAAAGAGAAAAAGAAAGAGAAAGAGAAAAAGAAGGAAATAAAAAAGAGAATGAGAAAGAAAAAGAAAAAGAAAGAGAAAAAGAAAGAGAAATAGAAAAAAGAAAACGGAAAAGATAAAAAAAAGAAAAAGAAAAAGAAATAGAAAAAGAAAAAGAAAAAGAAAGAGA